>NW_026901388.1:0-2400000 GCF_033783945.1 Neopsephotus bourkii
TGAGGGAATGAAATCTTGTCCTAATTAATAACTGATTAACATGAATCAACAAAACCTACATTTTTTTTCCTGAGGTTTAGTATTCCTATAAAATGTGTAATTCAAAATTTTTATGGTCTTCAAAAATTGTACAATTGTATAAAAATTGTACAAATATACAATTTATAGGCCCATTCAAGAAGTTAGAAAATAGGAGATAAAATACTAAATTTAAATGGAAAAATTAAAGCATACTAACGCTCTCAAAATTATGCCACTAATCACATGAAAATGAGAGATTTTTCTGTTTTAAAAGTCCAGTCTTTAACCTTCAGCTTTTTCTTGTCAGCAATTACAAATTTTTGAAACTGGAAAAAATTTGGTGGGAAAAGTATGGAGTGCTGAGCGTTGATCTATGAGAGTTTGCAATCACAGAATCAGAGAATCCCAAGGGTTGGAAGGAACCTCAAGAGATCATCTGGTCCAACCCCCCTGCAAGAGCAGGGTAACCTAGAGTACATCACACAGGAACTTGTCCAGGCGGGCCTTGAATATCTCCAATGTGGGAGACTCCACAACCCCCCTGGGCAACCTGTTCCAGTGCTCTGTCAGTAAAGAAGTTCTTTACTCTCACAGTAAAGAAGTTCATTCAGTATTTTTTTCCTTGCTATTATTAAAGATGGGCATAATTTCTTAGAAGAAATGAACATATCTGTAAAATTCACTTTTTATTTTCTTTTAGTTTTATACTTTAGTGGGTTTTCTAAGGAATTAAAATGAGCATTTCACCAGAAAAGTACTAAGGAAAAAAAAATCATATAAAAATAACTGTGTCCCAAAAGGTAGTTATGAGAAAACATAGGGTCTTCTAAAAATCTGCTGAGGGAACTGTGCAACGGGTGCCACATTACCATCACGATAACCAGCCCCAGAGGTTCTCATCTAAACTAAGATAATTCTCCATTGGTTGAACAGTGCTAGATGAAGTATCATAGTGTTTAACAATAATATTGTAATTATGGATTCTCTTGAGTTTTGTACTGATGAAAAGTGAAAACTATATTAAAAAGCTCAATCCAAGAGAACTTTGTGACACAAACCCAGGAATGAAACACAGCAATTACTATTAGCCTTTACTAGTTACACTTCTCTCACATCAGCCATAGACTTGACTTGGCGAAAACTAAATATACTGTCAATTAAAAATAGAGTAAGATGGTGAGAAACAAAGATAAAACAAAAAAAAAAATCTCTGTTCCCTCTCACCCTTCTTCCCAAGCCCAGCTTCACTCCTTCACTCCTGACTCCTCTAAGTTCTCCAACTATGCACAGATGGGGAACGGCAGGTTATGGGTCAGTCTCTGCTTCTCCTTTTGTCCTGGGTTTAGCAGCAGCAGTCATTTTTTCTCCTTCTTGGTAGCTGGTGCAGTGCTGTGTTTTGACTTTCGGGCTCGGAACAAAGCTGATAAAAATGGTGTTTTGGTTTGGCCAAGGACTTTGTGAGTCTCATGCTCTGCCAGGGAGGAGGGGAGGCCGGGAGGAAGCAGAGACAGGACACCTGACCCAAACTGACCAAAGAGGTATTCCATACCACAGCACGTCATGCCGAGGGGGGAACTGGGGGGGAACCCGGAAGGAGAGGGGGTCGGCCGGGTCGGACTGGCGGTTCGGCGCGTGGTATTGTACTCCTTTCCTTTGCTGTTTTCTCTTATCATTGTTGTCGTTGGTGGTAGCAGTGGTGATTCGTATTGTACCTTAGTTACTAAACTGTTCTTATCTCAACCCGTGGGAGTTGCATTTCTTTTTGATTCTCCTCTCCGTCCCCCAGGAGTAGGGGGAGGGCAAGAAGGGGTGGGGGAGTGGGTAACAAGCTGTCTGGCTGTGGGTTAAACCACGACACCTTTCTACTCATGCTGTTCCTCTGCTCCAGGAGGAGGTCCATTCCATGTTATACAGTTCTACATGAACTGCTCCAGCATTAGTCCTTCACACAGACCACACTTCTTCAAGAACTTTTCCTGAACAGGTCCTTTCCACAGGGCAAGTCTTTCAGGAGCAGACTGCTCCAGTGTGGGTCCCTCACAGGCTGTAACTGCTGTAAAGATTTCCCTGCAGCCTGTAGAGAAGACCATGGTGAAGAAAGTTGTCCCCTGCAGCCCATGGAGGACTGTGGTGGGCACCTGGAGCACCTCCACCCCTTCTACTTCTCTGGCCTTGATGTCTGCAGACCTGTTCATCTCACATTTTTTCCTTACTCATCACTATCACACACTGCTGCTCAGTGTTTTTTTCTGTATCTGAAATGTGGCTTCACAGATGAGCCAACAGCAGCACTTACGGGCTCATCTTTGGCCAGCAGCAGGTTCCTTTTGGAGCCAGTTGGAGCTGACTGTTTCTGGCAGCTCTTGATCTTTTCCCACAGAAGCCACTCCGGTGGTCCCAGTCCTATCAAAACCTTGCCATGTGAACCCAAGACAATTTTCTATTATTTGCACAAAAAAATTCAGTGTTTCCTGCTTTTGAAAACTCAAATACTGACAATTAAACAAAATCTTGCTAGGTAATGTTAATCTAAAATGGTTTCATTTTAAAAATGTGTTGTCCATCATTCCATCTTTAAAAACAATGGATTTTTTTTCCCTAACTTTATAATACTGAAGACAGAAATGAAACTTTTTTTAAAAATTTAGTCTATGATATGATAAGCAAGCTCCAGAGTTCAGCATTCTGTACTTAGATTCTGTACAAGTCCACTGCAAAACACATTCAGTGAATCACACATTTAATAACCAAATATTCCCCATAATAATTAGAGATAATACAAAAAAGCTGTTATTATTCCTCAAAATCAATAAGTTTATTTCAAGGTCATATTCACTGATGAAATAGCAAAAATCTTTCCCATAAACAGCAAGTTTTGGGTATAGATCTATACTATCAGCAAGTTCGGGGGTTTTCTTAATTTTATCCCATCCTAGACGAACCAGTTAGATCCATTTAACATTTGTCGCCATGCTATTTGTCAAATAATACAGCTAATAATTTAAACAGTATTTTCCACTTCAAGAAGTACAGTCAATAAGACCACATAGTAACGTCTGATCTCAATTGTTTCATCAGTTCTGCTCATCTTTTTGTACAATAGAAGTTAGCCTTTCAAAAACTGTATATGGAAACACTTTAAACCAACATATTGCCAGCTAAGAATAATATCAAGGGCTCACATTTTGTACAAAACATAATTAATATTAACTTTTGTGTGTTTAGAATTTCAATCTGCATGATTTGCTACTGTTAGTGGTAAGAGATTGCACAAATTCTACATTCTGTGGAAGTATACATACTAAAGAGCAAGAAAATCAAGTGTCAACATGAAATCGTTTAGACAAGGACATAAGAACTTCACTTCTGTATTTTGATACCATGTTTAACTAAAACCGTAATTAAGGAAAAAAATGTTGCCCCTATTTATACTCTTTAAAAATGTGAATCAGCTATACAACAATTAATAACACTGTAGTGCTGTAAACTACAATGGATCATCCAAATCATCTCATAAATACAGGTTTTGGAGAAGCTAGGGTGTTACACAACTGTGGTTTCCTCTGGAATTCATTCCATAACACCTTACCCATATCACTTGTGTCTATCTGCTGAATAAAGCCTTGATCATTCAGAGTAAGATGCGCAAAGATCTTTAGAGAGCTACAGTTTCAGTCTTGCATATTACCTCCTTAGCTAACCTAAACATATAACCATCACCCATATTTTATAGAAATCATCCTTTTGTACTCTTCTAACAGTGCCTCTAATGTGTTATTTTATTTGAACTCGAGCTACCTTCCCAAGAAAAAAGGCTCCTAAATCAGAAGTCAAAGCCATTCTTTTCAGAATATTGACAGTATTACAGCAAATTAGATCATTGAATCATAGAATAGTTTGAGTTACAAGGGACCTTCAAAGTCCATCTAGTCTAACACCCCTGCACTGTGCAGTGACATCTTCAACTAGATCAGGTTGCTTGAGAGACTCTCAGAATTTAGAAATGTTCAACAGTGACACTAGGATGTCTCTACGCAGGAATAGGCAGGTTCCGTCTAAGATATAAAATGAGTTAGGCTGCAGTCTTTCAAAAAGCCACTCTGTCCTTCCCTAAGTCTTATTTTTCATTTAATGGCAGCAACAAGGTTAAAATATATGCTAACTATCTCTACAAACAACTGTCTTCTCCACATATGGCTGCCCAGGTCTCCAATGCCATGACTGATTTGGATGAACTCACTGCCAAAGTAATTTTTCTCATAAGGCTGCATCTGTTTTAACTAACATTTTGCTGCTGTGAAGAGTTCACTGTGGCATTAAGGGTTCACCATAGTCCTTCTTTCCTCTAACACTGTTGATCTTTTATTTTACTCATGTTTCCAATGGATGTTTGGTGTCATAGAAGACTACTTAATGTGGTAGTGTTTACTCTGCCAGCAACCAGAGGCCAGGTCTTTGCATGCCTTAGCAAATGAGCATCTTTCTGGCTACATTTCCAACCTCAAATTACATATACTACAAAGAAAACATGAAAATTAGTATAGGATATGATATGAAATGTTATGGTATGATATGATTCAATAGGATAAAATAAATACTAGTAAAGGAAAATCCAAAACAGGTGATTGTTATGTAAGATATTTTATAAAGGTAAGCCATATGCATGAATTGCAATTTGCTTTTCCTGAGTCACAAAAGAAATATAGGAAAAACATATTTTACATTTAAAAGCAGACCTCAAGTACAGAACCTTTCCCTGCTAATCTTTCCCAAGAGAAATTACTTTTTTCAATTATAACTTTAATCTGGTCCTAGTTCCTCCGACTGCCATTATTCAACAGTAAATGCACATAGATGACATTACGTTATTTGTTTTTTTGGCAAAAGACTGTTACTGTTTCTCACTGCCCTTGCTTGTAATATCAAGTATGCATATGGTTAGGAGATGTTTTTTTCGCTTTCTTTCACCCAGCTTTCAGAGTCACCTTGAAATTAGGAGCCTTCTGAATTGCTAGTTAATTACTGGCATAGAAAACCACAAAATAAAAGAAATACTCACAGCTAAAAGTCTCTGAATAATTTATCACAGCATTTTTAGCAGTACAATAAGATTTAAAAGTGATCAGATCTTTAGAGAAATCAAAAATAAGAAATAAGACCCTTCCTTCAGCTCTCTCTTCCCTAAGAAGAGATTCAATATTCAGCACAACAAAAAAATTCTCACAGCTTTTTTTGCTTTGACCTTCATCAGGACTCTGCAGCTATGAAACTTCCTCAGTTTCTTCTCTTCCTACCAGTCTCCACTTTTGCTCCCAAGTTTTGTCAGACTTGTCATATCCTCCTGCTCCTTTTAAATATGAAAAGATGCTTCTTGCTATTTCTCTACCCTACAGAAATTCAAAGTCATTGAGTTCTAATTGTCCAGGTCTGAGATGCTAACAAGGCTGTTCTACCTTGCACAATCATTCTTTCAGGAACACATTCTGACATTATGAAATAGTAATTATTTAGGGGACTGCTCCCCGAGTAACCAAATGAAGCAATGCACATACCTTATTTTTGATCAGCCGCTTACTTAGTGCATTTTGATGATCACAATTTACTTAGTGTTGCTTTATTTTTCATCTAAGGAAGCCCTTGAATTTCTTTTACCTGCATTTTCAAACTTCTGTTCTCTTCTTCCAAACTTTGCTTTACTGCTTCAAGTCTCTCTCTCTTCCCCCATCCAGAGGTATTCTCAAACTGCAGTCTTTCCAGCTGGGAAGGGTTGGGGTGGGAGGAGGAAGAAGCAAAACAGAGGGGGGGGAGAGAAAAAAGTAATATGAGTCTAAATATAATAATATGATACATACAATATATATTATATTATTATATGATATAATTATATATAATCATATATAATAATCAGAATACTTTGATTCAAAAATCCCGTTCTTCACCAGATGAGGCTAATGGCCTCTCCTCAGAGGAAGGAGGACATCTTAGAAATCAGTTCAAGATATGTTTTCCATGTTTCATAAAACTGAGTACTTGAATTTAAAAAGAAAAAAAAACCAAACAAGACAGTCAAGTTTTCACTAATTGTACCTTTACAAAACTAAAGCATAGGTAATGTTTTAATATAATCACTGGAAATCAAATCTAATTTATTTTCCTGCTATTTATGGCACAAAAGTATTAAAAACCCAAACAAACAATATTTTTTTTTTAAGTAACATTCAGACAGATTTTGGTCTGACAGTATAAAAGTTCACATTTTATTCCCCAAAAGATGAAAAATCAGCATGTTTCTAGTTATGGTCTGTTTATACTTTAGAAGAACGATAATGAATATTCATCAAACTGAACTAGTTCTGAAGTATGTGTCCAGTACTAGAAGCCACTAGCCTAACAAGCAGAAGTATTTTTAAGTTTGCAAAAATCTGTTCCTTGAAGTCACAACTAATAGTCTTAAGGGAAATATTATCTTTTTATGGCCAATACTGTAAACTTAATTTAGGATAACCAAGCTTTCTGAATTCATTCATCTAATCCACATGTAGGAGTAATTAAAGACATCATAAAAAGCCATGTTACTAAGTCATATAAAGTAATTATCTAACAACTGATTTTATTTACTATTCAGAGACAGATAGTCAGAGGTTTTATCAAGAATGTATGAAATGTTTCTCATATTTCAAAAGAAAAATTGGTAAAATGCATTTATTTTTATAGCATAAAGCATTTATTTGTCAGGTACTAACAGGTTTTTATCAGAAGATTATTATTGACAAGTACTTACTATTAAAAAGTTATTATTTACTAGTACTTATGAAAAGATTAAAGAGAATAAGGCAGGTTAAAAAAACATGAAAATGAAAGGTTCCAGCTCTTTCAACTGAGATTTAAAAAAGTGGAATTCTAACACATAATGTCAACATTTTTACAGCTACACAATTTTCAGTTCTGTTGTAACTAAAATAGATTACTTGATAAAAGTAGCAACTGACAATTTTCAGTTCTGTTGTAACTAAAATAGATTACTTGATAAAAGTAGCAACTGACAAGGGTGCAAGGCACTTCTTCATTGAAGAAACAGAATATCTGTTCCAACAAGGCTTCAGAAAGACCTGGAGAGGTGTATGTTTGAGATATTGGTTACTTTAATTTTAAATCAATTTCTGGCAAATAATGGAAAGCTACTGAACCTGAAGCAAAGAGAATGAGGTGTTACAGCATCAGAGAAACATAATTCAGACCCTGTGAATCATCAAAATCAGATTAGCTATCTAAATCAAATTGTAAACCTGTCGTTCCCACCTTATTTCTGAGCAAATAAAGAGAATCAGAAACTATAAAGTCAAAGAGTCTCATTCAGATTTTCAGAGGAAAGCAGAAATGCTTTTTGAGTCTCCTTAGTATGGACAAAAAAACATATTCAAAGGAAACTAACAAGTCCTTGTTTACTAGAAATGATTATATTTTCCAGATATTTCTCTAGCTAGTATTCTATATATGACAAACTAGAGAATTCCCCAAAAGACCGAGTAAAGTAGGGGGGAGGAAAAGGAAAAGAAGTAGGCAATGTATTTTTTTTCACCATAAGCTCCATCTTCTGCTGATAAAGAACTATAAAAGACAGGCAGTAGGGCTGATGTTTCGAACAGCTTCCATGTAAAATTAGAATGTGATCATAAGCTTACCCCTTTAAAAATGAGGTCCATAATATCCACAGGCTTACATTATCAAGTATGAGCACTTTATGAAGTTGCATCTAAGTAATAAATTATAATCCATGGGATAGGAAATCAAAGGCAAAAGAACTAAAACATTACAATAAAGTACTTCATTAGCAAACTAATTAGAGCTATCTCCAAATTCTATTTCAAAGCCAATTCACATACTGTATTACAATCACCAACCATTATGAAATTTAACGAGAGCAACGGACAGATTCTCCGCATGAGACAGGGTAATCCTGGTTATACATACAAACTGGGAAATGAGAGACTGGAAAGCAAGCCCATGGAAAGAGAACTGGGGTTTTGGATGGATGGCAGGTTGAATGTGAGTTAACAATGTTCCCTGGCAGCCAAAAGTGCAGATCATGTCCTGGGGTGCATCAAGCACAGCATAGCTGGCCAGTCAAGGAAGGTGGTTTTCCTACCCTATGCTGCCCTGGTGCAGTCCCATCTCAAGTACTGTGTACAGTTTTGGTGCATAAATATAGAAAGGACATCAAACTATTAGAGTGTCTCCAGAGGAGGTGACCAAGATAGTGAAAGGTTTCAAGGGCAAGACTCATAAGGAGCAGCTGTGGTCACTTGGATTGTTCAGCTTGGAGAAGAGAAAGCTGAGGAGTGACCTCATTTCAGCCTGCAGCTTCTTCAAGGGGGAGGTGCTGATCTTATCTCTCTGAGAAGAACATGAGAAATGGCATGTAGCTACAATTCAGGGGAAGTTCAGGATATTTTTGGCATAGTCTGCCCACTGGTGATGGAGTACAAGACGTTAATTCAGTGCAAAAGACAATGTTAGATGCTCACATATTCCTAATGAGGTCATTAAACTCTATTCACTGAATTTCTGTACAATAACTAGACATTAACAGACCACATACCTCTGTTTAGCATCAAATTAATTAATTTATTAATTACTTTTCTGCCTCAAATTGTGTAGATTTATAGTTGTTCAAATATGATCTACTGGACTACAATCACAACCCCCTTTTTTCACATAAATGTGCAGACACAATGCTTTACAAGTACCCATGAAATATCTGGAACATGAGAAATCCCTATGTTCTTACAAAACATCTGCCAAAAGACACAGCTCAAATTCTAAGCCTCAAAGTGATGACACTGATTAATACCAAGTCATTTTTGGCACATTTAAGAAGAGAGAAAGCATAAAACTATCCAAAGTGGAATTTTAGTCAGATAATTAAGCACAAGACAACTACCAAACCAAGCTCTTATGTCAAACACAGATTTACTTATCTGTCTTTAAAATTTCAATTCATTGCACCCAAGATGTCTACAAACTTTAAGAATCACAGAATTACAGATTTGTTAGGGTTGGAAGGGACCTCTGGAGATCATCTAGTCCAACCCCCATGCCAAGGCAGGAGTACCTAGAGCAGGTTACACAGGAATGTGCCCAGGTGGGTTTTGAAAGCCCCTAGGGAGACTCCACGATCCTTCTGAACAGCCTCTTCCAGTATTCTACTACCCTCACATGGTACTTGGGGCTCTCCCTCGCCAGGCCCAGAACCCTACACTTGCCCTTGTTGAACCTCATTAGGTTTCTCTCTGACCAGTTATCCAGCCTATCAAGGTCCCACTGAACGGCAGCACAGGTGTATCAGCAACTCACCCCCACTTCCTTTCATCAGCAGACTTGATCCCTGTTTAGCATGGAGAAAAAGAGGCTTAGGGGGAAACCTTATCACTCTCTACAGCTATCTGAAAAGAGGTTGGTGTCAGTCTCTTCTCCCAGGGAACAAGCAGTATGATCAAAGGAAAGGGTCTCAAGTTGCACCAGGGGAGGTTTATATCGGATATTGGGAAAAAATTATTAAAACGGTTGTCAAGTGTTGGGACAGGCTGCCCAGGGAAGTGGTTGAGTCACCCACTTCCCTTTTTAAAGACCTGCAGATGTGGCACTTTGGGACATGACTTAATGGTGGGCTTGACACTGTTAATTTAATGGTTGGAGCTGATGATCTATGATTCTATGTTGCTGTGTTTCTTTAAAGAGAACCTGTTTTGTATTGTTTTCTCTTCATTACATGAAAAACACACACCCTTTCAATTAATCTATTGATGTCTTAAAATCTGTTCTCCCCTTTCAATTTTCACAAAAGCATTTCATATGAGCATCATACTTATTTTTCATTTTGAAATTTATTACTGAAATTTCAGTTAACAAATGCAAATTGACAATAGCAGTGGTATCTACATTGCATCTACAGTGAAAAGAATTGCAGGGTTGGGTTTTTTTCACATAAAATATACATTATAATCTGTGCAGAGAATAAGTATGCTTTTGAGTGGAACTACAGATTCTGATTTATAAAGGAATTGAAAACTTAAGAAACAATTTGGAACATGTAAAAAATAAAAAAAAAGGAAACACCAACCAAAAAGCACCTTGGGATATTTTATTTTACCTTCAAATGTGAATATTTTTTCTCTCCAGAAAATGTCTCTACAAACTTGCACTGAATTTCAATTTTCAATAGGAAGACCAGAACAATGGTGAAAGCATAGAGTGAGGTCAAGTTATTGTGAGTGAAGTGGATAATTGCTGAGATGAGTGGTGGCAATGAAGTACGGTGTACTGTCTTTGAAACTAGATAATAACATCTTAAATCTAATTTATACCATTTTATGAGTAACATGAAAGACAGAATCTTGAAAAAAAACAGTCACAGAAAAAGGAGCTCCTCTTGGTACAGTTCATTAGCGAGAAAATCTTAATGCTCTAGTTCAGTTTAAGGCATCACGACAGCAACTGAGGCTCAAAAGATTTTATTTGAAACAAGTTTTTTCTCCTTCCTTTTCATCATGGGAAGATGAAGTAAGATGGAGGACAATTAAGCTGCCTACCCGTTTTTAATGGAAGTAATGACAGCTAAAAGGAGGATGACAAAAAAGAGATGTAACAGTCAATATGGTTTCAGATGGAAAATGGAAAATTTTCTACACAGCCCTCAGGAGCAAGGGAGATTAAGAATGCAGCACTTTTTGTTTGGTTAGAGCACAAACTTTTGTTAACTTTTTATAAAACTTGGCAAAAGGTAGGAAAGTGTACTTAGTTATCATCTCCAACTTTCTAAAAGAAGCATTTAAAATAGAGATGGACAGAACACAAGCATAATGGCAAATAGGTATAGTTTTGTTTTGATCTAACAACAATATCAGAAATTGATATGACTGACAATGACATCAGCAGAAAAAATGCCAACTCAACCAGAAATTCTCTCTTCAAAAGGTTGGGTTTTTTTTTACAAAATTGGTGGGGTTTACAACAGCATTTTTCTGAGAGTCTCTAAACATCCTAAATAAAACTTGTCTATGCAAGATATATCACATTATATGCAAGGTCTTTTCTACAGCAGAACAGATGAAAACAAAAGTTTCATTTATTTATTTACAATCCGGACCTACAGACCTGTGAACCAGAGAAGCAAGAATTCCTATTTAAACTAATAAAAAGAAACCTCTGGCAGCCTCACTCAAATACTTGTAAAAACATCTGTTTCAGCTTACACAGATCAAAACCGAAAATTTAAAATCAATATGCAATTTTGTGCTTTAAAAAACTGCATAGAGCTTTTTTGAGGTGTTAAAGCAGGATGAATGAATATGCATCTTCAAGATTCTTGATATCCTCAGTATATTGTGCATGGAGGTAATTTCCACTCATCTACGCTACAAATCATTCTACAAACTTAAAGCAAAGACACATTGATCTGAAAGTTTAATAAGTCACAGGTTGATTATGAATTAAGAATCATGGCACTTTCCTAATAAGGAAAACCTATTGAAATAACTATAAAGCTTCATAAAGGAATTAGTGAATTTGACTCTTACTATCTTTTCTCCACAGTTACTTACAAAACTTGGCACAAGAAAGCTCTTGGTTTCTGAAGCAAATGTTCCCTTTCTGTAAGGAAGACAGGAATACTAAATCTCAAAAAAATCATATCCAATGACCTTTTCAAAGCCAGAGTCAAGAACTCAATAGTTGTGCAGTTTTACCAAATATCCTCCAGGTCATACATTGTCAAGAAATGCAAGGACAGAGAATCTACCATTTCACACTGATAGTTTCGTTTATTTATGAGCTTTTGTCAACTTTTAAAGTACTGAATGTGTTTCAGTTTCTAGAAGGACTGGCAAAAGTGCAGCTTCCTTAAATATGACACCTAGGTAGATTGGATGAAATGAATTAGAATCAAGCTCTGCCGGAGGAGTCAACCATCAAGCAGGAGCAGTGTGTTTCTTCATCAAGAATGCATTGTGATACATTGTTAAAATTTGTAACACAGTTATAATACTGGGTCTGAAGATCTTTTATCGATGGTCTAAACGAATGGTATCAAACTGTTAAGACACTCTCAGCACAACTGGGAGAAAAAAGAAAGTCTGTACTGGGAGATTGGGAGATCAGGGAAAAAACTGATACAAGCAGAAATATCTTCAAAAAGATACTATATACAAGGAGAAGAGATCAGTTAGACTGCTGAATCTCATTCTTTGAAATCCCTCTTGGTTTTATGTCAGAGGTGTCTACAGAACTAAGATAATAATGGTTCAATTCCACTGCATACCTCCCTTTGGGAAAGGTTAAATAGGAAGACTTCATGTAATCAAGACACCTATGTCCAACTGAATAGGAAATACTTTCGAGAAACTTCATTATCTGCACTATAATAATTTGGGTTTTTTTGTTTTTGTTTTGTTTTTGTTTTGGTTTTGGTTTGGATTTTTGTTTGTTTTGGGTGTTTTGGGGGAGATTTATTTAAGTTTTCTACTGCTAGAAGTCTGTAAGAGCTTGGTGACAACTGCAGAAGCTCCTAAAGCCTTGAAGGAAACCCACTAGCTTGCCTGTTTCCAAGTCCAGCACTGCTGTACACAGGTGTGATGTTCGCTGGCAAGCAAAACTATTATTTACCATGTGTGAAACAAGGTGGTTTTGCAATGATTATTTATAGTGCATGTGACTTTTTTTAGATTTTTTTTTCACTTTTTCATCTAAAAGAAGTCATCATAGACTGCCAGAATCCATAGCATTCTTACTACATGAAAGGGAAGACAAATGTTGGCTACCTTTTTATTTTACAAGCATTTCAATATTCAACATGGGAAAAATAAATTTACTTCGCTTTTTCTCTTATTGTGAGCAAGTCTGCCAAGAACACCATTTAGTCCATCAGAAACTATATTGAAAGCATGATAAATGTGCCTGACAATATCTTGAGACACTGAGCCCTGCAACAAATTGAACTTTTAATGAATGTTTGTATTTATAACAGTGTGTCTATCTGAGCACCAGCTTGATTTGTAATCAGATATTTCTTCCTTCTGGTACAACTCAAATGTTTGAGTCTGCTGCAAGCCGGTATCATTGCACAATGTTGACATTAAAAGAACAGTTGTTGATTTACAGGCATTTATTTTCCTCTCTGCCGTTTACACACAGAGAAAAGTCTTTTGTGTGTATGACTAATTTACTACAAGTTTTTTCTGCAGCAATATATGTTGTCCATAGATACATAAAAAACTTAAGGGCTGAAACTTTACAACAGTCATAAATAATATATTCAGAGAGGCACAAATAATTTCAAGAATAGGAAAATGCTAGAAGTGAGGTTAGGAAAATTACCCTTGATCTGACAGATCTTCCTTTCTATGATTCTGGCACTGCTTTTATCAGTTTCTTTAAAGTTCAAGTTTATATGGACTATATATTACATTAAGATAAACATTAACATCTTCACTGAAAAACTAGGAATGGTGTCCATCTTATAGAATTCTTAATGCAGCTTTAACAGTCAATGTTAACATGCACATCAGGGCATGATATTCCCCACATTTCAGATGTTGTCTGCTGCATTCATGTCTAAAATGTAGCATCTGCATGGATCATAATGTGTCTGGTGGAGCCCCATTCAAAACAATGAATTCACATGAAGAGTCGTTTAATATCTACCACCTGCTGTTCAGGACAATGTACTATGCACTCAAGGAAAAAAGATTTTCTATCAATGAGTATCAGATGAAATTATCCGTAAAGCCTGTTCAAAATTCTCCTTTAACCAATTATCTGAATATAATTTAAAACTGCAGACTGCTTTTATCTAGCTGTTGAGATCAATAAAAAGAATGAGTGCACAACATGCACTCATTTTTACTGTAAACTTATAGTATGTTTTTATGTTTAATCTTATTTTAAACAAAAGAGACCATTGCATTTTTCAGGTGAAAAAAATAGAGAAGATGACTAAACAAATACTGAATGATTCTAGCTGTATACTAGCCTTCTTTGCTGTAATCACAATTAATAAAAAAGACAGACTAGAGGAATATCAAACTGTCAGTGACTACCAAGACATAAGCACTTCTTACTTCACATTTTCATATGTGAATAACAAACTATTGTAAAAGATATCAGGAAACAAGTTAGAACTGGGAAGGACTGTTAGAACAATGATGTTAAAACATATGCTATAAATAATACATCTGTTTGCCTTAAGACTGCCAGAAGAGGGCTACAAGGATGATCAGGGGACTGGAGCACCTCCCGTATGAAGATAGGCTGAGGAAGCTGGGGCTGTTCAGCCTAGAGAAGAGAAGGCTGCGTGAAGACATCATAGCAGCCTCCCAGTATCTGAAGGGGGGCTATAAGGATGATGAGGAGGGACTCTTCATTAGGGACTGTAGAGATAGGACAAGGGGTAACAGGTTCAAACTTAAACAGGGGAAGTTTAGATTGGATATAAGGAAGAAGTTTTTTACTGTTAGGGTGGTGAGGCACTGGAATTGGTTGCCCAGGGAGGTTGTGAATGCTCCATTCCTGGCAGTGTTCAACGGCAGGTTGCACAAAGCCTTGGGTGGCATGGTTTAGTGGGAGGTGTCTCTGGCCATGGCAGGTGGGTTGAAACTAGATGATCTTAAGGTCCTTTCCAACCCTAACTATTCTATGATTCTATGATTCTAAGATATAGGCACAAGTCTGTTAAACAGATATTCCTGAAGGCTTGCCAGAAAAGCATGGATGTTTGAACGAATATTTAAAAAAAGTAAGAGTATGGCTATTTTTTTTCTGATACATCTTGTCCTATTCTAGATGTTTCTTCTCCCAAATGGTGTCTATTTTCATATACATAATTACATGATCCCCCTAAGAGCCTTATCATCTCAGACCCAACAATTTAGTATAACATTGAGTAAATTAAAAACTGTATCCCCACTGAACCCCAAAATTGATTTTACTATTAATGGAATAGAACAGTAAATCTGTCAGGTAAACTATGACAGCTGATAATTAGGATTTAAAACTGAAGGGAAGTAGTCGGTTTCCTTCTGAAATCTCGGTCAACCAAATGAAATTAAAAGACAAAAAAATCTGCTTTAGTTACACCTGCAGGAGAAAGAAGTCTGCACTTGCACTATCACTATTTCTAACACTACTGAATAGGTCAAAAAAAGTCTACAAAACAATACTTGCCAGTGCTAAAAGCTTGGTCATAACCAGATTTGAAATGTTTTCCTATAAGAAACTGAAAATACATCTTACATAGGCAATATACTTTAGTATTTAAATAAAAACAACTAATGATTAAGAGGCTTGCTACAAGTATATGTCATATTGCAGCTAAATCCAATGAGCCTTAACAAAACCAGATCCACTGAAAAGCACTTACAATCTCAAGACACAGTAGGCCCATAAATCTGTTGGCCTTAATTCTACAGCCTTGTTTATAGGCGTCTGAAAGATAGCATCATGAAATCGATTATTTTTTTAGCAATAAATAAATAAATAAATAAATAAATAAATAAATAAATTCTGCCACAAGAAATCAGAGTTGTAATTCTGATTGTATCTCTTTCTCTAATAGCTGGCGATCAGTATAGTGACAAACCAGGCATTTTCACATGCCACAGTAATATATTTTTTTCTGAAATAAAAAAACGTTATAAAGCGCTGCTGCCAATTCACTGGTGTACATAACCAGAAGCTACACACTAACAAAGAATTTATAGAAAGCACCTGTGTCTTTACCCCTAAACTAATAGGCAAATCAGCTTTCCCAAAGACCAAGCGGTATCATAAGGAGATATCAATCATAAATGAAATTAAAAAGTAAACAAAAAAAAAAAAAAACAAACAAAAAGCCAAACAAAAAAGGTCCTCAACATAAGAAGGACATGGAGTTGTTGGAGCAAGTCCAGAGCAGGGCCTTGAGGTTGATCAGGGGACTGGAGCACCTCCTGTATGAAGACAGGCTGAAAAAGTCAGGGCTGTTCAGCCTGGAGAAGGCTTCATAGAGACCTCACAGTAGCCTTCCAGTGTCTGAAGAGGGATTATAAGGATGCTGGGGAGGGACTATTTGTCAGGAACTGTAACAATAGGACAAGGGGTGATGTGTTTAAATAGGGGAAGTTCAGGTTAGACACAAGGAAGAATGAAGTAGTAAGAAGAAAACAGTTTGGCTGATATATAAGCCAAGGAAAATGAGGGACTTTCACCTATGGTCTAAAGAAAGCAAATATGTAAATGTTTTATTCATTTTTATAGCCAGACAATATATCAAACATGTCCACATGTCCTGATCAATTAAGTTACCAATGTATATGAAAAATGAACTATGTACTTTATTTTCTTTCAGAACAGAACTTAGCAATCCGTAGTTCAAAGTTCAAGCCTCGTACATTACCAATCCGCACAACCTTCTGTCATTTTTCTTATCAGTAAAAAAAAGTTTTAACTGAAAGAAGCACATAAGAAACTGATTCCTTGGTCACATGTGTACAAAAAAATTATACTTTATTATTAAGAGCACTGATGCATCTTCTACGTGCAAATTCAATCAGCAAAAATAAAAATAATAGAAACAAAACAGGATCAATTTAATCTACTTTGCAAAATAAAACAGAATATCAGCCTCATCCCAGTGTTTGTTCTTGGTGCAACTTTGGCACATATTTGCTAATAGAAATATTTCTATATTTTACCACAGTTCCTGGTTGGGGAGCTTTCCTACTGTACATCTATTGGAGTCAAAAAGGTAGCAGGCCATACATTTGCATAGCTCAAAATATAATATTTGGGTAAGAACCATTCCTGAATGTTATCAATATTGATATTGAATGTATTTCTAAAGTAGACTAGATGAAATAATCACTGTGACTACATTCTCCAGCTTGAAGTTGAAAGTGTTCTGGTTTAAGTCTCTTCTTGAGTTTTTGGAATCACTGGGGGACTCATAGGAACCCTCTGAGATACTTGTGGGTACATGCTGCTTCCATGTAAGGAGCCACTAAAATAACTGTCCCTTCATTAGCAGAATCTTCGATCCAGACAGAGCTTCAGGAGGATGCAGCTCTGCAAGTGCCAGGCTGCAGTTAGTCCCTTGAGCCTCTGACTGGACATGTGGTCTCCTAGCCTGCAAGAGGTGTGCTGCTGTCAAAGGATTGTGCTTCCTTGTGAAAGGACCTGTGGCAAGAAGCCGCCAGACTGCACAGCATCAAGGAGGGTAAGAAACAGATGGACTAAATCTTCACTGAGACCTTTCAGCTTCAAGAACCCAGAGTCTTAGCAGTAGGGGAGGGTCAGGAAGAGCCTATGTCTATGAAGCTGGAAAACGGAAACTCCCATGGTGCTGAAGGTTGGAAGCTGGTGACTTCTCATACTAGGAAGAAGGCTTACGACCCACCTGACAACTTGCACTTTCAGAACAGGTTCACCTCCCTTGCAGTTGGTGAGAAGACTCTCTGGAGGGTCAGTCTGGGCCATCAGGATCACTAGAAAGAAGTGGTGAATAATAGCAAGAGGAGACTCCTAGTGTGGGAGAATGGTAGCATTCATCTGCTGGTATGAGGGAGGTTTGCTTCTTGCTGTTTGATGCAGCTTATGAATGAATGCCATTTTCCCCCATAAGATGAACATGATAAGTGACACCTATTTACTTACTGAAATAAAAAATATTTATAATTAAATTACCAATAATAAGTTGTCCATCAAGTCATTGTTCCTTTAAAACTTACACTGTTGTTTAAAGAAAATACTCATATTATATACCCAACCCATATATACATATAATTTTATGCAGACATATCAGTTGACTTTACAGTTACATTTAATTGTGGGCAATAGTAGTTGTAGCAAAAGGTTTTATTACCTGAAGAAAAAGTAGAGGATACCTTACCAATGAATCCTAGAATGGTTGAGGCTGGAAGGGACTACTAGAGGTCATTTAGTCTAAACCTGCTGGGCTCAAGCAGTACCACAGAGAGCCACTTGCCTAGGACCATGTCCAAATGGCTTTTGAATATATCCAAGGTGGGAGACTCACCAATGTCTCTGGGCAACCTGTGTACCTGTGTCAGTGGGTGGTCAACCTCAGAGTATAAAATTATTTCTTGATGTCCAGAGGGAACCTCCTGATTTCAGTGCATGCCACTGTTTCTGATCCTATCACTGGGCACCACCAAATAAAGCTGGGCTCCGTCTTCTCTACACCTTCTCTTTAGGTATTTACAAAAGTTCACAAAATACCCCTGAGCCTTATCTTTTCCAGGCTGAAGAGTCGCAGCTCTCAGCCTTTCCTAATATGACAGGTATTCCAGTCCCTTCATCAGCTTAGTAGTCTTCTGCTAGACTGTCTCTAATATGTCCATGTCAACCAGCTACTAGGGAGCCTAGAAATGGACTCATTACTCCAGGTGTGGCCTCCACTAATGCTAAACAGAGGTAAATGATCACTTCTTTCAACCTGCTGGCATTACAACTCTTTGCTGCAAGATCACACTGTTGACACATGTTCAAACTTTATTTAATATTCTCTATTTTTTTAATTCACTCCCCAGCACCAACAACGTTGCTTGGCTTTCTATTAATGACTTGACCCTTAAACTTATTTTCCAGCTCTGACTGGGACTAAGACCTTGTACAGATGTCTTGCCTGTCCTAACCTTCCTTCTGCTCCCCAATTCCAGCCCCACTCCAACAGCACCTCTAAGTTTTCTCTTTTGCTCAGACCTAACCTAAGCTTCTGGCTCAGACTGGGACAAAGAGCCTCAACTCCAGAGCTTCTGTTAGTATTTGTGCTCAGTTAGATGTTGTTCAGTTTTATTGCCCTCCTACTCCTATAGCTTTGGTGTATTTTAAAAGTAATGCTAATGGTACAAAATATACCAACAATTACATCAAAGGTCATACTGGCCTTACTTGGCTGTGCCGATAGTTTGCTGCAGTAGCTCAAATCAGTAATTTGACTCTCAAATTTATGACATTGCTTAAGAAAGTTCCTTTTTCCTATGCTTTTCAGGCCACTCAATATAAGCTTTCTACTTGGGATCCATTCTAGCTTACTTTTCATACTGACCAGTTCTAAAGGTTTCTCAATTCATTGAAACAGCTCATAAATCAAATGGTTTTCATTCCTCCTTGTACAAACCCTCGGAGTAATTTTTGATTGCAGAAAAAAATTTGAAGCCTTAGTTCCAACACAATTCAGTAACTATGTATTCAAAACTTTAATATTAGTCATTCTTTAATTAGCCTTTGAATTGAAGGTTATTTTTTAAAAAAGAACAAAATCCCCCAGTTTAAAGTGCTTCCCACAATTAGAAACAGAGACTGAATCTAAACTCCTTTGGCTGTACGTATTTTTGTAACATCCTTTTTACTTCAAGGTCTTCTAATTGTCAATTTTGTGTTATGTTGAGCAAAATATTGGTGCACACATAAGTATGACCTTACATAAAAACGACATGTACAACATGCCCATTTGCTATATTCCTAATGCAAGTGATATTTGAAATGGGATAATATGACTTAATTCTCAAACTGCATTTCCTTTTTTGCCTAAAGCTAAACAAAATTATATTAGATCAACAAAGATTAATCTAAATGAATATTATACATTGGTTTAGGTGAATTAAAATGTTCTCTAATCTCAGTCAAGGAAAGAATTCACATTTCAGCTAATGCCTTGGAGAATACTGCTTGAAATTAATTTATAAGGGACACACATAAACCAAACCTCTCAAAATTTGACAAGCCATCACTCCTCTGGAAAGTGAGAACTCCAATGTGTTAAGAAGTGCATGGTTGCTTTTGCTATTATTCATGAAGAGTTGAATTTTTAATCCATGGAATAAGCAAGTAAAAATTCCCATATTAAGTAGAAAATTAATCTGAAATTAGTTTATTTTTTGAAAGAAATAAGTTACACCTTATTCTTTATGCTTCACTATCAAGCAAGGGAAAACCGGAGCTCTCCATATTCACACCAATAGGGTTTGGTTTGTTTGCTTTACAAACAGTAGCATGCTTTTCTTGCAATTGATTGGATTATGACAAAACACAGAAGGGGTGACAGCAGTAATAGATTAAACAAACTGCATTAAAAATCCCCAAGTAAATGGCAGAAATTGTTTCAGGCATAGGTGTTATAGCAATTATTTCTCTTAACTTAATTTGAAATCTCAAAGAGCAGCTGATTTGGAGGATTCTTAACCAAAAAGATCTGAAGCTAAATATGAGCTTCCATCCCTTAATTTGCCTCAGTGACATCTTTATGGGGGGAAAAAAAAGCCCTAAACCCAAAACCAAAAAACAACCTGCTCACTAGTCCCCCAGTGTGTTTAAAGGTTCAATTCTAGACATTTTGGTTTACATTTCAAAAAATAAAATTATAATAGGCCTCTGCTGCTAATATCCTTTTTTTTTTTTATTTACATTATTTTATTTGCCATACAGAAGGTCAACACCTCTCTGTTTTCAACTGATTTCTAAGGCAACCTTCCATCCTAAGTTTAGCTTGTTGAACTAAGCCAAATGTATGGAAAAATAAGGAACTGTAAGAAACTGTTCAATCAGTAGTGGTCAGCATGAGTGGAAGCACTCAAAGCAAGTTCAAATTGTCATCAGTCTCAAGAATTTCCTAGACTTTATCTGTATTATATGCTGCAGATCAGAATGCTGTTCAAGCCATTTAAGTTAGGAACTATGCAAAATCACTTAATCTAACAGAGGAATATTGTTGACTTTTCAGATTAATAGCTAAATGGTGCTGGGAATTGGATGTTTGCTGTAATTGTAGGTCTCTAAAGATAAATACATCTTAGATTACTAAAATAATAAACAGTGTGAAACCACACTAGAATTTGTAATCATTACTTTCCTGTGGGCAAATCAGTGCATTACAACATACTTAATGAAAATTTGAAAGTCTGATAGGGCATAATATTAAATTTTCAGGAAAATCAAGATTGTATCAAAGTTGCATGATGAATACTAGACTCTTGCACCACCATTACTTAAAGTGCAGGTAATGTGCACTATACATCAGATTCCACAAATTGCCATGTTATGGCACAGTGAGCTTTTTTCTTAAACAGTCTATGCTAAAAGTGAAGGTTAAACCAGTATTTAAGCTTATTTTCCCTTCTAAACCAGTATTTAAGCTTATTTTCCCTTCTAAACAGAAAGTTTGCCATGATTCAAGAAATGCAGGATCTGACCTTGTCAAAGAAATTTTAGGTGTTACTAGACCTTTCAAATCAGGAACTGATAATTGAAATCAGCAGATTTACCATTGACTTCAGTGACATCACTCATGCTGCTGCTCAAGGAAATATGCAGCATTTCACTGATACAAACAAAACAAGTTTTGTGACTGTATCCAAACAGAACACTCATTATTTTAAGATTTAATCCTTTTTTTCAAAGTTATCTGAAAATATAATGCTTCAGTGCAGAGGCACTTACTTAGTCTTCAGTGCAAGACAGCTCTCTTTACATGTGAAGACCAAAGAGGAAAATTTCTATTACCTTTTAAATAGAAAAACAAGGGGGGGGGGGGGGAACAACAACAAAACTCCAGCATATCTGGTTTTCTTCCTTTTCTACCTCTTATGGAAGTACTACCTCTTTGTTCCGGAAGCAGTGCGGTTCTGTTATATATGCTACAGCTAAGTCAAAAAGAAAATTCAATTTCAGCAGTGACAATAAAACAATAAATATGAATTTTTACTCCATGTACATAAGTTAGGAAGCAAATTACCTAACCATCCTGAAAGTTGTATCAATATAACTGTAACACAGATGACAGGCATGAAGCTACTTTAGTTGTAACACTAAATATTCAGGCATATTCTTTATTTCATAGAATATTATAAGATCCTTTAAACCCAAGAAACCTCATTCCAGTTCCTCACACGTTTTTGCTTCAAAGGCATGTAAAAAATTAGTTAAGCTATTTACCAGATAGTGAACATGAAACTCTATATTATTACACAGCAATGGATTTCACAAGGCTGTATAGACTTTCGACTAGCATAGGCAGCGATTCCTAACAGTCCTGCTCGAGTCCACAGTGCAAACTCTTTGAAAGTACAAAGGATCCTGGATAAATAAAGTAACACTTGAACAAGAGCATATCTATACAGAACTACATGGTAAAAGGACCACACTAATACAGTATTAAGAAGTAACTTTGTCATCATTTTGGACTTCTCAGTCTAAGCTATGAAAAATGGGCTTCATTAAAAATATAATGCTAGCCTCTAGGACAAAAGCAAACAAACCTCTACACATTATGCCTCTTTAGCATAGTATTCAGTTCACAGAAAATCAGTGTAGGTTTCAATATGCACATAAGTTTCTTCTAAACATATTGCCTCCACAGAAATAATATGAGGTTGTCATCTTTCAGTTGTCACAGAATGTCCTTGGTTTGTGTTTGTATTCCTAAGCATGTAATGAAGACCCAGGAAATATTGGCAAGTAGAACTCAACACAGTTTAAATATCTTGTTAGTAGCCAGTATGGGGGAAAAAAAAAAAAAAAAGAAAATCTATGAAACAATAGATTTTCCCAGCACTTTCCAAATTCCAGAAATTGTTGGAAAATAGGCAGTCAATTGGAATCTTGAAAATGGTCACTTTTAAGATCCTGATGGACATGGTTCTGGGCCATCTTGTCTAAACTGCTTTTGCCAAGAAAGGCTGGACCAGATGATCTTTGAGGTCCCTTCCAACCTTCTATGTTTCTATGATTATGCCCTATCACAAAATATACTTAATGATGGGCAGTAAAAACATTCAGGTTAAGTACATAATTTCTAGAGATAACACTAAGTACAATCTGGTACCTGATTTATGAATACAGTGGAAAGAATAATTAAGGCTGCACAAGAATTTGTGCTTAAGCCACGGTCCAGGATTCTCCCCTTACTCTCAAACTACCTACCTATAAACTATTGTAATTTAGTCAGAAAAAATAAATGTGTATATCCAGAGTAATTTTTTTAAGTCCTTTTATCAAACCACAAATCAGAGGTGTTGGGACATCATCATCACATTTTACTCAGTCTGAAAATCACACAAGTCATTTTAAAAAATGAAGGACTAAGCTCAGTAAGGAAAACTCTGGATCTAGTCTGAAAATAATAAGAATGCACAGAATTTTCACTCTATAAGGTCATGTGAGTTCTCAAATAGTTCAGGCATTGTTCTCAGAAAAGTGCCTAATGATATTCTAAACTCAGCCTTGAGGATTCTGATATCAGACTTTATAAAGACTCCTTTTAGACCACTAAACCACTACTGGCTATTCTGTAGTATGTAAGATCATCAGAAATTTAATTTTGGGTACCTCATTTTATTCCTGTGATATCTATGCTGTATTTCTCTGCATCTTAGATGAGA
The DNA here is from genome assembly GCF_033783945.1 of Neopsephotus bourkii. Lineage (NCBI taxonomy): Eukaryota > Metazoa > Chordata > Aves > Psittaciformes > Psittacidae > Neopsephotus > Neopsephotus bourkii. The sequence goes on from NW_026901388.1 coordinate 23,448, forward strand.
ATTAAACAGAACAACTTACAGTAGTCAGTACAACCATTAAGGCTACTGTTTTGTGTCTGATAATAATTACGTTTTCTGCAGGATTCAGGGAACAATCAAGCAAAGTGCATGGGACAAAATATGTGGTCTTAATACACGTATCTAAATTTCCTGTGAGATCATCAGAGTATCACTGTTTCCAATCCATGCATATACTAGGTGAATGAAAATAGGTATTATAGGTAAGCACCTCTGCAGCACTGTCACGCTATAAGCTAATTTCATAATACAGATTTCTGGAAAAGGTGGAAATCTTTAACAAGAACTAGCTGCTAACAACCCAAGTCTCCAAAAAGGCTGTTCTGGTTTAAACAGCATCTCAATGCCTACAGTGAGAATAGAAAACTTGATTTATCCAGAATCCTCACTAACCTTAGTGAAGTTTCCACCACCTGGGAAAAAACAGGAAGGGAACCATTACCCTTCCTTTAAAGAAAGTAGCGCACTTAAGTGGGTTGCCATAATATACAGTGTAAAACATCTATGGACAGAGACAGAAAATAGGAAGAACAGAAATGTCTCTGCCTAAGATATAAAATGTTAACTTAGCCTGTGTCCCCTTTTCGTCTATCATAGAATCATAGAATGATAGAATAGTTATCTAAGGATACTTCTTTTGATATTGAGGTTCCAATAGGCTTTAAGTACCTACTAGTTTAATTTTCCCTCACATTCCACAAACTGGGATATGAATATCCCTCATCAGTTGCCAACAAGCTAGACAATGTAGAGTAAGGGAACATTCTGTAATTCAGCTAGCAGAAAATTCTTAAACACGGAAGTCACCGCCTATAGGGGCATTTGTAAGTCTACAGCGCACACAAGTGGAGTATAGCAGTATATGCATGTTTTCATTGTTTTCAGTATAATGTAGAATCTCCTTGTAAATATTTCATCTTATTTAACTTTTAAGCCATCAGAGAAGCATGCCTTTTAAAAATGATAAAGACAGATATAAAATGTTGAGGAAGACTTGCCATTTTACTACTTTTTTTTTAGTTAATACATTAAAAACTTACCTACAATTTCTGAAGTTATCTAGAATGCTTAATTTTTTAAAAATATGATCATCAAGGTCACAGAGACTTTCCATATTTAGTTTGTTTGAGATGCATACTCTTTTAACAAAAATCTTTTAACAGAAAGAGCATTAGTACTTCAATTTAAGTGGCTGCGAAGCTTTTAACATTACATAAAATCTCTCAGAATTCCAACAGGCTAGCAGAGCTAACCATCCCTACAAATGCTTGAATTTTCACTGTTGCTGTCACTTGCAAACCAAGCATTTTTTCCACATTCACAATGGGACTGTCAGGATCTACCAAAGGAAAGAGCAGACTAATTTATGCATAACTGAACCCAAAACTCTTAGTCAAGGATGTGAAAATACTCCAGAGGTAATGATTAATCTATTATTAAACTAAAAATTCCATTGTGATTTAGTACTGTAAGTATGTATACAAATCAGATTCCATGCTTAGCCTAGCATATCTGGATTTTCCTTTATTTCACTTGCAAATATTTGACTGTCAAAAACCTTGTATTGAGTTCCAGCTTCCAACAGTAATATATAGTGACATTCACGGATGCCTCACCTACAGACAACATTTGGGTTTGTTTCAATAAAGGAAGAATTTTCACTTAGAAAGAAATGCACAGATGCAAGTTATTTCATTCACACTAGTCAGATTCATCAAGACCAATGTTTTCCTGTAATTTCAAAACTAGGTGTATACACTAAATATATATATACCTTATAAATCTCATAAGGATGCTCAAAATATCACCTCCTGTTAACAATTAAGGCAATTCAACATGTTCCCAAGAAAAAAGAAACAGTGCATATACATGTGTATGTTCATGCACATATACAAAAATTGGTATCCATCAGTCTCCAACCAATTCTCAGTAAGTTTTTACTTGTTCTATTCCTGCTGACAGTGACATAAAACATAAAGACTAAATTTCTTAAACTAATTAACTAAATCTAGACTTCCTCTGCTGTGCAGAAGTATGTCAAGCTAAAATCCTGCTTAATGAGCAAGCAGAAAATAAAGAACTAATATCTGAAGGAACTCAAATATGACAGATAGATGTTAATTTGTTTCTGTGGCTGCTCAACTGTGAAAGAAATTCCATTCATGGATATGTTAGCAGGTAACTAGAACTTGGAATTTTATAGACTGCCTGCAATATTTTCCAAAATGTGAAAAGAAAGATAATTAATATTCTTATATAATGAGGTGTTAAATTTATAGGAAATTTTAAATTCTATATCTATATTTAGTTATATAGACACACATTTTGAGTTTTGTTGGATTTACATGGTCCTCAACCCATTGTTTTGGAAGAATTAGTCCTGAAAGCTGCATCACAAATATATCTTTTTCTTCTACTGATGAACTTGGATTGATATAAACACTTCTTTTTTCCAGTAACCATTCCTACATAACCAGGTAATGTTCCTAAATTACTCTTTTGATGTCCTTTATAAAAGTACATTGACATCTATCATCAGAACTCCACCAAGAATTCTCTGCTAAGCTAAATCAGTCTCCTGGCACATTTACCTATTATCCTGTGTATCAGGACAAATCAGCTTGACCATATACCCTCTTCAGGTTCCTTATTGCAAGGCTATATGGATAAATAATTGATAAATGGTTGATTTATCACATTCATAAACCCTAGATAAGGTTTTACTCTTAGTTACAACACAGGAGATTAGAAGTATCAATTTTGTTTCTTACTCAATGAGATAACAATGTACTGCTAACATACCTGTCTGAGGCTTTCCAGCTTGGTTTGATGCAGTTCTTCATATTTCCATTTCCAAAGATATAATTCATTTTCTATCTTTTCCATTTCTTTTTGCAGAAATGCATTCATTCTGAAAAAGTATTTTACAAGTCAGCATTGCATCTTTTTGAGGTTGACAATAAATTGCTTCCCACAGATTGAGTTACATTTTGCTGCCTTTGTCAGCTGTATATCTGCTTTTTAATAAAAGCCTGTATTATCATCATATCATTACAGGAGATTTACCAAAAATATTAGCTAAAGAGAACAAAGAATCCCAGCAGTACAGAATTAAAAACTAAAAATAAATAACATTTGGGGATAAGCTGAAGAAAATTTGGGAACACCCTTCAGTTAGTGATTCAGATCACCTAACACATTCTGATTTAGTGAAAATCCTCAGAGAAAAGGTTTGGTATCAATTTTATTTGGGTACACGAAGAATGCTATTTTAGACACACACATTGGGGGGAATATATATATTCTATGTAGACAGTACTGAAACTGAAGATGATCTAATTTACACGTGTGTAACTCATGTCTCAAAAAATAATTACTCTTGAAAGAAAATGTTAGAAGAATTTTAGGAAAATTTATTATATAGCCCAGAGGCACTAAACCCTCATTCAGCATTTTCTCTGGTATGTTATTTGAAGTCCATTACTACATTCAGCAAAATTATTTAGGATAAACAATTCACAAGGAATGAATGATGATTCCTCAGAGAAAAGTACCGTATTACTGAAACAATGAACTTTGATACTTATCCTTCTAATCAATTAAAATAGTTTCAATCATTCAGGAAATAATGAAAGAAATATGAAGCAGCAGAGGCACTTCAGATGTTCTTGTCTTTGAGCCCAATTAAGAATTCCTTTCTGTGTTCACAGCAAACACAATTAGCCAAGTTCCAAAGACAAGAATGAACTTCTCGTAATTTCACATTATAGAATTCCTTAATAATTTAATTTTACATTTGTGTAGTGCATATGGTTAATTTTGCAATTTGGCAACAAAGTAGAATTTGGAACATAATTAAAAGTTAAAGAGAAAAATCTTAATTGCAAATAATATATATCAAGTTATATTTCTAATATTCTTATAAAATAATATCACAGTTAAAAATTCTGGAGTGTTCTGTTGGTGATAAACATCAATATGGGAACAAAGTCAGGACACTGAAGAAATTTAAAATTCAAGAAACAGTAAAATCACATAAGTACCATTATGTTGGGAGATTAAAAATTTGCAACATATAAATTTTGTGAAAATGAAGGGATGAAGAGCTACTATACCAGAAAAGAAAAAATGTTGACAATCCTGGCAACTAAAAAAACTGCTGTATGCCACAGTAGTTATTTTCTATTCTGAGGCTAATGGGATTTATCAGCCTTTTTACTAAAGATATTATTGGCAGGCAGAGATCAGTGAAGCAGCCTACCATTATTTAACAAAAGATCAAGATCAGAGCATATCTAATGGATCTTCTAGCCACCTATTTTAACTCCTTCTTATCTTATTAAATTACAGAATTAAACAGAATGGTTGAGGTTGAAAGGGACCTCTGGAGGTCATCTGGTCTAAACCCCCCTGCTCAGGAAGGGTCATCTAGAATTGGTTGCTCAGGACCACATCCAGATGGCTTTTGTAATGTCTCCAACAATGCAGACTCGGCAGCCTCTCTAGATAACCTGTGCCAAGTCACCATCACAGAAAAAAAGTGTTTATTGATGCTCAGGCAGCACCTTTCGCGTCCGTTGGCTAAGCCTACCCATGCAGCACTAAGCAATTCCTCTTTGATACGGTCAAACACCGGTGTAGTTGGTAGGTTTTGGTTTTAAAGCAAAGAAATACTTTAAAGTTCAAAAGGGAACAAATTAATATTTTGAAACTACAAGACATTAAGATGAGAACATTGATCCAAAAGATGACTAAAGATAGCTATTTTAGGAAAAAGATTCTTTAAAATACTGAGCAACTAGTAAGGTCAATGAAACCTCAAATGTGCATTTGATATCAGCCGTGTGCTTAGTAGAGGATTTTGATGTGTGATTTTACCTAACCATAAAGTTCTTTGATAGTCAAAACATAAGCTTTGAAGTTTTTTTGTTGTTTTGGGGTTTTTTTGTGCTCCTTTCTTTTGCAAAGCCTGATCTATGGCTGAAGGATAATATTGGCATTACCAAAGACAGCTCTAAACAGAATGCATGAAGCAGAGGTCCTCTCAGGGTGAAGAAACAAAACATCTCATGGAGACATTAGTCAGGTAACTAGGAGCAAGTCTAAACACTGGATCTGCATGAGCTAACGATTATGGAAAGAATGTGGCCCCAGTTTGGGAGTACTGCATGTAAACCGGAGAACTGTGCTGTATGAGTAAGATCATACTGACTGCCAAGGTAACCTTCGGCCTTAGGGTTCAAGCTGTCAATGATCCAAGTTTCCTTTTGATGCAGCACAGCTGTGTGTCCTTGGCTCAAGTTTGATGGGAAAATTGCTAAGTTGCAAGGAAGAAGCTGTGAGAAAGTACTTAAGTTTTAGCCATGCAAGATAAGTAAAAAATGCAAACAGGAGTGAGATTGTTGAGATAACAATCATTAGCAGCTCCAGGATACAGCAGCAGAAAAGCTGACATGAACAAGTCTAAAACTAAGAGGAAAACCTAGGAATCTGAGGATGGAAACTCAGCAAAATCATCTGAATCCACCAAGGAGTGGAGACCAACCTGAGCTGGCAGGTGACAACCTGTCCGACAAAGACTCGTGAGTCTTGAGACCCAAAGTCTCAAGAGACTGGTGACTATGTTAATACTTATCCTTGTAACATTATTCCCAGCTATTTATTGTCTCCATTGCCACAAAATAATTGCTTCATACTTTTAAGTTGCATATATTCTGCTTACAGAACATCTTTGCGCACAGGAGATATTACCCAAAGTGACCTAGAGAGGGAGCTGTTATACCAATGCCCTCTGTTATACAGAAATCGCTGCTCTGTGAGCACTTGCTGCCAGGGGTTGGCACTGGTGTAGACATGCCCCAGTTCTTACAATGTGCCAGTAAATTTATTATTATATACCACAGTCAATATGTATCTAGGCATAAATGGCAAAATCCATTGAAGGGATTAAAAAAATAACAGTTGAGAAATTATGCATGGATGTATACTGAGACTGCTGTTGAAAAATTAAGTACCTAGGACTCTAAATACTTCAACTAGAAGAAAATGGGTATGTGAGGCATCAGTCTCTTAACTCACATATAAAAAATACCATGACAAGCTGGAAAATATAGGCATTTTGGGATTTTTGCTTTCATAAAAATCTAAATCCTTTTTAATGAGATAGAACATACTTCTGGTGATCTGCTGCAATATGCTATTATTGTGTGTTTTCCACAGCTACCTAATTCCTATAGCAGAACACAGTAAACACTAGTTAGGAATTTAGCAGATTTTAAAAATATTTTTGTTTGTTTACTCAGACTTGTACTACCTACAGGACAGTTGTGCAGAAAAAAACCCAACCTGACAGGAAGGAAATTCTTTATCATAGTTTCCCATGACAGACTCTCTAAAATAAAACTCTTGAACATATTTGCAAAAGAGGGAATGTTTTCTTTTTTCATTTTCTGTTTAACTTCAGCTGATTTTGAAGTTACTGTCACATAGTGCATGAAGTCTCCTACTACATTCATCATACATCATGTAGCACATGTTTCCTTGGAAAGTCTTTTTTGGTGTGATTCAATCTTCCTCAATACTGATCGCCTATACAAAATCGCATGGAATTTCTACTAACAGACTCACATTCTAGCATGTAGTGTGCAATCAACATATAATCTCTTTAGTCCATAAAAATGAACATTTAGTCTTTATGTGAAGTAAACTTGATATGATACAATAAGCATACAATAAGTGTGTTATTCTCTCTCTGTTACCTGCTTTTGACATAGACCATACTACAAGTGAAGAATTAAGTTTAACAGAATTTTGCAGCTGTATTCATGTATTTTTAATTCAAAACCATTTTAGTTAGTCTGCAGTTGGACTCTTTCAGTCTGATGGCAGAATGTATGAAAATTCGTTATTATGCACAAAGGACTCCAATAACTATATACATTAGATATCACTGTATTGATACCAAATTTCCAGTAAGTATATATTTTTTATTAAATTCATATTCTTTAAAGCTCTATATGGAATACTTCTTATTTAAACAACAGAAAAGCTAAGAAAATCCATAAACACACTATGGTGGATTTTCTTTCTAAATTATCAGTCACGTAAATAACAGTTAATAAGGCTTAGAAATGGAAAAGATGAGCTATGAAAGTATTGCCATACCTATTTTAGAAAGTGTCTTTTAAACCTTTATTTTTGATAGAATTATCCCAAGTATGATATATTTTGCACTTACTCTCTTTCCTTCTGCAAGATTTTCTGCATTTCAGCCAACTGCAAATGCAAGACTGAAACATGTATTAAATCATTCTCTGTTGTCTCAGCTGTACTGTCCAAACTTTTTTTATGTTCCTCCAAATAAGTGCTGGGAATGACACTGGGAAAGGAATCGTGAGGCTTTGGAGCAATTTTTTGATTGTGATTACTTGGGTCTTTGAATACATCCTGAGAAAACAAAAATATGACATCTGAGAAAAACATAAATGAAAGGAAAAGACTTGCATAACTTTTGCAGGGACTACCAAGACTTTTCTAGACATTTAAGTCATGTAAGAAAAAGGAAATAAGTAACATCCTATACAGTTGCATATGGATAGAATGTGCAAAAAAAGTCACTGCAGTTGAATCATTTTCACTCTGTGATTCTCACACATTCTGTAATGACAGGCTTCATATCCAAAATATTTCTAATGCATCTTTACTAAAGAAATTAATTCCAATTATCATTAATTAGCTATAACTATGTTGAAGACAGAATCCTGGAACTAACAAAATCAGGAATGCAATTTATGCATACAAATAATATATTGAGAAACTCTGTGTAAGGACTCATACTTCCAGTGGAAATCATGTTGAAGCAGTTGACAGACGTATATAAGTTTCACAGCAGGAGCAAAGTTACCTGCATAACATAGCAATTAGATCCCATTCAGAAACTAAAAGCACTATAATGTTTATTTTGAAGACATACATGTTTTGAATACAAAACATAAGCAAAGATAATAACAATTAGGAAACAAACATTAAAAAGTAAAATACATATTTGTGAGGAAGACTGAACATCTCTTAAAAACAGTAGTATACTTTTTTAAAGTATTAAAGTTTTATCACTTCTGCTGAAATTTTTAAAGCTTTAGTAGATTACCACCAGTGCTATTTCATATCACTCTGTTTTCCTGAGGTTTTAAAATGCTTGTAATCTACATCAGAAAATATTAGAAACTGTTGAAAAGACTGTTTCCCATTCATATATAAAGTTTCAGTTTTCAAGTAGTGCCTTATTTTATACTAAGCAGAAAGTGTAACAGCTAAAATATATTTTGTGTCATTTCCTTCAAGGAATCCTGTTATGGCATGTTTATCTGCCCAAAAATATGAAATTCATGCTTTTATTTTTCCAAATTTCTTCTTATTAACAACACCATGGTGTGGCTTGGTTGTGGGTTTGTTTTTTTTTTTTTTTCAGAATTCAAGAGAATATAATGTAATTTGTATGCATTACAGAATGAGAGAAAAGAGAAAATTCTGGACATAATATATTCAGGCCTAAGATCTTGAAAGTTTCCATTGAACTGAAGTAAAAAAATTGTTATTTCTTACTACAATGACTGCTATCAGTCAGAAAAATAGCAAGTATAGTTTTTACATAGCACTTTCTATGAGGACTATGCAATTCATGCCAAGGCAAAGTAATAAAACTGGTATAACATGAAAAATAGTTCCATTTTGTTGAATGTAGCAGTTTCTTTTATATAGAACTTGGAGCTGTAATTAAACCATGCCCATACTTGATTGTTTAATTCTGCATAACAACATAATTGCTCTCCTTACCAAGCAAAAAATCTTGTGAATTTGCAGAAGGATTTGCCTCACCTCTTCTCACATTTTAGAAGTTGCATTAAAGGCGAATTAAATTATTTTATTTTAGAAGCCAAGAATCTACATTGATTTTTTTTTTGAGGAAAAAAGAAAAGCAAACCACAAAACATGGAAAATAAAGATAACAGAGGTAATGTTATCTTAAAACACAAGAGTCAGAACAAGTTATTGGATGTAACAGTTTGCCCCTGTTACCTAAATGTTTAGCCATAGGTGAAAGGTATGAATTGTTTTCTGTACTTCTCTATATTAGGAATATTAGAAATAATAGATGGGTGAAAAAAAAGTGTTTTTGCTGTTCAAGGGTTCAGGTAGTGTTTGGGGAAAATCCTTGAAACATCCTAGAAAATTTCTAGGTGTACTCTACCATCTCTTGCTTTTTCAAGACCTAAACCAATTCCCCATTCTTTACCTTTGTGTCTTCTATTCCAGGAATCTTGTTAATTTTGCTCAGCTCATTCACAGGTTCTCGTTCCAGAAATGTGAGCTGGTTTAGGTCTTTTTTAATATAAGATATTTCTGAGCAACTGAATTCTGTTTTCCAAGCAGTTGCATCTTCTAAATTTTTCTTCTCACTTACTAAATCTTGATTTATTTTTCTAAGCATACTCAGTTCTTTTACAACATTGTCTAATTTGATTCTCAATTGTCTTGCTTCCTCTTGGGCTTCATTTCTTTCTCCTCTAACTTTGCTCCATTTCTCCCTCCAGTTAGCAGTACAATCTGACCACCAGCGCATGGTCTTCTCCATTTGGGCAGCTCTGGCTTTGACTTCTTCCAGTTCCTGAATTTTTACTGCTTCAGAAATTTCCCAGTCACTGCTGTAATTTGCACGCATGTATGGATAATAAGATGAATATGGGTAGAAACTTTGAGATGGCAGATTTGAATTACACAAATGGCCATCTGGTTGGCAGCCTTCAGCCAATTCATAAGGTTGCCTTGGTTGGGTCTCAAAAACCTGCATTTCTTCCATTAGTTTCTGAACTGAGCCTAAATTAATGTTTTGATTAATCATCCAATTCCACTCCTAAAAAAAAAGACAAAGATAAATAATTTAGCTTTCCTCAATTAAATTATATTAATAACCTTAAACAGTAGTTTATTTTACTGTTAATAATGAGATATTCTTAATAATGCTGTTGATGTTTTAGAAATATGCTTCATCAACAAGAAAGAGCTATTAAATACATTTTATGTACACTTTCTGAGTACAGTATAAACAGACATACCTATTATTTGATAAGGAATTGCTAGCAAAAGAAGTGCCATTAAATAATCATAGTGGTCTCAAAAATTTTTGAGTCTAGACAAACCAGACAAAAGCATCTTCCTGCAAGACAAGATGAAATTAATATATATTTTAAATGTCTAGTAAGAGAGAAGTATTTGTATAATCTACAACCACAGATTCACTTGCTTTCGTTCCCAAACTGTGGAACTTCATACTAAGCAAAACTTACTTTATAATTTGCTTACCTAAGGGGAGAAAAAAAAATAAAATCACAAAACCCCTGACCTTTGGATTTTCTTTAATGCATGAGAAAAAAAACACAATCTTTTTACTAGGGACTTTATTTTGATGTATACATTCTCGATGTTCTCCAGGAACTATATTCTTCTAATATTCTTGAAAAGGTAGTACTATCCTACTGTATTGTATAGTGCCCCTCATGATGACATGACTGCAAATAAACCTTGCTGCATTCCTTTTCATTATGTATCTGCTATTACTTATTTGGCCCAGAAGTAAATCAATGCCTCAGAAATTGCTTTTCCACCTCAGAGCTGAGAAAATGCTGTTGTGGACAGTCTGTAGAGACTAGTCACTCTTGTCTCCTTGTTTCGTAAAAAGAACCAAAACCCCCAAAAGACTAGAAATGTTGCTGTATCAGTAGAAGACTACATATTTTAGGCTAAAAAAAAAAAAAACCCGAAAAAAGAATGTTCTTACATTCCTACATCCATCTGTAAAAAAATCATGTTAATGTTAGTGTTAAAACCTGTGTCTGAAATGTGGAAGGCCAATGCAGAAAACAAAATTCTGAAGGGTAGTCTTGGCATTATGATTCAGTCATGTTTCATTTCAGCTGAATAGAATTTTTTACACATTTTTTTGTTCCTGTTTCCTAGCTGTTTTCAACTATTCTGTGCTTTCCAGGACATTTATTTGCCATTTGTTAGAATCTTATGCAGAACTACTGTCATCAAGTATGGATATGAGAGCAGGAAAAAGACAGTAAAAGACTCCATGATCAATGGTGTATCACCACCAACCCCCTTCTTGTTGCCTGACCTACATCCAGAATTTCAATTTGAATAAAATTTATCCAAAATACTAAGATATTAAGACCCAGAATTTTGTATGAGGAAAAATAGAGCCAAAATAACACAATATTTAACTTTCACAATAAGTTGTTAATTTAACTTCTGGTTTGTGATAATGCCTTTTGTTTCCTACAGATTTAATTAAAACAAAGCAAAACCAAGCCACTGTAAACTTTAAGTATATAATGCAATAGTTGAGGTTTTGGGGGGTTTTAAATAGTACAATAACTTTTTCTCACATTTTTTGTTTCTATCCCAGACTAGTAGATGCCTGCGGAGACATTCATTACTATGTTCAGTAGGTTTTATAAATGGATTTTGCTAGTAGCTTTGCATATTCACTGAAATATGGCAGAACCTGGGGAGTGTACAGTTTACAAATCTTAAAAGTTGGAGAAATAAGAATGGAAATAATTTTCTTTGTCCGAAACTTCAAAAGACCTGAGAAGAGAACAAAAATCTTCATGAATTGGAATCACCTGTTGCTGTGGTTTCATTACTGATTTGAGGTAATTTTACTGCAAACTACTGCCAAAAAGGGTGATCTCATTCACTGGCCATGATTTCTTGGCCCCCCACAACTGCGTGGCTCTATTGGTCTTGAGGCTGGAACACCACTAATCAGATCAAACTTAAAGCTGTTATATTTGAGGTAGGCTTGTACAGTAGCCTAGCAGGCTTCAAATCATTTTTTGATATGCTGACCTTTGCCTGGACTTTTTATCATAGATACGTGATGCTAACTCTGCACCTAAAATTAAAACAAAAAAGAGAATAAATTGTTTGTCCTCAGGAAACATTAGTATTGTCTTAGCCCACCATAGTGAAGAAGAGGAGATATCTGAATGTGTCTTAAATTCAGAAAATCTACTCAGAACAGCTTTTTATGAATCTCCTATAATCCTGCAAGAGGTAGAATGATATCTTACCAGTCAAGAGTTTGGGAACAAAACAAAGTATATATGTAGTATTCAAGATTATATTTAAAATGCTGTGTTTGACTTTTGTGAGAATACTGTATGCAACTGAAAAAAGAGAATGCATTTCAGTGAAGACTAGAGCAGACTTGCTCTCCCATGGAGAAAAGGCTTGTGTGGTTTTGCCTGCAAACTTCCTTTCCTGGCAAACAACTACGATGTATCATGCTGATCCATTATGGTGACCCTCGCTGTCAGGTTAGTGAGCCTCTAAGACCACGGGTGACAAAAGCAAATGAACTGCCACACATCACTGTAATGCATTTCCCAACTTCTTTTTATTCTTATTATGTATAAAAATACTAGATGTCTAGACTTGGACATTTTAATGTAAAGTTCAAGTTTCTGCAGGTATTTTTCACAAGTATTTTCATTTTATCTGAAGAGTAATAGCTTCCTGTGAGTGTTAAAACACAAGGCTAGTAGAATTAAGGGTGGATATTCTTATGCAGCTAGTTTAATACTGGATACATACGTCTATGCCTATGTCTGAAGAGCAAATCTGTTGTTACAGAGCTGTAGAGCAACTGATTAAAATAAGCAATAGGCATTCCGGTTTAGCTATGAACAACAAAGACTTGTTCTTGCATCTGTTTTAAAAGAAATAGACTAAAATATTTTTCTTGAAAGGAAAAAAGACATAAAAATAATACAAATATATTGACTATTATGAAAGTGCCTCCAATTGTCAGAATCTCACAGTTCCAGAGGAATGCTTATTGAGGTATTATTCAAATTCTGCTGGATGAAATTGGTATTAAAAAAAGAATTCATTTGATATTGAAACCCTAGCAAATAATTTGACAGTATTAGAAGAAACTGAGGCTAGGGGAACCTGGGAAATGTTTAGAGGAAAGAGTAAAGTAAAAATATTTTAATGATAAACATGCAGCTCATGCTAAAGCCTGATATATGCTGAGAGCATTGCCATCAGACCAAAGCAAGAGCAACACATACATAGGACACAAGGAACAGGAAAAGAAAAGGGATGCTATCACCTGCAGCCAGCATCTCCTGCATCTTTGCAAAGTAGCTGTCTAGCAGTTTATTCAGAATCGGTGAACTCTTGGAAATGCTCTAAATCAAATTTCTGAGCTTAAAAATAGAAATATCTCAGCTTACACCTAATTTTTTGAAGCAGATCCAACAGCAGCCAGACTGATGAGGCTTTTGAGTTTGCCAGTGTGATACAGGGGGCATCCATGCGTGATGGGGGATGACAAATAAGCACTCTCATCAGCATCTTGGTATTTTGCTCATATATAAGTTATGTATTAGAGAACTTGTGAGTTAGAGAATTTATGAATTAATAAAATAATGAATTTCTGAATTCACATGTTGGACTAGTATGTACAAAGATGATTCAGCCACTGTTGGACATTTGTGTATTTTAATAGGTTTTTTGGGGGGGAGAGATTTATTTCCTTCAGTTTTAGTTGTTTTTTTTTCAAATGAGGTCACAAAATGGAATTTAATTTACAGAGCACATTGTGCTGTAAATTTGAGAGACCCAAACAGACTATTACAATGGATGCAGATTATTATAATTCCACAATCTGGGTCTGATCATGGTCTCTGTGATCAAGTTAAGAAAATTATTGTTTTAGAACTGAAAATTAAAGATAGTGATTTCATGACTTCTCAGTGCACAGCTTAAGATCATTCTATTTATTTTTTCCACAGCTATAAGACATAACAATATTAAACAATATGCTATATTTTTGTTTTCTGTTGTTTCCAAACATCATATTCTATATATGTGTCATAACTAAAACCAGCCAAAAAAAGTCCTGAAGAGACAAACAATGCAAATTATTTACTTCCTGTTACAAGTTATGTGGTCATTTTTCCTATTTATACTTCTCTAGCTACATTCCTTTTAATATCAAAATACCAATACAAACCTATATTTATTTCCAAACCATAATTGATTCACTTCTCATGTCCAGTAACTAAAAAAACTTATGCTTGAAAACCATAAAATGTAAAGTTATGTTTCTGACTTCACAATGAGAAATATTTGTGGGTTTGTGAGGGTTTTTTTGTGGGTTTGGTTACTTTTGGGGTGGTTTTTTTTTCAATTATGAAATATCTATAGTGCCTGAAAGAAATGTTTCCTCACTGCATCAATTTGGACATTATGGTGTGTTAAGTGTGTCTTTCAAATAATATGAAATCACAGCCACAGTTCATTATTGTCCTGACAGATAAAATAAAAATTATGCAACCTCATCTTCCTTCTAGAACCTATCCTCAGCCTGAACTTTTGAAGTATAAGAGATGATGTCAGGCTTAAATCTCAATTTCAAAGTTCCTTATTTTTCAAAGTACAGGATTAAAAACTCACTAGTTACCTCATTATTTCCTCATGGTATAAACACTTCTGCCTTGAAAATAAATAAATACATTTAATCACAGGAGAGGTTAAAAAATTTCAGAGGCAGTAAAAGGAGTAAGACCAAATGTAAGTAAGCATTTGTTAGTAGAATCTGCACAAAACTAGAGTCAGATCTCACTTCTGAGTTGATTACTGCTAGATGAGGAGAAGAAATAACATGACAGAGAGAAAGAAGGTAAAATAGAGAACCAAGCTTGGTCTTCCATTAAAGAAAGCCAGAAACAAAGTTTGTCAACTACTATATCAAGCCTAAAAAGTTTGAAAACAAAGACTTTCTATTGTTAATAATAGCTTACTTCTCCTGATTTTTTCAAAATTCACATGAAGACATGTACAATAAAATTATACATACATATAATTTATCATTACACAAAATGAAATATGAAGCAGTCCTAAGTGGCTCAGTCTAGTCACACCAGTCGTATTGTCAGTTTACCCTCATACACATTCATAAAAAAAAAAAAAGGAAGGTAGCCACAGATTACAATAAATTCAAAAAGAAACAAATTCTACTCTTTTTTGCCTTTTTTGGCTGCCACTTCTAATAAACTCTAAGCAGTTTGGTTACTACTTATGTATTCATTATGATTTAGGTCTACTGGTTAACAGAACTCATTACCTATCATTGCAGCATCTTCTAAAATTCTTTTGCATAGAGAATCTGATGGTTTCTCACGTGTGACACTGTATTCAAATACTTAGAGTTAAATATGTATAACAAATATTTGTACATACAGATGTTGTTATTTACTACCCGTAAGGCCAAATGAAGCTCTGAAGTGCTGTTTTAAGTAAAATTTACAGCAATTTAGTTTTCCCAAGAATGTTTTGTTTGATTACAAACCTTCATAATGCATCAACCATAATTTTCATACATTTGGGTCTATAGATTTCATACTCATTTCTCAGCCACCACACTTGAAAAAATAAGTTTTATAATCTGATCATGCAGAGGGGAGGGGAATGTGTGTGAAATGAACTTTCCCAGAGTCTCAAGCAGAACTAAGTGTTAAGCAGAAGACAAGCTTAACTCAATTGAACTAGCTAGCTGTGGTTTATGAGACACAAGAGTTTGCCTGGTTTGTTTTTTGATGTTGCCTATCATTTTTATTAGAAATTTTTATTGATTTCAGTAGGGCATTTGATACTGTCTCCCACAGCATCCTCATAGATAAGTTAAGGAAGTGTGGGCTTGATAATCAGGTAGCGAGGTGGATCAAGAGCTGGTTGAAGGGAAGAAGGCAGAGAGTTGTGGTCAATGGGGCAGAATCTAGCTGGAGGTTTGTGACTAGTGGAGCCCCTCAGGGGTTGGTGCTGGGACCAGTGCTGTTTAATATTTTCATCAGCGACCTGGATGAGGGAACTGAGTGTACTCTCAGCAAGCTTGCTGATGACACTAAACTGGGAGTAGTGGCTGACACACCAGAAGGCTGTGTTGCCATTCAGTGAGACCTGGATAGGCTGGAGAGTTGGGCAGGGAGAAATTTGATGAAATTCAACAAGGGCAAGTGTAGAGTTTTCCATCTGGGGAAGAACAACCACATGTACAAGTACAGGTTGGGGGTTGACCTGCTGGAAAGTAGTGAAGGGGAAAGGGACCTGGGGGTCCTGGTGGATAGGAGGATGACCATGAGCCAGCAATGTGCCTTTGTGGCCAAGAAGGCCAATGGCATCCTAGGGTGCATAGAAAGGGTGGGGTTAGTAGGTCAAGAGAGATTCTCCTCCCCCTCTATTCTGCCTTGGTGAGGCCGCATCTGGAATATTGTGTCCAGTTCTGGGCCCCTCAGTTCAAGAAGGACAGGGAACTGCTTGAAAGAGTCCAGCGCAGAGCCACAAAGATGATTAAGGGAGTGGAACATCTCCCTTATGAGGAGAGGCTGAGGGAGCTGGGTCTCTTTAGCTTGGAGAAGAGGAGACTGAGGGGTGACCTCATCAATGTTTACAAATATGTAAAGGGTGAGTGTCAGAATGATGGAGCTAGGTTTTTTTCAGTGATGTCCAGTGATAGGACAAGGGGCAATGGGTGTAAACTGGAGCATAGGAGGTTCCATGTGAACATCAGGAAAAACTTTTTTACTGTGAGAGTGACAGAGCACTGGAACAGTTTGCCCAGGGGGGTTGTGGGGTCTCCCACATTGGAGATATTCAAGGCTCACCTGGACAAGTTCCTGTGTGATGTACTCTAGGTTACCCTGCTCTTCCGGGGGGGTTGGACTAGATGATCTTTTGAGGTCCCTTCCAACCCTTGGGATTCTGTGATTCTGTAAATGATCAATGCAAAAAAAGAAGCAAAATCAACTTCCTAGGTAATTAGGATAAGTATGAACAGTCAAAGTTTTAGATCTTTACGAGTTATACACCATACAAACAGGTTTATAAAACCCAGTGTAAACTTCTGGACTAAACAAGTAGCCAATTTACGTGAGTTCTAATCTCATCCCATTGATTTTATGTGGATATTGATAATCTACCTTTATTTTCTGAATGATGCTGTGCACAATTATTAGGAAAGACATGCTATGAATAATAACTTCATAGTAAATTCAGACTGTATTTAAACTAAGGCAATGTTAATTCATACAGATGAATTCCTATCGGTTAAAGGTCTGGCCTAATAAGCATCTCCTGCATAGCATAGATTTTTTTTTTAGAACAATAGTAACTTGCTCTCGAAACTAAAACAGATAATTGCTTCAGAAGAATAGGTTTCACATTAGCTAATATCAGCTCAGTATACTGAAACACTATATTTTTTCAGTGCTTATAGGTAAAGATGCAAATTAACTCTTCATGTGATTTATGAAAGCACCTAGGCATCTTGTTCTTCAGATGCAGTGAGATTTCCTCTTAATTACATTAAAATGGTTTCTGATTTTTTTTTTTTCCCAGCAGTTCCACAGCTGAGGTAAAGAATAACCAGGTGCATGAGTCTTCCTCTTCCATTTCCACAGAAAGCAGACAAAGTTAGTGTGTTTAATATGACAAACGTTTTTTACTGCACGTTGAAGTGAACATCAGTGCTAAAGTTGTCATAACCCCTTTACTGGAGATATGTAAGTTAAGCAGGTAGGTTCTTACACTGATCAGCTAAATTGCAACCGAACCAGTTGTCAATCAACAACAGAATATCTCAAAATACTCCATGCAATCAGAGCTGTCAGTGTGTAAATATAGGATATGCAGCTCAGCCAGTACACACATCTGTTATCTTGGTTATACTGACAGACAGTCCTTTAACATGACACAGAAGAATGCCTTTCATGGATTTGCTCTGTTTTTCTGGAAAGAAGGAAAAGTATGGGAATAATACCCAAGACATACATTATCCACAAGATTAGATCTACCTTTGAGCATGTCGTTCATAAATGATTTTAGAAGTGTTAAAATTTACAAGCATTTAAGCCAGTTGTAAGTTACAAGTCAAAGAAGAAAAGGAAGCCAAAATCATTTCATTCACTGTTTATCCAGGGTATTTGTTAATCAATTTAAGATATATGAAACATAAATATTTGCAAGTAAGCTTTAAATAAGCTTACAATACACTATTAAAAATGAATACCATTGTGTCATGTCAGATTCTCAATGTTTAGGTTCCTTTGCCAGCCACGGCTAACATTAGCATGCTACTATTTAATGGGGTTTTTTATTTATTTATTTTAAAATGCAAATTAACCTCTTTGTGAGAGCCTCCATAAGTTCTTATTTGGTATAGCTAAAATATAAGATGCTCAGCTACTCCGAAATGGCACTGAGCACTTCAAAGATCTATGGGTTTAGGTTTTTTTTTTATTTTTGGTCCCCCTTCTGTTCCTCCTCTCCCCATGTTTTTCACACTGAGTTTTAGATAAAGTCAGCCGAGCTTCCTTCAGTTTCAAAAGGAAGTTGGAAAAGCCAACTGAAAACAGACTTCTTTACTCATTCTGAAAAGCACTTTACTGAACAAGAATTAGGTTAGATACAATTGTAATACCTGTTCATCCAAACAGCAGAGGTCACTTAAATGTATAGAGAAGCTTCACTGCTTAAAGAAAAAATCATCAAAATTTTATTTTCTAGAGTTTATATCAAATTTCTGACAACTTTTTGAATGTTACTTTAAACTGGACAGCTTCACTTTCATTTATAGGCTTGTTTTGCTTAGTAACAAAACAACACTGAGAGCTTTTTTAATTTTGTTTTCAATATGTGAAGATATAAAGGCATGTACCTGAAAAAAGTCAAGTTTTTAATCCCTGTTTATATTCTGACAAATTCTGAATTTTTATGATATAAGAGATTAAGAATAGTCTTGTTATAGTTGAAACCATTTATCTTTTTCTAATGAAAGACTGACTTACTTTCAAAAGCAATTTCATAACACTGGAAGTAGGGAAAACTAATCACAGATATCTGATGCATTGTTTCAGACCATGAAACATTCCAATGCTTTTTTGGAGACAGAACAATTTTTTTTCAAAACAGTATTCAGTGTCAGTCTGGAAATAAGTGATTTTCCCACCCACATAAGACAAGTAAGAATGCTCATGAATATTTTGTTTTCTCTGGGACAGAGCCTATCTCTTTGGCTTGTTTGACCACTTTGATACAGTTGTATCAGAATTAATGATATTGTTGTGCAAAGACACGATCAGCTTTATCAGGATAGTTTTAGAAGTAATTTCTTCCATAATTAATGATTATTCTTAAAAAAAAAGTATGAAGAAAAAATACTTCTTGGACATTTGCATGCAATTATTCTCCATTGTCTTTAGCCACTGCAGTTTTTTAGCACCACCTCATGTCTTTAAACAGTTCAAGGACTCGTTTGTGGGATTTAATGATATAAGATAGCATTTGGTGATGACTCCAGCTCCACTAAGTCTTCTTTGAGGGAAATGTACTTAAGAAATAATTCATAGTGTCACATAAGCCATGGCTTTACAGTTCCTAGGGTGGCCATATGAAATAATCCACAAATTATCATGTGCTGTAGTCTAAATAGTACTCAAATGCATAAAGAAGCATAGCTATTCTCTCAGTACCTACAGTAGGCCATCAAGTAGTCCCACCAAAAGAGAAGAAATTAATATGTACTGGTTACTCATGCAGGCTCCTTTGGCATACTTTGTTTTGAATATTGTTCTTCAGACAGAATGGAAGTGGGTAACATTTACTAGTCTTGTCAACCCACAGAAGTGTCAACTAGTAGAATAACTAATTTGTACATTTCAAATGATTCCGAGATATAAACCTCTTGGTGCTGCAGTCAATGGCAGTGTATAATGGCTGTTCAATACCAGCTACTATAGATTATTCATTTTCTAAAAATTTATTAGAGGTTGACATTAATACTTTAAGGCAAAAGAATGGCCTCAACTAAAAACTGGCTACATGTAAATACATAAAAATGACAGACTTCTTATTTTCACATTTTTTCAATAAGTTTTTCATAGAATCTTCTGCAGAGGGCACCTGACAGTTCCATTAATTATACCAAATAGATTACAGAAATCCTTTTATCTTTATTATATTATCCAAAGAATTGTATTCACAAACTTGAAAGAATGTGAATTTTCTAACATAAATAATAAAAAACAAAAGCTAGGTTTCTAGCAAAAAAGGATCAGTGAGAATTAAGACAAAATGCAGCTATCTGGATAGTCAGTAGGAGGTCTGTTAATACTACTTGTTATATATATTTATTAAACTCATCAACATTACTTTTGAAATTTGTCCCTTGGTTCTCATTACGAATGGATCATCAACAAAGTCTCATACCATCTGGGATATTTGCCTTTAAATAATGTAAACTATATATCTTTGCCCAGCATCAACAAGTCATAGTATCCATAAATTATATTTCATTGCATTACAACAGTATCATATAGCTAAGAACACTCTCTTTCCTTATTCTATCGTCAGGTATTTTCTGAAGGAAGTTAGGATTATACAACTCAGTAGTGTAATTTATAAAAATAGAAACACTGTGAAAACAAACAAAAAATGCAATATGAAGTGCTGCAAACTCATAACAATATTCTCATGATATATGTTTGTAATACCAATAATGATTAAAAGTTATGAATGCTTTATCAGTTTATCCTATTGCAGATTATAGTGCTTTATAGAAGTTTTTCAGTATTGAAACAGTATAATCCTTGAACTTTCTGCACTTATAGTAATTTCTAAATAAAAAATAAGAAATAATAATTTAACAAAATGCCACTTGAAGATTTTGAAAACTTACCTGATTATGGTAAGTAAAGGTCCTACTACATCTGAAAAACAAGCTACAATTAATGGGGTGTTAGAATTAATACTCCCTGAAAGTAGTGAAAAAGATAGATGAGAAAAATATAGCTAAATCTGACTTAGCCATGTATTTCAAATACTGTTTTCTGATCTTCAGTATTTTTGGCTGGATATTTCACATTGTTTTCCTTCTTATCATCAGCATGATAGTCACTCATACTTTGTCCCTAAAGAGAAATATAAAAATTAAACAGCAAACCCACATGCTTAAGAGCCCTTACCCTCCGAGTTTGCTGGGCTCCTCTTGCTTCTCAGTGTTACAGACACATATGTAAACAACAGAATTTCCTGCATCCTTTTCTCATCTGCACTGTACTGGGATGTGGCCAACAGGATTATTTACAGCAGTAAAGCCACTCCACAGTAACTTGAAGAAGATTCTCATTGGTCAGGCTTTATCAAAACTTAACCCACATTTTTCTTTAAAGTATAAGCCATTTAT
Organism: Neopsephotus bourkii; assembly: GCF_033783945.1. Classification (NCBI taxonomy): domain Eukaryota; kingdom Metazoa; phylum Chordata; class Aves; order Psittaciformes; family Psittacidae; genus Neopsephotus; species Neopsephotus bourkii. The sequence continues at coordinate 44,782 of NW_026901388.1, forward strand.
GCAATATAAAACTTTTTCCATATTTTCTTCACTAAGTATCGCTTTATTCAGTTTTTTTATTTCTCCCTACCTTTCTAAACTGAAGTCTGTAATCCCAGACTATTATTATATAATATATAATAATATATTATATATATAAAAATATATATAAGTATTATATATAATTTTAAACTATTTATTCCAATCACAGTAGTTAAGCACAAGTAAGAATATTTTCTAGGTTGGGTAGATTCTTATGCCACTACTTGCTTTTACTATATTTCCTGAGTTTTCAATATCCTATAATCAAACTAGTTTTTCCCACTGCATAACTGTATATCATCGAGCCAATACCTGTATTCTTATAATTGATTCAGTAATTAGAAGATGTTGAAAATTATGAAAAATCTCTGTCTACATTCCATTACCCCTACTGCAGGAATTCACTTTTTAAAAATAAAGTTATATGCACATCATAACTTACACAGTATTTTATTTCTTTGTAACTAACCACATTCCAACCCATTCATGACTTACTTACAGAACTCATTTTCCACCATTATTCACTTACTGCAATCTCTGAATGCATCCAAGAAGCATGTTCCATTGCCCATATTCAAACAAATTCTTAGTTTCTAAATAAATTGATGCACATTAGTTTTATCTGAGAGGAAATCATGTCACTTTGATCACAACTGAAAATATCTTCACAAGTGAAGACCTGAAGACCTGTAACAGAGAATGTATTGTTTATCATTCAAAAAGAAGAAAGCATTAGTACACCACATGAAGGAAGTAGCCCTGTTGGAAGTACAGAATCACAGAATGATTGAGGCTGGAAGGGACCACCTAAGGTCATCGATTCCAACCTCCTGCTCAGGCAGCATCACTTAAAGCACATTGCTCAAGAACAAGTACAGATGGCTCATGACTCTCTCCACGGGGAGGCTCCCCAGGCTCTCTGGGCAATCTGTTCCAATGCCCAGTCACCCTCACAGTAGATAAGTTTTTTTCTCATGTTCAACTGGAACTTCCTGTGTTTTAGTTTGTGCCCATTGTCTCTTGTCCTATCACCTGGCACCACTGAGAGGAGTCTGCCCCATCCTCCTTACACCTTCCCTTTAGATACTTACTATGCTGAATTCTTTGTCACAGAGGTCTTAAAATCCTCAAAGCCTCTTTTTCAGGTTTTTTTTTTCTCCTGACTACTTTTTGGAAAGGAAAACCATATTCTTTCAAGAAAGAAAAAAGGCACAAAAAATAATGCAGAATAGATGAATAGTAAAGTTATAACCAAAGCTCAGGCTCTGTTACATTCCATAGTAAATGACAATTCTTGGAGGAATCTTGATTTTACACAGTTGTTAAAGATGCATTAAAATTTAATAAAAAAACTTATACTGTAGATTTGGGAAGTTACCCTGTGAAATTCTATTGACCAAACTATGCAGATCACAGAATCACAGAATCCCAAGGGTTGGAAGGGACCTCAAGAGATCATCTAGTCCAACCCCCTGATGACAGGTTTTATAAACTTTGATGAAGTATATTGTCAACTTTGTAAGAGAATAAAAACAAAACAAAAAACACCAAATGAACAAACAAAAAACCCAAAGAAAAACCCATAAAGATTTATTGTACTAAATAATCTGCTGGATTGCAACTTTTCAACTCTTCCTGATACTAGCAAGCTACTAGGGGAAGTACTATGCAATACTATTAGGGAAAGGTAGCAAGAACCTGACACACGTATGGTGCTAGATTTGGTAAGCAATTTAATTTTTTATTAAAAGAAAAAGAAGTGGAATAGTCAGCTGTTTTTACATTTCTGCTTGCAAATATATTCTTCCTTTTCAGTCTTGTTTGACCATGACATTGATGTTTGGCCTATCACTGTAATAATTACAAAATAGATGATGCCAACATGCAAGCTTGCTAACACACGACCTTCACACAGGGAGCTGAACTATCTTCCTAGAAGTTTCCAGGTATGTCAACAATTCTTAGTAAGTTCATGCTAAGAATATTCATACGCTTTTCAAGAGAATGAGGCTCTGATCATTATTCTTGTAAGAAAATTGTATTGAGAAAATATGATAAAGACTGTAAACAGCATCAATAATCTAGAACAAATGTTCTGATACATGGAGTCAGAGGTCACCTGGACTTTTGCACCCCTGATTAATGTGAGGTAGACTCCCTTTACTTTAGGTACATATGAGCCTTGGCAGTATGCCTGACCTGCTTCTTCCAAGATCCACCAAGAAGCATTAACAGAAATGAAAGCCAAATTTTGAATTTTAAAATATCAGGATCCAACCCTTTGGCGGTCATGAAGGAAGAGGCCTGACCCATTTTAGGATTACTGAGCCAATAAGGAAGATTAACATTCTCCTCTGAGACAAATTAAACAGAGCAAGTCTTTTTCAAAATATAGAAGTTAGCAATATTTACTATATTGATGCAATTTCCTTAGCAAGTATAAGAAAATAAATCTCAATACTGTTCAAGTCAAAAACCAATAAAGCACTTTGAGCATAAACAGCAATAAATCCAAACATTTCTATTAATTTAATTAGAAAATAGAGAGGGGTCTGAAGCACTAGAATTGTAACATCTTGAAACTGGTCTTCTTTAAGTATTCTCAAAAAACACATAAACATTCCAGTTCTTCTTTGTTGATGAAACTATTTTTTAATCTTACCTGTTGCTATATACAGTTTCATACAAGTGAAGCAAAAAACATCACAATGCATTTGAAAAATATAAGGATAGAAGGACATTTTTTACTGTACCTGAACCCTAGATATAGAGCCTTAAATGATGAAAATAAAAAGAAGACAATTTGGCAGTAGAAGGTACCTATGAAGCATGAAGAAGCAGATAAGGGAAAAAATGTCATATAATTTTTAATCTCATCTCTGCAGCAGACCTTGCCAAACCTCTCATTAACTGCATACAAGTGTGATGCTGCTGTGAATTTTAGATTTATTCACTAATGCACTGATTAGAAAGACATGTATATGTGGGTGCAAAGAAGCTAGAGACTTGGCAAATTTTTTTATTCCATCATCTTAATCAAACACAAAAACCTGGCTTTGAATGAATCAGTACTAATCAACACATTCCTATCAAAGAAATCAAGTAATCTCTACATATATTTCTGATGAAAAATGTGAAAGGTCCCACACTATAACAAAAAATTCAAAGTTTCACATTTTTAGGGAAAACATATTTCTTGAATAATCATTCATATGCTCAGATATCTCAGTTTGTTTTCCTCAGATATCAATTAGAAAATAAAAGAGGGGTTTTTTGGTTGTGGGTTTTGGGGTGGTTGGATTTTTTTCAAAAAAGTTTGAAAAATACTGCTGTTAAGTGTACAAGAAGTATATACATCTTCCATTATCATGTGGGGAAGACTTCAGGATGAGATGCTACTCTGAATCCTTAGAATGTGACTGCTATCAATAAGTACAGCCTTAGAAATAATCTTTTCTTTCTCCCCCTCAATTAACCTAAGAATAAGAAACAGAACACACTTAAGCAGGGAAGATGTCTAAATCTGTGTTATAAACACCAGTTATCCCATTCTGGAAAAAACAAGTATTTCCAATTCTTCACTACAAATGAAAACTCACAATGGCCATTGTTGAAGTAGAACTAGTTATTTCTTTTACTAGGATTAACAGTACTGCTGGTACTCTATATTCAAACAGCAAAAGGAACTGACACAAAAAATGTAATCACTACAAACACAGTTAAAAATTTTAAAAGTTATGGTTTATTAATTTTTACAAGCAACAGCATTTCCCTTGCTGTAGGGTTGCCATTCTCAATAATGAAAACATCTTGTAGCTTTAGCATTTTAAGTGACATAATTTGGCAAGACTGAAGGTTCTATGTTATTAATAAAAAGAATATTTTCATTTAGGTTTCTGAGTATTCTGCATCTATTTCAGAAAAGGATCATTCATAACTGGGTAATTAAATCAGAATATTATAAATAATATCCAAAGACATGTTCCTGGTATTTTTTCCTGTAGTCCAAAACCAAGATGAACATCAGCAGCATACAGTTGTTGAAAGTTAGTGCCTTAGCAATTAAAGAGCTTTAAAAAGCATGAATGTGTGCAAGACCTTGCTCCATACTGCTGTGATGACATTTACCAGGTCAGTTGTCCTTACCCAGGATTAAATAAAAATTAGAACACAGATCATATTTATATGTAGAAAGTCAAGCATGATCTGTATTTTGGTTTTGGACTGGGTAAATGTAATTTTCTTTCTTTGTTTTTCATACACAAATGTTACCTACAACAATAGAATACTTTTTCTGCAGTTTTCTTTACTCAAGTATATTCTGCACCATTAAAGAGTGATCAAGAATGTACTTCTTATGCATAATTCTTATGCACAATTATGCCTAATGAGACAAATAAATAGGAAACTCTTCTTTAAGCTTTTATTCTATTATTTGTTAACCTACCTGTTATTATTGTAAAAGTAATTGATCACAACTTCAAAACAAGTATTATTAATCACCTAAAACTATTGTAGACAGAACAAGAAAGTGCCACAAAGAGATATACAAACTACTTCCAACTGTAGTGATAGGACAAGGGGTAATGGGTTAAAAGTTAAACAGGGGAAGTTAGATTGGAAATAAGGAGGAAATTCTTTCCTGTTAGGGTGGAGAGGCACTGGAATAGGTTGCCCAAGGTAGCTGTGAATGCTCCATCCCTGGCAGTGTTCAAGGCCAGGTTGGACGAGGCCTTGGGTAATATGGTTTAGAGTGAGGTGTTCCTGCTCATGGCAAGGGGGTTGGAACTTGATGATCTTAAGGTCCTTTCCAACCCTAACTATTCTATGATTCTATGATTTTAATATTACTGAAGAGCATTAAACAAATAAAAAGAGTGCACTGGTCTGGGCAGAGTGTCAGGCAAATGTCTTGAATTAACGTTGTGGTGCAAATAACTTTTCAGTTATGACAGCAGGAACAGTATTTGTGGATGTACTTGTACGTCACAAATATGCTGCAATTACTACACCATACCATGTACTAGAAGTGGTTGCAAAAGAGTGTTGCTATTAATCTAAAGACATGAATCTTTATTCTAGTTTAAAAATACCCTTTTATTAAAGGTACTATGCACAATTTATCTGTCTCTTTCCATGTGGCCTCACAGCCATCTCTATTAACATATTAACGGGTTCAAACTTAAACAGGGGAAGTTAAGATTGGATATAAGGAAGAAATTCTTTCCTGTTAGGGTGGTGAGGCACTGGAATGGGTTGCCCAGGGAGGCTGTGAATGCTCCATCTCTGGCGGTGCTCACAGCCAGCTTGGACGAGGCCTTGGGTGACATGGTTTAGTGTGAGGTGTTCCTGCCCATGGCAGGGGGGTTGGAACTAGATGGTCTTAAGGTCCTTTCCAACCCTAACTATTCTATGATTCTATTATATCCAAATTTACCTGTTGGCAATGGTTTGCAGAGGTAAGTACCCATGAAGACAGCACGATGCAGCTGAGCGTCAAGATTGTCACAAATGTCTTGCATCTAAGATAACCCACACTTTGTGCATCTTTTTAAAAAAACTGTTCCCCATAACCTCTTGGTAATAAGGAGCCCATTGGTAAACAAAGCCATTCTAAGTCTACCTTTGAGAGTCCTGAAGTTAACACATATGAAAATACCTGCTATGGGTTAGCCTGAGAAGCGCATCCACTTCCCAGGAAATTATTAAGACTACTACTGAATTAATTTAATTCTATTTTTGAATGGTTATGTTTAATGGAAATATATTAATGGGAATCTTGATTCCAGTTTAACCTTTATTTCCCATAGTAGTAAGTCTAGACCTTTGGCTATGTTGTTTTACAATACTCAAAAAAACACTCATGAAATCTTTCACATGAGTTTTTTCTTCCTCGTTAGCTTTAGCAAATGTTAACTCCTAAGAGGAGACACATGACACCAGGTTATTTAAAATCAACCACATGCTTTTGGCTTTAAACTGTTCTTTCTGTGCACCAAGATATGACATCTGGCTAACAATTCATGAATTCTCTTTTATAAATCTGAATTAAATTTCAATTTGACCTGTTAGTCCTTAGTTATTATTTTTCCAGTTTCAAAATCACCTGCATTTAGAACATATTTTATATATGCACTGGTAGTTTATGTCCTCCCAGGCCAAGTTATATCATTTCCACTTTAAAGATAAGATACTACTTTCAGAGTACATTTAACTTACTTTATCCCATCTAAAATATTATCATCTTCCAAAGCTTGAGATTCTGAGCAATAAGTTGAAATGGCTCAACAAGACTTAATTAGTAATCAGATAACAGAGAAACTGGAAAAACTGCTTTCAGCAGATTATAATCCTGTAGATATCTGATTTTCATGATGAGTAAGAACACCTGCATTAGTATTAAACCTGTGCAAATATTCTTTTTTACTCAGTAGTTATTCATTTCTATATCTTATATTTCTCCTAATATATTTATATGTCAATTACCATGCTAACATAAAGAAGTATACAAACAAATTAAAAGTCAACAGAATATACGTAAGAAAGATAATAGGCTGTCTGATATTAAACAGGATAAGGTTACAATAAGGCTTTCTGTCTGGGTGTCCTGAACTAGACTACAACTAACGTTAGAAGTTATTCTGTTATCTCATTTTTCCTGTGAGCACAAAACCACAGCTAGCTCAGATATTTCCTGTTAATATTATTAATATTCTAGAAAAAGAGAAATTTCTTCTAAGAGAAATGCAGAATGTAAAAAGAAATAGCTAATAAAGCAGTTTAGAGATTATTTATGTTATCTATATGAAAACGTGCTGAAATCAAGAATATCTTTGCTTATATAAAACTTTCTGTGCATACTATGATACAAATAATTTGCAAGCTTGCAAAATTGAACTGTATTGCATTATGGAAACAATTAGAAGTTTTGAGAATATTTTTGTTTATATTATTGTTAATATAATAATCAAAATATCTATTTTCCTGTCTATTTATCCATATGTTTTTTTTCTGATAGAGACCAAATATTCTCTAGGAAATACATACTTCTGGAGCAATAATTGTGCTGCAGAAGTCATTGTTTATAAATCTAGTAAGTTATGGAACTACAGATTCAGATTCTATCAAAAACAACCTTGGCTATAGTTACATTAAAATGATGTCTCTTGTCACCATGGCAAAATACAAAGAGAAAAAACATGTTGTAGATTGATTTTTTCTTAACTTCCCAATAAAAGTGACTCAGCAACAAAAATGTTCCGGGACAATTCTCAGCACATGTACTATCATTTCCAAATGTGAAAAACATCAGTTCTGCCACCTTTTGAAGATTGGACATGCACATATTGGTATTTTCAGATGGTTTTTGCTCAATCCACGTTCCAGGAGGGATACATGTTTTCATGTAGTTAAAAGGATATTCTATTTCAGCTTGAATTCATGTGGCTCCCTCATGGGAAAAGATTAAATCAGTTTTATTAAAAGTATTTATGGTTTCAGTAAGAGTGTCCTGATTGGAGCTGACTAGTGAAGCTGAGACAATGGTACAGGCACTTGGGCTTAAGTATAACCTGTTTCAAACGAAGGGTATCAAGGAAATATTGATAAACAGTTAAGTAACTTTGTAAATTATTTATCCATAATGATGTTTACAAGACTTAAATATTAGTAACAATGTTTTGCTGTTTTGTGGAACACTATGTAACTTAGGCATTGTGAGTCAGGCTATAGTATTCAAACTCAGCATTACTCTATGATCATATGAAGCATTTGTACTGTCAAAATAAGATTAAAAATGAAATAACATATAATGAATAAGCCAGAACTCTTGCCTGGTTTGTTTCCAGAAGCAAACATTGTGAGCAAACACTGAAGAGTGAAGATCTTATTCAGTGAATTCTACCCAGCCTAAACCTGCCATAAGACTGAGAACAGATAGAGTTATTTGAATTCAACATGTGTATTATAAAGCACAACAGTTATGGAAACTGTTTCTGCAGATTTTGGCTGAGGTCTGTAATGCACGTGTATGGATCTCAGTTCTTTGTCCACAGATCTCAGGAAAAAAAACAACAAAAAAACCCCAAAATCAACAAAAAAACCAAACAACACCCCCCAAAAAACAAAAAAAAAACCACAAAACCTGAACACTAAAACCAACCTAAATGAATCTCTACAAAGCAGATTTCAACAAAAGTATCATTATTTTTATTCTCCCATAAAGAAATTAGGTGGGAAATTATTTTACTTTATCATACTTACAAGCATCTCAGTAACAGAACCATAAAAAAAAAAAAACATAAATAATGTCCTGAGCAACAATGCAATAGTACTAACTATTCCATATTGCCTTCCCTGTGGTTAAATTTCACTTGTTTTTTGAATTGATACTAATATATTCATTATGAGACTGAAACATTACTTTTGGACATCCTGTGCCTTGATGAATAGTCCTGTGCACAGGATATTTTCCTGCTAATATTCTCTGAATACAGTTTCATGCAAAGTCAGGGCACCACAGGATGAACCTGGCAGGATGATGGTGGGGGGAGGACAGGGGGAGCCCTGGGAGTGAGCAGGGGCAGGCAGAGCTGGCACTGCCTTGGGACCATGACACAAAGCATGTAATGATGTCTTTCTTTCCAGTTCAGTCAATATCAGGTATTTTTAAATAAAACAGTATAACCAAAAATGTATTCGAGAAGTCAATCCCATATACAAATTTACAAAGATTTAATTGTCTTTGATACCATTATCCTTCATCATTATACCTCAATACTTTACCATGACTTCATACCTGCATTCAGGAACATGAAATTCAAAGCTAGAATTTGAATAGATCCTATTCATGTGATGAATCCAGTGTCTTAAGCCATGTATGCCATGCTCTTTTGCCTGTTTTACACATCCCTCTCTTTGATTTTTTTGCTTCACTGTCTTCTGGGCTTCTGTTCCAGTACTTTTCTCACAGTAACTTCTCCCGTTAATTGCTGCGTGACACTTCGGCTGTAGGAGTCAGACATCCAAGATCCACAGCTCTAGTTTATATGGCCTCTGTGCCTGACCTTGACTCCAGTTCACTGAGAAAATTCTTGCTAAGGTGTGAGAAAGCAGGCGAGCTAAACTTAGGCCAGATAAGGAAAGCAAAACCAGATGGAAGTGCAACTGTTGAAACAACAAGAGTTAACAGCTCCAGGAGTCAAAGGAAAAAGTACTGAGGCAAAACTGTAAGGCTTTTCCAACCTGCCAGATCCACAGAACTGGAAGACAGTAACTCAGCAGCAGCAGCAGGAAAGGTCAGCCCATTTGGAGGAGCCTGGCCCTTCCCCAGCTGACCGACAGCTTGTCAGGTGAGAGGACTCAGCTGTTCTCAAAGAAGTTGCAAGCACATTAATACCTCACCTAAGCACTTGCTAGCTCTAGCCTGTCACCACAGGTATTACCCAACAAAGAATCCCTTCATACCCCTCAGTTGTATTTTGTTAGAGTCTCTTCTCATGGTGAAAGCTGCTCAAAGTGAAAAAAGAGGAGGCTTTTCAGCTTCTAAGAAAGGGTGCTGTGCCCATTGTACAGCTAGCAAAATGCTTTCCTGTCTATGAGAAAGCAGACTAAAAAGCAGTTATTATACAGACATTTCTAACAATCACCAACTATAAAAAGATAGAGGAAACATTTAGAAAGAATAAAATGAGAGCACTTCATGTCTTTATATAGTCATCTCAAAATTCAAAAATAGTGACTGAAAAGGGTGTTTTATTAATTTTCAAAGTACTGCCATTTTTAGAAGGTAACCCCCCCTTTTTTTTGCACCCATGATATGGTAATTGAAGACAACAGCTCTGCATCAAGAGTTTTGTTGTTAATACACACCTTCAATCAAAAACATTTTGCTGACAAACACTTACTTGGATTTTGATTTGTTGTGGGTTTTCCATTAAAATAAAGCAGACTAAGGCCTGACAGCTCTAGAAAACTTATATTTTTAGAAACCATGTATTGATTTATCACCACTATGGAAGAATCCATATAGAAACTAATTTCCAGTTACTGGAACTGATGTTCTCAATGTAAGAAGCTAATAAAAGTACATCTAAATCAGCGTAGAGTGACACAAAACATTCTGGTGAAATCCTATTGAGAAACTCCTGCAGGTATTTGGAAACAGAAGATCCTCAGAATATATAAATTCTTGCAAATTTTTGTTAGCATGCTATTTCCCTTTTCTTGAAACTAAGACCCTGAGACAGTGACTTCTCAGAAAGAAAGTCCCTGGCATAGCAGGTTAATAAATTCTTGTCTTTAATTCCTACTCTGGGCTTCACCTGGAACTCCTGCCTCACACATTTTCCTTGGTGTTCATGGATATTTCAAATTCATCCATATTGTACTCTAAGGTTTAATGATAAAACTAGTTTTATAAATACAGACGCTATCACAAAAACTAAAAATGATAACAGGGAAATTTAATACCTGTGATAAAGGAACAATAGAAATTACAAAAGCTTTATTTCATATAATATGTCAACTTCTCCCATGTTCCCTTGTTACTGTATAAAAACATCAACTCCTTAATACTTTTTTCATATTGGTATTGTTATAATGCAGAGAATATCTATGGATCATACATAATATTGAATTATTTAACTCAAAGCCAAAGTAAATCTTCCCAGGGTGAGATTTTCAATTATGTGTAGTTTATATATTCATATTATTGACAGTTAATGTTTTGAACAGCACAAATTTTTGAACAGCATAAATTTTCTGAGACTTCTCAGTGGAAGGGATTAGAGTGTACTATACAAACACTAGATCCCACAACTTTATGATGCATATGAAGCAAATGCATACAGGATATGTGACACAGGAAGTAAATGACAGATGATTTGAAAGTCAGACTCCTAGACTCTGTCAGATTAGAATCTTTAAAAAATGTGCAGAAACCCCATTCTTAGATAAAGGAGCAAAAGAAAGTGCCAAAGCAAGCAAATAAATTTGGAAGAGTATAAATAAAAATGATGGAAGGTTTTTTGTTTTTTTTTTTTTTTTTCCGATTCAAAGAAGATTGCATGATTGCCTACCAGAACATAATGTTTTCAGATCAATAAAAGCAGAATAATTTCTCACATGGATGGAAGAATCAGAACAGCATAACAGCAACCCCCAACATGATTTTTAGTCCCTTATTAACTCCTCCAGTTTCTGCTGCTGCTAATAATCACAGGATACTGACGTGTACAACTAGTTTCTGCCAATTCAAGCAAACTGTAGTAAGCATGCTGCAATTTACAGTCCAAGATGTTGACAGACTGATTCACAAGCCAAAGAAGCATAAGTTTCTTTTGCAGCTTCAAAGTCCAAAAGAAGGACATAGAGTTCTGTGAAAATCAGTGGGATGTTGGAAAGCTAAGGCATAAGCTAAGCTGTTTGTTACAAAGATGCTGGCCATCATTCCAGAGTGGATATCACAGATCTTACTCCAACAAAGTGTCTGGCAACAGTGTTGTTTTCTACACATGCTATAAAAAAATAGGCTGACAAAGTTTTTCTTAGGGACCTCAGCCTGGCATACAGCTGTGTGTCATTTTTGTACCCCACCAGATATATGAAACAGTAACATTTTATTCATCTACATTGTATTACCTACCTAATTCTGTACCTGCAGGTATTTTCCTGATGAATATGTCCTTTTGAAATTTTGGTATTTTGGGACAGGATTTAGAAAATTCTTCTGTAATTATACTTCTGTCAATTACATGAGTTTGGAATCCTAAAAATCTAGTTGCTATCGAAGTTCTTGTCTGGCACACAATGAAATTTTTGCAATTGTGTATCAAAACAAAAAATGGGTGTGGATGGATAATATGTTAATACTTTCAGATTACTTTAATGAAAAATAAATCTGACTTTTGAACCATGGGAAAACATTAACCTTAATTCTAAGCCTCCAACCTCAAGACAATGTGAGGTCACAAAGCTAGGCCACTGCAAAGGTCTCCCATTCTGCAACTGCCAGCCCCAGCAGGGCCATTCCCCAGCTCGCACAGCTCTCCCTGCCCACCCATAAGCTCAGGGGGGTGCCCAGTGCCTGGAACTTCCCCACTGCCTCTGGCTGCCCTGGCCCTGACTAAAGGGGGGGAAAGGACCTGGCTGCCAGGACCTTCCCTGAGGCCCATAAGGAGCCCCTGCTACCCTCCTGGCACCCCCAGGGGCACCAGCCCCAGCAATGGCCCAAGGGTTCCTCCCTTTGTCTTCTGCAGTCTCCGAGCCTTGGGCTGCTGGTGGATGTCCTGGTGGTGTGATCTTCGCTCCTCTGCCCATGTACAGTCATGGAAAGATGTCCTGCGTGAAATATTGTGAATGTAACATAGTTTAAATTCTGCAAAAACCACTTCCTCTTTTTAAACAGAACACATATTTTATTATGCAGAAAGTATAGAGAGAGTTACAATACAGAAATTGCAATAGTTACCAGCCAAAGAGATTGGTTTTCTTTAACACAGTGTCTGGTTTTTATCATAGCTATTACATGAGCACCCCACATTCTGCTTGCATCCTGTTGGCTCTACAAATAAAACTCTGCAGATGTTTGCTATTATCGGCAATTTAGAAACTATTTTACCAAAATAAAAAAAAAACAACTGGCAATTAATAACCCTCTTTGTTAAAAAGCTCTTGAAGAAGCAAAAGTGTCAGAATCTTTACAAACAAAAATTTGCTTGCATGTCCATCTGAAACAATGCATTGTTCTTCTTAAACAAAAATAATTTTAGTTATTAACTTATTAATTTTTCTTTAATTTTTTTCCACCATGCAACCCTACTACAGCCCATGCTACTGTATGTCTGTAAAACTGCTTCTGTAGAAGGAGACAAAAAGTACTTAGGTATCCAGTGATATGTGCAGACCCGGAGTAACAAATTAATCTTTTCAAATTCAAGAAGGTTGTTATATGGATAAACTCACACACATAAACTTGCATAGTCTAAATGGGATTATTCTTGCGTGGTTAATGATATCTGTAGGTACAGTGGTTGACGTTTGTTATTTTACTTACATTTAATCTGATATGGCACCCTGACCTGAAACTGCAAAATGATTTTCTATTTTAACTTTAAGGGATTTTAACCATGGAGTTGCCAAAGAAAGAATAAGTAAGCTGCAGAACAACTGTAATTATATTTTGTCCCAATTCCTCCTGCAAATGTTGGATAGTGTCTTGTTGACAATGTTTTCCACATATATGAAAAATGGCCTAGTGAGGGGTGCAATCAGATTTTTCACAGTATCAGGATAATAAATTATGGTAAACTATTTCAATACAGTAAATTTAAATTTAAAGTAAATTTATCTTTTTATTCTTCCTTTGCTTTTGTTGGCAATTGTTTCCTTCAAAATATTTCAGTCCATTTATCCTTTACATAACTGGAAAATTTTATCTATGCAGTTTCTGGCCTGCGTTCTGAGAATACAGTTAATCGTGAATAGTAACTGACTATCAAATAAAATTAAAATTCAAGTTATAATACAAGTGCTTGCTTGTAATTTTTCTATCAATAGCTGTGGTATTTATTTAGACCTCGTAGCAGCCTTCCAGTATCTGAAGGGGGCCTACAAGGATGCTTGGGAGGGACTCTTCATTAGGGACTGTAGTGATAGGACAAAGGATAATGGGTTCAAACTTAAACAGGGGAAGTTTAGATTGGATAGAAGGAAGAAATTTTTTCCTGTTAGGGTGCTGAGGCACTGGAATGGGTTGCCTAGGGAGGTTGTGAGTGCTCCATCCCTGGCAGTGTTCAAAGCCAGGTTGGATGAGGCCTTGGGTGAGATGGTTTAGTGTGGCAGGAGGGTTGGAACTAGATGATCTTAAGGACCTTTCCAACCCTAACTATTTTATGATTCTTTTTACATAGATTTGCTTACTGAGTAATTATGAAAATTAAATTTGGCACATAAAATAATTGAAAATTGGTAGAAATATATTTTAAGCAAATTGATTGAAAATGAAAACAGCTTATTATTAATCCTACAGTGGATATAATATTTAAAATTTGAATAATTAGCAAATTATACCGGCAACTTTGATATTAAAGCTGTCTCCTTGATTGCACAGGCATAAGTAATTTCTTCAGCTGAAAATTATATAAAATATTATTAGTCACACAGGAAAAATTACCATACTACAAAGTAGTTGCTAGAATAGTCATATATAACAAAACACAGCGTTTCAAAGCAGATAATTTAGTCTTTTTCCTTCAAATGCATTTGTCATTAGTTTTGAGACACATATAGGAAATTTCTAAGTGTATGTTGTGACTATTTTCAAAGCAGAGTAGTTATCATAGGAGAAAAGACCTTTGGCATCATCTTCGTAGATTTCTCCCTTTCATGTAAGACACCCCTAGTTCATTTGCATTTATCTTTCCTTGACCAATGCAGTACATTTTCCAAACATGTAGCTGAATGGCTACTTATTAGAACTAGTGATTTTAAACACCAAGTACTATTTTTTGGCTTTTCTGATATTTTATTATACAACTCTGGGTTCTCTTAAAGCTGCAGAGCACAGACAACTCACCTTCTGTTTTTTCTTGTCCGTCTCAGCATTCCCATCTCCAAAACAGGAAAATGCTTTCAGATTTTCTGATAATTTTGCTTTATAGAATTTACATATTGTTCCTTATATGGGAACAAGGAGTGGGGGGAAGAAAGAAAGTAGAAACCTGAAATACTCTCTGCATCTAAAACATCAGCTAAACACACAAACACTATCATCAGAAGGCAGCTATGTTTTGATTAATGACTGTTACACAGAGGTCTTAAAAATAAACAAGGACTGTCTGTGGCAAGTCCAGACAGAGCACTCCTCTTCTGTAAAGGCAGTATCTCAAAATTCCCTGCTTGTTACGGTGTTACCATGTGTTAGCTGGCTAGAAAGTGATTTAGTCTTAAAAGAATTCTTAGTCCCTTGATGGCACTAGTCACAGTAACCCTCTCCATCTATCTGATTTGCTCCTATGCCAAAACTGGAATCCTTAATCTAGTGTATCTACTTCTTGACCTCACAATCAGCAGTTAAAGATCCACTCTGGTGTGACTAATGAGCGACACTCTGAGACACAGGGTGCTGCCCATGGAGGAAGCCAAGAGAGACAGCAGCTGACACAGTAGGGCGTGCAGAAAGGGACATATGATCTGCCAAGAAGAGCATCCCTGTGCTCAGTAGTGATGGTGACATGCAACAGAGGATAGTCCCCAACCTCCACCAGAGGAGTTACCCTCACGCAGCAGAGGCCTCAACCCAGAGAGAGCTCCAAAAGGAGCTGCAGCTCTGCAAGGACATGGCTGCAGGGATGTCTAGGGCCTCTGGCTGGGGCAGGAGCAAGCACAGATGGGCTACTTGCCTGTCTGCTCATCTTGTGATTGAGCAAAGAAGCTGCAGGAAGAGGTCACCAGGCTGTGCAGCATCATAGATAATGGGAAATAGATTGGAATAAGGGAATATAGAAGGGGAGAGCACCTGCTTCATTAAGGTCATCATCTGATCAAGGACCTTTTCAATACATTGATCATTCTTTATTCAACAATGAGCAAAGGGGGAAACCATAAACAAGAAGAAGACAAAAACCTGGTCACAAAAAAGGGATAACAGAGACAATGCCAAGGACCAGAAGCCTCCAACTGCTGACTGATGGGCCAGGAAACTGTAAGCACAGGTTTGAAAAGGGCCGATCTGGACCTCATAATTAGTAACAAGTGGGAAACAAGAGGAACATGAGGATAATGCAAAAGTGTATTCTAGTTTAATTTCTCATGTGGTGCTGGTATGAGACATGTAATGCACTCCATACCATTGGGAGCCATTCCCTTATTAAGTCAGTGACGATAATGGAAGCTTGCTCTCAGATACTGGATCCTGCACAGTTCCATCAAGTCAAAGAAGAGCTTGCCAAACAACTTGATGTAAATTCCATAAGCATTATTTCTTTGGCTGCGACTGTCTTTGTTAAAGAAACAGAAAACTAGCAAATAGAGGCATTCAATTTTATAGGCCAGGTCTATAAAAATGATCAAGATGAAGTAAACTTCATTTTAATTACTGTGAATCAGGTCCTTGAGAATTCACTAGTAACTGTCCACATATCATTTCAACATATTACCTGTCTACTGACTCAAACTACAAAGTTTCTATTTGCCAGGTAGCATCTGAAGCACACCAAGAATACTTCTAAATTTAGCTGACCACAGTATTACTGCATTCTGATGTATATTACACCACCAGCTATGTTAACTTACATTAATTTAAAGCATATTTTCTTTGTTCTCTTGTTCCTTCCTTCTATATGCTGAATGTTTTGCTCAAAAATTATGCGGCTAAGTTGGGGAGAAAGTACAGCTGAATAACTCTTAACATTTCCTCTGGATCACCACAAAATTCCATGAATCTGCTCTGGTTCATACAGTCAGAGTGATGGGCAAGTTTTCTGGCAACAGCAGAATAGTGAAAACTAAAGTATAATAAAGCTAAATACAAAATAGATAGGACAGATCCCTAAAGTTTCACACATCTCTTTTGCATTAATTATTCTCTTGTAGTTTCAAACTGTATTAAATCAGTGTTGCAACATACAGAAAATACCTGCAGTAAGCATAACAAAAATTCAGATGTGAACACTACTCCTGTAAGCATTGCAAAAAAGTCATTTAAAAGTGACTGTAAACTTTTCTCAAAATGACTACACAAATTAGCCCTTAAAGACTGTCAAATGACATCATGGGCACAGGTCTGATAACTGCCAAATGAAGAAAAAAAAAACCCAAACCAATGAAACAACCCACAAAGATAATTTCCAAGAAAAATAACAGCAATGCCAATTTTGTTTCATTAAGGTAAAAGCTGTAAAACCTCATTCTAAATTTGGATAAGGATGTTCCTATGCTACTTATATTCCTTGAAGTGAATAGTGTTCGTATTAGCTGCAAAAACTCAGTTTGACTCCTGCCCACCACCACCTTGAGTAAAATATTGAAACCTAGCATTTAAAACTTACTCTGCAGCACATGATTATGTGGAAAGAGTGGATGGGATTTTTCTTACCTCAAAGCCAAACCCAGATGCTGGTTTAGAAGGCCATAGGTGGATGACAGTACTTGCCAACCTGCTTGCAGCTGCTTCTGGACATGCCCAGCTGCGTGACAAGGAGGTCATGAATATGCTGGAGCTGTGCAAGCAGGTCCCTGCTGTATGTGGGTGCCAAGAGCTGCCCTGACAGGGTGGCTAGGGACAGAAACTGAAAGAAGCTGCTGTAACACCAGAGGTGTTGTTCCAGGATCTGATTGTGTCTGTCTGCCTGACAGTCTCGGCATGGTGTGAGAAGAGATCTAACTTTAGTATCCCACGTAATTACCTATTATGCAGTGCAATTACCTGTAATTAGCTATTATTTATAAGATGCCATATGCGGGGAGTATTATACAACTTTTCTGTGGTGACAAAGCCCTGATCTTGTCAGTCAGTGTTTCTAGAGTAGAAACTACAACTAACTAATGTACTAACAGGTTGATCTCAACATTAAACTAGTTCTGACATAACTTTTTGGTCATCGTTTCAATCTCCTAAAACAGACAAATCAGAAACAAAACACATAAAACAAATGCTGAAAACATGAAAACCAAACACTGATTAACATTGCATTTTGGAAGAAATATATTTTTACTTCACTTAGCCCTATAATACACCCAAATCTCTCCTCCATATAGCCCTGATAGGGAAGATGCAAGAAAAATACCCATGATCAACCATAAGAACCAATATCAGAGTATGTACCAGATAATATGTAAATGTTCTGAATTTAATTTTCAAATTAGGTAGTAGGAGGTTCTAAATGTGACTTATTAGAAATGATAAAGCAAACTTTAAAGTAAACTCAGACAAAAGAAAAAAAAAAAAAAAAAGGAAAATGTGTTTTTTGCAAATATACCCAAAGACCACCAGGTGTCTCTGTGATAAACACAACGTAAAAATGTAATTATCTTTCATTTTATTTTTAAATCAATCACCAACTCACCATCCTCCCCCCCGCCCCCCAGGGGTCAGTTCAACCTGATCTAAAAAGTAAATTGTTCAGAAAGGTGAAATGTTAATGCGAGACCAGCCAAATTCTGCTGCCAGTGTCAGCAGTACAGAGGCCATCACAATTACATTTTTAATTCAGATTCTACTTTATGCTGTGCCTTGCAAAAACTCCAAGCATTTTCATGCAGAACACGTAGAAAAAAACCCAAAGTGTACCAGAACATGTGTAGTTATCTGTTCTTCTAATTAAACACAAAATTGTAACACTACAAGTTTATTACAACTTTGAATTTAACTGTGATTAATAACAACTGCCTTACTGGTTTAGCTCAATTTATGAAACAGGTTGTATCTATAGAAGGTACTGAGAGAGTGGCACAAACCCGCTATCATAGAGGCAGTCACTATGGGAAGATACCCTGTAACAGTGCAGCTTATTCTGCAATGGGCGAGAAATAAACAGCACTAATATAAACTATTGATGGGAGTATAACTTTGCATACTGTGCATCATAAAAATTGATACCAAATGATACAGTTACTGCTATTGTTGTTTGCAATAGTACTTGCATTACACAATACAAACACTTCTTTCTGTAGCCTGCAGGTAGTTCTAAGAACACATAGGTATGCTCTGTAAAAACGTAACAATGCAAGAAACATTTGTTCACAAATGTGTACTTATCACTTTCAAATTCAGGTACCCATCCCCCCTTCCCCTTCACTGCCACAGTGTATTTTTGTTTTGCTTAACATGCTGAACCCAGCAGTTCTTAGCTGTGAGCACTGTAATCTTAACTGTCTGATAAAAGGTTATACCAAGGAGGTGAATATTTTCAAAGTCCAGAAGGCCTCTACCTTGTTAAGTAATACGAAAAATGTTTCGTCATACTTTCACAAAGAAATACCGCTTAATTTTGAAAATACCCTGGTACTGAAAATTCTGGATCTACTACTAAATTTAAAACATATGTTTTCCCACACATTTTCAGATTTCACATGGCAGGAAGGAAAATGTAAATAGCTGGAAAACATTTTGTATAAAATCTTTGTGTAAATGTTCACAAATAGTATTCTGTAAACTTTATTTTGATGTTTACGTTTCATGTTCTATAATAGAAAATGAATTTAGTAAATAATACACAATGAAGTCAAAATATAAGAGTAAAATTTTATGACAGGCTGGTAAGTTTTCTGTGTCACAGATATGCTATTCACTGTATTGTAATAAAGATGTGCACAAAGAACTTTAATAATTTTAGTATTTTATTTATGTCTATGTGTTTAAGGCCAGGTTGGACAGAGCCTTGGGTGGCATGGTTTAGTGTGAGGTGTCCCTGCCCACCGCAGGAGGGTTGGGACTAGATGATCTTAAGGTCCTTTCCAATCCTAACTATTCCATGATTCTATGATTCTTTTTATGATAACAAAATTGTAGACAGGAAATTATTTGAAAGAGATTATTTCTATTAAGGCAAAATTCCACACATTCCACCAAAAATGTCCGCATTTTGTAATTTAGATGCAGTTACCACCAAGTCCTTTTCCTTGCCCTTCACACAGGGCAATAAGAGTGGACAACCTGCCTAAACAGGTACATAATCTTGCAACAGCAAAAAAGTTCTGAAAAGCAGCCTTCAGCAGGCCACAAGGCAAAGCCTGTGTCTTACCTTTGCTAAATCTCCCCATCTATCAGGTTCAAAAAAGAACTCTTTGGGGCAGAAGGAATATTAAATCTTCCTAGAAAATACGGATTTGAAGGAGCCTTTGAAACCTTGTAGGCAAACTTGGCTGCTCAATTTTCAATGTTGCACTGACTGCAGATCTCCCTGTAATGTTCACTTCCTCCTGCAGTACCTTTCAAAACTTTAACAGTATTCTCTACATCTTATCCTTCTCTTCTTTTTTTCATACCTCCTGCTCAAATAATTTACCAAAGTCATCCCTTTCCCTTCTCTAATTGTCTTCCTAAATCCATGAGTTTAGTGATCTATTAATAGTAATCTATTAATCTCATGTTTTTCAGTTGAACTGTTCATAGTAGAAATAATATTCACACACACACACACACACACAACCAACAAAACAACCAAAAAATCCCAACAACACCTCCTTGAGATTTTAGACCTCATCTATCATTATCCTGTTTATTTCTTTTGCATGTCACATGCCTTTCTCATGGTACTTTGTTACTTGGCTTCAGTGCAAGAACTTTTATATGTATATCACATCTTAGGCAATAAAGCTGTGCTACAAGTTGTGCAAATAAATATAGCATAGTGTTGTGTATGTGGGTGTACACAAATTTAGTTATGAAGACTAAATATATAGTGACCCCTTCAATTTCAAAATAACAGTTCAAGAATAGTGCAGTCTTGCAGAAGTCTTTGGCACACAAAATTAAAAACAATGATTGCATTCCATTATTTGCAGAGACAATACACCTCAAGGCTGACACACAGGATCTAAAGGATGTGCAAACAGCTTTATTCAAATCTTTACAAAACTATATAAATATTCCCCTCTCTTTAAAAGTTATTTAGAACCAACTGTGAAGTGCATGAGAAAGAGAAAAGGATTATACTAATTTAACAGTTACTTGGCTACTCCCATTTTCTCCAGTATAGATTTTCCACTAAAGGACTGCTGGGGTAAATTGTTTTCATTGTCTCAGTCTAGACAGCAGCTAGACGAGGATCAAAACAGATGTCAGCTCTCATTTTGTCAGGCATATAGACACCACTTAGCTAACTGTGGTATACAGAAAGTGAAATGCTGTGGAACATAAATTCTTGGTATTCAGTGAATAATTCTCTTAGTTTATCCGATTTCAGGAGCTCATTAACATCCAATGTTAGCAGCTCTTTAGCTCTAATGAAGGGCAGGGGAAGAGAAAAAAACCCCAACAAACCAAAACCAGTTAAATAGTCAATCAAGATGTGTAATCACAGAACCGTAGAATGAGGTAGGTTTGGAAAAGACCTTTAACATCACCAAGTACAACTACTATCCCAGCACTGTCAAGGCCACCACTAAACCATGTCACTAAGGGCTTCATCTAAAAGTGAACACTTCCATGCAGAGTGATTCCACCACTTCCCTGGGCAGCCTGCTTGATTTCCCTTTCAGTGAAGAAATTTTTCCTTGTATCCTGCCTAACCTTCCCTGGTGCAGCTTGAGGCTGTTTCCTCTTGTCCTATCGCTTGTCACTTGAGAGAAGAGACCAGCCACCTCCTTGCTCCATGCTGCATAATCTTCCAGTGAAATGCAGCTAAGAAAATGGTAAGTCTACCATAGGCAGTCAGATACTTCTGAATTGTAATGTGAGCTATGGCACATACTTTGAGGTCTCAACTTCTTTTTCAGCCAGTAAACCTATGGCATGGTAGCCGGCTTTTCCAAAGGGCTGGACAACTCTGGGGGGAAGTCATCACCAGACATGTATGGCCTAGTGAGGAAGTAATGAACAGCCAGCTAATTTTTATTGCTAGAGAAGGAGCACATGTATCTACATAAATGTAGATACATGCATATGCACACACATGCATACATAGAGCAGCCCAAAAGTGAGGCAACTACAATGTTAGCTGCTTGCAGACCCTATCATTAGAAGACGAGACAGTGAAAAAGTGTTCCCTGATGTTTAGAGGGAACCTCCTGTGTTTCAGTGTGTGTGCCCATTGCCTCTGGTCCTGTCACCAGGAACTGGACAGAGCTTGGCTCTGTCCTCTTTGCACCCTCCCTTCCAGGTACTTGTGCACATCTCAGATTCCCCTCAGCCTTCTCTTCTCCAGGCTGAATAGCCCCAGACCTGCTTTAACTGAACCGTTTAAGAGAGGTCTCTCAGCTGGATTACCTGCCCCTGTGGGACCCTGAACGACAAACAAGGCATTTGAAGATACCAAGAACAGAAACAGGTTTGAAAGA
The DNA here is from genome assembly GCF_033783945.1 of Neopsephotus bourkii. Classification (NCBI taxonomy): domain Eukaryota; kingdom Metazoa; phylum Chordata; class Aves; order Psittaciformes; family Psittacidae; genus Neopsephotus; species Neopsephotus bourkii. The sequence continues at coordinate 66,802 of NW_026901388.1, forward strand.
ACGAGGAAAGCTGAAGAGAATGATACAGTCATTAGCAGGAAGCAAGCCCGTGTTTTTCATAAAGGTGCTGAAGGAGGGTTCCTGGCATCGCAGTATCAGCACGTGGTGCGGGATGAGCTCTACCCATGGGAACAGCTGACAACAATGCAAATGGCAGACGTTTTTCTGAACGTGTTGAAACTCCCTTCCCTAGGACTCAGAGCACTGATTTTATTGAATTCGAGTCCGGTGGGCCCCACCTCTGGAACTCATTGGAGATATGACAAGGTCCACCCGCGCCACGGCCCAGCAGCGAGTCAGGGCGTCACTTGAGTCAACCCCCTCCCGCTTCCAAAGGCGCTTTTCGGCGGCAGGGAGACCTGGGAACCACCGGGGGACACACCACCCCGGACCCGGACGCGAAACTCGCCAAGCACCAGCGACTCCCGCAGCAGCTACCCCCCGGCCCCACGCTTCCACGTCTGCGCAGTGCGGAAAGGTCGGCATCGCGGAGCGCCGCTTCCCCTTCCGGCTGCGCCGGGGCTCCTGTCAACATGGCAGCGGCGGGTGGTCGGTGGCGGTGGCAGCTTTGGGTGGCAGGTCAGTGCCGGGCGACCGCTGTGGCCTGGTGGGCGGAGCGGGGAGAAGCGGTTGGCTTCGGAAGAGGGCGACGGGCCGAGGAGAGCAGCGGGCAGTGCTGGAGGGGGGGCTGGAGTTGCCAGTCTGGGGCTGTGAGGAAGCGTCGGAGGCGTGAGGGGAGGTGGGGAAAGGGAACGCAGGCGGTGAGCCTGTCAGCCGGCGTGGCTGAGCACCCCCAGCTTCGGTTGCAGGTCACTCACGGAACGTTTTTCCTTACCTCGCAGTGGTTGCACATGTGGTGGTGTCAGGTGCGGGTTTTGTGGAGGATCTGAATGAGTCGTAAGTACTGGGGTGTCTTGCTTTTTTGACTTAAATATTTGGGATTTTGCTGGTGGAAGACCCCAGACTGACAGCTGTATGCAGCCTGTGATTGTCAGGAAAGCTACACTGGGAAAGTTTGTCGTTTTCTTAGGAGAAACGGCAGAAACATGGTGTGTATTTAAGAAGGTGAAATTTATAAAACTGAGGAAAACGTTAATTTTGCAGGTTTATTTCTTTTTTTAACTGTTTTTACAGTTGCTGTTGCCAAAATAGTTCTCAAGCTTTTTTGCTTTTTCTTTCTTTTTGGTCGAGTAAATGGCTTGGTGGATTGATGCTCACCACAAATAAAACCTCATTGCATTTAACCGGATTCTTCATTAGAGTTTGCTGCATAGCTGCTACAGGGAATTAGGAGAACAAGTATAAGTGCATTCATGCATGGCCGGGAAAGGAAGAGGAGGCCTGCAGAACTAGTTCATGGCTGCTTAAAGTGCCAGTTATATTTCATTATAAAAAAGTGCTTTGATGACAGATTTAGCCCTGATACTGTGGAGGTGTTGAAGTAGGTAGTCCTGCCCATACCTCAGTGGTGTGGCGTCATTGTGAACTGCCTTGCTTTGGCAGTTTCATGGCTCCATGCTTCCTCTTCCAAATAAAAGTTAATGTTCTGAAAATCAAGTTTTTTCTTTGTCAGATTAGCAGGTTGATATAAAGTTCTACAAAGCAGCACAATTATTAGAGTTGAAATAGAAGGTATAGAAAATACTACCTGCTAGGGAAGGAGAAGGTGGCATTAGGTGGCTGCTTTGTGGTAAATTTAAGCCAGTTAAAGGCAATGTTTTCATGAGGGTACAATCTGTGATAAATTACATCCTAGAGCTAAACAGTCAGAAAACCATTCACTTTTTTACCATATTGCTTATTCAGCTAGAGCAGATAATCATAGGATCAAATGAGGTGCAGAATTATGGGGGAAGGAATGGGAGTGTGTGGAAGGGGTGCATCAGCAGTTCTGGCTGGTGTTCAATGTGTAGTGAAAAAGTGAAGTACAGCACTGCTTAGACTTGATTTTCAAAGCTTGTTTTTGAAACATGCCTCATATTTTCAAGGACTGGGGATAAAGAGGCTACGTGAATAAAATAGCATATCACATTCCCACAGGTATAAATTTAAATGTGATTGCTGTTTTGGGATGAAGAAGCATAATTCTGTATTCACATAACTTTTTTGAAATAGCTGGTAAATGAAAATCCTTTTTTAGAACACGTGGATTTTTTTCATCTGCAAAACAGCCTGTAATTTGCAGCTGGGATAAGAATTGAATGGTGAGTTGTTCAGGACAGATTCTGGGTTATTTGTTATTTTAGGGTGTTTTGTGTTTTGGTGGGATTTTGTGTGTGTGTTTTTCTTTCTTTGTAGCTAATAGGAAAACATTTTTTAAAAGAAGCTGGGAGCAGTGATTGGTGAAAGTTTCAGGTATTCTCTTTTATAGGTGTGAGTATTTTGTAGATAAATAAACATTATGGAGTTTTTGCTGTTGCTGAGAACTTTGGGGTTTATGTGAGTTTTGGTAGTTGCAAACAATGCCTACTAGAACAAGGTGCTATAGGCGCTAAGTTACAGATACAGGAAAACAAGTAGCAGAGAGAGCAGAGGTGCGGGTTATCCAGCATCACCCAACTGGCTTGTGGGCATGCAAAATAAGAGCTGGGGTTCCTATCAGCTTATGCTGACCTCGCTGCTGGCTGCCTCAGATCAATACTGATCTTGTGATACTTGCTGACTTGTTCCAGTGTGATAACAAAACAGATAAGTAACCTAATTAATGCGGGAAATATTTTTCTCTCTGTGAAGATGTATTGGTGGCTCAACCCAGGGTCTAAAGCAGCAGAAACTGTGCAAGGGGGTGAGAAGAGAGGCAGGGAGAAGTAGATACCAGCTGGGTTGGTTGATGGCCCTTTGGATTATGATGTCCGGTTTGTGTCATGCTGGTTTCTTTTAACTGTTAATGATAAAAGTGAGATTCATGGCTTAAGTAGAGATTGAGGCAACATTTGATCACATAGTGCTAAATGTTGGGAAGTTACATGTATTTGACACAAATAATGTTGTATCTTATATCCTGATATCTTGTGTTATCCTCTTGTGATGTTGATAGAGGATACACTTTCCACAAGTATGATTGTCACTGTGTCAGCTAGCAGACAGGACTGCATAAGACAGTTAAAAAAAGGCAGTGAAATTTTAAGGCTGGGAATATATTTACAGGGTCTAGAAACAACACCTTCATAATATCCTAAAATACCCATTTGGACAGAGATTTTAGTTTTTCTTCAGTCGTATGTTGGGCTTTCTTAATGTTGTCTAATAATTTAATCACTGACATTAGCAAAACTAGAATGAGTTTAGATAGTTGTTTTTTTTCACACTGTAGTTTCTGAGGAAGTTGATTAAGTAGGTGCTTTTAATGAGTGGTCCACCTTGGCAGTTAACATTGTGAACACTACGGTATTTTTTGTAAGATCTTAGGCCAAAGTTACTAAGCTCTGTTGGAACATTCTGCCTTCAGACGTTTCTTTCCCTTGCTTTCTGCCAGTTTTGTGAGATTCTGATCTAACTTTCTCAGTGCGTTAATGGTCTTTGCAGTCTCCCATAACAGTCATACTGTGGCAGGGAGAGAAGAACTCTTCTCTTGTAAATTCTTCTTTGTAAATTCTTCTCTTACAAACCAAAGATGATACTCTGAATTGAAGCACAGCCCAGGGTCTGATGATTCAGTAGCTGCTTTCTGCCTCTTGCATCATAACTGATTATTTAACATTGTAATTGGAAGTTAGCTGGAGCTTCATTAGAGTTCTCAAGAGATTCTAGACTGTAACTAGTTCTTTGATTATCTCTCTAGTACTTAAGGCAGTGAAGCAGATTTTGAGTGGGGTGTTCAACTAAGCAATATTGTGACTCAAAAATGCTCCTTTCCTGTAGCAGTTTTGTTTTAGTTGTTGCAGATACCTTTTCTGCTCTACAGCAAGCTTTGCAAACTTGGTATGCCACCAGTAAAATAAAAAAAGGTTTGACTTTACCAGTGTATTGTTCTATAAAAATGCATTATTCTCTAAACAGTCAACAAAAGTATTTAATATAACTAGAACAGCTGCAAAATGCTTCTCCTTAGATTACATATCCTAATCAAACATCTTTTGTTTTTTTTGGTGTGTTTTCTGATTAATTTTTTCTGTTTTGGTTTTTTTTGTTTTTTTTTTGTCTCTGTGAATAGTTACAGAAACCTAGTTGGTGCAACTGTGTATGTAGCATCAGGTGCAGGGGCAATCTTAATACCGAAACGTAACTATTTCCTCCTTCTTACCCCCAAAGAAAGAAACAAACCAGGATTTTTATATCTATAGTTTTATATCAACTTAATTGTATATTTTTCCTGTTTTACATATGCATTTCACTTATTCATTTTCAGATTTATAATATAGTGATTTCTTTTTTTCCTCTTTCTAGGTTTAAAGAAAGTCGTAAAGATGATATTTGGCTCGTAGATGTGAGTATATGAGAAAAATGGGAATGCCTTCTAGTGGGAATCAAAACACAAAAAAATTTACAGTGCTACACTGTCTGTAGTAAAGCTGCTTCATCATTTGGAAAATCATTTGTACATGGTGCAGAAAAATTACATGACAGTAATTCTTCTGACAAGATGGGTAAACAGTGTGTTTGCATTGTTCAGGATAAAGCAGGAATTATACTGAGTACTGGATGCAGTCAGGCTTCATCCTATAGTTTACTGTCTTTTAAAAAGGAAAGCAGATTGCCTAACACAGTCAGGAGGTGATAACCTCTGTTCAGAATTTTTACAGTTCCATTGTCTAGTAATACCAACTGATTTGTGTTCTACATGTTCGTATTCTGGCACTATAACATCAAATATACAAGGAACTTCTTTTACTTCTCTAATATATTTGAAAAGATTCAGTGCTTCTTATTTCAGAAGCAGGAAATTACTGGAAAGATTGAGCATGTTTGAGAATGAGATAAAATTCTTTTCAGCTCACATAGGAACTGAAATTCCCAAATTGTCTAATTCAGTTTTGAGATTCTGAGTCAGGAAACCTATGTATGCTAATTCAGAATTAATCAGTGCTGTATAGAAAAACAAAATCCAACTTTGTCAAGTTGTGACCTGATCTTGTTACACCAAAATACTGATATCTTCCCAATTAATTTCACTGAGGTTTTGCAGCAAGACATATTCAGAAAGATGAAATGAAGTCTTCGAGTTCTGCTTGGCTGTGAGAAAACAGATTGATTTTACAGTGTGCTTATATAAAAGTGGTTGCTGAAGAACAGAAATCCAGAGGGCAGCTTGGGGAAGTGTGTATGCATATATATGTATAGTGTTTCCTTTGGAAGAATAGTGTTCCCCTGTTGGCAAATAAATTAATATTCCTGGATAGATTGAATACATAATATTTTTTTAAAAGGGAAAATATTCACAAATAATTAAAAAAATGTTACTGCACAGTCTATTTTTAAATAGGAAATAATAAGACAGCAATTGAATGTATTCTTTTCAAACGTGTGCTTTCGTATGAAAAGTAGCACCAAATCGGAAGAGCTCTGTTTGTCACTCCAGCTTTGTCATTAACTTGCGGTTTTATACTCATAAGAGCACCACGACTGGAAAATAATCCTTGCTAATGTATTCGACAGTTAATCATAGAATCACCTTCTCTTAAGTATTTATCTTAATTAACTTCTTTTCCCTCTTTTTTTTTTTTTTTCCTCTTCTTTAAATGTATTTGCTTCTCAGTTTTATGCACCTTGGTGTGGCCACTGCAAGAAACTGGAGCCTGTGTGGAATGAAGTGGGTATAGAAATGAGAAACATGGGCTCTCCAGTAAAAGTTGGGAAGATGGATGCAACTTCCTTTTCTAGTAAGCATGGTTTGGTGAGGGGTAATTTCATGGCACCCTCTGTTTTGATACTGTTCTCACTTTTTTCTTTAAGCCATTCTTCTTTTCTGTATCGTAGAGAACAGTTTCCTGATCTTTTTCTTTCTAAAAGTGACAATATGCTGTAGTGTGCATTTATCACACTTCTGTCTGCTTGTGTGGGAGATTCTTTCTGACAAAGGGAAGGTAAAAGCTTTTGAAAGATCTGCTTCTGATATACTTATTAAAGTACTGTTATGCAGGCATCTTTATGTGGTGTGTCTCTTGACAACATGCAATTTTAGGTTCCCTGTATTACTGTTGAAGTGCTTGTGTTCTTGCTGTTATTCTTTCCAGGTAATTGTCCCTTAAGATGTTGCACCAAAAGCATGCTTAAATCACTGAAGTCATTACATCAATGTCGAGCCAATTTCTCCCCATGTTTCTCTGTAAATGTCTTGTTGAAGAACCAATTTCAGCTATTTTAATGCTTTCTTCTTTGATGATGCCTTTCATATGTACTGACCTTTGCAGGGAAAAGCCAAAACGTTAGCTATTCAGATAAGTAGTTTGGGTAGACATAAGAGGATTGTTGCATTCTTAACATCATTTTCTTAGTTTTAGCATGCTTTTTTATTGTCATTTCATTTAAATCTATGTTAAACCAAGAAGGTGTTTAAGAGAGAAGGCACAGGGGGAGCAGTGTGGACCAAGTAAGATCTGTGTGTAATAAAACTTGGTTATTACAGGTAACATTTTTAGCTAATATGCATTAAAAGTGATTCTTCAGGATTTTTATATTTGCATAAATATTATGCAAAATGTTTTTTTTTTCAGTGATAGTCTAGTTCTTCTGTGATTATATGTAGCAGAGTTTGGTCTTTTGAGATCAGATTGATCTTGTGTCAGGCACCAATTTGTTGTATATAGCTTTTCTGTCAGACAACAGAAGTTTTACCTCATGTTTCATCTTAAAGATACACATTTGCTAAAGAAAAATTAGTCTTGATAATTAAAAATAACAGGATTATGCAACCAGATAACTTCAAAATTGGGAACAGATTTGGTGGATCTCTAGCATTCCAGTCATATATATATATAAAATTCTAAATCATAGAAATTGTATAAACTCTTACCCTGAAACATTTGCATTTGTCATCCTGATACTAACTTTTTGTGCTTGATACCTGCAACAGAATTGGCATTTCTTTTTTGCTCTAAAATTCACATTTGCATATTTAAAAATTACTAAAACCTGCAAAGATTCCTTTGTGCCATGGACATGTTTTTCTTCTCAGAATTGTTACCAGTTTTATGAAGAATTGAGTCCAATAAATCTTTTGAAATTGTTTCATGCTTTTATTTCCAAACTGGAGATTTTACATCTGAATATGAAAACCTCAGTCAACTCTGCTTAATGTCTTCCTGGTCTAAAGATTCTCTGAAATCAATTAGTAATTCAGTCTTGAGAATATCAGAAGGAAATGCAGCTGGGCACACACACAACTAGGAAGGAACTTGAATGGTTGACTCTGCGTAGTTTGTGTTCCTAGTATGAATGTGAAGTAGTGTGAAAAATCTGAACTTTGGGTAGCTTGTTATAAGTGTTGAGATCACAGCTGAACGTGTAAAGCATCTAGTAAGTGTTGCCTGTGGTAGCTGTGTGGAAGGAGGATACAGCAGTTACATCAACAGAGCAGTCACCTGGTGTGGTATCTGTTGAATTTTCATAGGGGTTAGCCTCAGAAGTCTGCCAAATGTGATAAAAAAGGGAACATAACTGCTCCTGTTTGACTTTATAGGCAAACATGTATGCATTCTTCATATCAGGAAGTGGAGATGATGATGTAAATAAGAAAGTCACTTCCATGATGTTGAGAGAACATATTAACTGTCTGTTGACAGCTCTTGTGATTGGACGTTCTAATATACATTGTAATTCATTCCAGTTGTGTGTGGTACAGCTATGAGGGAAAAGGATCAGAATCAAATCAATCCTAATACATATATTTCTTAGATTGATCTCCTTTGATTAAGATGCCGGAAGGTGAGCTGCTAGTTTAAATTGTAGTTCTGTGGAATTAGGATTTTCACCCAACCTTAGTGTTACAATTTCTAAACTGTTATTCAGAGCCCTGCACATAAGTTCTCCCACATGTGCTGATCTGGTATGTGGTTGTTAGCTTCAGAATGTTTATGTTAAAAGTACTGAATCTTGGTGCATTTTGAAAGTAGGGGTTATTTTTCAGTAGGAATTGCACAGGCATTGTCAGAATTTTAGATTTTCTGAATTTTTTTTAGCCTTTTTTGAGTCCTACTTAGTTTACTTTTGGAAGACACTGGATAGTGAAGTTTAAGGTGGCAGTTGCTGTGTTCACAACTGGAAGGGCAGTTGCAAGTTGTACTGTAATTTATAGGAGCAAGATACAAGGTTTTAAAGACGAGGTGGGGAAAAAAATTCTGGAATTGTCTTACTGTTTTTGCCACTTCAATAAGCAGCAGGTAAGTAACTGAATGGTTAGACTCTATTTCTGGTGAAGTGGATGACTGTAGACATACACCTCTGCAGAATTTGCTTCAAAACCTGACATTTTTGTAACTACTACTACTGCAATTTTGTTTTACCCATTACTGCAGCATGTAAGTAGTTAATTGTCTTTTATATTTCTTTTAAGCATTGGTATTTACAACTGTACATCCATGGTGCTTAATTTTTGTCTCTGGTGCTACTTGTATGTCTATTTTAAATGCATATTACCTTCAAGCGAAAAGTGACCAGGCATGTCTATTTAGAGGATTGTCATGCCATTTGACATATTAATTGAGACTGTGTGCTGGTACTCTGGTACTACCTGAAAGAGGTTCGAAATTTAATAAGGTAGTGTCAGAATAACAGCTTCTTGAAAGCACATAAAATAATTTCTGATGAACTAAGTGGTAGGTTTTTCATCTATTTATGTGGCTTCTGTGCTAAATTATATTTACAAGTTAAGGTAAGAGAGCAAGAAAGCCTTCGTTTACTTTGGCATTAACACGTTTCTTTCAGGTATTGCATCTGAATTTGGAGTGCGAGGCTATCCAACAATTAAGCTGTAAGTTGATGCTTCCCATTGAATTTCTAACAATTACCTCTCCTATCACTGATTTCATGACAGTAAAAAGCCTACTCCTCTTGGCTTAAAAAATAATAATGAAAAAAAGCAAACCACATAAAAGCCCCCAAAACAAAACCAACCAAACAAAATGCTCAACCATGTCAATGTAACATTTTTGTTTTCTGCTGGATTCCTTTGCTTTGAAATTCAGCAATCTCAATCAAGCATCTTATTTTGAAACAGAATTCTCAAAGCCAGGTTAGCAAATTTGGAATTCATTTAACTGCTGTTTGCTGTGCAAATTTTAAAGAGTGTGTGTATATAAATACATATTTCAAATATATATTTACTTCTATATATTATATATATATAAAACTATTGAGAGGAATTTTATACACCAGTTGATTTTACATCTTTAGAGTGATTCAGGCAGTAAGTGCATACCTGAGTCTTCCTGTTAACTTTTACTAAGTTGCTGATTGCATTTTCTTATTTTTAATTGCCTTTCTTCTCTTCAGTGTACCTGAAAATCTTAAGTAAACTATAGTAGTGGTTACTGCATAGGATGAAGTGTGAAAGCAGTTATTTGACAAGAGAAGCATATGTAGATTTTTTTAATTCATGTATTTAAAAACAAAATTAATGGAGGACAAAATTTATATTAAAATACCAGTCCATAATAATGTACTTGCTTATAACACATATATTCCAGCACAATTTTGAGTACTTTTTAGTATTAACATACTGGGTTTGCTAGCAGCTTTTTGTTTAAGGAAATAGTATTCATAATGTATAAGAAATCTTGTCAAGTTTTTTTTTTTTTTTCAAAAAAAGACAGCAGAGATGTTTAGCTTCTTAGTATTTAAGGGTGAAAAACTTTGTTGGCATACCGAAGCATAGAAAATTCAGGTTTTTTTTGTTCCTATGGGTTTGCTAAACCTTCATGGATTCAAAGAAAGCCTTTTAGAATTAGTAAAACTTACTTGAATATTCTTATAATGCAAGTGTGCTACATCCCCTGTCAGCAGTGTACAATAAACTGACCTGCACTTCGTGAAAGCTTAATTTAATACATAAATTAAGAAAGTTTTACAGGTCATTTGATACTTTTCAATTATCTTTTTTAAAAAAGTATTTAAGAAGCTTATATGCTTGTCTTTTACAAGGCCTAATTCCTGAGTGCTATAAATACTGAATGTTTGGGGTTTGGTTTGGGTGTGGAGTTTTATTTTTTTGTGGTCATAAGCAATGCTCCAAATGATCCGTATGTTTGCAAAGTAAATGAATGCTCTGCACTAGAAAAAAAAATTGTAAAAGAATATTAATTATTTTTAGAAGTCAGTAAATCAGATATCGTGTAATTAAATTTTACTCCATAATTGTGTGGTGTTGCATCATTGAGTTTTATATTTTGCTGACCATTTATTTTATCTGAATGTGAAAAATTACCTTGCTTATTGCTTTCTGAAGGGTGACTTTAATAAAAGTGTGAACACTGAGTAATTCTACATGTGCATGTATAGTTAGGTTGATTTCAATTCTGTTCTTGTGTTTCCTGTTTTATCTAGCTTAAAAGGTGACTTGGCATACAACTACAGGGGACCTAGGACCAAAGATGATATAATAGAATTTGCTAATAGAGTGGCAGGGTAAGTATACTCCTCTTTGATTCAAAGTGTGCTTTGGATCTCGTGACTTTAAACGTAGGATTTTGAGCTGGGCCAAAAATTATATCTATTTTTAAAAAAATGAGATTAACATGAAGTTAAAACCAGTATTCATTATACATGCAGTTTCTTCTGAGGTTGTTGGTGAGTGGCATGGAGAAAGTAAGTAGTGTTTGGCTAGTCCCCATCCCTTCTTTACAGTGCAGTAACTGAGGGCAAATTAAAATCATGGAAGCCAAAAACAAGAATACTGACCTAAATGCTGGCTGATAGATGTCATTGCTAAGACAGACTCTGTTTAATACTGAAAAGTTATCTCAGCTTAGTACATGCTTATGTATCTGAAAAGTTGCAGCAATTGGCAGTGTAAGAAAATTGCTTTTACAGAATTGTTCACAACCAACCCTGTTGGCTTTTTCTTCCTTCCCTACAATAGCCTGTGGCTTTGATATGTTATAGACTGTAATCTTCAGGGAGAAAAAAGAATCACATATTTTTCCTTCATTCTTAAATATAATTAAGAAGCATTTATATAGGTACATGATATCAATTATTGTTCAGAATTCTGTAGTTTAGGATTTGGTGATCTTTAGTGATTTACCAGAATTTTGTAAGATTATTTATTTCTAAGACCACATTTTCTATCTGCTGTGCTTAGAATTTTATCTCTCAAATTGTGGCTGTGAAGACCTTATCGTGGCCTTTCAGTATATAAAGAGGGCTTATAACAAAGATGGAGAGAGACATTTACCAGGGCTTGTACTGACAGGACAAGGGGCAATGGTTTTGAATTGAAAGAGGGTACATTCAGATTGGACATAAACATGAAATTCTTTACTGCGAGAGGGGTGAGACACTGGAACACAGAGAATTTGTGGCTGCCCCATCCCTTGAAGTGTTCAAGGCCAGGTTGGATGGGGCTTTGAGCAACCTAGTCTAGTGGAAGGTGTCCCTGCTAATGGGAGGGGGCAGTTGGGACTAGATGATTTTTAAGGTACTTTCCAACAGTCTGTGATTCTGTGACCAGTAAATGGTGTGCATGTTTATATCGTAGCAGCACTTTTTACTAAGATGTTAATTTTGTATTTAAGTGTGCTATTTGAGAAACATAACAAATTTTGTGTGTGATTTTTAGTTTGGGGTTTTTTTTTTGAGGTTTTTTGGTTGGTTGGTTTTGAGGGTTGGTTTGGGTGGTTTTTTGTTTTTTTTTTTGTTAGTTCAAACTGAAATAATAAATTGGGAAAGACAGTTTTTTTTTTTTTAAATAACCCACTATGTTGTTTGCGGGGGTGGGGAGTGGGGGGCTTATTTCTTTGTGTTTTGCACCTTAGAATGATTTTGTTCTTTCTTTCCTCCTAGACCTCTTATCAGGCCACTTCCTAGCCAACATATGTTTGACCACGTGCAAAAGAGACATCATGTGCTTTTTGTGTATGTTGGTGGTGAATCTCCCTTAAAGGTTTGAAGCTTGACTGAATAAAGTTACTTCTTTTGACTATTCACAAATGTAAAGTATCTTCTCGTAGACTGAAGTACATGCTTGTAGTATGCACAATTTTTTAATTTTTATTGAAGTGTTTTTACAATCTTGTGTCATAACCGTATTTTCGAACTACTCTTTGAAGATCAGGTATGTTATGAAACTTCTGTTGCTTGTATTTTTGCAGGAGAAATACATTGAAGTTGCTTCAGAACTCATAGTTTATACATACTTTTTTTCTGCTACAGAAGATGTTCTGCCTGAGGTAAGCTGTCTCAGTTCCTGCCATTTCTACAGAAATGGAGTAGTTCTCCTCACATTTAATTTTGCTGTTTTAATGGTGCAGAGCTGGCTTTTAAGTTGTGAATGCTTCATCCAAGTTGTGAATGCTCCATCCCTGGCAGTGTTCAAGGCCAGGTTGGACAGAGCCTTAGGTGGCATGGTTTAGTGTGAGGTGTCCCTGCCCATGGCAAGGGGGTTGGAACTCGATGGTCATAAGGTCCTTTCCAACCCTAACTATTCTATGATTCTATGATTTGCCTGTGATAAATTTCAAACTAATTGCACTGAAACATTTAATTTTTGAGTCTATATTGGGAAAGAGTGCAAAACATGTTTCGGTCTGTCATTGCTTTGTATTGGCCAAATTACTTACTTAGTCATATTAATGAAAGTAAACAGCAGATATACAGAATTCAACATGGACCATATGACCTGCTCAAGAAGGTAGGTACTTGATTTTTTTTTTTAGCCAATGAAAGGTGTTGTTGCTCCTAAGTTCTTTCACAAACCACTTGTATAACTAGTTTGGGGGTCTGTGGCATGGGGTACCACTGGGTACCCTAATAATCAGAGAAGTAAGTGAAAAGGTAAGCTATTTTCATTTTGTACAGTACAGCTGATCAAAACATTCGTTTACCAAGGGCTGGACTGATCCACCCAGTCTACTGGCTACAGAATTCTCATGTGGCATATTGAAGCAAAATAAAGAGGCTTTTTGATTTATTGCTGTCTCTAAGAGGGACCTAACTACTCCAGGGCTGATAACGCATAACTTTGACATTAGTTTGATATTAGCAGGGTGAGAACCAGAATAATGTGGGGTTTTTTAGGCACATAGAATCATAGAACAGTTAGGGTTGGAAAGGACCTTAAGATCATCTAGTTCCAACCCCTCTGCCATTGGCAGGGACACCTCCCGCTAAACCATGTCACCCTAGGCTTTGTCTAACCTGGCTTTGAACACCGCCAGGGATGCAGCATTCACAGCTTCCCTGGGCAACCCATTCTACTGCCTCACCACCCTTACAGTAAACAGCTTCTTCCTTCTATCCAATCTAAACTTCCCCTGTTTAAGTTTGAACCCATTACCCCTTCTCCTGTCACTACAGTCCCTAATGAAAAGTCCCTCCCCAGCTTCCCTATAGGTCCCCTTCAGATACTGGAAGGCTGCTGTGAGGTCTCCACGCAGCCTTCTCTTCTCCAGGCTCAACTTTCTCAGCCCATCTTCATATGGGAGGTGCTCCAGTCACCTGATCATCTTTGTGGCCCTCCTCTGGACTTCTTCCAGCAGTTCCATGTTGATTTTATGTTGAGGACACCAGAACTGTGCACAGTACTCCAAGTGAGGTCTCATGGGAGCAGAGTAGAGGGGCAGAATCACAGTATCACAGTTATGTTAGAGATTGGAAGGGACCTCAAAAGATCATCTAGTCCAATCCCCCTGCCAGAGCAGGAACACCTAGATAAGGTTACACAGGAACGTGTCCAGGCGGGTTTTGAATGTCTCCAGAGAAGGAGACTCCACAACCTCCCTGGGCAGCCTGTTCCAGTGTTCCGTCACCCTCCCTGAGAAGTTTCTTCTCAAGTTTAAGTGGAACCTCTTGTGTTCCAGTTTGTACCCATTTCCCCTTGTCCTATCATTGTTTGCCACTGAGAAGAGCCTGGCTCCATCCTCGTGACATTCCCCCTTTATATATTTATATACACTAATAAGGTCACCCCTCAGTCTCCTCCAAACTATAGAGACCCAGCTCCCTCAGTCTTTCCTCATAAGGGAGATGCTCCACTCCCTTAATCATCTTAGTTGCCCTGCGCTGGACTCTCTCCAGCAGGTCCCTGTCCTTCTTAAACTGAGGGGCCCAGAACTGGACACAATATTCCAGATGAGGTCTCACCAGGGCTGAGTAGAGGGGAAGGAGGACCTCTCTCGACCTACTAACCACCCCCCTTCTAATACACCCCAGGATGCCATTGGCCTTCTTGGCCACAAGGGCACAGTGTCGGCTCATGGTCACCCTGTCGTCCACCAGGACCCCCAGGTCCCTCTCCCCTACACTGCTCTTTAACAGGTCGTTCCCCAATCTATACTGGAACCTGGGGTTGTTCCTGCCCAGATGCAGGACTCTACACTTTCCCTTTGTATATTTCATCAAGTTATTCCCTGCCCAACTCTCCAGCCTGTTCAGGTCTCGCTGGATGGCAGCACAGCCTTCTGGTGTGTCGGCCACTCCTCCCAGCTTAGTGTCATCAGCAAACTTGCTGATAGTACATCTCCTGCTTTGGGGAGTAATCACCTCCTTTGACCTGCTGGTCACGCTTCTTTTGATGCAGCCCAGGATATGGTTGGCTTTCTAGGCTACGAGCGCACACTGAGGGTGGCTCATGCTCATTTTCTCGTCAACCAACACCCCCAAGTCCTACGCAGGGCTGCTCTGTATCTCTTCTTTGCCCAACCTGTAGCTGTGCCTGGGATTGCTCTGACCCAGGTGTGCGACCTTGCACTTGGCATGGTTAAACTTCATGAGGTTGGCATGAGCCCACCTCACAAGCGTGTCAAGGTCCCTCTGGATGGTATTCCTTCCCTTCAGCGTAGCAACCAAACCGCACAGCTTGGTGTCAGCAGCAAACCTGCTGAGGGCACACTCAATCCCACTGTCCATGTCACCAACAAAGATGTTGAACAAGACCGGTCCCAACACTGATCCCTGAGTGACACCACTCATTACTGGTCTCCAACTGGACACTGAACCATTGACCACAGCTCTTTGCATGGGGCCATCCAGCCAGTTCTTTATCCACTGAATGATCCATCCATCAAATTGATGTCTCTCCAATTTAGAGACAAGGATGCCATGTGGGACAGTGTTAAACGCTTTGCACAAGCAAAGCATTTTCCAGCATCAAAGCTAGAACTGGCCTCATTATAGATTCTGTATTAAATTTCCAGAAGTCTTGTATCAAAAGCTAGCTCAGTTGCTGTTTGCACTGCAGCCCCAGCTGAGCAACAAAAGTACTGTTCACTGCTTTAGTGGAAAGTGTTTAAAAGGCTGGAATAATCTGAGATCTTGTGATCCCAGGAATGTAAGCAGTGAGGTGTTTTATCCCATTGAATGTTATTTCCCACAAATGTCATTTATTCTGAGCTAGTGATGGCATGCAACATTCTATGGAGAGAAGCAAAAATCTTAGGAAATTAGTGGTTACTATTTATAATTAGGCTTTGCATGACAGTATTCACTATTGGGCTTTGTTTTGTCACCTTAGGTAACCTTGCTTCAGGCTTCAGGTATCCTTTGCAAGCTGTAAGCTGCACATAGCCTGCTTTTGCTCTTTAAGGAGGCTAAGCAGTGTTTTCAGCAAATAAGAGAATGAAGTGTCATCTAGAATTACCACCTTTTTGCTCATTCATATGACCTGTTACATTATAAACCTACTGCTTTTACATTTATTTCCAAGAAAGGTAATGCAGAATGATTATAGAAGGCATGTCGTTTGGAAAAGCAGTCATGATACTGTTCATGTGTTTTCCAAACATATCAGAAAATTAGACAGTTCAGCCAACATCACCATCAAAAATAAGCTCATAATGCAGTCCTTTCTTAACCACAGATGCTATTAGAATTTTAACTTGGGATGATAGCCAGCAGTAAAGAATGGATGCAGTATGTCTTCTCTGACAGTTACTGAAAACATGAGCTGAATAAGATTAAATTCCAAGGGAAAAGTTTCTACACATTGTAGTTCTGAGGTTTGGTTTGGTTTTTTTAGTGTGTTGTTAACCATCCTAGCTATTGTATTGCAGTTCTGTTTGCCTAAATTAGGACAGTTTGCAGCCCCATCTACTGAAGCTGTGTCTATATTCCTGTCATCCTGAACCACAGGAAATATCCCAGATTTAGCGGGACATGTAATCAGTGTTACTAGTTTACTGTACAATGTTGACTGTCCATTTAGTAGCAGTAACAGTATGACGGATATGCTGACAACAGCACAAATTTGGAACAGCAAGCATGATTGATAAAACCCTCAAGTTATGATCTCCTATCTAAAGGTCGTGTCCAACCAACAAAATATTCTTCATGCTACTGTAGATAACTAGTAGAGCCATGCTTCATTTAAACTTTGTGCGACCTATCTCTCAAAAATATGTTTATGTTGAGTTACTTTTTAATAAACAGAAGCCGATACATTTATTTTAGTAAATGCAGACAGAAAACATTTAAATGTACTTTGAGATTTCCCCCATGGACTACATTTCCACGTTTAAATATTTTTTTTTTATTTTTTTTTTTTTTTAAATCCTTTGATCTTCCATGGTTTAACCTCTTTCAGTATGTGATGTTGCCTGAATTGCCTGCTGTTGTGGTCTTCAAAGATGGAACTTACTTTGTTTATGATGGTAAGTAGTGGTTTATAAATCAAACAAATTAGGAAGATGCAGTGTAAGAGACTGGATAAGGTTGTATCTGCAACTGTTATGATTGGGCGGAAATTTGAAGAACTTATTGTAAGAAAAAGATTTAACAATCTTTTTCAGTGCTCTGGCCTTGTCTACTGTTTTGGTTTGCCTTTCTTCCCCATAGGAGGGGAATGGGATGCAGATCTATGAGAAACTTTATGGTACGAAGTACTTGCTACGATTTTAAGACAATTAATTGTTAGCCTGAAGTTACTGATAATTCATTCTATACAACAGGATTAAGCACAAATGTATTTAATTAGCATTTGTGTGTGTGTGTATATGCATCATACATATATATGTTTATGTACATTTTTCTTTTTCACTTGTGATTAAGATCTAATTACAGTGGCGTTGGTGGTATGTGCTAGAATTTGAGTCATTACAGGTTAAAATACCTGGCATTGGAAACTAACCTTAAGTATAACTGACTCTGAATTTACACTCACAATGCTGTTAATGAATCTAATTTTTCTTGATTTCTTTGTATTTCATTTAAGGACTCATCAAAAATATTGCAGTATTTTTGTATCTCTTTACTTTGTTTGAAACGATGTGCAATTATCTTGTAAAATAGTATTGTTTGTCCTTGATTTAGGAAAAAAAAAAGTCATCAAATCAGCTTCTCTTGCTTTACTATAATACTTTTTGTTTGACAATTGAAAATAACTCTAGAAGTTTTGAAACTAAAGAGGAATTGGGGGAAATGTGCGAGATCTTCTTACAACAGCAAAAGGAAAAAATAGAAGAAAAAAAAGTGCCAGAATAAATATATATATATATTTTTTTTTTTTTTAGAGTATGAAGATGGTGATTTGTCTTCATGGATAAATAGAGAAAGATTTCAAGGCTATCTTCATGTAGATGGCTTCACGCTGTATGAACTTGGAGATACAGGTGAGATGCTGCTATCACTAAGCTTTTTGGCATCTCTTGTACTTAATGCTTAGAAATGTTAAAGAGCGCTAAGAATGTGTTTTTGACATCTCAACAGTTAATTAATCTTGGAGTTAGAGCTGATAGCGCCAGTCTTTTTTTTTATATTGGTGAGATCTGTTGTCTGTAGGCTTCATCCAAGGCCTGCACTAGTCCTTTCCTCACAACATAGAAATTAGTATGTCTAATCCTGTAGTAGTGACAAAAAATTAGTAGGACTTTCAATTTAAGAGCAGATAAGGTTTTGCATAAAGTACATGAAATGTATGTGGTATGGCATTAAGCCACATCTCAATTTATTTTCAGTACCTTTAAGAAAACCACACTTGGAGAGGTAGAAGAGGCTATTTGTTATAGCAGTTGTTTTATACTTAAAACTAATTGCGCTCCCTGGAGAGTATCTAATCTTCTAGATTGGAATATTTTTCATCTGAGAATGCATGTCTCTCTTTAAGTGGTTTCAAGTATTTTATTCCTTATTTTAGGAAAACTTGTGGCTATTGCAGTCATTGATGATAAAAACTCTTCAGTGGAGCATACCAGGTACAGAATTGAGTATTGCTGTCACTGTGGGAGAAGTGTGCTGGTGTGACATAGAAGACTTTGGGAGTGTCTTAAATGTTAAGAAATGCTAGGTTACGTGAATGGGTTTAACCTGTGGATGTTCTCTAATTTCTGACTTTACCCTACTGACATAATTTATGGCTCTGTTGAAGAACGTGTGAGTTCAATGAGATTATGGGAGTTTCTGTATTGCTCTTCTGCCATTTGCTAATGAGGTCACAGGAGCAAACAGTGATCGCATAGCTTTTTAAAGCTGTTGCATCACCTTTTAATCATAGGTAAGAGTACTTGAGTTCAGATGACTTTGGGATGAACTTAGTTTAAAACAATGACTGTTCCTCAGCTCAGTTGCATTAAAAATTAATTTAGTCATGCTTATATATTAGTTGTCTGTAGAGCTTAAGTTAGGAAGGGGCATTTTCAATTGGGTTGGAATTTGCTGAAGAGACTGAGAGGAACATACCTTCCCCTGTCGTTCTGTGATTGCATAGATGAATAAGAAAATATTCTTCAAATACTGTTTATGCTATTTTCTCAGACGTCTTCAGATTTTCTTCAAAGTCATGCGTTTTTAGGTAGAGTGAAGCAGCTTGACATCTGTCTGTTTTACTTGTGTTGAGATTATGTGGTAGATAGTCTTTCAACCTTTAGAAACCAAGCAAGATCAATGAGGTTTTTTGTTAATGGAACAGGGGATCCTTAATGCTGATGAGGTACTATTTGCTGCTTACTGGGGGAATCTCCATGTTTATTGTTTGTATTTTGAAAGAGTATATCCTGGATTAATAACGTTACTTTTTTTTGCATCCAGACTAAAATCTATTATTCAGGAAGTTGCTAGAGATTATAGGGACCACTTTCACAGGTGAGCACATATGGTACTATAATATCTTAAGTGAACTTCTGCATTAATCTTTTTAAGACAGCAGTCATTTTTTCTGGTTTTACATGACAAGTATTACAGTCCTTGCTTTTATATTCATATATTTGTATTTTATAAGACCATTCCATTAATTGTGTTGTGGAGTGCTGTTTGTTTTGTAGATCATCAGTTTTTAATTATGTTGCTGAGTGTGTGCTCTTCAGTTATAGGAAAAATATTTAAGGCAGAACTTTGCTGAAACTTGCGGTTCTTTTTTCCTTTTCATCTATCTGTTTTTCACCGCTTCTCTTACAGGGATTTCCAGTTTGGTCATATGGATGGAAATGATTACATTAATAGTTTACTAATGGAGTAAGTAAATTCTTAGTTGAATATTCTCCTCTTGGATTTGTTGCTAAATGTATTTTATTGAAAACAATCTTACAAAGAATTCTTGTCTTTTGTGTGTTTAGAGGAAAAATTGTTGTCTTCAGAATTCAGCACGTAACTTAGTTGTTTGTTAAATTAAACTGCATAATTTAATGGTAGGAGTTCGGCTTATTGATAAACTGATAATGGTGGTAGGCAGAGCTTATCTTTTAGGTCTGCTTTAAATTTTTGTTAGAACTGTGTGGGTTTTTCCTTCGTTAAGTTTACAACACACTAGACACATAAAAGTTATGTCAGTTCGTAACAGGAAATGTAAATAGTGGTTATGCATTAGCTATGTTTTTTTTATTTCTGGAGAGGCACATTTCATTCTTGATGCATTTTTAAGACATACGTAGAAGTATGTTTCTGCAGAGAAGCAGCATAAAATGCGTGGAAGTTGCTGTCTACACTTTATATGTACATGGTACATTTTGAAATATATAAGTAATTTAACAAGATGCTTGACGTTTGCCCTTATTATTATCCTTGTCTAAAAATGCAGAATTGGAGAATTAAGTTGCTTGGCATTTACAGTTGACTACTCTGGCCTTTTGAGTGAAAGAAGGGAAAAACAGAGGTTGGTATGCTAGCTCTGTAAGTTTTCCAATGGACAAAGCATGTATTCATGCCTCTAAAGACTCTGAGCTTCAAGGGGATTCAGGAGGTGCAAGGTCTGTAGTTCTATGTGGATTAACACCTGAATACAATTAATTTAAAACCAGCTGTCTCTCAATTGAAGTTTAGTGATGTGATTGATCTAGTACTTTATAGCTGCCAAAAGTGAGACCTTACTCACTTCATTAATTGCATCTCTGTTGCAGGCTTTTATGTCAGACTGTCGGCTGAGCTGTTTCAGCCTGTTTGTCTGACAGAGAAGTGTTTCATTTTTTTGGCTATGCGAGTAAGGGAGTTATTTTGCTGATCCAACAAAACCCTTTAATTTCTTCCTATGTATTCTGCTGACTACCAAAACTGACGTGAAAAGAAGCAGGGGAGGCAGATGAGGTCTTCTTTAGGAAGAAGAAAATGAAGGAAAAGAAGATAGAATTGCCGCTTACAGTGATGGTGGTCTGTTGGCAAGATTGGGTTCAACTGGATTGTTTAACTTAGTCTGCAAAATGCCTGATTTTAGAATGTGTAGTATATAGAAACTTGCTGTTAAAATAATTAGAAGCTTTTAATTATTTTTAAACAGAGTGTGTACGTTTCCAGTTTAAGTGGGAAGCAGCAAAATATGTTCACTGTTCAAAGTAGCTGCTCTTCATGTGGCGACTTGAGTAATTCGAGGTAAACCGTATTGTGAGGGCTTCAGTTTTCCACCAGATGGCAGCAAGTGAAAACAGAAAAAACCTGAATAGTGAGACGCCTCCTGCAGAATACTTTCTTACTGCGTAGGTGCACATAGGAACAAATCCTGTTTCTTCACAAGGGACAATATTGTATGATTTGTGGGGATAGAAGTAGTAGTCCTTGAAAACTAATATGCTTTTGAATTTAGCTGTAACTCCATTAGTAGACGTTGTAAGTTATCTGTCTCTTCAGAAGGATGAACATGCTTTTGTTGCATAAAAATTGTATGGTTAAAACTATGCACAAAAGAAGAAAGCAGACTGTGTATTTTACTGAAAGCAGAGATACACCTTCGTGTAAGCTAAGGTATATAGGATCATTGGAATGTCACCTATAGGAGTGTGTAGAATATTAATGCCTCAGCTATTTGCAGAAATGCATTAATCAATGATCATGAAATAATAGCCACAGTTAAGGCGAAATCATCATCAGTATTACATGGATTACCAATATATGCGTGGGGCACTATTAGACAAGAGTGAAAATGGAGAAAAACAAGGTTTGCATTGCTTCTGTGGGAAGGAAAGACACCTAGTATTTAAATACATTATTGACATAACTCCAGAGAATTGGCAAAGTACAGGAGATTTTTCCGCTTATTTAATGTATTTTAAATCTTCCTTGTTTAACAATGCACTTATTCAATATTAAATTTTCCTAAACTTGATCTAATTTTGAATTTAGGGCTGCTTTGAACAGTAGTTTATACTGGTTTATCTCCAGAGATAATTTCTAACAAGTTTTTTTGTTGATTCTCCCCCTCCCCCCATTTTATTTATTTCGGATTCTGTGACACTAAACAATGCTTATGCATGTGAATGTCAACTGCTGAGTAATAATTGTTTAAAAACTCCGTAGCTCATCTGCTATATCTAAAACAGATGTGGAAAAACTTTGACTGGTGTGGCTCATTCTTTTGACTTGACAGGTAGAGGTTGACTGATAGAGCTGAAGAATTGTACTGTACTGCATGGGATTTGGATTATACGTTGTGCACTAAAATATTTAATGTGTTGTGCTAATAGTACATTACATATACAAGGCTACTATCTGTGATCTCTTACTAATTGGCAGGTCATAAGGTACCTGATTTGCAGTCACTATGGGTATGTAAAATTCAGTAAGATTGGATAGTGTCACTGGCACACAGGAATGAGAAACATGCTTGTACTGTTCAGGTGATTCTCTTCCCCTTCCTTCTTGCCTTCAAGGAACTGCTATAAGGAACACACATGAAGTGAAGGTTAATGGATACCATTTTAAATGATGTAGGAATTATTTGGGTTGCAGTGTTTTACACAGTAGTTCTTTAATTATTTTAACTATCTCTTTTTTGTTTCCAGTGACTTGACAATCCCTACTATTGTTGTATTGAATACCTCCAATCAGCAGTATTTCCTACCAGATAAGCATATTGAGAACACAGAAGACATGGTTCAGTTTATTAACAATATCTTGGATGGTACTGCTGAAGTAAGTCTTCATTGTGACTTGGAATATGTTAGTTGGTGTTTATTTCCGTAGATGCTAAAATAGGGAAAAAATTTGGTTACTCTATTATGCCATATATTTTGTCTTCCTGTCTTGTCTGTCTTCCTCTGTTATGTTGTGTCAGTGAATCGTGAGTTCTTGAGGCGTGCCATTGCTCACTGTTCTGACTGCAGAATCTCTTGTAGAAAGCAACCTTTTTTTTTTGTTTATAGCATAATGTTAGATGGCTTCTCTTGATATTTCTTTTACAGGTGTCATTGGTAAATAGAGAGCTTTTTATTCATTTCCTGGTTTGCTTTAAACATATTTGTTAATTTTTTTTCATAACATAATTAAGCTCTAACTTTTTTTTTGGGGCAGTAATTAATAAATTTAATAGCTTGATGAGTGACAGGTTTCGACTCAAAAAACAGGGGTATATTTGCTTCGAAAATTACAAAGAGACACAAGGTTACCCCTCTCTTTCTGCCTAAAACTAAAATAAGCTGGTTTTTGGTAAAACAACCAAATTAATGATAAATCTAGAATGAATGGCTTGGACAATTTTTATTGTTGGCAAAACAAACGTGGGTGTGTTTATTCCTGCAGTGTACTGTAAGATGGACAGAAGGCTTTGTTATGTGGACGAGGAGAGGGATCATGGATCAGAGGTTTCACGTGTGGTGATGGGGCACGAAGTGGGGATGTGCTAACAAATCATTTGGCTGCCTCTTCGGACAAGCCTGTGTTGGTTTAAGCCCCAGTTCACTGTGTATTGCAAGCTTAGTGTTTTGGCTGAATCCCACTTTAAGTTATGCCAACAGTTTTAGGTCATCAGGTGGTAATGACAATAATGCTGTAGATATTTTCAGTCACATGGGGTACACTGGTTTATTTAATCTGACAAATTGATGTAGCAACATAATACAGGTAGGGTTTTTTTGCTATTCATTACTTGCCATGCTTCTAGTTGCAAGGTGAGAGCTATTACTATAATTTAATTGGTGGTTCTTTGTTCTTCAGTTTTCAGTTTTTTAATGCTTTAATTGCATTTAATTATGTTATCAACACCTAATTTGCTCTATTAAACATACCATTCAGGTTGAAATAACAAATGACATTGGTTTGTTTGGTTTTTAACTTTGAAGAAATTAATTTGTGATGCCTTGTTTTTTTCTGCCATAGTGTCACTTAGGTCTTCCTACTTTTTGTTTCCAGTATTTCAGCTAGAATGATTAAATGTCTGTCTAAACTCCCATCTCTCTAACTATGTGAAAGTGATAATGCAAGACAGACAATACAGAATGTGACTTTGTTTAAGCTTAATTGCATCTGTAGACATAAACTGGCATTACTTTGGCTACATTTAGGCCCAAGAAATTCTGCAGCTGTTGAAGAATGACAGTCTTCAAAGTAAACAAGTAACAAGATGCAGCATTTCTGAATCACAGTGAAATTTCTGAGAGGTGAAATACTTTCCTCTTCCCTCCTTTGGGAAGTGTTGGATTATCCCCCTTTATTGTCATTTTCTGTACGGCTCTATAAGTAGCTTTCCATGAGTCTGTTTCATCTTTGTGGACTTTTTTGTAATTTGAGGGGTTTTGGCCAGCATCTGATGCAGATCAGTTGACTTCCAAAATGTAGGTTTGTTTCTCTGTGAGCTCAAGGTGGGTGAAAACTGGTCCTCTTCAACAAATTGCTTTGTTATTGTGAAGACTGCTAAATTAGATGGCAGTGAAGGTATAGTCTGTCATTGCTTGATATAAGTTTTCTTTATTATGCCTTTCTGTCTTCTTGTTACTTAGTGTCTAGACTTTTCTAACAGCTTCTGTTATAAACCATAAATAGATATAAATAAATCCATAAATAGCTGCAGGAAAGTTCAGAAGATCACTGCCGTTTTATAATTGTTACATCAGGATAGTTGGTAGTTTCTGTTAGTGTTCCTTTATGGTAAGAGAATGGAGTGCCAGTCCACTGCTGAAATTTGCACTGATTGTTTAAAACAATTGTGAGAGATTTTTTCATGAGGCTACCAAGATGTTTATCCATGTGTGAGAACTTGGAGCATCTGGGCATCCTGAGATGCAAGAATAATTACTTTTCATTTCCTTCTAAAGGGACTTAAGATTGCAAGGTCTGAAGAGTGAACTTTTGGAATCATAACTGAAAAGTGTCAGCAGTTTTGACATGGTTCCATTTGAAATTTCAGGCACAGGGTGGTGATGGACTTCTGCAACGAATCAAGAGAATAATCTATGATGCCAAGTCTACTGTAGTGGTGAGGTTTTATTTTTCATTAAACTACATGGTGCCATTGTCACTCAAAATGTGTAGAAAAAATTTGTTTACTTATACATTGTGCATATGTTATAGGTACGTGTACATGAGGTGTAAGCCAAATGAACTTCTTGATTAAAGTTTTTAATAATATTTTCCAGTGTGCTAAATATTCAACATACATTAGCTTCTTTCATTCCTTTTCTGTATTGGTCTGGCACTTATTTTAAGTATACAACAGGGAGGATTCAAAATCTCTTCCTTGACTCCTGTGACATCCTTTCACTGAAACTGATAGCTCTTCCACCTTCTGAGAAGTGTTAAAGTCGAATGAGCTAGAGCTACTTTGTGTAGTTTTAAAGCAAATATTTTTATCATCTTTCTCATAGGTTAATTATGCTTAACAAAATTTTGTTGGGAAAATGTACACAAATCCATTTCTTCACTTGCTCTACACAAGCAAAAAACCTGTGCTTGAACAGGTTGAAACCATTGAAACTTACATGTTTCTATCAGTGTCTTCCAAACTTCTATCAATGTGCAGCGTTTTCTGAAACTAAAAGTCCTTTCTCCTAATCCATTTAACTACTGTTCAGTAGAAAGCTAATAACAGCTGTAGAATGTTTCTGCAGCTCCCTTATTACTCAGACTAATTTTTGAGAATGAGACACAAGAGATGAAGCTGGTTGCTTCGAAATGTTACTCTAATGCCATTAGAACAATTATTTCTTAAGCTTCAAATAATTAATTGGATATACATTTGGCGTGTTAACATTAGCTATCCCAATGCAACATTGTAATATTTGCACTTCCAAGTTGTTTTTTTTTTTTTGGTTTTGTTTTTTTATGAACTTAGAGTACTAATTGTTAAAATGAGGACAACTCCTCCTTTCGGGGGAGGAGAAAAAGAAACAAACAAAAAACCCCAAGCAGCCACCACCAACAAAAAACCACAACAACATAACCAAGCAAAAAAACCCCCACCACAAACCAACCAACCAAAAACCACCAAACCCAAACCTGACTGTAATTTTTGATGTTTCTGAATAAATACCCAGAGTAATAAGAGAAGTGATGTGGTAATTTTTTATATTAACTGAAAATGTTTTTTCTTCAAATTTGTGTTTCAACAGTCGGTATTCAAGAGTTCACCGCTTCTGGGATGCTTTCTGTTTGGGTTGCCCCTGGGAGTCATCAGCATTATGTGTTATGGAATCTGCACAGCTGATACAGATGGAGGGGTAGATGAACATGAGACAGCTAAAAAGGAAAATGGTGATCAGGAGCTCACAGATGAAGGCAGTGAGGAAGAACAAGAGGAGGAAAAGAATGGAAAATATACAGAACTTTCAGATGGAGAACTGAAACAGAAAGACGTAATGGAAAAGAAAAAAGACTAACCTTTTGAACAAAAGAATTCTCTAGAATTTCCAAATGGACTTATTTACTGAAGGTAGTCATTTATTGATGATATTCATGAAAAAAGACCTTTTTGTTTATATTATGGTAGTTTTGACTTGCATGTATTCAAATTTTCTCAGAAATCGACAGGTAAAAAAATATGGATGTTCTCTTAATTGTCTTTAACAGATCAACAAAATGCAATTTAAACTGATAAGACTTGCAGGTACAGTTCTGCACTGGTTTGTTTTTTTGTTTTTTTGGTTTTTTTTTGAAGAGTTTTGAATTGTTCATTTTCAGAACAGTGAGATAATTTTACTTGACCTTCGTGTACGTGATGAACTACTACTAACACAGCCCAACTGAACACTCATTCATGTAAAACTAAGGCTGAAAATTAAGAAAGGTAAGTTAAGATATCTGTAAAGTCTTTCAGAGCCTGATAGCTGAAGACAACTTGGAGTTTTCCAAGAGGTCACGTTGTACTTGTTGCACATAACTTTGGGAAAAAAAAAAAATAAAATCCAAACCACCCTAACCTTTTCTATTTTTGCAAGTGAAATCTAAATTATTAGGAATTAAAGGACTGTTTTACAATGTAGTAATATAATTGCTGACAGTCAAGAATGTTTACTTGATATAGGATGTGACAGTTAGATGCTAAATTAAGTTTTATTAGGGCTGTAGCAGCTAAAAATATTGGAAATCTTCATTATAAGCCTTTTAGAATATGATTGCCTGTTAAATTATTTTGTATGAGTGTTTACACAAACTTACAGTGCAAATGATATTTAAATTTTCTGAATGTGCAGTACAACTTGATAAAGGAAGACAGACACCCTTTATTTTTGGTAACTCTCTAATGACAAGCTTTTTGAATGGTGTAAATTTCATAGAATCATAGAATAGTTAGGGTTGGAAAGGACCTTAAGATCATCTAGTTCCAACCCCTCTGCCATTGGCAGGTAAACCTCCCACTAAACCATGCCACCCAAGGCTCTGTCCAACCTGGCCTTGAACACTGCCAGGGATGGAGCATTCACCCCTTCCCTGGGCAACCTATTCCAGTGCCTCATCAACCTTACAGTAAAGAACTTCCTCCTCATATCCAATCTAAACTTCCCGTGTTTACCTTTGAACCCGATACCCCTTGTCCTATCACTACAGTCCCTAGTGAAGAGTCCCTCTCCAGCATCTCTATAGGCCCCCTTCAGATACTGGAAGGCTCCTATGAGGTCTTTACGCAGCCTTCTCTTCTCCAGGCTGAACAGCCCCAACTTTCTCAGCCTGTTTCCATACGGGAGGTGCTCCAGTCCCCTGATCATCCTCGTGGCCCTCCTCTGGATTTGTTCCAACAGTTCCATGTCCTTTTCATGTTGAGGACACCAGAACTGCACACAATACTGCAAGTGTGGCCTCACGAGAGCAGATCAGAGGGGCAGGATCACCTCCTTCAACCTGCTGGTACACTCCTTTTGATGCAGCCCAGGACACGGTTGGCTTTCTGGGCTGCGAGTGCACACTGAAGCCGGCTCATGTTAATTTTCTCATAGACCAACACCCCCAAGTCCGTCTCCGCAGGGCTGCTCTGAATTTCTTCTCTGCCCAAATTTGCTTAATTTGCCAAATGTGTTTAATTCAGATTTTTATGTATATTTTTAGGTAGTTGGCGTTGGTATTTTTGTTTGAGACTGTTACGTACTCTGCAGGAGGGAGTTAACAGATCATAATATTAGTAGATATTGGTCAGTTTAATGCATTTTTGTTACCTCTTTCCTTATAGAAGTCACTTTTAGTCCAACTGTGTGACTGTGAAAAGGACTAGTTTGTGTCCGGGGTTAAAATCTCCAAGTGTATGCTATAAAGCAGACTTTGGCATTGATGTCTTGGAGGGTATCACAGAAAAATAATCCTAAAAT
Organism: Neopsephotus bourkii; assembly: GCF_033783945.1. Lineage (NCBI taxonomy): Eukaryota > Metazoa > Chordata > Aves > Psittaciformes > Psittacidae > Neopsephotus > Neopsephotus bourkii. The sequence continues at coordinate 94,815 of NW_026901388.1, forward strand.
TGCGCTTCTTCATAAGTATTTGTCATGAGGTTTTTCTCTTTTTTTTTTTTTTAATGTTATGTGGCTGTACAATACAGATTATAATGCCCTCCTTACAAGGCAGCTTGATCACATAAGAAATGACTATGCTGTAGCACTAAATTAAGGAATATTAAGTAAAAAAGATTGGTAAGCTTAAATTGAGAAGTTCTGTGTTTGAGTAAACATGATGATGGTATAACCAGGGAAAATGTATTGCATCCTTTTTCCTTGTAGGAAAGAAACTTGTTTCTTCTGTTTAGGTAGCATGGTAACAGCTGGCTTCATGTTGCAGTGCAGCGTACAGTAAGTAGATCCCTGACTTCAAAGGTTTTTGTTACCAGACAGTATAAGCAATATCTAAGGAGGTTAGGATTTTTTTGTTTGTTTTGCCTTTTTTTTTTTTTTTTTAAATTCTTGGTCTGATTTTAAGTTCAACCTTTTCCCTTTGAGAGACGGGAAAAACATGAGTTCATAAAATACTGAGTAGCAGGTGTTTGTTATGTCTGGGTTTTTCTTCCCCTTTTTCTTTTCTTCTTTTTCCTTCTATAAATTGCCTTTTTTTTTTCCATTTTTTAATCGTTATAGCTAGTTGTACATAGTGACTTGAGTTTTCTTGTTTTTTGATTTCAGGGTTTTGGGTTCTTTTTGTCAGAATCTTTGAAGTGTAGTTTTAGTATATATTTGAAAAGTGAGATGGTTAAAAATGTGTTTAGAAAGAGTTATTTTTAACACAGTGTAGAGATCTTGTGTTGTTTTAAAAAGATAATGAGAAGCTTGCAAGTTCCTTTGTACTTGAGCACAACTCAGTGCTGATAGTCAAAATGTCGGACTGTTAAGGCAGGAATATATTTTCTTGATTTGTCTCTTAAGATTGCAGTTATGGATCAGTTACATATTTAATTTTGGCTGAGGCTGGAAATCTGCAGTTTATGACTTAATAAAAACACTGAAGTGGTCAATGGAACGTTGCTGTTCCTTCTGTGGTGTGTAATAAATAAATTCTGAATCCTGCTGCACTGCTAAGAACTGTTTCAACTATGAGCCTTCATTTTCTGTTGTTATTTTTGTTTGTGTTTATAAAGTAGTAGCCAAACTTGCTAAGCAATCTTCTGAGATGTGGATCTGAATATGATAAATACTGTGTAAGAAATGGATCACACTGGGATCTGTTAAAACTGAAACACTTAACTGCTAGAGTTAGAAGGAAAGCATGTGTCTCAGTCACTTCTGAACTGCAGTTTAATCAATTAGATGTATACTGAACTGTTGGAAATTAAATTTGAAGTGTACTGCCATTTTCACCAAACCCTTCTCCCAGCTATATTCAACAAGACACAGGGAGAAAAAGAGTGTACAAGTCTGGGTGTCAGATGTGATGTGAAATTAAGGGGTTTGCTGTGGTGATGCAGATAATCGAGTGCTGTCTGAGGGGGGAATGTGGCATTTTATTTTTTTCTTCAGTCTTTAAAGTTTCTTGAAACAACTTCACTGTAATAACTTCAAATTCACAAAATAATGCTGTTTTTTTAAGTCAAGTGTAAGCCTTTTGTTTTTCTGTAATAAAAATATTCAAAAGAGTTTGTTTCCTTTGCTTAATTTACACTGCGTTAAGCTTGGCTATTACACACTGTTAGGAGGCTGTGGTTCCTGGGGCAGTTGTTATAAGTGTACTTCATGCCCCAGTAAAGCAGTACAAAAAGGCAGCTGGCAGCTTTTTAAAAGAAAAATGAGTTCATCCAGTCTGATACCTTCTCGTCAATATTTGGAAATGCTCTCTAGATGGAAGAGTTAATATTTACTTTTGTTCACTCAATAAGGAGAGTGAATTAACAGCAGTATAAAACAAATGTATTTCTAAAAAAGAAATGTTAAAATACCCATTTGTTCCATTAACATACTCTCAGATTCTTAGAAGAGTCTGAGTAGCGAAGGGAGCCTGAGCCATACTGTTCCAGTATGCATCTTTCTGGAAGACCTTGAGTAGCTTTGACACTTGGACGTGTGCAATCTGTTACTCCTTCATTTACATAGGCTGTTTTAACAGATACTGTCCACACAGTGGTGCTCACTGCTTAAAGGATGGGATGATTTCATTGGTAGATCTGATGTGTTGAAGATAGCAAAGAGGAGCTTAATTTTCATGAAGTATTTAAAAGGTTTAGCTCATTCTATTTCAGCCCAGGACTAGTTTACCCTGTTCCTCTTTTGTCAGCATGTTTGAAGAAGTGATTGTACTTGGAGGAGCGGGAGGGTGGAGAGTTGTGCTGATGACAGCCAGAAGCGCGAGTCTGAAAAGGGTGCAGAAGTGGAATGTACATTCCTTAAGCTTTTAAAGTCTCATGAGACTATAGAAGTTCCAGGTTGTATTACACTGTGACAGAGTGGAACTGGCTCCCAGATCTTCTTGGGGCACATGGCAGCTTTCTGTTGGTTGTTCTCGTCACTGAGTACATTGCTAACATTAAATCATACAAAGCTGTTGCAGGTCATATAGCTGTAACCAACAAAAACAATTTTGACAATATTGCATTGAATGCTCTGTTGAGCTCTTAACTTGTGAAGGTTTTATAATCTGCCTAGGCAGTGTATTTGTTCCTGAAACAATTACTTCTCTGATTTCTTTTTTATAGTTTTAAAAGATGGCTGATACTATCCTTGTATCAATTTAGTGAAATAAAATGCCATTTAGCAGCTGATATGAACTTTCCTTTTGCTAGCAAATTTCCTTCTGCTTATACACCAAGGAGTATAGAAATGTTTGCAGTTGTTTAGAATGAATTGACTAAAAGCATTTTACATAAAGCATTTTTTAATGGAGTATTTTGGCTTTCAAGAATAAGACCTGAAAGATCTAGGTGGTGCTTTGAAGGAGAGCAAGGAAACCTCTAAGACGATTATTTACAAGAGGAATAGCATTGCTTTATAGCTCAGTTACAGGGCTGGTGTAGTCTTCAGCTGGGTTAATGACTAAAATGATGGCTGGTTTTAGACTGACTCAAGGGATTGAGTAAGCCCTAACTCATGAAGGGGATCAAAATGCATTAACAAGAAATGGGAATGGGAGAAGGGAAAGGAGGAGGGGCATGTGTTCTCTTATCTGTATCTTATGTCTTGTTGTGTATGAGCTACATTTAACATTTGCATAACTAGTGGGAGTTTTAGACCTTCCAAATGAAATCTTATATTCTCCATTCACTTTAGAGAGAGAAGGTTATTTACCTGGCATAGAGCAAGTAGCATTGCTACCCAATCAAGGTTACTACTTATGGATGGATTTGCCATTCTCTTTAGAAACGTACACTCCAAGTCACTCAAAATAACATATTTTAATGTTCATCGTTTGTTTGAAACAAATACCAAAACCCAACCCGCTTTCATCTTAGGTTGCTACACCACTGCTTTAAAGAAATGGTAACTCGGAGTGTTTTTAAATTCTTGCAATGGTGGTAACTTGTAGTCCTAATGCTATTGGGAATTGGCAGCTTGTAGTCCTAATGCTATCAGGAATTGGAGATCTAAGCAACAATGTGGGATTTGTATTTTCATTTTAAAGAAGTGTGGCTTCTGTTTTTTTGTTTTTAAAGTAAACAAATAATACTGCAAGAGTTGCTGTAATTTTATTCTTTTTACCTGAATAGTAAATGTTGACTCTTAATTCAAAGCAGACAATGTATTGTTCATAGACTGGAGGCAAGAAGGGAGAGGAGGGTGGAAATTGAAGTGACTCAAAAGAAAACAAAAAGACTTTGGGACTTCAGTCCCTAAGCTTTTAATCCCCTCCCAAAGCAGTTGGGTTGGGTTGTTTTTTTTTTTTTACTCATTGAGTCATTTTGACTTAGGATTGACTGTAACTTTTTACTTCATCTTTTTTTTTTTTTTTGTATGCTTCTCTAAAAAAAATTTGAGCGTGCTGACAGTACACTCTACATTAAAAATTGAAATGCAGACTGGTGGTGTGGATGGTGACTGGCTAATTTTCTTTATTTCCTCTTCGCTTCTGTAAGATGTGTCTTTTTCAATTTTACCTTTGCACACTGGGCCAGTTGAGCTGCTTCTGCTTTGCACTTCTTGCAGGGTACTACTTAGAAGCTATTGAAGTATCACTGTAGTTTTTTAAGGCATTTTTGGAGATTCTTTTCATCACCAAACATTTAAATCAAGTTTTAGAATAACTTTCATGTTCCTAAACAGAACATTTGTTAGAGCAGGAGGAATTAACAGAAAAAAAGATGGTCCTATGGTACAATGCATTTCAAGTAGAATGTGTGTAGATGGTCTGTATGGAAACATAAAGTGTCTAGGAACAGAATTCTCCTTTGAAGTAAGAGTTCTCCTTTTATGTAAAGTAAAAGAAAGCTAAGACTACCTTCTTTTCAGTCAGTACAAAAGTTTAATGTAAGCGTATTTCCTGCAGAAGTTGGAATAAGTACTTGTTGGCCCAGACAAGTCCTTGGCAATGCAGTGGTTGCTCCTGAGCTGGAGAAACAGATTAATTGCCTTCAGCAGATTTGTCATTTAATAGCTGTGTCCAAGTCTTGGTGGAGAAAATAATTATAAATTATGCTGTGCCATCATGCAAAATTATGCTTCATGCAAATAAAAAACACTTGAGAATTGGGTTAAACCTTGACATGGTAAGACTATGGTGCATATATTCCTCCTCTTCTCCATCTTTTAAAAATTAAATACTTTTGGAAAAAAAAAATGCAGGGGTAATGAATATTCTCATAGCTCATTTATGAAATCCCAAAATGCTTCAATCACATCCCAAATGCCACAGGTTGCAAGAGATAACGTGATATACTGGGGCGTTAACTTTTTAAGATGTTCTTATCCTACTCTCAAGTAAGAAGTACCAAAAGGCTTTCAGAGTGGGTTGAAGGAGAAGGGGAAGTATTTTCTAAAAAAGTAAGCAGAAGTGTTGGTCAGTGTGAAGTCCCTCTGAGAGGCAGATGTATCAGAATATGAAAAGTACTCTTTGGAATGGATCTTGGAAGTAGCTGGGAGTTTAGTGTCATGAATTAAAACGATTAAAAATAGAAGGATTTCTAGTAGAGGGAGAGTAAGTAATACTTGGTTTTTAGAACAGGATTTAAGTGCAGATATGAATCTTGACCTGAATGAAGTATTCCTATTTTTACTCTTTGCATCATGTGCTGTTACAATTTAAGTGGTCTGTCTTAAAGAGGAAAGCTGTCAGTGCGTTCATGTGAATTTGTGTTGGGTTTTCATTTCCAGAGAGCACCTGGAATTCCAGCATAATGCAGAAGCAAGGGGTACTTTCAGTGGGCTGTAACTCTGTGTCAGCTTCAGTTGTCAGAAATCTAAATGCTAAGACATGCCAGATAAAAGACCTTGAGTTGCTCACTTAGCTTTACAGAAGCTCAAGCCATGTATGGGAAATTAATCAAATGCAGGCGTTGTGTCTTAGCTAATGGAGAATTATTATCTATGGCTTAAACAATCCCAAGAAAGAACCTGCATGCCTTCTTTTAGTTTTGTAAATAATGGTTAGGAGATGGGAGGAATTTTTCATTGTGACATCCTTAACTGTTGCATCCAAAATGTGTTATCTTGGCTAGAAACGTGCAGCAAGGCTCACAGGGGAAGGAAGTTAGCAATGAGGGCTAAAGGCACGATGATCTTAAAGTAAGATTATTCCTCATGTTAAGGTGCCATGGAGGCTGGGAAAGAGTTATAAAGGAAATGCATAATAAAAAGAAGCTTGTAATGTTCACATTCAAATAATATGCTACTCTATCACACCAGTCTTCTTACAAGAGTGTTAACAGGCCTGAGGTTGTATGAGGATGTGATGCACTGTCATGGTAAGAAATAGTGAAATATTTCCATAGCACTGGCAGTTCTTTTCACTTCTTCCTTTTAAAAGGAGAAATGCTGCAGTGCAGATCCTTGGTGTGAATGAGCACTGCTGAGCTCCAGCACCAGTTTCTTTTCCCAAGTCATTTTGCAGAAGGAGGAGCTTGGCTGCACCGAGGAGCATCTCTGGTGAGTAGTGCCTCTGGTAGCCTCTGTCCCACAAGTGTGGGTTAGTCCCAGTGGCTTTCAGAAAGAGCTGGAAGTTGGACACAACATGAGGCTGAAAAGTGGCAGATGCAGAGACTTCAGGAGCCTCAGCTTTGGCATGCAGAAAGTGTACTGCTGTGCAGAGTTTTAATGACCACATGAAGACACAGCACAAAGGACTCTTTCTAAACATTTAAAAAAGTCATCACTGCATTGCTGTGATGACGTATCATGAGGTGAGAATGAATACATGAGGTATAGAGGTGAGCAGACACAAGGGCCTGTAGGGTGTTTTCTCTGCTCAGGCCCTTGCATGCTTGTTTGAAGCTAGGACAAGGCCACACCATTTTGGGGACAGCAAGTTCATGATCATAGATGTCTGTGCCTCTTGGTCCTTGGGCAGTGAACTTGCCCTGTCATGTTTAAATTAGAGTGTAGACATGCCATAGAGCATTAAGTTCAGTTTCTGGCCATTTTCCTTTGACGTGGAGCACAGTTTTAGGCAAGTTACTTAGGCCATAGTTTCATTATACTGCCCCTTTAATGACAGTGCTGGCTTAAAGAGTTTCTGTCCTCATGCCTTTGTACACTGCCCTTTAAGTTATGGCCACACATGCTTTTGGAAAAGCAGTGCTCTAAGTAGATAAATTATCCAGGGGGATGCAACTCTGGACAGAACAGCATGCCAGGGTATGAGAGAGCAGCAAGGGTCTGGAGACTGCAGCAGAATGGGAAATTTTTAGGATTATTTCATTATAAGACGGCTGTGCTGACTGAAGTATTTATTTTGTGCTTTGCTTACTTCCTCCAGAAAACAAAGGTGATTTGTCAGAGTTCTTACATTGAAGAAACTGTGGGTTCCTATTCCATAATCCCACTTTCAGCAGTACAAGTCTTGTTTGTAATGTATCTTAACCCCCCACCCCACCATCCTTGCTGCAAGACAGTTAACATGGAAAAATCTGAAGTCTTGTCACTTTAGGCAAAATCCATCTCGCACAGGATATAACTAGGTGAGAGTGGGAAGGATGCACTTCTCAGAGTGTAACTGTGGGCAGTCACTGTCATAGTGATAGGATGACTCACTGGGCTATACATTTGCAGATAAATTCTGCTATGAAGTTCTGAATGTACATTTGAAGCCACAGAGTGCTTGGAGTTCGAGTCCAGACTCAGCAATCCTTTTCATTTGTGCATGACTGCCTGTGCAAATAACTAAGAGAAATGGGACCTACGTTATAGGAAGGGTCAGGGTTTTCAGACTTGTGTTTTGTGAATTTCTTTCATATATAGAGAAAGATAACGACATGAATTTTAGACTAAACTGCATGGCATGCAGCAATTGCAATTTTTGTTGGTAGAGTTTTCTATATGAGAATTTTAAGAGCTTTATGAGACAGACAGATTCAAGAACTGTTGCAAGAGAAGGTCAAATTAAAATCTCAAGTGTCTGCAATGCTTTATTTTGGAAGCACTTTTCCAAGTTATATGAGAACATTGTGGCTGTAACCTTGGAGAAACAGTACCAAATGCTATATATGTTATGTTGCTAATAATTTGACAGAAAAGTACAACAGATCTTTAACCAGCAGTGGCCAGAGATGTATGCTGAGGACTACTGGCAGCCCTGGCCACTCCTTTTGGGTGAAAAGACTGCTTTCTTCAACCGCTTGGTCACTTGCTATGATGTCTATTAATTTATTCTGTTTCCCATTTTGTTTCCCTTTCCTCTAATCTTCCTTGTCTTTTTTCTTTTTGAATTGTATCCTCTAACTCTTTTACTACCTTGGTTTCTCCTGCCCTTTTCCAAGCTTTTTTCAAATCTCCTTTCTTCCCCTCACTGTATGTTAGCAGTAAGAAATGTAGAGGAAATACCAGATAATGATGAAAGAATCTGTAACAAAATCTTAATTCAGGCTACTGCATGATCTCTCATGATGTTTCATAATGACATTATTTCCTTAGTAGCCCAGCATGTTCAGTATTCTGGTATCTTACATAGGTTTCTTCATTAATTTTGACTGGATGAGTTGAAATTAATAGGCTTTTTTATTATTAAAGATAAGGGAAATGTTTGTTACAGGTAACTTAAAGAATTGAGATTAACAGATTTATATGCAGATCATAAAATGTCTTGTCTTTGAGCCTTCCTCTTGGGAGTTGTCACATTTTACTCCTGTATACAGAAAACAGGAGAATTTTAGATTTGCCTCTTTTGAATTTTTACTACAGTTAGTGAAGTATTTAAATCTTTCTTTCAGTGAAGACCACACAGATAAGCATTTGCAGATTAATTTTGTCCTGACCTCAGATGATAAACATGGTCTTGCAGAGTCTTTCCCTCTAGCTAGTTACTAATTTCTGTGATAAAATACTTTAGATACAAATTTATCTGCTACTCCTGTTGTTCGTACAGTTAATCTTTGGATCAGCAGTTGATGTCTAGTTAATTAGAAAATGAATGCAGAGCATATAGTTTTCAGATTGAAAAACTAATGATTTTTCTTTTTTTTTTTCCCTAGGGCTTTTCTTTTCTCCTTGTCTCATTTTTTTATAGTGTTGAGTGAAATCTAAAGCAAGCAGATAAGAATGCCATCTAGTAATGAATATTTTTTATGCAATGGCTCAGTGTCTGTGGAAAACACAATGGTTTCTGTTGAGGAACAGTTGATAATGTTTGTTCTCTTGGCAAAACTATTTAAACTGAGCATATGTAATGCTCTTAGTTTTTCCAGAATGTCATAATGGTGATTTAATGTTTATTTAGCCAAGGTATGTTCATGGAGACATATTTCTCCTTCACCTTCTTTCTTAATGTAAATATCAACATGTAAACAAACGTGCAACTGGTAAACTGTGTGAGTAGTTCTCATAATGAAAGTATCTCATTTTGCTTGTTTCGGACATGACCACTGCTTTTGTATTATTCACAAGAATGATTTCCAATTAGTCCAGATAGTTTATGCTTCAGTAGGACTAGCAGATCTCTATGGATTCTTCAAAGCTTTCTACCACTGTAGCTTATTACCTTTTTGCAAGGTAATTTTTTTGTTGTTGTTGTGAATTGCTTGTTTTTCAGTGCTGTTATGTTAGCAAAATTCTAGTTATGCAAGATATAAATTTCTGTGCAGTCTACAGAAATGCAGCAGGAAAAATAATGATTCAGAAACTTTGTCTTGTACGATGCAACCCGCAAACATCAGAACTTAAGAGTTAATTTACCTGAGCTTATTAAATTTTAGGCATTAAGACTGCTAGTTAGTTTAGTTTCTACTATCAGTGCCTGCTGTAACAAGCTGAAATGTTTGATTTTTATATGATGCTGTTTAGGCTATGCCAGCTCAAGTCTCCCAGAAAAAAAATTGTATTGGTCTGGTCCTGCAACATCATAGCTGAGGTCTGATAAACTGTGGCTTATTGGAAAAATTGAAGCATGGTGTCTGGAGATGGAAGACTAAGGTAATATGTAACTTCAACAGAAGTCAATCTACAGATTGTTCAAAGCAAAATAACCACTCCCTGTCAACTCTCCGAAACACAGCTGCAAGAAACAATTCTAAGATAATTTACTTCTATCTCATTGCTTTTGCATTCCACTGATTATCAGGTTGTTAGCTCCTCTATGCTGCTCTAGAGAATAACTTGCTGCATAATGGTAAGTAATCTAAATTTATAATTTTACAGACTTCATGTCTATACACTCACTGTGAAATGTGGGCAGTCTAAATACAGAAACAATTGAACTGTTTCTAAAAATGAGAATCCGAATGAGAGACAAAATCTGAAACTTCAAAATAAATTTATCATTAATAAAATAAAATTTTATGCCTAGATCACATAGGTGTTACTAGGTAACAATGATAATTTGCTTACTTAATACCTATGTCTTTTCAATTTCATATATTCACAGGGGGGCAATATTAAAGGACTGTTTAGTTATCCATTCCTTCTCTTATGAGATTCAGGGAAAAATCACACTGATGAATAAAAAGATGAAAATAATGTAACTGTTGATCATTTGTATAATTCAATTTTTTAATACCATGTGACTCTGGAGAAGGGCAGGTTAATAGAGAAAATGTAGATTGTCTTCCCTGAAAAATAGATTAAATAGCATGGGTGGTCTGTTCTACAGGCAATTAAATTTCTGTTGTTAACACTATGTGTTTTTCAACAAAAAGTAAGACAGTTTTGGACAGTTGCTTGTGAAAATAGACTATGGAATTGGGGCTTCAAGTCTTACTCTCCCAGCAGTGCCTGTCTGTTAATATGATAATATTAGTAAATACGAAGTCTCTGAATCTAACTCTGTGTGTTAATGCAGGATCTTAATTATTAACAGCCTAACCCAGTCCTCCTAGTGCAAGGCCACTGGAAGTCTCTGAAATATAATTACATATTTAGAAAAAATTCAGTGGAAACAAGCAGTGTTTTTCAAAATATTAAAAAAAAAAAAAATGTTTTCAAGTCTCTTGCTTTAGTGTTTTCTCTTTGCAAATGTTCTAACAGGCTTCCCACCACTCAGAAAGTGCTTTGTGACTCACCAGTTACAACTGACTAATACAACCCAGAAGTGGATTTTAATGCTTTATATTTGAGAATAATTGGTCCACACAGTTTAAAATTCTAGCATACACATTTGGGAGAAAGATGCTTGCCAATTAGAAAGCCCTGCTACTCAAGAGAGATGACATTGCTACAAGAAATCATGGGTTTGGTTCAGCTCTAAAATAGTTTTGTGCTTTCTGTGTTTAACTGTCAGAAGTTTAAGTTTTAATATTAGTTATAGAGTGAAGTTATCTGCTACAAACCATTTGTTTGCTTTTTATGAGCAAGCTTTCTAAAACACTCTGATTGCCATCTTGAGGTGTCTTTTGAGTAATCCAAAATACCTTACTGTAGGCAGGTAATGAATGTGCCTACACTTAAAATGGTGAATTTGCTTGAGAATGACTGCTGTGCTGTCCCAGCTGGGCTTGCAGAATGTTGAGGATCATTCCATTTCCAAATCAAAGAAATCCTAAACCAAAAATCAACTTTTTTTTTATTTTTATCTTGCATGTCTGACTGATGTAGATCAATACATTTGTTTTTTCTGTTGTGGTCCGTCTATGAATACAAATATGCTATTTTTCCTCTATGCTGGAATACTCTTCAGTTGTCTGTCTTCGGGATAGAGACAGCAAACCAAAGTGGGTTATATTTAGATGTCTGTTAGTATCTTTTTCCTCATACAGTTCTTTTCATCTGTACTTCATAAATGTATACATTTCTAGTATGAAGATACTCTGTCCTGTTCTAAAATAATTTCTAATGTAGTGCACAATGATATTGTCACATAAATGAATTCTTTACATCATATTTTCTACTGAAATACAATTTTTAGAGCTGCCTACTAATGCTTTAAAATATACTTCCAGACAATAGAGTGTGAACTACTTTTACCTATTTGTCCGACAGTACTTTTTAATTCCTTTTCTGAGAACTCAGTAAAGCAGTATGTAAGATCCTTAAGCCAGCTTTCTTCACTAAAAAGAGAATGCTGATGTGAAGGAAGCCAGCAGTCTCAGCTTCTTAGGTATTTCAATGCTGTTCATACAACTTGCTTTATTCTGTATTAAGCTTACAATACATAATTGCTAGATACTTTGGCACTCTGTATGTGATTTTCCTGTAGGAATGGCTGGAAAGACATACCCCCCTTTTTTTTTCTATTTCCAATATTTTCTATTTCAATGTCTGTTTCCTGTGCTAATTTCAGTAACAGGAAAAAGAAGAAAAAACAAAACACAACAGGAGCCCATAAGGCACTTCCTGAGTTTGATTACTCTTTGCCTATTTCTTTTAAAAATAGTAGTACATCAACTAATTAATGGTGGACAAAGAAATTACTAAAAGATTCAACTATGTGCCATATGTACCTTACTTGGCTATATTTTTGCATTTCTGATTATAATGAGCATTTTTTTATTGTATCATGACATTGTAAGACAAGGTGGTTTTACTTAAGTTAGACATAGATTCTAGCTTTGAGTACAGTTAACATGAAAATTTTTATAATCATTAAAGTCATGTGGGGGGTTCTGTTTAATGGAAGAGCTTTTATTTTTTAAAAATCGACTGCTTAATCTGTTTAAATTTCTCTTGTGTGAAAAGGCAAATTCACAGTCAGGTTAATAATATACCTGGTAAGGAATAATGCTATTTTCTTACCATTTTTACTTTTATTACTCCAAGAATTTCTGAATACATTTTTTAAAATGAACTGGAGTGTCAGCTGAGTGTTTCAGAAAGTTAGGTGTTTAGCATGCCAGATGTAGCCAAAGCTGATGGGGGAGTTAGGCATAAATTCACTATCAGAAATGATTGGTAAAGTGTATATCTTTCCTAGTATAACATATCATATGTAATTTATGATACATATTTGTCCATTAAAATAAAAACAGTTAAAGAAAAATACTGTCATAATGACAAACCAGTTCTGAAATCCAGATCAGACCTGATGTTTTCCCAGATTGGAAGCTCTTTGATGTCATAATGAAGGCAGTAGATTTGCAGCACAAATTTGTAACCTGCTCTACAGGAGTGATTTGTTGACCATAGCAAATGACAAATGTTAGATAGACATGCTCTTTGAGGTGCTGCTAGGCCTGTTCTTTTGGTGCATGAGGCGTTTATAAAGTGTTCGCTGTTACTTACACACAGGTAAATGGGAATATCCCTGTAATTACAGTTTAGTATGTCAAACATCAAACATCTTAAAAATATCTCTGGTTATTGTGTTGGGATTAAACCATGAACTATATTATTAACTTGCTTGTAGTGCTTAATGCAGGTTGTAACTAAGGTGTTTCTAAACCTTACCTAATTCCCTAACACATTACTGTTCTAATCTTGTGTCCTATCTTTTATAATATTTTAATAGGGTTTTGTTTAAATTATACTGCTGTGGAACGTTATCAGTTTTGAAACTTTTTATATCCCGAGCATGAGTAGCAGCCATAACACTTTTGGAATTTCTTCAAAGTGGGCAATAACAAGCTTCAGGAATATGTACAAACTTGCTTTGTCATGGTGAGGTTGATGAAATCTAATGTGTTGCTGTGTGTCTTAACATGCCTGTGGTTTGTATGCAGCATACTGGTTAACAAATGCAAAATCTTAAATGTATTATTGCTTGGAGGAAAAAAACAGATACTTGATAGGGGAAAAAATCTGAATAGATTTGATGGCATTTACTTGTTAAAAAAAAAAATAAATTGGTCAAAGTATTTGGAAAAGAAGGGAGCATTTTTTAATGAAACAGTAATCTTTCAGTCCTGCTTTGCTGCCTCCTTCATAATTTTTATCAAGCTTTCTGTCAGTGTTGACTTGTCCGATGTTCTACCGCATATTTTTCCGAACAAGTTAAAAATTAGCAGTAAAATAAAATAATGGGTTTCATTGGTATGTGCTCACTCATTGAGGGGTAAATGCACAAATTTTGCTATACATGAAGTTAAGAAAAGGTGAGGTTGAGGGGATCAAGAGGAGCTTGTTTAATTAACACTATGATTTTTCACCTAAATAGGAGAAAAATTGCTGTAAGGGCTTTAAGATTAGATCACATATAATTTGGGAGATATGAGTTAAAGTCACACCTGCTCAAGTTTGAAGTAGCTTCTCCTGTATCTTTGGAAGCTGGTTCTCCTAAAATCCAAGAAAATGTTACTGTTAATGATTCATTGGTCATATAACAGATTGATGCCTGTTATTCAAAAAACTGCAAAGGAGGTACCAGTTACCCCTGCAGTGTTAATTGCAAAGTAATGAAAACAATACTAAGAGTTAGTAGTAATTACTTTGTTTAAATGTTTATTTGACACAGATTAAACAAAAAAGAGCTCCAAATTCTTGTCATTAGGTACCTAACAGGAATTAGGTACATAACAGAAATGATTGCTGTTTCCAGTGCAATGCAGCAGTGATACAGCCTGGGTCTTTTTCATTTCTGTTGGCAATCAGTTCACACTAGTATGTGTGCATTAAATGTTGTTCTGACTAGAAGCAGGAAAGCTGGTGATGATTCTGAGGTTTCAGACAGACAGTTACTTATATGCCTGTGCTCTTAGGTGTTGATTTAAATTATTATAATAATCAAAGATACACAGCTACTTTCTGTATAAGAAGGGCTTTGACTCTCTTTGACCTGCATAATAATGATAGTCTAATACAAAGATGTTTTCCCAGATCAATAAAGGGAGAGAAACAAGGGAGTCTTGTGTTTAAGTATTACCAATAATAAATAACAGGATGAATTACCTGTACTTGTTTTCTTCTCCAAAAAAGCATGAAGAATTCTAACTTTTGCATCATCATGCTTCCAAATGAAGAGGACAGAGTTTGGAGCTGGTGCACAAGGCTGATGACAGCCACTATCCACACCCTTTACCATTTTCCTTTTAATGATTTACTATTTAGAAGATCATTAGCTGGAAAGAAAAAAAATGTTTCCATAAGCATACAAGACATCCAGGCTGATTTCCCTAATTACTATTCTTTGGAAAGATAATAGCACATTTCACTGTAATTATTGATCAGCTGGATGTGTGCTTATGAAAAAGAACTCATTTCAGATTATTGTATAGGATGTTAGAATGTGTGGTGTTCAAAACCAGTGAAGAATAGACCTGATATTCTTATTGATTTCTATTTCTGTTCTATTATTGATATTCTTACTGATTTCTAAGCATAGCAAAATTATTTGCAATAAATCTTGTGAATACTCAGTTTCTTTGCACAGAAGCTCTGAAAAGATGTGAAAACAGGTTTTAAAACATAATTGAGGGCAAGATTAGGCAAAGACATTACTGAAGACAGTTGTCTTCTGAATAAAATGCAGCAAACTAAGGTTATGGCTACTGTGACGTCAGCATGCAAATAATCCATGCTTATATGATATAAACTAGCCCAAAGCATTTTAGTATGTCCTTAAAATATAGTCCTATTTAAAATCTGACTAGAAAAACTGGAAGGTGCTGCTTGGAATAGGTGACACCTGGGTGTGTAGTTGTCTCCATGCTTATTTTCATGATGCAATTAAGTTGTCATTCCACTTTATTTTACTGGGTTAATGAAGTATTTTTTCGATGTTCTGATAGTGAAGTGCCAAGCAGAAAGGTGTGAGCTGAATTTTCTTTCTGTGTATCAGCTGAAATTTGGAAAGTTTGTACACTTAGAAATATATTAAAGCAACTACAAAAGTAACTGAAAACAAAACTTTACTCTGGATTTTCTACTGAAAATAATTCAGTACATGAAAAATTTAGCACATGAAATTTTATTAAAATGTGTTAGATGAAGAAGTTGCCTATGTATAAAGAAGAACAGTACTTAGCCAGTAATATCTGAATTACTGGTCATCTTGGTATAAAAGGATGTGTAATCAGTCCCATTCTGTTTTGTTGTTTGCTTGTTTTTCTGTAATGTGTGAAGTAATTTCATTAAGAGTTGGGAAAACAAGTTGTCCATGCCAATTTTCAGGACAAAACAAAGCATACCTCGATGAAACTAACACCTTACATTTTTCTTAACTTAGATCATTAACTAACTCAAAATTAAGTCTAGTGAGCATAAGGACAGTATATACAGCATCCTCCTAAAAAAGAAACCCAACCAACCAAACTAGCTATCTTCTTTTGAACTCTCAAATATCTTTTAATAGTATAAATGGATGCTGAATCAAGAATAATTGCACAATGTTTTGCCAAAACATTTTCACTGTGTGTACTACATCTTTTCTATGTCTAATATTTATGGAATAAAAGCTGTCTTGAATCTAAGTTAAGCTAAATTAGTTCCTTTCATTATGATATTTTTTCATTTTGAAGATGGGAGCACCTATATAGCCTTTATAGAATATGTTAATGCATAAGCTTACTACAGCTTAATAAGTATAAATTGAAGTGTGTATAAGAAACTGTTGTAGAAAAGATAAAATACTATAGAATTGTCCTGTTAAAAATCTGATCATGGCCACTATATATTGAGTCGCTAAATGACACATCAAGGATCATCTTGCCAAAAGGCAGAGATCTCAAAGCAAGACAAGAATATTCACTGAAGTAAAAAAATGCCTACTGACTCAGGAACCTCTAGTAAAGGGAGACAAGGGCCTTCAAAGAAAGGTGTTGGCACTTACACCTGTATTTGTACAGCTGCACTTGTAAAAGACTTGGAACTCTTTGCTACATCATTCTAAGATTATGTTTGTATGCCTTGCTTGTACGAGAGCTGGAAGTATTTACTCCTTCATGCTGAAAGACATTTGTCTCATGCTAGTCCTGGCTTATGTCTTGACCTTTTGTACATTGCCATATATAGAGTTCAGCTGCCTATGCCTTATGACACAGTAATGCACTAGAGGTAAAAATCTGTTGAAGGAGAAGAGTTTGAGTTGGATGAGAATTCAGGAGTAGAATGGATTCTATTGCACATCTAAAACTAATCTACAAAGATACTTCCAACTTGAGAGAACAGTAGCTATCCCTTTGACTTGCACTACTGCCTGCCTCCATACAAACCAGCATTTCCAGCTCCCTATCCCTCTGCACACTATGCCTTGTGCTGTATTTATACTACTGAAAACAGAGATTAATTTTTTCACTAAAATCAATTACTAATCCCCTACTTTTGGGAAGGCTGTGAAAGCTGAGGCAAGTAGCATCAGAGCAATGTCGTTGCCCAGCAAACGTGTTAGTTTGTCTGCCCAAACCTGCTGTGTAATGGTTCCTTAATGAGCAAATAAATCATCAGCTGTCAGGCCTAATCCTTTAAAAAAAAAATAATTTAAAGTTTGCAAAGGGGTTGAAATGTATGTCCCTCCCCCACCACCCACCCAAATGTAATATTAGAGCCTAGAAGCAAGTTACTATGCTATTTCTCATTGAAGAAAGTGTGTGCCTGTGCATAAGTTTAAGAAAGGATAAAAATTGGCATTTGCTTTTCTGAGATATGGGGTATTCCTTACTCTGTATACACAATATTATCTTCTTGATATACCATGCTTGTGTAAGATATCCACTACAGAGATCTGAAATGGCCAAGAATTTTAAGAGTTTGTCCCTGTTAATTTTAACTTCTGAGTCTTATAGTCCCAACTGCTTAAAATAAAACCGGAACTGCATACCTTTTAACTCTAAAATAAGCAATACATGAGAAATTTTAGAAATCGTGAAAAAGTTTCATCAGGCAGGTATTGAACTTACTTTGCCAGAAAATATTTACAAAAATAAATATTCACAAAATATTTCCTCATCACCTTTTTTAATATTAGGTACTTCCCAGGTAAAAGTAAGGGCTCTTTACAGTGTAAATATCAGTCCTCAAGACTCTTACATTTTTGCTGGGTTGGAGATCTATACCTTAGACTTCTGCCTCAAGATGTTGAGCTCCACTCTTATATAAAAACATTTTAAATGAATATCTGTGAATAGGCATTAGAGGGGAACATGGATTTCTTTTCTTTTTTTTTTTTCTCCCTTTAAACAACTAGGAGGCCTCATTAAAAGTTTAACATTTAAGTTAATGAACAGTGTAGGAGCCAACTTACTAGAATGTTCTCCCAGAGAGGCCCAAACCTCCTGTGATCCAGCCCAGTAAATGTCCCTCCTTGTTTTGTTCTTTCAACTCATACTACTCAAACTGAATCTTTTCCAATTAGCATTGCCTGTCCAGATAAAAATCTATGGTATCTACTCCATTGCTTGGGCAGTTAGACTGGTGGGTTATGCTTACAGGCCTGCTTGGTGATTTATAGGTTTCTCTGAGGGGGGAAATTTCTGCTCAGTGAGCTGAGGTTTGAATTTACAGTACTGATAGTTTATTCCACTTCCGTTTTTAAATAAAGTTGTGAACAAGCTCATTTGAAAGTGGACTTACAGTATTTGAAGTAGGCTACCTGGCAAATTACTCAGCTGTAAATTCTAGCTTCATTTTGTAAAGGGTTGTTGGTTGGGGTTTTTTGATAGACAAATTTTTCTTTTTATTGAAATTTATTAATTGTTATTTATGGAATGTTTATACTTTTATTCTATTAAGTTAACCCAGTTACTGTTGCTACTGTTATTAAGTTACATTAAAAAAGAGACAATTAAAAAAAAATTACTATGGAAGTGCTATAGGGCAAAGGTGAAGTACAGAAGTAAGGCCTACAGTATGACTCAGGCTAGCATTTTACCTGGGTTCTGTTCTAAATATGATGACTATCTGCCTTAAGCACAAATGATGTTGCTTGCTCTTATGAGGTACACATCCTTTAATTGTCTGACTTTTCAGCATTCTGCATATACTGCAACATTATAGATGTGTGTCTTTCTCATCAGCATGGTGGATATTGGGCGAAAAAACATCTGATTAAATGGAACAAGAAAATGGCTTACACAGTTGATGGAAACCCAGGAAAAGGCTGAGAGACAAGTAACTCAGAGTGCAAAACAAGTCTTATGGACCAGGCTGGATAGGAGCTGCCTTGAAGGAGTTTTTGCTTTCTTTTATGAAAGCTGGTGGTTTTGTAGTGTCAGAAACCACCTATAGTTATTTAATGCTACTAATTTCCTTCAGCTTCTAGAAAGACAGAGCTTCTCATTTAGGATTTCATTTGAAGCATTTCTTTGTCCTAATTCATCTGTAAATAGGGTGTTGTAATAGTTGCTTATGCCGAACAGAGTAGCTGTCAGTGCTTTCAGGTTCTTTAATGAAAGGCACACTCATTGCAAATTGATTTATGAATTTTAAGAAACTTCTGGGTGTGCTCTGAAACAGAGTTCATGTTAGTCTGCCAGCCTATTGCCCTTTTAATATGAAGTTTCTAAATGTCAGATGTGTATTCCTAACAAACATGCTTATTTTAGAGTTAACTTATGACATCCGTTTTTTAATTCACTATCTCCTTGTTAGACATGAATATTCCTTGTGAGGAATGGGAGTCTGCTCACACTCTTGTGAGGAGATAGGAATGCCATTTAATGACTTCAAATAAGCCCAGTTTTACAGGTAACTTTTTACTCCATCACTCATTACTATTGCTACAAAATTGCAGGCTTTTTTAATAAGGTGAACTCCAGGTCCAGCAATCAAAGGAATACAATTATATGACCAAGTGCAAAAAGTGAACTTGGGCTGCCTACTGGCACATGCTTGAGTAGTCAGGTTTTTTTAAGTACTGTAGTTACACCAGCTTTTCACTAGATGGCACTTTCACCAAGACACTTCGATTCACATATTTTCTGATTTGTTCCTTTATCCCTTGTTGAGCTTCATTTTGTGTTCCTTTTTCTTGAAAGGATTCTTTGAATGCTTGATTACTGCGCCTTCTCTATTGCTCCCCAAAATATTAGTGATACTGCAGAACTGCCTCTATGCTGTTCACAGATGTTTTGTGATTGTGATGCCCTGTTCTTCAGTCCTTGCCGTTTCCTACTGCTATAAGGGTAATTGAAAGCTATGAAAATTTCAGAACCTTAGCAAGCTCATCTTATGTCAGTCTATTGTAATACAAGTAATATTTAAAAAACTAAACCAAAACAAAACAAAAAAACAACAAACAAAACTGTTGTAATAAGTAAATGTAGTCTGTAATATTGTAAGTACCAATTACTCCAGGAATTAAAAAGTCCTCTCTAAACTATTATCCAGCAGATATTTCTGCAATAAGGGCCAAAGTCAAAGTCTTTAAAGAAGCTTAATAACCTAAATGGCTTAAATTCTGGAAGCGTTTAAACCCTCATAAATGTGCTATCCTGCAGAAATTTGAGGCCTGCATCAGGGGTATCAGCTTCTTTTTACATTTAGGGAATGCTGGATGTGTAAGTTACTGTAGTAATGTGGAAAGGACAGCCTGGTTGAATGATGAGTGAAGTGTTAGGGAAAAAGGTTGAGGCAGAAGGGAAAAGCACCTCCAGCAGGGACCAAGGGACTATTAACCTTAGCTTGGCACACCTTGCTGTCAGGCAGGGTGGGGAACTGTTTCAACGCAGGAAGAGACTACAGGGAAGCAACCTCTGTTGGAGGTCAGCAATCTGGATGCATCAGTTGTTCAGTCATGCTGTAAGCTGAGAGGTAGAACCTTTGTTTGAACCATTATCTGTTTCCTGTTTGCGCTCAAGTCTCTTGTGCCTCCTTCTTTAGAGTGGGGACCCTGCTGAATGGACTACTGGAGTCCGACTCATATGATGCAGGGCATGGAAGGCAAGAGAGGTAAGAACAGAGTAAGTGCACCTAAAGAGTTAGTGTGCTATGATTTTTCTACCTTGTTCAAGAGTCTGACTTTAGGCACTTGGGACTTGGGCTTGAATGAGGACCAACCAGTCTGATAGCTGTGAGCTGGCAACAACAATTGTATGCCTTTGGAAACACTGAAAGGCAGGAACTTGGGTATATGAGAGGTTTTGCTTTGGGGCTGGGTATCTGTATAGTGATCCTGCAGAGACAGATAGGCACCAAAGCAGCTTCAAGGACCTAAGCAAGCATGCTTACTAAAGTTAGTGACTCATATCCATACAGAAAGTGTTCCACTCCTGAATCAGGCCTTTATTATTTTAAAGTCTTAATTAAGTCTCTTTGAACCCACAGGTGCAGCTACTCACTGATGCTTATTTGTTTTCTTTTATTTGTCACAGCCTTTCATTTACCAAAGTATTTCAGTCAGATTGAACTAGAAATATTTCAGGGGATTTTAATCTATCCTTGGAAACTGTGAGCAATTTGGGTACTTTCCTGTGCTATTCTCTGGATATTAGTATGGGCATACATTTGCAGGCAGATCTTCAATGGGTGACTGGACCACTACCATTCTTATTTTACAGGTTTATTTAAGGTTCATTATGTGTTTATGGCTTCTAAGTTATTTCCTATGGAATAGTATTGGTTTTCTTTTTTTCAATGAGCTGAAGTTTAATAGTCAAATGATAAATATTAAGGAAAATAAAATTTTCAGATATATGAGAAATTAATGAAATATTTAAGATTAGCATATTTTTCATGTCTGCCTACTGAATAGGCACCAGATATTGACAAATTTCAGAAATGAGCACATTGAATATTGTGTTCACTTTCTATGCATCAGTCATACAAATATTTTAACCACTCTCTTCCAAACCCACTGCTGTGCTGATTTTTTTCTTTGCTCTAATTTCCATGAAGTTATTTCACAATACCTGAGCTGTTAAGTTATGCCTACTAAGTTATTTCACTGTTAGTTAAGCTCTTTCATTTTATGATTTCTTAAAGCACTGTCTAGAATCCAGGTAGTTATGCAAATTGCTGAACGTCAGTCATTGTGTTCCTTCTATATCAATGAATGTTGGTTTTTTTAATTTATTTTTGGGAGGTTGTTATTAGTTGTTTTATTTTTGTTGTTTGTTGTCATTGATTTTTTTATGTTATTTTCGGGGAAGGGGATTGGTGGGTTTTAATACGAAGTAGAATAACTTCGAGGCATTCAAAGGATATCTCATGGAAAAGTTGGCATAGAGGCATAAGAAAGATAGGAGGTAGCATAAAAAATATTCATTTTGGTTTTGTGAGAGGAAATTTCAGTCTTTCCTGTTTGCTGGCTAATGTACTTATCTGGGTGTGCAGAGAGAACATTTTTGTAGTTCTTTTATTAAATATTCCTGGAACCTAACTAAAATAATACATTTTTGTGCATACTTAAATGTTTTCTGTTCACAGATATGATTGGAAAAGTCTTGTGGTTTTCATGATTTCAGGAGAAGGGAGATAGAGTGAGCTAAGAAGCTACAAAATTGTTTGTGTGCTAGAATATAAACATACACAAAGTATAAATAAATTCTGCCATGTTTAGATTAAATTTTACTGTCAACTTCAAAACCATGTCATGCATGTCTTCTGTTTATTTTACAGTATAGCTAGAAAAAAATGTAGCTGTTTCACTTTACTCTGACCTCCCCTCGGAGGGAGTGCTATGCAGACTTTCTGAAAGCTGGGATTCCTGCTTACAATACAAATGTCAACTGGAGATCATATTCAGGGAGTCTAAATCCAGCTTAAGTCTGGCGTTCTTTATTGTTTCCATATAGGTGACTGAAGATGTCTAGCCAGAAGGGAACAGTAGGTGCTGGGATTTATGGGAAATTTAAATGGTAAAAAATGGCTTGCACTGAAATGTGTTTTGATTCATCCTGGTCTTAAAATATTTTTGAGACATGGTAAGTTGTGGGACGTTGAAAGTACTATGTTATACGTGAGGTACCAAGATCTCTCCCTCCCTTCAGCCTCAGGACTCTCCCTAATAATGCTGGAAGTTAAAATGAATCATTTATGAGCATCAGTAGACACATGGGTGGTGCCTCTTTGTAAACTGGTATTTTGTTGATGCAATATGTGTGACAGCCTTTTAGTTCTGAATATAAATGTTACCGAGGGGAAATTAGGTTGGTTCACAGAGGAGATCAGCCAGACCTTGCAGTACATCTTGCTGAGGAGCAGGTATCTCCACCAGTACTGTTCTTCAGAAACTAGTACATGTAGAAGAAAAATGGAAGGTGAGTGTCTTGAAACTTTACTATCACTTGACTCAGTACTGAAAGTGGAAATACTTAGGTCAGATGTAAGGACAAAAAAAAAAAAAAGAAAAAGAAAAGGGCATTTTGCTGTGTGGAATCAAGTCTAGAAATTACTTCTCTACGGTTTAGATTTTGTTTGTGGACTTAGTGAGAAAGAAAAGAAAAAACAGCTTTGGAAGAAATGCTTTCCTTTTGTAATGGAAAATGAGAGCTGTTTAAAAGAATTGGTGAAACAACAACAAATTGAGAGCTATAACATGGAAAAGAATATATTTTATTTCCAGCATAAATGATAAAGTACTAGTTTTCAGTATTCTCATGCTAGAAGCTATTATTTCACAATGGATACCTGAAGTATTCTTTCTGGACTGAAGGCAAAATGTGAATTAATAGAGAAAAACCAATGACTGGTATTGAGGGTAGGGTTTCTACCAGAGAGAGAAAGCCAGTAAAAGATATGAAATTGATTAGCCTTTAGTATTTTCTCCAAGATGCCTTTGCTTAAGAAGGCAATTGTTAGCGCCTTTGTGATCCAATTGTGATAATTAACTCTGATAAGCAAACCGTGGGCTGACTTTAAAGAAATTCTCTGGGAAACATGTAATATATCAACTCCCTGATGTTCTGGTTCAGCTGGATTAATGAGTGGATGAGGTGTAGTTGTCTTGGTTTTTAAACGCCTCCAGAGAATGGGTGAGGGCATGCCAGGTTCTTTCAGTGTTCTTGACCACAGGAATTCATCATGTGTGCTATAACCACTTCTAATCCTTTCTGTTGAACCAGAACATTTTGTGTTATGGTTGAAAAAAATCTCATTAAGGTATGAGATTTTCAGTTCAGCTCTCTTACTCTTTCTTATCAGCAGGTATGATGCATTCATGAATAATAATGATGTAATGCATTGCTATATTTTTGGTTGTTGTTGATGGTGTGCATGTTTTAACATGGGTAACGCCCAGAACTGCATTTATCTGCTGATCTTTGCTGAAGAGCTGAATGATCAATTTGATTAAATGATGAGATGAAAACTGAGATTAGTTTTGTTCAAGGAAAGAAACCAGAAAAAGTTGGGGGGGTTGTGGTTGTTTTTTGCTGGGTTTTATTTGTTTTCTTGGTTGGTTTTGTTGTTGGTTGGTTTCTTTTCTCTTACCCGTCCTCCCCTCCCAGTTCAATTATGTTTTACTTCAGGAAGTGATCCTGGGAAACACTACTGGGTTGCCTTGGAAGTGTCCTGGTCCCATGGGCTTAGCTATGGCTTTCCTTTTATGTGGATACACCCTTGTTTCTGGTTAGGAAAAATTAGTTTCTACTAAATACCAACTCTATATTCAACTTAGTGCCAGTATAGTTAGAGAAGTTGCATTGCTTGATTTCTCTGTAGTCTTAGCAAGACCAAACTTAACCCTTTAGAATTAAAATAGTATACAAGACTTTGTAGTCCATTAAGGCAAATTTCCAGAACTCCTGAGAATCTGTGGCTCCCATTATCTTCAATAAGAGTGAAGCACTTTCGAAAGTAAAACATTGGATTCAAATAGGTAAAAATGAGTGTTGCCACCCATCCTTCTGGCACCAGGATCATAATTACCCTTATGAAATGACTGATACCCAGACAGGATGCCTAAGGGCAATCAGCTAAAATTTTTGTTAAGCTAATCGTAGCACTTGGGATGGATTGTCAACATTTTTTTTTTTTTTTTTTTTTTAGTATTTCTGTCTCCATTAAATTCCTCAAAGATGTCTGCAAACCTTTTATGACTTAAGCACATGCAGATTGAGAGATTTCATGCATATTTAACAGTACTTACAGTTTGGGGGGAGATATATATTTGTATTTTTTAATAACTCATTTAAGCTTTCAAACACCTGTTTTTTTAATAAAATCTTTCCTTCAATTTACTTTATTATTTTATTACTTGTATAAAAAACTCAACTGATAGTATGTGCAAAACATCTGCTGTCTAGCTGTGGTTGAAAAGCAACTGTAGACAGTGTGCTTTAATGTGGAAAGAACATTACAGTGCAAAATCAATTTTTCAAGTAGAGATACTAATATCATCCCTCAGCATCAGGTATTTATTAAGCAAGAAGGTACTATACAAAAGATGTGAAACTTGTGGCACAGCTTTATAAAGCATTATAACAAGTTTCCACCTGCAAGCTAGGGATGTGGTGAACTTGTAAGGATAATTTTATGGAGGTATGCATCAATCTCAGTGTTGCTGAATTTTGAACAAACTCCTGAATTCATTTTTTGAAACAGTTATCTCTGTCTTTCATCTTTATCTGCTCTTTCATGTAATCTTGACCTCAGTCAATGATGGGAACTGAACTATCTGGTTTTTCCTTTGTGTTCCTTTCTCCGTCCTGCAGTCATCGAGCTGGGAGAAGTTGACCTGAACTGTCCTTCAAACTGCCAAATTCATAATACACAATTCTTTGGAACTGACAGACAGATAGTAAGGAGAGGGCAAGCCTTCAACTTTTATGCTCGCTTTCAAAACCGGGAATGGGATGACTCTGTGGACAAAGCCATTTTCACCGTGGAGACAGGTAGTTACTCCCAAACTCAGTTTTAGTCTTTCCCAGTCCTTTTCTGTTATGTAATATTCTCAGTAGTCTTCAGTGACAAATAGTATCTGCTCACACATCTTCTGTGAAAACTGACTACCTTCCCCTAGCTCAGGCAGTTCTGCTAACTTTTAAAATTTTCTCACTCTGCTGCAGAGGTGACAAGTGAAAAAGAAATCCACCCTTTGCTTTGTATTGCAAATGATGCCTAAACAAATTACTTGCTTTTTACATGTGCTTTGTTTAATCTGATGAAAGTTGTATTTATTTCCCTGAGAAGGCCTCAGACCCTGCGAATCAAATGAGACAAAATGTAGCTTCCCAATGGGCAGATGCCTAGATCAAACCTGCTGGAGCTCTTCCTACAAATTTTATCAGCCAAAATGCATCAATATCAGCGTGTTTCCTCCTTCCAATGCCTGCATTGGCCGTTACATTCTCAATATGCAAATCACATCTTGTGGTCATACATATCAGCGATGTCTTGGAGATTTTTATGTCCTTTTTAACCCTTGGTGTGCAGGTAAGAGCTGTAGTAAATGATCAGATTATTTTAAGAAAAATTCTAGTGATTAGTAAAAATGTTGAACATATGTATTACTTAGATCATAAGTAAGGGATGGAGTCACAGATACAGGGATGGATTGTTTTTGTTTTCTTGTTTGTGTTTTGGGTTGTTTTATTTTTTTCTCTCCGAGTTCAAGACTGTCTCAAGCCAATGTTTTGATTTGTTTTGTTCATGGTAGTAGGGATGTAATATATTCCCCTCCCTCCCTTTTTACAGTGGCTTGACAGGGCAAGAAGCAATTAGCACAAACACTTTTTTAAGGTGAGGGTGACTGAGCACTGGCACAGGTTGCCCAGAGAGGTTGTGAAGTCTCCAACCTTGGAGATGCTTTACAGCCACATGGACATGATCTTGGATAACCAGCACAGCGTGAACCTGCTTGAGCAGGGAGCTGGACCAGATGACCTCCAGAAGTCTCTTCCCACCTCAAACATATTGTAATTCTGTGAATTCTGTGATATCATTATAGAATCATAGAATAGTTAGGGTTGGAAAGGGCCTTAATATCATCTAGTTCCAATATAGTATACAAATACAAAATAAATTCCATAGATCTGTTTCTGATAGCAAGCAGATCTGGAGTCTGTAGGACCTTGCCAAAATCATTACACATTTACATTGCCTGTGCTTTTGATTTGATAAAAATCAGATACTGAACTCTAAGTGCCCAGTGACTGGCTTCTAGAGCGGCTCAGTGTGAAGATAAATTGCAAGTTCTGTAATTCAGCATACTATAGCAGGGAGAGGCCTAATAAAGATAATACCTAGCTGTAAGTAGAACTGAATTGTCTCTGAATGTTTAAAGAGCCCTTAACATGTTTAAAGAGCCCTTGAACATGTTTAAATATATAAATAAAAATAAGTAGGAAAAGAAAGAGGGATGCAGTCAAGTAGAAGATACAGAAGTGCTAGAAATGTACATTTGGCTGACTGATAGCTCTGTATGTTTTCCAGATGACCCTGTATATATGGACAATCAGGCCCATAGAGAAGAGTATGTTCTGAATGAACATGGTATACTGTATGAAGGAGTTCACAAGCATATTACCTCTCGACCATGGCACTTTGGACAGGTATGTTTTAAAGGTTTCTTCAGAAGTAGATGTCATCCATATATGGATAAGTGAAGTGTTATCCATACCTTTTAAGCAAGTTATATTATGTGGTGTGAAAAGTTCTAAGGACCAGTCCAGATTATGCATGCACAAAACAAAACGTCTGAGAATTTCACTGTAGACCAAACAAATGGAAGGAATTTTTCTGTAGTAAAACTAAGGAAACTGCAGAACCATTGATGCCTGTTTTAATTTCTCTTTCATCAGTTTGAAGATGGAATTCTGGATATCTGCTTGAAGATCCTAGACATTGGTGCAAGTTATCATCATGGCTCTGATCGTGACCGCTGTTGGCGCAATGACCCTGTGCATGTCAGCATGGTGGTAAATCACATGGTAAGACCTCTAGTGGTGTGTGACCTCTAAACAGGTCAGAACACACTCCATTACATTATAGAAGGACATGTTGAATTGTAATCTAACATAGTATGAGTAACAGGGGAAATTGTTTCTGTGCTCAGATTCACTGGAAAAGCTAACTTGTGACACTAATATCTAATGATTTTATGATATACTTAGGTTTAAAGACATGGTCAGCTATTTGAGAAAGTGATTTTTATTTTCTCTTTCTAGATAAGCAGCCATATCACAAGCAGTATAATGAAGATTCCAGAAAACAATGATTACCTGAAGGGAACAAAACCATTTTCCTGGAATGGAAGTGTCCCTATTCTTCAGCAGTGGTACAATGGCAGATGCAGGCCAGTCAGATATGGCTACTGTGGGTCTCTTGCTTCAGTAATGTGCACAGGTATGATATTTCAGTCTACCCTTACCCAGCTATCCAAAAAGGAAGAGAGAAAACCAGGATCAGAAATCTCTGACCCTAAAAATTAGTGGAAGGATATTAAGCATTTTATAAAAAAAAAAAAAAGTATTTTTCTCTTTTTATAATATGGTATGGCTCCTAGCATAGTGTTTGTTATCAACCTATTGCTTTCCTATATAGCATGAAGAGCAAGAAGAAAAGCAGTGCTGTCTTTTCTGTGATCTTTACACCATGCAGCTATCAAATCTACAACTTTATTATAAACATAGAGCAAACTGTAGCATTACGGAGACAAAATATCCTTTGGGTGAAGTTTGAAGGCTGAGAGAAACACTGAACAGGAAAACTTGCAGCAGTGTCCCCTCCGAAACATGAATGCAGCATACTATGTTATTTTACTGCAAAGAATAAGATAATAGCGAACTATACAGACAAAATAATTAAGCTTGAATTTTTACCATTTATTTACTGAGCCTGCTTCTACACATGAAATTGAATTGAATTGATATTGAATTGCAATTGAATTGATATTGCAAAGATGAATCTATGTGTACTACACTGTTTCAAACAAAATGACTGTGCTTTATTAATGCTGGATCAGGTTCATTATTCTGGATTAGGAATTTGGGGATATTTCTAGTATAAACTGGAAGAATACCAAGCCATTTCTCTCTGCTAGGCTCTTTTCAGACTACTTTCAACCACATAAAAGAAGTTTTGAAGACAGAATTAGGACATCCCAAATATTACTTTCTATCCATTGTATTTATATAATTGCAAAGTAGAATATGGGAGACTTATTTATAAAACAAGAAAAGGATTTGCTTGTTTAATTACCATTTGTAATGACTCATTAATATTTATTTTTTTTTCCCTACAGTGATGCGCTGTTTGGGAGTTCCAAGCCGTGTTGTCACAAGCTTCTGTTTTCCAAGCTCAAATGAGAATCCACTTGGTATCAATGAGATTTTTGACTGTACTGGAAAAAACCTATGTGGTAAAGACAAGCTATGGTAAATGAGAAATACACAAGTTATTGTGTTATTGATTTTGGTTTTGTTTTGTTTTTTGATTAAATGATGGAAAGACTAGTGTAAATCTAGCAGATCAGCGTATATCTTTCTTTGTCGTGACAAAGCAGTTTAGTTTCCTAAAACCACATTTCAAAACATGTAGTTACTGAACAGGCAGTCTGCTCAATCTACATTTTCAGAAAAGGAAAACCACCTGTGAGAAGTTATGCTACCTACTTACCTTTCTCAGTTAAAAGAATAAGGCCATCTTGTTTGATAATTATGTTGTCTTCCTGAATTTTTTTTATCATAGATTGCTTTATTGTAAACCTTTCAATTCATTTTCATACAACTATGACATTATCAGTTATCACAGCAGAATTTCATGTTGTCACCCTTGGCCTGTGTGTTCGTAGTTTCACTGCAACAGAATTTCGGTTTTGTCTCATCTGTGAGAGCTATTAATGCATTTTCTGCCCTTTCATGTGTTAAAAAAAGTGTCAAACTGAAATATAAGGGACGGAGTATCTTATTTTAGCACAAATTGCTAAAGAGTTTATTCTTTGTTAAGCCATTAAAAAAGAAGACTAAGACAATATGTGATTTTCCTGTGAAGGAAACAGGAGGAAGACATTAGGAAAATAAACTACTTAAAAGAAAGAACTATGCTGACACATTATCAACTGAAAAAAAAAAAAAGGCTGTAATAAGAGTGTTTTGCAATCAGGTCTGCAGGACAAATTTCCAGTCTGAGTGATATAAAGTAAACCTAACAACTCCTGTCCCCAAACATCATTAAAAGTTTTAAGACATAGAGAGTCTTCAGTTGATTAAAATGTTATCTCTGACATGGTTTTCCTCCATTGTAAGGCATTGAACTTGGTGATCCAAGAGATGTCTTTAATCCTATATACCTGCACCCTACAGGCGATATCACTGCTGGAATGAATCTTGGATGGCTCGCAGAGACCTAAAACAATGCTGTGGTGATTGGCAGTGCTTGGATCCGACACCTTTGGAAACAGGAAGAGGTAACTGTTTACTATAACTGTAATTGTTTTCTTCTCATGTTGTTGAGTTTTCCTACTACTCAGGTTACAACCTACTATAATGTTGCTATCTGGCTTAGGTACAGCTTGTAGCGGTCCTACCTGGGTTCGAAGCATCAGAGAAGGGGAGCTGGACTTGGACTATGATGGTCATCATCTGTTTTCTCGAGTAAATTCAAACTATGCTGGCTGGCTTTCCCAAAACAATGCCAAAAGAACAAAGTTTTTCTGCGATCCTTGGCCCTGTGGACAACGTCTAATCACCAAGCGTGTTGGCAGTGAGCAATTTGAAGATATCACTGGGGCTTACAAGTATGAACTAGGTATGATGAAAAGCCATCAAATAAGTTAGAGGAAATTTTCAGTGCTAATCATATAAAATTATTAGTGTAATCTGTCCTTTGTTAAAATTAATAGAACAATCTGAAGTTGGTATTTTTTGAGAAAGAAGAAGGTGCGTTTCTGTTCAAAGACCTTGATTCTTAAACTTCTAAACACATTTAGATGACTAAAATGAAACAGATAGCAATTGCATTAATATAGGATAGGATGTTTCAGTTGGAAGGGACCTACAGTTATCCTCTAGTGTAACTGCCTGTAGCACCCTTCTGCCTCAAAGATGTATTTAACTGAAAGTTACAGCATTATTATTAACTCATTGTTCAAATACCTCATTCTAAGGCATTCACAGACTTGGGATATCAAACACCTCTCTTGGAAGCTGTTCCAGCAGTTGACCACCCTCTTGGTAAAGAAACGCTTCTTCATGTCAAGTCTGAATATCGCCTGATGCAGCTTTGACCCATTCCCCCACATCCTGTCAGTAGGTCCCAGGGAGAAGAGCTCAGCACCTGTCTCCACTTCTCCTTGGGAAGTTGTAGAGAGCAATGAGGTTGCCCCTCAGCCTCCTTTTCCCCAAATTACATAAGCCCAGAATCCTTAACAACTCCTCACAGGACATGCCTTCCAGCTGTTTTAATACCACTATTTGTATGTACCTGTTTTGGTGTCACCGGTACAGCAGTTTAAAATATTAGCAAACTTTAGATAATCTAAAGAAAAACCACCCTAAATTCTTTTAAGCCCAGGATTAACTTCTTTCTCGTTACTTTGTGTACCAGATCTGTCAGAAAATATGCCTGCTTACTGAATTCATGTATTATTAGGATATTCTGCTGTTCTGGTGGATTTGTTCTACACCAAGACACTACACTAGGTTTCAGGAAGAAGGAAGAAGAAATTTAATTATATCTTTATTATGTGGGTAGATGTGTCTTCTTGTGCCTCTATTGGATTCCTTATCATGTATCTTCTTCAACAGGTTCTGTGAAAAACAAAGAAGCCTATTACCGGGCTTACAGAAGAATTTATCCAGGGTACTGCAATGCTTCCAACTGTCATATTGATAGAGAGTTATCGTCTCTGAAAAACCCATTTTTGAGTGACTCTGGTATTAACATGAGGTTAAAGATGGCTAATTGCCCAATGTACGGTGAAGATGTCCAACTGCACTGGCTGCTTGAAAATTTGCGTAATGAAAACAAAACCCTGAAGTTTAATTTGTGTGCACAAATAATAACCTATAGCGGCTGCCCATTGGATCAATTTTGGAAAGACAGTGTGACTATCCCCTTGGGTCCAAGGGAAGGTAAGAAGGTGAATTTGTCTAACACCTCTTTGTCTACTGCTCTTTTCAGGAGATAGTTTGGTTTTTAGGACTAGTGAAGACTTAGTAATAGAGGTGGGAACTGAAATGAGTACAATGTTAAATATTGACAGCTGAATTCACTTTAGGGTGATGATGCAAAAATCAACACAGTGTCAATACTACATGTATAGTGACAGGTAAGTTGTATCTTTAATTTCCCCAAGACTTAGAGGTTCTTAGGATCATTTAAAAACTCATTTCCACTAAAAGTTAGAGTTCTGGTTTCTGTATTCAAAAAAAAAGATAAAGCTGAAGCTGTTTATTAGAAAAGCATTTTTTCCTCCTTTGTCCAGAAGTTACTAACCAATGTAAAACACTTGTTTTGAGCACTAAAATAATACTTTCTAGATATACTGTATACTGGGGAGTGTCAGAACATGAACACTCGTTTACAGGGTTAATATCTTTTTCTGCAAGATAAATGTTGCCTTTAATTAAAACATACCATTATAAGATTAAATTTCATACCTCATATTAACATTCTGTTTTATCACACTTTAATTTTCCTGCTTTTTAGCTTATTGCTTTACAAATTACACTGGAATGAAATTTTCCAAATTTGTGTAATAATAATGATAATGATGGTGATGATAAGGCTTATAATAAATCAACTCGTAAATGCACTGATAGCTATATTAACTGAAAACTATAAATCTGGTTGTTGCAAGTAACAGTGTATCTAACTAGGTAAGCTAGGAAAAATCATGTCTGTTTTTAAAAATGCTGTGATAAATTAATATTTTAGCCATTGTAAATGCCAGTTAGACTTTAAGAGAAAGTGGAAATATTAGCCAAAAATCAGAAAAAATAATTAAGATATTTTTATTTACAGTGAAAACAATTCCAGTATGTATATCATATAATCAGTATGGACCTTATCTCTGTGATCACAACATTATTAAAGTAGTTGCTGTCTCAGACCCAGAGTGTGGAGAAGTTCTGATGGTGAGCAGGGATATCGTGATCAACAGACCACCTGTTATTGTAAAGGTAAAGAATTTTAGTTATGGGATTGATGATCTAAGGAACAGAGGGACTCTTCCTGGCCACTTTCTAGGTATAATGCCAATAAACTTGAAATACTTCCTTGGTTTTTTTTTTTTTTCTTTCTTATCTTGGCAAGATCAGTGTGAATTTAAATGTGTAACGTTTGACTCTAGAGTGATGTGTTTATTTTCTGACTAGCTACTGAACCAGCCAAGGCTGAAAGTACCATGTACTGCAGAGATCTCCTTCTGCAATCCTCTCCAGGAAGATATGAAGAACTGTGTAATGACGTTAGAAGGCTGTGGGTTATTCAAAGAGCCAATGACCATTGAGTAAGATCATTGATTATTTAAATGGGGAAAATATTGGGCGTTGACTAAGGTGTGCTAGATCAGAGCAGGTTTTGAGGAAGTCTAATATTTTTGGTGTTTAAGACCTGAACAGGGCGTTTTGGCTCTCACTGCTTTGAGACTCCATTAAAAGCCTTAGTCCTCTTGAAACTGATGGATCATTTAGAGCTGGCAAGATATGCTGCTGCTTCATTTATTCTCAAGGTTTGCATAAACTGTGTGTTTGAAATTTCTCTCTGAAAGGAAACACACTGTTTTCTTCACAAGAAATTCTAGCTGTATTCTCCATCCCTTATAATCTTATTGAGTTTTTCATAGAATTTCTCTAGTTATTCATGAACTCACATCACACACATGATCAACTAGAAAACAGCAATGAGAAACAGCAATATATGCATTCTGTTCTCATAACATGTTAATCACAGAAAGTGGAGATATCCAGGATGCTATAACATCCTAGGAAAAATAGTTGTTCATTAATATGCATTGATGTTCTTCATGACAAGGAGAACTGACAAAAGTATGACTAGTTTTGAGGGGAAGCAATTAGGAATTGTTCTTGTTGAATAGTAATGAACTCGATTCCACAAAGCTATCTGATCCAAATTAGGCTACTGGAAATGGAAAGCAGGAAGTACATTTTTTGAAGCAGAAGGGTGCTACATTTTTTGCAGAATTCCAGACAGTATCATGAATAAGCTTCCAGTTCCAACTGCAGAACCAACTATGGGAATTTTCCAAATCTTCTCTTGGAACAGAAGTTGTTCCTATCCTTTTCATATAGTGGGTTTGGTTATTTTTTGGAGGAAGGCAAGAAAGACAAAGTTGTTATAACAGTGTGTCTCTGAAAACATATTGTATCAAATCAAGCCTAATTACATGCTCTCACATTGTAGTTTTTCATGTCTCTGAGCTGGCCAGGGTCCTAATTCTTTTCCTTATCTCAATACAGTTTGGGAACACTGGCATCCAACCAGCAGGCACGAACCATTGTGGAGTTCACACCTTACAGGCTTGGCAGTCACCGGCTCCTGGCTAATCTTGGATGCCACAAGTTTGCCTATTGCAAGGGATGCACCAAGGCCGAAGTGTGTTGCCTCACAGGCCAGAACGGTACCCTGCCTGCTGCTCAGAATGGTGCCCTGCCTGTCAGCCAGAACGGGTCACACCCGGTGTGTGAGAATGGCGCCGTCCACGTGAATGGCTCTGGGCCTGTCCCAGTGGCAGACCCTGCGTTCAACTCCATGTGTGAATATGTATGTATCCCAATGTGCAACCCAAATTGCAGTGCAGGGGGTCAGCCTGTGTATGACTTTGTGTACCTCCCTGCGGGCCATCCGTTATGCAACTCCATCTGCAACCAAGGCTTCAATCCAAATGTTAATTCTGGTTTTGATGTGGGAGGCGATCCTGGCTTCCGCGTCGTATGTGAGACTGTGCCTTCTGCTACATGTGCCACGATGCCTCCATCCATGTATGGCTCTATGCCTGCTCCAACCTCCAACCCTGTGTGCCCCCCTATGCCCCAAGTGGTGTTTGAGACAGGTACTACTCCCGTGCACCAGCCTGGAGGCAGTGGGGGGCCGGTGTCCTACTCAGTTGCTGTCCCCGCAGAGAATGCTGTGAGTGCCCTGCTAACTCACTTCATGGCTGGCTCTGGCCCCACCGTGGCAACCCAGGCAGTCCCTACCCATATATCTGCTCCACCATCCCACCCAATGTACTCTCCAGTAGCTCACACTGTCACCATGCCACCAACAGCTGGTGCCTCTGTCTCACATGTTGTCTGTGGCTCTGCACCCTCTCCCACAGCCCAGCCTCCATGTGGCCCAATGCCCACCCTGACCTCCCAACCCCTGAGCACCCCGGTAGGCCATGGCGTGTGCTCCCCAGCCTCCTGCTCAGTGGCTTCCCCTGCACCCCACTCTGCTGCTCGTAGTGCCACTCCAGCAGGGCTGCAGATGGGGAGCGCTCCCCCAGCACGCACGCTGTGCTCCCCAGCCCCGCGCCCCGTGGGACCCCCGGCAGCCCACTCAGTGTACTCTCCATCCCCACGCCCAGTGGGAGCCCCTGCAGCCCACTCCCTGTGCTCAGCCACCTCTGTGTCTCTGGGGGCCACGGGTGCCCGCACCACTGGCTCACCCCCCACTCACCCTGAGGACTCACCCAGAGCCTGCTCCCCAGCCCCAGACCCCCTGGCAGCTGCCTCAGCCCGCTCCCTCTATGCACCCACCTCTTACTCAGCCTCCCGGGCTGTGGGCACCCTGGGGTCTCGCTCAGTATGCAGCCCTCAGTGGGGCCCCTCCTGTGACACCACCACTCGCTTGGGCTCCAACCTCACATGGGCTCCCGCCTCCCGCTCAGCATGGAGCTCTGTGGGACGCTCAGGCTACTCTCCTTTGTCCCGCACTGCCTACAGCACGCTCACACGCCCTTTGTACAGCTCCTTGTCCCGCTCCTACAACACTTTGTCCCGCTCTGCCTACACCACTCTTCCCCACTCCACCTCACCCTCTGCCTATGCCACCCTGCCTCGTTCTGGGTCTTGCCCCCCTAGCAGCACCTTACCCCAGGTAGGGTCCCGCACGCCCTGGAGCCCCAGGAGGAGCACTTATAACTACTTCAAACGTAAATACCTGTAATGGAGAGTAACTTGGAGAAAAGTCAAAGCCAGTGAATTAAAGGCAGGGTGCAGACGCTTTGAAAGAGTTTAAAAATAAGGTGATGGGGCACGGCATGTGTAGTCCTGGGTATTTAGCCACACATTTGAGATGTGCCAAGAAAGCAAGCTGCTAGCTGACTTCTGAGGAATGAATTTGATGTAATACTCGTATGTCTTGAGATACAGTATGGTGGAAGTGACAAACTGAACATGCTCTCTATGGGGCTGTTGTGACAACAGTTGCACAGTGCAGGTAAATGGACTTACTTGCTTGGTTAAGCTGTTTTATAAAGGATGTGCTTTGACTCTCTCTTCTCTTGATTTTTTGCAATGATTACTTCTCAGATCTCTTTGGGCTACAGCACTTGTTGCAAATCTCTCCCCTTGCATGAAATGTACTGTCCTTGGGATACTGCAGAGGTGGCAGTAGACTTGCCTTACATGTTACCTAATATATTGGGTCCCTGAGTCCCAGTATTGTTGTGGCTTGGGTCAGTTCTGCACACACTCAGATTTCCTTATGGGGCAGTGAAAACTGAGGAGGTCATGGAGTAATTAAATTGCTACAAATCAACTGAAGAGTTTAAAAAAAAAAAGAAAGACAGTTGTAATAAATGTAGTATTACTACTCTTGATGTATTACAGTTCCATTATCAGGAACCCAAAGGTCAGATTAGAAAGGCTGCAAAACTCAGTGAACGAATAATACCAACTTACTGGCCTACACAGTTGAATACTTCTCAAATCGCATATTCCCAAAAGTTCTTCATGTGTACTGCATGCATTTAGGTTTGTGGGAGAAGGTCTAATTCCAAGGCTGTGCTTTTTTGATTCAGTATAGGTAGTAAACTTCTATCACCATACCTGAACTAGAGAAGGAAGTATGATATTATCCTTTTTTTCCACTACCCAGCCCTCACAACTAAAAGGTTAAGAAGGTGAATGAAAATGTACTGTGTCTTCTTCAGATAATTGGTACCATTTCAGTGCTAACCCTTTCCCAGTGTAAGAATTGAAGTCATATATTGTCATAATGGAGCTGTCCCCTAATTTTGGATTTGCTCAGAAGAATTTTAGATTTACTGACAACACTTCCCATCCCTCCATTATTTTCCTCTAGTGCTCTTTTATTTTTGGTATAAGTGCTAGTGGGGTTTTGTGTTAAGATAATTTTGCCGGTGCTGCAGAATTTTCAGTTGTGTAGTGATAGTATTTCAGTAGTATCACTTTAGTTCACACCCCTATGCTCTGTGATGAGACTGAGTAACCTTCCAGGGATATGGGAAAGATGTGGCATCAGATGGTAACTATGAATATGCCAGCACTATTAACTACATAGTAATTCTGAGTATGGTAGAAGAACTATTTGCCTGGATATTGTAGTGAAGTGGTCATAACTAATGACTTTTTTTTTTTTTTATGCAGTTTCGATAGTCTTTGCTAGCTATTTGCTGAGAATATCTTTTCCTGACTGACAATAAAAATAGAAATTTAAAATCACCTGTAATTCTGTTGCTTTGGGGTTTTGGGGGTGGGAGGGCAATATCTTTTCAAAAGTGGGGAAGGAATCTCTCCAGATGCACTGAAATGTGAAATCTTCCTTCCACTCCATTTATAGAATCATGTTTCAATTTCTTTTATATTTCCTCTTCCTTTCCCTAAAATCTGAAACCAAGGCTTCAAATTAAGATCTGAATTTAGGGGAAATGTATAGATTTCCTACTATAACTGAAAGAGTTGGTATTAGAGGAAAAATTCAACCATCCTTTTTGCTCACAGTAAAGTCTTCCTCTTGCAGATGCTTCATGAGGTTTTCTTTTGACTTCATGGTCTGCAAAACTCACAATCCACAGAAAAGCCAAAATGAGCAGGTCTTTCGGTGGCAGAAAAATACCAATACGCTATCTACTTCAGAGAAAATGTGATTTTTTTTTTCTGAGAATGTTAATAGTAGCTGGTACCTACATCATTACCAAATAACATTTCAGATTTATTTTCCCAATAGTGGTTTAACTTCTCCGATTTTCTTCATTTCTGCGAATGAACCTGGTCCATATTTCAGAAACATTAAAAATTAAAGATTTGGTCCCAACCTGTTCATGACACTGGAGCTGTCCAACGTGTGTGCAAACTTTATTTACTATTCTTCTTACCAAATATATTGAATACATATTGCTTTTGAAAACTGAAGCAAGTTATTTATAATTGGAGCCATGGAAAATAGCAGAAATCCTTTAAAGTTCAAGATAATTGTAATGCTGAAAAAATTATCTTGAGTGTGTTGTTGTCACATATATCCCAGTACTAACAAAAGGTAGGTTGTTGTAGTCTATTTTATAGAGTCATATTCATTTGGGTTGGGAGGGAAGTGGCAGTTGAAGTGGAGAGAATTAAAACAAAACAAAAACAAAACAAAGAAACCCACAAAAAACTAAAACACTACCACCAAACGCCAACAGGACTGATTTAATTTGTCACCTTCTTAAATATTTAAGTGAAAGACTACAACCTATGTTTTATAAGGTAGCTCCTATTACAGAAGTCATGGCTTGAATTTCTACTGGATTTCTGTTCTGTTGTGGGTTAATTTGTTTGTTGGTTTTGTCTGGTTTAGTTTTGTATGTTTGTTTGTTTTCCCAAACTGATATGCTTGGCTGTCACAAATGCATTTTCCTGAAGTGGAACCCACAAAGAATTCCTTTTTTTCTCTTTTTTGCCTAGTGTAGTTAACATATTGAAGATTAACCATATTCTGTAATGTGGTGATACATAAAGAACTGTGTTTTAGAGAATGGGAGTGCAACTCAAGTGTGACAATTATAGTCATCAGATGTTGAATATACTACTATTTTATTTATGTGTTCAGGTATGCATTTCAAATTTTGATCTCAGTTCAGACATGTATTTTATTTAAGTGAGGGAAATACATTAATTTGTTTCTAGACCAGTGAAGGTGAAAAAATATTTCTCATTCATTGTTATAGTTACCTTTTCTATGACTTAGCGTAATAAATAGGATTATTGAAATTTATTTTTGTTGTGACTAAAATAAGGTTGTATTTATTTTAAAGAGGAGGAAGAATCTAGTATGCGATAATTTTCAGTTTTCATCCTTAACAGTTCATTAGACTTATACAAATCTTTTTTTTTTTTTAGATGAGAAATTATGAAGATTTAGCCACAACTTAACCATTTCAAACTTTAAATGCTTAAGGTTTGTGCTGCTTTGAACATTTGCTGGTGACATAATATACAGTGCCTGAGTGAAATGTGATTTATTTTTATATATTCCATTGCCAGAAGAAAAACACTGAAATGTGTAACTCAGTGAACCAGTTTTCTACCACGCATTAGTTACAGATGTAAATTAAATTTGATATAATATACCGGACAAGAAGATTAAATTAGGGAAACACTATATTCATTTTACTTAGTGTTAAAACCAAACAAAATATTTTGGAACATGCATTATGAAGTGTATTAAATATGCTGAGCAGGAAAACATGAAAATATTCAAAGTGCAAAAGACAACAGGGATTCCTTTTTCTGTTTTTCAGCAATTTATGTCATCTTCCATTATATACAAATTTTCACAAATCAATTTTTTTATGCTGCATATGCAGCTGTGTTTTCATAAGGTAAGATCTTTATTTGTAGAAGGAAATCCTATTGAAATATTTTACAGGCATCTCAGCTCGCCCTTTCTTTTGGTGTCTTAGATGGGAGGAATTTCTTCCACGCCTCTGTATATTCTTCCTGGATAATCTTGTTCAAGCTTTTAAATTATTTGTCTTTGAAGTGCAAGGTATGTTATGTAATGTGCACGTACACTCATTTCTATTGGGTAATTTTCTGACTCTCTGACTGAGACTGGAAGAAAGATTTTATGCAGGAGACCAATGCAGGCCTGAATACAGATCCTAGCCTAAGGATCGGCTACAGTGTACATGCATAGCTGAGCCCTCGTTACTATTCTGTTGCTTGTTTATAATAATAATTGTGATACCACATTAATTTTGATTTTACATCTGTTTGTTTTCGATATACTAATTGGCCACACCTGTCTAACTTTTCTACTACCTTATTTTTTTTTCATGTTCTCTCCTGAGAAAAGTTGCCACAGATGGTGCCCAGTAGACTGTATTAGCTATTTGAGCAACTTTTTCATATGCCCATTTCCAGCCATCATACATGTCTGTTTTCTCCATAATTCTTAAATAGGATGTTTAAGCATCCTATTTATCGGTGCTACAGGTTTGAATAAAGAGTACTCAGTGATACAAACAAATTGGTTACAAAAATTAATAAAATGAAACAATGTCTAGAAAACCAGGAGTTATGTGTAAAGAAGGGAAAATCTGTACAGTATAAAGAAATGTCACTAGTTTATAGTTTCCTTTTAGAAATGTCTTCTGTGATTCTGTTTTTCTCTAATTCCTCTTTTTGAGTATGAAACCTCAAACTTTATTTAAGCTATGACAGTATATCAAATTAGGTTTCAATTAATTAGAATTAGATAAATGACGATGCTTGAGATAAATACCACCAGGAATCCTTGCCTTTTCAATATATTAAAATATACCAGAAAACCTAATCAGCTGCAGCAGTTTCTGTGTATAGAGCTCAGACAATGGATGTTAACCCTGACCTAAAAATGCTCTGTAATTCTATCTGGGCTAAATGTAGCATCTTAATTTGCTAAGTTTTGCTTTTCTTTTAATTTAATTCTGACCTTTTTTTGGCCTTCATCTCTTTTCTTCACAGGTGGAACAACTGGAATAGCTAGAGGCTGATCAAATGCAAATATCACTAAATTGCTACATCAGCCTTTATTAGATATTTCAGTCTCTAATAGGGAATTCTGTCTTCAGTGCACAAACCATATAAAATGGAGAGATTACTGAGGTTTTTGCAATGATCTTATTTCTTTTCTTTGGGTGGGCTCAGTCAATTATATAATAGCATGTGTTATTAGGGGTCCCAACTGCACATTAGCCAAATCCTAACTTGCGCTTTTCTGCATCACTGACTGAGACCATTTGCCAAGGACAATATCAGTGCCAAAGGAATGATAAACAGGATTAACTGAGATCTGGTCTGTAACTTTACAATGAAACTTCATATGCTTCTATAAAAGTAGGTATGAAGTTTATCCAAGGACTGCAGGTCAAATAGAAGCAAGATATAAAAGGGTTGATATATAGGGCAAAAATTAGGCACTAAAACCCCAAAATTAAAATTCTGAAAATTTTGTGGTGGATAATGTTTAATCCTGGCAACATCCAAACACTGCAGGAGCCTTACTGTTTCTTTTTAAAATCTTGAGGTGTCTAGGTTTGGTTCCCAATATGTAGAGACTTTTGTCCCAGACAGGGATCATGGTGTCCTCCTCCTTACTCTTAAGTCACATCAAGGTCTAGAAGCTAGATATTTCCAGCCTAAATTCCCTTAAGGTGGTCAGAATGCATGTAACGCAAGCATATCTACAAAGTTTAGAAATAGCCTTCATCCAACAGTGAAGTAAGAACATTTTAATTTTAAATTACATGCCTCAGATATTAAAAGAAAGAAATTTAGTTAGTGGTTCATGATATTGGATTGGCAGAAAAAAATTATTTGATTTTGTTTAAAACCAATACAGTATTATACAGTATACAGTATGGCTTGTATTGAGAACTTCTATTGCAAAAATTCTGATTGTAATAATTACTAAAGAGAAAAAAAGGTAACATATTCAGTTATGCATTTTTATTGTGTTCTAACTAGAAAGCATACTTTGTGTTGATTCAGAAGTCCAAGGGACTTTGGAGGCAGAATGAAAAAGTATATTTTTGTCTAAAAATTTTTTTGAAGGATACCACTACAATATTAAAGTATTTAGAGTTTGAATATAAAAGACCTGAAAATTAAGCCCATTGAAACATTGAAGTAAGCACTAAGGGATGAAATAATTGACATGTTGTCATGGACATTCTTCATTTCCAAGATTAGAATATAATGATGCTCAAATATCCTCTTTTACTGAGGAAATTTTGACATCTACTTTTGAATGGCTGTTAGATTGTACATGCTCTCCAAAGAGTAAAGGTTTGGGTTGGACATACTTGATTTACCACCATGGAAATCTTCTTGAGCTTTTTTTGCAAATGCAGAACTTGTACTCCAATTTTTTACATCAGCTAAAATCTGTCAGTGTTAAAATCCACAGGTTTAAGTTTGCTGGATTAAGGATTTTGCATTAAAAATTAGTTTTGCTTCATTTTATGTTTTATTTCCAAGATTATAGAACTGAGCATCAAACGTTTCCTTTGACAGATGCTCACAGAGAATATTTCTCCTTTTTAAGATTCTAATAAATTTTAATTTGTGTAACCTATAAGTAATTATGTTAGTTGTCTATCCTTTTGTACTTGCTCTGGTATCAGGTCTTTCACTCTGGAAATGTGATTTTATAGTTTATGACTATATGACTAAAACCCCAAGAAGTAATATCATAAATTTCAAAACCACCTCACATGTAAATCTACCCCCATTCCCACACTTGTAGGAGCTTGACCTGGGCTGGAGTCCAGCCTGGTACAGTTGTGTAGCTTTGAAGCAGACCTTTTTGTTTCAGAGCTAGCATCATGTAAAATCACATTGGTGTCCTTCTTCCTTGGTATTCACAGCTAGATATTGGTGTCTAAAGTCCTGCTGTATTTAGTGGAGCAAGAGGAATTGTAGGGGTTGCCCTCAGTGTGTATGAAGGCGGTATGAAATCTAATAATAATGTTTGAGCACCTGAAAAATTGTATTCTAAGCATAATATTCATTACCTATATTTCAACAAGGCTTTCACAATACATTTTTTTAAATTATTCATTAGCAATACATCATCTTCATTAGCAATATATCATGTACATAATAGGTATTTATTGCAGTCTCTCTCTGGCTGAAATTGTCTTCCAGAATGAAAATACAAATGATTTATTGACACAGAAATATACTAATTACTGACAAAAATCCCTGGAAAATTGGGATAACAGAACGTTGGCAATGAGATGTTAGCATCTCTACCTCAAACAAGGTTTCAGTCTTAGTGTGTGCCTTTGAAGAATAATTATCAGTCACAGCCTTACTGAAAATAAATATTGAGAGAGTAAATGTGCCTCAAATTAAAAAATGTATGTAGAACTTTTGAAAGAATGGATGCAAGATAAAATAAGATTACTTTATACTTGAAGAAATCTATACTAGTATTTTCCGTTGAAAAATGCAATTATTTGCTTGAAAGGCAGAGGTTTTTAAAGAAATCTTTTTTCCTCTCCCTACATAACTTTATAATAGTGATTAAACTTTTAAATGGGAAATCAGTTGCTGCCTTTATTATTATGACTATAATAATAGTAATTGTTATCATTAGTTAGTAACTATTATTGATAATTACTGTGATCTGACAGCTTAGGCTCCCTAATGTATAGACAATTTATAGAAACCAATAAGAAAAAGGACAGACCCTTCCCAGATAGGCAGACTTCTTCAGGGCTGACTTTTTAGTGACCTAATATCCCAAATGGAAGCAAACATCCAAAGCAATAACACAAATTCCCACACAAAGAACAATGAAAGTATTTTTTCTTTAAATTATCCCATCAAACTCAGCATACTCAAGGACTTCAGAATTATCAAGCAGGAAATACTTGAAGATCAACTTAATGGTGTTCTACAGATGACTTATCCTGAGGTACACTATGATTTTACAGTGTAGAAATGAAAGTGGAAGGGACATCCTATCCTCCTCATCACCACCTCTAAATTTTACCCAGTAGCTGCTAAAGTACATATGAAAGACAAAACCAGAAGATTATTTTGGAGTGGGGATGGGAAAACAGGGTTTCTCTCTTCCCAGGTTAATACCATAAGCATTTGCTTACTAACACATGCTCATTGCCACCTTATAGCTCAGAAATTTCATAGTTCTTGTATTTCTTTCAGTTCAGTAGATGAGTTTCAAAGTGAGAAGTGAAAAGTACGTCACACTAGCAGCCTATGACGAAGTGCTATATCAGTCTGCTGGTTAAGGATATTTCCATCTCCTGTCAGACTGAGCTAATGGAATAAAAGTCTATGGAATAAAAGAGCCAACATCATCTCCTTCCTCTTAAAGGAAAACCGTAGCTGCACTTTATAGGAAGATCAACCAAGTGTGCTAAAGAACGCTTAGCTTGCAAATCTTGATCTGGCTTTGGCACAGGCCAGCTGCTTACGTTGCCCCGCTAGCGAGACTGGAATGTGCATACTGCAAGGTTTGGAAAATGTAAAGGAATAAACTATGCACATATAGAATTACAGTGCCTCCAGGATAAAATCCTTGGAACTTTGCATGTCAGTACCCGCATTTGTCAGCACCTCACTTTAAGAATTTAAACCCATTGTGAAATTCACCTTTATTTCAGGAAAAAAAAAACCACTAATGTTAAGGATAATTCATATGATGGAAGACAGTTGACTCTGTTTCCTTACTTATGCAGGAAACAGAAGCTGGATTGCAAAATCACACAGCTAATTTGCCTTTTCGTATATGAAATCTTTACTGATTTCCTGCTGCTTCTTCAAACCATAGCCCTATGGTGGCTTTGGATTCTACCATTTTATGTTGCACATAACCTAAGTGATGATATGTTTTTGTTTAAAAAAACAACTTCAAATATTATTGGCTATTTTAAAGCCAGGTTGTTTTCTCTTTGGGTAGCATTATATTCATTTTATTTAATAATTCTTTGGAGTGCACAGAATAGGCTGAATGATGATGTCATAATTTTATGCTACTATAAATCTGCATAAGGTGGCACTACTATCTGAAATTCTTGGCAGTTTTTTCTTGTCCAAAAATTCTTACCTTGTCCATTCAACAATAAAATATAATAATAACCTCCCCCCCTCAAATATAATAATAAAACCCCACCAAAATCAGAAAACACCCAGGTGGCACAGGAAACTTTAAATATCTTTTTGTTGTTTAGCTTTGAGATTTTTTTTTTTTTCCAGGTTAATTATCTCAGATTACTTCCCTGAGTATTTCATTGCACAGCTGTATGACTGCATGTGCCTGCAGTAATGGCTGGAGAAATAAGCACCCAGGAATGAGGGGGTGGTGGATGCCTTTGATGGTTGAGCTGACTTATGTCATATTCAAGTGGCTATGAAACTGCAGTGTAAAGCTACTCCATTTAAACATAATAGCCAGTCTGTTTCTATAGTTTATAGAATTCTATAAATTCTATAATTCATGCAACACCAATGAGCAAAACCAGGAGCAATAGAGGAATGCAGTTGAATAAATGTAGTTGCCCCTAGAATGATGCCACTATGACTTCTGAATGGATTTTTGTAGACACAAATGCATGAGAAGAGGAACAAAATGAAGCTTCTCAGGCAAATTATTGTACTCTTCTG
This sequence comes from Neopsephotus bourkii, assembly GCF_033783945.1. Classification (NCBI taxonomy): domain Eukaryota; kingdom Metazoa; phylum Chordata; class Aves; order Psittaciformes; family Psittacidae; genus Neopsephotus; species Neopsephotus bourkii. Next base: position 139,655 of record NW_026901388.1, read on the forward strand.
TCATCTCGGAGTACCTGTGACTTTAATAAAACCTCTAATTAAAACAGATTTTTAGGACTGTTTTTCTTAAAAAGGGTACTTATAGAGTCAGTAACTGTCATTCTTAATGAAGATAATTTTATGGGTAGTGTCTGTTTGTGCTTTGAAGAGTTTCACATGAGTATTTACCACCATAACATCTATTTGAACGTTCCTCTGAGTCTGGCTCATTTTCTTAGCTTTTACCTGAATAGTATAGGATATTAGTTAAAAAAAAAAAAAAAAAGAAAAAGAAACACAAATCCATACAGTCCCTCAAGGAGTTACAAGCAAGAGATTTCATTTCCAATATGAGTGTGTAATTATAAACTTATACTCCTGCTTTACCATGTAGAATATATAAAACCATCAAAGAATATTCCTCAGAAATGCTTATTTTTTCTGTGTGCAGACAAGTAGTCAGAATAATCTAAATGCTTTCCCTGATAAAATGTGTAGTGCAAGTGAGAGCAGGAAGTATTTGCAAATGTTTATTTGAATAAGTGGGTCTGAGTCACTTGGATAACATTTGCAAACATTTTTCTTAAACAAATATAGAAAAAAAATCACCAAACAGTGCAAGCCATTTTTAATCCTCAGAATATTTAAGAAAGGATTTGTTTGTGAATATCTATGCCATTAAGAACTTATTCTAGATGTCTGTGTGTTCATCTTTGAACCTTTCTAGAGTCCTTCTTCTGCTTATAAAAATTGCAGTCATTTGGTACAGGAAACATGTTTTATAATTAAGGCTAATGAAGAGTACATATAACAGCAAGTTAAAAATTACTCAACTTAGCTGTTCTACTGAAATATGCCTACTGAATTAAAAAAAAAATAAAAATTAAGCAGCAAGTTATGCTTTACATTCTTATTCCAGGTAGACCTGCACTAGGGTATCAGGAAATAGGAGCTGCTTTCTAAGATGTACCCTAACCTCCCTTGGTACTGAAGAAGATTCACTGACTACAGTCTTTATGTGGATCAATGGCTGTATCCGTAAATGTTCCCCTTGGCTGAAAAAAGTATGTCTACATAGCAGTGCAAGTGAATAGAGGTGAATTTGTAAAGCAGCATGGTTGATCCTGAGGATCCAGTGTCCCAAGAAAGTGTGCCTTGAGAGTGCACATAAGTAGGTGAAGCTGAGCTTCCAGGTGGCTTTCCCAAAAGAAATGTTGTTCATGTGTTGTGACTATGAAATATCAACCTAAACTCATAATTGAGATTTGAGAGATTAATATTAAAAAGTATGTCGCTGCCCTATAATTCTGGTGTAAGTGCCCCCAAAATGCTGTAAATGTGTATGTATCATCTTGTACTACTGGGCATTGTATTCACTCCTGTGCAGTGCATTCTCTAAGGCCTCTGCCTGTAGTCAGCTGGGTAGTTTTTTGTCCGTACTCAGTTTCACTATCGTCTTCACATCATGTTAAAATATTAGGTGAATAAAATATATCTTTCTATGAATGCTCTCTAGGTTCTTTCTCTGACTGTGAACACAGAAGCAATTTGTGGCTGCTTGAATAGGCATGATTTTTCCTTATCAATTTTTCACATAGCAGACTGTGTCATGCTGTGTCCTGTCAGTATACCATTGAGAAATGCTACAAACATATTCATTCACCAGCTGGAAACACTGCATATGCTGTGCACTGAACTCATGCTCCAGTAAGAGAAGATTATTTCTGTCACCTTAAGGGCCTATCAGTCACAATAAATCCTGAGTCACAAAAACATGTATGGTTTTAGTCAGGATTAATCCCTTAGTTTGCCTTTTGAGAGAAAGAACCTAAAATAAATGAAGTATTTCATATATACACAAATTTGCTGCAAACCTGAATTAAAAAAAAAAAAAGATGCTTACATGGAAACCATGTAAACCTAGCCAATTAGGTCAAGAAACTATGAAGTGTCTGGATCGGATGTTTAAGCCACTGGAAACTCCCTGCCAACACATAAAAAAGCTGTACCAGAATTCCCTCCCTGCTCCACCAGTAAGGTACAACTGGTTAACATTATTTTCCCAGGCAAGTTTATAAGCATTAAGAAGTACAGGGTGTAACATCACCCTATTTCCATTTTATGGACATGGCATCAAAAGATATCTATTTTGGAATATAAATACCACTGAAAAGAGGCTGGTAGCTGAGTTGAGTCATCAAATAGAAGATCAGCAGCAGCTGCAGAGAAAATGAACCTGCTGCATGTCCTGTTTTAAATGTGATGTACTGCCAAGAGAAGGTGAAGGTGGAAGCATGGTGGAAAGAAAAAGTGGTAAAAAAATTATTGCCTCATTTTTTGTTTCTCCATTTACATAGGCAAAATCTATGTCCTATCCTTTGAAATGGGCTCCACATTAATAACGTTCAACCCTCATTTTCAATATATTCCAGCCTAAGACCAATGTAGATTTTAAGGCACATTTACACAGATCATTTTGCACAGATATAAAATTATATGAGAATGTATTTTGAAGTTCATGGAGTAAATTGGATTTGACATACCTCAAAAATTAAGCAATTTGCTGTGGGCTTTGTCTTCCAGTAAAAAAAGTGTTTCTTGTCCATGAAACGAGTGACAGAGAAAAAAGGTGTGGAGACAACAAATGGTTATTAATCAGAGTGCACCCAGTGAAACTGAACAGGGACTGGTGTAATGGTTGTTAAGCCACAAAAGAGAGGAGTACATCTCTTTAAGCTAGTTGCAACGAAGGTGCTTAGCAAAGCATGGAGAAAGGGTGAAAGGAGAGTAATGAAACATAAAGCACCAGGGAAGAACAGAGACAGGATGACATGACAGCAGGTAGCAACTAGGAAGGAGAAGGAAAGCACAAAACAAGCAATGTATTAAAGCATAAAATGGAAACAAACAATGTTTCACATTCCCTGTTTCACATGCAGTGTTTTGTTTGGATACCTGGTATTTATCAGAGAGAGAGGAACTGGGGACTGCGGGGTGAGGGACCGAGTCAGCAAGGAGGTTGCTAACAAGGTCACCTGAGGGACCCAGCTGGGAGCTCTGGAATTGGTTCTCTCTTGCAGTACATGAAAAACGGGGTTTACATATCACACAGTGCAAGAGCCCCCATGCAACCTGTACCTGTCCGTTTTGATGCCATAAACTGGTTTCATTATAAGCATATAAACAAATATTAAAAAGCAACTCCACACAGTAAGCACATATAACTTAATTTTTCAGTTTACCCAATAATGAAAAAGTGTAAATCTGATTTTAACATAAGATTAGCTGAAAGACTTACTGAGTTCTTCAACTGACAGATGGCTCTAAATGCCAGCGTATAAACATACAGCTTTAAACTACAGAAACTTGAAGCTCTCTCTCCTATAATTACACTCCTTAAAATTTACTTTTTCTCTAAGGAAATAATAGATCAAAATTGCTTCTGCAGTCCTTGTCTTCTGTATGCTTTGTCTTGGTATACTGATAAATGCTGCTATGTGCACAGAAAGGAAAAGTGCAGTTGACCTGGGACAAGGAGTAGATAAGGCATCAGGACAGAAGTTTAGTAAACACCTGTACCGTCTGTATACATCTAATTGCTCAACAAGGTGGAAGGCAACCTCTTTACACTAGATAGGAACTTTTTGCTGCATTTTGGCTTGTATGAACTTAGACACCTAACTTGGGTTAGGTGATATCATTCCTTCCTCTATAATGTCCATCTATTTGCTATCTTGCAGGGTTAGTAGTGGAGTTTTTTTTTAATTTTTTAGCCACAGTTGCCACACCATTCTTGGCCAAAAATTTCACAATTGGACAAATGTACTAACAAATATTTGCAGATGGGGATAATAAAAAGGATTCCAAGAAATACTAAGTTAAGGATCTATAGTCTGAAAACATTTGATTAGGACCAAAAAAAAGCAAATCCTCCTGCAGAAAGTCTTCAGGCAATTTGTTGTTGTTCCCGAACTCTAGCAGCAGATCTACATTGTTTAGGGTAGTTCAGGCTCTGATTCCTAGAGCTTGTGCCAGCTGGCAGGAAGGGGTCCTTCACCAGCTAGAGACAGCCTGAATTCCATGCTTTCATTCTTTGACACACTTGCAGTATCACCGATGCGTCCCTTGTATTGAGCAGGTCAGATGTGTTATTCTGCATCTGTTAAGATTCCCATCTTGCTGGGGGCACTCACAGCTGCCTTAACCATCAGATTTCTAGCCCTGTACAGCTTCAGACTAGTGAAATGCTGCAGAATAAACACGAACATCTGCACAGTTGTTTATTCAATATTTAGTTACATTTTACAAAGAAAGATAGTCCCAGTGTTCACTGTATTGGGATTGCTGCACATTTTATGTGAGTGGGATGTTTTGGTGGAACGTTATAGCTACAAATGGAATTGAAATGGCTGGTTTAGCACATATGACACATGGTGAGTTTATGATATAGTAGTTTGTGGGAGTCTTAATAGATCCTGCAAGTTAGAATTTCTGTCTCTGATGACTGTATAATGCAGTGCAGTAACCAAGAGTTTTTGTTTTGTGCTGAAGTACTGAATACTATTGTTTAAGATACTGTTGTATTCGATACGGAATCCTGAAGTTGGAATATTTGATCCTTTGCTATTCTGTCGTTTCTGTGTAGTTTAGTAATAAGCTTGAGTGGGGAAGCTAAGTCACTGCTAAGAGAGTAACTGAAGGTCAAAGTTAACTGGATTTTCAAAACATGTAAGATGGCCAGACTTCTTTTTAAAGAGTCACAGCATGCAAAAGTATGTCCCTTTAATAGTGATGTATTAAAGGTGAAGATGGACATCACCTTAAACACACTTTAAGATGCTCTAAAAATCTTCTGCTCATATAGTTTCTGAATTTAAAAAATACATATATACACATATCACACTGCATATGACTTGTGGGATGCTGTTACTTGGGATACACTTCTTTTTCCCTTAAAGAGGAATTATAATATTCAGTTATAACAGATAGCCATGTCTGTAGTGTCACTGCTGGTGCCAGTGTGTCCTCATGAGTTCAAGGAGTGAGAACAGAGGTAAACTTTTTTCCTCAGTAAGTCCTGGATACTGCTCTTGAAGGCTCTGATTGCCACACAGTATAACCTGCAAACCAGGAATCACAAATACAGTGCCTGACTTTTGCAGTCAGCAGCACTTGGATGTCTAAGACTGCAGAAAGTAACCTTTTTTTTTCTTTTATTTCAGTGACAGTTTTTGAACACCAGATTGATGAAAAACTACAGAAATATCCTTAAGGAATAGGCATAATCAAAATAACATTTTATGAATTCATATGCTGTATTAAAAATTTCAGACGAGAGCTTTTAAACAACAGGGAGGCATAGTTGTCTGGGTTTTTATGTTTTGATTTCCCAGGAAGAAGAGAATGCAATTAGTTTATCTTATATCTTATGCCTCTGTGTAATTAACTGTTCTGATTTGCCTATTATGCCACTGTGAGTTTTTCAGTAGAATTTAATTCCAGAAAATGCTTTTGTGCCCAAAATGCAGCACCCTAAACATTCTAACAGTGTCCATCCTAGAGAGGGTGTCACCTGGCACCTGACTGTACAGAGATCTACTTGTGTCACCAAAGTTCTCACAGCAATCTGTTCATCCCACCTTGTCTGTGCTGCATACATATTGTGACTTTCATCCCTCTCCCCACACTTTCTTGTAAATCTATAAGGTACTATCCAAGCTGCCAGGATTCCAGAGGCAACAACAGGCGCTATGCCCTGATTGGTCTGCAATGTCTTTATTTGTACCCCCCCCCACACACACACTCCCTAGGGGGTTTTGAGCTTGTGCACAAGCTCTGCTCAGAGATGCTGCAGCTGTAACCTTGGAGCATCAGATTGCTGTGAAGATACCCACTCTGGGAGAAAGAGCTAGGGGTAACCTCATCTGGTGCCTCTCTGAGAGAGGTCCCTGCCCTGCCAGCCCTGCTGTTACACTTGGCTCTCTTTTCACCATCTTCTGCAGAGCAAACCACCCTTGCTGCTGCTCCCCGGTACTCTGTCACTCAACAGAATGACCTTTCTTCTTTAGGTTCATGTTTGTCAGGTTGGGGAGCTGGAAACCTACAGTACCTTTAAGGAGGAACAAATGGTATTTAGGTCTCAGAAGCATTCCCATGCCCTATTTGGTTTTGTGAGTCAATGTCCTAGACAGTTGTCTTGGATCCCAGCCTGGAATACATCAGCCGAACCTTGTCTACACTGAGATGAAGTGATTGCTATTGTGCACTTGTGCTGTTTTCCCACTCATCAAATAGTTTCCATGGTGGTGCGTTGACCATGGCTACATGTGGGTGCCTACCAAAGCTGCTCTGTCATTCCCCTCCTCACCTGGACGTGGGAGAGAAAATATAACAGAAGGCTCCTTGGGTAGAGATAAAGACAGGGGGAGATCACCCACCAATTACCATCACAGGCAAAACAGACTTGACTTGGGGAAATAATTTAGTACAAATCAAATCAGAGTAGGATATTGAGAAATAAAATCAAATCTGAAAAACACCTTTCCCCCACCCCTGCCTTCATCCCGGGTTTAACTTCATTCTTGATTTCCCTACCTCCTCTCCTCTAGTGGTGCAGAGGGATAGGGAATGGAGGCTGTAGTCAGTTCAACACGTCTCTGCTGCCCCTGTCTCTGCTGCTCCTTCCTCCTCAAGGGAAAGGACTCCTCACACTCTTTGCTTGCTCCAGAGTGTCTCCCATGGGAGACAGTTCTTCATGAACTTGTCCAACAAGTATCCTTCCCACAGGCTGCAGTTCTTCATGAACTTCTCCACTGTGGGTCCCTTTCATGGGGTGCAGTCCTTCAGGAACAGACTGCTCCAGTGTGGGCTCCTTCCACAGGGCCACAGGCACTGCCAGGAACCTGCTCCAGCATGAACTTCCCATGGGGTCACAGCCCACTTTGTGTATCCCCTGCTCTGGTGTGGGATCCTCCAGGTGGAGATCTGCTCCACCACGAACCTCCATGGGCTGCAGGGGCACAGCCTGCCCTAACATGGTCTGCACCACGGGCTGCAGGGGAATCTGGCATCTGGATCACCTCCTCCCCTCCTTCTGCACTGTCCTGGGTGTCTGCAGAGTTGTTCCTATCACATATTTTCACTCCTTTCTCTGGCTGCAATTGCAGTTGTGCAGCAACTTTTCCTCTTTCTTAAATCTGTTGTCACAAAGATGGTGCCACTGTCACTGATGGGATCAGCTTTGGCTAGCAGTGGATATGCCCTGAAACCAGCTGGCATTGGCTATATGGGACATACGGTAAGTTTCTGGCAGCTTCTCACAGAAGCCACCTCTGTAGTCTGCCCACTACCAGAATCTTGCTGCAGAAACCCAGCACATCCATGGAGATGGATCAGCTCTGCCCTTGCTCCAGGGGACATGTATCCTGGAAAGGCAGCACTTGTTTCTCTTAATCCAGGATGAGAAAATGAACATGATCTGGCAGTGTGCGCTTGCAGCCCAGAAAGCCAACCGTATCCTGGGCTGCATCAAAAGGAGTGTGACCAGCAGGTCGAAGGAGGTGATCCTGCTCCTTTATTCTGCTCTTGTTAGACCTCACTTGGAGCATTGTGTGCAGTTCTGGTGTCCTCAACATAAGAAGGACATTAATCTGTTGGAACAAGTCCAGAGGAGGGCCACGAGGATGATTATGGGACTGGAGCACCTCCCATATGAAGACAGGCTGGAAGTTGGGGCTGTTCAGGCTGGAGAAGAGAAGGCTGCGTGGAGACCTCATAGCAGCCTTCCAGTATCTGAAGGGGGCCTATAGGGGTGCTGGGGATGGACTCTTCATCAGGGACTGTAGTGATAGGACAAGGGGTAATGGGTTAAAACCTAAACAGGGGAAGTTTAGATTGGATATAAGGAGGAAATTCTTTCCTGTTAGGGTGGTGAGGCACTGGAATGGGTTGCCCAGGGAGGTTGTGAATGCTTCATCCCTGGTGGTGTTCAAGGCCAGGTTGGACGAGGCCTTGGGTGATATGGTTTAGAGCGAGGTGTCCCTGCCCATGGCAGGGGGTTTGGAACTTGATGATCTTAAGGTCCTTTCCAACCCTAACTGTTCTATGATTCTAGGATGGCTGCAGCCTATAGGGTTAATGTCTGGCAGCTGCTCAGCTCTTCACAGAGACTAGCTACCCTCTACTAACTGCCCTCTTTCTGACAGTGGGTTTCTCCTGTGAGCAAGAGGGCTCCATTTCAGGAGCCCATTGACAGGTTTGTCTCCAGAGGAGGCCCTTACAGTGCCTGGCTGGTGGTCCTTGCCAAGCACTGCTGCTGTCCTGGCAAACAGAAGGTGTTACTGTCCTGTACATTAATTTGTGATAATAAAAACTCACAGCTCTAGCCATGTCACTGGCATTCACTGTCAGCATGTTCTAGGCTTTCTTCCTCTTCCTTATCAGGGTCCTCTCAAACAAAATTTGGACAGTAACTTTAGCTTGCGCATAGAAATACTGTGTATGAAAACACATCATTATGTGAAAATCTGTCAAACAGTATTTGCTAGGAGTCCAACCTTTTCACCAGCACTACAAGTGCATTGGGAAGTAAACTACAGCCAACATTATTACAATATTTTGGGTAATATAGAAATATTATCTTAAATGTAACTCCTTTCTAATGACATAAAGACTGTGGAGTCTCATAGATGCATAGAAATGTATGCAGCAGTGTTCTCAGGACCTATTACGTTTTTTTTCTGTCATGTATTTTTTCTTCTTTAGTGCATTTGTTGAATTCATTCCCCACTGGAATGGGAAAACACTGTAAAGAAAGGCTTTGTGCAGAAACAACCCTTTTATTTGCTGTGCTTCTTGCTGTTCTTTATTTGTTGGTAATCTTGCTATATTTTGAAATTACACATTTTTTGTCAGCTATTTGCAAGGCAGGTATTGGCAGAAGCCTTAGTGTAGTAGTCATCATGTTTGTACAATGATGGCAAAACTCTAAGATATTTAACTTTCCAGGACCCAGACCTCATTTATGTACAGAAAAGTTAAATTTCTGAAGGTAATAAAAGTCTATGCTGCAAGCATATTGAGCAAACATAATGTGCTGGCACTGGCCTTGGCAAACAACCATATTGTATTTGTATATCTGACCACTTAATTCAAACTGCACATTGCAAGTGCTTATGCTCATTCCAATGACTCTTCTGTAAAATATTCCAATATCCTCTTCTGAAAAACATACTTAACTTGCTTGAGCTGTTGAGTGGTCATTCTTCTATGGCTGAAAGAATATTCATTTTGTTTTGTTCTTGTGAGAGTGGTGACACACTGGAACACGCTGCCCAGAATTGTGGCTGCCCCATCCCTGAAAGTATTCAAGGCCAGGTTGGACAGGGCTTGGAGCAATCAGGTCTAGGTGTCCCTGCTCATGGGAGAGGTCCTTAAGGTCCTTTCCAACCTAAAATGTTCTGTGATTCTGTGATAGTGTGACTTAATGAGTCAAAGTGAATCAGGGTGTATTTGACAACTTTTGTAGTGAACCCAAGCCGTATTATTACCATGGCAATAATTCCTCTCAGCTCTGGAGGGTTTCATTACTTGTTTTCCCTGCTTGTGTGCCAAATTATCTCCTGAATTTTACTTTATCTTCTCACATTGCTTCCTCCTCAGTGTTGCCCTTGATATAATAATTGATTATGTTCTTTCAAGCTTTCTGTTTTTAAGAAAGAATAGGAATTGCCTACTTCTTTCACCTGATTCATCTTTTGCTGCAGAGCTTTTTTCTTTTTTTTATTTTATTTTACATTCCTATTTAAGATCACCTTTTACTCAGATGTATAAGTACATTGATTCTATAATTCTATGATTCTATGAATAAGTAACTCACCTTTTATTATATGCTGCTATGATTTTGCTGAAAGACAGAAGTAGATGAGATGTACCATTGAAGGCTTATAATAAGTCAGAGCTGAAAATTTTACCTTTGTGCAACAATACAATCAGATGAAGGTCCTCTCTGTCAGGCAGGAATTAAAAAACCTGCCTTTTTGTACAGAGTACAGTTTTGGAAGATCTCTGGCATTTCATTTATTGCTGCCTTCATTGGTCTTATAAGTTTTGTTAATTTTTTTTTTTTTAAGAGAATAGGCATGAAATTTAAATTAAAAGTTTGGAAATGCATCTGTAAATCACATACTCTGCAGCTTTTCAAGGATGGAAAGAGAACTTTCCCAGTGCTAGCACAAGTAGGTGGCAGTAGAGCTACATACATATAGTGATATAGATGGTAGAGCATTTAACAATGCTCTTTAAGTAATAAGGTTGCATATTTAGTCATCATGAAATGACTGTTGATAAGTCAGTGTAGATCAGCAAATGACACAGCACTTTTCAGATGAAAACACTTTTAGTTTTTGGTTAGTGTTAAAAATACTTACAAACTTCTGTTTTCAGCCATTTAGTTTGGATATTGAGGTAGGCTCATTCAAACTTTATATAGACTTTTTTCAGCACTGGGATCTGTCTTAGCCATTCCTTCCTTGGAAAAGGTAGAACTTGATTCTGAAGCTTTGCATTTGAAATCTAGACCAACTATTTTTCTCTTTGCATAGTGGCAAGGCCTGAGTTTTGCTGAGGAACATCAATAACAGAAGTATTCACTCTAAAATGCTGGACAAAAGCAAACTCATTATTTTAGAGTTGTTTATTGTAGCTATAAATGAGCTCATTCTTAAAAATGAAGATAAAAGTGTGTGTTTGGGGTTATTTCTTACAAGTGTATGAAAACTTAGAAGTTTATAAACTTTCCCCATTTTGGAACTTGCCTTGTGCTTCTGAGATATAAAATTATTGTGAGCCAGAATATAAACTGCTTAAAAAACCAACAGGATATCTGAATTCATAATTAATATCTACACACAAGTAAATACATGCTACATGGAGGAGTTCACTGCTATTGTAATAAAATTGCAGAAACACGGTATTTATTCTTTTATTTTTAGTATTTATTTCAAAACAATGCACTTACATGAACAGTGGCTAGTTTTCTAGAATGAAGTTCTAGCAAGAAAAAAAAAGAAAAAATGGGAATATGGCAGAGAAAAGAATAGTAGGAGAAGCAAATGTAAAACCATCTGCCAAGTGAATTTGCCAAAGTGCCAGATGCTGCCTCTAGTAGACTATATTCCATTGCTTTGGCATCTGGATAGTCCTTTCTAATGAGGGAAAACTTTGACAGTTACTGAATTTTGTGACTATGTACTTGGTTTAACTCTGATGTTTTTCACAGAAATCGTGCTTCAGCAGAAGCCTCCACATGCAAAAAATTACCTTTTTCAGGGGGAAAAGTCTTTGAAACAATAAAATACCAACAGAAAACAAAAACGTTTTGCACACATTATTTATAATTCATTTGAGAAGGAGGATTATGTAATTTCTGTTTCTTCATAGTAAGACCCTGTGGAAGATAAATGTCAACTACTTTTGTTCCTTAAACAACTGTGTTAAGATAAATAAAATACAGCATACCTTTAAACAGGCATACAGATGACAAAAATCAAAGGGTTTTTTTATTCTATTTATGTTAATTATAGTTAGATTGGGAAACAATTAAAATTTGCTGCCTGGGCTGAATAAGAGAAGCCTTAGAAAAATAAGCCATATAACAATGCAGATTTTCACTCAGACTAATTTTAAAAGCTAATCAACAAACAGTATGCTAAGCAGAATTTTTTTTACTTTAAAATTGGAGAGAGATCTATGCTCCATGAGTTCCTTTCAGAACTCCATTATTTCTGTCAATACACAGACTTAGGGTATATTCGTACCATGATAACAGATAGTATTTCACCCTTTTGAAATAAAAAAGTATATTATAGGAGGGAAAATAGAGCTGAAATGCAATATCATGTCTAATACTATAAGAAATTTTGGAGCTTAAATTTTAGCAAAAACATCTAGTGTTCCAAATAGCTGACTAACTACCTTTAAACAACTTTTGGGAACTTTAAGTTTTTAAGAAGTGTAAAAGTATGTTTTCTGTTTCTCAAACTTACAATCTTAAATCAGTCATTAGTTGCTTGAAGATCTAGATTTCAGGGTTTATCACAAGTGTGAATGCACCAATTCTTTCTACCATTAAACGTGCTTTTGCTCAAAATCTGAGCTAAAACAAAACCCCTATATTTAAAATGTTCCCCAGTACTCTGAGAGTAATACAATAACCTTAAACTTTATCAGAATTGGGCATAGTGGACTGTAGGCACCTCAGTGAGAAGATGCAGAACACAGTATTCCTTTGTGTAATTTTTTTTTACCGTTGAAATTTAAATATGTATCACACTTTGTGAAAGCCAGGCATACAGGTGCTCAGAAAGCCTGAGAAGAGCTTTCCTACTGCCATAAGGATGAGGAGTCAGAGCCTATATCGCTGTTGTTGTCTCTGAAAACATTTACAAAGGTTCTCTGAGAATAGCATGCAGAATCTGAGAGCCTTTCAAATGTTCTTTCCACCTTCATTTTGCAAGACCTTGTGTGCCAAATAAAAAGAAGCTGCTCCTTTCTCCCTCAGAATGACTTAAGATGGACAGTCAGCGTTGTTCTTTGAAAAAAGCCAGGGGCAATGGGTGGGAACAGAAAGCAGCTGTTATTAAAACTGGGTGTGATTCTGTGTGTGTGTGTGTGTGTGTGTTTTGTATCTGTTTTTAGTTTTGTTTTTCATCAGTTTTTGGATAATAAATGGCTGGTACAGAACGTATTCTCATAAAAAAAAAAATTAAGAGAAACTCTTCTGATTTGTCCTTTTTTTGTCCTGCTTATCAACACTGAAGACTATGCTTTCAGCTTCGTTATTCACGCTCTAAGTAGAAAGGGAAGGCTGTAACTCATGCAGAAGCAGACATATTATTATAAACAAGTTGTACATATGAATATGCAGAACTTGGACTCATTTTAAGGTAGTCAAAGTGACTTAATCAAGAATTGTCGGACTGGAGCCAGCTGTAAGAATAAGGAAATCAATGGGGCCTGTGAGGACTTTTGCTACTGGGTGGTTTCAGGTTTTCAAGCAAGGTAATGTTAATTTGTACACCTCTCAGGAGGTGGAGCACACTTTTGTAGAATGAATCTGTAGTATAGGGCAGCCAAGTAGAAGGACAGCTGTTAAGAAATCAGTAATTAGAACATCTGCAGTTTCTGTGAAGACAATTAAAGGGCAACAGCAGCATGTTAGGTTTTAAAAAAAAAAGATAACTGATTTCATCACTTGGTTATTCAACAAATGACCTGGCCATTTGGGAGGTAAGGATGGTTTGTACTGTTTGTCAGTGGGACATCATGAACCTTTTAAAATAATTTCTTTTTAAACTCTATATTCTGTCTCTGAGTAAATGTACCTTTAAAAATAGTGCATCAAGGAGTAACTCTGGTACTGAAAAGATTACTAATATTAGAAGCTACGTACCAAAAGACAATATTAATATGGTTTTATTAAAAAAATTAAGTTTTATGTTGGTTATATAAGAGCTTGTCTGGCTGTGCTTTTGATGGCATATGTACATGTCAGTTCTTTCACATTGAGTGTATGATGTGAACAAACTGGTGAAATGTCAAAAATTTGTGAAACAGGAGTGCAAGTGCATTTATACTGTGCTTTAACTTAAAAGCACACCTTGTCCCTTTAAAGGCTCAAGAGTTAGTACAATAATGTTTCTCTCCTAAATAGCTCAAAGTAAATTCAGGAAGCGGTAACTTGCTTCAGACAACCAAAGGATGACACAGCCCTGAAGTTATGCTCATTTCCGATCTTGCTTCTCCTTCACCTCCTTTGCTCTGGCTTTTATATAATTCCTTCCCTCTCAGATCAGATGACTGTTTCCATGGAAGCTCATCAACATTTTTTTCAAAGAAATCTAATTCTTCCAAACCCTAGCAGTGCCCCATGGCAGCAAGGTGTAGGTTGGTTTGTTTGTTTTTCTACTTTTGCGTTACTATTCAGAGATCTTGTATTTTCCCGGATAAAAAAACAAGCATGTATATTACACCAAACTGCACTGCACAGCACAAATTATTAGATTTTTTAATGTTTCCTCAGAAATTACTTTTGCAGAGCATGCTCTTCCCTCTGACCCCTGCCCCCTCCTGTTATATGTGATCCCTCATTGAAATAAATTCAGAAAGTAAAGAGAGAGAAGTTAAACTAATTAAGTGAAGTGCAACATTTTATGTGAAATCTGGAGAACACAGCATCTGAACCTCTGCTTCCATTAGCTGTCCTGTGGTAGAGGCTGGTCTGAAGCCAGTGTGCCACTTGCTTAGGCAATGTTTTGTGCATTTAAAGGCTTTAATTCTCCTGTATGCTATCAAACCCAAATCTGTTTCATCTGAGGGAAAATGCTCTCATGGGCATTGTATTAGCTTCTCCTTTTCAATTATTTAGTAAGTGTATAAATTAAAGTCAGTAGTTCGGACATTTGTTTCTTAAGTGTATCTTAGATAAACGTCTAATTTCCCATTACTTCAGTAATTGGTCCAAAACGTCCGAGAAATAAATGCTGATGTGAGAGGTCTAAACTGTCTTTGAGGCTGTTCGTGCCGAGTTTAATGATGGTGTCTTAATCCCCTAAAACAGCACCTCCAGTATTGACATATATGGACAAAAGTACAATGTTACATTTTAAAAGATGGAACAGGGAATCCCTTTCACTGTCAAGACTGATACAGGTAAGCAAACAGGGAAATATTTTCAAGCATACTAGGAAGATTATTCACTAAGGAGCATAGAGTAGAAGCATTAATTCTAGTTGCAGAGAAAAGGTAGGTGCCAAAGCCAATCATAATTACTGTAGTTAACTGGCAGGTTAAACATAGGACAGAGGTAGATTGAGACTGCAACAATACATATTTACTGCTTATACAGCATAACCTGCAATTTAGTCTTACTTTATTGTTGAAATGAATGAGTCTTTCATTGATAACAATTTTTAGGCCTGTAATTAACACCTGATTGTCTATAGGAATATAAAAGATTTCTTGATTTCAAACGTGACTGTGAAAAATAGGTATCTTTTTGTAATTACTGCTGGTTCTGAGGGGCTGAGTTAATTGCTCTTCTTTGATGTTCTTCCTTGTGCATATGGATTCTTGTCTTCAGAAATCAGCTGAATTACATATGAATGCCTCTGAACGTTAGAAAGGTCTGTCCTTAACTAAGTATAAGTATCCTTGCTGTTCTGTGCAGGGATTGAGAGTGAAACAAGTGGCAAAAACAAGGGGGGGTGAGAACAAGGAATGGGGGAGGAGAGGTATTGGACTGAAGTTAGCCTGGGGAAGGTGGACAGAGGGTGTTTCCCTGAGTGTTTAATTCTTTATGTTGGTGGCAGGGCTGTTTCTCAACACCCAAATCAGTCATCAACATCAAAAGTTGTTTTTAACTGTCAGTAAATTAAGTAAAATTTCCTGAGTTGGTGCTGTTTCGTCCATGACACCAACCTCCTAATAAAATGCAAGAAGATAGGGCACAAAGAAAGGAGGCCGCAAAAGATGCCAGTAATGTCTCCATAAAAATAGCGTAGTTAATTTCTCCACTCAGTTTTGTCTGCCCCATGCAACAAAGGAGGATTCAGTGTGCTTTCTGAAAGTACTTTGACCCTCGCCAGCCTCTTCTGTGTTACCACAGACCCCATGAACGCAGACCAGCACTTCTGACAGAGGAGGGTGTCCACAGCCAACAACTGCGCTGATTAACTCAACAGATGTTTCCCTCTCAAGCAAAGGCATGTTGTGCCGTAATCCTTCCATTTTGCTACTCCTTTCTCATCTTTCACCGGTTAGCTTATTTTGCCTGGCACATCTTACTTTCTGTGGGCTTTATCCTCAATTCTGTATCTGCAGATTTCTTCCCTTTGATCTGGATCAGCTACAACCCTTCTGTTCCCTTCTTTCTCAGTTCTAGCATCAGTTCCTCTCTTATCTGCAGAAATAATGCTACCTTTTTCTTTTTTTTTTCTTGAAATTACCTTCAACCCTTTCTCAACCCCATCTTCTCAGACATCTCAAATACTCTTTAGCTGAAAACAGGATAGGTGCACCTCATCATAGCAATTTCTGAACCTACTCTTAATAATTTGTCCTGCTTTATAACCCCTCTTCTTTCTCCTTCTTTTTCTTTGTCCAGAGGAACCTCTGCTATTTCTAAGGAAATAAAGGCAGAAATCACGTTTGTTCACCTTTGTTACCTACCTGAGGGTTGACTACGCAAAATACCAGTCTACCAGTGAATATCAGGTGGAAAAAAATGGCATGCAATACAGATCTAGGGGAGGTTTGACTGTTTGCCTGGAGAAAATAATCATTTTACTCTTCATTAGTTACTTGGCATGAATATTTTTCTTCTTGGCTGAACTTGTGTTGTTGTGACCAGTTCCTAGGACTCATTAAGTTGCCTCAGGCAGGGGCAGTGTATGAAACCTAACACTCTCTAACCAGCAGAACCTGGTTACTGTGTGCCTGCTAATTACCTAGCTGCACCTACAGAGTTTCATCTTGTATTTCCCCAATGGTCAGATTTCAACTTCCTGGTCTTCGCTTTTTCTGAGAAGAAAGAATAGCACTGTAAATAGTTTTAAAATGCAATTACATGGTTTTCATCTGTCCTGATTGGCTGAGATTTTTTTTCCTGATTAGACAAGTTCAACAATAAGATACTGATATTTACAACCTGAATTACCTATACATCCTAGGGGGAAGAAAAATCTACAGAAATATGGCACTACTGCAAAAGCCTCAGTACACTTGTGTCCTAGTAAAGCAAATTAAGCCAGAAGAGCTTCCACACACATAACAACTGTGTCAGGGCAAGAGAAACAGGTGAACACAGGAATCTTATGTGAGACTCCTCTCATAAAGCAGCTGCTAAAAAAAAGCCTGATTATGGACTTACTTTCCACCAAGTTAGAGGTTTTTGGTCTGAAGTTTCTGAGCTATCACCTGATGTTGATTTAAAGAGACAGGTGATTACCCACAAAGTGAAAAATAATGTGGCATTATTCCCTGAGGTATAAACTCTGATAACAATCAGAAAAGAGACAGAATAGGAGGCTACTGTAATGGAGGGAGTGCAGTACTGACAGTGGTAGAGATGAAGTGAAGTTGACAGGAGTTTCATTTTGGAATTGGCTGCACTGATGTGGCTTGGGTAGTTCCCGGTCCTCATCTCAACTGTCAGTAGCACCAGTCCATCCTTAGCCTGTCACTCTCCTTTCCTCTGCTTCAAGTCCCAGTTTACAGTTTATATATAAATTAGCTCACTAATACTTACTTTGGGCTACAAGAATCACCATTATTTCATGGCCAGTTTTTTTTCCATTAGCTTAAGGATATTGATTGCTTTTTTTTTGCAGTCTACCATTCACTTTCCTGTGTTCCTCTTCTCTCGCTCTCCTCTTCCTCTTCTTTTTCTCCCTATATCTTTCTGTGTCAATACTTTATAAATTATGAACAAGTCTGTTGCAAGAAAGCTAGTTACTGTTAGTTTTTTGAGCTGGCATTCAAAAAACTTATGCAAGGAAATGCATATGACAGAAAGAAAACCTGATGAAGTACTGTTAGAAAAATGGAAAGATGGAAAAACAGGCACCTTAAAAATATTTCTGACTGTGCTCTTCTTCTTACCTCCACTTTGTTACAAATATGTTCTCAGGTACTACACTAATGGAGCAAATTTTTCTGTGACATACGCTGGACAGAACAGGAATTTTTGGAATGGGTGTTTATTACAGTTATATTCAACTACAGACCTTCGTGTGCATATTTTAATTGAAAATTTACTCTAGAATTCCATGAGATTCTATCAGCTGTAGTAACTTCATATTGTCACTATCACAGCCGTCAACATATAGACCTATCAGTCTTTCCTTTTGCCAAAAAAAAAAAAAAAAGCCATTCTTTTACACATCAAAGAAAATTTAAATACAGGAAGATTATTTTCCCAACTTTTAATTCAGGATCTTTGTGTATCACCATGATTTCAGCATTATGCACAGATCCATATAAGGTGGAGATCTCTTATAGATTAATTCTGTAGATTTATGCTTTCCAGTATATTAGAAAGAAGAAAAATATTGCACGTATTTCATATGTCACTCCTATAGACATGCACTGCAGTTCTAAAAAGAAGCAGTTTTCTTATCATCCTGCTGACAAAAGCCCATTTTATTGTAATTGTATTGCATGAAATGCAGATTATTGTTATTTGACCAGGTCAAGAGAGTTATGAAATAAACTCTGTCTTAAAAAGTGGGGGGTAGCATAAACACATGGGATGTTGTTGAGGCTGGAGCTACTACCTGCCTCAAAATTTTATGTGAATAATTTTTATGTTTTCTCTTTTTATTTTGGAGTTGATTAGCCTGCAAGTATCACCCAAAGGTACAGGTGGGTTAATGGTCTTACATATTCTCTGCTGTCAGTCATAAAGGAGTGTTACAAAAAGGCTAACAACAGTAAAAAAAGAATAATAATTTTGGCTTTCTGTAGTTCTTCTACACTCCTGAAAGACTTCACATTTCCCCTGGTATTCATAGCACTTGAGTTATGTTGAGACTGTGCAACAAAGGGTCATTATTGTTATTAGCAGCTATAACTTTTGTTTTGTGCATTTGCTAAGAAAACCTTTTTATCCAGTGCTGCCAAGAAGTGAATTTAACCTGTTTCATAGTTTTTTTCACCCATTATAGGCAGAATTGTCATTAAGTGCCTGATATTTTTATTCCTGGAGCACCTCAGTGTTGCTGGAAGCATAGCAATTGATAAAAGAACACCTTTAAAATAAATTAAGTATTAAATAAACACCTGTTCATTAAATCTGTAGCTCTCTCTATGCAGTTTGGTAGCAGCTGTTTCTAATGATAATGATACAGACTGACAGGAAAGGTAGGTACAAATGGACTATACTACCAATGAATGTGAATGCTCTAGAAGACTACATGTCAAAATAAACTCTGCATTTCTTTCTGAAGTAAAACAAACCGTATCTTCATGGAGGACTGAAAAACCATTTTTGGTTTAAATCAATGTTAAGATCCAAACCATTATCTGATATTTGAATGAGGCTGGATTCTCCAAGTAATAAAATGGAAAGTCCTTACACAGAGAAGTAAAGGCATAAAAGCCTGTAAAATAAGTATAGGAATAAATATTCATATTTTCCAACAGAGATTTGCACTGAACCTTTTCAGCATATTCCTTTATAATTTGGGAAATTATATGAGAATTATATGAAAAAAGAGTTCTAGCAATGTGAAATGTTCAAAGTAAGAAAAACTCTGTGAGAAACTTCAAAGGGATTACCTGAGTCAGCTGCAGAGAAAATGGCAGAGGAAAGTCAATGTACATGACCGTGCAATGATGTACAGAGGACTCCCACCTCCAAACCCTAACTTTACCTATACAGCAATGTAGCTTTAACAGTGATTCATCAGAGATCTTGGAGCTGTAATAGTGTCTAAAAAAATTTATAACTCCATGCACAGTAGCAGTCAGAAACAGACAGGATATTAGAAATTATTAAGACGAGACACATGATAAAAATACCCGTATATGTATATCTAAATTCATGGCACATTAACTTTGTTTCTTTCTCCTCAAAAATACTACACATTTGAAGTGTCCAGGGAAAGACAGTAAGAACAATCAAAGGTATGAAATAGCTTCTAGTGGCTGAAGAGCTAATATTATTCAGTCTTATAATTATACTCTTCCCAAGGCTTCTATTTGGATGCTGGGTGATGTGGACCTTTGATGTGGCTCAGTAGGGCAGTGCTTTGGCTTTGCTATGTCTGTCATGGAAGGAGGAGTATGGCACCAGGACAAACTGACAGAATTAAATTCCACTGAATTCCTTTGAAGAAGTGCTGCTTTCCTTCTATAAGCAAAGTGTAAGAGTGCATAAGACTGTAAAGTTATTCAGATTAAGCACTGCTTCATCCTGAGGAGTTCAAACACACACCTTCCATTTCTAAGGGAATTTCCTCCCTAACACGTTGGAATTAAACCAATTATCCAAATAAATATTTAATCTGATTTTTGAGCTGCATATGGATATGTCTTCATTAGCAAGCTGCACAGCAGAACAGGAGCAGATGTGTAGAGTGATGCAAAAGGAACACAGTTTATGTTCCAGAAATGGCTCCAAGAAGTGAACCACAGCATGGTAAGGAATACAGTGGAGGGCTTCACTTCACAGCCATAACTCTGCATACTAGAATAGATGTACTCTACTGGAATCCAGTTCTGAGCCCTGTGAATGAGCAGAGTAGACATTAATAGAAGGCTGACAACCCTCAGACTCCTTTGGTTGGTTTTTTTGTTTGTTTGTTTGTTTGGGGTTGTTTTGTTTTGTTGTTGGTTTTGTTGGGGTTTTTTGTAGCATAGCAAAATTTAAACGAAGGAGGAGTGGTCTGTAACCAAGTGTCTAGGAGAGTCACTAGAGGATGATGGTAGGTATTTAAATCATAGAATCATAGAAACATAGAATAGTTAGGGTTGGAAAGGACCTTAAGATCATCAGGTTCCAACCCCCCTGCCATGGGCAGGGACACCTCGCTCTAAACCATATTACCCAAGGCCTCATCCAACCTGGCCTTGAACACTGCCAGGGATGGACCATTCACAACCTCCTTGGGCAACCTATTCCAGTGCCTCACCACCCTAACGGGAAAGAATTTTCTCCTTATATCCAATCTAAACTTCCCCTGTTTCAGTTTTAATCCATTACCCCTTGTAATGTGGGACAGTGTCAAAGGCTTTACGCAAATCCAGGTAGATGACATCAACTGCTCTACTACTGTCCATCAGTTCTGTAGCCCCATTTGTAGAGAGAATAGTACTGCTCAGGAGAATGCTTGTGAGATATTGTACTATTGCCATCAACCTCTCATCTCAGCCTCTTCAGAATGAGCATATAATCCCATCTCTACTGCCAAAAAAAAGGACATTTTGGAAAGCAAAACTAAGGTGTTCACAAATCTTAAAAGGGTGCAAGAATCCCTCTCACCTTCTTCTTAAAAGAGGGTAGAATTGAAAGGTACTTTAGCTCTTTTCAGTGGTTTTCGATGTCTAGTTCTACTACCTGTTAAATCCTTCTCTGAGGAGCATCATTTTTCCTAAAATTACATATGGAGTTAATACTTATACTCAGCTTAAGAAACAAAATTGTGATTTTCACCTTATAGTTGAAGAATAGAGCCCTTTTTGTCTGTAATAAATAATAAAAAAAGTAACATAAAGTCCTGTTGATATTTTTCTGTCATATTTGACATCTTCAGATCTTCCAAACCCTTGCATTATGTTTTACATTTCTTTTTCAGTTCTATTAAAACCTTAAATTATTTGCTAAAAAGAGCTTTTCCTAAATTATGTGTAAGCAGTAACACGCTGTCTTCACCTATATCTGGCCTAGCTCATTTTGGAGATCAATAGTGGTGGAAGCCACACATGTGGGACCAAGAGCTATTTCAGGTTGCTGCAGCTGGAACAATATTTTTCTACTTTCTTCACTGACTTAAATTTTGTAGCAAGATGTTAACCCCAGTGAAAAGTAATTCCTCCTTCTGTTATTGTTGCTGCAGTGCTTCTACTGTAGTTTGAAGGCTTATCTGGGGTTAACCACCTATAGATCCTATTGCCTTTAAATACTAAGCAAGTACTTCTGAATGGTAGTCCCTGGTACATTTACAGACATTTAGAAACATAGGTCTTGTCTAAACTGGTAACCATTTCCTGACAAGGACAGTGAAAGAGCTTTAGCCAAAACCATAAGGAATTCAGTTCAAGAAGGACAGGGACTTGCTGGAGAGAGTCCAGCGCAGGGCAACTAAGATGATTAAGGGAGTGGAGCATCTCCCTTATGAGGAAAGACTGAGGGAGCTGGGTCTCTATAGTTTGGAGAAGAGGAGATTGAGGGGTGACCTTATTAGTGTATATAAATATATAAAGGGGGAGTGTCACGAGGATGGAGCCAGGCTCTTCTCAGTGGCAAACAATGAAAGGACAAGGGGTAATGGGTACAAATTGGAGCACAAGAGGTTCCACTTAAACCTGAGAAGAAACTTCTTCTCGGTGAGGGTGACGGAACACTGGAACAGGCTGCCCAGGGAGGTTGTGGAGTCTCCTTCTCTGGAGACATTCAAAACCTGCCTGGACACATTACTGTGTAAGCTTATCTAGGTGTTCCTACTCCGGCAGGGGGATTGGACTAGATGATCTTTTGCGGTCCCTTCCAATCTCTAGCATACTGTGATACTGTGATATTGTGAATTTCTCAGCTTCTCACATTTTCTGTGTTTTGGTTTTTTTTGTTTGTGGACTTCTTTTTTTTGTTGTTTTGTTTTTGTTATTGGTTCAGTTTGGGGTTTTTATAACTGACAGTAAATTTTAGACTTTTTTTCATGACTTGTTTCATTAACTAGCTCCTTTAAAAATATCATTTGAGGTCAGTATAAAATATCTTCTAGAGTAGTTGCTGCCAGGAATTAGGATGTTTAAGTACAGCCAAAACATGCCTCAAGTTTCTAACCTATCTACAAGAGTAATGATAGTTTGGTGCACACCACAGTGTCCATTGCATTATGCAAGGAATGCCTCTAAACTTTTCTGAAGGTTTCCCGTGGTAAGCAGCCATCCATCTTGTGCTATTATCTCTTTTTTTTACCTGCTAGTAATTTTTCCTTTGGGAGAGGAAGCTGTCTGGCTGACGAAATAGTGAAAGTCCTCTCAGTTTCGATTTCAGTGGAGAAATGAGCTGGCTAATATATTTTCCCATTAGTACGTGCTTGAAATAACTCAAAGACTTTTCTTGTAATTACTCTTAATAAAAATTTTGTATGAGCTGTAGATGAAAACATATTTTTCTGAGGTTTCTCATTTATTGCAGCATTAGCTTTTTCCTCACAATATAACCACATAAAACAAGGACAAATGTTGGATTCTGCACCTTAGACAGTGTAATCCTAATGCCTGGATGTATGTGGACAACAGGGTGGAGTTCAGCACTGCAGAAAGGGATCTGGGGATTTTAGTTGATGTTAAATTCAACACAAGCCTCCAATGTGCCCTGGTGGCCAAAAGGGCCAATGGTATCCTGGGTTTTACTAAGCATAGTATAACTAACCACTCAAAAGAAGATACTGTCTCATTTTACCTCAGAATCAGTGTAGCCTCAGCTGGAGCTTTTGGGCTCCACAATATAAGCAGGATATTAAAATAGAATGTGTCCAAAGATGGACAATAAAAATGGAGAAAGGAGTAGAGGGCATGACTTACAAAACGTAGGTGAAGATACTGGTTTTGTTCAGCTTAAGGATGATCTCATCGCTGTCTACAGCTTCCTCATGATGAGGAACAGAGATGGAGGTGCTGATCTCTCTAGTGACTGGTGGTAGGACATAAAAGAATGGTTAAAAGCTGCATTGAGGAAGTTGAAATTGGCTGTTACAAAAAAGTAACTGTGGACTCAGGAGCTGGGCTAGATAATCCTCAAGGGTCCCTTCCAGCTCAGGATACTCCATAGTTCTGTGGTTCTAGTACTTGTAAACCTATCCTTAAAGCCCTTCAGAAGGGTCTTCACCCTATTATGAGTATTTGTCTTACACTTTTGCTTCATTACATAGTTAAAAATAAAAATTAGGATTTAAGTAAACCTGAATTAGCTACAATTTTTTTAGTCTTCTTAAAAATGACAACAGTCCACAGGAAAATCAAGAGACATAAATTCCCAGCAAAATGCAACAATAACCTGAAGATAACTAACATTTACAGTCTCCTGAGTATGTATGTATTTGTTTGTCCCTACATAATAACTGTTTTCTACAAACTATTCTGCACAGTCCCAGGGAATATAAAAGTCTTTTTTCAAGAGTATAATATCCTATGAAAAGGACATAGCAATCTCATAGCAAACTCAGGGACAAGTAGAAACAAGTCAATTGTACTAATTAATGAGTTACCTCCTGATTTACAGAATTCTGGAAAGTTTTAAGTAAATGTATACAGCAAAGACTCTAAAATTGCAAATATAACAATACAAAATGTATTTTCCCAACTTTAACTGATGCTTACTTATAAGAAATACTGTTGTGTTTAATACTGCTTATAGCATTTTACATAAGTTTAATTTACAGTGAAGATTTTTTCTAGTAATTAATATAAACTTTAAACATACTGAAGAACAGAGTAATTCAGTTGTTGAATTATGTTGAGATGAATATTTTATAATTTATGACATTTTGCAAATTAAATTTTTCTATGCTCATTTTAGTAAGAACTTTGAACTCTGTCCTATTTTAAAACAGACTTTTGTGACATGTAAATATAATTATACATATAGTTATAGCCACAGATCTCTAAAGTTTGAATAGTAAAACTGAAATTTCTGTGACAGTAAGAAGCTGAGAAACCGGGCCCTTGAAGTCTCTTAAAATTAGTCTGAAATTGATGAAAATGTCACCAATTAGATTAATCTAAATCAGCTTCTGTTCCATTTAAAAACCAGCAGTTTGTATAACAAAAGACAAAGAAGTACAAATCCTAAAGGCTCAGTAGAAGGCAAATGATGAGATATGTTAATATCTTACAAATAAAAAGTAGGATTTATATTACAAGTCAGCATGTAAAGTTCTTTGAAGTCCACAAATTAAGTACTTACAGTGTCGAAGTCAATCTCCATGCACTAAGACATATTTATGTGAAATGTTTTAAATTAGAGAAAAGACAAAGAGGGAAAAGTGACAACTCAATTATTTTTCAAACTTGTTTTAATTCATAGGGTTGGTTATGTACCTATAGCTGTGTCCAGATTCTTTTGAGTCTCCAAAGACAAGAGGAAAAATTGGGTTTTGTGTATGTAATTCATGTTTGCTTGGATAAAGCTGGATATAGTTTTTCTGCAAACACCTGGTTGCTCCGATGCTCGGACAATGGGGCAGATGGTAACAAACTAGAAGGTAGGGAAGCTAAGCAGCTGGGATCACTTGCTAGGGAAGGGGAAATTGACAAAGCAATTGTAAAAGAGAAACAGTCCCTCAGCCTTTGGAGGTGGCTCTTGGCAGCTGTGAAAAAAAGTTTTCCATACACAGACAATGTTATGAGTTTTTCAGTCAACTGGACCACTCTAGAGAAAGGCATCCAGTCTCTGAGGGAATCAGCCATTGTGGAGATGATCTATTGCAAGCCAGATGCAAGGAATGCATCTGTAAATCCAGATGAAGTCGAAATTTACATGGAGTGCACCATCATTGTATGCCCACTCACTGGCAGCAATAAGCTGGAATGACATAGTACCACCAACAGTGAATGAAATGATTCATAAACTCCAAGAGTTTGAAGACAACCTCACCCCTTCCATCATTTCAGCTGTGGAAAAACTGTCTCAGGTGTTCAAACAATCGAGAGACGATTTATCCAATCTATCCAGCTCCTCACATGTACCAACCCACATCTCAGCTATTAACAAAAGGCATCCTATTGCTAGAGAGAGAACATATAGGAGGTACACGCCACGGGCCACCCTAAGGTTTTACCTGCAGGATCATGAGGAAACATGAGGAAGCGGGATGGAAAAACTACCTCAGCTCTGGAGGAATAGGTGCGTGAATTGAAGAAGAAAACAAAGGTAAAGGATGATCATCCCATAAAGGCTGCTGCTTCAGTCTCTGGTGAGCAGGTTCCCAGATGGAGTGGAAGAGCTGATTTTACTCCAGCGCCTGTGATAAAGACTAATCCCTGTCAACACGACGTGAGCATCCAATGCTGCGATGTCTATTAGAGGGGAACTGCCTCCAGGCAGGTGGAGGTAGGGGACAACTGGATTTACTGGACTGTGTGGATCAGATGGCCTGGCACATCAGTCCCACAGAAGTATAAGGCTCTAGAGGACACAGTTGCATAGTGTATCCTGATGCCATCAAGCTGTCAAAGGGTGGAACCCATCTATATTTCTGGAGTGACAGGAGGATCTCAAGAGTTGACTGTACTGGAGGCTAAAATCAGCCTGATTGGGAGGAAGTGACAAAAGCACCCCATTGTGACTGGTCCAGAGGCTCCAAGCATCCTTGGCATAGACTGCCTCAGGAGAAGGTACTTCAAAGACCCAAAAGGGTACCGATGGGTTTTTGGTATTGCTGCTTTGGAGACTGAGGGAATTGAGCAGCTGTCCACCTTCCCTGGTCTCTCAGAGGATCCTTCTGTTGTGGGGTTGCTGAAGGTTGAAGAACAAGTGCCAATCGCAACCACAACAGTTCACTGGCAGCAATATTGCACCAACCAGGACTCCCTGATTCCCATCCATCAGCTGATCCATAGACTGGAGAGTCAGGGAGTGATCAGCAGAACCCGCTTGCCCTTTAATAACCCCATGCAGCCAGTGCAAAACTCTAACGGAGAGTGGAGACTAACAGTAGACTGTTGTGGCCTGAACGAAGTCACACCACCATTGAGTGCTGTCATACCAGACGTGCTAGAATTTCAGTATGAACTAGAGTCAAAGGCAGTCAAGTGGCATGCCATGACTGGTATTGGCAATGCATTTTTCTGAATTCCTTTGGCAGCAGAGTGCAGGCCACAGTTTGCTTTTACTTGGAGGGGTGTCCAGTGCACTTGGAACCGACTGCCCCGGGGGTGGAAACACAGCCCTACCACCTGCCGTGGACCGATCCAGACTGCACTGGAACAGGGGCAAGCCCCAGAACACCTGCAATACATTGATAATATTATCATGTGGAGTGATACAGTAGAAGAAGTCTTTGAGAAAGGGAGGAAAATAATCCAAATCCTGCTAAAAGTCGATTCTGCCATAAAATGGAGTAAGGTTAAGGGACCTTCACAGGAGATTCAATTTTTGGGAATAAAACGGCAAGATGGACATAGACAGATCCTCACAGATGTGATCAACAAGATAACAGCAATATCTCCACCAAATAATAAGAAATAAACACAAGCTTTCTTGGGTGCAGTTGGGTTCTGGAGAATGCACATCCCAAATTACAGTTTGATTGTAAGCCCTCTCTATCATGTGACCCAGAAGAATGAAGCCCTGAGCAACAACAAGCCTTTGAGCAAATCAAACGAGAGATAGTTCATGCAGTACCCCTTGGACCAGTCTGGACCACTCCCAATGTAAAAAATGCACTCTATACATCAGCTGGGGAGAATGGTCCTACCTGGACCTTCTGGCAGAAAGCTCCAGGGGAGACTCAAGGTCAACCCCTTGGCTTTTGGAGTCGGGGATGTAAAGGATCTGAGGCAAGCTATACCTGAACTGAGAAAGAGATACTGGCAGCCTATGAAGGGGTTCGAGCTGCTTCAGAAGTGATTGGCACTGAAGCACAGCTCCTCCTGGCATCCCAGTTGCCCATGCTGAGCTGGGTGTTCAAAGACAGGGTCTCCTCTGCACATCATGTAACTGAGGCTATATGGAGTAAGTGGGCTGCACTAATTACACAACAAGCTCAAATAGGAAATCCCAGTCATCCAGGCATTCTAGAAGTCATCGTGGACTGGCCAGAGAGCAAAGATTTGGAATGTCACCAGAGGAGGAGGTGATGCATGCTGAAGAGGCCCCACCATATAATCAACTGTCAGAAACTGAAAAGCAGTATGCCTTGTTTACTGATGGGTCCTGCCGTACTGTGGGAAAGCATCAAAGATGGAAGGCAACTGTATGGAGTCCTCGATGACAAGTTGCAGAAACCGTTGAAGGAGGGGGTGAATCGAGTCAGTTTGCCGAAGTGAAAGCCATCCAGCTGGCCCTGGATATTGCTGAATGAGAAAAGTGGCCAGTACTTTA
The DNA here is from genome assembly GCF_033783945.1 of Neopsephotus bourkii. NCBI lineage: Eukaryota > Metazoa > Chordata > Aves > Psittaciformes > Psittacidae > Neopsephotus > Neopsephotus bourkii. The sequence goes on from NW_026901388.1 coordinate 167,460, forward strand.
TCTCTATACTGACTCATGGGTGGTGGCAAATGCCCTGTGGGGGTGGTTGCAGCAATAGAAGTAGAGCAACTGGCAACGCAAAGGTAAACCCATCTGGGCTGCTGCACTGTGGCAAGATATTGATGCCTGGGTGCAGAACCTGGTGGTGAAGGTACATCATGTAGATACCCACATACCCAAGAGTCAGGCCACTGAGGAACACCAGAACAACCAACAAGTGGATAAAGCTGCTAAGATTGAAGTGGCTCAGATGGACTTAGATTGGCAGCATAAGGGTGAATAAGTTTTTCCTGGTGGGTGGGCCCATGACACTTCAGGCCATCAGGGCAGAGATGCAGTGTACAGATGGGCTTGTGATAGAGGGGTGGACTTAATAATGGACACTGTTCCCCATGTTATTCACGAGTGTGAAAAGTGCTGCAATTAAGCAAGCCAAATGGTTAAAGCCTCTCTGGTATAGAGGATGATGGCTGAAGTACAAATATGGGGAGGCCTGGCAGATTGATTATATCACAGTCCCACCAACTTGCCAAGGTAAGCACCATGTGCTTACCATGGTGGAAGCAAACACCGGATGGCTGGAAACATACACTGTGCCCCACGCCACTGCCTGGAAGACTATCCTGGGCCTTGAGAAACAGATTTTGTGGCAACTCAGCACCCCAGAGAGACTTGAGTCAGACAATGGGACTCATTTCTGGAATAACCTTATAGACACTTGGGCCAAAGAGCATGCCATTTAGTGGGTATATCACATCCCCTACCACGCGCCAGCCTCTGGGAAAATCGAACAGTACAATGGGCTGTTAAAAACTACACTGAGAGCAAAGGGGGGGGGGGGGGGAAATTTCAAACACTGGGATACACATTTACCAAAAGCCACCTGGTTGGTCAATACTAGGGGATCTGCCAGCAGGGCTGGCCCAGCCCAGTCAGAACTTTTACATACTGTAGAAGGTGACAAAGTTCCTGTGGTGCACATAAAGAATTTGCTTGGGAAGACAGTCTGGGTTATTCCTGCTTCAGGTAAAGGCAAACCTACTCATGGGACTGCTTTTGCTCAGGGACCCAGATATACTTGGTGGGTAATGTGGGAAGATGCTGAAGTCCAGTGTATACCTCAAGGGGATTTGATTTTAGGGGAAAACAGCCAATGAACTCAATTGTATGCTGTTGCCTGCTATGTAATACTTTTATAGCCCACCAACTAGATGTCTTCAGGTCACCAGCGGTTGGCCCTGACTTCCCTCTGATCATCATCTCAACAAAGAACGAACTTTGATGAAATTAGACAAGCTCAGCAGTGACCAGATGAGCTCTGTGGTGCTCTCAGCAGGCAACAATCCAACACTGCACACAGCCTCTCCTGCTCTGAAAGATCGTTACAAGAGATGGGCCCAACATCACGGACCTAATGGACTCAGCAGCTTTATAGGAACTGGTCCAAGCACTAAGGAATGACATCTCTGTATGTGTGTGTGGAGATATAGATATAGATATAGATATAGATTGTGAATAAGGTCGGTGCGAGAACGCAACCTTGTTTCACACCATTGGTTATTGGGAAAGGCTCAGAGAGTGCATCACCATACCTGACTTGGCCTTGCTGATCCTCATGTAACAGAATTATCATTTTCAGGAACTTGGGGGGACAACCTAATCGTTCTAAGATCAGCCATAAGCCTTTCCTGCTCAGTGTCAAAATCTTCTTCAGCATGATGCTCCAAAGGGCTACAGCAGACCTCGACGAACAAGACGGCATTTATATTCGATATCGTACCGATGGTAGCCTATTCAATCTAAGGCGACTGAAGGCCCACACTAAGACCCTAAACCATCTTGTCCGTGAACTGCTCTTTGCTGATGATGCCGCCCTTGTCGCCCACACAGAAGCAGCTCTGCAGCATTTAACATCTTGCTTTGTGGAGGCGGCTGAGGTTTTTGGGCTGGAAGTCAGCTTGAAGAAGACAGTAGTTCTCTACCAACCTGCACCCCAAGAAGATTATCGCCATCCCCATATTACCATCGGCGAGTCAGAGCTTAAGACAGTTCAGCAGTTCAGCTATCTGGGAAGCATCATTTCCTCGGATGCCACGATCGACAAAGAGATAGACAACAGAATAGCAAAGGCATATACAGCCTTTGGAAAACTCCATAAAAGAGTCTGGTGCAATAAACACCTGAAGAAAAGTACAAAGATCAGTGTCTACAGAGCCATTGTATTGTCTACTCTTTTATATGGGTCTGAATCATGGGTCATCTACCGTCATCACCTGCGACTCCTGGAACGCTTTCATCAGCGCTGCCTCCGTACAATTCTAAACATCCATTGGACTGACTATGTGTCTAATGTCACTGTCCTCGAACAGGCAGGGGTCACCAGCATCGAGGCCACATTGCTGAAACTGCAGCTGCGCTGGGCAGGGCACGTCTCTAGAATGAAGGATCACCGCCTCCCCAAGATCGTGTTTTACGGTGAACTTGCCACCGGTAGCCGCAAGAGAGGTGCCCCAAAGAAGAGATACAAGGACTCCCCGAAACAACGCCTTAGCCTTGGCCATATTGACTACCATCAGTGGTCCACCTTGGCCTCCAATCGGGAGACTTGGAGGCACACCATACATAATGCCGCTGACTCCTTTGAGAGTTCACGAAGAACTAGTCTCGAGGAGAAAAGACAACACAGGAAGAATCGTGTCCCACCTGTTCCACCCAAGGAGACCTTCTGCTGTGCTTTTTGTAGCCGGATTTGCCTATCCCACATTGGCCTTCTTAGTCATCAGCGCGCCTGTAGTAAGCGTGGGTAAATGCCCTTCCCAAATCTTCGTTCGCGAAGTCAAGCCATGATAGATATAGATGATATAGATATAGATATAGATATAGATATAGATATAGATATAGATATAGATACAGATATAGATATATAGATATAGATGATATAGATATAGATATAGATATAGATATAGATATAGATAGATATAGATATAGATATAGATATAGATATAGATATAGATATAGATATAGATATATGTATGTGAGACAAGAATGACTGTATATTGAAAAATGTGGGACCTGAGCATGACATGAATGGTATGGAATAAGGGGTGATACTGTCCTGGGTTCAGCAGCATCAGTCATTTTTCTCCTTCTTAGTAGCTGGTGCAGTGCTGAGTTTTGACTTTCGGCCTGGGAACAGCACTGATAATGCCGATGTTTTTAGTTGTTGCTCAGAAATGTTTACTCTGACCAAGGACTTTCTGAGTCGCATGCTCTGCCAGGGAGGAGGGGAAGTCAGGATGAAGCAGAGACAGGGCACCTGACGCAAACTAGCCAAAGGGGTATTCCATACCACAGCATGTCATGCCCAACATATAAACTGTGGGGAGTTACCCTGAAGGGCTAGATTGCTGCTCAGGTCGGGCTGGGTATCTGTCAGCACATGGTAAAAGCAGTTGTGTTCTCTTCCCTTGTTATTTCCCTTATCATTATTATTATTGGTGATAACAGCAGTGGTTTGTGTTATACCTTAGTTACTGGACTGTTCTTATCTCAACCCCTGGGAGTTCTTTCAATTTTCATCCCCATCCCTTCGGGAGTGGGGGGAGGAAGGCGGTGGGTGGGGGAGTGAGCAAGAGGCTGTGTTGTTTTGAGTTACTGGCTGGGTTTAAACCATGTCACAGCTATAGATTCTTTTTTTTTTATTTTATTTTATTCTGAAGAGCCTGTTTTCTTTGTTGACAGTTTTTCCCTCTTCAATTGCATTCCTGGACTTAGACTGGGGAAGACAAAATACCTCCTGCCTTTGTGTGTTATCTCTTTCTTCTTTCTCACTGTGGTTAATACTTTATCTTGCTTCTGAAGATATCTTTGCAGCATGATTTTACTATTTTAGACAGTTTGTTTACTCCCACTAGACATTTTTAAACTTACATCTTTAAAGAAAGGTCTTTCTTTTCACTAAGATCAGGCAGAACAGACAGTAAAGATACTGAATGCTCAGGTCCTTGGTTTCAGCTAAGTGTCTCAGGAAAGGCAGAATTCTTATCTGTTAATCTTGACTTAGTTTCATTGTTTATCTAGTTATTTAACCACTATATTAATATTTAATGTAATTATGTTTTACTTAAGGACCGTAATCTTTTGCCACAGCAGCATTTTGGGACTTCAGCACTTTCCCACTACAAAAGATACACCATTTACTTTCAAGAGCAGATTTTGCTTGAAAGTTAGATAAACTTGCAGCATGTTCTGTTTTCCTGCAGAAAAAAAGTGTGAAGATAGTTTTTAATCTGATGCTCATCTGGAGACTGCTCCACCTTAAAACTTTTTGCTCCTTTTTTTCTCTGAATTCCTGACAAATCCAAAAGATTATAAAAAGAAAAAGAAAAGAATTTTAAGTATTTCCTGATAAAGATGCTCCAGTTAACTTTGGTTTCAGAGAAAGTGTTCAGTGACATAAAAATTAATTCATAATGTTACTGTTTTTTTTTTTTAGATAAATGGGTTGGTTTAGAGGCTGTGCTACAGAGAGCCAAATGATTTCTCATTTTCAGTGACAGTATTCTCCAGTTCTGTCTTTTCAGGGAAAACACACAGAATCCACACAGCTGACCCTATTCAGCTTCACATCAGTGGATACAATCACATATAATTGCTTTAAGTAGAAGAGCTGCTCTGAGGGTGCTATTCAAGTGCTGCCTCTATCTACATTATATTTAAGTTTAGTTATTACTGTTATATAGCAACAAGGGTAATGCACAGAATTTTGGTATTTCTCTGGAGCGTTTAAGAGTTTTATGTGAATAAAGCATGAATAGGAAATCATAAAGAAAAACCAGAGTACTCGGCCTAGTATGCAATCTCTGTTATAGTGTCCTAACTTAATTTCAAATTCTGTAGGGAAATTAATTTCTCAGGGTATCAGTTTTCAAAGACCCTTTTAGTTATTGATAGCTATATAAAAATGCATTTAGAAAAATTGAATATATTAAACATGAACTTTAATTTTATTCTGTTTTATATGTGTGTGGGAAAAAAGGCAAAACAAAAAAGCTTTCATCTGGATGATGTTCTGAGTCAAAACATTTAAGTATCTCCCATATACATCTTGGAATGTTATCATGAAACCTGGATGCTCTATATGAATACAGTTGTTACAGAAAATTTTTGTCTGATACAATTAAGAAATTATTTTTTTTTCTACATATTTTTTTAATATTGCATGTATGACTCAGATGTTTAGGAAAACTAATAAACAAAATTATGTTCCCTTCCTTTCAATGGTTCAACACCCATCAGACTGACTTCAAATTATTTACTTCTGATTATGACTGATTTAATTACTTACACTTTTGGGAGATACTGTTTTACTTCTAATTCAACAATCTGGGAGACTGAACTGTTATAATTCTTTTATAATTTTTTTTCTACTATTTGTTTAGATTGTTGGTTGGTGGTGTTTTTTTTTCAGATTGATGCTAGTATTATTAGCTATAACAGTAAGTTGTTTACAGAACTAAGTACAGAACTTATAACTTTTTTGTCTCTTTTTCCTTGGCTGGAAATCTGGTGGTCTTTAAAAATCAAACATTCTGATGTGTTATTCATCTCTGCTAATGTTGCACAAAAGATGTTGCCACCTGTTCAGTTTTTATTCACTGCTTTAAAAACATATTTAAAAGGAGAGCTTTTAATACTTTTGAGTTAAATGCGAAGGACATGAAGGGTATGAGATCAGAATGCGTAGTTCAGCAAGCAGAGCTTGTAAAACATACTAAACCCCACAATTTGAATTGAATCTCATTCACTGAATTTTGTGAATTTTCTTCAGTTAGGGCTTGCTTGCAGGTATTTGGAGCTGCGCATTTGTTCACAAACATTGAATACTGTGCTGAGTTTGTCTCAGAATGCATAGCTGAACTTTTCCCCTCTGACGATTGAAAGATTGTATTCTTAGAATTGGAGGGACGCCCCACTCTGGCCCTACTACTTTTGATCTACAAGCTGGCACTGATATTCTTCATTAGTCTAAGACAATGATTACAGATATTCTGAAGGTAGCGAAGGGATAAACCCACTACCAAACTTTAAGGAAATGTGGTTAGAGAACCTCTGTACACCAAATGGAACAGGAGGAGGTCTTCTAAAACACGATTCAGTAATTTATAATGGAAATCTAGTTCACATAGCTGAAGTAAAGAAATGGCATCATAAATTTTAAGGATCTTGTGAAATTTTGTATTGCATCTAAAATAATGCTGAAATTTCTTTAGTTAGTAAACATGAATGCCTTTGAGAGCTTCCAGAAGGAAAACATGCCCAACATGCTTTTAAGTTTCTAAATTAAGGAGCTAATTGCACAGAAGATAATGCTTCTTTCTGATCAATATTAATGAATAAAACCTAGAAGTTGTTTAAAATGTTCAAAGTCTAAAAGTTTTAAGTCTACAAGTCTAAAGGAGTGACCTGATATCTTGTGAACAAAAAATAAGATGTTCTCGATGTGTTTAAACTTGTGGCCATTTTTATGTGCTCAACATCAGAAAGACTAATGGGTTGGGAGAGGGTAGGCCATGTCGTCTTTTGGCAAGAGGGAACAATATTTTGTGTGCTGTGAATAGCATAGAGCATGTGAGGCAGTTAAATGAACATTATCTGCCAATTATTCTTCAACAGTTGTAACTATGTTTCCATATGTGTGGAATACTGAGATAGATGAAGGCAGTTTTGGGGCTGCATGCTTATAGAAATTCCTTACAGTGAAATACTATTTCCTGTAGAGAAATGACTGAAAACCTTAAAACCTGTGACAGCTAGGATGTCTATTATCCATTTTAGAAAGCCTAATTTGTATGCAACTTTACATATATATATAATAATAACAATAATAATAAACATTTTATGCCATCTGAAAAAAAGTAAACTTGCCCTATTAAGTCACCTATAAAAAGTAAGGGACATTTGAAGATTAGAGTGGCTTCAAATGTTGTAAATTTGAGTGTTTTCTTCCCTTTCTGATTATATTCTCTGCTACTTATATTCATAGGAAAAAAATAGGTCCAAAAATTAAAAGAGACATAGTAGATCATCTAGTCCAAACTCGACTAAGTTCAAAGTCATATTAGGATGCTCAAGGCCATAGCTACACAATAAGCAATTCCAAGGTTATATTTCTTTGATGTTTCTATGTACTAAATAAAAAAATTAGAAATTGTTATACACTGCAAAAACCTGTTTGATATTCTGAAATTATGAAGGAGATTTCTTGGCTTCCATTTTTTTTTCTCCTCCTCTCTTGTTGATTTCACAGTCCCACTAAATAAATAAAAGGATTACTGATACTGAAGACAGAACCAGAATATTATGACAAAAACTAGAACAATCTTTTAATATCAGTATTCTGAAATAAATGATAGATAGCATAACAAAGTCTGTAAGAAGTATAGTTCACCAAGCTGGACTATATTTGGTTAAGTCCATCTAGAGTACAATAGGAATATATCTTATATCTTTCATCACAGATAAATTAATTTTGATTTGGTTAAAATTGGAAGACAGACATTGCAGTGCAGGTATAAAAATAATAGAATATGCTTTAACCAAAGAATGAGATAGAGAAAAGACTACAAGGAATATAGGTTCAAAGCCTTCCTCTGCACCAACAGAGGCTTTTTATTTCTCTCAAGTAATTTTCATATGGTTGTTTATATGCAGAATTAAGTACAGACTTATTTTTTCCTCTAATACAATCTTTTGATCAGCTCCTACCACAGAACAGACTTTCTATCCTTGTGTTTGGCATCCAAAAAAAAAAAAAAATTTGTTTTCATGCTGTCGCAGTGTGTTTCAAACAGTTCTGGTGGTATACTAAATATCCTTTAGATGTTTTCCTCTGCTTCCTGGCATCTATGCTAAATGAGGTACGGTATCCTTTTCTGGGAGAAAAGAAGTTTCTCTGATGTTGTATAACCTTTGAAATTTTAAATGTTACTTCAAAATCGTATTATTACTGCTTGGTGTAAAGATCAACAGAATTTAAAGAATTATCTTGCAAATGTTTCAGAATTCTTCTGGATGGCTTACCAATCCCATCTTTCACATAATTAACAGGAAAAAGGGGTACAGTCAATAGCTCTATTCACTCCACAGAACTGTAGAAGATGAAATATTTTAAATCTGTAGGCTGTTATTTACATTTCAAAGTATTTTGAAATTTAAATCTAGTTTTAGATTTAATTTTTTCTTCTCAGCAACCTACAGAGAGAACTACCTATCCCTGAGAATACAAGGATCTCACAAAGTACTCAAATTTGAATCATTACGTAATGAATATCCACTTTTTCTGGGATAATAATTTAAAAGATATTTTCACTTGAAATAATAATTAGATTGCAAGTTTAATGAAACATGAATGAATAAATTAAGACATCAAACATTTTTCTTTCAGATGACTTAACAGTAGGTTGCAATAGTTTTTGATATCTAAAAATAACACTATTCTTGAGGAAAGACAGCACAAGATTTTTCTTTTAAAAAGTCATGACTATAGAAACAATATATATAATTTTTAATATTTCAACTTAATTGGGAGAGATAATTTAGTGCATTGCTCCTTAACTTGATTTCCCAGAAGTTGGATTTATATCACTGTATCTGCAGTAATATGAATGTGGTCATACTGGAGATACAGTGTCCAGAATCTGCCTCAATAACAGTGATTTTAATGGATGACACTGGCACTGACATGTGCCAGTCACATCTGAGGTCACAGACTGGCCCAAGATTTTAACATCCATGTTACTGATTTGTAATAATTTGTGTTTGGATATCCTAATTCACTTTAGTAGTTATACTGAATAAATTGTGCCTTGTGAGCAAAATCACTGTGCATACTTCTTTTTCTTCTCAACTGGTTTATATTTAATTTTTTTTCTTCACTTTATAGTTAATATATCTGAAGGCTGAGTATGCTCAGATATTCCGTGCAAGGATTTAAACTCTGAACAAGGAATAAAAAAATCAGCAGGAATTCGCTTGGAAAAATACGAACTTCAGGAATGAAACCCTGCAGATTTCACTAGCTTTAACCTGGATTTCATCCAAGATCTTTTGAATTCCCACATTGTAAAGCTTGGTGATAAAAGGACAGGTAGTATGAGATGGTGCTTCTTATTACAACGAATTATTAGAACATTAATTCAGTGTCCCAAAGAGTTTAGAAAAAGCTGAATTCTACTTAGGTGACAAAATAGCTTAATGAAAAAAGTATTTCAATATATTTTGTAAGTAGAAATATATTTTTGTGATAGGAAAATTTCAATTCTTATGCATGTGCAGAGCCCAGTTCATATATGACAAATATATGAGTATTATTCAGGTCACGGAGGAAATTAATATTTCATTTTTAAAAGGACCTGACATGTTATTACAAATTTAATCTTATTTGAAACCTTATTATCTGATGTTCACCATATCACTGTCTAATAATACTTAAGCCATTTTTTCTTTAATTTTTCCTTGTTTTTTTAAGCACTGTATAAAATATTGTTAAAACAATACTATTAAAAGAAGTAATAAAATACTTTTGTATGTCATAAGCATACCGGATAATTTTAAGCTTGTATGAGACATCTGAATTATCAAGTATGTATATTCTGAGTTTCAGAGACAATGCAGGAATATTCATTCCCCCTGGTAGGGGACAGGCACTTTCATTGTCCATTTGAAAATAAAGCCTGTGTAAGAGAAATGACTTTACCAAAATTCATGTCCTTAATGCTGTGAGTAACTGTGTATTTTGGTAAAATAAAGGTGTATAAATATATGGTGGATAGGAAGGATTGTGTTTAGGCACTAGAGTGATTGCATTATATTTTCCAGAAATCCAAAATGAAAACTGTCAAATGTTGGTCTCAGATTCATGCCACTTGCTCAGTCCTGGACATTTAAATACTCAGCTTATTGAGGAACCTTATGCTGGTTTTAAAGCTGATGGAAAATTTCAAACTCTTTCACTGTAGAAATAAAACACTTAGCCTGTTGGTTAATATTAATTACAATGTTATGTTTCAGAGTGTTCAGAACCAGTATTTCCCATGTAATTGATACAACACTCATCAGCTCAAAATGACACATGAAAGAAGGATCTAGTCTTCATTACTGGTATTTTTTAAAAACTAATAGGTGCTCTATGGGTGGGGAATGTTTATTCTTGAAGGGCCTTTCCACTTCCTGTACTCCCTTTCACAGGTACAGCGAGGGTTTAGAAAGTCAGAAATGAAACAGGGAATTCTGATTGCAAATCTTTTTTTTTTTTTTTTTTCCCTGTGACTGCAGGTTTTTGTCAGTTTAATGGATTTAAGCACCAGAAGGGCTGGATTTTATAGGAGCTACCTTTCCTTAAACCTTTAAGGATGTAAACTATCTTTTTTCTTTGTGGTTTGTGCTTGCAAAGGTTGCTTATTACTCTAGGCTTTTCTTTTACTGAAAAAATCAGATTTGTTCTGCTTTCATAACAGTACATTATGAATACCACGCCTTGTCTTTGGGATTTGTTATTTGGAAAATGAGTTTTGAAATACCTGTGATGTTTCTTAGTGAAAATATTGTCAATAAAAGTGTCAGCAATGATGACATTTAGATATTTATAAAATCCACTGCCTTTAAATAAGATGAGATTATAGTCAAAAGAAGCCCCTGTGTATTAAGCACAATGTGCAGCTGATCATTTATATGCTAAATGTCCCATTATTTTATAATATATCTTCTGTTAGTAGGTTTTGTGTTGCAAATCTATGACTAACTGCCAAAACATTTCATTACCTAAATGAACCATGATAGAAAGTAGATGACATGTGTGTACTGGTAATCATTTATATAGTTTGAATCAAGACATATTCCTGAATCACCATGTTCTTACGTGCCTTTTCCTTAAGACTTCTGATCATTCTGAAAGCTGCTGAAAATGCAGCACTCTTGATAATAGCCTGATTGCTTTCAGCATGTAGGACACCAATTAGGGCTGCACTTCTATTGAGGAGGGGTGGGATGAGCATGGGGTTCTGTGGTAACTCTGCTTAGAGCTTTCTCTTTCCTGCTCTGGGGGCTGCATTCAGAAACAGATAAACTCCCAAGTATGTGAGACACCAAGATGAAGCCTATTTTTTCCTGAACAGTCAGAACTGCACTAGTAGCCTTACAGAAAGAATCCACAGGAAAATGATCTATTGAATAGCAAAGATGACAGGGCATATACATAGCTGTGTATATTAAGGTTTAGCTAATATTTTACCATATTTATCTACGGCACTGCAAAAATTTTCCAGTCTTCTATCACCACTGTAAAAGTATTTAGCTCGTTGATGCACTTGTTCAGATTTGAGAGATACCACTGCAGCCTACTTTCTTTGGTCTTACTAGATTCTGAGGTGTTGAATTGCTTTCATAAAAAGTGTATATAGACAACATTAAAGTACCACAGAGGCTTTTACTTTTGCCTCTTGGCTGATATAAAGTGTGCAGTTTTAGTAGCTGTTTAACATGCAAAAAGTTTTTGATAAAGTTTATGATTTGCTATTGATTGTATTTCTAACTAATGTAACAGGAGTCATTCTTGGGTTGGTGTTTGTTTATTATATGACAATCTACTATATTTAAGTGTATGTGAGTGGTTTAAAGTTTGTATTTATGTTTTTGAGATACTTTCTGTAGATGTCTGTTTTAAGCTTCTTACAACTTTGTTAAAATTCAATCATTTTTAGCAGACATTTCCAAAAAGAGATTTTTGGCATATGCAGAAAGTTTTAAGGAATAGTTCAGATTTAAAAACAAAATATTTCTGTGATTAATACTTTTTCCATGTTAAAAAAAAAAAATTACATTGAAAAGATTTTTTTTTTTTAAAACTTGCAATTCACATTTTAATAGCACCAATGTGACTACCCAGTTTTAGTCACATTATAAAATGCAAAAGAATTATTTATTGCCCAAACAGAGATATTTTTATATCTTAGCTAAATGACAAGAAAATACAGTTTTGTAAGTGTTGATAGGCTTGTAGAAGACATGCATATTATTTCCAGGCCTTTTTCTTCCTGCTTTTATCTTCCAGTTGTTCCTCTAAGCTGTTTTGGTCCAGGTTTGGGGGCAAAAGAGCTGAAAAGAGTTGGGAAGGGTCTCTGTCTTCATTTATGATTACATCTGCTGTTGGTAGCTAGTGAGCATAAAGAATAAGAGAAAGGATGTGACAGGAAACGTGAAAAAGGAGTGATGGGCAGATATGGATGAAACAAGAGGAAAAAGTTGTGAGGAAAAGAGTTGTCAGGTAAAGGAGGGAAAATGGTGGAATACAGTATAAATCAGGATAAGGCTGAGAACCAGCAAGATCAAAAAGCTAAAAGACTAAGGAATATGAGGTGGTATTGCAGAAGGACATATATAAGCATGTGGTGTAAGGGCAGAGCTAGAGATCAAGGGACAAGGGGAAATGTAGAAGCCTGTGGAATAGGCTGAATGATTGTTTATCACTGCAGAAAATTCTCCTTCAAAACCCAGAACTGAATGCAAGACTGCAGATTTAGATTAGATATTAGGAAGAAATTCTTCAGTGAGGTTGGTGAGACAGTGTCACAGGTTGCCCAGAGAAGTTGTGGCAACAGCTAAGGCCAGGTTGGATGAGGCTTTGGGCAACCTGGTCTAGTGGGGAGCATCCCTGCCCATGACAAGGGGATTGGAACTAAACGATCTTTAAGGTCCCTTCTAATCAAACCGTTCTATGATTTTATGATATACTTTGCTTCTGCTAGTACATATTTGTGAAGTCTGGTGATGAGATTTATGTCCCACTCTATTTTACAGAAGAGTCAATGAAAAAGGCTTTTAAAGTTGATTTTAAAAGATGATTTGTGAATTTAGTTTGATTTGATCAAGCTTGTTTGTAAGATACTTTTCTTATCAATTTATTTGTTTGTTTGTTTTTACAAATAACACTGTGTAGTTCAGTTCTCAGAATGAAGCATTTTGGGACTAAATTCAGGTATGTTGTGAAAGAGGTTATTTTTATGACCTGTGCTCAGTTGTATTAGAAGTTTACATTATGTGATATATTATGTATTATTAAGTATATTTTATACAAATGAAGAAACAGGAAGTCTGGTCATCTGGTTAAACTTTTAGCTTCCCTTTTGATGAAGGATTCCTGTAGGTGGTGACTCAGTTCACGTGAAACAAACCTTTTGGGATTGGCACTGCCTGTTTCCTGTGTTTTCAACAGGAGATGTCTGCGTAAATTTTGTGAACAGATGCATTAATGCAGATCCATAGAAAATAATATGCAAGTTTCAATTTCTCTGAAATATCAGTCTTAGGTTTCTCCAACTGAATACTGTGAATTCTTGGATATTTTAAATTATTTTCTTCTGAATTTCTTTTTTTTTTTACTCAATTCCTTGTTTATAAAGACAGGAATTTAGTCTTGCATATGCTTTAAAGAGAAATATGTTAATGCTTGTAAAATAGTTCTTACGGTGAGAATACAGGCAAAATATGTGTGAAGAAATTAATAAATTGATATTTAACTCAGGATTTAAAAACTACATTAAATTTGTCTGGAGCTGCATACTAAACTAAACTAGGACAAAAATAATGAATTATGAAGGGAAAAAACAAGGGTGAAGAATAGCATATCAGGCTACAGTTATAAGTGATATCAAAACACACAATTGTAAGAACTCTAGCTACATCAGTTCAGACAATTCTTAACTAAAGTCTGAATTTTGAACCTTACATTATTTTTTACCTTTTTAAGCTATAACTGTTAGTATTACTGTAAAATACAGATTCTTATTTTGACTATTCAGAATCACAGGGTCTGAGATTTCTGTCTCTTGCAGTTCCTATGACAACACACCCAGATCACTGTTTCTGTCATTTTCTAATCTCACCAGCAGGCCTTTTTTTCTTCCTTTTCTGGTTTACCTGTTTCACAGTAAAATCAGTTGACGCTTACAGATAACTAGCAAAGATTGTTCACTTCTTAAACCTAGAACTCACAGTATCTACTAGACATGTTAAATGACATCACTGCAACTGTTCATTTCAGGATGTATGAGGATATAAGTGTCAAAATGTTCTTGTATAGAAAACATGCTGCCAGGTTTAATTCTGACCAGTGGAACATTAGATGCATTGACTCAATGAATACTAGGTTATTTCAGAGGTGTAATGTTATCTGAGTTTTCTATTCTCAATGTGAGACATTAGGAATGATAACACCTGTTATGATAAAACCATCATTAATTAAATAGCATCAGAATAACATAGTCTCCTAGCAACAGAGAAATACATTATCTCAAAAAGCCCCTCACATATCTGTAGGGCCCCTGTAAGGGATTTTTCCAGGGAAGGAGTAGAGATAGTTCATCTATAATCTTTTTACAGCAAAACAATGTTTTCTTTGCAATAAAAATAGCAGCACTGCATGAAAATATTAAACTACACTTTAGTGTCCTGGCATGCAGTTCTGAAATCTCTCTCACTTCCTGGGTTTGACGTATATTTCTATAGTAGGATAAGCTGTGTAACATAATTAACAGATGCTGACATTTGGTTTTGCAAAAAAAATATAATGAGAAATGTAAGTGGTGTTACTTTGACTGCTGAATTTTTCTGAATAGAGGCCAGAGAAAGGAATAGTTCTCTGCTCAGAAAAATTTGGGTTTAACCATGCTCCCCTTATCCCCCAGAAAAAAACCCAAAACAACCAAAAATAAAGAACTCAGGACTTAGAGATCTAGGAGATCTGTAGGAGAGGAATTGGTTCGAGACCATCTTAAAAATCTGAATGTGCACAAGTCCATGGGTCCTGTTGAAATCCATCCACGGGTCCTGAAGGAGCTGGCAAATGAAGCTGCTAAGCCGATGTCCATCATATTTGAAAAATCATGGCAGTCAGGTGAAGTTGCCGATGACTGGAAAAAGGGAAATATAACCCCCATTTTCAAGAAGGGGAAAATGGATGACCCGGGGAGTTACAGACCAGTCAGTCTCATCTCTGTGCCTGGCAAAATCTTGGAGCAGATTCTCCTGGAAGGCATGCTAAGGCACATGAAAAAGAACAAGGTGGTTGGTGACAGCCAGCATGGCTTCACTAAGGGGAAATCCTGCCTGACCAATTTAGTGGCCTTCTATGATGGGGCTACAGAACTGATGGACAGCGGTAAAGCAGTTGATGTCATCTACCTGGATTTGTGCAAAGCGTTCGACACTGTCCCACACGACATTCTTGTCTCTAAATTGGAGAGACATCAATTTGATGAATGGACCACTTGGTGGATAAAGAAATGGCTGGATGGGCACACACGGAGAGTTGTAGTCAATGGCTCAATGTCCAGCTGGAGACCAGTTACGAGTGGTGTCCCTCAGGGATCAGTGTTGGGACCGGTCTTGTTTAACATTTTCGTCGCTGACATGGACAGTGGGATTGAGTGCGCCCTCAGCAAGTTTGCCGATGACACCAAGCTGTGTGGTTTGGTTGATACGCTGGAGGGAAGGAATGCCATCCAGAGGGACCTTGAGATGCTTGTGAGGTGGGCTGATGCCAACCTCATGAAGCTTAACAATGCCAAGTGTGAGGTTCTACACCTGGGTCAGAGCAATCCCAGGCACAGCCACAGGCTGGGCAGAGAAGAGATTCAGAAGAGATTCAGAGCAGCCCTGCGGAGAAGGACTTGGGGGTGCTGGTCGATGAGAAAATGAACATGAGCCAGCAGTGTGCGCTTGCAGCCCAGAAAGCCAACCGTATCCTGGGCTGCATCAAAAGAATTGTGACCAGCAGGTTGAAGGAGGTTATCCTGCCCCTTTATTCTGCTCTTGTGAGACCTCACTTGGAGTATTGTGTTCAGTTCTGGTGTCCTCAACATAAAAAGGACATGGATCTGTTGGAACAAGTCCAGAGGAGAGCCACGAGAATGATCAGGGGACTGGAGCACCTCCCATATGAAGATAGGCTGAGAAAGTTGGGGCTGTTCAGCCTGGAGAAGAGAAGGCTGCGTGGAGACCTCATAGGCTAGATAATTTTATCATTAGAGAGTGATTATTTAATCTTCACCAATAGTTCGAGGCAGGATGACTTATCTATGAAAATCTGTCTGTTCAGAAAAATCTGCAGTAAAGGAAATTCCATAACTTTTTATTATTTATTAATATCTCAATACTTCGGAAGTTGTTATAAACTGGTGAAATCTTGTTTATAAAGTTACTCCTTGTGAAAGCTGTTTAGTCCTGCTGGACAAATCAGTGGAGATATCAAACAGAATTAACAACTTTTTCTATTAACTATTCTTTCTTTTTTTTTTTTTTTTCTTTTTTGTGAAATCATATTTCTAGACAAATTGGAAAGTAACCATCAAAACAATGCAAACAAACTCAATAATTTCCCTCACTTTGTTCCCAAAATCTCTTACATTGTTGCTGTTCATGTAAATTTTTCTCAGCTCCTCTAGATCTTCTTTCGAGTATATGTCTCAGACTGGGCATAGTCCTCATACTAAAGTTTTAATTAACAAGTATAGACCAGGAAAGAATAATGACTCGTTATTCATTATACCATTGCTGTTATGCCTGCATTTGTTTTTTGGTTTTCACCTCCCACCTAAGGTAAAATACAGCACATTCATTAAAGATCATCTAATTGATCACTTTACTGTGTATCAAGACCACTTTGAATTTTGATGCCATCCTAGTTCGGACCACAGACTTTTTATTTCATTACCTAAGTCTAAGGCACTGAAAGTCAGTTGAATTTCTTCCTTCAAGTAGGTAAAATATTTAATACTTTGACACAAAAGTTCCAAGTTTCTTTGGTTTGGTCTTGTTTATAATGAAGAATCAGAGCCTTATATTAGAGTCAGTATTGGCCTTTTCTGCTTTATGATGAAGCTAAATGTAAGACTGAAAATTTTCTTGTCAGGTGGACTTAATCTTGAAACATATCATTAGTGCAATTGTGAAGTATAAATTCAAAGGCAAAGCAATTCATTATAATGGACATTATATTTACCTGTTAACAGAACTGGAACAACTATGGAGATAGAAGTTCTATTTTTGCTCAGTGTGTGCAGAAATCAGTATATCAGGGGCTGAATATGGATGCGATATCTGTTTTCTCCACTGAAACAGTTGACTGAGAAGCATACCTCTATCTCACTGGACCCAGAACATAATTTTCCAACTGAACAGCTTGGGAGTTTGTTTACATCAACAACATATTTATGGTAAAACTCCTGATGCAGAATTTGTATCTGACATCATGGCCTTCAAGGAGTTATTTTTCTTTCCACTTTGACCTTAGTGGTCCACAATTTAAACCGATTACTTTGATTTTATTTTGCATTTAATGAAATTTAATGTCATCCCCTAAAGATAAGCAGCAGTAATAAACCATGAAATCAATATATTGTTTTTGCAGGTATTTAGAACATAAAATGCTAAAGGTGTTAATGTCTACAGATTTCACCACTGACAAAGTTTTTCTTTTTCTTTTTCTTTTTTTTTTTAATACTTAATCTCTCCTATTAATGTTGTCGCCATCTCCAATGTCAGTTTTATTTACCTCTTCCAAGTGGTCTGAAGATCCTGGCATGTCCCAGTAGATGTTTTTTACCCATCCAACAAAAACTAAACTTTTCTCAGTGCTTCAACATTTGTACAAATTCTTAGTAAAATCTGACAATTGTATGAGTAGTAGTCTTGTCTTACTGAAATTTAAAACAAAATTGTGTTTTTCTGTTCTGTGTTACCTCTTGTGAAGTCTTCTATAAAATTTAGACACGTACTTCCACCTTTATCTGTGCAGTTTTCTACCCATTCATATATTGAATTACCAAAGGATTTCAAGTATTGAGATGAGTGATAGATACCAAGGTACTTGTAAAAGTCTGTCTCTAAACACTTTGCAGTTTCAAGCGTCTATTAAACAGCAATATGCACAGATCACCTTAGTTACTACTGTTGCTTGGTGCTAACACTGTAAAGTCGCAAACCAGAAATCTCAGATGAGAGTGATATAAACGTAGCTTATAGTTTTGTGTCAATAACCAGGGGGTGAAGGTATAAATAAAATTCTGGTGGGTGCCCCAATCAGCAGAATAGGATTACAGTCACCTTCTTACCAAAAGAAAACAGATGTTTTTTTTCAATGACACAAGTACTTCACACTGAAGTTATTGCTGACAGGTGATGTAATGAAGTCACTGCTTCTCTGTCTAAGGAAGTGCTTCAGTGTGATAAACGCATGGCTCTCAAGTGTGGAGATGCTGAATCTAAGAAAGAAGATAATTGGGAGATATTGAATTATACTGGCATACTTCATGGACTGGTGACTTTATTTTCAAAATTTCAAAGTATTTGGTATTATATCACCATTTTCACAAACGACATATTAAAAAGAGATAAAAACCAAAAGTATCCATTAGCTTGGGTGAATTTAAATAATATGAAATCTGTTTTTGAAAATTAACAGTTTAAAGCATTTTTCTTCTCAGCGCATCAACATTTTAGGGGCTCAGGTTCAGAATTTTCAACAATACAGAAGCATACACTTGTCAATCATCCACTGGAAGTTTAATTTTAGGTGCTTTTTTGTTGTTGTTTATTTATTGTTGTTTTTTTCCCAATAACACATTGTAGCTCAGTGGTAGACTTATAAAAAAACATGCAATTTTCCAGGGCAGCACTTAATTTATTAATGTCTAAGTCTATGGCTTTTCTTATAATCCCTACTTCATTCTGTATCTTCTTGCCACCTTTGGTGACAAATCATTCTACCCAAAGGACAGTCCAATCTGTGTGTTGAATGAAGCATCGATCACAGCTTCTAGAAAATTAAGTTTGTGAGCACATAAAAGCTGGAGGAGTATCAGATACAGTACACCTAACTATGACTGCATAGGAAACGCATTGGGCATACATTTCTAATTTTAAATTCATTGAAATATATGCCTTATCAAAATTTCCTCTGAAACACTGTGGCTGGAACAAAGGAGTGTGTCTATTATTTGTCACTGGTTGTTATGTACAGAGCTCTCAATTTCAAGTTCACATCTTTTTGTACTCTCCTTGCCACACACGCAGCCAAAACCAATTTCTTTGAAAGCATTTAAGAAAAAAAGTCTTGCATTAATTCCCCCTGACCCCAGCTCCCCTTCCCCCTATTTCTTTAAAGGGTAATTATACTGCTAGACAATATGTTAAATCAGTTTGATTAGCAAAGCAATAGATTTTTACACACCATTCCAAACTAATTGTATAGTCACAAAAGAATGAGTCACAACAAGCCAAGGGTCTAAGAGGGCTGCTGGTGAACTTACCATAACCTTGTGTTCCTTTCATTAATTTTGTGGAGCATGTCTAAAATGACAACAGCATCTGCTGCTGAGCTCCCTCAGTGATGCAATTAAATAGAACAAATCACATTAATTGATTAAACATTAATTTTTACTTGCCTAGTATCTCAAGATAATGTTACACTCACTCAATCTGACACTTTCAACTACATATATATATAACAGATATAAGCAATATTTATTTTTCCTCCTATTTTTGTACAGGACAATGTTTTGGCAGTCAATAAATCTGATTTCAAATAATATTGATTAATCTGCAACATCCACATAAAAACAAAGGGATTTGAATGACCAATTTAATATTACTTTTCTCTCATTGCTTGTTTGAAGAAAATTTTATCTAAATATTGTCTCTGTTTTGGAAATCTGAAGTTTAAAAATTTAGCAAAAATGTATTTCAGTGTGGAGTGTATTTGCACGTGTACTGACTGTCTCATCTACTGAAGGTTCTTGGTTAAGATTTTGTCAAAATATTTTAACCCAAATGAAAATTCAGTTTCCCTCCAACTGATGAGTGTTACAATATGTCATCAGATTAGCTGTTCCAGGCTTATGTGGTGGTGAGTTCCAAGGGTGGCTTCTGTAAGAAAGTATGTGCAACTGCCCTCATGTGATGTGGGATAGACTGTTCTAGTCAGTTTCAGCTCCAATGCAGATTTGCTGCTGGCCAAAGCTAACCTATTTGGTGATATTGGCAGTGTCTTTGTGATATTTTAAAAATGGTAAAAAATGCTGCACAACAGCAGATGGAAGAGAGCAGTGAGAACGTGAGAGAAACAGCCCTGCAGACACAGAGGCAAAAGAAGGAGGGAAGGAGGTGCTCCAGGCGGTGGAGCTGAGATTCCCCTGCAAACAGTGTTGCAGAACATGGTGAGGCAGGCTGCGCCCCTGCAGCCCATGGAGGTTCACAGTGGAGCAGATACTCACCTGCAGCTCATGGAGGACACCACAACTAATCAGGGGATGCCCAAAGGAGGCTGTGACCACATGGGAAGCCCACGCTGGAGCAGGATCCTGGCAAGACCTGTGGTGCCATGGAGAGAGTAGGCCACACTGGAGCAGCTGGACACGTCCTAAGCTGCAGCCTGTGGTGATTCTGTGCGGGAGCAGGCTTCTTACAGGAACTATGACCCATGGAGGAGCTCATGCATCAGCAGGTTTTCTGGGAGTATCTGTGACCCTGTGGGGAATTCATTCTGAAACACAATGCTCCTGAAGGTCTGTATGCCATGGAAATATTTAGAGCAGTTTGTGAAAGACCATTTCCTGTGAAGAGAACATAATGCTGGAAGAGTGGAAGAGTGTGAGGAGAAATGAGTGTCAGAAAAAGTACTGTGAGTTAAATACAACCCCCATTCTTCACCGCCTGGTCCTGCTCAGGGGAGGTGGAGAAGTTCAAAGTGGAGCCTCGTAAGAAGGAAAGAGTGGGAGGTTATTTTACATTTGTTCTTAGTTCTCATTATCATACTCTCTTTAATTAACAATAAATTAAACTAATCAACATAGAATCATAGAATTACTTGTGTTATTAAAAGAAGTGACCTTTAAAGGTCATCTAGTCCAAACCCCCCTGGCAATAAGGAGGAACATCTTCAATTAGATCAATTTGCTTAGAGCCCCATCCAGCCTAGCCTTGAGTGTTTCTGTATACATCATTTCCAGAGATGAGTCATCTGCCACATCTCTGGGCAACCTCTTCAAGTGTTTCACCTAGTCTTCCCCAAGACAAGTCTGTTTTGCCATGACAGTAATTAGTAAGTGATTTTCCTACGTTTACCTTGACCCACAAGCTTTTTACAGTGTTGTCTCCCTGTGCCCTGTAAAGAAAGGGGGTTGGCTGAGTGGCTTGCTGGGCACCTGGCAGCCAGCAAACGTCAACCCTCTTCATAATAAATATTTCATTATAAGTATTTTTATTTTTGCAACATAAAAAGTGACAAGTAGGGGGAAGGAATAGGGAGCTATGACCTAAAATTCAGAAGACTGGAATTTTCTTCTGGCTGGTGGAATCTATAAAATGTGCTGATTATTCTGTATTTTATCTTTTTTACTATTCATAAAACATCAGATCAACATAGTTATTATCATGAGGAAGCAAATAATTGCAGGTGCACACTTTGTAAAGAACAATCAACAACATGTTGAAGCTAGGAGATAATTCCACTAAAATTTGCATTAGGAAGAGACAATCACATTCTTCCTTTAGACTTCATACTGGATTGTGAACTGAACCATAAGGAGTAGCTCCTGTAGTGTGCACCCCAGAATCTTTACTGAAAATTTCAGTACTACAGGTACCACATGCTAAAGAATTTCCAAGCCCTTGATGTTAGCCAATACATTCAGGACAAGCTTTTCCACTTTCTTTTCATTCATATTTAATAGTCTTAACTTTAAGGAAGAAAGTCTTCCATAGTTTTAGCAAATGGATTTTGCCCACTAAGGTAACAGGAGGGGGTATTAGCATACTCAACGCATAAAATGATAATGACTAGCAGTTTGTCTTACATTTTTTGTCTTGTATTTCTTTGCCAATGTTATATGTACTATCTGGCAAAACTCACAAAAGCAATAGAACTTAGAGGAGATACTTCAATTCTATTTTAATTAATTCATTCCACAAAATGTTTTGCAGCCCATATGGTGACCCCCTGCTCTTTTTCATACACTGTGGGGAGAAACTTGTGTCTTCATTTCCCTATTTTGCAGGTTTAAATTAGCCCCATAGTGTTACATTTGTTTTCTCATATTTTTTTTTCTGTGGGTTTCCTTAAGTACATGAGAGAAGACCAACCTCCTGCTGTTGCATATTCATCCAATCCACCAAAAGCAGAAGGAATCTGCTCACAGTGAACATTCACTTCATGCTGGTTTGCATTCTGATTTCAACTGGGAAAGATACTACATAAACAAACAGCTGCTTTTTAAGTGGAAAGTAAGTGCATAGCACATTCGCTTTTACATACTGATTGTATTGTTGGGTCCTTTAGTTCAGTATCATAGAAACTGGAGTCATATACATTGTTTATTTTTTCTTCTATTCACTTCCATTCAAACCCAGTCACTCTTTTGATTTTTTTAAAAATTAAAAACAGGAACAAGAATCATTACATCCTTTCTATAAAGGTTTGTTGAAGTCTGTTTCATGTTGCATTTTACTTGTCAGTATATTTGTGAAGACTGTGAAAAATCACTTGACCAAAAGTCTATGGAATCTGATAGGTAATAATACTGTGTCTTAGAACAAATTTCCTGATGTCTATCTTAACATATACTGATGGTGATGTACTTAAAATTTTGTTTCTCAATTCATAGGTCTAGGTGTTGACAGGAGTTCGTGACAGGTATGATACCTAATTGTCTTTCACTAGTATTCTGCGTTATGGATACTAACTTATGTAATTACGTTATAGGTGATATTATAGCTGCTACATGTCCAATTAAATCCTGGACACTGAACTGCAGTTATTACCTAAGCAACAGAATGGAAATGACTGGTGACAGACAAGACTCATATCATGACCAGGTTCTGTCTCTATGTTGCTCTCCTGGTGTCATGGTCTGCTGGAGCAAGGATACAGGACCAGTGTCAGTAGTGATGGCCTGCGCAAGTCGATTGCAGACATTGCAGATCAGGGTAAGGACTGAAGAGCTCAGGGAGCACTATGTATTTCCACTTTCTTCTGTTTGGAACACTTTTTTGAACATAAATTTTGAATATTCTCTTAAAAAGAGAAAAAAAAATAGAAGTTCTCAGTAAGTATGGAAGATGGAAATCTTGGCTGCTAACTTCTAAATCGTTATGTGGCCAGAATTTTATCCTGAAAGCCAGTATGGATTTTTCTATGAGGTTGAATGAGCACCTTCTGCTACATGATTTTTGAATAGAACAGATAAGTCAAAGCATTTACAGAAGGGCTTAAAGGTTGTTCTCCACTTTCTTAGGATTCTGCAAATGGATAACTTATTAGGGAGAGGTGAGGCAAAGGAATATCCCTTTAAATTCCCAGTTGAATAAGATAAGTTTCACAAAATACCATGGAAATAATTTCTAAAAGATATTTAAACTTTTTAAATTGCTTTAAATTTGCACTCAGTCTTTACATTGATCTCAGTGAGAGATTTTGAATGCTCAGCAGGCATTTGGCTTTGAATTTACTGGTCTGACTTTGAGTGCAAACGTGACATTTTTGTCCTTTATTTTTATCTCAGATTTTGCTCTGCTTGACTCCAATTTTGACACTTTTGTCCTTTTCTTTCATCCATTAATGATCAGTAACAGCTTTCAACCCCCCAGATTTAATGAAGAACTTTTAAGACTTGGTAAATTATATTCATAAACATTTCTTCATCTTGTTCCGTTTTTCACTCAGAATACGCAGCATGAGAATACAAAAATCTACAAGGTGGAAAGAGTCAATAGTATCTAGATGCAAAAGTGACTTTTGTTTGACAATTTTCCTGAAGACTAGAGGGTTATATAAAAATACAGCAGACAAATGGGATCCACAGGGACCCCTTTAAGATCTTTATGAATATTTGAAAGGGCATCTGGATCCATGGCTACACAGGGCAATCAATTGCTATGAATTTTTATTTCCCCAAGCACTCAGAGGGAATGGCATGACAGGTATATATTATCAGCAAGCTTCATTTAAAGTAACATGGGTTTTGTTTTAATAGGACCAAGGGTGAGAAAAAACCTCATTCACAATAATCAAATTTAAACTGAGGTTGGCAAAGCTCGTTGTTTAATTACTGCAATTATTGTAAAACTGAATTCTTCCTATTCTTTTTTAGATTCTGTATAGTCTTTTCTGAATTCTAGAACTGCTTCTTTGGAAATTTGAAAAGCAGTCTCAGGAGCCTACAGAAATGAATAATGAAAAAAACCCTCTTTTTTATGAGAATTGAGCATCAAAATAGGTTTGGATTTTGAAGGTGTCCTTTCTTCCTTTCTTGGTAGAAATTACTTTTTGAAAAACGTTGATGGAGAAGAGTTTAGACCTTTAAGTTTTGACAGTCACCAACTTCTTTAAAGATTTTTGATAGAGATGATTAGAAACGTTATTGTGTCACTGGAAATCCAGTTGTCCCTGTCATTTATGTATATCTTTTGTGATATATGTATGTAATTAGCTAAACTACATATATATTAACCCATATTTGTCATAAACCCATGAAAGGAGGCAGTATTATATTTATTTCTTTCTGAATAACATGAAGTTCCTTCTATTTTTTTTGCCTTTTTTTCAGATGTCTGGTCAGGTCCAAAATGTTTTTCTTAGCAAAGCCCAAGTTCAAATGGTGCAGAAATAGCTACACTTAGGAGATAAAAAAGGAGTAGATATACTGTAGAATTATAGTATATCTGGTATAAAAATGAATGCTGCTTTGCCTGTGTGGGTACTCAATAATGTATATAACCATAAATGTGGTGTGTATGCAACTTGCTTCTTTGAGATTTTAAATTCACTCCCACAAATTGAGCTATTTAATCAACATGACATTACTGGCTCCAGAAATTATCTGTAGAAGACACAAGTTGAAGGACTTGATGCAGAAGGTGTCACAGTTATTTTAAGTTACATGTAGTAAGTAAGACACATGCTTCTTATTTTGCCATTTTTCAGTAAGCTCAGATTTTAGGAAGACTGTAATCCAAAACACTTTACTGTTGAGCAAATCACATATGATATAAAATAGTAGGTAAATTTTAAGAAGTCTGTAGGCAGGGATTAGTATATGGAATAAAACAGTTGTTTGGTGGCATAATACCCCCAATTCAGTTCCTTAGACCTTGCTCTTAGAGAGAATTGTTTTTATTTTACAGTATTTCTTATACAGAGGTCACTGGCCATAAAAATTATTGAATCCATTATAAGCTTGTAGAATTTCTCAAAATCATGCCATTGCTTAGTTTCTTACAATTTCCCCATCAATTCCATAAAAACTATTTTCTAGAAAGTAATCTTGTTGGGGTGGGTTTTTTTGTTTTGTTTTTGCTTTTGGGGGCTTGTTTCATTTTTTTTTTTTTTTTTTTATGCCTAAAGCTAAAATATGGAACATTTTGATTGGTGATTTTAATTTAACTGGAGATGAAGATTTAGCATGGTAGCTGTTGTTCTGAATATCATTTACTGAGGTTTCACCTCAAGCTATTTTTGATATACAGATAACCATTGAAAGATTGTTGCCATATGCACACATGAAATCCCTGATCAATACTCAAATATACAACTGACTCTAGCCCTCCCGGTTAAAAAATAACTGAACTAAAACAACCTAATCATAGAATTGTTCATAGAATCATAGAATAGTTAGTGTTGGAAAGGACCTTAAGACCATCTAGTTCCAACCCCCCTGCCATGGGCAGGGACACCTCACACTAAACCATCTCACCAAAGGCTCTGTCCAATCTGGCCAAATTGGTCAGGGAGGATTTCCCCTTAGTGCAGCCATGCTGGCTGTCACCAACCACCTTGTTGTTTTTCATGTGCCTTAGCATGCCTTCCAGGAGAATTTGCTCAAAGATTTTGCCACACACAGAGGTGAGACTGACTGGTCTGTAACTCCCTGGGTCATCCATTTTCCCCTTCTTGAAAATGGGGGTTACATTTCCCTTTTTCCAGTCGTTGGGAACTTCACCTGACTGCCATGATTTTTCAAATATGGTGGCCTGCGGCTTAGCAACTTCATTTGCCAGCTCCTTCAGGACCCGTGGATGGATTTCATCAGGACCCGTGGACTTGTGCACATTCAGATTTTTAAGATGGTCTTGAACCAATTCCTCTCCTACAGTTGGCCCAAGGTCTCCATTCTCACAGTCCCTGCGTCTGCCTTCCAAGACTTGGGTGGTCCGGTCAGAGCCTCTGCTGGAGAAGACCGAGGCAAAGAAGTCATAAATACTATCTTAACACTTAAAAAAAAAAAAAAAAAAAAAAATCAGCATTAACAACTGGATTCAGGTAGATTCACCTGAAAATTATGGCACTTAAATACATACTTTAAAATTGCTACATCTCTCTTCAGCTTGCACTTGTTGAAAACCAAAAGATGTGTAAAATCATGAAATCCTGAGAATATTTCCACTTGCTACTTACCCATTTTTCTGCCAGTTCATTAAAATATTTGTTCAGTTCATATTTGTTACATTTTGTTTCACTGCAGTGAATTTTGTTATGTATAAAAATATTTTAGTATCAGTTCAGACAAAGGAAGGAAATTATACTGAATGTTGTTCAGTTCCATCCCCTTCTCAGCCCTTAATTATTTCTTTAGTTCTGATACATGGTTTGGTATCCACCCTTCTTTTTCTCTAACTGGAAGCAGTTGAAAGGTGCTACGAAAGCTCTGATCTACATTCCCAAGGGAGTACGACACATTAAATTGGAGCTGGGAATGCGTTAATCACTTTCATTTTCACTATATGCCAACACAGTCATTTAAACAAGAACTTTGCTACTAACCTTGTTATTTGAATCTCTATACTTTTCTTTTTAATGTACTTGGCAACAATGTGTATCTTAATCTGTCATTTTTAGATCCTTGCTTTCTGCTTCCTATTCTACATCTAGCCTGTTATTAGAAATATGTTTAACCATTCATATTCAATGATGCTGATATATGCCAATGATTTAAATTCCCATATTGCTGTATACTCTGAATGGGCAGAATTCGCCTTTGTAGCTTCAATGACATGCTATAAAGCTGAGTAGTGAATTGTGTTCATTTCAGTGTATGGAGGGGACAGATACAGCTACAATGATTGGTGCATATTATTCTCTAGAGGCTACACATGTCTAAGATTCAGGCCTGAAAGACAGTGTTCTCAGTTAAGGTCACAGAAGGAAAAGGGATTAATAAAATTAACTTGCATAGAAGTAATTAAAAGAGTGCCAAAATATCAAACTGTAAAAAAAGTTTGAACATTGAATAAAAAGAGTGCCATGGTGGTCCCATCACTTCAAGTGTTCAATTAGACCTATAAGTCTAAAGGAAGGCATAAAGAGTTTTCTCCCATGTAGCCCTGATGGCAAGTCTGGAGACTCCGTTCCAGTTTCCTGTTTGTCACTGTAATTGCTGTAGTCCCTTTGCTCACCCTACCTTCATGCAAAATGTCTGATTTGTCCCTTTTTCAGTATCCTCAACATTTAGCCACTTTATTGATCCCTTCAGTGTTCAGCTTTTTCTCATAGAAATTTTTCTAATCCTCTTTTCTAAAGGAGAACATTAACAACAAAATACTGCTCTAGTCTGGAGGATTTGACTTCAAGGCACCCTTTGATAAAATATACTTGAATATGGGAATATATTTTAAAATATAAAATGCCAATAGAATAGAAAGCAATGAGGTAAAGGCATTGTCCTGGGTTCAGCAGTAGCAGTCATTTTTCTCCTTGGTAGCTGGTGCAGCGCTGTGTTTTGACTTTCGGCCTGGGAACAAAGCTGATGACACCGATGTTTTGGTCTGGCCAAGGACTTCGTGAGCCTCATGCTCTGCCAGGGAGGAGGGAAGCCGGGAGGAAGCAGAGACAGGACATCTGACCCAAACTGACCAAAGAGGTATTCCATACCACAGCACGTCATGCCCAGGATGTAACTGGGAGTTACCCGGAAGGGCTGAGAGACTGCGGGGTTGAATGAGATATCTGTTGGTGCTTGGTCGGGCTGGGGGGGCGAGTTATCGGTTGCCTGGTGATGAGGTGTTGTATTCTCTTCCCTTGTTATTTCCTTTATCATTATTATTACTGGTGGTAGCAGTAGTGATTTGTGTTATACCTTAGTTACTAAACTGTTCTTATCTCAACCTGTGGGAGTTGCATTCTTTTTGATTCTCCTCTCCGTCCCTCTGGGAGCAGGGGGAGGGCAACAAGTTTTGAGAGCCTGAAGTTTTCCTTCCTCATACTAAACCCTGCAATTAGCAGTTTTCAATTGTTTCTACACAAAACTGTATCAGACTGAGAAACTTAGACAAGAGAAGAGCAATGAGAGAAGGAACCCTAGTGATAGCCAGCTTAAGTGAGTGATCAGTCCTCCCTGTAAGTACAATGTCCTAGCTACAGAACATACAGAAAAGTTATGAACTGAATTCTCATACTTGTATGCATGTATACTAATGCAAAGTTACTACATGGTCTGGTTCTTCCTTAAAAAAAATCATATTTTGGAATTACAATGTAGCTCCATTTGGTGAAGGCAGTTGTCTGAAAGCCACAATAAAATCCCTGTTTTGGGGTTATAATTGTACCGCTTCTTTATTTATGTAAGGAAGACAAAGGATTTCTGCTATCGCCCTGTATAATTAAGGGCATCAATAAATAGGACCCACCTGTCATAATAACTGGCATTCTAGAAGTGGTTTAGGAGCCACAAAACAGCCAAAGGGCTCAAAGGAAAGCTTATAAAAGTAAATAGATTTGCAATACAGGAAAGATGAAGAATAATAAATTCAGCCTTGTTTTCACAGAGGAATTCCTCAAAAAATGTTTAGGACTGCAGTATGCTTATTAGGTATACAGGTGGGTTGTTTCTTAAACACATTGATGGATAATGTTGCATGACTTGCTTGGATACAGTGAAATGTACTGATGTGGCTCTGCCTGTAGTCCTGGCTGGCCGGAAGATCAATAGACTCAGACTTCTATACATGTTTTCAGTCTGGATTTCTTTGCTGTACTTGAATGTTCCTTAGAGCTAGGCGGATCTTTTAAGACCTTGAAAATTCCCCTCCTAGAAATGACTTTTTTTTTTTTCTTTATACCATGCAGTGCCATGGTTCAGCCACACTCAGGCTTGAAGATGGTTTTCATTATCCTCTTTTTCTTTAAAGTAGTTAATCTGTTCTGTAGGTGATCTGACTGTTAGTAACTTTTTTGGAGTACACAGCAAAAAAAAGAATTGGCTTGCTCTGCTGGGTAGCCATCTTTTTCTCTGAGCCTGCTCTGTTAAGCAGACAAGTGCCAAAGCTAAGCAGTCTTCCGCTGTCAGCTCTGTGCTTGCCTCATCATTCCCTTCTGATTTTTGTCTTAAAACAAGAGTACAATGCAGCAGAGAAGAAACACACAGAGTCCTGCCCTAGTTTAGCTGCAAACAGGCAGGAAGAATATGTGTCAAACCTTATTTGTAATCTCTATATAAATTCTGCAGATCGGGAGAGTGTGTGTTTGTGTACATATATATATATATATATACGCATACATGTCATATATAGGTATATAAAAAGAAAGGATGGTGGAAATTAAGATGAAGATACAGGAAAAATCCCTTAGGACCTACATGCAATGGAGACAGTACATAATTAACCATTTTACTTTCCATATCCCAGTAACAGCAGCCAAGTCACTACAATGATAATACGATACTACCCAAACCAGTGAAGTTTTGGGTAATAGTTTCAACAAGATACGTTGGTTTTTTTTTTGTTTTCTTTTGTGATCCACAGGAGAATGTTATATTTTGGTGTATTTACTGTGCTTATAATTGTGTCAGAGTTACTGTTTGTTTATAATTAGTCTATAATAAATGGTGCAATCTAAGAGGAAATAACCAGCTCTGTTAAAAGCCATTAATTTTCACACACAAAAGTTGACACTTTAATAATTTGCAAGCCTAATTCAAACTTTTTTTTTTTTTCTGGTTCTGTCTTATTTACAAACATCTTGGTTGAATTTATAAATAAACAATAGCTGAAATGTTTCATTTTAAATAGCATAAAGAGGCATTTGTATAGCAATGTTTAGCAAAAAGGTCCAGGGTTCTGTCAGGTGGAGGATTAACACTGAAACAAAGGTCTGAATAAATGCATGGTATTTCAAACCAAATTCACTAACCACACAGGGGATCACATTTTTAGATAAAGTTTTTTCATTTAATATGAGACAGTACAATCCTTCTGTTTGGTTCGTGATAAATTGCTTAGTGTGTGTCTGCTGGGACATAATACAAGAAGATATTCTTAACCCCAGAACTATAACACCTGATTATTTCCTAAGACTCTTGACAGCTTTGGGACTGATAAAAGAAACCTTTGTAGGGAAGAGGGAAGGAAGGAGAATAGGGAAAAGTTCTGCAGGTGCTTTTCATAGAATCATTTAGGCTAGAAAAGACCTTTAAGATCATCAACCATTACCACAGCACTGCCAAGACCACCACTAAGCCATGTCACTAAGCACCACATCTACATAACTTTTAAAAACCTCCAGGGATGGTGATTCCACCACTTCTGTGGCGAGCCTGTTCCAACGTTTGACAACCCTTTTGGTGAAGAAATTTTTCTTAATATCCAATCTAAACCTCCCCTGGTGCAATTTAAGGTCATTTCCTCTTTTCCTATTACTCGTTACATGAGAGAACAGCCAACAACTCACTTCATCCTCCTTTCAGGTATTCATAGAGAGCAATAAGGTCCCACATGAGTCTTCTCTTCTCCAGACTAAACAACCCCAGTTACCTTAGCCATTTCTTATCAGAATTGTACCCCGGGCCCTTCACCAGCTTCAGTGCCGTTCTCTGCACATGCCCCAACACCTCATTGTCTCTCTTTTAGTGAAAGGCCCAGAACTGGACACAGTATTTGAGGTGTGGCCTCACCAGTGCCAAGCACAGGGGGATGATCACTGCCCTGGCCCTGCTGGCCATACTATTACTGATACAGGCCAAGATGCCGTCGGCCTTCTTGGCTGCCTGGTCACAAGGTGGCTCATGCTCAGCCAGCTGCCAACCAACATCCACAAGTCCTTTTCCACCAAGCAGTTTTCCAGCCACTCTTCTGCAAGCACTACATGGGGTTATTGAGGCCCAAGTGCAGGACTGGCACTTTGTTTTGTTGACTCTCATACAGGTGGCCCCAACTCACCAGACAGAACTGCTGATAAATGACTGAAAGTGGCTCAGTCTACACATCCACCAGATCCCTCAGTACTTTGGGTGGACTCCATCTGGCCCCATAGGCTTGTGTCTTTATGATGTAGCAGGTCACTGACCATTTGTCCTTGGACTGAGGAGGTTACGTTCTTTTCACTGTTCTTGTCTTCCAGCTCAGGGGCATACATATCAGGAGAAGAGCTGCTGTACTATTAAAGACTGAGGCAAAGAAATCATTAAGTACCTCAGCCTTTTCCTTGCCCTTTCTCAGTTACGTTTCCCCTTGCATCAAATAAAGGATTTGATTCTCCTTAGCCCTCCTTTTGTTGACTTTTATGGCAGTAATCAGTTTAAGTTCTAGTTGGGCTTTGGCCCTTCTAATCTTCTCCCTCATTAAATCCTTGTTCTCCTCCTGAGTTGCCTGACTGTTCTGCCAAAGGTCATACACTCTTCTTTTTTTCCTGAGTTACAGGCAGCACTCTGTTTAGCCAGGAGAGTCGTCTTCTCTGCTGGCTTGTCTTTTGAAATATGGTAGGCTGGCTTGTCTTTTGACGTATGGTAGGCTGGCTTAGCATATTTTTACATAATATTGGAGGGTGTTTGCTTGAAACCTTTTTTTTTTGTTTCTTTTTTGTTTGCTTTTCTTTAAACTAGCTAATTTAATAACTTTACTGGCTAATTTTCAGCTTTGAATATTTGCTGCAGCAATAGGGTATTTATGAGGAAGATGCACTGAATTTAAGAACTCAAGGAATAAAGAATACAAAACCTAGCAAAAAGTCATGCTCTATTTCCTAGCTTTGATAGAATCAGATTTAATGAATGTCTAGCTTTAGTTTTTCATCACTTGTGATACTGTTAGTGTGGTGCTTATACAAGATGACTTAGGCCCCTGCAAGAGTAGATAATCACTAAATACACTCCTATTCCTTTCAGTTCATAGGAGATCTAGCAGTCTGATTACTTTCACAAGAATGTATTTTTTTAACTTTATTTTAAACAGCTTTGCAACTGAAAAGCTGGGAAGCGGAAAAATACAATTTAACATTATGTTGCTGTTTTTTTTTTTTTTCAGGAGGAAAGGCACCATTTGAATTTAATTATGAGAACTGATATATGAGATAAGGAATCTCAAAGATTCCTTAACTAATATATGTAACATACATATAGTGTATAAATAAAATTGTTTAAGGGATCTTTGAAAACCATGAGTATTATAATTTGTATGATGTTTAAAACACTCTTTAGCAATGTTCAGAACATACATACGTAAAGATATATATGCCTTCAGGCTAATTTAGATGCAGAAAATATTTATGATGACTAAGACAGGAATTTCTGTGAACTTTGTCTTTATTTATGGTGTATTTTACAGTGAATGGAGCAAGGGGTTCACATCTTTTTTTTTTTGTTGTGCATTTTTTAACATGGCAGTAACTGCTAAATACTTTTCTTTCAGATTACAGAAAGCAATACTGATTGAGACAGTTGCTTTGCAAAATATTTCCACCTCATCATATTTCTTTATTTCCAAATGCCATACTTCAAAAGTACAGTATAGCAACCTAACCAGAAGGATATTTTGATACTTTTTAGGATGTACAGTCCATTAAGTCCACAGAATAAAATGCAGGGATAGAAAATAAACTGTCATTTCTATGAAATTTTGCAGTAGTTTGGGTCAGCTGGTGTGTGACTGAACAAAAATGAACAGTATCACCAATACTGAGAGACTGAGTGCTTACCCTGAAATTCAATTAGTTTCACTTTTTCATTTAAAGCTTTTAATATTATTTCATTAAAACTATTTTGCTTAAAAAAAAAAAAAAAGGACAAATTTCTCAAGCACTTTCATTTATGTCATAATGATGCACTGGTTCAAGATGGCTGCTTTTAATTGCAGCTTTCTGGTTTATAGCTTGAATTCCTCATTGCTCTGGAATGAATTGCAGCATAGATCCTAAGAACACTGGAGACAGATAGAAATCTGGATTGCCAAATTTAGAGTTGCATGTACGGATCCCACAAGTTAGTTTCATTTTGACTTTAAGAATTAACAACAGTGAAGATATTACTGTCCTTAAAAGTTTAAGACTGGATAACATAACAGAATTTTTAATAAATTTTGAAAGCTGAGGGCTGTTTAGAACCATTTTTTTCTTATAACTTTTTTGAGAGAAGCTCAATTTCAGTTTCTCTATCCTTCTTTCACTCATTCTTTTGGTTGTTCACCCTTTTGCTCACTTGTTCTTTTCTGCTCTCTTTCCTACTTAGACTTATGTCTACTAATCATTTCTGGATTCATGGAAGAGTGTGATGGAAAAGCACTGATTATTTCATTTGTGTACTATGTCAGAAACTCCTAGTTTATGCTTTCATTTGCAGTGTAATGATCTAAAAAGGCTTAAAACTAAAGAAAATATTTTTTAATGTAGGCTAGGGGGTATTTGTTTCCTTGGAATGTTTTTTTCTTGGGGGGGTTGCTTTTCAATTGTTAGGTTTTGATATTGTAAATTTGATATTAAGAGGAAATATGGACATATCAAAATAGTTTTAATCAAAGCCAGTATAAGACATCTGCTTCAGTAAAGTAATAAAACTGAAAAAGGAAAAGCAGGATTTTAATTTGCTTAGAAGTTATTTGAAGTCCATTGGCATCCACCTTGAATGTATATCTGAATGGAAAAAATGAAATGACTGAACAGAAAATGGAGACATCTGACTCATGCAGTGTAATAAAATCTATGACATTTTTGAGTGATGAAAAACATTAAATTATAATGGAAATGCTCAGCACAAAACTCAAGATTCCAAGAACTATTAATCAAGACCATAAGAAATGTAAAGAGGAAATCATGTAAATGCAATGGGCAGTTGAGTAATAAACAGGTAGGAAAATTCATATTACCTACATATTAAAATAATTGATCATAATCTACTTAAGTGGGCAAAAAGTCTGGGGAGAGTCAATTGGAGTGAAAAATGACATTGTGTGTTTCTAGAACGTTGAGAGCTCAGAAGTAAATTATTTTGTTACTGGTATACATCTTAGCAAAACACAAGACGACTATAATCTGATAGACAGTACATCTGCTACAGATCGTCAAATCCTACTAAAGAAGATAAGTTATGCCTCTAAGCACTAATTTCTAAAATATAGTATTGGGGAAAAACTATGTTATTTTTGAGATTTCAGGCTGGGTTTCTTGCTTAACACGTTCTACTTACAAGGTCTGTACCACCTGCTGAACTTAGAGATGGCATTTTCCTAACTTTAGAAAGACCTGTGTACAGATAAAAGAAAAATTTGTTTTAGTTTGCATTTTAGAACAATAAAGGAGAGATTGCCACAGAACTATAAAGCTTGCAGTTACTGTCTTGGGTGACATACATTATGTTCATAGAGAACAAAAGTCCAAACCAGAAATTAATTTGATGAAAATCAGCTAAGACTAAAAGTTGAAACTAAGAAATAGTAACAATAATTGAGAAATACATAATACCATTTCTTGAAAAACCAGAAGAAAAGCCAATTCCATGTTAAAAGAACTTCCATACAGGCTTTAAAATCTAGGTTATCTTTAAGGAGAAGTGGCCATTAAAAAAATAATTAAAACCCCCACAAAACTAATTTGTTGTATCGGTTTCTGTTGGTGTAAATTTAATTTTCATAATAGTAGTTTGTATGGTTCTGGTTTTGATCTTTGCTGAAAACAGTATAGATGATACAGGGATGTTTTCAATTATAGCTCATGACAAATACACAGACTTCTGCAAATATTAGTACTGCATAACATCTTCATTTGGAAAATTGAATGATATATCACCATAGAGTCATATATGTGATTGACGAACTAAAAGCTGTTAAAATCAATTTGTTAGATGTATAGGAAAATATATACCCCAATTAAATCATGTCCATTGAAACTGCAGTATGAACTAATTCAGGAATTTCCTGAGGTCTGTGTTATGAAAGGGTGATGGTGACAAAGCCTCTTGGTTGCATAATTATTGAATCTATTAATTTTGATAATGCTTCATATAATTTCATTTTAGTATTTTAGGCTTACAAAGGTCTAAAGGGAGTTAGATTTTACCTTCTGGTAACTTACAGTGAGAAGATAGTCCTATACCCCTTCTTCCACATTGAAAATTATAGCTGTCCTTTGTATACAGACATCACAAACTCACTTCCAATAATGGCTTCTACAGCTAGAAGCTGATTTTGAATACAGGCTAAATGGCAGTAACATGCAATCTCTAGAATTGTTTAGGTGCTTTGCAAACTATTGACTCATATAACTTGAGCTACTTATTTCTGGTATTCCTTCTTTGTTTTTACCACATAGGACATCACTTAGGGACTCATAACTTCATTAACATAAAATGACAGAACACTTACTTGTAAATGCAAAATGTATTGTAAATAATAATGTATGTTCCTGTGTGCACAACATTGCAAACTATGTATTTCATAATAATTTAGGAGGATAATATACGTTTTTAAAATCTGAGAGGTTTCATTTTTGTATCAGCTGTTATGCTGCAGAATTTAGCATTTTATAACATATCTTTCAAAGTTAGAGGTATTTATCCTCAGATAACTTTCTCATGGCTGATCATCCTTTATCTTTCTAAATAAATGTAACATTATCTTGATGTCATCAATTCTGGTGAAACTGGAATAATGCCTTCCTTTGAGCTTCTCACTAGCAATATTTTTAATGATTTTGCTCCCGCTTTCTGTCTTCCATTGCAAATTTGAAAAGTGGGTTGCCTTCTTTCTCTGCAAAAGTTTCTGAACTTTGAAATTTGAAGGGAAAGGTAATCCTAAGGTTCACTTTAAAAGTGTGAAAGCACCTGACAAAGTGTTGAAGATCAATGAGACAGCTGCAATTTCAAAAGTGAAGCTTTAAAGCTTCAATGTATGTGAAGAAGAAAAAGCTTCCCTTAATCTGTCATAAAACAACTTTTGTAGTAGCAAGTAATAAGAAGAACAAGACTGAGAACTAAGCATTACCACAGAGTATACTTCTATACCTGAGTCACTGAGAATTAGCTGCAATTCAGCTGAAAAACCTTGTTTATGCAGCCATACTGTCCAACAGAGGGAGGGGAAAAAAAAAAAACAACAAAGAAACCAAAATATGCATATCAAGAAACAAACAAATTTTGTTAAATACAAATTGTGTTTTGGACTGGATTTTTGTTCTTACCCACAAAAAATAAAATGTATCAGTACACTTGGTAATAAAAAGACTACTTAAAAGTTGACCTGATATTAGAAGGAATTATAAATATTTAGAAGAAAATAGAGGAAAAGAATTTGAAAAGGTAGCACAAAACTGGAATAACTGGAGTAGGTCTGAATAAAGTTATCAAGTTTGAAGGTTTTTTTTTTTAAAGTTGTAAAGAAGAATAACTATTAAGTACATTAGTGAACACTCAATCACCTAATGAATTAATTAAATTTCAGGTCTACTTTCAAGTAATTCATAGATACAGATTCCACTGTTAACACAATTAAATTAATCTTTAAAGCCTGTTGTTCATGTCTAACTGGTTGTTTTACATTGTCTTTCCCTTGCTGTAGTATAAGGACACAGTACTCACAGTGAGCATCCCGGTCTATAAATAATACCTTAACGAATCTTACTGTGTTTGTTGATACCATTGTATGTCATTTTATGCTTAACTTATTAAATAAGAAATTAGAACAATTTTGTATTTATAAAATGAATCTGTTTTCCATGTGTACTAGAGTTTATACATTAAGCTTATGCTGTCTTAGTACTTTTTCTGTAAACCTCTAGCAATGTTATTTTAATTTTTTGATAGAACTCTTTGCGCATACTGAGACTTTGTGTATTAATAGTTCATGTCATGAAGCCATGAGTGAATATCAAAATCTGAAGCCAAATGGCAAATTGAGTTTTCATACTTGTTCTAAGACAAGTGGGTGAATGCTTCAGTACTTAATGTAGGTACAAGTTCTTGCCTTGCAGACCTACTTATGGACATTCATGATAGATCTCTTCTACTCATATCAGGAATACAGATTGTCACAAAACCACCAATTAGTGCACAGGCAACACTTCAGTGATTTTTCAAAACTAATTTTCTAAGGAGCCTGTGGTGGTGTCATGAACTGAGTGGTTTAGTCTCTCAAAAAATGACAATCAAAGGTAATAGAGTAGTTTTAATATGACTTGTAAAGGCACAACTTAGATTTTGATGGCAAGGTTCACTCTATCACTTATGACATGGGTGAACCATACAAATGAAAATCAAGGTAAAATTGAGCTAAAGATGATTGATACAGAGGCCAAAGGCAAGAAGGGTAAAGGAGACCCTTTGATTAAGTCATGATATTCAGAATAGAGCCGCCCCCTTATACTCTAAACACTTGGTGGAGCCTATGTGCAGCTGGATCTAGTTTTAGTCTCAGACTTGGTCAAATTTTTATGTATAATGGAATGTATAAAGCAAAATCAAGGTATAATCAGACTAAAATGATTTGCATAAAGTTCAAAAGGCAAAAGTGTAAGGGACATCCTCGCACTGAGACATGAAGTTCAGATTGGACCCCCTTGACAGTTTTGCCTGACCCTATCCTCATTGCAGTAAATACTCAAGTGTATCTTGCTACTGTATCTTGTTAAATCACTGGTGCACTTACTTCTAAACTTCGATAAATTGTTGGTTTATATCAATAGACATATTGTTACTTTTCTCACAGATGAGGTGCATCCTTTCACCTACATCAGAACCACACGCTCAGAGCCTCCAAGAGTCCAAAGTGCTGCTTAAATCTGATTACATACTTTTAAGTGTGATTTTTTTTTTTTTCTAATTTTAATTAACCCTCTCACAAACTGGTTAATGCA
Source organism: Neopsephotus bourkii (assembly GCF_033783945.1). NCBI lineage: Eukaryota > Metazoa > Chordata > Aves > Psittaciformes > Psittacidae > Neopsephotus > Neopsephotus bourkii. The sequence goes on from NW_026901388.1 coordinate 205,612, forward strand.
CAGTTTAAGTGTGGCCAGGAAAAGACAAAGGCACAATTGATTACAAAATTTAAATAGCATTGTGGTACTAACAAACAAGGAGATAACCTGTTCTGAAGATGCATTCAAGTTTTACTGAGTATTTTTGGTTAATATCTTGATAATGTAGTAGGTTGTAGCCTCATAACATTAACTGCTGATTCTGTTGTGGGATAGGTTGCACTTAATTTGAAGGGCAACGTCAGCGCAAAGTGGAACAAAATGAGTTTCTTAGTTATATACCTAATTACCCAATTCCTGTAAGTATCCTACTAGAGATGGTTTGCTGACCTTGGATAACAGAAGATAAAAATTCCTGTGATTTCTTTAATATATCTAACCATAAAGGAAAGTAAAATATTATCCAGATATCAAGTGTGTAGAAATATTTTTAATATAACATACTTGAGCTAATGGATGAGCAAGTTTGTAAAGTTCTATATTTTCTATAGAATTATAATAATTTTATTAATGATAATTTTAGATACATGTTTAGGTTTCTCTTCCATCATTAATAATGAATGCTACAGGTATCTGAGTTTAGTAAATCTGTACCTGCTGGCTTCTCTTTGTTTGTCTCCTTAGCTTTGCTGCCATAATGAATTCTTTTTAATACTGTAAATTTCTCTATAGAAAAGCAAACGTTACATTATAGTCACACCTTCAGCAGAAACGTTTTAAAAATTAATGGGAGTCAATAATCTGATATTTTAAGAAGCCTTTTAGTATAAATCATTTGCATGTATATTCATGCACATTGCTGTGGCAAATTGAGAAAAAGGTGTAGTCTGAATTAATTTTCTGCAGTCCATAAATTTTAACAGTGCTGCAACCTAGTGCCACAGAGAAGATGAAGAATCTAGATAATGGATGTGAGAAAAACAGCAGTCAGGATTAGTGTATTACAGACACAAAGATAAATTAGTGGAAGTTGATCACTGAGAATTATTAACCACATAAAATAAAAATGATTGGAACACTGCTCCATTTATCACGTTACACCTGTAAGCAGAATTTTGCTAAAAAGCTTGTACTTCTCTGATAAGAGGGTTTAAATTTAAATTCTCAAGTCAATAATTTTGTAGCATTAAATTTACCTTCAGCTAAATTAAAAAAGTTCTACTTTACATTTTATTTAGAAGTGAAGGATGAAAAGGCTATAGATACAAATGTTGAGAATATATCTAGAGGCACTGGGGCCCAATTCAAACAGGTTAACCCCAGAGTGGGCATTTTATTACATTACTCCCAAGAGACAGTGCAGCAAAAGCAACATTTCTGGTATATGTGAGGAAGGTGAACAGGTCTTTATCCACTTTTTGCCTGTGAATAGCACAAATGTATGATACAGTCTACAAAGAATGAAGACATCTGAAAGAGACAAGGGCCAGCAAAAAGTGTTTTTGATCTTGCAGAGTATTCATGTTACTAAGAACAGCTGAATAACCTTAAGCTAAGGCTTGAGTACAAGAGCAATCTATCATAACAACCTCTCCTTATACAGTGGTGTTCATAGATGTGGATAAGAGAAAAATACTCTAACCAGGATTTAGAACTACTGTCAAGTCTTCACTTTTTCCAGAAGCCCTAAGACTTTGAGAAGCATATAGACCAAATTATAGGCCCAGGTATGATGCTTTCGAAAATACCATTCAGCACTTCTATTATGAACAGCGATGTTCTGGACATAGATTTGAAAAAAAAGGATTTAGAATCATAGAATAGTTAGGGTTGGAAAGGACCTTAAGTTCATCTAGGTCCAACCCCCCTGCCATGGGCAGGGACATCTCCCACTAAATCATGTCACCCAAGGCTCTGTCCAATCTGGCCTTGACCACTGTCAGGGATGGAGGATTCACAGCTTCTCTGGGTAACCTATTCCAGTGCCTCACCACCCTTATGGTAAAGAACTTTTTTATATCCAATCTAAACTTCCCCTGTTTAAGTTTTAACCCATTACCCCTTGTCCTATCACTACAGTTCCTAATGAAGAGTCCCTCCCCAGCATCCCTATATGCCCCCTTCAGATACTGGAAGGCTGCTATGAGGTCTCCACGCAGCCTTCTCTTCTCCAGGCCCAACAGCCCCAACTTTCTCAGCCTATCTTCATATGGGAGGTGCTCCAGTCCCCTGATCATCCTCGTGGCCCTCCTCTGGACTTGTTCCAATAGTTCCATGTCTTTTTTATGCTGAGGACACCAGCACTGCACACAGTACTCAAGGTGAGGTCTCATGAGAGCAAAGGGGTATGATCACCTCCTTCGACCTGCTGGTCACACTCCTTTTGATGCAGCCCAGGTTACAGTTGGCTTTCTGGGCTGCAAGCGCACACTGCCGGCTCACATTGATTTTCTCATCAGCTAACAACCCCAAGTCCTTCTTCGCAGGGCTGCTCTGAATCTCTTCTCTGCCCAACCTGTAGCTGTGCCTGGGATTCCTCCAACCCAGGTGTAGGACCTTGCACTTGGCATGGTTAAACTTCATGAGGTTGGCATCAGCCCACCTCACAAGCTTGTCGAGGTCCCTCTGGATGGCATTCCTTCCCTCCAGGGTATCAGCTGACCACACAGCTTAGTGTCATCGGCAAACTTGCTGAGGGCGCACTCAATGTCAATGTCCATGTCAGCGACAAAGATGTTGAACAAGACCGGTCCCAACAACTATCCTTGAGGGACACCACTCATTACTGGTCTCCAACCAGACATTGAGACATTGACCACAACTCTTTGCATGCAGTTATCCAGCTAATTCTTTATTCACCGAGTGGTCCATTCATCAAATTGATGTCTCTCCAATTTAGAGACAAGGATGTCGTGTGGGACAGTGTCGAACACTTTACACAAGTCCAGGTAGATGACATCAACAGCTCTACCACTGTCCATCAGTTCCATAGCCCCATCATAGAAGGCCACCAGATTGGTCAGGCAGAATTTGCCCTTAGTGAAACCATGCTGGCTGTCACCAACCACCTTGTTGTTTTTCATGTGCCTTAGCATGCCTTCCAGGAGGATCTGCTCCAAGAATTTGCCAGGCACAGAGGTGAGACTGACTGGTCTGTAATTCTCTGGGACATCCATTTTCCCCTTCTTGAAAATGGGTGCTATGTTTCCCCTTTTCCAGGCATCAGGAACTTCAGATGACTGCCACAATTTTTCAAATATTATGGACAGTGGCTTAGCAACTTCATTTGCCAGCTCCTTCAGGACCTGAATGGATTTCATCAGGTCCCATGGATTTGTGTACATTCAGGTATTTAAGATGGTCTCGAACCAGTTCCTCTCCTACAGTGGGCCCACAGTCTTCATTCTCACAGTCCCTGCGTCTACCGTCCAAGACTTGGGTGGTGTGGTCAGAGCCTTTGCCAGTGAAGACCAAGGCAAAGAAGTTGTTCAGAACCTCAGCCTTCTCCAAATCCTGTGTAGGTAGTTCTCCTGAGAGCTTCCTGAGGGGGCCTACATTCTCCCTAGTCTGTCTTTTATTTGCTACGTACCTACAGAATCCCTTCCTGTTATTCTTAATATCCCTAGCCAAGTTTAATTCTAACTAGGCCTTAGCTTTCCTAACCTGGTCCATAGCTTCCCGGACAACATCCCTGTACTCTTCCCAGGCCACCTGTCCTTCCTTCCACCTTTTATAAGCTTCTTTTTTCCTCTGAATTTCCCTCAGCGGCTCCTTATCCACCCAAGGAGGTCTCCTGGCCCTCCTGTTGCACTTCCTTCTAGTTGGGATGCAGCACTCCTGAGCTTGTAACATGTAATCCTTCAATATCAACCAACAGTCTTGGGCCTCCCTGCCCATGGAACCTTGCACAGGGAAGTTGTGAATGCTCCATCCCTGGCAGTGTTCAAGGCCAGGTTGGACAGAGCCTTGGGTGGCATGGTTTAGTGGGAGATGTCCCTGCGCATGGCAGGGGGGTTGGACCTAGATGATCTTAAGGTCCTTTCGAACCCTAACTATTCTATGATTCTACGATTCTATATCCTTACTAAGCAGGTTCCTAAAGAGGCCAAAGTCTGCTCTCTGGAAGTCCAGGCCAGTGAGCTTGCTGCACACTCTTCTCACTGTCCTGAGGTTCTCGAATTTGACCGTCTTGTGATTGCTGCATCCAAGGCTGCCCTGGGGTGCCACATTTCCAATGAGCCATTAACTGTTGGTTACTTACACATTTCAAGGAAAGTCCTCAGCTTTAGGCATTATCTTCACCTGATTGATGTGTGTATGTCTGACTTACCATTTAGACAATGAGAATCAGCCAGTCAAAACCCTCAAAACAGTTTACATATTTTGCCAGAACACTGACCAACAAAGCTAGATGTTTGTCTTACTTTCCCCACACAAAGACCTATTGTTTATTACTCTGGTGATTGCTCACGATGGCTGAGTGAAGCTATTTTAAAAAAAGAGATTTAGTTAATTAATAACCAATGCACAAATAGCACTCAAGTACTGTTGTTTTAATCAATTGTATGTTAAATATGAATTGTAACGATAATCAGGATGGAATGGACAAAAGGAAATAGTTAAGAATTTTCTGGCCAAACCAGGGTTCTAGATCCAAAAAAACCATAAGACTATAAAGGGCTTTTTTGCTGTTTTTTTGTTGGGGTTTTTTTTTTTTTGTTTTCCTACAGATTTTAGCATTACATAGTGAAAAAGCTACTGACTCTCATGATACAGCCAGCCTGGTAGTAGTGCTTTAAATATTCCTTTTAACTAGAGGATAGTGCAGCAAAGGTGTCTAGATGGATGTTAAAATAAAGATTAGTGTCTAAGGTGCTGGTGTTGGTCACTAGAAGTTCGAATTGGGTACACGATATTTCAGGTATCTTTTTTCCTACGCATACTTACTTTCAGAGGGTTTAAGAGAAAGCTGTGGGAATTACAAAGCAGACAGGTGGTGCAACTTCCTAAACCCCATGTTGCCTTGAATAAGACATCCTCTTCAAAGGTTGATTGTTGCTGATAGTTTAGGAGGAGAATGGCAATAACCATAACAGTAGCAGGCACAAATACAATGTTGTTGAGTACTTCATAATAACAATTTCCATGAAACAGCCTTAACATAATTCCCTGCTGAGTTACAGAAGCTTAATAGTTGCCTTAAGGTATCTGCAAATACATAAATGATGCTGAGGTTGATACATTTTTAAACTGGAAAAGGAAGTGTCTTGGCAATTGCTTATTTTTTTTTCTAAAAACGGTGCATCAGTTTGGTTTGACTGGTTTTTTGTTTTTTTTTCATTATCCTTTAGGAGTGAGGACCTACGTGTAGAACACAAATTATTACCTAGGCTCGTAAAATCAATTAAGAACTTTCTCTTCTTGTCAATAGCTATACTGTACATAACAGATTTAGAAAAATATCTCAGTTTCTTCTTCCTTATTTTTAAATATAAACATTCTAAATAATCAACCAATCTTACTGTCTTCAGAAGTCATGAATTACATGCATCAGTATTTCTGAAACAAACTTGTTCCTGAAATTTCAGAGTAAAAAATGCAAAACCATACTACTGACTTAAGAATTACTAAATGGCAGTGTAAGGAGTGAGGTGGGAATTGGAACAAAAATATTCAGTTATGACTACATATAAATAATATGACCCCTGCTATAATTTGTTTGAGGTCTACTAAATTTTGCAGTGTGCAAGGCACAAGAAAAGTTTTAACTGATTTTTAAAGGGCAATTCTCCTAGAACTACAAAACTTTTTTAGTGCTGCAGCAAAAACATTATATTGTATCAACCTTATTTTAACTTTCTGTCTAAGCTCCAAAGACTGTAAGGGAGGTAGTTTTCACTTGGGACATAGTTTTGACTTGCTGCTGGTGTCAGTTCATCTCCTACTACCCTGGCTTGAAATTGATCCTCAACAGGGAATAATTTGCTGGTATTTCCTCTAGTTGACACTGGTTGTGGAAAAGTAACATTGTAAAACACCATGTGGCCAGATAATGCCGTTTTGGTGGATCTTGCTGAATTCACACAGCCCTTTGAGAAATCTTTTGCCCTTTTCCTGTTTATGTTGTGTCTGGCATCATCGTTTTGTCACAAAATCTAAATTATTTTTAGTTCCCTGTGGTCATCCATACTGTACAGGGAAATGGATTATTGGTGACAGAGAGTTTTAATCCTTTTTTACCTCCTTTAGACCAAATAAAATGTGAAAATGAAATAAATATTTACATACTGAGGTACAGATGCATAATGACAGTATTTGGGGAAAATTTTCTTCCACGCCTCACTTAAAGTAATCAGGGTGCTGACAATTGCTATTCAGATATCCTGTTATTTTTAAGAGTGCATTTCTACAATTGGTGCAAATGGAGTATACAAATATACTGGTATGCTAGACTATAACAGTTATTAGACAATGTGGCAACATATTTAAAGAACATGGAATGTTGCTTAAACTCTATACTGTAATGGCCATATGGTACTCGGTTTACATATATTCTAGTAACAGTTTTATGTTGTTAACGTATTTTTAAACATGGGTGGGCTTCCTTCCCAAATGAGTAACAGTTACACCTCAAAAATATGTGCAGGTTAACGTCAAATGTAGATCATTGGACCTCCAGTCAAAAAAAAAGGAATAAGTGGAAGTGGTTTGGAACTTGGGAATATATAAATTAGTTAGTTCACTTTATAATATAGGTCTAATTGAACAGAGTTTGCAGAAATTAATATGCATCTTGGAAAGACTAAACAGTCATAACAAAGTCTTTTCCCATGTACCTTTTTCAAGCTACAGGGTAAATTGAAGGGACAATGCACAGAATGATGTGTGTTCTCATTGAATTTCTAATTGTCTGGACACACCAGCATCAGAAGGAAGGAGTGTTGTAGGTTCATAAATAAGTTTTATAGGCCAGGTTTATTTTATTAATGGAAAATCCGTTCTATTTTAGAGCTTTCATATCTCTCTTTTCCTCTATCCTTTGTTTATGCGAGTGAAACACATTGCTACAACTTTAGTTGCCTTCAAAGAAAAAAGAGGAAAAATAATAATGTTTCTTTATTTTTTAAATGTTTTCAAACATAAATGGATATCTGTGAACATTAGACATGTTACAGAACAACAATTTTAGTAAAAACTCAGAAGATAAATCTATGTTTTACAGATATACATGTGCATATGAAACTTTACTATTAATTTAGTCCTTCTGATTATTCCATTATATTCAGGAATATTGCACGAATAATCTCATTTTTCTTTCGCATTTCAGTAACTCTGTCTTGAGAGCAGCCAACTTCACTAGTTCAAATCAACTCCTGGAAGGAATGCTAAGGCACATGAAAACCAACACGGTGCTTGGTGACAGCCAGCATGGCTTCATTAAGGGCAAATCCTGCCTGACCAATTTGGTGGTCTTCTATGATGGGGCTATGGAACTGATGGACAGTGGTAGAGCAGCTGATGTCATCTACCTGGATTTGTGTAAAGTGTTCCACACGACATCCTTGTCTATGAATTGGAGAGACATCAATTTGATGGATGGACCACTCGGTGGATAAAGAACTGGCTGGATGGCTGCACGCAAAGAGTTGTGTTCAATGGCTCAATGTCCAGCTGGAGACCAGTAACAACTGGTGTCCCTCAGGGATTGGTGTTAGGACCGGTCTTGTTTAACTTCTTCGTCACTGACATGGACAGTGGGATTGAGTGCACCCTCAGCATGTTTGCTGATGACACCAAGCTGTGTGGTCAGCTGATACGCTGGAGGGAAGGAATGCCATCCAGAGGGACCTTGAGATGCTTGTGAGTTGGGCTGATGCCAACCTCATGAAGTTTAACCATGCCAAGTGCAAAGTCCTACACCTGAGTTGGAGGAATCCCAGGCGCAGCTACAGGTTGGGCAGAGAAGAGATTCAGAGCAGCCCTGTGAAGAAGGACTTGGGGGTGCTGGTCAATGAGAAAATGAACATGAGCAGACTTCAGTGTGTGCTTGCAACCAAGAAAGCCAACTGTATCCTGGGCTGCATCAAAAGGAGTGTGACCAGCAGGTCGAAGGAGGTGATCCTGCCCCTTTGCTCTCGTGAGACCTCACTTGGAGTATTGTGTTCAGTGCTGGTGTCCTCAACATAAAAAGGACACGGAACTGCTGGAACGAGTCCAGAGGAGGGCCAGAAGAATGATCACGGGACTGGAGCACCTCCCATATGAAGATAGGCTGAGAAAGTTGGGGCTGTTCAGCCTGGAGAAGAGAAGGCTGTGTGGAGACCTCATAGCAGCCTTCCAGTATCTGAAGGGGGCATATAGGGATGCTGGGGAGGAGCTCTCCATTAGGGACTATAGTGATAGGACAAGGGGTAATGGGTTAAAACTTAAACAGGGGAAGTTTAGATCGGATATAAGGAAGAAAATCTTTCCTGTTAGTGTGGTGAGGCACTGGAATGGGTTGCCCAGGGAGGTTGTGAATGCTCCATCCCTGGCGATGTTCAAGTCCAGGTTGGACGAGGCCTTGGGTGATATGGTTTAGAGAGAGGTGTCCCTGCCCATGCAGGGGGGTTGGAACTTGATGATCTTAAGTTCCTTTCCAACCCTAATGGTTCTATGATTCTATAATTCTATGAAGTAGCCTTTTATGAGGAAATAACATGGTGGATGGATAATGGCAGAGCGGTGGATGTGGTCTACCTTGACTTCAGCAAAGCGTTTGACACAGTCTCCCACAGCATCCTTGCAGCTAAATTGAGGAAGTGTGGTCTGGATGATCAGGTAGTGAGGTGGACTGTGAACTGGTTGAAGGAGAGAAGCCAGAGAGTTGTAGTCTATGGGGCGGAGTCTAGTTGGAGCCCTGTATCTAGTGGAGTGCCTTAAGGGTCAGTACTGGGACCAGTATTATTTAATATATTCATCAATGATTTAGATGAGGGAATTGAGTGTACTATCAGCAAGTTTGCTGATGACACTAAGCTGGGAGGGGTGGCCGACACGCCAGAAGGCTGTGCTGCCATCCAGCGAGACCTGGACAGGCTGGAGAGTTGGGCGGGGAATAACTTGATGAAATATAACAAGGGAAAGTGTAGAGTCCTGCATCTGGGCAGGAACAACCCCAGGTTCCAGTATAGATTGGGGAACGACCTCTTAGAGAGCAGTGTAGGGGAGAGGGACCTGGGGGTCCTGGTGGACGACAGGGTGACCATGAGCCGACACTGTGCCCTTGTGGCCAAGAAGGCCAATGGCATCCTGGGGTGTATTAGAAGGGGGGTGGTTAGTAGGTCGAGAGAGGTTCTCCTTCCCCTCTACTCAGCCCTGGTGAGACCTCATCTGGAATATTGTGTCCAGTTCTGGGCCCCTCAGTTTAAGAAGGACAGGGACCTGCTGGAGAGAGTCCAGCGCAGGGCAACTAAGATGATTAAGGGAGTGGAGCATCGCCCTTATGAGGAAAGACTGAGGGAGCTGGGTCTCTATAGTTTGGAGGAGATTGAGGGGTGACCTTATTAGTGTATATAAACATATAAAGGGGGAGTGTCACGAGGAGGGAGCCAGGCTCTTCTCAGTGGCAAACAATGATAGGACAAGGGGAAATGGGTACAAACTGGAACACAAGAGGTTCCACTTAAACTTGAGAAGAAACTTCTTCTCAGTGAGGGTGACAGAACACTGGAACAGGCTGCCCAGGGAGGTTGTGGAGTCTCCTTCTCTGGAGACATTCAAAACCCGCCTGGACACGTTCCTGTGTTACCTTATCTAGGTGTTCCTGCTCAGGCAGGGGGATTGGACTAGATGATCTTTTGAGGTCCCTTCCAATCTCTAACATAATTTGATACTGTGATACTGTGAACATGCTGAGGAGCATTATTGTACATAAAAGCCATATAAAAAAAGGCTTAGAAGATATTTTTACCCTTAAAACTGTAAAAAAAAATCTACATACATAGAAAACATTATGAATATCAGCTTCTTTTCACCTAGTGTCACATTAAAAGTAGTTTTCCCCAGAGACTTTTATGTTTGATGAGTCTGCCAATGTCCCAGGAAAGGCAGGACCCTTGAGCTCAACTAGCCTGTCAGAGCCCATTGCAGAAGCTCAGCTGGACAGCATACTTTACCAGAGGGTGATTTGACTGTCCTATTCAGGGATTCATGGCAACACATTCACCCTTCAAATCAATTATTCAATTTTCCAGAAACTCCCACAAAACAGATCTCAGCTGAGATGCCCATGTGTTCTGGGTTCAGCAGTAGCAGTCATTTTTCTCCTTAGTAGCTGGTGCAGTGCTCTGTTTTTGACTTTCAGCCTGGGAACAGCACTGATAACACCAATGTTTTAGTTACTGCTAAATAATGTTTACTCTGACTGAGGACTTTTCTGAGTCTCATGCTCTGCCAGGGAGGAGAGGAAGGCAGGAGGAAACAGAGACAGGACACCTGGCCCAAACTAGCCAAAGGGGTATTCCATGTCACAGCATGTCATGCCCAGTATGTAAAGTGGGGGGAGTTACCCAAAAGGGCTAGATTACTGCTTGGGTCAGGCTGGGTATCAGTTGGTGGGTGGTGAGCGGCTGTATTCTCTCCCCTTGTTATTTCCATTATCATTATTATTATTGGTGGCAGCAGTAGTGGTTTGTGTTATACCTTAGTTACTGGACGGTTACCCATGGGAGTTACATTCTTTTGATTCTCCTCCCCATCTCTCCGGGAGTGGAGGGAGAAAGGAGTTGGGGGAATGTGCGAGTGGCTGTGTGGTTCTGGGTTGCTGGCTGGGCTTAAACCACAATGTCATGTGTTTTCAAGATGCACCAGTCCTCTAGGATAGTCTTTTCTGATTAAAGATTTGTTAGCCCTGTTTCCTAGGCCACCTACACAAGACCAAAGCTTCCTCTCCAGCTAACAATTCTCTTCCTGATTATTCTCACTAGAAGAATTCCGTAGTTGTTCCCATTAGTGCATGTATGTTCCCAGGTCATTCTGACCTTTTAGGAGGCCCCTGTATCTTTTCAGGCTTTTCCACAGCAACACATGTTCCAGTTTTAATTATATGCCTATGGAGCTTGAGTGACTCTAGTCGTACATACTTTTGTTACTGTTTGATGTAAAATTGATATTACAATGAACTCTTATCTTCATTGTTTAGCAAATGCTATGCATTTTATTAGTACATGGTACCTTGAAGTTCACAGGCCCGCAGGGATTATAACAGAGCCTGGCCACTGTTTTCACTCCTCTCCACACTCCCTTCAGTTCCTCCTAGGAGGATTTTTCCACGGAATCATTCTGAGGGTTAAGATTCAAATATATATACCCAAATGTACCTTTCTATACAAAAGAAATGCATGTGTGTGCCATGTGAATGCTATATGCATGACTAAGGTTTAATTTAAAAAAGTAAATATTTTCACTTTTCACTGGAGGAAAGCAGATGATTACAAAGATAGGATAGTACTGCTGTTCATAAAATTTGGGGAAGAAATTTAATAGAAATGGATTACAATAATATAGAGAAAAAAGAATGGAATATACTAATAAAAGAATCATTTAAATGGGAAGTCATCATCTTATAAATTTTCATCTTTCTTTTGGAAAAAATCACAATTTTTCCATCCAGAAATTTTCACTGTTATTTTAAACTGCCTCATATTAATTCTATTTTTATATTTCTATAGAAATTTATATGGAAAATTTCTGTGGAAATTTACACTTTAAAAAATCTTGAATTTTCTAACTGTAAGCAATTTCAGAAGTAATAGAGCAGATTAGGAAAATCACTGTATGAGGATACACTCTTACAGTGAATCTAGAAAATTTGTTCAGATAGTATTAGGTGGTGGAAAGTCAAGAAAGATGGTTCAGAAGGAGGGAACTGGCTCACTGAAGAGAAGGTTAAAGTACGTCAACATATTGCCTTACCTAAAGTAAGGCAAAGCAAAACAGTGAACAAACAAAAAGTGTATTCACTGATTCTGGCATCCTCAGAGTTCTGAATTCTCATTTTCATTATCCATTTGTTTGTTTTCTGTGAATTCTGCATACATAATGCACAGTGGTTTCAGCTGGGATTTGGATCCTTTCTATTTAATGATTCTGTTTTTGTTTACCCCTACATTACCTATAAATGATAATAAATGATGATGATATATACATCTAGGAGTAAAAAATGGGTTGGTATGCATATTTTTACTATAGTACCTTTAAACTCAAAAAGATTGTTCATATGAGCAAAACAAGACATTTAATTAATGTGGCCAGAAATAATTAAAGTGCATTATAGTTTTGTTCTTGAATGCTGTGTTTATAAAGATGAAAGGGCTTATATTTTTAGAGAGAAAATCCTTTTATCTGTAGCAACGTGGAGACTGTCTAAATTTTTATGTAGTGTTTCCACCGGCTCCTTTAGGTTTTCTTATGTTTGAAAGTAGGACGCACTTATACAACTTTATTAAAAATTGTCCTAATCTGTAAATTGCTGCTTCCCCTACAAATGTCTCTGCTTCTTATCAGCTTAAGAGTAACTCTTACAAGTTAGATTACAGATAAATCTTTCATAACAGGCGTTTACACTTTTCAGCAGTATGGTTATATCATGTCTTATTAGCAATCATGAGAATAAGGGACACGTTTCTACTTTTAACTGAACTATTCTCTTTTGTCCTAAGATGATTGAGTTGAACAATATTTACTGGTGGCTGAGAGTTAGTATGGACCATTTTGGATTGATTGGTGTGATATTATAAAATGCCTGAGGTTTTTTTGCAAAGTTTGATGTGATTTGCTTGAACCAACACCATGTATCTAGATTTATTATATCATTGCAATCTTTTAATGTGTATGGGTATGATTTATTTTTTTTTATTTCACCTGGTTTAATAAACTGGTCAGCTCTTGAAATGCTAAACTCTGCTTTCATATGTGATTCATGAAGAGAGTGGAAGCTTAATAAATAAAATAGCCAGTGCATTTACTGTTGAAGGAAGAGTTCTTAGAAACATTGCTAGCAAGTCCTTCTATCTGCCAATATTTCTGTTTCTTAAGTAGTCATATGTTTGTAAATGTAATACCAAAAATAAATAAAAGAAAAAAACAACAGAAAGCTTTTGAATCACAAAGAAAAACTACAGTCTAAACTACAATTTACAGAAAACCAGAAATGGCTTATTACAATTCAATCAACAATCTTCCTTAGATCAAAATCAATATTTTGAGGGATGGAGACCTAAAAATTAGGATCTCATAAAAATATTTCTGATGTATTAAATAGTGCGGTAGTTGTGTTACCATTATTTCACTGATATAGCATACTTAATTTTTCCCAAGGGTCTTTCAGACCCAGTTAGCTCTTTTCTTATAAGACAAGGAATTTACTAGAGAGGCAAATATTTATGGAAAAGTTTATGTACCTTGGCCACACTTGGGTCCCCTTATTACTAGACCGATTATGTGGAAAAACCTATAAATGTCACACACTGGAAGGCAGAGCACACTTTTTTGGGTTCCTGAATGCCAATGAACAATTGCTTCAGTCCTTGGCACAGCCACCTTGAGAAGAACTACTGCTGTTGAACATTTCCTTCTGTGATTCAATGATTCTATGAATGTGCAAAGTTCATTACAATAGACACTGTCTTCTAATATGTCTTATTATGAAGGTTCAGCTGGACATGCATTTCACCTATCACATCTCCCATTACTCCCCAAAATGTTTCACACAATATGTCTCAGAATCCAACGACTCTTCTGAGCGATAAATAGACCTTTAACAGAGTATCAAGTACTGTCAGTACTAAATTATGTCAACACATCAAAAATGAGAGTTTGTGGACAGTCTATAGCAAGTAGAACTAAATAAGAAATTAAATCAAGTACTGTACTGATTATGTTACTCATTTGCATATATAATTCAATAAGCCTCCTTCATTCTCAATGTCCTGAAACTCATGAAGAGTTTTAATCCTCCTTCAGTGACATACAGCACAATGACTTATTGGCTTACTCTAGAGAACTACCAGTCAAACTCATAAAATACACCATTATGTATTCCAGTTATGGAACATTTTGCAAAATAAGTAAATTAAACACTTTCCAGCTATATGTAATAGATGGAAAAATATTGCTGTTTAGGGGAGGAGTTAGGGTGGGTTTTTTTTCTTTCAGTCTATTTGTAAACATCAATTTTTTGGAACTCTACAAAGTTTGAGTGGAGAAATATCATTCGAGACACCATTCTGATAGTTTTGTCCAACTGTTTCAACAGATCCAAAGGAGTATTTTTGAGATTCTGTAAGCTTTGTTGCCAATGATTTATTGGAGATTGATGCTGAAAATTCAACATTTGAATTATAAAGATGGATAAAAATGTTCTTTCAGACTATAAACACAAATTTATTGGAATGTATGTAGATTTATGGGGTTTATCCATTAATTCCAAGAGGAGGTGAGAGTCCTCATCTGTGAAAAAGGAAATGTAAATATAAATCTATCTTCTGTTAAACAATAGTCAAACTATATCTTCAGAATTGCTTTGCAGAGCTGTAGAATCATTCTAGCTATTTCAATGACTATTTATATATTTTATATACAAAGGACTTTTTCAAACAAAAGGCTCTGTCTGTGAAGCTGTGTTGAGAGCATTTATGCTCAGTGAGCATACCTTTCCATTGCATATATGATAGGGTTACCCTTGGAACAAATTATATTTCTCATATATTTATTTTCATTTTCATTCTGCACATTAATCCACCTCCTATGGAGCTACAGCTCACCTGTGATTCATTGATTTCAGTTATCTCTTTGGCATAGTTTTGTGTGATTATATTCGTGAATGGTTTATCAGAATTTTCATTCTGGTATGATTTATCATGAAGAGGGGGACTGATACACTATTGGGTGAGGAGAAGATTGCTCCTCCTTCAAAAATCTGTGGTTGGATGGTTAGTTTTTGGTTTTTGTTGTTTTTTGGTTTGTTTTTTTTTTCTCACAGAAGCCTCAAGAATATTTGCATTTGTTTAGATTTTTCATATCATACAAAACGTTTCTTTCAGGAAAAATTCAGAAAGACAGATGTGTTTCACCCATAAAAAGCCACATGTGATTAAATTTGGGTCATCTTCCAATCTGTGGTTGTGTGGGTTTATTTCTGGTTTGAGTGTATATCCTTTGGTTTAGTGTGGTTTCAGAAACTAGACTCTAAATTAGTTGGATTCTGCCTATTCTCTGTTCTCCTCACATAAGACTGTGGAGGGCAAGTTTCTGTGCCCAGGAATACCTCTCCAAAAGACTTATTTGAGGCTTGTTAGAAAGTTCACATAAACTAGACAGTTCTAAGTATAGATGGGTTAGTGGGCAAAGTGAAGGTTAGGAGCCATACATGATGAACACAATTTGTCTCACGGCTACTGTATCCATAGATGGATATAATAAAATGTATTCACTGAATATAATAAAATGCAGTCACCTTTCCAACATTACTTACGCAATGGCTGTTTAATAGTGCACAACAACATAGCAGTAATACACAACCACTTTAGTGGCAAAATATTCCCTTTGCTATTAGAAAATTATGCAGAGAGATAATAATAAGGGGCACAATGCCATTAAGAACATTCTATTTAAGTACGTGAAGTACAGAGCATTCAACTGAAAATATGTTATGGGACATATAAGGACCATAATGACCAGGACATCAATTTGTCTGAAAGAGCAGCCCTGAAAACCACTACTTGGTTTCTTCAGGTGGTGTGAAGTTCACTTATAAAGGGTGGAATCAAGAGCACAAACCTCCACATACACGAAGAAAAAGGGTAGAATGTTGCATTGAATGTGGAATGTTGCATAGAATGTTGTGGAAATGTGGATCTGTCATATACTTTTGTATGTGTGCAATTAGAAAAACTGTTCCATCTTGTACTTTTATATGGCATTTTAGTTATATAAAAAGAGCTAGAAGCTCAAAGTCCCAGTTTAAAGCAGCTAAAAATGATCAAAGTATTTGAGGTTATGCAATAATGCAGTTTGCAAAATTAAGTAGGAGTTTGAACTTTGATACCTCAAATTATCAAATCAGCCTAAACTTCAAAGGATTTATTATCTTCTTTCAGAAATACATTTGAAGAAAAAAAAAGGCATAGGCTGACATCTACTTATTGTCCCTATAGTGGAAATTCCTTTCTTTTGACATGCCTTGTCTCTGAGGCTTGGATTTACAAGCAACTAGACACTGCTATACAGCAATTTTCAAACCCCTAAAACTTCCTTTGAGAAGAAACTCACATGTTAGCCTAAGGCTTGTGCTTTCAAATGGACTTTCACCCTCAGCTGTTTCTTCACATTATTTGATGGTTAGCGCTTGACCTTGCTTTTCTGGAATGTGAATGAGGACTATACAAATTTTTCAAGAGATAATTGTCAGATTCATAATTAAGAACAGAGTTATAAAATAAAATTAGTGCCCCAAGTGTAAAATAAATAGGTGTTATCAAGCGTTAAATGTCAATCAGGATGGAAAAGGCTTTGCATTTTTATCGTTGTGACAAACCAGGCTTCAGAAAAAAAGTATTCCCACGTAATTCCGGGCAGCATCTTGTAAGCAAGAATACCTTGAGGGGTGAGAGCTACTTTGGGACAACGTTAAATAAGAAAGGGTTTTAGAATGCAGAAGGTGCTTAATAAAGCTGTAAATTTACAGAAAAGTAAGATAAAATGTTCTACTTATAGTGTCATCAATTTTATGGCTCTCCTACTTCTTTACTAGGGGTTTAGTTTACCCTTCTGGCAAAAAGAAAAAAAGGAAAGGAAATGAAGCATCAAACGTTTTAATGAACAAGAGGTATGTAAAATAAACAAGAAGCAGAGCTTCTATCACTGATGAGATCACTTTTTATCTTAGTTTCTTTTTTTCTTCATTTGCTCAGGGTTCTTCACAATTATTTTGCTTTCCCATCACACTTCTGGGCCTGTTTGCCTGCTTCTCTTTCTCTCCACTTGAGTGATAGCTTATCCTCAGAGGAGAGTACAAAATTCCTGTCTGGTGCTGCTTTTTTGTATCAGCAATATTTTCTATTTCTAATAGGTGTTGGAGAACACATTGTATAAAAAACTTGATTTGGGTTTGAGTGATGCAGCTTTCTATTGCAGATTCTGCTGTTGGCTGGAATACAGCATCAGATAAATCATAGCATGCCTTGTGTATACTCTATCAGATTTTGCCACAGCCTCCTCTGGTAAGTACTAGGGGTAGTGTGTGATTATAAACTTGTGTGAACTTTTCGAAAGCACTGTAGAGTGAATGAATACTGGAAGGGAAGGGTTGAGAAGAACAATAATATTAAAATATATTATTCTACACTGAATATTTTAAGACTACTATCTAATTACTTCAGAATGGGCCTACTAATGATTACTTAGAGTAGCAGTGCAATTCCTACTTTCTTAGATTATCAGTCAGACTACTTAAACATGATATTTTGCTCATTGGTAAGTTTTTTGATGCCTCAATCAATGTTTTTTCTCTGGAAGAAAATGAAAAAAGTGAAAGAAAAAAACAAATAAAAGTTTATTCATAATCAAATCTGATTAGCTGGCATTAAGCATTCAATTCAGCATTACAATTAAAACAGTGAGAATCTTTAGAACATTTTGTCATAAATACTGCTTTCTAAAGTGCAAGATTCAAAGAAAGTGTAACCTTATCTAAGGTCAACCTTACTTACTCATTCATAGTGAGAAAGACCCCTTATTAGTCACAATGTATGTGACACAGTTGATCATGTTAACATGCAATCAATCCTACTCTCTCACACTGCCTGAAACTTTAGTCAATCAGCATGATACTGTTAGCCAACCTCATAGTGACATTTCTGTTTGCAAATGTTGGCAATTATTCATTAAATAATTTGTACCACCAGCAACCTCATAGTGACATTTCTGTTTGTAAATGTTGGCAATTATTCATTAAATAATTTGTACCACCAGCAACCGACCTCTCTCTCTTTTGACTATAATTTGAAATCTAATGATGATGAGAGATAATGGATTCACAAATTCATAATGCTGTTTCTCACTCTGCAACTGAATGATTGAAAAAAATATTTTAAATTCTTAGATTTATGTATGATTATCACAAAAAATTGTATATCATCATTTTCGCTCCTCATGAGCTAGCAGGAAAAAGTTTTCTTTTGGTAACAAATTTTTACAGTGAATATTAAATAGTTTCCTCTTTGAATAAATGAGTCAGATAAATCAGTCCACCTTATACAAAACCATTATTTTGAAATACGAGCCTTTTCAGGTTAGGCTTTGTTCAAATGTTCTTTAAATCTGATAATTAGACATCTTCTCCGGATTGGCTAGTCTTAAAAAGAAATGACAGCAACAACAAAAAATGAAACCAGGCCCTGAAAAACATCAATATATGGTCATGAAAATGCAAATATAACACACTGTTGCTCTCAATTCAGAGAGATCAGGAGTAGATATTATAGTTTTGTCATTCAAACTTTGTTAATTCATTCAGACAAATATACTCTGCATTAAAAACCATTTTCTTCTATTCTCAAAGGATATATATTATTTGCTGACACAAAAAAAGCCTGTTTGACCTATGTTATGTCATATGGAAAGAAGAAATGCCAATGTATCACAGTATCAAAGTATGTTAGAGATTGGAAGGGACCTCAAAAGATCATCTAGTCCAATCCCCCTGCCTGAGCAGGAACACCTAGATAAGGTAACACAGGAACGTGTCCAGGCGGGTCTTGAATGTCTCCAGAGAAGGAGACTCCACAACCTCCCTGGGCAGCCTGTTCCAGTGTTCTGTCACCCTCACTGAGAAGAAGTTTCTTCTCAGGTTTAAGTGGAACCTCTTGTGTTCCAGTTTGTACCCATTACCCCTTGTCCTATCATTGTTTGCCACTGAGAAGAGCCTGGCTCCATCCTCGTGACACTCCCCCTTTATATATTTATATACACTAATAAGGTCACCCCTCAATCTCCTCCAAACTATAGAGACCCAGCTCCATCAGTCTTTCCTCATAAGGGCGATGCTCCACTCCCTTAATCATCTTAGTTGCCCTGCGCTGGACTCTCTCCAGCAGGTCCCTGTCCTTCTTAAACTGAGGGGCCCAGAACTGGACACAATATTCCAGATGAGGTCTCACCAGGGCTGAGTAGAGGGGAAGGAGAACCTCTCTCGACCTACTAACCACCCCCCTTCTAATACACCCCAGGATGCCATTGGCCTTCTTGGCCACAAGGGCACAGTGTCGGCTCATGGTCACCCTGTCGTCCACCAGGACCCCCAGGTCCCTCTCCCCTACACTGCTCTCTAAGAGGTCGTTCCCCAATCTATACTGGAACCTGGGGTTGTTCCTGCCCAGATGCAGGACTCTACACTTTCCCTTGTTATATTTCATCAAGTTATTCCCCTGCCCAACCCTCCAGCCTGTCCAGGTCTCTCTGGATGGCAGCACAGCCTTCTGGCGTGTCGGCCACCCCTCCCAGCTTAGTGTCATCAGCAAACTTGCTGATAGTACACTCAATTCCCTCATCTAAATCGTTGATGTAGCATAGTATTTATGTATTATGTATTCAGGATTACTGAATGTATAAATTAGGTGAATGAACATCAGTATTTTTCTAACATTACCTCACACTGACATACATATCCATATACAGCATCTTACTTGAAACTGAAAATGCCTGTAGTAAAGGGGCATTACATGTGAGCATTGAGTAGTTAAATCACTTCCTATTTCTTCTGACAGATATTGTCAAAAGTAATGTTATGATTTTGTGTATTTGTACTTAAAGCCCATTATGTAATCAAGGAGAAATTGCCCACGGGGACATTTGTCAGAGATGTTACTGTAAGGCTAGCTTTGTTAATGTTTTTTCAGATGGTATTTTTGTTATAAGAAAGATTTATCTGCAATTTTGCTGTCATTAGTGCAGTGGGTATTTATTTTTGAAGGTGAGTTGCTTTCATATAACACTTAAAAAAGATAATATTGGAGACATGTAGTCATTCTGGTCTTCTTTTCAAGTACACATTGTATTTAGACATCAACCTTACTTAATTGCACATTTATGTCCATTCTTTTTTTCTTCTTTTTTTTTTTTCTTTGGCTAAATTGTGGATATTAAGTATAACTGAAATTACAAAGCTATTGTAAATATTTTTGCAGTCTTAGAATCACACCCATCTATTCAGTTAATGAATAAGTTAATTTCCTTAACAGACTTTGAGTAGTTCTCCAGCATTAACAAAACATTATAATTTTCTTTTCTTATGAAATGCTTTCATAAATTTAAAATACTGAATTGTCTCAAGCTTTAAGCTACTCCCAGACATTTTTCATGATGAACTGGAACTCTTGACCTCTAAAGAATGTAGATTTCTAGGCTTTCAACCAATATAAAGTACTTTTCCTATGTACTAATATACTTCTTGAGTACTTCTGAGTTTCTCATATATTGGATGAGAAATGGGAAATCAGAATGTCTTTCAGCCATGAAACTGATTTCCTGAACATTTATAGCAGCAAAGCAGCAGCTTAGTTTTCTTCCATAGTGTAAGTTCAATAATAAGCTTGCTTCTAATTTTGTTAAAATAACTAAAGGAGTTTAAGGTGTTCTTTGCATGACAAAACTCTGTCATCAGGTCATATACACATGAGCCTTGGAAAAAAATTGCCACTGCCAGCAGACAGAAGTAATGTGCACAATTGCCACTTCCCATGCATTTTGTATCATAGAGGGAGAAGAAGCTAATACAGAAACTGTAAGATACTGTTTGTGATGAAACCCTATATTGTTAGTTTAGCCACGCTTTGAAATATCTTAAAACAATTTTTTAAACATATCTTTTAATCTGTAAAGCTTTGAGAAAATACTTTTTTTCTCAAGATTCTACTGCAATTATTTAAATACATGGGGAAAATTTGGTGTAATTTTGCATTAGTAATATTGTTAGTTCCCAGGTAATACCTGGGAAATACTTTCTTTCCTTTCAAATACATCTTTGTCTTTCAAGCTGAATTTACAGAATAAAGTAGTATTTCAGTCAAGGCACTGTCTAGTTTAAAATGAATACTTCATTTAAGGGATGACCAGTACATAATTACTAAAAAAACCCAAAATTAAAAATCTGCTAAAAGGAATTATTCTCTTGCTAAGCTGCATTTGGATTTGCATGGCAAAGGTTTGGTAGTGCAGGGGCTAGAGAGTTGTCTTCTGTAAGAAGCTGCCAGAAGCTTCCTGTGTCCAGTAGAGACAATACCAGCCAGCTCCAAGAGGGACCTGCCACTGGCCAAGACCGAGCGCATAAGTGTCAGATGTAGCTCCTCTGGGATAACATATTTAAGAAGGGTGGGAGTGAAATGTGCAACGGCAATTGCAGCCAGAGAGAGAAGAATATGTGAGAGGAGCAGCTCTGCAGACACCAGGGTCAGTGCAGAAAGAGGGGAGGAACTGCTCTAGATGTCAGAGCAGATATTCCCCTGAGGCACCTGGTGCAGACCATGTTAAGGAAAAGATGTCCCTGCAGCTCATGGAGGTCCATGGTGCAGCAGATATCCACCTGCAGCTCGGGGAAGACCCCAAGCTGGAGCAGTTAATTTTGGTGAAAGTTTTCAAAACCTAGTTGATTTCATCTCTTGAAACATAAGAAAACTTTAAAATGTCAAACTGTCAAGGCAATCCCATTTTTCCTTAATTAACTCTTTAGGAAGACAGGGAAGATTTAACATCTGCTAAAAGTGCTGTGAACATGTAAGCTTATTTTTCCCTGAAAAGATGATAAAGCTATAGGGAAAAGGACAGATACTTTTTTCATCATTCTTGATGGGGCTTACATGTGGCTTTTTGATTATTCTGTTTTTTTCACTATTTCTATTGCTTAGACTGGTACTAGAAGACCCTCAATTTTCTTCTGTGAGGAATCAACCATATATGTCACCTCTTCAAGCTGTGCACAAGCTACAGGGTTTGAGACTCTTTCAAATGAGGATATTCACTAACCCTTCTGCTTCAGCTGTACGTCTTTAAGGAAAAGAACTGAGACAAGCTGCATAGCTGATATTTGTTTAAGGGTCAGACTGGTTGCCTAGGCCAAACAAATTTGAAACCTGCTTGCTCTGATGAATTCCTGGTCTTTCAGCTGAGTTTCACTTGAGTGGGCTGCAGGGAGGATTTAACTGCATTAGCCCAGACTTTAATATCTTCCCTAGCCTTTCCCTTGGCAGTAGAGGGATTTCTCCCTCTGAGAGACTTGGACCTTTCCTGAACTTGATCATTGTTTCTAAAGCATTCTCTAAAAGGTAAACTTGGCTGTTATTAAAGAGAACTTTCTAACTCGTGAGCATGCCTTTTTTTTTGCTATACTGTTTCTGTAAACTCATAATATGGTACAAGATCATAGTAATATACACAGTATGATAACTTTTTAAAACACTGCTTCAAGGGAAGGAGCAATGAATGTAAAAGAAAACAATTTTTTTTTTTTTTTAACTGGCATATCTTGATTAAAGCCAATGCTGAGCTAGCAACAAAAATTTGGTGATAAATTCTCATGATTTATAACCAGGAGCATGTTGATAATTCAGTTTAATGTGAAGTTTCTTAAGTAGTTGCATTGGCACAACTGAGAAGTGATAGGCTTAAGGCACAAAAGAAACAAGAGTGAGTGATTGGGAGCAGTTGCCAAAATGGCTCTTTTATAGAACGAAATGTTTGTGTAACAGCTTGAGTTAATCGGTACTCTCAGGACTCAGGAATATTTTTCCTTAACTCAAGTTCTTTGTGAAAAATGGATCTTGCAGCTAGAATTTAGTCTTTGCACTTCTAAGTAAGTTAGATACGAGCATGTGAATTAATCTGAATACTTGGCAATAAAGATAAAATAAATATAATCTTTACGATGATAAGAAATTGGCATAGTTGGATGGAGTCTAATGCTTTCAACTTTCTATGTAGGTTTCCGTGCATTTATTTTTTTTCTTCATATACTTGTTTTTGTCTGAAATACTCTGAGCATTAGCAGTTGTTAAAGCCACTCTCTAATCTGAATTTTTATTGAAGACAAAAATCACACCCCTCACCATCCCCACTCCCCCCACCCCCATGTACTCATTGTTTCTTTTGTTATTTTCCAGAATAGAAAGCAACTGTAAGGCAATCCCCCAACTACCACAAACTGAAGTCACATCTTATTATTTCTGTTAGCCTTATGACTGGAGACCCATTAGGACTGGATAGGCCATGACTCTTTTGATGCTCTTTTTCAAATGTTGTGTCCCTTCCAACCTTAACAATTCCATAAATCAAAAAAAGCCAGTTCATCGTTATTTGTAAGAAAACTGTGGTTGAGTTCTAGAGTTATGGTGGGCAAGATCTCATGGATTTCAGGCCAATGACAATTTTCTTTGAAAAAAGAAATGCACCATTTCTGCTCATTTTGTGTTGTTTGGTTTTGTTTTTTGGTTTTGTTTGTGGTTTGTTTTGTTTTCTTATAATATAGAATCATAGAATAGTTAGGGTTGGAAAGGACCTTAAGATCATCAAGTTCCAACCCCCCTGCCATGGGCAGGGACACCTCGCTCTAAACCATATCACCCAAGGCCTCATCTAACCTGGCCTTGAACATTGCCAGGGATGGAGGATTCACAACTTCCCTGGGCAACCTATTCCAGTGCCTCACCACCCTAACAGGAAAGAATTTATTCCTTATATCCAATGTAAACTTCCCCTGTTTAAGTTTTAACCCATTACCCCTCGTTCTGTCACTACAGTCCCTAATGAAGAGTTCATCCCCAGCATCCCTATAGGCCCCCTTCAGATACTGGAAGGCTGCTATGAGGTCTCCACGCAGCCTTCTCTTCTCCAGGCTCAACAGCCCCAACTTTATCAGCCTGTCTTCATATGGGAGGTGCTCCGGTCCCATGATCATTCTTGTGGCTCTTCTCTGGACTTGTTCCACCAGTTCCATGTCCTTTGTATGTTGAGGAGACCAGAATTGCATACAATACTCCAAGTGAGGTCACACAAGAGCAGAATAAAGGGGTAGGATCACCTCCTTTGACCTGCTTGTCAGACTTCTTTTGATGCAGCCCAGGATACAGCTGGCTTTCTGGGTTGCAAGTGCAAACTGAAGCCAGATCATGCTCATTTTCTCATTGACCAGCACCCCCAAGTCCTTCTCCACAGGGCTGCTCTGAATCTCTTCTCTGCCCAACCTGTAGCTGTGCCTAGGATTGCTCTGACCCAGGTGTAGGACCTTGCACTTGGCATGGTTAAACTTCATGAGGTTGGCATCAGCCCACCTCACAAGCGCGTCAAGGTCCCTCTGGATGGCATTCCTTCCCTCCAGCGTATCAACCAAACCACACAGCTTGGTGTCATCAGCAAACTTGCTGAGGACACACTCAATCCCGCTGTCCATGTCACCAGCAAAGATGATGAACAAGACCGGTCTCAGCACTGATCCCTGAGGGACACCACTTGTTACTGGTCTCCAGCCAGACATTGAGACGTTGACCACAACTCTTTGCATGCAGCCATCCAGCCAGTTCTTTATCCACCGAGTGGTCCATTCATCAAATTGATGTCTCTCCAATTTAGAGACAAGGATGTTGTGTGGGACAGTATCGAACGCTTTACACAAATCCAGGTAGATGACATCAACTGCTCTACCGCTGTCCATCAGTTTTGTAGCCCCATCATAGAAAACCACCAAATTGGTCAGGCAGGATTTCCCTTTAGTGAAGCCATGCTGGCTGTCACCAAGCATCTTGTTGATTTTCATGTGCCTTAGCATGCCTTCCAGGAGAACCTGTTCCAAGATTTTCCCAGGCACAGAGGTGAGACTGACTGGTTTGTAATTCCCCAGGTCATCCTTTTTCCCCTTCTTGAAAATGGGGCTTATATTTCCCATTTCCAGTCATCGGGAACTTCGCCTGACTGCCATGATTTTTCAAATATGGTGGCCAGCTGCTTAGCAACTTCATTTGCCAGCTCCTTCAGGACCCGCGGATGGATTTCATCAGGACCCATGGACTTGTGCACGTTCAGATTTTTAAGATGGTCTCGAACCAATTCCTCTCCTACAGTGGGCCCAAGGTCTTCATTCTCACAGTCCCTACGTCTGCCTTCCAAGACTTGGGTGGCGTGGTCAGAGCCTTTGCCAGTGAAGACCGAGGTAAAGAAATCATTCAGAACCTCAGCCTTCTCCAAATCCTGTGTAGCTAGTTCACCCAAGAGCTTCCTGAGGGGGCCTACATTCTCCCTGGTTTGTTTTTTTATTTGCTATGTACCTGTAGAACCCCTTCCTGTTATCCTTAATATCCCTTGACAAGTTTAATTCTAACTGGGCCTTAGCTTTCCTAACCTGGTCCCCAGTTTCCTGGACAACATCCCTGTAATCTTCCCAGCCTTCCTGTCCTTGCTTCCACTTTCTATAAGACTCTTTTTTCATTTGAATTTTCCTCAGCAGCTCCTCATCCATCCAAGGAGGTCTCCTGGCCCTCCTGCTGCACTTCCTTCTAGTTGGGATGCAACACTCCTTAGCTTGTAGCAGGCAATCCTTGAATATCAACCAAGAGTCTTGGGTCCCCCTGCTCTATAGGGCTATATCCCATGGAACCTTACTGAGCACGTTCCTTTAGAGGGCAAAGTCTGCTCTCTTGAAGTCCTTGCTGCACGCTGTTATCACTGTCCTGAGGATCTCAAATTCAACCATCTCGTGGTCGCTGCATCCAAGGCTGCCCTGCAGTGGCACATTTCCAACGAGCCCTTCCCTGTTGGTGAGCACAAGGTCAAGCATGGCACCTCTCCTTGTCGGTTCCTCTATTACTTGCAGAAGGAAGTTGTCTTCCACACAATCGAGGAACCTCCTGGATTGCTTGTGCCGGGCCGTACCGTCATTCCAACAGATGTCAGGGTGGTTGAAGTCACCCATGAGAACAAGGGCCTGTGAGCGTGAGGCTTTTCCTCGCTGCCTATAGAGTGCTTCATCCGCAGATTCCTCTTGATCAGGCGGTCTATAACAGATCCCCACAGTAATGTCTTCCATCGCTGTTTTCCCTTTAAACCTGACCCAGAAGCTCTCTGTTAACTGATCACTTGTCCCCCAGCAGGGTTCCATACTCTCCAGCCTATCCCTAACATAAAGGGCAACTGTCCCTCCCCACCTGCCAGGCCTGTCTTTTCTAAAGAGTCTGTAACCTTCCATTCCAACACTCCAGTCATAGGAGCCATCCCACCATGTTTCTGCGATGCCTATTATATCATACCCCTGTAGATGTGCACACATCTCTAATTCCTCTTGTTTGTTCCCCATGTTATGGTCATTTGTATAGAAGCATCTGAGTCAAGCTCCAAATGAAGCCGGCTCATTGGCTGGAGCAGCCAGAATATCTCTGCATTGCTCCGAGCGTTTATTATAGGTGCTGGCAACTGACTGTGTGTGTTGGGATGGAATGATGCCCCCCTCCCCCAACACATCTAGTTTAAAGCCTCCTTGACCAGTCTGGCAAGCCTACCAAAACTGCTCTTCCCCTTAGACCAGCTGCACCAGCCCCCGCTAGACCTGGCCTACAAACTTGGGTCCCATGTTCAAGACACCCAAACCACTGACTGTGACACCACCCATTTATCCATTTATTAACCTGGCTAATCCTCCTAGCTTTTTTAGGTCCTTCCCTGTATCCTGGAGAATAGACAAAAAGACTGTCAGAGCTCCAGAGCCCTTAACCACCTCTCCCAGGGCTCTGTAGCATAGTATTTATGTAACTTTCTTGTCTCTCCAAACCCTCAAATAAATATTAGGCAAGCAAAATTAGAAAGAATACAACCTTGTAAGGAAAAGTAAGTGCTGGAAACCAATACATCTGCAAGCAAATTCAAGACCATAGGACAAAAAGCCCCAGACCCTGAGTGGAAAATTACATTCTGAGGGTCAGAGTTTCTAATCTGTAGTCAATGGGCATTATTTAAAAAACAAGATACTTCCCTATGTAAATAGGTCTAGGTTATTGAATTGTTATTTTTCTGGTTCGACTGTGCCTGAAACCATACTGCACATTCCACATGCTGGTTGTAAAATGATATGTGTTTTATACTGGTTGTGAAAAGTCTTTATTTCACACTAATTAGTCATGCTTGGGTAAAGATATGCATGCAGTAAAAATAATAATGATCTCACAATAAACATCCCTATGATCATGCAAATCAGACACCTGAATTTCAAGAAGCTACTTATAGAAGAGGGGAAAAAAAATCAAATAAAAACTATGTTATAATGGGTCAGTAATTATACCTCATCTCTCTGATGTGGCTGAGATATTGTTTCAGAATAAAGTAACAAAGTGTCATATGTGCTGTGGAGTGTAATATGCAGCTGAAAATTAGAAGGAATAAAGAGATATGCACTGAATGTTTGACCTGGAAATGTATGAAAGCAGAGGGTTTAAAGAGAAAGAAACACTGAAACATCTGCTGTCTTTGTAATTTAGTAGATACACTTGTTTCACAGATCATTCAAATTATTTCTGATTATTGTAGTCTCCTGTAATGTATAGCAGTAGCTGAAAAAGTGGGTAAGTATTTGTAAAATGCCATTTTGTTTTCTATTTAAAAGAATAATCCTTTTATGTTTTCTCAGCTGCTGCTAGATTTAATAACTCTACCAGATGTCATATTTAGATTGTTTTGCTTTTAAGGCTTTGAAAGGCATCAGAGCCCAAACAGCCTTTAGAACTTCAGTGTCTCTACCACTGAAATTCTATGGTTAAAAAATGAGGCTTAGATAAAATGTAAATATGCAACTGTATACTAGATAAAACTGTAAGATGTTATTTGTAACAGTTATGCAAAGAGATGTATGCAGATGAATTTAGTTTTCTGAATAGAATTGCCACTTTCCCTGGCACTTTAGCAATAGCAGCAAGGCTAAACAACATTAAAAAAAAGGTAAATCTAGTTTAAAGCATTGCTACCATGCAAAGTGTTCCTATGGAAAGACAACACCACTCTCAGGTCATTGGCAGCTGCCTGCCATTCAAACTCCCATTGAATTAAATGGGAAATGGATGAAGACACCACCTTATCCCACAAACCTTTACTGAAAGAAGCACCTCAACTACAAATTCGTTATCAAATACCTGGCAAAACTAGACCTCTTGATCTTGTTTTCAGAAATTTTATATTGCCTTTCTTTTTATTTTTCTAATTGTATACATACATGTGTACGAAAAATGCACGTGCACTCCTGAAATGTATCGGTCTTAGTTGTACACCTGATCAACATACTGTTGCATTATTTGGGTTTTTTGTTTGTTTGTGGGTTTAGTTTGTTTGGTTCTAACACTATTGTTTTTCACATTCTCAGTAACAAAAAGCCGCTTTTCCCCCCCTGTATCAAACAATAAGCTCAAAGTAGCAAGTTCTTATCTGCTAAGGAGTGACTGAATCCTAAAATCTCTCGATTACCATGTGCCCTGGTTTCAGCAGTAGCAGTCATTTTTCTCTTTCTTGGTAGCTGGTGCAGTGCTGTGTTTTAACTTTTGGGCTGGGAACAGAGCTGATAAAAATGATGTTTTGGTTTGGCCAAGGACTTTGTGAGCCTCATGCTCTGTCAGGGAGGAGGGCAGCCGGGAGGAAGCAGAGACAGGACACCTGACCCAAACTGACCAAAGAGGTATTCCATACCACAGCACGTCATGCCCAGGATGTAACTGGGAGTTACCCGGAAGGGCTAGGTGGACTGCAGGGTTGGAGGAGGTATCGGTCGGTGCTTGGTCAGGCTGGGGGGGGGGCAAGTTATCGGTCGCCTGGTGATGGGGTGTTGTATTCTCTTCCCTTGTTATTTCCTTTATCATTACTATTATTGGTGGTAGCAGTAGTGATTTGGGTTATACCTTAGTTACTAAACTGTTCTTATCTCAACCCGTGGGAGTTGCATTTCTTTTTGAGTCTCCTCTCTGTTCCCCCAGGAGTAGGGGGAGGGCAAGAAGGGAGGGAGTGGGTAACAAGCTGTCTATCTGGGGTTAAACCACGACACCATGCCTCCATGACTATGTGTTAGTTTTCTTATT
Source organism: Neopsephotus bourkii (assembly GCF_033783945.1). Lineage (NCBI taxonomy): Eukaryota > Metazoa > Chordata > Aves > Psittaciformes > Psittacidae > Neopsephotus > Neopsephotus bourkii. The sequence continues at coordinate 234,660 of NW_026901388.1, forward strand.
GTAACAATGTGGCAAACAACACTATGAGGTATAAAGATAACTTGTTCAATTGCCCAAGATACTAATTTTAAATGAGTAAAGGAAATATTTTTGCTTGATATTTCAATATTTTTGATTAAATTGTTTGTGGACACTTCTTGCTGGGAGGAAATGAAAACTGTATCTAAATTACAATAAAAATTCGACATCAAGATGAAAATATTTATTAGTTATTTTACTTTCAACTTTAGTTTTAGTTGTATATGGCCCTGCAGGCAACATTGTAGAAAAGACTTTAAAGAGGTAGGAAAAAAAATAGGATGAAATCAAATCTGTTTAATTTGTCTCCAGAATTTCTATTTCTTCTACTCTTTGTTTATGCATTCTATTTTGTTTCAAAGTAGCCGTACATTATGGTTGATGGTAATACTTTCCAAGGATGAAAGAAAGGTATGCTAGTACTAGAAGTGGGATTTTATTATGTATTATATATGCTGCAATGTGTCTTGGTCTCAAGTTTGAAGTTTTGTTTGAGATCTCATTATGGTAGAAAGATGTGGTCCATTTCTCCCAGCCTGGCTGTCCACCCTATTTATTGGATGAGTGAACAAGCTGAGTATACAGAAAACTATATGGAAATAAAAATGGTTTTAATACATAAATACACATATTTTATGTGCCAGTGTGTGTTGGATTCCAGTTGGATATTTAACCTGATCTTATTTACATTATGACATCACAGTCCCCTTTGCTGAAGCAAGGGAGAGTGAGCTGTCTTTCAAGTCCTGAGTGATCTGGAATCAGTGCTGGCAAACAGAGACTGCACCATAAGGGGAAAGAAGATGACTCAGACAACAGAAGTGAGAAAAATACTCTCTTTTTCCTTCTCAGCATACTGAAAAACGTTGAGTTCTTTAATCCTTGTTCTGAATCAGCTAGCTGAAAGACATCTTTGTGGTCTGTGGAAGTCCATTAAATCGACAAAATTCTAATAGATGGCTAGGTTTTTCTAAGCAGTTCTCATTGAAGAGTTAAAATTTAATCATCCAAAGCATGAAATTCTGATTACTTTTGAACTGAACATTACCACTGACATCAACAAAAGAAATATATTGCTCTGTTCCTCTCTTTTTCATCTGTCTCTTGTTTGATGGCAGAAAGAATATTTCAACATGAGACAATATCACTTTATATTGTAGGCAGAGGGGACAAGATTCTCTCTGGTTGTCTTGAAAACTAAAACCTTTTGAATTTTACACTGAATTTCAAATTCAGGAAAGAGTAAGTTGTGGAATTCTACCCATCCCTCCACCTCCAGTTAAATGAATGTCTACCTTGTAGCGGTACAGCTCTGGATCTAGTAATAAAAAATTCACAGTGATCAGTGACTTCTTTCTATCATTTTTCAATTGAAATTAGTACAGCTTGGAAGCATATACTACCTGCTTTGTGAGGAAACCTCCCAAAATTTCAATGCTAACATTTCTACTAGAAGTAAACAAATTAAAACCAGTATTTTCCTTACATGCTACTAAATGGAATACGTTAGCTACTTGCTCATTAGCAGTGGAATATTTAAAGTGCTTTCCCAACAAATTTTAGAATTATAAATTTCAGATATGATCCTGAAATTCAACAATGAGGTAAAGTACATGAATGAAAATTGCTTTTTTTCATTTTATTATAACCTAAACACTTGAACAATGCTGTGAAATCACGAACTATGTGAGATTTTATGTAGTCTAATGTACTAAAAAATTGTCATAGTTGCCAAAACCTGACTAGCTAAGTGTTCAGAAGCTCCTATGACAGAGTTACTCTGTGTGAAGGAGTAGAACCCCAAGGTTGCTGTATCTAACCACTTTTGGGGTATAACTATTCAGGCTTGTTTTGATGTTCTGATTTATGATGACACAAACTGTGGGTTAGGCTCCTCTGACTTGTAATCATAGAACAGTTAGGGTTGGAAATGAACTTAATAATCACCTTGCTCCAGTCCCCCTGACATGGGCAGAAACATCTTCCACTACACCAGATCACTTGAAGCCCTGCTCAGCCACCTTTAACATGGCCAGGGATGGAGCAGCCACAAATTTTCTGGGCAATGTGTGCCAGTGCCTCACCACCCTCACAGAGAAGAAATTTTTCCCAACATCTAATCTAAATCTACCCTCTGTCAGCTTAAAGCCATTCCCCTTTGTCCTATATCTGCACGTCCTCTAAGAAATTCTCTCCAGATTTTGTTTTAGGCCCCCTTAAAATGTTGGCAGGCTGCTCTAAGGTCTCCCCAGTGCCTTCTCTTCTCCAACTCTTTCAGCCTGTCAAAAACGTTGTTTGCAGGACCAAATCCAAAGCTGTATCTCTACAAGGCAGACATCCATTGTAACAAAATTGTCAACAAAAAAGCTGTATCAAACAACAAGAAACTTGTCTTTTTATAAAAAATTCATATTGTCATGCTTTACCTGTACCTTATGCTACATAATTGTCTGTAGTAGAAATTCTCTTTTGCTAAATCTGTTATTTTTCCCTATTTTTCTGTTGGTTGAAAGATACCACTTTCTATATATTCTGAAGACTTTATTATGAATCGTAAACCCCACTTTGTATTCAAAGTACAAGCCAAGATGCGATGATCTGTTTTCTGCCTGTGTGCATGGAAAAAGTACAGATTATTGGAAGCCATGCTATTGGAGGAAACGCTGGGAAACTGAATTCTTCCAAAATGTACAACATAGAAAGCATGTCAGATGGGCCCCCTACTGTGTTTTTGCATGTTCTGCTGTCTTTGCAGCACCTCCAGACTCTTAATAACAGTGCAACATTACCACCTACATATTCCAATGCCTCTGCCCATGCAGAGCATAAATCCATGAACTACATTTTAATTATTATTAAACTACATACTTATCCAAAGTGTTATCTCAAAATAAGCTATTCTAAAGAATCAAGAACTTTAAACCTAAGTCAAATGCACATTTGTCTCATATGAGGTCTATATAGGTTTCCATTTAATGATGGAAGCTGTTTGTAATGTGAATTACAAAAGCATTTCAGTAGCCCATTTATAAAACTACAAGAGAAATATAGGGGGCAGGAGGGGTAAAGTGGATCAAGTTCCACAGATACTTTCCCTCATGACTGTGATTCTTAGTGAGGGGAAGTTTTAGAGAAAGCACTCTCAACACTCACTGATTCTTTGTGTTGCATTTTGTTCTCTGCATTTTTTACCTGCTATTGATATGGATAAATGAAATTAATTTGAAAGCTGAATAGAAGCAGAGGGAGACTGTTCAATTTAGAAGCCTTTCAAAAACTTTTCATAATACTCTTTGAATTTGCCAACATAACTCTATACCTAGCTAGTCTGTGTAACATTTTCATAAAATATTGTCTGCTTGATGTGTATTCATCTGCTTATAACAGTGTTACTTTGTGGCTGAACATTCCCAGGCAGTCTGCAGTTATAGTTCTTTAATTTTTCACTTTTGAATAAATTTTCTGAAATTTGCTTCATGTTTCAGCTGGCATTAATAGCAACTGAAATTTTATTGCAAGGAAGTAAAATATTATTTAGTAAGTGATATTATGACTCATTACCATCTTTATATTTGATTTTTAGAGACAAATTTTAAAAAGTGACTAAAATTTTAAAGAAAACATCATCTATCTTCTTGATAAACCATTTTTGAATTTCTGGTAAGTAAACCACCTGTCTATTCCCAGTGCTTTGAGATAGTTGTTCTGTATTGTTGTTTTTAGTTAGTATCTAATCTAGTAACATCACTGTAATTTTACATTGTAATGTTTATTGTTAAGATTAGGGAGTTGTTATCTTGTAAATTTTCATTCAGATGAAATATGTACAATTACATCTTTACCAGCTGGAATATGTTATATAGTTTGAATTCTTGAAGTGAAAAAATGAGTTGCATATGCTATGGAATCTGTACTTTAATTAAAGCTTTTAGTAGTAATGGTGCTGTAAGCATAGCAAAGAAATACAATTAGGCTCTAAAGAAGCCTGGTTAAAATATGCTTCTTCACGTCTACTTTAACAAATAATGAATGGCATCAGCCTTTAAATTTTTTATGAAAAAAAATATCCCTATTTGATACTCTTATTTCCGTATCAATAGTCACTGTATTTTGAATTATTTCACCTTTTAAAATCATATTTAATATATAAATAACCATGTTTATATTTACTGCTTGGCATTTCGGGGGAAGGGCTTGGACAGGGTTGTTTGGGTTTTTTGGGGCTTTTTTGGGGGGTGTTGTTTTTTTTTCTCCTGCCTGGACTACCCTCTAGGAGAAGCTTCTTCAGAGATTGCTAGGAATTTGAACAGAGGAATAAGAAACTTTAATGTAATGGTCACAGCTAATACTTAGAGTTCAATATATTAGTATGTTTGGTTCTTGACTCAAGCAAAGGTGGATTTTTTATTTTTGTTTTTCCCCCTGTGAAGATTTTAGCAGATTTTTAGTATTCAAGTAACTTTAATAATGAACAAATGTCCCTGTCAGTACTTTGAAGACACAAGGTGCAAATTTCCCCTCTGGCCTCTTTCTTTCTTACTCTGTGATAGTGAAATAATGGTTAATGCCTGCCATTTACCTCTCACAAGCTTAATTACAAGCTATAAAACACCTTGATAGCTTAATGGATGTTTAAAAAAATGTTAAGATAAAGGTAAATATCCCAAATATTTGACACTGTTGCCTTGTTATGACTAATAAAAAAAGTATATATCAACACTTTCTGACTATATTTACTTACCATTTCTTGTCTGCATGCATTCAAATTTGGTTGTAAATTCAGCTGTAAACTCATATTCACCTTTAAAGCACCCTTCCACAAATCTTTGTCACAGAAAACTTGATTATTTGACTGATTATTCTTTGAATTACCCAGTTACTTTATACCTTGAATTAGTTTATTTAATTTGGCTTAATTCCTCTACTTTGTTTTTTGTCACTTCAATTTCCTCTCCTTTCTTTTCCCAGTTACTGTTATAGTCACTTTATTCCAGTGCTCTCCTAACCTCAGAATAAATGCATTATACTGAATGTGCTACAAATTCAGTAAACCCGTTGATTGGTTTTGTATATGCTCAAATACATGAACATTCTTTCCTGTTAGGGTGGTGAGGCACTGGGATGGGTTGCCCAGGGAGGCTGTGAGTGCTCCATCCCTGGCAGTGTTCAAGGCCAGGTTGGACGAAGTCTTGGGTGAGATGGTTTAGTGTGAGGTGTCCCTGCCCATGACAGGGGGTTGGAACTGGACAATCTTAAGGTCCTTTCCAACCCTAACTATTCTATGATTCTATGAAAAAAAAAATACTGCACATATTTCAATAATCAGTAGGTTTTAAATTGTTGTAAATCAAGCAGAAAACCAACAGATTATTTCTCTTTACCGAGGAAAGAAATGTGTTGCCAACTGTAGAAAATATCTGGTTCTCCTGATTAAAATTGTATTAAAAAAAACCAAACCCAACCAACAAGAACCTAACCAACCAACCAAAAAGAAACAAACAAAAAAAGAAAAACCCAAGCCAAAAAAACCCACAACAAAACACAAAAAGCCCAACAAAGTCCATACCACCAAATAGTAAACTAAAATTTGTATCATTTTGAAGTTACATAAACGTCAAAAGATTACTGCCATATGGTGTGTCCTATGGCGCTACATAGTTAGTCATAGTTAAGGTCCTTATATGGACCTTAAAAGAAGCAAAGCAGATGAAAGAATCAAACCACTGTGTGCTTTTCCAGATGGTGTCTAGCATCTTGACTTAATCGTATATTTAGGAGGTATTTCCCACAAATGTGTAAGAAATCTGTATTTGCTTATCTCCGTCTGGCATACATACAAAACAATGATGAAACTAGGAGCGTTTTTGTTGCTTTCTCACACAGATATTGCAGCTGTTTCTGTGCTATGAGCAAAGAAAGTAATTTTAAAACCTCCTGCATTGCCTCTGAGCAATGTGAACTACCTGTAGGAAACTGATGAAGAGAGAAAGGATCCCTGTTTCACTTGCTGTAGCAGCAGCCAGGAATGACAGCTGATAGCTGTGCTGTGGTGTTTTCAAGGCAGTAGTGCATTTTGTTCTTGGGGTTTTTTTTTGTTTGTTTGTTTGTTTTGTTTTGTGTTCTTTTTTTTCTGTGTGTGTGTGTTTTGTTTGGGTTTTTTTTTCTGTAGTGTCCTGGGTTTAGCAGCAGCAGTCATTTTTTCTCCTTCTTGGTAGCTGGTGCAGTGCTGTGTTTTGACTTTCGGGCTGGGAACAAAGCTGATAAAAACGATGTTTTGGTTTGGCCAATGGTTAAACCATGACATGTAGCTATAACAGGGGAGGTTGTGGCTTGTTTTTTCCTTGGTGTGGTTTTATTATTTTTTTGTTGGTTGGTTTTGTGAGGTTTTTTTGGTATTTTTGGGCTTTGTTTGTTTTTTTTGTTTTTTTTTTTTTTTTACTTAGAATTTCTTTCAGTCATGCAAGTTAGAGATATATTTTAGTGGAACACTCACAAAGTTAGGTCCCTTTAGCAAGAATCAAAGGTATACCTAGAATACAGTTCTCATGTTCAAATTATTTATCCTACCATTACCTCATTTAGAGTTATAGTGACTCTTATCATCAAAGCAATATGCTCTTCAGAATATGTTACGCATTCTGTGAGCCATTAATTTCTTACAACAGATTCACCTTCTGTTTGGATTCATTTACAATCAGTGCTGATCATCCATCCTGCAGTTATCCATCTCATAATCAGAAGCTAAAATCTACTGATATTCTCAGAAAGGCCTTGACCCATGTTTTTACTGCCTCTTTGGATAACATCTGAGACAGCTTTTATGCTATAGATATCTTTCTTTTCTTTTGGCCACACATAGGTCCCTTAATCTTCTTGAATTCAAATAGCAAATTTCCTGCTTCTGTGCTGAAGGCTGCAGCAGGGGCAGGTTTCTCTCAATGCAACAAAATTGGAAGTTTCAACCCCCTCTGAGCTGAGTTTGGTAGAATTTAGCAGCTAGAGTACCTGCTGAAGAGGCAGATGTGCCAAGCATTCAGTAAACTGGAAAACATACCTTGCTGTTCTTAAATAAATGGGGAAGGGCATACTGGCATCATTACCCTCAAAATTATGAACTAGAAAGATGCATATGGTCCAAGCAGCTCACTCAGGCTTTCTTAAACTGTCAGTATTGCTACTCTTCTAAATAGCTGTTTCTGTTTCACAGTCTACAACAGGTCCTCCGCTGACACATTTGCAGTTGTCATTGCGTATAGGGCTTTTTTCTTTATAGCAGTTATTCTTTACTTAACCACTGCACATGGCACCGTATTTAAATCAATTGCTTTACTTAATCTTTGTATTAGTTTCTCTTAGTTTTATAAATTGCATGCACTGTTTCCCATCTCTTCTTGTAATTAAATAAACTACAATTTCATATTCAATCGAACATATTGAGTCCAGAAATATATTTCTAATACCTGATAATCCATTTCTGAATCTTTGCTATCTGCCACTTCCATGTTTTGAGTCCTTCATCTCTAGGAGTATTGTAAGTTTCCATTGCCACATTTTACCCAAGAATTGTAACTTCATAGCACTATATGGAATTGGCTTGCCAATGTTTTACCTTAGGAATTTTGAACACAGATCTTCACAGTTCTATTTAGGTGTCTTATCACTTCCTTAGTATTGTTTGGCCAGATCAGAAAGCTAGTTAGCTGTGCCCTGGTGGCTTGAATTAAATTTGCATTTAGTTTAGTGGTGCATTCAGATATAGAGATGGGTGTCAGAAGGCATTCATTTTGCTTATTCTATTTTTTCATGCTACCCGCATGATTGACTTGGGACTAATGTACTTTCTGTTTGGAGATCTGACTTGAAAAATAAAGGTATTTATCCTGAATAAGGATCTCTTATAATTCATCAACATCCATAAGACTTCATTAAACATCTACTCAGCAATTAAAATGCAAAAAAAAAAAAGTTATAAAATATCAAAAATTTGATCTTTCTTAGAGGCTATATGCTGTTCCTTAAAATACGTGTTATATTTATTCTACTTTTTTCATAAATATCTTCAGCTTACCTCTTACGGGCATGCTTTACCTAGTAGAAGAGTTTAATTTATTCCTATCTAGTCAAGGACATTTTTTTTATTACTCTGAGAGGAAGCTATTTGATCTGTCGGTGGAACAGGAGATACAAATTACTTCAGAAGCTTTCATAACCAGTGTTCCTGACATTCTTTTTTTTTTTTTGTCTCCTTTCTTTCGCCAGCAAGTCACTGAATGTTAAGGGGTTACACAGAAAACAATTCTTATATACCGTTGTGTCATTCAAATTTCAGTATGTTTTTATATATCTAACAGTGAATGTTAGATATGTAATTTGGCTTCTAAATAGTGTGGATGATTGTGGGGCTTACTACAATATCATAATGAGGGATTGCTGCATGTATGATCTTCTTAACCAAGATCCATGATTCTGAGGTTCATGCTGTTTATAGTGTTCAAGTGAATAATTTCTTTAGTCAAACAAAGTTAGGTAATAACATGTTTAAATCTACTGTCTCAACAGATGATTCAGTTTATGCATTCTCTAGCATTTGATCAATGGCTAGAGCCTTATATAAATTATAAACTTTTAAAACTCTACTTATGAGTTTGCTTACTCAGTTAAGTAACCAAAATATACATAATATATTATTATATAAAAGATAAATTGTTTATATAAAGTGATGGATTAATATAATGTAGCACATAGTTTTGTGGTTACAATGCCTTGCAAACATGTGTCTTTTGAATATATTTTTAATGTCATGAATATTTTAAGCCATCTGAAACCTTGAAGCATATATGCAAATAAAGCTTTACTTTAGAGTGTGGCCTAGATTTATGATTGCATAAAGAACACTGAACACCTGGTTTATTCAGTCTTTCTGAGTGTTTGTTTTCACTTTGTTTCCAGTGTTTGGTTTGTTGTTGTTTGTTTGTCTTTTTTCTTTCACTCAGCTTGGATGATGCTGGAAATACACACAGATTTTATGACAATTCAAAGAGTGGTGTGCTATTGGTACCAATCAGTTTTTAAGTTACTTTTTATGACAACATTTAGTCATGTATCATACAAAAGAGGAGCAAAGGAACATTTGGGTAACAGCAGATGTGGTTATCTGCTAATGATTGACACTTGAGCTAGAGTTGTAAAGGGATCAAAGACTTCCATAAAACTAGGGAGAAAAGTCTGTCACTTCCCAGCTTTATGCAAATGAAATAGAGATTGATGGAAACTGGAAAAAGTGAATATTAAAATAGCTGGGTTTCTGTTGCAGTGCAAATTGAGCCTTTGTTTTGTTTTCATACTCATCACACGTTTGACCGCTTTTTCTATTTTGAATATATTATGTCACAGTTTTTAGAACAGCATATGCTTAGTACTTAACTTGAATGAGAATGTTTTGGTTTAGGGTAGCATTAAGGGGAATTGCAACAGAAAACAGAATCTTTCCTGTCTGCTTTTAAAATACAGAAGCTTAGCTTAGTTTCTTGTATTGTTTTAAATTCCACCTCTGTGGAAGGTTTTAAAGGAATCTTGCCATTTTTCTTTTATCAAAGCAAATTAGCTTCCAGAGTTGACATGTCTTCATTCACTTTAAGATTTATGCTCTGAAGTGCTTTGAGTAAAAACCATTAATATACTCCTCATTAAGGCTATATTCTTGCCTGGTATGCTGGTTCTGCAGTGACTAGTGATAGCATAAAAAAATGTAAGAGTTCTCAGTGAAAAGATTTACCTTCAAAAAGCAAAGAGCCTCTCAGAACAGTTTTTTTTGTTTGTTTTTTTTTCTGTGTGCATATATTTTGTGTATCAGAATAAATTGACCTTTCTCTCTGAACAATATGCATATTTCTGCACTTGATGTTAAAGTAAAATTAAAAAAGAAGGAAAAGGACCTCGAGAAAATTGCCTTGGCACATAAGTTCTATTTAACAGATTTCTCAAAAAGCTAAAAATGATAACTTAAGTGTTTCTCCTGTTGTTGAAACTTATATCTACAAATTAGAGGGTATATTTTTTCTCTCCTTTTTTTTTTTTTTTTTTAAGTCTGTAAGTCTATTTTAATTCATTTTATGTATGTGTTCTATGAAGTTCAGAGGTATGGTACTTATGTATTTTTTTGTAAGTTTTGGGTTTCATGTTTTATTTTTCTATGTTTGATTGAAAGAAAACTTTAGTACTAAAAATATTGGATTGGAAAGGATTTTCTGTGTGGTGAAGTCTAGCCATGGGCTATCATGAGAACCGCCTTATGTAATAGAAAGCATAGCTTTATCAAGTTCCATTTAAAAGTACAGCTTTTCTTGTACTTCTACCATCTCTGCTGTCTTTTGTAAGATTGTAAGAGGCCTGTTGTCAGCTTAAATTTATTTATGGTCTATCTATACACATTTGTTTCTATGCCAGTATTGTTGTTTAGTTAAATAGTTTACCTCCCCTGCAGCCCTTGTGTGTTCTCAGCTGCTGCACTTATAAAAGAGTAATCATATTCCCTCTCATTCATCTTTTTGCTGGAATAAGGAAGAGCTTATCCAACAGAAAAAACTTTGTCCAGCTTTATCCACTAATAAAGCAGGTTCCTTATTCTCCTTATCATTGTTAGCCCTTCACTGCTGCTTTTTAAAAATATTTATGCAACCATATTGCAAGAATTCTTTTTTTTTTTTTTATTGTACATATGATAGAGCAATAAAATTGCACAGTATAGTGAACTATGAAAGTGAAAAGTGCATTTTGATTATAACCATTATGCACACATATTTATCTGGGTGTTTCGGAACCAGACACCTGCATACCTTCTTGCATTTTTCCCTGTCTTGCTTTTTCACAGAGATTAAACTTAACTTTTGAATGGCGTTATGGCACAGTTGTATAAGGATTTCAACACTGAAATCTATAAGGATTTATAGATTTTAAAATCTAGAAGGATTTTATAGATTTCACTGGAATCTATAAGGATTTCAGTTATCCAACCACCAAATAACATTTTTTTACACCTCTGTTTTCAGAAACATGATCACTCGTAGAGCACTAGTAAATACAAAATGTTCTATTTCCCAGCTTCTCAGACATACTGAAAGCTGTTAATGGTACATGTTGTTGTCCAGAATCATACCGTTAAATCAGTGTAATATTTTGAAACCTCTTGGTAACCTTTTTCCCCCTAAAAAAGAGGGGTAAGGAGCAGCTAAGATATTTCTTGTTTTGTTGTGTTTATTTGTTTTCCTATGTTTGTTTTGGTTTTCATTTTTTTTCTCTGGCATTTAATAATGGGAGGCTGAAATAACAGTGAGCTATAATCACATTTTATATGAGCATTTATTTTGAAAAGCACCTTTCCAGTTTTCATAAAAAAAAAGCCATAAAACTGCATCTTCATGGAAAAAAAGAGAATTACGTATAGTGAAAGACCCTAAAGGAAAATTTTATAATTTTAGTATGAGACCTTATTGGGTAATAAATAAGATGTCCTTGTAGATAAGTATTGCAAGCCTGTGCCTTCTGAGACTTGTTTTAATGGTCCCTGCTGGGTTATAATTTATGCAGTCAGAAGTTAATGTAAGAAAATGCTATAATAGCACATTTTAACAAGGAAAGGAGGAAGCTGAGCTGCAAAATATGCATAATAAAGGTTACTTTTTTACAACTGTCAGAAAATTTATATTCATGACTAAATTAGTTTCTAATAAATTATGCATAACATTTATGAATTTAGAGAAAATATGAACCATACTGCTGCAGATATGTTGCCACGACCAACTGCTTTATAAGTTTCTGCAAACCATTGTATTTTTCTTTTCTCTGATACAGTTAATATAAGCATTTATTTGTATTCTAAAGGTATTCTTTCTTAATTTTAGCTTAATATTTTTAATATCTTATTTAAAATGCTTTCCTTTAATTTTCTTGGGATTTGTGGGGTTTGTGAGGTTTGTTTGCTTGTTTTTGAGAGGACGGCTTTCAAATATTCAAGTTCCAAGACGAGCTTTAGTACTTCTTATAATTAAAGTTCATCTTAAAAGAAAAAAACAAAAAAAAACAAAAAAAAAACAACTAGGTTATATTTGAGTTACGAAACAAAAAAATATAAAAAAAAATGTGGTAGAAGGAAAATGGTCAACATTGCTGCATCCTCTTCCAATATTCGCGGTTTTTTGTTTGTTTTTGGGGGGATTTTTTAAGGCTAAATTGCCTTCTGTGAAGAGTTGTCTAAATATTTCTTCATTCATTAGAAACTGCTGCCTATCCTTTAGATGACTAAATCAGACATATCTAACCCTTTAATTATCTCAATGGCATTCAAAAACCCAGTTACACTCTGCATAGATATCTTCTGAATAATCCCAAAGTTTTATGGAGAAATAGTCATGGCTTTACCTAGTAATGACTTTTCACCTTTACATGACCACCTCTTGAGTGATAAGAGAGACTCCAAGTGCCAGTTCTTATTTCTTGAAATTGAACCCTTTCTTATGGTTTTAGTCTAGTGACATTATTTTCCATTACTTTGGCTTTTCAAGAACCTTTTTATATAATTTTCATAAATACAGTATCATTTAATTTAATAATTCAGTTTTGAATAGCATATTTCATCCAAAAGTAAGAGGATTGGTTTTTTTGTTTTGGTTTGGCTTGGTTTTCTTGGGGGCGGGAGGAGGGGTGGAAATATGTTTTGGTATTTGTTGCTTTGTTTTGATTTTTTTTTTTCTTCTTCAGATTGCAACTGACAATACTACTGCATTTCAAACATTGTTCTTCCGCAGGTCACGTAACTGGTTAAATTCGCCAGTACAGAAGCCATTTCCTGTGAATTCTGTTTTGGTTGCTGGAACCAAAGACAGAGAATTCTCTCTCTTGCAGCAAAATGGCTCGTGCTGACTTGTGGAGGTGACGTGGACGCATATGGAAGATATACACAGAAGGCTAGAAAATTAATTTTATAATGACATTAGGCAGTGTCCTCTATTCTGAATTTCTGCTTATTTGGGTTATAGTTAATAAGTACTGAACTAGTGCTCCTAACACTGGGATGTTCCTAACACAGGGATGATATTCCTAACTCTAATTTCATTATTATTTAAGCCTCACATATAACTTTGCAATAACATATGTGTTGTCACCGGGGCAAAAAAAGTCTGCAATTTTTGTAATTCAATTCTTAAAGTATAGTTTAGTTTATGTCAGAGAGAAGCACAAATTTAGATACTAAACTGGGGGGGGGTCAGGTCTTCCACCATTGAATGATGAGAATTCATCCTGTGATAATACTTATGTTTAAAAAACAAATTAAAATCTGAGAAGTATATGGATTCTAGGGACAAAATTGTCTGCTCAGAATTTTATATTTAATTAACTCCATTTTGCTTTTGGTATGTAATGCACTTTCATTTAAAATAGAAATAAATAGTGATAATGCAAATAAATGTAAAAAAGACAGATGTACTGAATAACCTTGGCTAAACATTGCTGAGGAAAATAGGCAAAGGGACTTGGGGAGAGGAAGAAAAGACTTAGCAATTGGTATTTTCAGGGAATTTTTACCCAATATTTTACGGTAAAAAAATATCTGTGACAGGGAGAGCACTGCCAACATCTGTCAATCTGAGGAGATTCTAGAATGTGTACCCTGAATTTTCAGCTCTTTTTCAGCAAGATTTGAGAACATAACATTATGCAGCAAAAAAGCCTTTGTTTTAATGTGGTGGATGTTTGACACTTCCAGTGATAATGCTGATAACTCAAAATAGTCATACTGCACTGCCTGCTCAAACAGCAGTTCCAGTGGATTATAGAGCATTATTCATATAATGAACAGAAGCATGATTTCCCCCAAATGTAAGCAAGTAATGTGATTTGTGTGAATATTTTTGGTCATGTTATGGGTGTCTTTTGGGGGGTATGTTTGGTTTTTTTAGGGTATTTGTTTTTTGTCTGTTTGGTTGTTTCACTTTGGTGGGGTTTGGGGTTTTTTTTAAATACTTTCAGGCAAGTACCTTTTGTTCAAAGAAGATATTCTGTTAAAATTTCATACTTCTTGTTGTTTTCACTCCATTATTTGAAATTACATCAAGAAAAGGTGTGCAAGATATATCATTCTCAGCAACTACACAACCAGTGAGGTGAAGTCAGTGAGAGCTTAGGAATTCAGGGTTTGATTTGGGAAGTATAAAATATTCAAATGTAATTTTGGTGAAAGAGGGAAAACACTTAAGTAGTGTTATATAAAGTCAACATCAAAATAGTTCAGCTAAGAAAATAAAGTTAAGAAATAATGTGGTTTAAAAGCACCAGAGTAAAACAGTGAAATACCAAAATGTATACAAAAAGTTTATAGCAAGATATCTATGAAAATGAGCGTATTATGGTAAAGGAAACATAATCCCTTTGGAATGAACACTCTCATGTCTGCATTCAGACAGTATTTGATGTAGGCATGAGAAATATTACATAACATAGCTTCATCCTTATTTCTCCTTATTTTTGTTCTTCTCTAGTAGCTATGCTTGAACAAAGAAGTGATTTCTGTGAGTGGAATTGTTCATGGTGCTTTTTGGCTTGGTTTCTTTTGCTTTTATTTATTCTTGATGCAGAGATTTTTCTAGTTCATCAACTGGAAAAAAACACACACACAAAAGAAAAAAGTAAGTGAAGACAGTCTCTTACTAGTGTGTGCACAGAAATTAAGAACTAAAACACATTTCATGTGTAAAGGAAAAGCTAAGGCAAAGATAAGAACAGCATCACAATGGTAAGAAAAGTCTTTACCATCATAGTTGGTTGTTGTTGTTTTACATGTTGTTACCTGCCTATGTACTATTTTTTTTTCCTTTACCTGTCATAAACAAGGAGGCAGCAGCGTTTGGAAGGAGTTTGGTGTTACTGACAGCATAAAGATGAGCATGGAATCATAGAACCATTGAATGATTTGGGTGGGAAGGGACCTTAAATATCACCTAGTTCCAACTTCTCTGCCATGGGCAGGGACACTTTCCAATAGAAGGTAATCCAGGCAGACACTGGAGGTGTCTGCATCTAGATATCACTTCAGATACAGAGGATACTGAGTATTGTCTCTGACACACAACTATTATCTCATATTTGCCCTGCTGTACATGTCAATTCATGCTGAAATATGCTTTTTCGCAAGAGGAATGATAATTCCTTGTCAGGAGATTAGTTCTAATGTGGGTCAACTATTTCTTACAGAAGTTAGCCTAGTTTATAGGAAATGCAGGCTCCAATCTAATTGTGTCATCAGCATCCTAGGAATGGAAATTTAGCATATTACATAATTTTAAAAAGTGCTTAAGCATTTCAATGAACTGAATATCTAACTCAGGCCTGATTAACGAAAAATGCTTCCAGAAGCTAAGTAATTCAGTACTTACTGTTTGACTGCATTCACATATTTTTTCTCATTTCCTCAGATCACCAGCTGAATCTGGTCTAACTTTATTTAGATTGTTTGAATTAAAAGTAACTTCACTAACGGGCAAAATTACAGCAGTATGAAAGTTGTATCAGTAAGCTCAGGACAGTCAGCTAAATATGCATTTCTGAGTGCAAAGCCCAGTATGCTTACATATAAAGAGCAGCCTGATAAAGGAAAGGGAATGTAGATGAGATAATTCCTTCTGACATTGCTTCTTTCTCCCTGTTAATTATAATCATTAATTGGTTATAGCTAGTAAAAAGCACCAAGTATTTAAAAAACTATGGTGACTTGAAGGCTATTGTGGATTTTGGTTTTTTTTCTGGAGGGTTGGCATTTGGTAGCTGTGCTATTTCACAGACTGAAGACTGCTTTGTAGCTTTCCTATCACAGCAAGAAGACTAGTCTCTGAGTTAACCTTCTCTCAGGAGACACTGAGGAGAGAATATAAATTATATGACAGGGATCTTGAAGTGACCCCTTATGATACACCTGAGAGATAAACGTAGTTAATCTAAAGCCTGTCACGTAAAACTCAGTCTTACCTGGGTTTAGTCACCTGTTTATCTGGAAAGATCTGGTTTATAGGATTTAAAATTACATCTTTCAACAATGTTGACTGCAAACTAACTGAAAATACAGATAAAAAGAAAACAGTATCAAGGTTCAAACATAGTTAAATATGATTGTGAGGGAATCATGTCTTGGGTTCAGCTGTAACAGTTACTTTTCTGCTTCCTAGTTGTTGGTGCAGTGCTGTGTTTTGGCTTTAGCCTGAGAACAGTACTGATAACACACTGATGTTTTTAGTTGTTGCCAAGTAATGCTTACTTTGATCAAGGACTTTTCAATCTCTCATGATTTGCCAGGGAGGAGGGGCACAAGAACCCTAGAGGAAGCAGAGACAGGACACCTGACCCAAACTAGGCAAAGGGGTATTCCATATCACAGCATGTCATGCCCAGTATATAAAGCAGGGGGAGTTACCTGGAAAGCCCGGATTGTTGCTTAGGTCAGGCTGGGTATCGGTCAGTGGGTGGTGAGCAATTGTACTGTACGTTACTTATGTTTATCGCTTTTTTTTTTTCATGTTCCTCTTTTAGTTTTGTATTGTCTCCCCTTATTACTTCCCTTATGATTATTATTATTGGTAGTAGCAGTAATAGTTTTGTATAGTATCTTAATTACTGGACTGTTCTTATCTCAACCTGTGGGGTTTACATTCTTTTGAATCTCCTCCCCATCCCTTTGGGAACAGGGAGGGGATAAAGGGGGATTGAGCAAGCTGCTGCATGACTCTGAGTGACTGGCTGGGCTTAAATAGTGAATAACAATTATTAGTGGATTTTCATAATGCTAGTAAGAGAATATTTAAATTAGATTACTGTTGATTGTTTGTTATGGTAATTCTCAATCTAACAAAACATTTGGCCAGCAGTGAGACATACCACAAGGAGAAAACATTTTTATTTTTTTTTTTAACTGAAAAAATTGAACTTGTAGCTTAAGTTATAAGTTGTATTCAACTTTACTAGCTGAATTAATAAGCAGTGAAAATGAGCTCAGGATCCCCAAATGATAGTGAATTAGGCACACTGTTTAAAAAGAATGAACAGCAAAATAATGAATCACTGTGAAATTCTTCAGCATAAAATATAATAAAACAAGGCTGGTTTGATCCTTAAATTTTTAAGATAATTGAAATGAGCACTTTCAATAAGTAATGAGAATCAGCAGCATGCATTCAATTGCTTAAAACATTACAAGCATATCATAGGAATAGGATTTTTTCTTTTTGTTGTTCTAGTTGAGTTACTTAACCACGATACAGTATCAATAGTTAAAAATGTAAATACTGTGAATGTGACTAATACCATCACATTTAAATTAAATTTCATTATATTTCTCAAGTGGGAAAAGGTTTGTTATACAACTAGTAACTATAATTTTTACTTTTACAGTTTCAAGGAAATAGCATCTAAGAACTTGAATCATGCAATTACAATTGATTATGCAATTACACAATGCTTAGATTTACATAAAAACATCAAGAATTTCCTTATAAAAGAAAAATAATACAAAATATTAATAATTGAAGAGTTAGAAAACAGTTTTGTTGCATAAAACTGAACTGTGTGTTCTAGTACTTAGTACTGAATCTTAAATGTAATTTGCATTAATTTGTATAATAAGAATCTCTAATAAAGATTTCAGTGACAAAATATTAAAAAAGAAACATAAAAGAAACTACAAAAGTACATGAAGAGCCTTGCTCTTAGTGTGTAAGAGACAGACTAAATGTTGATGCCAAACTTTAAAGTATTAATTCAGAAATTTAGTCATTTTAAATTTTTGACTGAATAAAAAATGGTATTGTAAACCATCTAGGTTTTATCACACACATGCAGAGAGAAATAAAATATCAGGACTAACACAATTTCTAAGTTTCAGTGACAATTTATCTCTGCTCCCACAAAAAAAAATAATAATTTCTTTCTTCAAAGGAAATGATTCATGCAGTCGTGAAGATGTGTATCTGATGTGTCATAAAGAAGATAAAACCAAACTCAGTTAACGGTGTTCAAAGTTCATCTGAAGGTCACTTAGACTGTCCTTTTATTCACTAAAAATATATAAGTCCAAATAATTTCTTAATGCAGTAACCAAACTAACATGTTTGGGGATCAAATTAATCCTTGGATACCATAAAATATAAGGTTTATAATCATCCAAAGAAGGAATTAAGTTTTGTGGTTTTTTTATATAAGCTGAAAATTTGTTTAACGCAAACTTTTGTGATTAGATTTGGTAGGTACTTGGCGAGCAGGAGAAATGCACTCAACTACACTGGAGACTTGATGAGTTAGAATGTGTTTTTTCCCCCAGGTTCCATCTGGGTTTTGTATAGCATTTGTAATCTGTCACAGAGTGCAAACTCATTTGGGATTTGCTTTAAATTATGAATGCTTGTCTAAAGATTGATAATGAACACTTGCAAAGCAGAATGGAAGTGATTGTGGCAAAGCTACTTGTTTTTTTCCATTGTGAACAAAATCCTGGAGCATTGTCTCATTTTTGGCATCTGATTTTTGTGGTTTGTTTTTTTTTTTATTGCTGTAATAGCAGAAAGACAGGCACTTTCCTTCCTGTATTTCTTCTTTAGGACCTTCAGTATATGATAATGAAGGAACTTCGGGTAGTGAAATGACCTTATGTAAACTCCACAACTTTGTTACGGAGATCGTGCCCAAACAGGTAGACTATTCAGTAGTGTGATGCTGGAAAATTATATTTTTCATGTAAACTGTGAGTTGCCAACATTACACTGCATAAGTGCTATAAAAATTCTTGCTGAGAGCTTAATTGCAAGGCTATGAAATAGAATGACAATGGCAACCTTATCTGAAATGCTAGAAGGATCTTAAAACAGCATGATTACTAATGATAGATATATCAATAGGAGCAGAAAAAAAATTAGCAAAAAAGTATTATTATTTATAGTACAAGGTTGTGATACATGTGTCTTCTAGTATTATATTTTTGCTGTCATTCTCAGTACAATCAACTGAGGAGCATATTTTCTCTTGTAGTCTGTAGTGGGTTGAACCCAAACAGAGGATAAAGGCCCCCCCCCCCAAAAAAAAAAAAAAAAAAGATCTGCGCTCATTTTCCTCCAGGAGCAGGATGGAAAAGAGAATACAAAGCAAGAAAATTAGTGGGGCAATGTAAGGACTGCCTAATAAAAGAAGGAAAGAGTTAAAAAACTCAACTAATGCAAAAGCAATCCCTCACCATCAGCCGCAAGCAGACCAATGCCCAGCCAGTCTCTGAGCAGCAGCTGCTTTGGAAGACAGCTCCTGCTCTATCATTTTTTGTTTTGATTGTTCAATATGATGTTATATGGTGTGAAATGTCCAGTTCAGGCCAGCTGTCCTGTCTGTGGTCCCTCCCACTTCTTGTCCCTCCCCAGCCTTACTTGCTGGGCAAGAGAAAGGTGTAAGAAAGCAAGAAAGGCTTAATGTTGTGCAAGCACTATTAAGCAGTAGCTAGCACTGGTGTGTGTTATCAACACTCTTTAAGCCATAAATCCAAAACACAGCACCATACAGGTTGCCATGAAGAAAGTTAATGCTGTCCCAGTCACACTCAGTAGACAGTTTCAGAACCCAAGTGTTTGAATGTTGTGGATGGAAAGGTCCTATTCACAGTCACCCTTGTTTTGGACATTTTCCAAATAACGCAAACCAACTTCTGTAGTTATAAATAAAGCATCTGAAAACACTATTACAATTGTTCTATCTTCAAAAAAACTGAGAAACAAAGTGGAAGAAGGCAATGCTCCTGGGTAAATGTGGAAGGTTGGTACTTCTTTTTGGAGAAATTGAAGTGTATGACATCAAAATCTTTATATAAATACTTTCTCTCATGAAATCATGACTATGTTTGCAGGAAAATAACCTCCAGGGGTCTTACACCTTTCCTCTAAGGAAAATGCAGATTTGTTTGGGGAAAGTGAGAATTTGTATATTGAATTCTAAGGTAAATGGGAAGCTCTCGCAGTAGCTGTAGGTGAAAGTGGTGTCTGACTTAAAGGAAGTAAATATGTATAGCCCTGTAATGCAGGCTGATAAGCAACATACTGCTGTTTTGCAAGTACTTTTCCCTACTTTTTGTAGATTAGTCATACTTTGCTTTCAGGAAGCTGAAAGACTGTGGTTATCTGTAATTTACCAAGGAGGTGGGTTGCCTTTTCAGTACCTCCTGAAGTAGTGGTGGATTTTCTATATGAGACCACTCACGTGAAGAAAGGCTGAACGGCTTAATCGTGGCAGTGAATGTTTCACAAGATGTATGTGGAAATATGACAATACTTCAAGACAGAACAGACTGTCTGAAGGGACTGAGAATAATTTATGATGACTGTCTGACCTTTCACTAAATAATATTAAAATTATCCTGTTCTGAATGTAACATACCTTTATCTCTGAAAATGGTATATTCAGCTTCTAGTATTTTTAAACCACTCCAGATCAAACAGAAGGACTTGAATAGTGTTCAGCAGTGGTTTAAGCTCAGTTTGCCTTAAAGTAGCTTCTACAGAATTGTGCTTAGGTTTGTTTCTGTTGGGTTTACCATATAAATTGTGAGTCAGTTACCTTCATCCTGTCTTCATTACCTAGATTAGGAAAGAGGGATACAGATTATGTCATACCAATTGGGAATGAATTTATCAGTGACTGTTCTGGAAAGCTTTGGAGTTTGCAGTCAATTTGCTGAGTCGCCGACTCTTTTTCTATCTTTGCCTTATCCAAAAAAAAAAAAAAAAAAAACCAAACCAAAAAGAATAACTCATTTTTTTTGGCCACTTAAAAAGGCTTAGAATCATAGAATACCAAGTTGGAAGGGACATGAAGGATCACCTGCTCTAACCATTCTAGGAGAAGCCTGACCTAGGCTAGATGTCCCAGCACACTACCCAGCCAAGTCTTAAAGTTGTCCAGTGTTGGAGAAATTCACCACTTCCCTGAGGAGAGTATTCCAACAGCTGATTGTTCTCATGGTGAAAAATTTTTCTCTTGTGGCCAGCTGGAATCTCCCCAGCAGTAACCTGTGCCCATTATTGCTTGTCTTATTACTCCAAGATGTATTTTCAAATATGAAATAGCTTTTGCTTATTTCCATCCTTGTATTTTCATTTGGACCTCTTTTTTTTTTTTTTTTTTTTTTAGTGTTTAGAAATGTCATTTGTCTTTGTTTGTGCTGCTTTAGTTTAATTATTTAAAAGATAAATTTTAATCCAAGTATTAGAAGTCTCCAAAGACTGGATTTTCAGCTAATAGCATATTTTGTGTTAATGGGGTAGTGGTGGAGAATCAGTTTTGAGTTTCATTTAAATATTCTGTTCTTGTTTGCACCCTGTTGCTCCTTTTGAGATAGCCATAATTTAAATAATTGATTCGATGAAAAAAAATCCAGCAGTGTAAAGCTGAACAGTCTATTCCAAAAAGGTCAGATACCAATTACTGTAACTTTGCATAAAATGAAATAAGAAAGCCTGCCCCTTTCACTCCCCCCCCCCCAAAAAAAAAAGGATAATGAGAATTCTCATGGGGCTTTTTCAATCAATAAATGTTTCAGTGAATGATTGCAGTACCAGAATTGAAATGCCTTGCTCTTGCTAGTGCAATTATATTAATAAACCTCCCTTAATCTGATAGGGAGGGGAGGGGTGGAAGCAGGAATGGTTAGTGAAAGACAGGGAGAAAGAATGGTTTACCTGGCTTATCCCTAAGTAGTACTGGGTTCTTTTGTTTTCAAAAATGTTATTTAATATTTTTTTCTTAACATTGCATTACAGCTGCTTTCTGCCTTTTTTTAGTTCTTTTCTCTGATTTGTATTTGTGGTTTCATTTTTGAAAATATTTTTATATGGTTTGACAGGCAACGTGTACCTAGTTCTGCTGCCTGAAATGAAAACAGCAGATATGTTTTGTAAATTTAATTTTAATCCTTCACGCCATTCAAGTTCAACTAAACACTACCAGGCAGGGCCATCTGGAGATAGTAGAGCAAGCTCTGAGCCAAGTCATTTCAGTACCAGAAGTAGTCTAGTCATGCTAGTGTGGCATTCTGCCTGGGTTCGTTAGCCTGCTGAGTAGTTGAGTATGTTATTCAGCTAGAGTGCTGTGCCGATATAACTACACTACTTTCAGCACACAAAATGTTTTCAACGTTTCTGTGCAGTGCAGGGTTATGGCCTTGAACATGTTCTGTGTGGATCCCTTAGGTCATGAGTGCCACCATCAACTCATATCATAAAGCTTGACCTCTGTCAATGTTCTTACCTCATCCAGAAATCTCACCAGGTAGGAAGTTGAATTTGGTACATTCTATATTGTGAGTGTGATGAGACACTGGAACAGGTTGCCCAGAGAAGTTGTGACTGCCTCACCCCTGGCAGGTGTTCAAGGCCAGGTTGGATGAAGCTTTGAGCAACCTGGTCTAGTGGAAGGTGTCCTTGCCTATGGCAGGGGGCTGGAACTAGATGATTGTTAACGTCCCTTCCATCCCAAACCATTCCATGATTCTATAGTCTTTCAGTTTGGTTCATTCAGAGAATCTGGAACTTATCTGGTTCCTGTAGGCTTCCAACACAAGTTTACTTGTGTCATTCCCATTGTTCCTTCTTCCTGATTGCCATCTCCTCTGTTTCCACTATCTTTCTAGAAAGCTGAAAAAAGTTTGGGTAATTAATGTACAGGTATATTGTCTGTGCAAATAAGTGTTGCTAGACAGATTTATCAGAAAGAGGTAAATAAAATAAAGGGTGATGTCATATGTGGTTTTGGGCTAACTGAGGGTAATGTAAATATCTAAAGAAAGAATCCTCTTTGTCCAACCTATTCTGTCTACTCCCCTTTGAGCACTGTTTTTCATGTTGGTCTTATTGGTTGTCTTACATGCTGCATAGTATTTGTTGCAGAGACCTACCAGGACCTGTGGCACTAGTAAGGAAAAGTGAGTGAGAAAATTTTGTAGACAGTTTCTTTTCAACTGTAGATTGCAAAGCAAATACATAAGCACTTAAGTAAAAGCTCTGTAAGGCCAAAGAATTCCTGTCAATAGCTAGTTCCTTGCAAAACAGTTTGCTCAGATGCACTACAGTATGACAATTTATACAGTGCCTTATGAAAATAGTAATTTTCTTTCTTTTCTACCCTTCAAAATATGTGACCCTTCAACCCTTTCTCTCTCTGAAGCTTTTTTTAAAGGGAAACTGTTACAGAGATCACAGAATATCTCAGGTTGGACAGGACTCAAAAGGGTCATTGAGTCTAACTCCCTGCTTCTCACAGGACTACTTAAACTAAAGCATATGTCTAAGAGCATTGTACCATGACCAGTTCCCTGGGGAGCCTGTTCCAGTGACCGTCCAGCCTCTCAGTGAAAAACCTTTTCCTGATGTCCAGTCTCTACTTTCCCTGATGAAGCTTTATGCATTTTTCTAATGTCCTGTCAATCCTGCTGTAATGAAATTTGATTCTAAACAAAGTGGTGATTATGTCTTCTTATTTTACTTTTTCCTGGCTAGTGACTATACCACTTGGTGTTATGAAATGCGTTCAACACAGCATGTCATGTTTGAAAAACCATGATTTAATTGAAATTCTTTTGATCTCAAATGAACTTCTGAAAGTTATCTGGAACCATCTGATCATTGATGTCTTCTAATTATTTTATACGGGCTTTTTTCTGGTTTGACTGTTGTTTCCTTTAGGTGCTTACTTATCTTCATCTCAGCTTTGCTCTTTAGATTTTCTTTCTTGCTTTACTGGGATACAGATCTGAAAGAGAAATAAGGAGAAAGTTGCTGATCAAATAGCTGTAGTGTAGCTCATTGAATGTACAGACTCCTATGGGTCCAACAGTGAAACTTCTAATTTACATATAATTTCTAATTTACATGAAAAGCTTTCTGTAGTCTATTCAGCCAACTATTTTATGGTCATTTTTAATACCATAACTTTTTTGCTTTTTCATTATCCTTGTTCTATTGTCCTGATGTATTTCTTCTTTAATGATTAGTTAAAATACATTTCCTTTTTCATTATTTCTAATAATAGCAAATATGCCTGCTTATAAAAAAAACAAACAAACAAAAAACCCAAACAAAAATAACCAAAAAACAAAAACCAACAAAACAGAAACAAACAACCCAAAAGCAGAATTAAATTGTCTGACAGTAACTGCTATTGGTGATCCACTGCTGTCTGGAAGTGTTATGGAAACCAATTTGGCAATAGTCATTTACACTAGCTGTGCCTCATTAAACTTATTTAACATGGACTTACCATTCACTTCTTTATTTGTGAAATCATAGAACTGTCACTGAAAGATGTTTTTGGTTAATAATTTTCAGACTAAGAAAAATTTGGAATTTTAAAACCAGAACAAAATTATATTAGATAGAGTGTCAAAAGTATTTTTCCTTCAGAGCTATGCATTTTTGGAAAAAAATTAACTCTTGACGTAGAGCCATTGGATGCAGAGTTGCAATTGGTAATGTGGCCTCATTTAATCAAACAAATGTTCATATTGCTGGCTTCCAAGGGCGTACATTTATTTGCAAGTAGTTTTGCCTGAAGGGTTCTCGTGTGTGTGTGTGTGTGTGTGTGTGTTTGTGTGTGTGTTTTTCCTTGCCTTACAGTATCACTGATCAGAGTTTAGTTCAGCTGCCTTTCTCTCACCCCTAGCCTGTTTGTCCCTTGATTTTGAAAACTTTCATGGCATGCTTAGTTTTAGCGTTGATACCCACTTCACTATTTGTTACAGTAAGAAACCCTTCCTTCAGTTAACCACTTCCTACCCTGCCCAACAAGCAGAGCTGATAAACTCCTTATTAGCCCCCTTATATACTGATAAACCTCCTTATTTGAGCAGGAACAGAACTATTTTGTGTTTTAAGGAATGTAGCAGCAATAAGTTATGTTACAAAGCAATCAAGAAACTTCTAGAAAATAAAGTTATGGGCTTGATCAAAGACCAGCTTTACACTCTGAACCAACTTGTCATTTTGCTGAATTCTGAATCGTGTCATAATTTTTTACTGAAGTTACAAATGAATCCCTGAAACCTGTTTCTCTGAAATGTTAATCTCCTCTCACAGCTCTCTTTCAAGAAGGAGATCAGGGTGTTACAGAAATTTCAAATAAGAGGGCAAGGTGGTGGGGTTGAAATATTTACCACTCAGAAATGTGCTAAAATTACATATAGTTAAAATCTGACAAACTCTGCAAAACTCAGTGCTTTCATGAATACATAAGTATTAAATAGTATGTGTCATCAAAAGGTTCCGTAGGGTCTAGTTTGTTTTATTGGTCTCATTGTGCTCCCATTGTGCTTTTAAAGACTGAGCTCCAAGGTAATGAAATTGTCTAAACACACACTTTGTTCTAAGTGAGAATCTCAAAACTTTCCTGCCAGTACTAGCTAGAACTGAACTAAAGAGACAGAATATATCTAAAGATCAGACTTCACATCTAACATCTTTTACACAAATACAGCGTAAAGGATGCTCAAACTGTGCTGCTAATCAAGATTCACCTTTGGTTAGATCTGAAATGTGCATTCCTTCATTCAGTCTTAATCCGTCTTAAGACTGAATGTTGTCTATATATACCTTTGTTTAGGAAGACTACAAGGAAGAAGAGCAACTGCATAATTTGAATTTTTCATGCAGAACAAGCATCAAAAGTTCAGTAGTAAAAGAAAAAGATGCCAGGATTGAAGGTATTTGAAGAAAACCAAATAGAGAAGGGAGCCCAAAACAACTCCCCTTAAAAAAACAGCCACAAAAAGAAAAAAAAATCCCAAACCACATTCCTGAATCTTTTTAATGTGGTTTTTTTCTTGTTTTCAAATATTTTGTCTTCTAATTCTGTACACAAAATCTAAAAGTCCTAAGGAAACAACTGAAACTATGACAGATTTTCCTTTGTTCATGATCTGGTGACATCTCAGTATTAGAACCCATAAATTTATTTGCTTAGAAGTATGGTGTTTGCTTCTCACCTTCAGATATCAGCTTAATGATATTTAAATAAATGTTTAAGTTTCCTAGGAACAATCCAGTTCAAATCCTGCTGTTTTCTGCAGTAATGCATTTGGTGTAAGTGTACTCAAATAGTCACTATTAGTGACTTTGGAAATCTGTTTTAAGAAAGTACAGCCACAAAAATCTTTGCAGTTGGATATACAAGTTGATATGTGTTGCTTCAAAGTGCAATGGCAGTAATGATTGAGCTTCCCTGCAAGTACCAATAATGAATTCCTACCATAGACATATGTCTAGTCATTTGCTAAACTTGATGAAACAATTTGTTGCCCTTTGTGAAGGAAGGCAACCTCTTTTATCATTTCCAGACCTCCCATAAGGAAAGGCTGCTTAGAAAATAACTTTTCATTAATAAGGCATATTTTGCTTTGCTTATAGCAATTTTGTTGGGGTTTTTTGTTGTTTTTTTTTTTTTTTTCTTGTCTATTTGACGTGTGGTACTGCTATGGTTTAACTGCAGCTAGCAACTAAACCCCACGCAGCTGCTTGGTTACTCACTCCCCTATGACAGGATCAGGAAGTGACTTGGTAGAGTAAAAGTAAGAGAACTCATGTGTTGAAATAAAGACAGATAAAGCAAAAGCTGTACTCGTAAGCAAAGCAAAACAAGGAATTCATTCACCACTTCCCATAAGCTCAGGCAGGTGTTCAACCATCTCCAAGAAAGCAGGGCTCCATCAGATGTAACTTGGGAAGACAAAATGTAATTACTCCAAACATCCCCCCCACTTCCTTCTTGTTCCCCCAGCTTTACATACTGAGC
Organism: Neopsephotus bourkii; assembly: GCF_033783945.1. Taxonomy (NCBI): domain Eukaryota; kingdom Metazoa; phylum Chordata; class Aves; order Psittaciformes; family Psittacidae; genus Neopsephotus; species Neopsephotus bourkii. Next base: position 261,528 of record NW_026901388.1, read on the forward strand.
ATGATGTCATATAGTGTGGGATACACCTTTGATCAGTTGAGCTTAGCTGCCCTAGGTGTGTTCCATCCCAGCTCCTTGTGTACGCCCAGCCTACTTTCTGGTGGAGTGGTGCGAGGAGCAGAAAAGGCGTTGGCTCCATGTACACACTGCTCAGCAGTAACAGAAACATCCCTGTGTTATCAACATTGTTTCCAGCACTAATCTAAACCATATCCGCATACTAGCAACTATGAAAAAAATTAACTACTCCAGTCCAAACCAGCACAGGTATTTTTAAGGATGAAGGAAGTATGACTTACAGAAAGGAGGGATTCTTTCAACCAAAGGCAGGGAAAACTTCTAGGTTTAAGGATTTATCAAAAGTTTCAGTGCTAATTAGACCTGCTTTCCTTACAATTGTTAAGGAAAACTTTTTAATTTATTGCAATTGAAATAGATATTTCATTTTTTTTTAATCTCATTCTGGAATCTGCTTGTAAATTTGCCTTCAGTAGGTGATATCATTGCAATAGTATATGATGGTGCTATTACAAATGTGTCAATTTTGACAGGAAACAAACAGTACTAGGGAGCCTTTTGTCTGAAAAACAAATCATGGACAAATATTCATTTGTGAAAAAAGGCAGAAGTAAGAAGATTGCTCTTTCACAAATAAGAAAGTATTTTAAAACTTTTTGCAGAGACTCATTGCCGGAGGCCACAGAAAATCAGCTGCAAATTTTTATTGTCAGCTTTGGAACTTTAAGTCCCCCCACTTCACCAGTCTTTTCAGTCACTAGCCCTGCAAGAATTTAAGAGGACAGGATATTCAGATGAAATACATTCTTTCTTAACCTTCATTATAAATTCAAAGTGCTAGTTCCACTCTTTTTTTTTTTTTTTTGTTACTTTTAGTTATTTGACTTACTGGAGGACTTTTCAGGATGCACAGGGCTAGGGAAAGAGAAACTTTGAAAGCTTTTTTCACCTCACCCAGCAAAACATTTCTGACAACAATAGGTAATGCCAGCAAGACTTGACTGTATTATCATAGTTGGTAACTTTTTGAAAACATAATACTCAGTAACCTGCTTTCTGAGGCCATTTTCTGGTGTGTATTTAGGATGAAAAGGATGTGGAAGTGCTGAACTGATAAACCAACAGAAATTACTTGGCGGAAACAAGTTTTTTCCTTAGTTTGGGATAGAGATGTGTTCTTTCTGTGCTCATGTGGCCTGTGTAAGCTATCAAAATATTATGCTCATGTTAAGTAATTGCATTAAGTAATAAATTCTTTATTATTTTTTTTGTACCACCTTAATAGCATGACTATAATGCCATGAGGAACTAAAATAACACATTTACTTGCTGTTATGTGCTAACATACAAGGTATCTATGGCTGCCTTGGGGATCCCTTCTTTGTATTTCAGTGATGGGGAGGCACATCTCAGGATAGCAAGTTGTGAAGACCACTACTGGTACGAGTATTAAGTGTTGAGTATATTAGGAGTATATTATATATATTGCAGAAAGTTTTGATGGCACACACTGCAACTTCGCAGGATATTGTTGCTGTCCTTCAATTTCTTAAATTTGCTCTATTTAAAAGCTTATCAGTTATCATAAGGTTGTACATATTATTCCAGACCCCTTCTGGCCCCCCCTCTCCCCTCCCCCTTTCCCCCAAATAAAACATAGTGCAGACCAGCCAGAGATGCCATGCCAAGATGAAATCCTGCTTGGGCCTATACAGATGGGCAGGGAGAAAAGCTATTCTGTATAATCTACAGAGCTAGCTATCTTTAGAGGCATTTTCTTCCTGGCATCCAGAAAATTTCCAGTTACAATGTTAGAAAATGTGTTGCCAGATAATTAACATCACAATATGTGATGCATTGCAGCCATATGTGTTGTAGGGGTTATGATTTTCCCCCAAAGCACAAAGCATGCTGCTTCTCCAAGAAATAGCTGTAAAAGCTTCCTGCAGTGCAGTTGCAGGTGAGCTGCCAGGTAAAATTCTACCTGCTACAAAAGTGGTTTAGTTGCTTGTTTTTTTAGTCCTAGAAATGCCTCTTGGAATATTGATCTCTATTCACGGTGTAGTCACTCCCAGACAGGTTATACAGGTATATACACTGTAACTGATGCAATTATCTGGGAAAACAGAATCTTCAAGTGGGATATTTGCTCATTTGTGACAAGTAAAACCTACTTTATTTCAGTTTTACATTCAGGACAGGGAGATTCTACATCTGGTTATTTACATTCCTAATTTTTGCATATATGAAGCTTCTACTTTTACTTATATGTAAGTGAGGGATAGCATATAGCATGCAGTGTCCTGTTTGTAATTAAATATAAAAATGTCTTTTTGCTTCTTTTGAACATTTGAAATCTGAAAGAAAAGGTATCAAAGTATTACTTGATCCTCTGGTTTTGTAGTTTGAAAGGAACACAGGAGCCTGTGAACTCACTTCTATTTCTAAATAGAAACCAGCACTTTCGGTGAAAATGAATAGCACTTTAGTCCTCTAACAATACTGGATGTTCAGGATTCTGAGCTCTTTGCCTTTTATGATTCAGCAGGACCTGCAGAATCATGATGGATGGCTGAAGCACTGTCCACTCTTTCTTCCATATGTCTTGTTGATTGCATCGAGGTTCAGTTAGCACAGTCAAGGGACTAGATATATAATACGCTAGCACACAGCTGAACGTATAGCTAAGATGATGAATAGTGGTTTTTAACTTCCTTTAATAAGACAAATGAGTGAAAACTTCCTGGCTTGTACCTATTAATTGACACTTACTGATCCAGTACAAAAGACTGCATTGCATGTGGTCTTTCAACAACAGTCTGATTTTTTTCTTATTGTTCAGAAAAGTGATACAGTAGACTCCTATAATGCACAAGAATGGCCAGGAATGAACTGTATCTGCACAGTCAATGCAAATATTGATATATGGGTGGAATGATATCCAGGTACTGTAGGAGTTGTAGTCTTCAGTTTAATTAAAAAAAAAAAATAAAACCAAAAACACAACACCCCCCCCTAAGGGAATAGTAACAATGCCCTGCTGCTTAGATTGTATTTCTTTTTTCTTAATCAGAATAGTCCTATCTAATGAAAACATTGTTGATGGTGGCAACATGAGGCAGTCTCTCAACACTATAGTTTTTTGACATCTCAATTTTATATGAGAAATTATAATTTACATCTTTTTTTCCTTTCTTTATTCTTAATTCAACTATAGGAAAACTAAGGAATTTAATTCATGGCTCACACTAAACAGCCACAGTTCTGTCCATTGGATTGACTGTGTAGGAGTCAATGGCTGCTTACCTGCAAGCTGTAGTTTTCTCAGCTGAATAACCCTTAAATTATTTTTCATGTCTGCTTCTTGTGAATAGCTACTAATCCTTGGCCTTGTCCTTGAGCTAGAGAGGTCAGAACATCTTATCTTGTCTGGTTTAGTCATATCTGTTTCTCTGTGAGTAAAAGGAAACACAAAATGCACCAATAATATGAGAGAAGGATCCTGTTGACTGAGGTGGGGGAGAGGGTGGAGGAGAAGAGAACAAAATGATTCCTTTCCTTCCCAACTCCTAGCATTCTGAAGTCAAGGACTGTACTCCTGTGTAAATGGGGTATCAGTGTTAACTACTCAACTGCTGTGTTAGCTGTTCTCTTTTTTCCCTGAGTGACACTTGTGCTTTTTTTCTACACAGTATCTTGGTTTCCACAAGGGCAATGGAGCTTGATTCTTAAATTAGACTTGATGGTTCATGAGCTGTTGGGAAAGACACAAAGCCTTTCTGAAGTAGAAAGAGGTTTGAAACAGACCTGATCACCTCTGGGATAAATGTTCTGGCAAGTAAGTCCAGTCCTGCAAGTTTTCATGAATTACATTTGGAAGAGGAAAAAAACTGAAGTGTTTGCTAAGAAAAATACAAAGCTTAAAAGGTCTAACGTAGTAGGCAACTCATCTTGCTTCTGTGCAAATTAATAGTGAGATGATTTAAAACAAACCAAACCAGCCAAAACTAAAAGACTTTTTTCTATTCAAACTTTACTGTATAACTCCATAAATGAGGTGGAAAATATTTTTTGCAATGAATTAAAAAAATATTATTTCTATATTGTCCCTGTATGAGGCATTCCTCATATTTATTTCATAGTGTATTCTTCAGTGTATATAATATCAGTCTGAAATTGAAATGTATGCAGATTCTTAGGTATGAAAATTGGAAAGAAACATGTTCTGGTTGTGTTTGGATTTCTGGTGAGTTGGCTTGTTTGTTTTCTGATCTTTGCTCTTGAAACAACATAAATTTGCTTTTTTTTTTTTTTCCAAGTGTGTAAAATACTTTATTTCATTAGTGTACTAAACCTATGAAATGGAACACTTGCTAGGAGCTTTCCAAAACCATAGCTGACTAAACTTGCAACTGGAAAGTAATTTAAGTAATAACTACAGGCTGAAGACTCGGAGTTGTTTTATATAACTGTCAAGCCTGGAAGTCCTTAGTTTTGTTTTCTTTTGTGTGTTAGGGGCCTAGCCCTAGTCCCACTGGAGTATGAAATACTCTCCACTTAGGAAGGTGTTACAGTTCAGCAATTTGTGTCTGTATCCTCCTGAAACACCCTGAAAGATAGAGGCTTAATCCAAAGATCGCATCAATCCTACATGTATCTCTCTATATATTTCTAACCACACAATATAATAATTTATAAAGTTATTATGAAATTCATTTCTAATGGATACTATGCAAAAAACATTAAGAACTGTGCAACTTCTGGAACTTGTACTTTCAATAGTAAGTGAAGATTTGTGTTAAGTAAGAGATGTTAGTTCAGTGAAATACATATACTAAGCCATTACCATATTGTAAAAAAAGATTTATAACCATAAAACCTTTCAGGTAAATTAAGCTTAATTATGATTTTATTTTAGCAAATTCAGCTCAAATTTGCTGCAACAATATTGCTTCTTTAAAAGGTTTTGTTTACTATAATGCTGCTTGCTGTTTGTTTGGTTTTTTTTAATGAATTATAGACGACAGCTTCCATTTGAATCACTTTAATAGTTACTTACAGACTGCATGTTAGTGTAAAGAATTCTGACACTGGTTTTACAGTAAAAATAGTGATTTGCTCTGAAATGGTGTGCAATTAATTTGAAGATGGGCTTTTTATTTTTTTAATTACACTGTAATTGAAAGTTGTATTTTCCTGATACTTTTAGTGAAAGTTAATGTTAATATTATATGAAAAGCCACATTTCAACTGAAGCTTGAGAATGTGTTTAAAATTTCAGATCCTGGTTTTTAAAGAATAAAGCCCAAAAGATTTGATGGTAAAATTACAGCAGCAAAAAGGAATCATGTTATTTAAACTCTTTGAAACAGTCTGGCAAATTTATATTAGAAACATTTTCTGTGAAGATGAGAATTCTAAAGCCAGAATGAGTTTCAAAGTGCTTGTGAAAGTTAGTGTCAAATATTAGTATTCAATTTTGCCACTCTTATACAAAATCTTACCCAAACATTAAATAACTGGAGAAGACAGACTTTTATGGATTTAAGTGTTGTTGAGTTTTTTGGGTTTTGTTTTTTTTTTGACTGCATCTGGGATTTTTTTTTTTGATCCATTATTTGTCAGTTCATAGTTTATTTCCCTCAAAGACATATGCACATCTGACTAGTTAAGTAGTATTCAGTTTCAGCTATGGGGGAAAGGAGGGATATGTTGTCAGGGGTGTGTGGAAATCAGGTGTTGAATCGACTTGTTCTGAATTTTTTCAAAAGCCTTTTCTAACTTGTATGTCAGATTCTGCTTATAAATGAAGACTGTAATTTTGGTATTCTCCCTTATATTCTTCAGCTTAGTAATTAACACACTAGAGAATGGACGGAATGGGAAGTATATGACCTTAGCGTGTGTGTGTGGGGGGGTGATTGTGTTCATTCTTTCTCTGAGATTCAGAGGGAGAATTTGAATTGCAAAGTGCAGATCTCATCCACTGAATTTGGGATCTATGGAGTCTTTCTAAGCTTTTCCAAACTGAAGATATGTGATTTGCTTTTTATTAGATTGCCTTGAAGGTCACATGCAAATCTGTACTTTATGGTCCCACAGAACGTAACTGATGCCAACAGGCTAAGTGGGTACTTTCTTTTGTGCTGAAAAATAGATTGTGTAATTATTTAAATTGCCACAAAAAATGGATTTTAGCAGAGCTGACTTAAGAGAAAACACCCTGAATGCATAAATATTATCATGATACTTTTTGCATGTACTGAATTCAGAGAGTGTCATGAAGAATGGAATGGAGAGCAGCTCCCTTTTTCAGTTGATGTGAATGAAGTAAAATTGCATGAAACACTTGATAATGTATTGTTACAGGATGCTGAAACAAAGAAGTGTGCTTGATGAGTAATTTCTCTTGTGGCAAAGAACATTTATGCTCAGTCAAAACTTTACCCTTACAGTTGCTGCAGTGCAACTCAGTTGCCTTCTTGGATCTCCAGAAATCTGAAGAATAAGAGAGAATAAAAGACACTGCATTATTTTGCTTAACTGGCAGCTAATTCTTTCCTAAGAAATTAGGAAATTAATTGTTATTAGACACAGCAAATACATCACTAGAATCTGTTGAATCTGTCCCACAATTGGTGTGAAAACCAGACTTTCCTATATTCTGTGCTATATACTTCATGTTTGACCTCAGTGAATAGTAAAATTTGATCATATTTTGTGCAGACCAGCACCTTTGTGCATCAGTTCCAACAGGTTCAAGATGTTTCACAGTAACTCAGCAAAACTGGATGGACATGAGCCAGGCTACTGCACGTTGAATATACCTGATGTATTTGCATGTGGCCAAGCGAGGTTATCAGTGAATCAAAGCCAAGGGAAACCACTCCCTTTTCTCTACCTTGAGGCAGTAATAGTTTTATAGAGATTATGTAAGGCAATGCTTCAAAGGTATAGCTTTTCATTATGGTGGTATTACATGTTTTTGTAGGCAGTGAGGGAAGCTCTTCAAACTGGTAGTCACACTACTCATAATTTGTAAGTGGGAAAGGGATTTAAGCTCTTGTCAAGTTTGTGACTTGTTCACTACTATATTGATTCAGGAGATGCCTTAAAACAGTGTAGGCAGAAATAACTTCAAAACCATTTCAAGACATGATGAAAACCTTATGAGGCAAAATACATCATCCTTTAGCCGAAATGTGGGATATGTCACAACTGTAGTAGTGTTTGATTTCTTTTTCTTTAGAGTTTTGATTTACAAAAATCTTTCATCCCTCTTTTCCCTGGTTTAAATGTGGTAACGGGAAAGGAACAGAAACTTTTTTACACAAATTCCAGTATGTCTTCCAATGATGTCTGTGCATATGCATCTATTTATTTTTATATAAGTTCACCTTTTCCTATTGCCCTAAAGAAATATTTTCAGTGTTTTTTAATCACTCACAGATATCATATCTGTTGTCTGTGATTTAAAAATTATAGTAGTAAGTACATCTGTACAGTTTTCTTAGTAACCTTAATAGGAACTCAAGTAGCTTGTTGTAGTTATAAGAACCTCTCCAAATCCAAAGAAGAGCTGAAATACCTTTGAAGATACCTCCTGGAGGATGGGGTTTTTTGGGGGTTTTGTTTGTTTGTTTTGTTTTTGGTTTTGTTTTGGTTTTACTAGAAAAATTCCTTGCTTAGGGTTAGGAAACCATATAACTCTTAATGATATAAAGGTATAAATTAACTTAGGAAGTACTTGAATATTAGTCAGTTATTTCATGGTTTATTTCACTGCTTTTTTAACTGAGTCATCTTCTTTAGTAAGTGATAGTCTTTTACAGACAAATTGATTTTTTTATAGCATAACATCAATAACTCAGCACTCTTAAAAAGAGAAAAATAGTCTAAACAAATATCGTTGTAAGTGTCAGTCCTTCTTAATGACTTTTTTTTTTCCCCTTCCCCTCACCCCCAAGACTGTAAAACACAATTAATGGCTACATTGTCTTCTTGTTCACAGGGAGAAAACATTGCATGCACTGACAAGTCCCTAGTTATCACTGAGAGATGGTTCTTGGCCTATAAACTGCACAAGCAGTTGAGAAAAAAGAGTTTGAAAGAGAGTCTAATATCTCCAACTGTAAACAAGAAAACAGGTCTATCTAGATGTGGGAATGGGGAAGGTTTTAATCTACCCAGTCTTCCAGGTTACAGTCTGAAGAAACATCCTGCTTGGGGTCAATAAGTGAGTCAGTCTGGGGTTTTACTGATTCAGGTTTCACTGTGATTTTGGTATCTAGCCCAAAACTCTGATGACTGAATCAAATTTGCATGACTTCAGTCACTAACAATAAGAAAGAAGCATTGAATAACTTCAATATTTGTAACAGATAAATAATGGAAGTATTTTAAAAGAATACTATTCATAACAGTTTTAACAAACTGTATTAATAGTCTGAGAAGTGTCATGTTAATACTTAGTGAATAACAATGTGAGCAGATTACCTTTTGTGGGAATAAACCTCCTGAATGTTGCCCCAAACTGATTAATCCATAGGCACCCGAAGCATCCATGGGAGCAAATTTAAATACCCAATTTGAATTTATAGTTCTGACAAAGGAAGATTCAAATCATACTGACATGATCAGTGGAGCAGCTCATGCACTGTAAGGTACCATCATCTTAGTGTAGAGTGTTTATAACAGTGTGGTCTAGATCATCATGATTACAGTAATATAGATAGTTCTTTGCATTAGCAGTATGGAATATAAAATGGAATTTACAACAGAGTGTCGATATTATTACTTATTGGATGTGACCTTGGTAGAGGACAGTATAAATATCTGAGAGATGTTTATAATTGCTAATATTCTTTTGATTGTGTTTGGAACTTAAATGTTTTCCAATGCAGTTTTGTACACTAGGCCTTCAACAGTTAATGTCATACACTGATTCAGTTTGCGGTATCCTAATTGCCCTTCCTAATTTTCCCTTGTATAAATTCCTTTATTACATTTTGTAACTGTAACATGAATTTAAAAAAAAAAAACACAACAACCCTAACAAATCCCCCCCCCCAAACAACACCCCACCTCCAACAAACAAACAAAATAAGAAATGAAATAAAACAAAAAGCCTGAAACACCCACTCCAAACCACCTTGAAACTAGATTTTGAAGTATTTGGAGTGCAAATTATAAAAGACTACTGACAGCATATAATATATTTATGCAGATTAAACCAGTTCTCAGAGGGATTCTTGCAAGCTAGAAGACATGTAGAGATAAAATTTAAAAGGCTCCACAGTCTGTTTCAAATTAAATTTGAATTGCTTTCCAACTATTAAACCTGCTCCTTTGTTTCATTTTTTAGAAGACTAGTTATCTCATATGCTATCTAAATTGCATGGTTTTCCTTCAAGATACAGTACATTAGAAATTAAATTTTTTTTGTGAAATGACCTTTAGATTTGCATTGCCTGACAAAACAAAAGACCTTTGCTACTTGCTTTCATCCACTCATTCTAACCACAGTATGGTGGGGTATTCAACCTATTCATGTCACAGATCTCTCACTTTCCATACTAATCTAATAACATGGCAGGAGGCCTACACTTCTGTAAAATGTTGAAATAAAGTATTACTGTTTCTATAGCAAAAAGGGGCCAGGTTTTTACTTTGACTGCCCAAAAAGAAATAGTGAACAGAATTCAGTTTTTGAGACTTGATTTTATATAAATATTTGTTGTAAACTGGAGGAAAAAAAACCCCACAACTTTTATATAGCAGGTTTATTCTGAAGCGTTGAGTTTTCTTCGTGGAAGGGGGTAGGAACTAGGCCATCTTTAAGGCCCCTTCCACCAGAAACAATTCTATGTTTCTATAAATGGTTAGGAACTTATTTTAGTTTTTGCAACTAGAGATGTGATAGCAAGATTGGAACTTGAAGTGATAACAGGTACAAGATATTTTGCCTCTTTAGTAGTGTTTTAATAGAGCCTTCATACATTAGTTTCCTGGGTAGGTTTACCCACTTATCTAAGTATATTCACTGGGAGATGGGAACTCACATGTGTGACAGAACTTTTCTTTTATTCTCCCAGTGTCAGAGTTTATGTAGCTGACAAGAGTCAACTTTCTTTTAGTCTGGAGGAAAACCAAATATAGTTGTGATGAAGAATCTCTGCACAGAAGTATTCTCTGGAAGTGAAGAATTTGACTGAAGAAGTGAGATCTCAAGAACACAATCTGAATGATGTGATGTTTTAAACTTTCCAGAGATTAATTTTTGAAATTTGTTCAGGAATTCTTAGGCAAAATTATTCCTGCTGTTATAAAGAGAATGACAAAACCAAAGATCTTTATTACCAAAGAAAAATACATTTCCAAATCTACTAATATCATACTTATAATGTTAAATCAGAATATTATTTTAACTTGAAATAATTTCCATTCTTATCCAGATAGTTGTGCATAACAGTGAGGGAGGAAAACATGGAAAAAATGACAATTTGAAGTTACTGTTCAATTTGCTTGACAAACAGTAACAGATTTTCTTGACTTTTGATGATTTAAAGAGAAATATTTGACCTTTTAATGTGTGGTCAGATGATGTTAAATTCAGTGTGATATAATTCTGTCCAGTCTGAGGTTTTCATGCTTTTTTTGAGCTACATTTAAAAATGGCAAAAAAAACATTGATTTTCTAAAGACTAGAATTTCCCATTATCTGTATCTAGAATTTTCCATTAAAATTGATTAATTTCAGGATATTTTTTTATTCCACAGCAAAAAGAAGAGTTTTTCTTAGTCACATGCATTTTACAGTTGTTACCTTTACTAATGTGCTTTATAATGCTCATTATTATACAATGAATGGATTAAATGTATCAGAGGTGTAAGTATCAGCAGAACATTAATTGCTAACTTTGTAAAAATTATAATAAAGACTTCCTATCAGCCACTCAAGGGTATCTATCCATACACAGTTAGACCTTGCATAATATTGTAATATACTATAATTATGTATTTTTTCCTTTTTATTACCAATGAGTAGGATGTAACTAACATCTGCTACCTGTCACAATTAGATAATGAGAGGAGAGTGAATTCTCTATTTTTCCCCACACACACCCATTCACCCAACTGAGATTTGGCTATGTTCTGTGGTTTTAGAATTTCGACAATATTAAATTATATTTATTTTAATGTTTTGGGTTTGTTTGGGTTTTGGGTTTTTTTTTGTTTGTTTGCTTGGTTTGGTTTGGTTTGGTTTTTTTATGGCATCAGTTACTTAAAGATATCACCCGCTCCTCAAAAAAAACCCAAACCAACCAACCAAACAAACAAACCCACAAAGAAAAATGGTTAAGAAATCAGCTGATGTTTGTCTGAGATTATTAACCATCCTCAGCACTAAAGTATCTGGTTCTGAACTACATTAAATTGCTTTGACTCTTCTAAGAAATAAAATCAGCAGCCCAAATACCATCTTAAGTAGCTACAATCAAAAAGAAAAGAAAGGGAAAAGTCAATCCATTAGAATACACATACCCCCATTAACAAGAAAAGTGTAATAACCAATAGGTTTATATTAAATTATCTGAGAGACCAATACGCTCTTGTATTCCAGCTTCTCCATCTAGACAGGTGAAACAAAGGCTTCAAGTTTGGATGCATGGAACTAAAAGATACTTTACAAGAAGAACCTTGTGCGGACGATATGTGATGAAGGCTTTATTACAAGAAGTTTCCTTTGCAACTGCACTAATGTACTGTTAACAAAATAAACATAAGAGCTATGGGATGACTAATAGCAGTTTAATACCTGTTATATTTCTTGCTTATTGCATCATACGTAGGAAAAGGACATCCTTGCAGCTACAGAAAACAAGATGCATTCTTCAGAGCTTCCACTTCTGTTTCAAAAGATGGCTCTGAAAAGAAAGAATAAGGAAAGCCTATGTCCTGGGTTTAGCAGTGGCAGTCATTTTTCTCTTTCTTGGTAGCTGGTGCAGGGCTGTGTTTTGACTTTCAGCTGGGAACAGAGCTGAAAAACACTGATGTTTTGGTTTGGCCAAGGACTTTGTGGGCCTCATGCTCTTCCAGGGAGGAGGGGAGCCGGGAGGAAGCAGAGACAGGACACCTGACCCAAACTGACCAAAGAGGTATTCCATACCACAGCACGTCATGCCCAGGATGTAACTGGGAGTTAGCTGGAAGGACTAGGTGGACGGCAGGGTTGGAGGAGGTATCGGTCGGTGCTTGGTCGGGCTGGGAGGAGCAAGTTATCGGTTGGCTGGTGATGGGGTGTTGTATGCTCTTCCCTTGTTATTTCCTTTATCATTACTATTATTGGTGGCAGCAGTAGTGATTTGTGTTATACCTTAGTTACTAAACTGTTCTTATCTCAACCCATGGGAGTTGCATTCTTTTTTATTCTCCTCTCCGGCCCTCCGAGAGTAGGGGGAGGGCAAGAAGGGGGGGGAGTGAGTGAGTGAAAGCTGTCTGGTTGTGGTGAAACCACGACACCTAATAGGGAAAAGACATTCCTTACTATGAGTTCCAGGTGTAAACATTTGACTTAAAAGTTTTGCTTGACTAGGATGCTGTTCATGCTGATTCTGCTTACTGTTTTTTGGGGTAGTGCTGAGGTCACCTCACTAGAGTAACTCTTAGGCTTGGGCTTGCTGATTGTTACAATCATGCACTGTTGTCATTATTAATCATTTTTTTGTGTGTGTGTGAATCCTTCATTGCCTTTTTTGTTCTGTGGATGAAGCAAATAGTAAAAATTCTAGACAGCTGAAAGAGATGTGCAGAATAATAGACAGTAATGTGAAAAATGAACTTACTGCACTGAGAATCTAACCAGGAAAAAAGGAACTACTGACCTTTGATTCTTAATCTGTATCTTTTGGAAATAAGGAAAGAAAGAAATTATTAATCCAAGGTCTTGTGTTTGTCCAGTTCTTCTGATTATTTGTTAAAGCTTTCTTTTTGCTTGTTCCTTATACTCTCATTATTCAGCTCAGTGCTATTTTGACATTACTCAGTCTTGGTGAGTTCACCTACACCATTCTTAACCCTTAAACTCTTTCAGATTCATGTAGATTGCATATATGAGTGACTTATGTGTGCAAGACCTTGTCTATTTTTATCATGGAATTGCAACGAGTTACTCCTAAGAGGAGTAGGCATTGAATTGATGATTCTCTTGGCTTCAACTTCATACACCACCTGCATTAACCCACTGTGAGATGTGTTTAGTTCTGTTAGGTAGAATATAAAGAATATCTCCTGCCTTAGAAGACATGGTAAAAACATGTATAACCTGTATTCTGCTATGCTTCACTTCAGAGCATATATTATACTTCTGTTAATCTATGATGTTATTTTCTCCTCAAGAAGAAAAAAAAGAAAAAGAAAATCCCTATAGTGTATTCCTTTGTTGTGAAGCTCTGCTCAAAGATTGTGCATATATATATGTCAATGCATTTTATGCACTCATTCTTTTTTAAAATAATGTAGAAATTTCCATATGAGAAGGGTATAATTTCCTACCCTTTCTAAAATGAGTGAGAAGTTGCTATGCATGTTTTTACTGTGTTCTTAATGCTTTAGGGCAGGATTTGAGAAATATAACTAGGTAAAAGTCTTGGAGAGCTATGCTCTATTTAAAATTATAACTAGAGGACAAATAATATAACACACTAAACAAATGGCAAACCAACTGTGTCTAAGGTCATATTCACAAGTCAGTAGATCAGATACCTCAAGGTGATTTGTATTAGCTTTGAATCTAGCTTCTTTGCCCTGAATTTGCTTTGTATTTTGAGAGCATATTTTTCCTGTTTATATACATAATACTTGCATGGATGAGAATGGAGGTATTACGTATATTGGGTTTTTTTAAATATATCTATATATCTGTTTCTTTGACTATGGAAACATTATCATACTACAATGGCAAGATTCAGTCTGTTTCTATGGGTCAAGGAGAAGAGAGACTATCCACAGTATAAACTGACCTGTTTAGCCAGTCTCCAGGAAGTGAAAACACACTTCTCCTTAGAATCAGTAACAGAACTGTGACCTAATTCCATTTATTGCATTGCATGCATCTTCACTCTCTCTCTGATCAAGCACAGGTCACTCCTTTGCTCATGCAACTGAACAAGTTTTTAACACTCCAGCTTCCTGAAATGAGTTCTTTTTTGTCACGGATTTTTTCTCAAAAGAAAAAGAATGTTTTAACAAACAGTTTGGTTTTGTTGGGGTTTTGATTGGTTTTGTTTGTTGGGGTTTTTTGTGGGGTTTTGGGGTTTTCTGGGGTTTTGTTGGTTTCAGGCTTTTTTGAGTTTTCTTTAGGTTTTGAGATAAAGCTGGCATTGTTAAACCTACAGCAATTGTAAGCAGCCATGGCTTTTTTGACACTGAGCAAGTGTTTAGTAAAGGAAGAATACAAAGAAAAAGGAAATAGCCAAACCACAATAGATGGGTAGTCATTTACCTGATTCTCTGTACAGTTTGTTGATTAACAGTTTTGTCTCCTATTGAGTCCTTGCAATAAGTGTGAGAAAAGTATTAACACCTTTTCAGGGTACAGTAAATACGGTCAAAGCACTCCCAGAAACATTTAGTTCCCAGCACTAAGCTTTCAATTTGAAATTTCTGATCACATTTAAGAATTGCTTTATGATATACTGCATATGCCTTTCTCTAGAGAATCCTCCATTCTGAATCAATAGCAACACGCTGGCTGAAACTGCAATAGTGATGGCAAGAGTAGCAACTGCTGGTGTAGATTTGTAGCAGACAGAAACCTAGCCCCTAGTATGCTATGTACTATCAAAAAAGCAACATAACAAAAAAGACCCCAGGTTCTGTCAAAGCAAGTCCAGTTGGAGGGGTGGTGGTAAAAAAGTGTGTGCATGTGCATGCAGACAGAAGTGATAGAAACAGGAGGAAACTGGGCAGTGACAAATGAATCTAATTTCCTTCCCTGAGAATGAGAAGGGCTTATGAATTAAAGACCGACAGAAGATACAGAATATTTTTACTCAGGTGCTTGACACTCAGTCTTGCTTTTCTCATGAACCAGTGACAGGAAATATAGTCTAGAAAAAGAAGTGTTACAAAATAAAAAAAACAACCATTTGGAAAATTACCAGGAGAGAAGTAGTGATTGGTTTGCTGTCTGGCAGTATATAACCACCTCTGATTCTGCAGGGGTCTTGTCTGGCTTTTTCTCTTTTTAAAAAAAAAAATTGTTGGTATTTTCCTGGATTATGTGTTCTCTGGATAAATAGCAACCACTTTGCCTAAATTTTTGATACAGCTAAAGAGGGACATGAATCATGGTGGCTAATAAGCACATTGAATAACTGATTACTGGACTAGACAAATTATAGGGATAATTGTACAGTTCTGCATACAATATAGGAATAAATTCCATGCATTCATATCTTTCATAATATTTAGGATTAAAGTACCTTACTTCAATGTGGGTTCAGCTTTGACTTTTAGGGAGAAATTACTGTTTTCCTTTTTCCTATTTGAAAATAACTTTCCTTTCCAAAACTTTAATCAATTCTAACATGTTTTTTTTCATTGTTGATGCTCATACTCTGGTGTTAACGCTTACATAAGGGGCAGTACTATAGCTGTGTTATTGATCAGGTTTTGTGGATTTTTTTTAATTCTGTTATATATGGAGAATGTTGTCACGTCTAATTTGTATTCCTACTTTTTCTGGCTTAAACAGATGCATGTCTTTGTTCATTACATTCATTACACTTTGCTCAACACTAGGCTAACTTTATATGGGTTTGAATGTATTTTGTCATAATTTCTTCCATTCACTTGGATATGCATTTGTTATAAGTAATTAGACCACACATGAGAAAGGTCAGAGCTCAATGTCTGTACAGATTGCAAAACAGTTGTTCATAGAACCAAAGGAGAACTTCACTTTATCTTTTTTCTGTTTTCCAAAATGATACCTAAGAGCAAATGATCAGTGTTTTCAAATGAAAATGCTCATTCTCTATTTGCCTTGTTGTGTTTATTGATTTACCTTATGGATATTCTACCAGAAAGCAGGTCAGACATATGAACTCATGACCAACCCTTTGCATCCTCATTTCTTCTTGTGTCGCTGCAATCAGGCACCTGCAATAGCCCAGTAAAGATAAGGAAAACACAACTCCTATTTTTTTGTTTATCTGAGCTCAAAAGTGTATTCTTCAGGTTATATTAAGCTTGGAAGTTTCTAATAAGACATAAAATGACATGTTTATAATTAATGATTTTCTTGAAAATAGCCAGCTTCAAAATCAGACCTTTTATGATCAAGGTAGTCTAGTTAGGAATGTAAGGCTTTTGGTATAAATCATGTGTTCTGCTGCATATATCAAGAGGGTGAAAAATGGGCTGATAAAAGGTTTGTGTCATATATTGCTGCAGTGCTGGTATGTAACTAGCCCTGCTTCAAGTAGTAATGAAATCAAATACTTTCAAAACAATCATATTGTGAAATGTAAGTGATGGGCTTTTTATGTAAACATCTAAAATCAATGATTTTGTTAGTTTGCATGTAATTTCTGCTTAGTAATACAGTTTGAGGTGGAAGCTGGTCAATCTCCATTTATTTTATCAGTTTACGTCTTTAATAAAAATATGTAACTTTTTTAGAATGCAACCTTACAAGCGATGCCAAATAGCAGCAGTTTTTCTAACTAGGTATTATACATTTGTGAATATATTAAATCATTTCCAAGGTCATTCAACTCTATATATAGGATAAGCCAGTTTGTGATGGAATAACAGAACTCACCTGTGATTTGTACACCTGCGAAAGGGGTAAAGTATGTATTTCACTTATTCTGATACTTATGCAATTAGTTTACACAATTCCTTGCTAGAAGTACATGGAACTGTCTAAGCTTGACTTATTTACCTTTTTTGCCCTTTTTCTTATTCTAATATAATTATTTTATTATTATTTTGACTTAAAAACTGTGTTTAGCTTAATGGAAAAGCACCCTTATACTCTTTAGAATGACTGTTTTTACTTCTGTACTGCAGCTATGGAGATTTATTCTATACAAAGTAATCTCTCACCATTAATCGTAAGTCATGATAGTTGTATAATGCTCTTCATTTTTTCTTTATATATTGTGCTGGCACACTCAAAAATCATGCAATTTGTTAAAACTTTTTAATCTTTTCCCAAATACTGTGGAGTTTGTGGTCTTTCACTCTTTGCCTTTCTTGTCAAGTCTGTCTTTTCTCATATCACTTTTGGTTCTCACAGTTTAAGAGTGCTGTCCAAACTAAACTTTATCCTTGATAGCTATTTATATACCGTAACTCTTGTACTGATTGGATTAGGGCTTTTTCAGATCTGCCTCCAAAAATATTGTTCTACATACTCGTCTAGAACTGATATGGTCTTATCTGATTTTCAATATGTGTATTTATTTTATAATCTTATTATAAAAGATCATTAATACACTTCTTTCCATGAAGTGTGGTATTCCTCAAGTTGTTGCAATACTTTCTAGTAGTAAAAATAAGATCATAAACTTCAATTATGATCATATTCAATCAATTTCAATCTTATTTGATTAATTCATTTCTTTCTTTTTGAAAGCTCTATAATACATCTTTGAAGTGTTTCTATAGCGTAGTGTCATCATGAAGCCTGTTTACACCACTGATGCTTTTACCCTTGAACTTCACTGCCTGGATAATTAAATATTGTTGAATGTCACATGCACAAGTCTATTTCTGTCAATAGAATAGTATACTCCTTTTCTTCCAGCAAGAGTTTGGTCTTTTTTATGTAGTTGGGTGGATAGTTACTTTATTGATTTATTAATTCATTTATCTATCTATCTATTTATTTATTTGTTTGTTTTATTTTGGCCTGAGTTTTTCACTTTAGTTTTCAGTTGCATTTTAGATTTAGCCTATATCTGTAATTTTGCTAGCATCACTTCCTCTTCTGCTTGAATGAGCTCATATTCTCTGCATAAATGTGTTTATTGACAGCATTTTAGGAAGCATGTTGCGTTATCTCTGCTGTATTATTTCTAAGCTTATTTTTTACTTCAAAGCAAATTTGCTTTCTGGGCTGACTTGCTGCTGCCAAACATTGTAGTCTTGTTTTGTTCACTGAATTCTCTGAGGTGCATTGTTGTGTTTCTGTATTTACATCTCAGTAGAAGGTCTTTTGCTAGTAGTTTCTTGAATCATTTTCCAGGAACTTTATGGAAAGAAATCTTTGATAGTGAGGCTGGCATGTTTTTGAGAATAACCTCACTCTTGCTGCTGAATCTGCTTTCAAAGAAGAATTTTCTGCAGGGTTTTGTGGTGTTGTCATAAAACTGGTAACCCTAACTCTATCTTATCCTTTACTGTTTTGTTTTGTTTGAAAGTATGAGTTTCCTAACCACTTCACCATTACAAGTAATATATCCAAAACAAGAGGATATAGAGTTGTGCTGATTGATTCAGTATTATGTGTGATGTTTTACTTTTATATAAGGCTTCTATCTTTTATCATAGTTTCTTACTGACTATAGTGTGTTTTCTTCAGAATTTGTGACTATTACAGTGGTAAAAAAATCACTAAAATATTACCAATTTACTGTGTTCATGTACATACAGTATTTTCTCTTGTATAGTATCAAATAATCTACAGCTCATGACTGATTAACATTCAATATATGCATATTCAACATTTACTTTAACAAGTATGAAAACAATGGTTCGAAAATTGAATATTATATATTCATCATTAAATTGCCTGCAGTGCATAACCTGCTTTGTTTAAGGCTTTCTCAGGCATTTATGTCCTTCGCAGTTTTATTTTTTTAAGGCAGCCTATCAAAGGGACCATGATGTTGTATAAAAATAAGTGGAAAACATCTTAATTTGTTTCGTAAAACATGCAATTATTAATTTTAGATAATTCTAAGTCTACATTTTTTCTTTTTGCCTTGAAGAAATGTCTCCAACTGGACTTCTTTCTCTCCCTTACCCTTGAATAAAATCTGTAATCACCAGGTTGCTATCAAAGACATGAATTAGATGTTCATGTATCTACATGATTTAAAGAACAGTTTTCTCAGCTACTGGTGACTGAAGCCTTTCCTCTGTTAGTGAGACATCTGCTGAGATGGTGTGCTGGATTCAGCTCCAACAAGGATTATGTAGTCGTTTGTCTGTCTTCCAGCTCAATATCCTTGGCTATGAGGTCTGGTCTCAGGTTGCAAAAAGAAGTGCAGCACACTCTAGGCTTCTACCAGGCCTAACACTGAAATGGTGAGTTAAAGATACAGGCAAATACAGAATTTTTGGTTACCAACAACAGAATTCAGTTGAATTGTGTTGCCCACTTTTCTACATTTTATGTTTACACTTTCATTTAAGAGTAAGTATAAAATAAATTTATATAAGCTCACATTACAAAAATGATGTCTGGCTCCTGAATAATTCTTCTGCTGTTATGCAAAAATTTATTCAGAAGGGTTTTTTATACTTTCATTGGGTGAGGTGAGATGAGATATATACACTTGAATGCTCAGAGAGCTTTCATATGCTAATAAGGATGAATTGCAGAAAACAGCTTCTTTCTCAGCTAAGCACTTCCTATGACCAAAAATATTATGGAGGGAATAAGTGGAAACTGTGCTGTAGGCAGTTTTCACATATTATTTTGAGGGGAACCGATGATACTGTAATACCTAGCTGATGCAATGTCATCTGTTGATATTACTTGCTACTCTGATCTGGCTCCAGTTTCCGCTGGTATTTCCCTTCTGATGTGAAGTGTTAATCACAGTTGCACTTGAAGTAAAACCACTATATACCTGTCTCTTGGCATGAAAAATAAAGGGAAAAAAAGGCCAAAACCCAGATTTTGTACCTCTCAAGTGCTGTACATAAGCATTCTAGAAAGCTGGATACCACCCATCACTGTGATATTTGAAAGCATTGTTGCTTCCTTAAACCCATGTTGCTCCCCACCCTAGACTGTAAGTGGAAAGCTATTTATTTCCTCAGTACGTGTATGTGCAGATAGCTTTGCATTTCTAGGGGTTAGTAAGGAGACAGATCTAAAATCAGAAAAGAAAAAAAGAAAAAAAAAGTTTTTTCTTTTAATCTAAAATGCAGATGTTTTGACAAGTGTAAAAGTGGGATGCTTTAACTGAGATAGATGATGAAACTTGCGCATGACTTTTGAATGACTTATAAATTCACTTTAAAATGTCTTCCTTCAGAAAGTCTAAAATAGAATGCCATTTCCAGTAATGTGTTTTTTTTTAATAGATGTCTGAGCCCTGCATATTTTTTTTCAAGTAGAAGTCATTGTTTTGATCCTGTAATCAGTCTGAAGAAGTCACATAAAGATATAAGTGTACTTTGGGGGTTTAAAACAAGCCAGAAGAATGCTCATTTTTAATCATTAGGTGCCTAATTTTTAAGGTAAATCTGTTAGACTTAGAATTGTAGTACTGCAGATGCCTGGCTGTTACACACTGGGATGTTATTTACCTTTCTGTAGTAAGTTATTATTGCAGTTATCGGATTAACATGGGAAGATTTTGGTAGTGGGGTTGTTGTTATAGGGGTAGCTTCTGTGAGAAGACACCAGAAGCTGTCCTCATACTCAAACCGTCAGTTCCAGTCACCTCCAAAATGGACCTGCCACTGGCCAATGTTGCGCATTAGCATTGCTAGTAGCACCTCTGTGACAACATATTTAAGGAGGGGGAAAAAATACTACAAAGTAGCTGTATGAGAGAGGAGTGAGAAAAATGTGTGGGGAACAGCCCTTCAGACCTGAGGTTGAGAAGGGCAAAGAGGAAGCAGAGATTCCCCTTCAGCCTGGTTTAAAGCCCACACTGAGGTAGATTGTTCCACTGCAGCCCACTGAGATCTACTGTGGAGCAAATATCCACCTGCAGCCTGTAAAGATACTCACACCTGCTGGAGCAGGTGGGCATGCCCTAAAGGGAGCACCCTGTGGAGAGTGCTTGCTAGGGTAGGATTGTGGCATCATGGAGAGGAGCCTGCACTGGAGCAGGTTTGCTGCACGACTTGTGACCCCACAGGGGACCCACACTGGAGCAGTCTGTTCCTGAAGGGCTGCATCCGTGGAAGGGAGCGACGCTGCAGCAGCTCATGAAGAACTTCAGCTCATGGGAATTACTCACATTGGTGAAGTTCATGGAGGACTGTCTCCTGTGAGAGGCACCCCATGCTGGAGCAAAGAGGTGGAAGAAACTGGAGTGTCAGGGACAAAGCACTACGGATTAACCATATCTTCCATTCCCATTCCACCACCCCATTTGTGGAAAGGAAGTAGAAGAGTTGGGAGTGAAGCAGAGCGTGGAAAGAAGGGAGCAGTGTATGGGAAGTGGTTTATTTTTCACTGTCCTGCTCTGTTATTAATTGGCAATAAATTCAAGTAATTTTCCCCAAGTTGAAGGCGTTTTGCCCATGACAGTAAGTGATCTCCCTGTCTTTAACTTTACTCATGAGCTCTTTCCTTTTATTTTCTCTCTCAATCCCATAGAGGAAAGGCAGCGGCTTGGTGAGTACCTCGCAGCCAGTCAAGGTCAACCCACCACACTGGCTAACTAAGTTAAATACAACTAGCTTGTCACCAGTCCTCGTTCATTATCACATAAATATCAGCAGGAGCATGTATAGGAGGAAACAGGGTAAGTGCTGTTATACAACACAGAGCAGATCTGGTGGAGTGCTGTAGCAATGATCCTGTGCCCAGGATGTGGGGATCAGAAGGTGCAGAGCACTTTGTGTGAAGGGAAATTATGATAAAGGTGATGCTTTCCCCCCTTATTGCCATGTGGTCAGGGGAAGACCTGAAGAGAGAAACCTGTGTAATGAAAGCAAGTTGATAAATCAGAGACCTGTGAACATACAGGGCACTATGTGAGTAAATTAAGCAGAATTGTACAATGGTACAATTGTTTCAAATAGGGGAAAGTTGTGCTGCTCCAGGCAGTTGTTTCACCTTGCTTAGGAGGAGCTGACC
This sequence comes from Neopsephotus bourkii, assembly GCF_033783945.1. Taxonomy (NCBI): domain Eukaryota; kingdom Metazoa; phylum Chordata; class Aves; order Psittaciformes; family Psittacidae; genus Neopsephotus; species Neopsephotus bourkii. Next base: position 283,609 of record NW_026901388.1, read on the forward strand.
TGCTCCGGTGGTTGATTGTTTTAGTTTTGATATTTAATTTACTCTCAACATCAACCTCAACTTCACATCTACCTACATATCTCTGTTGCATTACTTTTCTCTCTTGTTTTCCTGTATATCCTGTCCCATCCCCTTTTTGTGTACCTTGTCTCTCAAATATTTCACTATATTTTTGAAGTAGCTTTAGAAAATGAATAAACATGAGTTAACATTATATTTGATGTTCTAACACTGTCATGTGTAATGTCTCTTCACCTTCTGTTATACAGCTTGCAAACTCTATGAAAGCCTGTGTTTGCATAATGGGACTTTAGTCTTGTCTGAAGGTACCTGTGTAATAAATGTGATTAATATAGTGCATCATTGTTAACTGCTAATTATGCATAATAATATTAAAGACGCTTTTTGCAAGGCCACATTTTGTTGCTGGAATTGTTTAAATTTAGTAAGCATTAAAAAAGCTGCAAAGTATTCCTGATTTGCATTTCAGAATGGTGAGAAAGCATAATAATGGGGTTTTAGAAGTGAAAATTTCTTTAATGCCTTTTTTTATGAGGGGTTGTTCTTGTATTACAGAATCAAACTTGATTCACACAAGAAATAACACAAAACCCAGAGCAATTTACATCCTTACATGAGTCTTAGGTTATGTGAAGAAAGAAAAATTTTATTTTTTGTTAACCACCATTCAAGTGCAATATTATGAAACTATTTTGCCTTTCATTTTAATGAAATACCTCAGGACTTCTAAACTGTGTTGAATGCCAGAAAGATCTAACCTATATCATGCTACATATACATCCTTTAAGTATTATATTCATATAACCTGTGGCTATGTATGTATTATGAAAAATAATATACACTGCTGTATTTTATTTCTACTTTTGTAACTGTACTAGTCCATTCTTATTAACATCATGTATCAAAGCTGGTTTTATTTAAAGGCTGAAATGTTATTATGGGATTTTTTTCTACCTGGTTTGGATTTATTCTTTTTGGGGAAAAAAAAAAGCCTAAAAGCTAAAACCAAAAGCCATGTCTTCTGTGTTAAATTATTTCAAATTATGGATTCTGAATGAGGTGTTACTGACCTTGACCTGTACTAAAGCTTTCTTTAAAAAAATAGGAAATGTTTTATAGGATTTTTTTTTTGTCATTTGATATCTTTTTTTTCATTTTTTTTCATTTTTCTTTTTTTACCTAAAGATTAAAACTTTCTCAGGGGACCCTAAGTGTTTTACTCTTGATTCTGCCATCAGTAGTTTAGAACCAGTGTATCAAAGTTGACCACATACTATTTCTGTGGGAAATAAGCATTCTTTGAGACATAATTTCTAAATTAAGTTGTGATAGCAGGAAAAAATAAAGGTTGCTTTTACACCCACAAAAATTCTTTCGTATTAAATAGAGTACAGTTAATTTTCCTCACTTTAAATTTTCTAATTATTAAATTTCAGTATTAACTCAGAAATAAACTCCCAAATGGGTTTTCTCTCTTTCTATAGCAGACCTTAGACACATCTGCAATCTAATATCCCATTCCCATTTCATTAGAGAGTGTTTTTTAGACAAGAAAAACTCATTCACTGCTGATAGTATACAGTACAACTAAACTGCTCAAGACTGAATTCATATTCACTTTATATCCAAGACCAAAGCTAAACCTTTTTGTAAAATTCTGCATGTGTGGCTTGAACATGATGGCTGCTGTGATATTTCCAGGGTTCTAATTTAAATTTATGAATTATATAGTGATGAGACAAGCAGAGTGTAAGGAAATCAATGTTTCTCCTTTTTCTAATTTGAAGTAGAAGCATTTAGTTGTCATTTATATCTTATGAAATAATGCAAATAGGTGATTGATGTAAAATCAGTAAGTACCCTTATACATTATTTTTCATGCCACTTCTATCACTTGTTTAAGAGCTTCACTTCGTATAATATAGCAAAATCTACAGAAATCCTGAATATTTTCACATCCCATTGTATTTAACTTCGGAAATAGTCTCTTGGGTGGTGAGAACAAGAATACCTGTATATTAAAATTACTGTAACCAGATCAATGTTAGTATGAGCTGTCACACAATAAACAGCTTCAGCTGAATTCCGCAAAATGTTTTGAGCATTAGATATAAAAAAATGCCTGAAACATCAGTCCATTTTCGCTATGCTATTTTTGTGTTCCATTTTTTCTGATGAGCCTTTCTCTTTTACAGTTTGACTAAGATCCGTTAACAGAATGTTTGTTTGCAATAATTCTACAGATGAGATATTGCTTATACTTGTTCTTTAGTGCTTCTGTATATTTTTTTCCTATTTACTTGGCAAAGTGTCTGAACACAAAATTAATAGCTTTTGTTATTGTTTAATTGAAGTGCAACACTGGTTTAGAAGTTTGTTCATCAATACTTTATTATTAATCACTAGCAGGGCTTTGTAGAACTGAAAACAAATCTGTTTTTGTAAGATCAGAAGCACTTCTGCATAGATATATATCAGCTTGAGACAGATAGATTTATTATGGTAATTAAACTAATTATGACACAGCCAATTAAGAAATATTCATTTTTATTTGAGCAAAACAGCTTTTTTTTTGCTTTACTTTTTATAAATGTCATTACATAAAAACATAGTAAATGGTCTGATTATAAGGCACTTATTTTGATTGAAATCCTATTGTCAGAAATCCCTATCTTTAGGCAAAGCAACTCTAAATCAAGCAGAGCATATCTTCATTAAGCAGAGTAGAATTAGTAGAATTCTGAAGACCTGTAAGACATATGTGACATAAACGGGAAGAAACTGGTATTGGCCATCTGCTCAGATGACCATTACAATTTGCTATCACTGACTGCTTGAACAGTTTAACAGTTTTATAGTGTAAGAGAAAATTATTTTCCAGAATTTGTCATGTATCTTACATCTCTGATTGACAGCTGATAGTAATGAGTTTATTGCAAAAGGACATGGAACAGAGCAGTGTTTCTTCCTCTAGAACCTGACTCATTTGACATTTAATTCTATGAGAGTGCCTGCAATTCTTCACTATAACTGAAATGGCTCATTCTCCCTCTTCTCCTTTCTCTGTCACCTTGCCTACCAGAAATCTGTAAGATCATACTGTTCTTTATGCACTGAGAGCTGAAGAATAGTAATTGTAGCTGTAGTTCAGTGTTCATCTGTGACAAATTGTAACCTTTGTTATCCCTGGTTATTGTGATAGGTGAGTTGTGTTTTAAATACATAGAAGCAGCAGAACAATTCATCTCTCAAAAGAGAAGGACAGAGGCATTTTGCAGCATGCACTTTATTCTCAGTGATAGGCATATCTTCTTTCTTCCATAGCCTTATTATCTACTACTCTACAGAGTCAAGCTGTTTTTCTCCTGTTTGAAAACCAGTCCTAAGAGAATATCCTCTTTGTGAGTCATTTCCTGAATTTGCAAACTTGAATGCTGTCTGTCTACAACAGACATAAGTTGTAGTTTACTTATGCAGAAATAGAGTACAATGAGTAACATGCTAGAAATAAATTCTCTTCATTGCAGTTGCAGCCACTGCCTTAATGAACTCTTATCTGTCTTATTTCTTACCTTTGGAAGACAGCAAGAGTGGGCTATATTTACTTATTTATCTTCACAATGAAATTGTTCTGGACTTCATTTAGTCCATTTCTAGAGATTCACTGGGGCAGAATAATGACTCACGTAATTCAGAAGATTGAGTCAAACTGGATGACAGTTAGAACATTGCAGAAAAATAAGTCATCCTTCCTTCATGAGCAATCATATTTGTCTTTGGAAAGGATGATATATTTGGTTTTCATTATTTTCCTCAGGATGTTATACAACATAACACAATAAGTCTGCAAGTAGCACTTGCTGAGTTAAATGTAGGTTTGGGATGATGAACCTGACTCTTTTGCTTCCTGCAATTTTATCTGAAATTGTCCTACTGATTACTGTTAAAAAAAAAATATTCTTCAGCCACTCATAAGTATGCTACAGTGCTGTAGTTATTTTTACAGTAAGAAAACTCACAATACTTCCTTCACTTACTGTAATGCGGGTAATTAAATGTCACTTGTACAATAGTATCTTTCAGCAACACTGAGGATATGCATCATGATGTATGAAATAGATATCATTTGAATTTGCTCAGAAATAGTCAGCTCTGTCAGAAATCTCAAGAGAACACCCCAGCAGCACTTCCTCTTTTAGGATGTTTCTGGTCTCCTTCAGTCCTATCAGCTCTTGCTATTCTGGCATATATTAAATGAACAGCAATTTAAAGACTCCTTAGTTGACAGTGCAACAATTAGTGACACTAGAAAAGATAAAATAGCTGTTTATGGACTTGGTCGGTATAAGTTCCATTTGAGACATGCAGAAATAGGAATGAATTTAAAATCACCCAGAATGTCTCCCTGGGGTATATTTTTCCTAGATTGCAAAGAAATGTAAAAATTATTGAATTACAATTTGGGAAAAGAACACTTCAGAAAAACAAATAAGATGATGAAAAGCTGGGCTTGGTAAGTAAACATATTTGTTGGATTCTGTTGTCAAAAAAAAAATTATGGGAAGCTGTTGTTTCAAAGCAAGAAAAATTTTCACTAAAAAAGATTATTTTAGATTACTAAAATGTAGCAACTTATGTGGGAAGAACATTACTGTTCAAAGGTTCAAAGAACCTTTTTCAAACTTGTTTAAATGTCTTACAAAAAAAAATTGTAACAAAAGGAAAAGCAAGATGTGATTTTCAAAAAATTGTCTTATACAGCCATTGTCTTGCTACTTGTATTGCTATATACTGATAATAAAATCAAAACTAAAATTTAATTTAGTGAGATTAGGAATTGTCTAGCCTCAAGATCATCATCTGGAATCCTGAGTAATAAAATAAAATAAGGAAGATATTATAATAATGCAAGTTAGAAGATATGATTCTGATATTCTGATTTCTGAACTCTTGATGTTTTCCTTTTCACCTTAACATTATCATTGTGATAAAGAAATTACTCTTACATACTAATAATTTCCAGGCGTTTATACTGTATCTGTTGGTAAGTTCAATGAGTGCTGGCATGTTATTTGGCCTCAACTCCCTTTTTCCTTAAGTACTTATTTAAAGGGTAAATTTGATTTTCTTAAAATTTATCTTCCATTAATTGTTATTTAATACGCTTTTGGTAGAGAAAGTGGATTTAGGTATTACCTTAGGGCAATCATGTTTCAGAATCAAAAAAGTATATTTCTAAAGGAAATCAGAATGTCAAGAAAATGGCTGTATAGCCAGATTATGTTGGCAAATTTGTTCCCATATGTATCTGTAAAATTAAAACTTAAGTTTAGCAAAACCCAGATGTTCTTCATCCATTTATTATTACGGTTTAGGAAAAAACTACAACTTGTTTAGATCAGAAGTGAGATAGAGAGAGATGGAAAATATCCAGGAACTCTTGGCATTTGCAACTTTAGCTTCACAGAGTCATTGACCACCTATTGGATGGTATGGAAATTGCCACTATCCAGAACTGTGTGATTGAGTAAAATGTGAGATTACTCATCCAGAGCTTCTGGTACTAATGTGAACAGAATTTTCTTTCTTTTTTTTTTTTTTTTTTGTAGATTCTTTTAAAATTCTGAGGGTGGTTTGCCAACATTTTCTTTCATGCATGTGTAGTGTAACATAGTATAAACCTGTTCTAGACACTGCAGCGGCTTTTAACTTTTGATGAGTCCTTCTCTCTGTAACTCTAATGGTAGTGCTGGAAAAGTACTGCCATTAGTTTACTAGTAAACTATACAGGCCTGGTCCTTTGGTCACTGATAGTGTTTATTTTTAGTACAGTCACTAACATAGTTTTCACATATTCTATCTACCATTACTCTAGATGGTTACCAGGCAGGATTTGGGATTTGAAGAGGTCAAGGCAGGGTATTATGATAAAACCACTTTGTTTTGAAGGGGAAAAGTCACCTTAATGCCTTATATATAATAAGTTTACCTCATATGAAGCAGGAATTACATTTCAAATTTTAATCAAAACCAAGGCAAAAAGACTGTTTTGTAAACAATTGTTAATAAATGTTTTTATATAATTATGTATGTATATAGTTACTTTTTGTATGTATCTTTGAAACAGAAGAATGAAACCATGACCCATCTGAAATCAGGAGAATACCGACATGAGTACACCTTTACTATTCAATAGACTTTGAGTATATTCTTCTAATAATATGACAAAGCAGATTTTCTCTTTTATTAAAGTAACTATTGTTTCTGCACAAATAATTTCATTCTGGTACTGTATAACAAAAAGCAGGATATTTAGACCTTTTGTTTGTTTAGGAGGGGGGTTATTTCTTTTTTTCTTTCCCCAGAAGCCATATAACCTGGAATCTGTGAGCAGGAGCAGTGTTGTTTGCCTAATCAGTCGCTTATCAGAAAATACAGAATTAACTTTAAGAGGGAAGCTTATCAAAAATTCCACCTGAGTAATGTTGTACTGTCAGTTTACATCACAATACCTATGGATTTAGCAAGCTTCTGACCTATATTCTTAGATTTTAAGACTCAGATTTTTATTATGACACTGAATTAATAAGAACATTTAGGAGGATAAGCCCTGAGGCTTCCATGAATCCTTTTGTCTTTTGAAGGAACAGATTGTGCCATGCCAGGCAATTGCAGAGATGCATTAGCACAGCAGCACGGCTAAGGGCAATGCTGCATCTCCTCTGAAGGATACAAATACAGTCTTTGTAACTAAGCAACAATCCTACCTGACGCTGAAGGAGGACATCAGCTCTTATTCCTAACTATTCTTTTAGTGTGTATAAAAACGTGAATAAACCCCTGGAGGCACTTGGATAAAAACTTGTCTGCACCCAGGGACTGCCATACTGCACAGTTTCAAATATAGTGCCTTATTTCCTTAGTTTAACACAATTCTTCAAACAATCACAAGAGAATTGAACCAGCTCAATAAACAACTGTATTCTCATCAGCTATTTAGATTAATAATGTGTCAGACCGTACTTCAGTCAAAACAGTTGGGAATTCTTCTGAAGTCAATGTAGAAATCATGATAACCAGGTATAGTTACTGCCATGTGGCGTTCTCTGCTGAGAACCGAAACTGGTTCAGTCTCAAAGATAGAGATGAACCTGCAGCGCTGCAGATGTAGACAGGCTAATGCAGTGGATTCTTCCCCAACATCAATACTGAATATTTTGATAAATTATTGAGATTTCTTGAGGAAGAGTAGCAATAGAATTATACCACTGAGAATGAGATGTAGTTTTTTTAATGTTTCCATCTTTTTAAAACTCTGAAGAGTAGGAAGATGGTGCATCAGTGCATCTCCTAACCAGCATTTTCACTGATCCTATGAGCTTGAGATGGAAAAAATATTGTTCTTTGTTGCATAAGAATCATGGAATGGAGATAAAACTGTTCAAGACAGGCTAGAAGTATTGTCAGGGACTCATAAAGGGATGTTTTTGAAAAATGAAGTGGAAACTGAAAGAGTGAACACACAATTGTGTTATGTGGATCTGTGCATTGATGGAATGCTCTCTGAGATTAAAATGCTTTTAATCATAAAAGTGGTAGACATTGTGTTCTTGCATGTTGACTTTTCAAATTTATAAAAGCCTAATTTGGAAGCGAAATTTTGTGTTAAAAGTCCAAGTTCCTTTTAGATTACAAGCAGACTGCAAATTACAGAAACTGGTACTCATTTTGCTCACTGAGGAAAGAGAGATTTACTGGCACAAATAGGGAAAGATGTTCTCACTGGCAAAACTAGTTTTAGTCTGGGCCCTTGGCATCTCTGCAGAGTTCATATGAGAATTGAACTGATAGTGTTGGCAAATGCTTGCCATTTTCCTTCTTTGAGTTTTGAGAGGGTAAGGTACTCGAATCTTTCATTCTCACTGCTACCCTGCCTACGTATTATGTCAAGTTCAAGTTTTACTAATTCCTATAACGTAGACTTATATATTGTTAGTTTAACATCTGAAGAGTGTATTGCTGTTAAAACTCTCTGTAAATAATCACATTCTGTGCTTTGCTTTTAAAGTGAGAAGTATATCTGCATCCAAACCATTGTCTGAAATGAGAAGAGCTAAGAAGCAGATGTCTTATTTGTGTATCCATTTCAGCAGCAACAAGTTGCATGTAATACTGTTACTTAAGCCATAAATGTCTGTCACTTTCTAACAGCTAATGGATCTATTTTTACAAGATATATAGTCAGGGATAAAATCAAGATCTGAAAGATGTACCAAATTTCTTTAATTTTTCTACTATACCAGTATCTCTTGGGAGAGCAGCCACCATGAAAGCCAAGTCTGTGGTTGCCAAGCCAGTCTGCTTTGCTCTTGTCAATTTCTCTGCATGCAGTTTTGAATAGTCTTTAATGATCACCCATGGCATTTGTAATAAAAACTGAATAAAAACTCCACAGAAAATAAATGTATCTCTAGCAAGCAACCCTGAGTTTTGACTGGAGAAATAGAAGAAAACAGAGTTCTTCAATATTAAATAAGACTTTCTCACTGAACTAGACAATTGATCTTCAGTTCTGTGGCCAAAGAAGAAATATGGAGAAGTCTGTTTCTATTTTACTGGGACTGGCAAAAGAAATCTAATTCAAGAATGAACAGCATCCACATCAAAACAAACCAAATAAGCAAAGCCCATTTCAGGACCAAATCTGGCAAAAAAAGACTGCATCATATTCTTCAGTATCTGGACCTTGTATGAGTTATCTGGGCTTTGCGGTCCCTGGACTCTAAAGTCACAACAGCCAGCCTTAAAAAACAGTGGAGTTCTGACCTGAAGAGTCCAAGTGGGGAAGTACCAGCAAAGGCAGGGTAACCTGCTCACCTTGTGCCAGGTTGTGCACCATGTAAAATGGAACAATTCTGCTGATTTCAATACAGCAATGCCATTCACACCATTGAGACCTTTTGCTTTATTTGTCAGTCAGTTCCTGTAATCAAAGTAAAGTTTTTGTTTGAGCCTAATGTTTGTTTCACAATCACTTGAGAAACTGTTTTTTTTGTTTGTTTGTTTGATTTTCTTTCTTTTTTCACAGAGGATGGCCTTGAATAGCAATGGATCAGCGCTAGAGAGTATTTTTCCAGTAAGTAGTTCAGGGGTGTTCAGGTTACTGTTGTGCTACAGTTCTCTTCAAAATCATTTAGCTTGTTGAGTTTGACTGTCTTAGTTTTGCATCACAAAACACTTGCCTAGATATCTCATAAATATTTAGATTGCTTAGATGTTGTTTAAGCAAAATATTTTTAAATCTAAACATGTCATGTTAAAACCAGTTTACTTTCTAAATTGGAAAGCTATGATAATACTATGCTGCCAGTAATTAGATATTTTGTTCTAACTGTAAGCTGACGATATGATAGGTGTGAAAGGAAACTCCATTCCTGTATCAAATTCAATTAAATGGCACCTGAAACCTTTAAACATCTTAATTTCTTTAATAAAAGAATCTGATTTGTTTTTTTTCCTTCAGTCAGCTTCTGCTGAACACAATTTTTGTCTTAATAAAAGGACTATCATCAAACAAACATGTTTGATTTTTGCTGATGACCTTTATGAGGCACCCTCCACAACAACAAAACAAACACTGAAAGATTTAGTTCATAGTAGAAAACTATGGTTGTTATAAATCTCTGCTGGGTCTGGCAATATATATTTCAAATCCCATTAATTAAATGCCTTCAGCAAAACCAATTTGCCTTGTTGGAGTTTCTGCTAGTCTATCTTAAATGTCATCAACATACAGAAAAGACCTCTGGGCTTTTTTGTTCTGCTGCAGCACGCAGATTGTGCAGTGTACCATAGAAGGGCACTGTCTCACCACAGTACCATCTGCTTTAAAGTGCAAAGGGAAATGCTGAACACTTTCATGCCGTAAAAACTGTGAATAGGAGCTCATTAGCCTACAGCAGCTACCATTGTAATCACATTATATTCATGCAGAGAAAATTGCCTGCCTGAACAGTAAGTCCTTCGTATTGTTTAACACTGGTTGGATGCTTCCTGCCATTTCTGCAACACACATCTCCTCAATTGTTTTCACTAGAAGAGAAATGTTTTGTAGATTTTTGACTCAACATTCTGCAATGTCTAATGGAAGTTAGCACTTAGACAAACTGTCTAAAATGGAGCACAGTTTCTTTGCTTTCTCACATTATCACATTGTGTTTTACGGAAATAATTTTCTTCAATGGAAAGGTAAAAGATCTTGTTAAAAAGAAAAAACACAGTAGTTCAGATATCAAAAATTTTAATTTGTGTAAGGGGCAATTAAGTAGGTTATAAAATCTGAAAAAATGAATCAGTACATTTTTTTCCCTTGGGTTGCACAATCCTTGTAATTTAAAAATTTGTTTGGTTTTAATAATTTGTGTAAAAAGAGGTAAGCAACTGTGGTCTATATTTGAGTTTCATCCGGATGAAGATTAAACAGAATTGGTGGATGGACAGAACCTTTTATACTTTAAAGTGGTACCTATCCATTGTTGTCCATAGACTTCAGCTGGTTTGTTCAACTTGTAAATCTCAAACAGAATTATGTTACCGCTTTTATAGGGTTAGGTCAGAAAGGCATCCCAATCTATTTGTCTACTAGCAGCAAATGCCAATGAGTGAGAAGTTAAAACAGACTAATATAAAAACATTGTTTGATTTTTTCTCTTTAAAACCTTAGCATTTCTTTTGCCGTTCTGTGTGTGAGCTAAGGATAGGCATTACATTGGACAGGGCTCCAAGCAACCTGGTTTAGTGAAAGGTGTCCGTGAACATGGCAGGGAGGGTTGGATCTAGATGATCTTTAGGGTCCCTTCAGACTCAAACCGTTCTGTGATTCTGTGATTGGGAAGCACAGTTTGCTGTATTGTTTTCAGCTGCATGTGCACTAACATGTTGCAGGGAGATAAATTTGGTTTCGGATTTCTTGCGTGTCAGTTGCCCCATGTTAACTCTCCTTCTGAACACTCTTTTGTAAATTCAGCTAGTAAAAACAGTGGCTTTTGAACATTTTATCTGAGGTCATCAAGAGGCAATTATGTAGGGTGCTTCACAGCCTCTGAGATCTTTCCTATTTGTCATGAAATATAATTACCATGCAAACTGTATTCAGGGTTACCAAATAGGAAGATTAAAATTTTTCGTTGTTTCATTTATTTATTTTTTTTACTCCCTTTTTGTATTCCATTTATGACTAAACTGAGGCACAAGAAAGCTCTTCTGTAACCTTGCAGAATCAAATGTTGTGATGGTGGTATCAAATATGGTGTTTGTGACAATGACATATAATAAAGAATAATTGCTTTCATTTTGTTTCCTGATATGTTCATCCTCAACAGCATGCTCAGGTATGTCCAACATTAGACTGCTTGAAAGGGTTTTTATTTTAATTCTGTGCTTTATCAGTAAAAAAATTTACACAGAGAGAAGTTCTGGCCTTTACATGAGTGAAGGAGTTTTTACAGTTTTTCTTTTGAGACAGAGATTGAATGTCAGTAATATGATCATTACACAGTTTTGCATATTATTCCAGAGTTTGAGGATTCCAGGTGACAGAAACAAGACACTAACAAGGAACTCTCAACTAGTTTATTAATATAGGTAAATATAGAGAATCTAACAGATACACTAAAGTATATTTCTGAAGAGTGGATATCTTACCAACCCTATTGACCCTATGAAGACAATCAGGAAACCAGCTCCAAGAATCACCATTGCAGTGCAGGAAGGCAGGCTCAACCTTAGGGGGCATCCCCACGGAGGCAACATTGACCAGGGTGGTATGAGGATCTGCCTCCACACATTGCGTGAGGCTCAGGCTTTTATACTAACAAAAATCTACACTCATCCTGACATAGGAGGCCAGCTTACATCAGAAGAAATGGCTAGCTATATCTAGAAAGGTCTCCAAGAGTTGGGACTTTTCCAGGCAGTTCTAAAGCAGAACTTTCCAGGGAGGAGCCAAAGTAGGACCTTTCGGGGAGAGCCAAAGCAGACAAACAGTACTTTTCTATCTTTGTGTGTTTCACCAGGGACCATTATCTATTGTCCCTAACACACACATATTTAGCTTTTTTGTATAACCTAAAAAATATGGAGAGGTAGAAAATATTTACCCAGTCTTTTGGCTAGGTGTTGTACTTCATCTGAGCTTCAGGTGAACCAAAACTTTATCCTCTTCTTATGGTGTGATGAGAAACAAGGGGAAACCTTTCTCTTTTGTAATTTTTATTCCTGTCTTTGTGCCCTAATTTGCTGTCTTTGACCTTATTTCCTAGCATCCATGCTATATTCATCCAATTCCTCCTGACAAACATTTCAAATTGGCTGGAAGAAACCTTGGAACTTTTTTTTTTTTTTCATTTGGAAAAACTCTCCCTCTTCTGGACACCTGGTGCATCTAGGGATCCCGTACATCTCTAGATGCACTCTGGAGCACTGGGGAAGGGCAAACATGGAAAACCTGTTATTTCCATTAAAAGCTACTGTGATGGGGTTTGTTTGTTTTTTGTTTGTTTTTGTTTGTTTTGTTTTGTGTTTTGTTTTGTTTTGTTTTATTTCAAGTAAAACCAAATTAAACTCATCTATTTCTTGAATTTGAACTTTATGTGAAACTTCTAAGGTACAAGTTTAATGGAAAGACCTATTCTCTTCTTAACCCCCAAAATTTTTCATGTTAAGAAAGTGAGCCTACTTTTTTACCTGATGTTTTCTGTGGGTAAAACTCTTAGAGATTCCTCCAACATATAAAGATTTTTTTAAAAAGCTTTTTAAAATCTGTTGTATCTCTGATTAAACCATGAAACCAAAATTCATGGGTTTTCAATTAATATTTGAAAGCACAATTCTGGACTCTAGTCTTTGAGTAATTTTAGCTGTTAACAAATGTTTTTATTAGTTGTTTTCTTATTAATTTTCAAGGAAAATTATTGCAGGCATGAATTAGACAAGCTTGATCTGACTGATAATTGTAACAAACTAAAGAATGTACTGTAATTCCTAAATGATCATTCCCTATCATCAGATATACTGCTTTTCCCTGCACTTTGGCATCCCAATTGCTTATAGTCCCTAGATTGGTTAATTATAATATAAAATGTTATTGGTTGTAGATTATGGCAGAGGAATCTACAAATAGTTAAATGCTAGGAATAAATAAGCCATTTTTTTAATACTTAAACATTTCTAATATCTACCTTCATTAAATCTGTGAAATTGCTGTAGTCATCATTTGTGGGAATACTGTTAATCTTGCTTATAAAATAAATGAGGATGTGTTTTTCTTAATCACCATATAATTAAGGAAACAATCATAATCTTATGAAAGATAATAAATACAAATTAAGCTGTTAAAGTCTTAATTGTAAGTGCTAATAGACTGAAATGTGATTTAAGCTGACCCAGAGAAAAACTGAAGATTTCTTGAGACTGTATTTTTGAAGGTTGAGAGTTTTCTTGCTATAGACTCAATGCAACCTACTTCTTTAGGTATTAAAAAAGCACCAATTTCTTCCCATGTTATTCTGGTGTTCCAGTGGACTTTCAGGGGAAATCTGTGGAATAGATATATTCAGGGAGAATAAATGTATGAAAAGAATATTTTTATTTGAGATAAATCTCATAAGTCACCATCATCACAGAGCCGTTAAAGTTAGAAGATCATTTGGTCCAACCCACCTGCCAAGGCAGGGCCACCTAGAGCAGGTTGCTATCTGATAAAATAAACAAATGTCTTATCAAGAAGGGAGGGGATATGTAGTCCCTCCAAAACACTGCAAGCTGTGCAAACTTTTTATTTTCCCCATAATTTTCCATGAAGACTTCTGCTAGAACTTTATATTTGTAAGAAGACATGGAAAGACAGCTCTGAGGATTTATTCACCATAGAAGTCTGCAATTACTTCATGCTGACTTTTGAGATACCACCATTTCATCAACAAGGTTTTAAGATCTGCTCTCATTCACCACACTGCTTTCACCATTTTTTAGTTAGTGTACTAAAAAAAACCTTTCAGAATGCATTTCTTATTCTGTCATTTGCACAAATCAGCATGTGAGACAACACTGGAACTGGTGTTGGTTAAATTGATCTTTTGCAGACCTCTCTTGGAATGACAGCCTAGTTGACAACTGATGTTTGTTAATTACTTTTAGAGAGGTTTGGTTTGGATTTTAGTTTTCTCTTTTTAAATATCTTTACATTGTTGTTATAGTATATAGCATCTTTACTAAATACCTTTGAACGTGCTACTGAGACAGTGTCGAAGTATTAGAAGAAAAAGATAAGAAAGATACATGAGGGTACTGACTGGTAGGATCTCTCATTGTAGCTAGGTCTTGGTATATTTATCTGCAAGAGTTTTAAAGTGCAAAGGTACTGTCTTTTTCCTTAATTATCAGTTTATCGGATTTCTGTTCACTTTGATTTTTTTGGCTTGTTTTTATCTTGTTTCTTTAAGTGCTAATTAGAATTCAAAAAGTGATATCTTTATTTAATTTTCTTAATTCCTTTATCTTTTCAAGCAGTTTCATTCAGGGTCTTTTCTGTTTATTTTACATAACAAAAATTTATTTGCTATAAACAAGTCAGTTCACAGATAGAAAACTGAAACATTTTTCTGCCTCTAGCAAGGAATTAGTATTGCACAGCAATCTCTACATTGAAGTAGATTGCAGATGGTCCTCTTATCTGTATGCTTTAGAGAGATTAAAACACCAGGGTTGAAAGTACTGGCTGACCTCTGTAACTTTAAATTTTTTCTGCTTTCTTTTAAAGCAATTTATTTATCAGTTCTAATGTCCAGGGTTTTATCCATGAAGCTTTTAAGCTTATTAGGAAACTGCCATCTGGAACAGAATATTAGCAAAAGCTTCTCAGAGGAACCTGTTATAATTATAAAACATTTGTTTAGATGTGTGTACTTAAAATATATTACTTCTCATCAATGTTCAGAAGTCAACTGAAATTATCTTTCAGTAAAACATGAATATACAGTAAATAAAAACTTGAGGGGGCAGGATGCATAATCTAAATGAGAACAGATAATGTATTTGGAGGGTAAATGTTGATCTTGATTTTTATGATGCACATGAACAGATAACAAAACACAAGCTCAAGTCTCACCAGTTGCTACTCTGTAAATGACATACTTAACTTGTTACAATATATTTTTCCAATGAGTATAACTTTGCTAAATGTTAATCAAGGTGATTAAACTTAATAAATTTGTACTATTCTTCAGGCTAAACTGAAGAATAAGTATTCTTACTTATCATAATTAATATAACATTGTACTTATCATATTACAAACCAACTCTTTTTAATGATACGGCAATTTTAATGACATCAGCAATTTTCTAAATTTAAAAGTACTGACTTTTTTTTTTATTAATTCTTTAAATGAAGAATGTTGGTTTACATTTCAAAATGAATTTATTAAACCAGTTATGTTACAAATGTTACGCACACACTGGCATGAGTTTATTAAAATGAAGTGATAAATTGAGTTTTTTAATTATTTCATTACTTGAACTCAGTGAAAATCCTTCAATTTATTATTTTTTCCTAGTAATTGTGGTTTTTTCCTTTATAATATCAACATTTCTCACAAGATGGTAAAAGTATGTCTCATCCATGACTGGTATTTGATGTAGAATGGTAGCTGAGATTTTTCAGTAAGTCTTTTTACAATTTCCTTCCACATGATGCAATACCCAGATTTCCTGGAGCAACACTGGTACACACCTATACATGCTAGAGCTACCCTGCTCTTATATGATAACCCCACATCCTAGAAACCAAGTAGTTATATTAATGTGAAATTGGACACAGATATGTTGACACTGATTTTTCTGGCCCTGGAATGACTTTGAAATGCTTTGTACTGTGCAAGGTAGACATACAACTTATGTCTTCAAACTACCTTATCTCAGATCAGCGACAAAGGGAGTCACCTGAGCTCACTGTGGCCTGTTGATCTTTCTCTCCTAAGTCTGTCCACAGCTTAGTCCTGAGGACATTGATTCTGGGCTTCTGGGGGTCTTCCATGTTAAAATCTTTCAAATCCATGTTGTCATCATGACTGGAGCATTTTAAAACTCACAGATCTTATTACTGGCTTCATGTTATGTTTATGTCTAACTATTTTATCAAAGGCTTAGCTTTGCTGTTACAAGAAAAATAAAATCACCTAGTCATATGCAGCCCATGAGAAATAAAAAGCAGCTAAGAAAAATCTTTTTATATCCCAGCTCAATTTATAAGTTAATTATTTCAAGCATCGTTTTAATCTTTAGTGATATTGTGAGTTAAGCAGGAATTTAATCATTATTTCAGTACTGTCTGTCTGATTTATTTATAAGAGCATTTTGGGAATATTCTATTAATCATTTTTATAGCTTGGTTTGTGAATGCTATATATCCCATATTTATCTTTTAAATAATTTGTTATTACTGTGTTACGGAGTAGAGATACTTGTTTCTTGGATAATGATTACATCATTTTTCCATTGGGAACCTTGCTTTCAAACCCCTCCTTTTAGTAGTCTCTCAACACAAACTGGTCTGCATGCATGACAGATTCAATAGAAATCTAGAACTGTTTCTAAGGTCGGGGGTCCCTTTTTCAGTCTGTCTGGAAAGCTGTGAGTATAAATTTTGAAGATCATAAGATGACTGGAAGCTAGTTTCTAGTGATGCCTGAAGTAGCCCCCAGATTTATTTGACTTATGTTAAAGATGATAGCTTCTAGAAATTCTTCCAGGTTCTGGCAGTCTTGGAAGCTCCTGCCAGCCCTCTCTAGATAACATGAGAGAAGGATTAGAAATTACGACACTGAGCTCTGTGATACTGCAGGATTTCTGAATTGTAGAGGGAGTATCCACAGGAAAACTGAGCATAACTGATGCCAGTACTCCAGTGGATGAAAGCTGTGGCATTCAGTTCCTCAGATTATGAAAATCTTTACTACCTGCATGTAGATGTAAGTGATACTAGAACATCTATATTTAAAAAAAAAAAAAAAAAAAACAACCTACATACTTTTTTAAAGATAAACTATAAAATCAGTGTGGATTTTTTTTTCTCATCTCAGGATCCTTTATTCAGAACTTATTGGAGAGTCCAAATTGCTCAGTAAGTGGTCAGCTGAAAAGAGCTAAGTACTTGAGCAATTGAAGTCCGACAGAATACTCCCATGAAATTAAAAAAGTAACACAAAGTAGAGGAAACACGTGAAAGTCATGTTTCAGGCTAAGAAACATAGATCTTCTTATGACCATGAGTATGGGAAAACTGTATGAACTCTATTGACAAAACATATATCTTTCTGTATGAAGATTCCTCTTTTGAAACTAGTGTATTGTGTGTATAATATGTGAATGTTCATCTTCTTTTAACTGTTGCTAGGGTCTTATTTTTAAAAGTGTTAATCTGCTGAATGGTGTTTATAACTTAAATATTTAGAAAAAATGGGGGAGAGGGGTCTTTACTTGTAGTTTTTTCTCCAATTTTACACGGTTTGAGTGAACCCACTTCATGTGAGTTACAAGAATGGAGCAATAAGAATCGAGACCTTGGATTAAGGTGTGAGGCTACAGCATTTTAGATCCTTTATGGTAAAGTTTAAGGCAAAGAAGAAAGTGTGGGGAGTGAAGGTGACAAGATTTCCATGAAAAAGTCTGGGAATGAGCTCTGAGGCCTTGATGCTTAACAAGCCCTGGAGCAATAAATTGGAACGTTGAAGGACAGGAAAGGTCAAAAAACAAGCCTTGTGGGGATGGACCAGGATGTAGTTGTGGCAGGAGTGTCAGTTGATGATGTGCGGGTTGTGAGAGGGTCTGCAGCATTGTGGTTGGACTATTTACCTGGAGAGTTTTACAGGGGCCAATGAGATTGAACTTGTCATGTTTGTGCAGGTTGGGAAAGTACCGAACAAGGGGACAAAAAGGGCTTGATTGTAATAAAGTGGGATTTGAGTCTCCTCATCAACTTGAGTCACTATCATGAAACACCACAAAGAAGCATGAGGTCATGCTAGTAAAACCTTTAATGTTCTCCTACAGTTGAACTGGACTATGCCTTTAATATTTTATGCCATAAAATTTTTGTTTGATGAGGAATCTGTCACTCTCCTTGGCAGTAGTTCTAGTGACTAAACATTGTTACTGTCAATACAAATGCCTAAGTATTTACCAGAAAGAGAAATGCATAGCAGTTACCATCAATTCTACAAACGGAAATGGAATTTATTTCTAGGTTCACTAGGAAAAAAACCTATAAATAAAACTAAAAAGGTTTATTAGAACATTATTAAGCCAAGAGTACTCCAGCTTGGCATTATCCTCTTGCTAAAATTTTTTAGTTTAGTTTTTAAGCATAGGGTTCTCAAGAGCATGTCTTGTCTTAAAAGTTCCAGTGTTCACTTTTAATTCTTGTCATTTACTTTGAATTAGTGCTTCACAGGAAATCCTGAAAGTGATTAAAACTTGATGACTGCCATAATTCTTCTTTGATCATAGTTATGTTCAATATCACTAAGTTCTGAATGATCAGCAATCCTAAAACAAAAATAAAGAAATCCTAATACAAAAATAATGCTACCAATTCATACTTATGCACAATTCCACTTATTATAGCTTTACAAATAGGTCATACTAATGATATTAAAATTGTACTATCTGTGAACAATTTCCTTCTATAACTTTCCTTTAGAAAATTGCCTTTTCTATTTATTGGGTTTTTTGGCAAGCAGTCTCCCTGTTGTTATTTTTAGTTGCCCCGTTCATGTTTTCTTTGGCTTTCTGAACTATTAATCTCCTTCTGAAACAGCTGCATAATATCTTGTACTGAATGAAATTTCTCTGTATAAATCCTCATACATGCTAACAGATCCTTTGTCATACATAATCCATTCAGTGCTCTGGTTATTAAATTTTTGGTATTATTTCATTAAATCCTCAGAGCTTCTTGGAAATGAATCCAGCAGCACTCATAATAACCACAGTGACTGTGATATCCTATGAAAATATGAAAAAAATAACCAAATACCAAGTTGAAACTGTTTGGACTAGATGTAGTTATAGCAATTAAAAGTATCTGCTCCCACTCCCTTAACTGTGTCTAACTTTAAAGCACAGAGAATTACTGGTTTTAATTTCGTTCTTTTAAGACAGATTATTTAGCATCTGGCAATATTTGTTATTCAAAATGTTAGTCAGCTGCAATGATGACATTGAATTGCTCTGTTGCATAAAAAATGTCAGTCATACAATATATGAAATTTACAGGAACTATTGTTCTGTTTAAAAATGTTTTGCAAGCTACATGCATATTAGTGATATACAGCTCGTGTATAATAGAGAATAGCATTGTTGATGCTCTCAGCCAGCTCCACAAATCAAATGATTGCTTCTTATACAAAATTATCCAGCTATAAATTTCATCTTTAGTGGTATGATATTTGTCAGAAGTACAGAAAGGTTTTCACACTGATAGCAAATACAGTTCTTCTAGTTATTACTATGTGGCGCAATTTGGAAAATGTTCTCCAACATTCTGGTGAAATCAGCTTTATTTATATTTTTTTTAATCCAGAGGTGGCTATCAGTGGCAAACTGAAGGCAGATGAGACAGATTTTAATTAAATTCAGTTGTTCATTCTGTGAAGCCTGACATATGATTTATATTTTTTTCTGGACCCATTTTCAGAGAAGTTTTTTGTGCCAAGTGAATCTTCATGAGAGTGAATCTGCAATTACATGTTTTTATCCCTACTGTTACAATGATGGTTTTTCCGCTAACTTCACTGAAACTAAATGAGCTTTTTCACACAGAGAAGATGGACCAAAGACCTTTCTTCATCTAGACGTTAAACATCTGCCAGTGACCAACTTCATTAACCTCAGGGGTCTTAAATTCTCCTTTAGTGTTTTAAAGGTTTGGTTTTGTGGTACCATAACACATAGTGCCTTAAAGGTTTAGATATCTGGTACATATAAATTCATATATTTATAAGTAACATAGATAATCTTATTTAACATGATGATGATGATATATAATGATAACATGATATATGCTATTTATAAATATATGCACACATGCACACACATAAAAAATCAGACACCTATGCATTATATGTAGACACTCTGGATTACAGAAGATACAACAAAAAATGAGGATCAATGTGTGTGTCTTGATAACTTATGGTCAGTCTGTTTCAAAACAGGATGGCTTAAATGGCCTTACAGTAATGCACAGCATATAAATATACATACGAGAAAAGGGTCACAAATGTTATTATTTGAACTCACTAATAATGACACTCAGCCAAGGCCATAACAAACGTTCATGTCCTCTCTAGTCAGCAACTTTGATTTCCTTTTATCTGTTCTTCCTTGTTGTAAGTTACTTTCCTTCCAGGTTAGACTGACTTTTGCTCTAATTTAATTTGCTATGTGCGTCCAGTTTTCTTGTCAAAGTACAGCTGAAGGTAACATCTATGTTTATGGCCAAAGAAGAGCAAAGAGAGGAAAATTTTTCACCTCTCTGTTGTTCCTGGCACACTTCTTGTACTGAACAGTATACATCAGTACTTTATTCCACTACTTACTAACAACTGTATTAGCAAAAGTTTCAAGTTCTGAGCTGTTGTGTAGGAGCTTTCTTCAAAGGTCTTTGAATAGCATAACAACAGTACACTAACCTTGTGAGATTAGCAGCATATAGACAAACTTTTACATTTAAACTCTAGAAGTTCTAACTCTTGAAGTTTTTAATTTAAAAATTCCAGTATGCACCTTATGTCTCTAATGTATTATGAAGTGCAACGTAATATTGTTGTACAGACATAGTCTAGATCAGCACACTATGTGTCAGCAGGAGGATTTTTAAGCTAAAATTCTGCATTAGAAGCCTACTGACTTGATTAGAGCTTTCTGCTAAAACCCTATGGCAATGACCAACATTACCTTCAGCAGAGAGAAAGCTAGGTGAATCCCGTGAGCTCTGAAGTGGGGTGTGATTCCAGCAAAGCAGTTGCACTGAACACCAGTTTGTGCCTTTTTAGGGATTTTCTTGCTATTTAAGTTCAGATAGACATCATTGGAGGCATCCAAGCAGCTGGGAAGACTATTTGTGGCCAGATATATGCATACCGCAGTGAACTGTGAAGGCTGTGAAGGGAAGATCTGAAGGGCTTCTGCTCTTAGGCTTTAGGGTAAGGCTCACATTTCTGCCTGCAAACACAGCATGTCTGATTCCCATACCACATGAGGTAGGAGCACAAGTGGAAATTGAAAAAACAAGACTGGGTTACCTTGCCAGGCAAACATCACTTGACCTTTTCTTGTGCAATTGTGCTGTTAATCATCTTTAACTACATTATTCAAGGGCCTTTTGGAATTATGCTTTTTAATAGCTTGATTTCAATTTTTTTAAAATTGCATATCGGATCTAATAAAGAACAGTTACCTTTGCCTATTTTTAGTTGAATCCAAAAGTAACTACAAAATATGTATTTCTTTATATTGACTAGGTACAGGGGGATTTAGTGTTCTATCTGTGTTTATGAACAGAGTTTCAAAGCTTGGATTATCTGCTCTGTTGGGAAAGCTTATGATTTGGAAACAAGTCCAACCTCAAAGCTCTACTGAATAAATAAAAACCATAATGTTAATAAAAATAATATCAAAGCTCTCAGGTCAGCCAAAAATGGTAGTGTAGCTTATATTTTTGATGGAAGAGAAATAAAAATTACATACAAAACCAAACCAGCTTGATACCTCTTGCTTCTAATGGCCTATGAAATTTCATTTATATACATTTAAAGCATCGTCCGCCATTATATTGACAATAACATGAACACTGAGATGACTATCCATTTATTCTAACAGTTAAAAGTTCAGATTCACCATTCATTTAGAACATCTAGTTCAATAACAGTGTTTCTTTTTTTCCCAGTGAATTATGGTGATTTATATGTATTACTTTTCTGGGAAGAACAACTGTTCACTGGAGACTTGAGCTCAGAAAAGTACATTTAATTTAGGACTGTATGTTTCACTTGAATAAGACTGATGTAGCACAGTGTCCACTAGATATGAACTGAGAGTACAAACTCTATTTTCTTTGGAAGTATTAGGAATGCACTTGGAAGCATTAGACACAGGACTGTAAGCCATGTCCTGTTGCAATAGATAATAATCCCTAGCAGAAGGGAAAATACAGAAGTTGTCCTACTATATATACAAATACATCATCAATAGCAGCATATTTGTATGTTGCAGCTCAGTTTGAAAGTTCAGTTTACTATGTTTCTGGAGGCACCAGTTGCCTTCAGAAAATGTCTATTTTTGTCCCTTAGAAATAACTGTATTAAAGATGAGGTATCAGTGAAAAGTTTGTGTTAAATAGCCTACGAAGCTTAAGATGCCTCTTCCAGACCTAGCATGTGAGAGGCTCTATTTGGAAAGAGTACCTCAAGCTGTGGTTTCCTCTCTGCAGAAGTCAGGGAAGGGAAGAAAAGGTGGAACACACCATTTTGAAGCTTTGGTGTGTAAAGAGAAAGCCATGGGAAAACATATTATGATGTAAAGGCTAAGTTTTACATTTCTGTTTGTTGTATATGTTGCTATTCACTTTTCTTCATGCTTTGACTCAACACAACTCCAGGAATAAAACTATAGTTGAAGTAAATGCAAGTATTTTTTAGGTATCTGGGGTGACATTAAGAAATTTCAGCTTCATTTGGTACAGGACGTTGATGTAAACCCAAGAATATTGGTTTTGGTTGGAAAGAATTCTTCTAAGTATGAATTTTGATTTATTTTTAGAGTTCATGTAATGGAAAATACAATCAATGAGAGCACTAACAACAGCCCTGTAAGTAAACAGTGCAGAACTGGATGTTTAGAACTTATTTTCAACTGGATTCAGAAGATGAAAAATGATGGCAGTTCAGAATTTCACACTTGAATTTAACTAGTATATCTTGAAAGAGACTTTGCTTTTGATAAGAAGCACAACATTAAAGAATTGCTTCAAGCATTTTAGAGGCTTTTAAAATACATGAAATTAAAACCAGATATGTAAATTCTTTTTTCAGCTGTTGAGGTTTTGGATAAAATAGGGGCAACTATGCTGAACATTGCAATTTACATTTAAGGACTATTAAAAAAAAAAAAGTGGAGGGGGCTTTACATGGCTGACCCTTCAGGTGAGTTAAATATGGATCCCAATTCGAGGGAAAAATTGTTCTCCAGACCAGAGTAAATCACAAACATCTTAGAATCAGAATCATAGAATAGTTAGGGTTGGAAAGGACCTCAAGGTCATCCTCATTTACTTTGATTTATACCATCTCTTTCTCAGGCATGTCTGATACCTTGCTTAGTGTCATACTGTCTGTTTGAAGCTACAAAGTCCTCCTATCCACTGAATAGAGTTTCTATGCCGCTTTGGGAAGCTGTTACAAGATTGGAGATTGCATGCTTGAGGGCATGCCGAAGTCCCTTCAGTTACTCATAGAAGTCAGTAGCCCAGCCTTCAGATTCAGTATGCTCTGTAGAAGTCCTCCCTGTGTCAGACCTGAGACTTTGTGTTCCCCCGCATCTCCTTTTCCTCCAAGATAGCTGTGGCTCCATGCTGCCAGCTGCCAGCTTGGCAGGGATGTGATCGGATGTTGTAAGACTTAATATGGCAGCCTATTTCCTGTACAGAGTTCTGTGTGTCTAGCCTCTTCTAGGCATTTCAGTTTGCGAAGTAAACCAAGCAGGCATTGATGTCAGCAGTAAATCAGGACCTATGTGCCTATTCCCCCCCCCCCCCCCCCCGGTAATGAATCTAAGATTTGTAAAACATTTTTAAGTTTCTTTAAAGAAGATGTATGTACTGAATGGCTTTCCAAGTGTTTTACAGTTACTTAACTAGTGAGGTTGTTTGGTTGTTTTGTTTTTCAGTCTCATACTGTATCTGGCTGGTTTTATCAGAACCCAGCTGCTAGCAGCTTTCACTCCAGTATGCTGGTGCTGCTGTTTTAGCCAGGTGATGTTCCAAATAGAAACATTTCTGGAAAAAAGCTGCTCTCTTCAGAAATAAGCTCTTAATTTTGACTTCTGAGAATGTTCCCCTGGTGGCTTTGGCACTGCTGCTTTCTGTATGAACCTGTTGGCCTGGATACAAATTCTCCCTTTCTCTGGCCAGCATGATCTGACAAATAGCATTTTCATCATCCTCTCCACCTTTATCTGTGTGTAATAGCTTGGGTATTGTAGTTTTGCCCAGTCAGCTTACAGGACACATGATTGTGACATTGCTGTGGTGTGATCACGTTTATGGGTTTTCAGTTGCTAAGAGTTTTTGAGGCAAATTGTCAGCACAAATTGCTGTTTTTTCATGTTTGTTCTTGATACTCTTTTCTTCTGCATGCAACAGTATATTATTACCTAAGCATTACTTTGTCAGGCTTTCAACATTTCAAGTTTGATATATGATAGACAAGTATATTGTTATAACTTAGCAGATCAAACTCTCTTTTTTTAATTAAATAGCTTGGTCTGGGAGTTAATCTCTCTTCTGTAAATACTGAAATAAGTTATGACCTACTTATTGAGAGCGCTTAATGAGCTTTATGGCCTCTCATATCTTATTATCTACATATCTCCTTTAGATGCACTTTACACCATATGCTGAATATTTCAAACACTGATTTGTTTTTTTTTCTATGAAACAAAAGCAGCTTTGTCATCTCAGTTTCTTTTAAATAAAAATAACTACAAGGGGAAAACCTGTGCAACCTCAAGCTCATTTTAATTTATCTAACATTCTCTGAAAACTGATCTGTTTGTTGTGATACATAATGAACCTCTTGCTCAGTTAAAACATTGTTGATATAGTGTATTTCAGTGCTTTGTAATTTTTTTTTTTGTGAAATAGCTCAGATATGGAACGGCATCTTAGAGCTACACTTAAATAATGACACATTTAACATTTGATTTTTGCACAGGCATCTCATGACATAAATGGGATCAGATGACATCATCACATTAAATCTATGTTTGAGCCAAGAAACCAAGCACCCTAGTCTTACATTATTCTTCCTGTATCTTCAAAGCATGTTAGTCCCATTTATTAGTTTGTCTCTGTTGAGCAGGTTGAACTGAACTTTATAGTCGGCAGCAGATTCACTTTCAGGTTATCCTAGCTTAGTGGACATAGCAAATCCAAGATTCCATTCAGTCTGAAGAAAAGATAAATGCCAAAAAAAAAAAAAATTATTAGACATAGAAGTGTTTTGTATGTACTGATGACTTTAGTAGGTTTGATTCAAAGTATTTGCTGGAGCTGAAGTGTCTTTCCTGAAAAAGCCCTTCAGATCCCTCTTAATCACAGAACTGCAAGAGTGTAGACAAGAAAATACTGTATTTCTTAGCTTTCCAAAGCAGGATTAATCATAGCCAACTATGTCTAGCAAACGCTTGTTGAACTTCATCAAACAATTAAAGCCATTTAATCAAATCATTAAACCATTCTACATCCACCTCAAGTAACATATGTTATGATTCCAGCAGTATGAAAAATCTTTTTCTTCCAGTTTGTCAAATCCTGTTAAGTTCTATCTGTCTGCAGTCTTTTCAAAAGGGCTTTAGCAAAGATTAAACAAGATTTATTATTGGTAGAGAGGCAGATTGTGTTTCCCGAACTCAGAGACTTAGGGCTTTCAACAGTGTTTTCTGTACAAGATGCTCCACCAGAGAGCTGAAAGGGGCTGTGATAGATTCTAAGTGCACAAGATAAATGATATTTTCATTTATTAAATTGCTGCTGTATTATTTTTTATTAAGCCTAAAGCAGTTACTGTAATTCAAGAGAGAAAATGTAAAGAATAATTTTGTAATTTGTAAGTGTATATATGGAAATAAATCACCATATTTCTGGAGTCATATATTTTACCTAAGAATTAAGGGCTATTTCCCATACATGCTATTTCTGATACTGTTTATACTATATCTGCTGTCTTACTATTTACCAATTTATATTGTCTTTATCAGTGTCTGAATACAGTGTTCGGCCTGTAAATGTTATCATTTTTTTTGAAGAAAGCTCAGATGCTCAATTTCCTATTTGTGGAAATATGTGTATAGTAATATTATTGGAATCAATTTAGCTTTATAAGAATTTTCTAAATTACCCAGTTCAAAAGGACATAGAGTCTTCAATCTATCTGTGACAATGCTGGCTTGGTGTCCACTTGCATTATAGTCTTTTCTGATGGAGAGTAACATGATTGAATCCGATTATAATACTATTCCACTTATTCTATTGTATAACATGCAGATGCTAAAAATTTCAAACCTATAGATAACATTCCTAGCTCCTAATTTCCCTGAGTTGAGTTTGTTTTGCCCATGACAGTAAATATTGATTGATTTCTCCTTGTCCTTATTTCAACCCACAATTATGTCATTGTATCTTCTCTCTCTTGTCCAGCTGAGGAGGGGCAGTTCTGTGGGCACCTGGTGTCCAGACAAGGTCAACACAATGCAGAATGAACCAATTCCCTAAGAGTGTTGTTCAGTCTGCTCAGAAATGCCATGTAGTGAATTTAAGAAGCTCTTACAGCCATGATGGCAGACCACTGCCTCACTTCTGTGGCTGCAAATTTAATGTGTGGTGCTAGGAAAATTACATAAACAAAGTGCCTGCAGCAAGTCACTGATGTCTTCCACACGTCTGGTTTTGGAACTTGGGGCCTGGAGTGCATGAATAATTAAACTATTTTAGGATCTGTGCTATGAACATGAAAAGTATCTTATGTTATTGAGAACTTTAAAAAAAAAAACCAGACGGCTGAAATACAAAGACATGTTCAAAAATTTAGCATTAATTTCACTGTCAGCTCCTGATACATTAAATAGGGCTAATAATGATCACAAATAATTTTTGCCTCAGATGGGAATTGTGGTGATAAATGCAGTGGTGTGACAACCAGAAAAAGCCCCATGACAAAATTAATAACTCTGTATTCTGTACAGAGTTTGGATAATGTGCAGTAAATAATGTATGGATTCACACAGTGAACAACTGAAAAAAAAATCAACTCTCTAACAAAAAACTGAAAACCCAACACTGAATAGCTCCACAGTCAGTGAATACCATCCATCTCAGGAAGCGAATTAATTAGGGGCAAAATGTTGGTGACAGTATTCAGTTGTTGAAGTGAAACTTGCACCATGAAGCATAAAGCACTAGAAGGTAGACTATAATTCAGGCATTTTCTGGCTTTTGACTTTTCAGAGTTAATTATGATTTTTAGCACAGTTTTTTGCATGTATACAAAAAGATTGTCATGTTCTAGTTATATTCAATTATATATTTGGTAATGAGAGCACATTATTTGCAGTAGCTACACATACACTCCAGTTCTCAAAAGAGATACTACAGTGTGTTCGTAACTCAGTAGATACAGCTAATGTTATGGCAAGACTTTCCAAATAGATTTATAGTTCAGAAAAAGAGGTGAGGCATCAAGATATTCTGAGTCATTACAAGTGCTTTATCAGTATTCCTATTCTCAGATATTGCTTTGAATCAATGAAACCTCCTTTCAAAGCAGGACTTTGGGATTTTTATTTTAAACTCACTTAGCAAACACATTTTCATCTACAAAGCTGTTATTAGGCAAAATTTCAGGTAACTAGATGACAAGCTTTTGTGTGTGTGAAAATGTTCACTTTGTGTAGAAATATATTAAGATATGGAGTAATGCATGCAAAGAACATTAAGTGCATTTGCTTTCCTTTTGATTGTTTTTCATTCTAAGATGTGCAAGAGTTTGGTTTCTAGCTATGGTGTATACCCAAAGTCTTAATCATAAAACTGAACTCCTTTAATCAATTTGTTCTTACCATATCGTATCATCTTGTTTCATCTCATGTCAATGACATTACACTAATTACACACCATATATCATATTTATTATATTATCAGATTATTTACATTTTATTTTGAAAGTAATTTAATTTGATTGTTTTCTAAAGTTTTTCACTGTGTGGAAGATAAAATATAGATAATAATTTTTTGCAGAGTAACGTAATAGTTCATCTATTGTCCTATCCTATAAAGAACAGACTAGTCTTTAAAGTGTGGTTTAGGTGAAAGTTCCATTGCCCTTTTCTAATTTAAAGATTGATTTTATTTACGTGAAGAGATATTCAGGAAGTATACATTTAGGGCCTCACTTTGACTGATTCTTGACTGGTTTGCGTCATCCAAGATCCCCCAAAATAGGGATCTGCTATATATAATATATATATATGTATGATATATATAATACCTGAATGGGAATGGAAGAGAAATGAAGTTTGTGAGGCCAGTCATGGGCCGGAGCTGATGGAGCATCAGAAAGCAGAAAATGAATTTTAATAAAAATGTAACCGTGTCCAGGAAAGCTTGGTGCAGGTCCAAGCCTGACATACTGCCTGTCAACAATTATCCTTGGCAACTGCTACCTATGCTAGTAGACTGTGCCTGGCATATAGCATTTACGACTGTAACTACCTCTGTGATAGTTTAGACATTTTGGAGGTGTTTGTTTTGCCCAAGCAGTTTTGAGATACAGGCATAACCTACAAACATGCGTCTATATCAGCCCTTTCAAACGCAAGTAAAAGTTTTCAAGCAGTTTCCTGACATTGTTAAGTGTATGTGGCTTTTTTTATTTCCCTGCTACAGCTGAAAATTCCATTCATGTGGAATTATTTTAAATTTGCTACATATGTTTTGGGTATTATGACAATTACATGTACTATATTTCCCATGCTACATGGGATGCGAATGGTTATTCCTGTATTTTAATTATTTTTTAAATGACAGGGAATTTAAATGGCATGAGGAATGTTGCAGATATTTTAAATACAAATTATATATTTGGATATGGTTTGGGCCTAAGGTGTTCTTTTCCTTATGGGTAGTATTTTTAAAGAAGAACAAGGCTCTTTCAATGCATATAAATTGATGAATTACATTTTTGACATTTCTAATTTACAGCAGTCCAGGTATAAAGACAGAGAATTTGAATGTCTTTCTTCCTACTCTTGAATCTGCATAGAGATTAATCTCCTACCTAAGAAATGCTAAGTTATCAATCATTCATGCTGCTAAATGTCAAAAGCAAAGAACACACTGTGCAGTAAGATTGAACTCATTTTAAAGAAAAGAAATATTCTATTTCTCAAAGAGAATGGAAAATATTTTAATTGTTTTAATCATATTTGCTTGAAAAATGCTAAGGCTGGAAATTTCCCTAGACAGTTAAAATCCATGTTGTGTTGCTGAAAAAGCTTATTTTAAGAACAACTGAACAGATTTCAGTTGTACTCTTATCTTGATGAAAACATTCTGCTGCCTAATGAGAGAAAGGCATTAAAACAGGAGACTGCTCAGAGTGATGACTCAAAGAAGCTGTCAGTGAGATAACAGATGAAGAGGCAGAAGGGTGTAAGGCCAGTGGGTAAAATATTTCAAGGTTTCTTTAGCTATAACACATTCAAAGATGTTGAAAACTTTCATTCCCCTTTTCCACCTCCCTCCCCCCACTCTGCTGTGCCTGGCTAATGCAGTTTATATGGTGGTTAATGTTTAAAATAAATGCTCTCAGGCAGTTGCACTTTCTGTTGACCAGGAGGTGAGATCTGAGCTAGTGGAAACATTATTAACTTAATTATATACAGAACTGAGATGAGAAGGAAGAATCACAAACGCATAATGCTTCTTGGTACCACTGAGAGAATACTGCTATTTCTGTTTTGGTTTGGGGTTTTTTTCTGTTGTGTTTTGTTGTGGGTTTTTTTTTTTCCCTGCATCTGCTGTGTCTTGTTACTGCTAAAACCTACCTGCAAGAGAGCTCAGAATAACAGGAAAATGCTTTCAAGTATGGAAAGTTCAGGTAATATTATGATCCCTCTGTGGCTTGCCTATGATCAGATGCTTTCCTACTTCAGAGGTAACAGAAAAATGTCTTCTTTTAGTCCCCAAACTATTTTGCAGTAATAATATGAAAATTTTGAATCTTTGAATGAAATATTCAAAATACTTTTTTGTCCTAAATGGTCTTTGTGTGTGTGTGTGTGTGTGGCATGACAAAGCTTTTTCTTGCAGTGCTTGGAGATATTCCTTGATTGATATAATTCTGTTTACCATATTCCTCAAATATTGAGTGCCTCTGAAATAAAAGTTATGGTGTGGCCGTGTCATGAGAAAAATTATTCCTTTTTTCAAAATGGATAATACTTTCACATTGCTTACTGTGAGTGTCTGCAGAGAGAGTTACATCTGTTTGCTCTTTAGTCACTTCCCATTATCTTTAACCCTAAAAAGCAAGCGAATGCAGCTTTCAAATTTTTGAAAAAGGTTGACATTTCTATTAATTTGAATGAATGAGGCTTGGGACTGGAACAACAAGTTAAATTTGAGGGACTGTTGCTGGTACTAAAGTTTTTAAGCCTTTTTAACATCCCTAACTTGTTAGATTGCAGTAAGAGAAGCTATGTATAAAATGCATAGTAGATGTACGTTTTTCCCAAATGTTCATCACTGGTTGGCATTTTTTTAATTTTTGTTTGGAGTGGCAAATAGTATGTTTTTAATGTGTTTTGGATCTATGGACCTTTTCTTTCCCCCAGAAAACAGGAAGGAGGGGAGACAAAAGGAGGAGAGAGCTGTCTTTCATTACCTAATGATACTGATGCTCGCTGCAAATTAGAAGCAGGTTTTAGAGGATTCTGTTGTTATAAATAAGAAAAAGGCTAAATATTTCAAAAAGTCAGAATTCTATGTTCTCATTCTGAAACTAATTTTATGTAGCAGAATGCAGCAATCAGAAAACATATTAGTCACTGTCTGCAATACATGCTTCATCTTCATAAAAAGCAGAAACGCAGGTGCAGCCATATGTTCTTTTACTTTCAGAAAGATAAAACTGTTTACCTTAATTCTTACAAGAATATCAAAGCACATCCTAGAATTAGTCTTTGCAGGCAGCGTACCTTACTCTGCAGAAAGTATATCTTAACACTGATATTCTCTAAATGCGAACTTCTTGAGTGTGTTGGGCATGTTAAGAATAGTCATTAAGGTGTTATTCATCAAAATGAATGTATCTGTGTTGAGTGATGTTAGAAGCTCAGCTGACATGTGCACACACATGTACACACACATGCACTCTCCATGTACACAAGCAAAGACACACTTGCAGATCCCTCCAGTATCAGCATGGTGCCACTGTCTGCCCTGCACACCTGCCTGGATCCCAGCCCCCCTTACCTGCTTCATTGGTCCCCAGATCATCAGCTAGTACATTCTTGATGCTTGCTGGAAAAATTGCAGCACTCACACACTCATCCCTTATGCACCCAACGTTCACGAGAACTCCAGTGCTCACCCTGGCCCAGACCTGAGGATCCCCTACTTGCCACTGAGTCCAGCTTAAAGTTTGAAAGCAAATTACACATGCACAGATGCACAAAAACCTTGTCTGGGGAAGATACAGACACCCATAGGCCCCTAGCAGCCAGCACCAGGAACACAACATGTGATCCACAGTCCTGCTCCACCTTCAGAGACCCTCACTTGTGTCATTCACACCAGTTTCCCCTATAGCTGGTTCTGGGAACACGCACTGCTTTAGCCCCTACGGCTGGAAGTTAAAGACTACCAACTCACTTCTGCAGCTGATGCTGAAACCCCACTTGCATCAGTAGCTGACACCACAGGCCAGGGCTGTCCGCACACTGCAGCCTGACTCCAGTAGCTGGCACTGAGTCCCTACAGCATACATACACATGGATTAGAGAATGAAATTACACAGGGAGAGAGCTGAGAAAAGATTTAATGAGATGACAGGACAGGCTAGAGATCAAGCCTGGGGCTCAGCCAGATAAGTGTATTGACTGGCTCCATTTTACATGTAACTGGCCCCTTTTCACAGAATCACAGAATCCCAAGGGTTGGAAGGGACCTCAAGAGATCATCTGGTCCAACCCCCCTGCAAGAGCAGGGTAATCTAGAGTACATCACACAGGAACTTGTCCAGGCAGGCCTTGAACATCTCCAGTGTGGGAGACTCCACAACCCCCCTGGGCAACCTGTTCCAGTGCTCTGTCACTCTCACAGTAAAGTTCTTCCTGATGTTAATGTGGAAACTTCTATGCTCCAGTTTACACCCATTGCCCCTTGTCCTATCACTGGATATCACTGAAAAAAAGCCTAGCTCCATCATCCTGACACCCACCCGTTACATATTTGTAAACACTGATGAGGTCACCCCTCAGTCTCCGCTTCTCCAAACTGAAGAGACCCAGCTCCTTCAGCCTCTCCTCATAAGGGAGGTGTTCCACTCCCTTAATCATCTTTGTAGCTCTCCGCTGGACTCTTTCAAGCAGTTCCCTGTCCTTCTTGAACTGAGGGGCCCAGAACTGGACACAATATTCCAGATGCGGCCTAACCAAGGCAGAATAGAGGGGGAGGAGAACCTCTCTTGACCTACTAACCACACCCTTTCTAATGCACCCCAGGATGCCATTTGCCTTCTTGGCCACAAGGGCACATTGCTGCCTCATGGTCATCCTCCTATCCACCAGGACCCGCAGGTCCCTTTCCCCTTCACTACTTTCCAGCAGGTCAGTCCCGAACCTGTACTAGTACATGGGGTTGTTCTTCCCCAGATGCAAGACTCTACACTTGCCCTTGTTGAATTTCATCAAATTTGTCCCCGCCCAACACTCCAGCCTGTCCAGGTTTCGCTGAATGGCAACACAGCCTTCTGGTGTGTCAGCCATTCCTCCCAGTTTAGTGTCATCAGCGAACTTTTATACCCTTTTGTGTCTTCCCTCTCTCCCAGACCCCCTTCCTTTGTGCATTGCCTCACCAGATGACATAGTCTCCCTGCCCCCTGCAGAACCCTAAGCCTTCAAGTTTGCATCTTTATCAGTTGTGAAAACAAGGTTTGCCTGCAGTTTCTTGATAGCCCATCAGTTACTGTGATTGACCAGTTTTATTTCTGGTTATTGTCTTCCTTATAGCTAATTGGTCAGGTTGTATTTTCCTCTGTGTTTGTCTCTCTCCCTTCCCTTATCATACCAATTTGGTCATTAGTCAGGCAATCATACTGAACTAAAACAAAACCTTCTCATGCTCCACACATCCTTACCAATTAGTGTGACTGACTGGGTTTCTTGTTTCCATGACTTTTCTCATCAGTTGTTCAGTCAGGTTTACCTCTGTATGTTCTTTTTTATGGCTCCTTTGACCAAATACCCTTAAGAGAGCAGATGATCTCCTTCCACATAACCTTGCAGAGTATTTTTTTAATTAGTAAGATTATTTTAGTGATAAATTTTCATGTACTGCAAGCTTTTATGGCAATGAGGTAGCAATGTCTAAACAGCTTTCTCTTTGGATTCTCAAGATTGGTTTGTTCAGTATATGCAGTCAGAACAGAAATTAACCTTGAGATAGCACATTCTTTGCAACCTTTGTGGCAAATAATTAATTTGAAATACTGTCAGTCACTCTGGTTTATATTTTCCTTCTTGCCATGGGATAAATCTAGAATTTTGTTTTGTGGAATAACTGCATATTTATCAGATGTTTGTGGAACAAGACTGTGTGCAGTTTGTTGGTTTTTGTTGTTTTTTTTTTTAACCATAATCCCTGGAAATTGTAAACCTCAAAAATATTTACTTAATTTACAAAACATTACAAAAAAAATACTCTCATGCCTAAACCAGAAGTTGTATTGTATCCTACAAGACTGATGGGTGCAGAAATGATGTGGGAGACTATTTAGCATCCATACTGTGGGCTACAAGAAAGAGGGATAACACTGAGTGAGAAGATAAAAAGATCACTTATACTGGTAATGCTAAATTTAATTCCAGCTTTTGAAGAATGTCAGAAGTACTGTCAGACTGAGAAGGCTGAGTGACAATGCAATATTGATACTAAAGAACAAAGATGAATTTTATGTCCGTGGTTCAAGAAACTATTTGCAATTAGAAAAGTGTTTATCTTGCTGAGGTAACAAAAGAGACTTGGATAAGGTCAGAGCAAGAGCTTAGTAAAAAAAAAAACACAAAAATCAAAGCAAACTACCAAAGCCCCCTAAAAAAGACACATACACCTAGAAAGAAAACCCACAAAACCAGAAGTTTAAAGAATAGGTTTAGAGCTTGTAGAAGCAAAGATTGATAATGGTGTACTCCCTATTCCTGAGAAGTAAAATGCAAAATCATTACTTTCTTCAGGCTTTTATTTCCCCTTATTTGAATTTATCATTCGTTTTGTCCCGTTCAAAGAGTAGAGAAAGTAGGTAAAAAGGAGCACAGAGAACTCTTAACATGCTATGAAGTCTTCCTGCTTTGCATGCCTTGCACATATCTTTGTTCTGGTCCATGATCTGTGTGAGTCTGAATTATGCATTTTTGTGTCCATCCCATCTCTTGCTGATGTATCACAGTATCACAGTATCACAGTATGTTAGAGATTGGAAGGGACCTCAGAAGATCATCTAGTCCAATCCCCCTGCCGGAGCAGGAACACCTAGATAAGGTTACACAGGAACGTGTCCAGGCAGGTCTTGAATGTCTCCAGAGAAGGAGATTCCACAACCTCCCTCGGCAGCCTGTTCCAGTGTTCCGTCACCCTCACTGAGAAGAAGTTTCTTCTCAGGTTCCAGTTTGTACCCATTGCCCCTTGTCCTTTCATTGTTTGCCACTGAGAAGAGCCTGGCTCCATCCTCGTGACACTCCCCCTTTATATATTTATATACACTAATAAGGTCACCACTCAATCTCCCCTTCTCCAAACTATAGAGACCCAGCTCCCTCAGTCTTTCCTCATAAGGGAGATGCTCCACTCCCTTAATCATCTTAGTTGCCCTGCGCTGGACTCTCTCCAGCAGGTCCCTGTCCTTCTTAAACTGAGGGGCCCAGAACTGGACACAATATTCCAGATGAGGTCTCACCAGGGCTGAGTAGAGGGGAAGGAGAACTTCTCTCGACCTACTAACCACCCCCCTTCTAATACACCCCAGGATGCCATTGGCCTTCTTGGCCACAAGGGCACAGTGTCGGCTCATGGTCACCCTGTCGTCCACCAGGACCCCCAGGTCCCTCTCCCCTACACTGCTCTCTAACAGGTCGTTCCCCAATCTATACTGGAACCTGGGGTTGTTCCTGCCCAGATGCAGGACTCTACACTTTCCCTTGTTATATTTCATCAAGTTATTCCCCGCCCAACCCTCCAGCCTGTCCAGGTCCCTCTGGATGGCAGCACAGTCTTCTGGCGTGTTAGCCACCCCTCCCAGCTTAGTGTCATCAGCAAACTTGCTGATAGTACACTCAATTCTCTCATCTAAATCGTTGATGAATATATTAAATAATACTGGTCCCAGTACCGACCCTTGAGGCACTCCACTAGATACAGGCCTCCAACTAGACTCCGCCCCATAGACTACAACTCTCTGGCTTCTCTCCTTCAGCCAGTTCACAGTCCACCTCACTACCCGATCATCCAGACCACACTTCCTCAATTTAGCCGCAAGGATGCTGTGGGAGACCATGTCAAACGCTTTGCTGAAGTCCAGGTAGACCACATCCACCGCTCTGCCATCATCCATCCACCGTGTTATTTCCTCATAAAAGGCTACGAGATTGGTCAAGAATGACTTCCCCTTGGTGAAGCCATGTTGACTGCCCCTCATAACCCTCTTATCCTTGATATGCCTTAAGATGGCACCAAGGATAAGGTGTTCCATCACTTTCCCAGGAATGGAGGTGAGGCTAACTGGTCTATAGTTACCCGGGTCCTCCTTCTTGCCCTTTTTGAAGACAGGAGTGACATTTGCTTTTCTCTGCCTGATGTATGCAAATCAGCCTATGATGACCACTATGTAAGACATGGACAGGAATTGCCTGCTTATAGTCAAACAGTTCTGTTTACTTGCTGAGTATATTCTATGTGCTCTTTCTTTTCACTATTTATGATACTAGCAGAATTCTCTTCCAGACAAAGATAGCAAGGGCCCTTTGATAATAATCTAATTTTCTGTGTCTAAGTAAAATCTAAGCCTAAATTCCTTGGCCTCAAGTGCCCCACAGCCAGTTGTTTCAGACCTTGGATTACAGATCACAACAGGTAATTTACTTGATGGAAACCTGACGTGTTGCAGATGGACCTTCATGATCATCTATTTTTCTGGTTGCGTACAACAACATCTAAAATGTTCTGTCTAATGTTTTGTTGCTCCACTGTGAGATAAGAGGGGAAAAGCCCTCTGTGGATATGATCTTAAAAGTTGTTTACCTTCACTTTAGAAAGGCTTTAGACATGGTCACCCACAGCAATCTGTGTTGGGAAGCAACAATCTGCAGGGGAGTATGAGAATGAGTGAAATAAAAAAAGTCATGCAGTCAGGTCAGTGGTCATGGTTAGTGGCTGGTGTTCTGCCTGGAGGACAGCAACAGGTGGAGCACCTCTCCTTGGAGCTGGCCTGTTTCTTACCTTTGTCAGTGACCTGCAGATGGAAGCAGAAGGTACCCTTTCCAAGTCTAAGGATGACAACAAACTAAGGGTAGAAGCTGAGAAGATTGGGGTCAGGGCTGCTGTATGGGTCACGGAGAGGCTGGAGAAATGAGCTGACAGAGACCATCCAAATTGAGCAAGAACAAGTGCAGGTGCTGTCCCTGGGACAGATGAGCCCTTGCGATGGCACAGGCTGGGGACAGACAGGCTGGGAGCAGCCCTCAGGGAAAGGTCCTGGGACCTGATAGGGAGTGAGCTGAAACCCAGACAGCAAAGGTGGACAAGAGCTCCCTGGGCTGTATGAACAGGAGCATGGTCAGCCAAGCTGCTGGGAGCAATTATCCCTTTCTGCTCAGAGCTCATCAGACCACATATGGAGTACTGTGCCCAGCCTTGGGCTCCCCTGTGCAAGTAAATTGTGGAGGAATGACAACGGTTGGGTGCACATTCCCCATGAGGGGAAGCTGAGAGGACAGGGTTTGTTCAGCCTGAAGGTGTGTACATATATAGATGAGAGAATGTTGTCAGGAGGACAGAGTCAGGTTCTTTCTTGTGGGCACTTGAATGAGACACAGTTCCCATAAAATGAAATAGGGCAGGTTCCAGATGGATAAAAGGGTAAACCTCCCAACCCTGCAGACAGCCCAGCAGTGGGACAGGCTGCTCAGGGAGTCTGTGTGGTCTCTGTCCAACAATTTTTAAGACCGAGCTGAACAGATAAACTGTAAAACTTCCATAGGGCAGGAGTTTATTTCTGTGGTTTTCTTTTCTTTATTCTTTTTTAATGCAGTGATAAATGTCACCTACATTCAAATTATCACCTTCCTTTTTCTGTCATGTACATCACAACAAATTTTGAGACCTGTGAGGATTTATACTGACACACTTGCACTGTTCATTTTTCTTCGTATGTCTGATATTTGTTATGTTGCCCATTGATATCAACTGAAGAATGAGGAAGACTGATTTTTCATAATTTAAAACAATTTAAAAACCCTATAAATAGGGGTATTTTAATTAAGTAGGGGTGTTTGATGACAAGGTACTTGTGTCCTTTATCTTGAAAAGACCAACAGTTCTCACTAATGATGACAAAAATATGATTTCTGACAAGAGACAAAAAATTATCTCTAACATTATGTGTGACTTTCATTACAAAGAGCTTTCCTTTGAACTAAAATCTTCTTTAATATAAATGAGAATTGTTCTGCTAAAGCTTTATGATAATAACTCTAATTAGGTTTCACTTGAATTTTTAGTACCTACAGTTTGAATGATGAAGTAAATGAATGGAATATATTTTTAAAGGGTGCAAGTATGAGTGTGACCAGAGAAAGAACAATGTTTTTTATTTTCTTTGTTTAAGGTCTATTTTTATATTTATTTGTAAGTGGTTTAGGTTAGCTTGAAAGGATTTAAATGTTCCTCTGCCTTAAGAATTTCAAAATTATATTTATAATGCTAGCTCTATAAAGCAACTTCCATTAAAAAAAAAAACGACAAAACAAAAGTCAAATATAGAAAACCGTGAGTTATGTGAGACTAAGTATTGGCGCACACACCACTTAAAACTGATCATAAAACTAGAACAGAAAATGTACTGGTCTGTTCTGACCCCTATTTAACTACTTCAGAAAATTATTCAGATCTTAGATACACATCTCTCTCCACAGATTGTGATTCAAGTGTGTGGGTGCTTCAGTTCACTGTAGAAAATCATGTAAGCATATGCATATCTTCTTTATTATTCCCCCCTTGAAGAAACAAGATGAGTCAGCTTAAGGAATAATGACATGCAAAAGCTTGTGTTTTATTAAAAATTTTTAAACAATATAAGAATTAAATTTGCGGTGATCATTTTCAAAGGTTAGTTTATCAAAGTACTGAATTCATCAGCACATTGTGATGACAGTCTTGTTCTCTTATCCACAGAGAAAAGAGGCTGAAAAATCCAGTGTTTCCACCATGTAATTCTTAGAAGCCTTGTACCTTGCTCTGCTTTTTCATGATTGCATATGCTAATACGGTTGCTCACCCTTGTGTTCTCACTCCTTTCTCCCTCTGCTTTTTCTCTTTTCACTCATCTCTCTCATTCAGGTATGAACTCACACTATCCTGTGTCAGCTCTAGCAATTGTGTGGCCATCTAATGAGATCAGCTGGTTGATATGACAAGAGCAAATATTCTGTTCTGGTACCACTAGTATGGCAGTATAGTTTTAACATGGCCTACAGCATCCATGGACTTTCTTCAGCATGACTCATGAGATGTAGGATTGATTGAAGAAAGAAAAGGGTGTTGGAATAACTGAAGAGAATTTTTTTTTAAGGCCAGATGGCCAGATTTAAGGACAAATGAAGC
Source organism: Neopsephotus bourkii (assembly GCF_033783945.1). Taxonomy (NCBI): domain Eukaryota; kingdom Metazoa; phylum Chordata; class Aves; order Psittaciformes; family Psittacidae; genus Neopsephotus; species Neopsephotus bourkii. The sequence goes on from NW_026901388.1 coordinate 322,610, forward strand.
CGACATACACACAAGAAAACAGTACCAGATATGGCAGTACTCACTATATAGTATTTACCATGCTCTGGCTTAGTGTGGGTACTGCTATCTCACGGATCTTACATGGATCTCAGTAAAACAGTGTAACTTATTTACAAAGCCTCATGGTGCAATAATCTGCCTTTGTCTGGAAGGATATTGTCAGTTTACATAAATGTGCATTTATTAGAAGAGTATACTTCAGATTGTGGTATTTCACCGACGGCCTGGTCACGCTTGTAGTAAGCATGGTTAAAGCCCTTCCAAATCTTAGCTCTCAAAGCCAAACCATCATACTTCAGATTGAGCATTTTAGTTAATTTTGCTGTATGTTGAGTAGTCATTGTTGATGGCAAAGACACAATTTTGAATCATCCATGTAAACGACTCCTGCTCCTGTTGAAACACCATTTATCTCTAAATAGGATATTAAAAAACAAAACAAAACAAAACAAACAACACCCAAATCTGATGATCTTTAACTGCAACAAAAACCAATTTAATTAAATTATAATCCTCTCTTTTTGTTTTTAATCTAATACTGCTACCATCTCCCACTTTATTTTTAATAATTTTAAGTAGTAATTTTTTTCTTTTCTTTGTCCCTTTTTCATACTCCTACTGGTTCAAGTTTTTTTAATAAATATTGGAGGTTATTTTTTTTTTTTTGGTGAATGTTACATTCCTGGAAAACTGTTCCAATAGGTCTAATTAGTGTCCACTATAATGCAATAAAATTTAACTTTGACTTAGTCATCAGGGTCAGACACTGTCCTCTGGAGTGTGTAGAATAAAATTTCAATACTTTAATCTCTTTATTAAAAGATTCTCTTGGGTTACAGAAGCAGATTAAAAATTATGCTATCAAAGATGATGAGTGTGCCAAATGTGTCTTTGTAACTAACTAGAAGGCTAGGAATATTTTCAACATGTTAGGGAATAAAATGAAAGGGGGAGAGTATCATAATTAAAAAACTGCATCATCTCACATTATTGCAAATGGAAATAATCAGCATTTACTTCTAGAAAGAGCTCTTTGTAGATAAAATTTTCTTTCAGTGTATTTTTTTTTTAATGCTGTTGTAAGAATTGTCTGTTCTGCTCACCTCTGGTCCTTAAAACATATTCATTAGACATATGTTTTGATACATATTAAAGAACAAATATCATAGTATTCATTGTCTATCATCAAAATACATGACTGTCACATTAGGATGCTCTTTCTTTGGATCTAGTGCTATGCAAGGAAAATGTGATTGTAGCACTTCCCTTACTCAGTATGTTTAGTTTTTTATGTAAAACTGTGCCTCCAATTTTGTTTCTTTGTGTGTCATTTGTTCCTTCTTCTTTTTTCCCTTCTTTTCCTTTGGTTGATTTATTGGGCTATTATTTTTCCCAAGCAGATGTATGGCAAGTCAAAATTTTCATGTGAGATATCTGGTAAATAGCATTTTAAGAAGGAGAAAAAACGACTGCTACTGCTGAACTGCTGAACCCAGGACAGTAGAGAAACAAGTAGGGTTTAGTCTACAGGTTTCAAAATCTAATAGCTATGGGCATCCAGTTTCTCCAGATGTTACTGAACATCTAGTTTTCAGGTCTATGGGTAAACTAATGCAGGCATAGGATAAGAAATCGTAAGACTTGTAAAATATCCCTAATTGGAGTACAACTGTAATGTAAAAGTATTTTAGTTATATTAATGTTTACATGCATATATTTAAATGTCTCATTACATTAAACTATATATAGGTTTTATAATTAAGATTAATGTAAACATATGCTTTTTTTTCATTTTTAAAAATACATTTTACTTTTTAATGGGTGTACAATCTTAATTGCAGTGAAATGAACAAAATCTTTATTTGTCATAACTGTGTTTGTATAAGGGTCTTAGTCATATTTGTTTATAGTTAGGGCTCTAAGGCATGAAGACCTGTGTCCTTTTCTTTCTCACGTGTAACATCACTGGTGGCAAAGGTAGGAAATCCTTGGGAATGGATATATGCTGGGTTATCCTAGATAGGGAAAAATAACTGTTGAATAAATCTTTCATTTCTGTTTAGTCACAGACATAGCAATGTTATCTTCTGAAATGACTGAGGGGTTCTCCTGTTTGAGAAAGAGTAGTTATACCTCCATCTAAAATAATATTCAGTTAGTAATATATTTTGTCTCCACAGTCACAAATTAGATTTCACAACCATTATAGACTGTATAAAGAAATGTGAGAGGTAATTTATATTTTGTGCTGCTATAGGTTTCTCTTCCTCTTTTTTCTCATGGGGGATATTAAGTTTTTCTTATCATTGCATGTAGATATTATAAAATAAAATTATTATGTCCCTCACAAGAAAGAGTGGTGAGATACTATACTATATGATACATACATACTATTTACATGTAATCAATAAATGAATAAATCATGCATCAGTGACTTTTTTTGTAAATTAGAAGAACATGTCTCAGGATGAGCTTTTCATATGGCAGGTCTTATGCTGAAAAATGTAGAATTTTTTGTCAAGAAGTTCTAGAAAAGTTTTAATAATATTTAAAAATTGTGAATATTTTTAACAATTTTTTTCAGATGATAGTGACAGATATAGAAAGACTGTCCTGGGTTCATCAGTAGCAGTCATTTTTCTCCTTCTTAGTAGCTGGTGCGGCCCTGTGTTTTTGACTTTCAGCCTGGGAACAGCGCTGATAACACTAAGTGTTTTAGTTGCTGCTCAGTAATGTTTAGTCTGACCAAGGACTTTCTGAGTCTCATGCTCTGCCAGGGAGGGAAGGAATCTGGGATGAAGAGGAGACAGGACACCTGGCACAAACTAGCCAAGAGGTATTCCATACCACAGCACGTCATGCCACTATATAAACCGGGGGCAGTTACCCGAAGGGCTCGATCGCTGCTCCGTCTGGCTGGGTATCAGTCGAGGGATGGCAAGCAGTTGTATTCTCTTCCCTTGTTATTTCCCTTATCATTATGATTATTGGTGGTAGCAGTAGTGATTTATGTTATACCTTAGTTACTGGACTGCTCTTATCTCAACCCCTGGGAGTTACATTCTTTCGATTTTCCTCCCTATCTCTCGGGGGGGAGGCCTGGAGGGAGCAAGAGGCAGGGAGTGAGAAAGAGACTGCATGGCTCTGATTTACGGCTGGGGTTAAACCATGACAAAGACTTATTATGTAAACTGTTTGGTTTAGAAGTTTAGAAATCTATGGCAATGTTTTTTAAAATTAGGTTGTTATTATAGTGCATATATCCACATTCGAACGTTTCTTTTCCTGCTATCAATGGGTACTGCATCCTGCAACAAGACAATACGAGCACCTCTTGCTGATCGTTTTTGCTGGATGTGACTTCATACTTATTTTAAAAGTAGAAAATGTAAGCTGTAGATGTTTTGTTGTTTTTTTTTGTTGCTTTTTTTTTTTTTTTTGCCTCTGCCCAGTATGCAGATTTTTTTTAAGTCCTCGATCTTTTCAGGGAGGCCAAATATAAAAATGAGAAACTTTTGTGCCAGAATATGGAATACCATTACAGTTTTTGTTCTCTTTCTTCACCTAACCTTTTTGCTTCTTGAATATGTTATTCTTTTTTAATTTTGTACTATAGAATTACTTATGATTACAGAAAAAATTTGCCTCCAAATACTAGCAGTCTTGTTCACTTCAAAGCCAGCTTCTCTCTGTCTTTGTGGTAACCTCTATGTCACCATTTTTGAGAAAGAAAATAGTGAAATGTAGCATAGTGAAAGGTACTGCCTGTACCGTACTTTATCATATGTGCTAATTAGACTTACTCAAATTCTTTCAGCTATTTCCTGTTGTTTAGCCATATCTTGATTATTGGAATTTGTTTACCATAAAATTATTTAATTCCAGGTGAAATTATGTCATTCTTTTATTTCTCTACTTCCATCTTTTTTAAACCCATAGTCACTGAATAGATACATACACTGTCATATGATGCTCATCGGTGGTTCCTTTGCTAATAACATTCTGCTCACAATATTTTAAGACGCATTGTTGAGGTGTGTCTCAGCAAAGGCTAATGCTTGGATATACTTAAGGAATATAGAATAAATACAGATATAATTAAGGAGAACAATGGGCAGCTTCCACAACTTTCTTGATATTTTTGTCATTTTCATGTGTGCTTAACTGAAAATTTTGCTTTGTAAATAAGGGAGTTTTCCTCTTTTTCTTTTAAGGAGGGTGAAAGATACATCATTTAGGGAAAATAAACTAGCAGTGAAGGATAAGAGTTTTTGGAAGCCTGTGAAAATAATGCAGTGTGCCACTTCCACAGATGGTGTTACCAAAAAAAAGCAGATTTCAAGTTGCGTTCTGCTTATCGGCAAATCTTATCTCCCCAGTGTCGCTATTAACTTGAAGCTGGACTAAAATAGTTTAATCATCACAGAAATTTCAATCTTACTACCATACAGTTACAGTCACAAGAAGATAGTGAGATTTGTGAAACGAAAATCTACCAAGAAATCATTTGTTACAAATTCTGCCTGCAGCTGACACCTTATCCATGCTTTGAGAATGTCTACTGACAATATCAGTTATTCCATTATATCACTATTTCTTCTCTGTGTGACTGCATATACTGTGCAATATTTAGAAATATAGGAAACTATATTAAGCTATTCTATGAAATGGGATTATTCTGGTGAAAAGCCAGCTGGTAGAAACAAGACACATAAGTAAGTAGAAGAGAAAATTACAAGAAATATGAATTCTCAACAAATTTCTGTGAAGTCATTGTCCCACTCAGATCAGACTGAATTGTGAGGAACAAGAAGTGCACCAACAGTTCCTTTTGCCTGCTACTACCTCAAGCCATGTTGACATGTCTAAATAAAACAAGGTGGAAGACAATATTTAGCTTTGAGACCAAACTAAATATTTCTTATCATTGGATTTTCTCTTTTCATATGTGGTGAGACAGTTGCCCTAAGATGCATGATTATGTAATTTTGTTTGTATTCTTTCAGTTTTTCAAAATGCCTGAAATAGAGTGAAGATTGAACCACATACTACTTTCCTATCAATAAATGGATGGTACATACTGAAATCCCTGGTGTGTGGCAAGTGAGCAAACATGGCTCAGAGCAAGTGGTGTAGGAGTCTGGAAATTAATGGGTGAATTTGAGTTGTATTGAACAGATACATTTAATATACATGGAAAGTTGCTGTTATATGTACAGTTTGTTGTATATGACATCTCACATGATGACTTGTGACATATGTTGAGATCTGAGCTTGTGAAAGTACCTTTTCTACTTCCTGACCTCATTTGATCCTTACTGAGCTTGTGTTAGCTTTCTTGTTGTTAAGCTATTGCTAGCTTCATTTCTGAGAATAAAACTTCATTTTAAATAGAGGTCATGAGAAACAAAACAACCAGAAAGCTATTATGGATTTTTGAAGATGCTTATGAGCCCTTCTGTGAAGCTGTATAGAGTTGATGATGCTTATGTACATCCTTACTTTCAACAGTTCTGTAGCCACAGAAAGAACTCTTATGTGTATGGATTTTTCTACAACAGGTTTATTCAACAAGGTCTGAGTCACTCAATTTAAAGCAAGCAACACGTTTTTCTTTAATAGTCTGAATGAAAATGAATAGAGATATTTTAAATAATATTAACAGAATACTTCATTCTTGTAGGAAAATAAATTATAACTTATTTTTCTTTCATATGGTCATTTGATCTCAGTCATATATGCATTGTTTTTTAAGGTTATTTTTAGCCCTTCACCTTTCTTTGTGGGGTTTCTAAAGAGAAACTAAAAATAGGGAATGCACTAAAATACTTGACTTCAGTTACATAAAATTATTCTGCCAAAAGAAAGTGACTAAGGAAGCAGATAGCAATTCTTCAGTTTTATAAAGTAATATCAAAAATTGTTGTCTAATCTGATTTTACCTAATCTAATTATTTTGAAAAATACCACTCTGAAGATCTCCCCATTACTGTGTTTGTGTATCTTTCCTAGTAGTTTTCTACAGCATTAAAAATCTGTAAGGCTTTCAATAATCAAAAGAGTTGATTCTGATCTAAAGGAAAATTGCAGCTCAGACACATATGATTCATATGCGAATGAGCAAAGGGTATGCAAAAAGGAAACTTCATTTTTAAAGGAAAGGAATAATGATTGCCCAAAAGAAGATACAAACAGATTGAAAGTTGCAATCTCTTCTGCAAATCTTTGATTCTGTCCTTACCTAAGTGGAAAGGATGAAGACATGGTATAGCTCCATAATCATTTATTGTTGCAAAATTTCAGTGGGGTTTTGAATGTACTTTTTTTTTTCTACATGTAAGATATGAGACTGAATAAAGAATAGCATGAATCAGAAAGAAAAGTGTTAAATGAAAACAGAAATAGTTGATTGTGTGCATTAAGATATATTATTTCAGGTCATTTCTCCCTTTTTCTTTCTTTCTATTTTCATAGAATTGTAGAATGGTTTGGGTTGGAAAAGACCTTAAGATTGCCTGATTCCAACCCCCCTGCCACATCAGGGACACCTTCCACTAGACAAGGTTGCTCGGAGGGTTCCCTTTTCCCTAAATAAAAGTTAATACTTGCTTTGACCAGGAAGAAAAACAGTTGTGATATGACTGACAACACAATTTTCATTTGTGTGGCTATTGGTATACGCACTTCGCCTTGTAGAAAACGTGTGTGCATTTTTCTTTAATGTATGTATAATGACTACCAGTATGTAGATTTTTATTTTTTACACCTCACTTAAAGTCTCTAAGGTGTTTCAAACAATACCTTTCTTTTAACTAAGCAATAATACAAATAGTTTATAAAACGTGACACTCCTCCATGTACCAGTAAAAATTATTTGATGTGGTTTTCTATTGTGTGAAGATGATGTGTAAAAGCAGATTTTCTTAATTTTTTCATCTATATTAGTTAACGCTTCTTCACCAATAAATAATAACTCAGAATAGCCTTTAGAATCTCTCACTGATGAAAATAAAAAAAAAGTTTCTTTGTGTATTAGTGTAATTCCTAGTATTATAATTGGACCATCATACTAAATTTGTTTGCATATGTTAGCAGATACTATTTTTTACCAATGTCCAAGTATGTCTGTGGTTATGTGTTTGACACAGCTTGGGTTTAATTCTTTTTTTTTTCCCCATTTCTTTATTTTGGTATCAGTTTTTAATCTTAAGATGCTTTCAGGATAATGGTGGGGTTTTTTTGCCTTGAATCTCCCTCCAGTACTAACCTTACAGATATTTTCCAGCCTAGGATTTTATTTTTCACTAACCTTAGAAAACAGGAAAACAGGTCTACCATTAGTAAAATATCCTGACATTCTGTAATGCATATGTCCTGTGTTCAGCAGTAGCAGTCATTTTTTCTCCTTCTTAGCAGCTGCTGCAGTGCTGTGTTTTTGACTTTCAGCCTGGGAACAGTGCTGATAACACCGATGTTTTTAGTTACTGCTCAAATATTTAGTCTGACCAAGGACTTTCTGAGTCTCATGCTTTGCCAGGGAGCAGAGGAAGCCGGGAGGAAGCACAGAGAGGACACCTGACCCAAACTAGCCAAAGAGGTATTCCATACCACAGCACGTCATGCCCAGGATGTAAACTGGGAATTACCCAGAAGGACTAGTTCACTGCTCGGTCGGGCTAGATATCAGTGAGTTGTATTGTATTCTCTCCCCTTGTTATTTCCCTTATCATTATTATTATTGGTGATAGCAGCAGTGGTTTGTGTTATACCTTAGTTACTGGGTCATTCTTATCTCAACCTGTGGGAGTTACATTCTTTCGATTCTTCTTCCTGTCCCTCCAGGAGCTGGTGAGGGGGGAGTAAGGGGCTGAGTGTGTCTGAGTTACTGACTGCACTTAAACCACGACAGCATGCCGTGTGGTACTGTTGTTATGAAAGAATAAGCATTATGGTCTACTAAACATTCAGATAAGCTATTAAGAGAGCACAGCAATATGCTTGCTGGTATTTTTGCTTCTTAACTACTGATCTTGTGAATTTTTCAATTTCATCATAGCTACAACTGTAATATGTATCTACATAATGGCTTCTGGTATCCTTTATTTGAATAATCATTTAGATCTCACTATTTTTTCTTACAAAAACCTCCTAAAAGTACGTTTGACACTCTAGAATGCAGGTTACTATGTGCAAGTTGTAAAAGCATTATAAAATGAAAAATGAAATTAAAAAAAACACAAACCTGAACAGCAGGTCAGTTAAATTCATACTGAAAGGTATACCAATGGCACTCTCAAATATGATGAAGCTGATACAGACAAATTTCCATTATTGCTAATACAAAAAGATCATTCTTTACATTTTGCATTTCTAAAGGCAGCTGTCTTATGATATGTATGTTTCTTATTTTACTTTTTTGGTTTTTTATAAAGCTACCATAGGTTTTTTTTGTGAGTGTGATCTAACTTTCAGTTTGGATCTAACTTTGAAATAGATTCTGCTTTGATTACAGAATTAGGCCAAAGACCTCCAGAGACTAACCTAAATTATTATTATTATTATTATCACCCTAAATTATTTTGTCATTCTATTTAACTTAGTGATATGTCATTCTTCTTCTTCCTTGTCCTCCACCTCCTCTTTCTCCTCCTTGTCTTTTTCTTTTTTCTCCTTCTTCTTGTCATGTTCTTTGTATAATCTCAGTCTCTAAAATAAGGTAAGTGCAACTTGATCTATTTGTTTTCCAAAGAAATTGAAACCTTGGAAAAAATACATACATGGTATTTGTCCTAAAAAAAAAAAAGACCAAAATTGGTCATGACTTTATATTATATTTGAAAGAAAGTATTAATTTGCTTATTATTTTAGAATTTGGGAGTATAAACTGAAAGCTTTCTACCTTCTCTCCACTGAATGGAGAGGATGTTTCATTTTCATTTCCATTATGGCTCTGAGAGTAGTATTGATGTATGTGCCTTGGTTTCTCATAGAATAAATATAAATTTATGGACAATTAAATAAAATTCCTAAAGCTGTTTCACTTTGTCTGTATTGTCCAAATATTATTAAGAATTTACTTTTATATTGACTGTAGTAATCATGCAGCAATGAATTATTTGCTGCTTTTAAATAGTTGTACTTCATACTTGCATAGTATATCCACTTATCAAACAATAATACAGTAGCTGTCCTTCTTCCTCTATTTACTGTACAAATTCATGCTTACGGTATATCTGCTCTTTTTCTGGAAATATATTCTTCATCTAATTTCTCTCTTAGTGAGTGAGAACCTTTTTCCGTAGTCCCAGTTAAATATAAGCAATGCTCATTTGAAAGGTTATGGGGACAAATACCAAAGCAGGTTGTGGCGGTGGTTTATCATGGGGTGGAGGAATATGCAAGCAGTACCACCCATGAAGAGGCTGGCTCCAGTGCTTTCTAGATAAACCTATGCTTGAGCCTAGAGCAGTTTTAGGATACAAACAGCAGCTAGTGGCTAAAAATTGGGCTTTGTGTGATGGAATGATCAGTAGGCAATGTCAGATGTCTTTGAATTGCTTTGAATGAACAATATTGAGGGATTGAAATCAGCTTGTCTAATGTTTAGATGGGGACAGCTTGCTCTGACTGGGGTTGTACTTCCAGGCAAAATTAGGATTTTGCTTCATTTGAAATGTATTTGATTGCATTTGCTCTATTTGAACTATGCATAAATTTCTTATAATAGAGTAACACCCAAATGTATGTAAAGACCCTGAAGGAATTATGTGTGGAAAATGAACTGAAGACCTTTGGATCATAAAACATAAGGTTTTTCTGATTAAACCACCACATAGGTCAGGATAGCATGTCTGATATTACCATCATATACAGAGGCTATCTGCCAGTGGGAGATTACAAAGCTATGTATTGTTTTGTGGAGCACACAGTTGACCTTAAGCATATGGTCTTCTGCCAGCATTCAAGGAAGCTCTGATTGATGGATAATTAGAAACTTTGTGGTGAAGTCTCTGCTCTTTAGGCAGAGTAATCATAAAAGTGGTGAATTAACTGCAGCAGCAGAACATCTGGGTAAAGGAAATATTAAATCTTCTGAAACAGTCTATTCTGCATTAAAGAAAGTGTTAACAGTAAAGTAATACATTATCTGATAAAGAAAATGGTAATGCTACACTGTGTCATCCATGGACAAGTAGAAATGTGCATCTCCTTTGAAAAACAATAATTCTGCTCTTAGAGGTGATAATGCCTGGAAAAAGTTGGTATCAGCAGTGCTAAGTAGACAGAGGTATTCTAAGTTTGTGATGCATGGTTTGTGAAATGTTTGTTGTTGTTGATGGGATTGACTTCAGAGTCTTAAATCTTAGGTATATATATTTATTTCTCCTCCTCTTTAAAGAAAAGGAAACTAAGAGTAAAACCATCATTGCTTAATGTGAATGACTGCTTCTGTTCAGCTATGACACTTCTCTTCCCATCTATATTGTAATCTTGCTCTGATGCATTCTATGCACTGCTCATAATTGAGCTTACTGATGTTTTCTAATTAAAACTATTGTCTTCAGTGTAACTGTCATAAGAAAGAACAAAATTTTACCACAGTGTCTCCTAATAAGAATTATCTCCTCTTTGCTGAAGAAGAGAAATTTGGAATTTGTCAAACATTTGCCTTTCTGCAGATGTATTTCTTGCAGTTTCAGCTTGAATTTGCTTCTTAAACAGCTGAAATTTTATGCAGATGAAATTCTGAATACACCACTTGCAATTAGCTGGCCTCCATTACGTCTCTGGTTGCAGTGTATACCACCTTTTCAGCTGAGCCTAGTGTAAATGAAGCATTTGTCTGCAAATGATGGTTACACCTGGGCCTGTATATGAGGTACTTGGGTGTCATTGCCAACATTACTCCCCCATACTGCTTGAATGCAAAAAGGAGTGAAAAATCACTTGCCTTGGAAAGCATGGAAGCACTTAGAAAAAGTGAAATCTTAAGAGATGGGCGCTGGGAGTGGATACTATAAGAGAAACCTTAATGGAACAATCTGGAAGTGAACAGAGAATGATGAGGGAGAAATCTGTCCTTGCCACTTTTAATAAACGTCTCCTCACCCACTAAGGGATGGTTAACTGCTGAACAACTGAGAGAATAGTAAGAGTGAGTTTGATGCTATGCTAATAAATGCAAAATAAATGACCATAAGAAAGCTGGCAAGTGTTTATTGGACATTGAATGAATAAGCTCTAGCCTACTTTTTAAATAGCTGCTTATTAAGTGGATTTTGCACATTTTATGACTTAAGCAAATTGGGATTCCTGCTGGCAGGGAGAGGAGAACTAGTGCATTTAATTATGTAGTTTGAGGAATAGGTCTTGTCTCCTTCATACTGGAATATTTTAAGTGCTGGATATGAAATGTTGCCTCAGCTCCTCTGGAGAAAAAGCAAAAAGCTTGAAACTCAGAAAAAGATAGGACAGGAATTATAATTTGAGTTCACAGTAAAAGGTTTTTTTTTTAATTTTTGTAGACTGATTGTTTAGGAAATCTCAATTTTGTGCCACTTCTGCTCCTGTCATGTTGAGACAGCTTAACAATAGCGGTCTTCATATAGCAGCCAAAGTAAGCATTGATATTTCTCTATAAAAATGTTTTATAATGATCCCTGGTAGGATGCAAGTTTATCCTTAGATTTCATTAAATACTCACTGATTTCAGAGATTTCTAATATGATCCATCTTACAGTGCAATTTCCTGAGTGTCTTCATGGGTAATCTGAGAAAAAAAGTGGCATATTTAAACCAGAGTTTAAAATGTAAACAGCTCCCTGACTGAAATGTTGCACGACTCTGCAAAAAAATGTAGCCTGGAAGATACTGGTGCTTTTTAAGACAACCTCCCTGGCTTCAAATGGAGGAATTGAGACCTCAGAAGTCAGGGGAAAGACTGAAGCAAGGAAGGTGTACCTTTGGAGGAAGAGAATCAGGCAGGGAACACATAGGGAAACTGGACACACACAAATTCATGGGACCTGCTGGGATGTACCCAGAAGTGCTGAGGGAGCTGGATGATGTCACCATGAGGCCACTCTTGATTATCATTGATAAATCACAGTGACTGTGAGAGGAGCCTGAAGGCTGTAGGAAACTGAAGACCACTTCTATTTACATGAAGAGCCAGAAGGAGGACCTAGGAAATTACAGACTGGTCAGACTCACCTGATTCACTGGGAAGGTGATGGAGCAGGTAATCCTGGAAATTATTTCCAGGCACATGAATGTCAAGGTCATCAGTAGTAGTCAGCATGGATTCATTAACCAGTGGGAAGTCAGGCTTGACCAAGTTGGTATACTTCTCTGACAAGTGACTGGCTTGGTAGAATAGGGGATAGCAGTGGATATTGTCTACTTGTTCACAGTATTATTTCCATTAATTCATGTCTCTACTGCTTAAAAGTTATTAGATAAGAGCAAGCTGAAACCTAGCCATTCTTAAAAATCCACTCAACTACCCAAAAGCAGTAACAGAAAATTACAGAATCATAGAATGATTTGGGTTGGAAAGGACATAGGCAGGGACACCTTCCACTAGACCAAGTTGCTCAAAGCCCTGTCCAACCTGGCCTTGAATGCTTTCAGAGATGGGGCAGCTACAATTTCTCCAGGCAACACAACCTCACCACCTTTAAAGTAAATTATTAAGTTAAGCTATTAAGAACTATGATCTATAAAGATTTAGAAATATGCAATGAATCAGGCACACATAACAGGTATCTAGGAAGCAATTAGTCAGCAACTCACTGTCAATTAATTGCTCATGGAGGCAAATGCTGTCAGCCGTCTGGTCCACTCTTCTCATAAGCCCTATGGATAATGAATATTATGTATTCTTGAAAGCTGGTTTCAAGTGCAGCCTTTGTAAATCCCTACCATGCATTCTCCTCTGTTGCTGCACCACAGGTGCTCAAGGGCTGGGTAAGAATTTCTGGTGAATGGCTTTGAGTGAGAAGCAATTGGCAGTATTGCCAACCCATGCAGGTGGTGCCAGGCAGAACCCATCACATTTATAAAGAGCTGTACTTGGCAGGAGCAGGTGCTGAGCTGGCAGGGACTCTGTGTCGAATTTAATTTAGTGGATGAACTGGCTCGGCAAACATTCAGCATAGATCCTTGCTCCTGCTTAATGTTAAGTAGCTGAGTAAACTCAATAAAAGATCCTCACAAGTGTTAAATAGCTACTGAAAAATACCAAGTTCTTGAAATACCCAACTGCAAGACAAATATTTTCACTCATGCCAACGTGTCTAATTTCTACATGATGTCAAAGCATCTTTCTTTCTGCATTACTCAAGAGACTGAAAATTTTTTAAATGCCTTTTCATATATTCCAAAAAAGTCATTTTTGGAATTTTAGGACTTAATAATTTAAGATTAAAGTAATGTTTATTGGGAGAAAAAAGAAGATAAAATAATCGTAGCTGTACTTATAAAGCCACACCAGCAAGCTTCAAAAATCCTGTCAGTCAACCTTGTATAGTTTAAATGTATTTCTATGTAAGTTGATATGAATTTATTGTATGAATAACTTAAACAGGTTTATTCTATGGTAGCATGGAATCAAAGACTTCTTCCAGTTTACTACTTTTCAGATTTTTTACTGAAAAATCTGCTCAGAAGTGGTCTATAAGTTCATATTTTTTAAAAGGTGTCTAATTTTTTAATCTTTCCAGTTTAAATGTGACACTATTGTGAAGTGCTCGAGAATCGAGTTATTCTATCATGCTGGCATTCCCTGGAATATAACAACTTAAAATTAGGTCGCTTGAAGTTTAGCTTTTTCGTTTTGTTTTTTTTAAAGTAGATCCTCAGTATTTTGACCACAACATCAATCTAATTTTTAGCAGCACACAGCATGTTTGGTTCTATAATCTATTACACATCCATTAACAAGATAGTCCCAGTCAAGTATAATTGCGAGAATTATTTCTGTTGTATTCTTAATATTCATACTCCTTATGGTTGCTAATAAATGGCAGTTGAAATTTTAAGTCAAGTTACCAGTTTTCCTATGCCTATGGAATGGTTATGCTATTTGTATTAAGAACCTAACGTTTAGAATAATTTTTAGTTTACCTGCAGCATTAACAAGTAAAGCATAGCTCTAAGACATGAAAAAATTAATATCAAATTTACTTTGCATGTCCATGCAATTTAGTGTTATGTTTAGGGTTTTTTTCACTATTACTTAAGACACTGAACTGAGCTACAACCTAGCTCTAAGGCATTAAAAAATTTAAAACCTCAAATTTACTTTGCATGTCCATGTAATTTCATGTTTAGGGATTTTTTTTCACTATTATGTAAGGTGCTGAACTGTTGCAGACTCTTGTTTTGTCAGGAGTTTCACTGGACAACTATTTAGAATTGCATTCTAAGCAATGACAGAACTCTTTTTGGAGCCAGTTTCCAAAATGCTGGCTTGTGTGTTTTGTCTTGTTTTCTCTCTTTTGTTGTTTGTTTTAATTTGCTTTGGAAAAAGCACTTGGGACATATAAGATTGGCTACTTGGAAAAATCTTGCATTTGACCTTCCGTAGAAGAATTAATCTGTGTCATTACGAGAAATAAATGTGAACATGTTTGGCATTAATTCCTTACTAGAATATTTTTGGTCAGTGATGAGTAACTACAATGGCTGTTTTCCATAAGTAACTCTTACAGGCTCAGAGCTACTAGATGTTAAAGTTCCTTCCAAAATCCTTCCATTGGACCTTGCCTCAGTTTTAAATGAAATATCAATCAGTTAAGTTTGTCATTTCATGAAAACATGATTGTGTTGGACTAGCACAGGGAGGAAGCTGTCATTGGTGGAAGGTATTGGTGAGGTTGGTTTAGAAGGTTAGAGAACACACATGCTCAAGAAGATTTTAAAATTCACTGTAAAAAACCTCGGTATATATTTCTGCCTTCACACAAAACATTTACAAGTCCAGAGGAGATACATGAGGATGATCAGGGGACTGGAGCACCCCCCGTATGAAGACAGGCTGAGAGACCTGGCTGTTTAGCCTGGAGAAGAGAAGGCTCCAGGGAGATCTATAGCAGTTTCCAGTACCTGAAGGGGACCTGCAAGACAGGTCCTATTGTAATAGGGAAAGGGGAATAGTTTTAAACTAAGAGTAGGTGGATTTTGGGGGTTGAACTAGATGACCTCTGAAGGCCCCTTCCAACCCAAACTATTCTGTGATTCTATGATTTAGACTCAATCTGAGGAAGAAATTTTTAACAATGAGTGAAACACTGGAACAGGTTGCCCAGAGACGTGGTAGATGCACCATCTCTGGAAACATTCAGGGTTGGGTTGGATGAGGCTTTGAGCAGCCTGAGCTACTTGAAGATGTCCTTGTTCATAGTGGTGGGACAGTAAGGAGTGGATTACATGACTTTTAAAGGTCCCTTCCAACCTGAACAAATCTATGATTCCGTAATGTATATAGCATTTCAAATTTAAAGCTATATTCATTTTGCAGTCAATTAAGATGCAAAAGAAACATAGAAATATTAATACAGTAGTTGTAAAATCTTAAACTTTGCTCTCCTGAGTCTTGAACCAAATATTTCATCAGATAATTATTTAGATTAACTTTTGAGGCAATTGAGTTAGCCAGATGTAATTGTTGATAGCTTATTCTAAGCACGAGTTTCTTGCAACAGGCCTTGAGAATGAAGGGCATTTAGTAATGTGGGTTCTTATTATAAATATATAAAAGTAAAGCCATCTAAGGGCGCGCTCTGATGGACCAGTAGGTATAATTTATGTTGATGTGTCTGAATCTGCTATACAGACATAATGCAGCCAAACTGACAAAGAGATCAATTATAGTGACAATATTATAGCAGTCCTTATTGTTAAATCTACTTAGAAAAAATGGAAGATTGATCTCTGGTCTCATATTCAGCCAATGTCTTGTTTTGTTCCTTATCGCTACTATATCACTCTATAGTTTTGTAGCTTCTGTTGCTATTTCCTTTTTTCAAGAATTCTACTTTCACAGCAAGATGTACAAAAATTGTAGCTTGTTAGCAGCAAGTTACGCATGAATAACATCAGGAGGTTATTTTAAAAAACCTGAAAAACTGAAGATCTTGCCTCTACTAGGTAAGCATTTACAAACTTTCTGTTTGAAAGATTTTTTAGCCTATGGCTCCTTCTTTATCACACAGCTTGAAAGTTTTCCCTGAGGAAACTGACTTCAAGTAAATTGTCAATATGCTGCAGATATTCTTATACATGAATACACATGCTCCATAGAGACTTGTTTTATAGAGATTAAGCTCTTTAAAATGTGGTCTAAAATGTCAGAGGGATAAATAATCAAGGGATAAAGCAGCATCCTGCCTTGAGATGATGGAGTTTTTGGTCATATTTTGGGGTTTGTTTATTAAACTTTTGTATCATCTAAAGCGTTCTTACATTGTTATATGAAGAGTTCATGACAGCAAAGAATGCTAGCTTAAAAAAAATATTAGTCTGCTGTAAGAACCTAAGAGACTGTGATACTTGGTAATTTATTACTGCTACATGTTATTAACACCTGAATGTGTTTGATTGAAAATAATTCTCTTGTTTGTATTAAATCTCTACTATAAGAGATCCAGTCAACACTGTGAGGCTGAAAGGAGTGATAACGATCAAAGCTCTTTTTGATTTTCAACTTGCTAGCTTCTAGAAAATCTTTCATGTCTACTACTTCCACAGACTGTTTACATCCTTAAAGGGAAGATGTTGGAATAGGTGCGAGACAAAAAGATGCATCCTTTCTCCAGTGCCTTCTCTCCTTTTGAAACTCAGAAGTTGAAGGGAGAAGCTCTCACAGCTCTGTGATGGAAATGTTTTATAGAGCCATGGAATAGCATCCTTTCTTTTCCACTGCTTAGAAGCATAGTGGGGAAGTCAGCTGGAAAGGCAAAGCTTTGGATATCTGTCTAGGGGTTTCCAGAGGAGCCTGGATTGCCAGTGAGAAGAGTTCAGCATGACAAACTATTCACTATGGTCCTGATTTACAAATCATGTTTCATCTGCAAGAAGCATAGCAGTAAGGGCCTGTGGATATGTTTTCCTCAGCTCTGTTAAACTGCAAGAGCTGTCTTTCAAGTCTTTCCACAGACTATGGCATTATGTAGTTGTCCTCAGATGTGAGTTATTGCTGGAGATAGTCTGTTTTGTTTCCTGTAGGTTTTTCAGCTCTTTCTGACTATGTGTCTACCTTGTTATTTTCATGGGGAGAAATGTCATATATTAATCTCTATCCTTTTCCAAATAATTTCAAACTGCTAAGCAGCTTTTGGACAGCCATCACACATGCACACAGATGTCCAGAGTTACATTAAAAAAAAAAAAAAAAAAAAAAAAGTTAAAAGTTTTTTTTGGTCAAACAAACAAAAGAAATCTCATGATCTTAATTAATGGCAACCTCTAGCAACATGCGTTGAATTCTCAGATTGTATTCACAGTTTCATGTGGTCAAAGGTCCGTTGAAAGTTTAAATAAAAGTATATTTTTAACTTTAGTTTTTAAAGACACTTTTTTCCTTCCTTTTAAGCAGTTCCCAGTGACAGTGTCCCCCAACAAATACTCTAACAAAATGTGGTCAACTAGAAAATTCCCATCTCAGGGATTTGTTTATTTCTGCAGATTTTAAAAAATAAAAGCAGTTGAAGACAGCCTCTAAGAAATAAATAGTTAACCAGTTAATTTGCTTGGGAAAATTCTTAAGAAACTTTATTTGAATTACTTTCTTGAGCAAAACATCTATTAAGACCACAGCTGTTTTACCAGATATGACAAGTAAAGCACTATTTGAAGTTGTCCCTAACCAGCAACTTAGAAGAGGAGAAACTCCTCCAAAATGATTTCTCACACAATTTTCTTCCTGCCATACAATAATAAACCAAATCTTCCAAAATAATATCTTACCAAAACGCTAAAGCAAGATCTTAAAGAAAGTAGGGAATATCTTAGTATCTTAGATAAGAGATTTTTGATCACTAGATATGCAGCATATCAGTGACAATGATTAGAATAAAAAGTAGCAGTTAAAAAGTCGGTTTGGTTTATTTAGTTATTTTTTTCTTGCTCTAAGGACTATTTTCAGTTGAAAGGTGAAAATCCAAGAACCTGTAATGTAAGGAGTTTATTCTTTTTTAAATTAAATTAAGAACCAAGGTGAAAAAGTAAAAGAATGTCAAGATGTCCTAGGAGGAGCATGTCAGGGGGGATTGTCATGAGGAACCATCAATACAAGCATCAGTAACTCTGGTATACATGCTTTCAGTAAACATTTGATCTGTGAAAGAAGACTTGAAACTAGTATTTTATATTCTTTCTTTTCTTTTTTTTTCTTTCTTTTTTTTTTTTTTTTTCCAGTTTTCTCATTGCCCGTGCTTATCCGACATTAACAGCTTATGCCATTGCTAGGCATAACAAGTTTCTACTGGAACCAGACCTGGACTCTCACAAACCAATTCCCTAGCTGTTTGTGCTATATACACAAGACAAAATAGACTCAATCTTTTCTGTTTACCAAATATAAAGCTGCTAAGTACTTACAAAGCAGAGCAAGTTGTAATTAACATTATTTGCAAAAATCAGGCTTGTTTCAACTCATGGATTTGTTTTGAGTTGTGTTACTGACATTATTTTTTGCATAGCTGTACTTGGAGTTTCCTAATTAACTCCCGTTTACAAAAAGCAATCACTTATGCTAAAAGAGAAAATCCTTGTTTTGATAAAAACCTTCTGTCAGTAGAGGTGATTTCCTGAAAATAATATATAAAGTAATTTTATTGCCTTTAAAAACTGGTCTTGCTGGTCTTGCATGGTCCCATGGGAAATAATTGCATTGACACATGAAATGCAAAGTATCCTAGTTGAAAAACAAAAATGGCAAGACATGCTAACTTTGGGATTGAGCAAACAGGGCACTAACCTAAGAAACCTGGTTTAATTTTCAGTTTGGGCACATTTTTCTCATCTTTTTTCACTGCTCACTTGTGTAAACTTCAAGTTCCTGGGATGATGTAATGCTTATTACTTAGAGGAATGCCTACAACATTTTTAGCGAGAACCTTTGAATACTAGCACAGTTGAATGCCCTTTTTTCTCCCTTTATGTTAATTAATAATAAAAAAAAGTGTTAAGAAACATCTTCTGTAACTAAATATTCTCTATTTTAGAAAATACCTAATTTTCCTTATTTTGATTCATTATGTTAAGCACCTGATCCTTCTGCATATATTCTACAAATACATGTATACACTCTGTAACTGTAGAGTGTGTAACTTTTTAAGATATCTGTTGTGTGGAAAATATGCTGTTTTACTTATAGATTTTGTCAGTAGGAAAACCATGACAAAGAACCTGTCATCTTCATAGACTGAACCTAAAGCGCCCCTTTATTCTGCTCTCGTGAGACCTCACTTGGAGTATTGTGTGCAGTTCTGGTGTCCTCAACATGAAAAGGACATGGAAGTGTTGGAACAAGCCCAGAGGAGGGCCACGAGAATGATCAGGGGACTGGAGCACCTCCCATATGAAGATAGGCTGAGAAAGTTGGGGCTGTTGAGCCCCAAGACAAGAGAAGGCTGTGTGGAAACCTCATAGCAGCCTTCCAGTATCTGAAGGGGTCCTAAAAAGATGCTGGGGATGGACTCTTCATTAGTGACTGTAGTGATAGGACAAGGGGTAATAGGTTAAAACTTAAACAGGGGAAGTTTAGATTGGATATAAGGAGGAAATTCTTTCCTGTTAGGGTGGTGAGGCACTGGAATAGGTTGCCCAAGGAGGTTGTGAATGCTCCATCCCTGGCAGTGTTCAAGGCCAGGTCGGACGAGGCCTTGGGTGATATGGTTTAGAGCGAGGTGTCCCTGCCCATGGCAGGGGGGTTGGAACTTGATGATCTTAAAGTCCTTTCCAACCCTAACTATTCTGTGATTCTATGATTCTACTACATGAAAACAAGTCGCAAGTGTATAACAGTTATATGAGCTGAAAAACAATCACTGATAGTGTCAGTAGTACAATTGCTATTCAAGAACAGACTTCTTATAGTTCCTTAATACCATCTCCAGGTTTTGGACCTTGATATAAGAATGACATCAATAAGCTGGAGTGAGATTAGCAGAGAACCCCCAGGATGGTGCAAGGCTGGAGCACTTGCCCAGTAGGCAGAGGCTGAGGGCTAGCTCATCCGGGATTAAGGATGGCATTGGAGGCACCTAATAGCAACCCCCAGTGACTGCACGGACGTTATTGAGGAGACATTGCCAGTGTCTTCACAGCTGAGCGTAGAGGAGGAAGGGCGGCTATGGGCATAAACTGAGACACGAGATGTTCAGGCTGAAAATAGGGAAAAGCTTTTCCTCCCTGAGGACAGCACAGCAGTGGGACAGGCTGCCCAGAAGGGCTGTTCTTCACTGGAGAACACCTCCTTCATCATGGGTTTTCAAGACACAGCTGGACAATTCCCTGATCAACTGCAGTTGTGACCTCAGAAGTGCTCCTGCTGTAAATAGAAGGTTGGACTGGAGACTTCCTGAGCTCCCTTCTCACCTGAGTTACTGTTCAGCTCTAAACTGTATTCCACATATTCTCTATGTCACTTACTGTCTAGCAGAAAAGTTAAGCTCTGACATCTATTGTCCATCTCAAATTGCTCAATTTACAGAACAGAGTCAAAATGTAGTCTGTTCAACATGAATTATTTAGCAACGGTCTCTTTTTCAAAGGAACAAGAAAATAATCATAGCTAAACAACATTAAAACCTGCAAATATTAAGATATTTTCAAATAGCCATGAGACACTGGACCACAGTCCTTAATTTCTGTATTGTAATTTGAGAAGCGCATTGCAATTTATTCAGATTTTTTTTTTAATGCATTTTAATGAATGATGTTTCAACTGATACTAAGAATGAGTTCTGTCCTTATAATTTGTTAGAAGGTACTATAATGAAGGCAAACAGGCACATTTCATAGTTGAGCAGTTTTGACTTGTCGGAGCAATAAAACTGGATGGAGGGATGGAACTACTCTGGGCATGCATTTCTTACAGTTATTTGCAACATATCCCTTAGATATTGTCCACACAATATTCTGGTGTTATGATATTTCTGTATTGACACAGGACTGTGTATAAAATCCCAGAAAAACACAGACACATCTTGGGTTTCCCATGCTCTGTGCCATGTACAACTATATAGGGATGCTGGGGATGGATTCTTCATTAGGGACTGTAGTGATAGGACAAGGGGTAATGGGTTAAAACTTAAACAGAGGAAGTTTAGATTGGATATAAGGAGGAAATTCTTTCCTGTTAGGGTGGTGAGGCAATGGAATAGGTTGCCCAAGGAGGTTGTGAATGCTCCATCCCTGGCAGCGTTCAAGGCTAGGTTGGACGAGGCCTTGGGTGATATGGTTTAGAGCGAGGTGTCCCTGCCCATGGCAGGGGGGTTGGAACTTGATGATCTTAAGGTCCTTTCCAACCCTAACTATACTATGATTCTATTATTCTATATGTAGGTATTTTCTGACAGAAACAGTAAGGTTAATTAATGTGGTATTTATTTTTTTGTGCTGCCATCCTTGCTCCCATCCTTGTTCCCATCTTAACTGCTGCCAGTGATTTCCAAAATGTATATGGAGGACTGCTCTCTATCTTCTTCCTTTTTGCAAAAATGGTGTCTGTGTTATGACTTACCTCTGTCATGCCTGAGTTTCAGCTCAGTCTCCCTTTTACACTACCGTATTTATCACCCTACTCATGCTAGCTGTTCTCTTTTTTCTGAGTTGGTCAACATAGTTTTTTAGGGCAGCACTAAAACTAGGTGAGGTGCATGAAATAAGTGTATGAATTTCTGCCAAGAACAAGATTTACATATAACTTTTATGCGTAATACTTCTATATATACATACATGCTAAATATGTGTGTGTATATATAGAATCATGGAATTGTAGAATAGCTAGGGTTGGAATATATGTATATATGGTTTTAAATATATACATATAAATATATGTCTTTATATTTATATAGATAGGTATCTCCAAGCATATGTAGCTGTGTTTCAGAATTTCTGTACGGTTTTATGCAAGCACTGCAGCCTTTCCATGCCTCCTTATAGAGTACTTTCAAGTAGAGGGATTAAATCAAATTACCACAAAAGCTGTAGGAACTTCTAAACTTTCCAGGACATCATAAAAAAGGATCCACCTGAAATCCTCTCCAAACACTAAAGGGTTAAGAGGTGCTTCAAAATCTGGTAAATTACACATTACCCCTGCACTTCCTGGGTATCTGTCAGCTCTGGCGTAAGTGTATGCACACAAAGAAATGAGCACTACCAAATAGAAAATTTGGAACCAGTCTCAGCCTGAGGAAGAAATACTGAGTTTAGAACACGATAATTGCCTTTTTCCTATTGTTGTTCATGCAGATACATGAACTTTTATATTTATGCAATTATATATTTTTATATACACAAAATATGAGCTTAGAATGAGTATGTGATACCCTTAGGAATTTTACATTTAGGAATTTTATCAGTATTGATTATTATGATCAAATAAATGCGATGCATTATGAAGATTATAATAGTGTCCAGAGAAATAGTTTTCTATACTATTGTATATTAAGTTTGACGGTTTCATTTTTAATTCGTCTATGGATTGTCTTCCAGTGCTTTCTGTTATTCAGTGTGTGAGCTGAATATACAAAGGTTGGTTGGTTTTTTTTAGTGATTTCACATCGACGGACCATGACTTTTATTTTTAACAAGTGTCTGAACAGTTTATTGGATGAATTTTTCCAGAGGAAAAGAGAAGATGAAGGATTTTAGAAGATGCTTTAATTTTTATTCAGGACAGGAGGATCTTCTAAAATCCTTATCGATTCTAAAAGCCTCAACTAAAATCCTTGACAATGCCTCTTCTTCACAACAGGGGACTTTCCATGGTCTTCGGAGGACAATTAAGCTATTTTAGAAAGCATCATCTGCATGAAGAATTTTAAACTTGTTTGAAATGTCAGGAGAAAAAAAAAAAGCGCCCCCCCCCCCCCCCCCAAACAAAAAAACCCACACAGCTATTTCCACATAGTGTAGGTAGACCAAATGTTAAAGTGTAAACAGATTTCTTTCAGGATTTGATTTTTCAGGCCAGGTATTTGTCTGTGGCCTTTTGAAGAAATCTTACCTCTGCAGAATATTAATTACAGTCCCAAACACAGGGAAAAGATGCTTTATAGGTATTGCTTTTCCTGAGTTTACACTTTTATATCACACATATCACAAATGTATGGTCACAATGCAAGTTGGTTTGTATATGGCCATATCACTATCTGCTCCAGTTAAGGTGCTCAGAGAAGTTTTGGGAATCTGTTCTCTCATTGTGAAAAAAAAATATAAAAATCCTTTTCACTTAATTTAAAGTGTATGTGCTACTGCATGCACTGCTTTTTCAGTGGGAAGTATACCAATCAACAACCAAGAACCTCTGTGTTCCCCACCCCAAATAACTTTGATCAAATGGGCAAATCAAAAGCACAGTTTGATTATCTCATATCATGTTATTTCTCTGTGAACACACTTCATATACTATAAGCCTGTTTATAAACATTGCATTCAACTAAGAAAACTGAAGAGTGTGATCTGCAATTTCGCTTTTAGTCATACCTCTGAACAAGAACTTATGACATCAAAGAAACTGATCATTAATTTGCCATAAACAAGTTTCAGTGAAATAATTTTAAAATTCCTACAAACCCAAAGAGAAGGGCAGACCTATTTCAAGTTTCTCAGTTTTGCAGTGAATTTGAATCACAAAATCTTTCATGTGCAATCTCTATTGTCTCACTTCACTTCATACAGTGTTTCAGTCTCAAACACTATTTAAAATCCTGTTAAAAAAATACTAGTTAAAATTACCAAATCTTGGAGTGCCTTCATAAAATATGATGTTGATGTATTTTTGGCTTCCACTGGTGAATGGTAGGTACAGACAATGGCTACATCATTTTACACTGATATCTGAACCCACAGGTATAAAAGCATTTCTATAAAGTTTCTTTAATTTCCAGTTCACTGTTTACTAAACTGACTCCTCCATGAGAATTCTACTGTTCCTACCAATGAGATTTTCTTATTCCTAATCTTAAGGCAGACATGCTAAAAAAAAGAAGAAGTGACTTTGAAAGTTCTTGTTAGCTGCCAACAGCCATGAAATAACTCACAATCCTCCAGAAAACTATTGCAATGTATTTTTCCTCTAATTTGAAGAAGAAAAGATTAGGTATAATTCTCTGTGCTGTGTGTAACCCAAGAAATATTTTGTTATTCTGTGTGTATGTTTTCTGTTTTGCTAAAGTACCTTGGGGCTAAACTTGCCTACTGAGCTGCAATTGCAGACTTAAAGGCCTGCTTAATTGGTCATACTAAATAGCCAGATATATGTATACATATAAGAGATTTTTATCAGACAAATATATACCAACAGTTTGTAAACCATCACTATAAATAGAGAGTCATTAGCTGATATGAAGACACTACATCTGTTTGCAATGAAAGAACAGAGCTAAGGAGCTTTTACGCAGCATGTACAATAGGCTGTGTGAAGGACTTTGGCAGCGTTTGTGAGAATCAGAACTGTTTTCCAGCAAGTACTTTCCATTTTAGGACTTCATTTATCAAAGTTATTTAGAGAAAAGGTGATAATTCACACTGTTAATAATCTGAAAAAAAAAAAAGAGAGAAATTAAGTTTACCTTTGAGACCAGAGACACAAGAATTCCCAAACTCACAGGTTTATATTCTTTCATTTATTCTCATTTATTTGCTTGTTATGATTGTTCAAACCTTTGAAAGACAGTTGGTTTCACTGTCTTACATCATTTTATTCCCTTGTTTGGTGCTAATGTAGAAGACAGCTTTTTTCCACTTCATTAAAGAAGCCATGTTTAATGAAATCTGCTGATGCATTTATACAATGCACAGGCTTTCAACAGGCTTAATTTTCATGTCATTCACTATAGATAGAGGTAAAAACCTGTGGTGGCTTCATGCGGGCTGGGTGCTAGATGTCCACCAAAGATGCTCTATTATGCATTATGCATTAACATTCCAGTTAGACCTTTGTTGCTGATGTAAAGATTTAGTTGTACAATTCTTAGTGGTACAGTGATATCTAGAGTCTTAGAATGACTGATAGTTCCAGCTTTCTGTTAATTTGATTTGGTGTGTTTAGGGATCGTTATATGATAGGTATGAGTAGGCATAATAATTCAATTTATTCTTATATACAGTGCTCTGTTTCTAAGCTGGGAAGGTTCAAATTCTACTACAGGTCAGAAAAAGATTTTAAGAATTCTGTCTGCTTTGTGAGTAATCTCTGTGGGTCATCAATTGCTTTACTGAAGTACTTGTTTTCTGACTTGTTTTCTGTTAGATAGAAACATAAGTATTCAATGGTCCTTTTGCGTGAGTGTCCGTCTTTGGTGTATCCTTAAGTGAGTGTAATCAAGCACAGATCTAGTGCCTCAAGCTTCTGAGAGGATTGAACATTGGAGGATTTGAATAGACATATGGAAAGAGCAATTACACAAAACATGCATTGAACAGAGTTCTTTTCAGAAAAGATGAATTGTAAATGAACGCTGTAGGTATACAGTAATTTATGCCTCATCCCCATAGAAATCTTTCCACAAAAATGTTTTACAAAACAGTCTTTTTTTTTTCCCACTCAAAGAAGTCCACGTTCTCTTACAGTCTTTTAAATTAGATTTTTTGCCATTTTTAAATTAACATACAGAAATTCTTTGTTTTATTTCCTTAGTCACAAGTTGTTTGGATTTGGGTAGGAATTTACCTTTCCTGGATTAAGTTTATGTCAAATATTTGCTGTCACTCTGCCTGGCATACTTTGCTTTATCTGTGAAACACCTTAAAGAGTGAAGAAATGGATTACATTTTGCAAGGAAGAGGGAAAAAAATACATTTATGTTCAAGTCTTCTAAACATTTAAGTTTGTCTTTCCGTCAGGCATGGCCTCTAAGCCCTTTTAAAAGCAGAACTTAAATTTCTCTCTCTCTCTCTCTGTATATATATATAAAATGGGCAAAAAATAATCAGTGCAAAAAGCGTGGTCAAATATGAAGTAACCACATGTACTTCATACAAGAGAGAGGCCAAAAGCTTTTTTAATAAATGTTCGCTTATCATAGTAGCTATGTAACTTTTTCTTCTTTTTTTTTTTTTTTTAAAACCTAGACCTAAATGTACCCCTTGGCTAGACAATGTTAATACAAATAGAAAATATTTCCATTTATATATTCAAATACAAAATGCAAGTGTTTATTAAATTACTAAAGTATTAATAAGATTTATTTATTGTAGTAATTATTATTTTCTTTATTAAATAATCACTTCTATTGAAGCATCATTAAAAGTCCAACTGTTAATAATTAATGATAAAATTTGCATCATTCTATTCTATCACACTGTTTTTTCATAAGCTTCCACATTCTTAGTTGTGACCTTAATAGTAAAGTAATGCTTTCTAGACATAACTATTAGAAGTGAATTACAAAGTAGAAGGAACTGAAAAATCACGTTTTGTGATAATCTTTTTAATATTTCCTTTCTAATTGGTCTCCTCTTTTAATTAGGTATAATCTAAACACTTTTTGCCAGGTATACATAATCTTTTGCACTACTTTGGTTTTGCAAAATCTTTTTCCTAGTTTCTGGTTTACAGGAAGATAAAGTGGAGTGGTTTTATTTTGCATAACTGTCTATTTCTCTTCTGTGGAGAATGGCCTTGAAAAGGGATGTAATTTTTACCAATACGTTATAGATTACAGTATCAGGATTCTCTAAAAACCTCATGTGCAGAACCATGCGGACAGCATTGACAGTTCTAGTATGTTACTGGGCTGCCAGCTGCTCTTCGTGCCTCTCTTGCTGGCATGTTGTTTTACTCTCAGCAGGAAAGGACTTGAAGCAAGAAGCAAAGAAGTGTTTCAACCATGTTTTCTGAATTCATTCTAATTGCTTTTTTTTTCCTCCTGTTAGGTTTTCTTCTTAGCTCACTTCTGGCAGAACATTATAGTGGCAAGTGTCTTCTGACTTCATTCATCCTGCTGATGATACACCTTTTTGTTTCTTCCTAAATAGCCTAGCTATTAAGCTAGGCTCAATAAGTTGGCAGTGTGTTAGGGTACAAATGAGCCTTGAAAAGATAATTGTGATTTTACTGACTTTAAACTTCTTTATAGGATAGTCACTGATGCCATTGATAAGCAAAGGGAGTTTATAATTTCCCTCTTTCTGCTCATTTTTGTTGCAGGTAAATTTGGGATTTTATCATAAAGAATTATTAATATGACAAAACCAAAGCCTGTTTGATTTTGTGGGGGTTTCTTTTTTGTTTTTGTTTTCTTGTAAGGGGTGGGGGTTTTGTTCATTTTGTTTGTGTTTTTTTTCAAAAGTGACCATTCTTACATAGAATTTTGCATAAAATTCAGTTGTTTTGGTTTTTATAGCTTCATCTATAAATTGAGATATACTTGTATATAAAAAAAGTCATGTTATCCTTATGTCCCAAGAAAGACTTCGTCCAATATTAATTTGTTATCACCTTACATGGGAGTATAGGCTTACAGTGACTAATAACTGTGCCACAGCAAGAGAGGAAAAATTAGACAAGTATAATAAAATTTCTCAAGCCACTTAGTTAAAAAATGAACACTAATAATACCCAAAACAACAAAAAAAATGAAGACCTACCCCCCCCCGAACACCCCTCCCCTCAACAAACATTAAAAAGACAACCAACCAACCAACCAAAAAAAAAAAGAAGCCCAAACAGAAAACCCAACATGAAAACCCATTCCCTGTAGGAACAGGGAAGAATCCCAAGAGGTTCTGACACAAAATTCTTACTATCATTAGAAGAGTATTAAGCATAGGTATGCATGAAGGCTAAAAATTCCTTGTTAGCTATTTATGAGTACATGTATTCTGGCAACACTGTATCTATCTACTTTAAAATTCAGAAGTACAGAATAGTTCTAAAAGAGAGGAAAAGGTGCCTAAAAAGTAAGAACTTGCTCACCAGTGACAAAATCATTTTGGCATTTTATCCTCCTGCTCTTGACATCTAGGGAGTCCATTTCTGTCATGGTAATGAGTCGGCTGTGCAAGTCTGACTTACAAATTTGGATTTGTACTTCTGAATCCCAAAGAAAAGTTAGAGATCCCCATATAACATCACTTATTGCAAGGCTGAGTGCCAGATCTTCCCACTACTGTATGAGCTGGCTCAGGACAAGTCAGAGATCATGCCTTTTGTGCCAAAGCACATAGCTCAATGCTGATGCAGGAGAATGGATGACACCTGCTGCAGCTGAGCTACTTACTTCTGCTTATTTGACATTTCAGAGTACACTTGAATCAGCACGATGAGATCTGTAGTGCTGCACTGTAGTGGTGGCTGAAATATAAGGTGTTTTTTTCCAGGCTCCCTATACAGTCAGTAGAAAACACAGAATGTGTAATGTTTGTGATGTGAAAATCATCCTATCTCTGTGTTTGTTTTGCTATAAATTTCTTTTTTCACATGAAACTCAGGCCAAATGTTTATTAAATATTATGACAGTTTATGATAACAGTGGCCCTTTGCCAAGTGTTTTAGGCATGGAGTTCAGAGAAATAATAAAATGGAGTAAAGCAAGCCTGAGAGTATAGAGAATAAGGAAGGATAGATAAGTGCCTTTAAAATCTGTAGTTTATATGTTGGTAAACCTGTTTTTGAAAAAACTCACCAAATTTGACTAATTTGTATTTTTACTGATGACTCTCTGGAAAAATAAATCAGAGTACGTTCATATTTGTGTATTGGAAGTAAGATTCTCTTGGGTAACTGGAGAGCACCAACAAGACTAGTTTGTTTGTTTGGGAATTATTTTTGTGGGGGTTTTTTTGTTTAAAGCAATATCTTTGAACCCAAAAAGATTTTTTTTTTTTTCTCCTTCTTAATCTCTAATGGGTGAATTGCAGTTAAATTATTTTGTGCTCATGTGAATACTGATTACAATGATTAGGGGTAAAATATCTCATATTCAGTATGTAAATACTCTGGAAAAAAAAAGTTGGAAACCTTTTTGCAATCTTTTTCAAAATATATGAAAACCACAGCTGAAGTTTCTGAATATTGACCAGATAGATATTTCTGAAGTAATTATCCAAATTAGGCAATGCAGGCAGCTTTGTACAGGAGATTAGTTCACTGCATACCTAAATTTTGCAGTTCAGCCCTCCCAAGGTGAAAGTAATTCTGGGTACGTAGTAATACATGTTGAAAAACATGGCAAGAATTTAGATGATGAAACGGTAAAGGAGTGAGATGAGCTCACTGTAAGCTAGTTCATTACCTGTTGTCTCTTCTATTTGACCTTTCAATATGTATTATGTTGGGGCTGGTCACTGAAGCTCACCACTGACATGCTTGTATTTAAAGCCCGTAATACTAGTCATTTTAGTCTTCAAGCTTTAAAGTATGAAGTGATCTATATTCATAGAAGCATAGAATAGAATCATAGAATAGTTAGGGTTGGAAAGGACTTTAACAGCATTTAGTTCCAACCCACCTGCCATGGGCAGGGACACCGCACACTAAGCCGTATTACCCAAGGCTTCGTTCAACCTGGCCCTGAACACTGCCACTGATGAAGCATTCACAACCTCACTGGGCAACCCATTTCAGTGCCTCACCACCCTAACAGGAAAGATTTTTTTTTCCCTATATCTAATTTAAACTTCCCCTGTTTCAGTTTTAACCCTTTACCCCTTGTCCTGTCACTACAGTCCCTAATAAAGAGTCCCTCCCCAGCATTCCTATAGCCCCCCTTCAGATACTGAAAGGCTGGTATCAATTTGGCTCCTGAAGAGAAATTTGAGATATCTGAAGCACTTTGTTTTCAAATTGAATTGGCTTTATTATGGCATGGCTTCCTCCAGCAAATGGAAGTAGGTGGCTGCAAGAAAATTATTTACTGCCAATTACAAAGTCTGAGTAGTACTTCTGGGTAAGCCACACAGCTAGTGAAGTCCCTGAAGTAGGAGAACATTATATTAAAATTGGCATCTGCAGGCACTGGATTTGTTCTGTTCTAACCTTCACATTAAAAATACAAAAGCCCAGATAAATCCAATGCATTAAAAATAAGCTGCTCATTTGGAGTCAGAATAAAGACACAATAGGTAATAAATTTCAAGAATAAATAAATGAAATGTTATTCCAACTTAAAACTTTAAGAAAAATATTTCCTCTTTAAGTTTGCATGGCATCTTAATTCTAGCTGTTGTCAGATTAATCCACTTGCTTAGAGAGAAAACAAAAAAAACTGTTTATAGAAACATTTTTTACTTTTCATTTTTCCACTTACTTTTTTAGTTGTGTCAGTGGTATTTCCATAATGAGTGTTTTGTCATCAGCAATGGAACTTTATGCATAAAAAAATCTGACTGTCAGCTACAGGAAGGAAACACATTATTTGATAGTTATATGTTTTTTTTCTAGATTTGGGTTAATCTTTATTTACAAATTTCAGCAAGCAATAAAATGAGAATGATACGATTATTTTCCCCCTGAAAAAAAAAAAAAACAACAAAAAAAAACCCAAAAAATCAACTACCCATTGTCCCCCCCAAAATCACACAAAATGAAACAAATAAACACCAGAGTCTGCCTTGATTTCTAAGGTTGAAACAGTGGTACCTCCACTTATGTTGAAACAGTGGTACCTCCACTTTTATTTTCTCTGGTCCTAAGAGACAAGGAATCAGCATGAAATTATTAGATTAGGTCAAAAGGGTTATAGTCATCTTGCTAGTCCATAGGCTATAGTTTGTTGTTTTCTTGACGGAGGAAAATGCACAGCACTCAATGCATCTGATCAGATTAGGAGCAAGCTGTGCCTCTAGGGTTAGTCCTGTCAGCAAACACTGAACCACTGAATGTTGAACCATTCTACATAGTTTTGTCAGGTGTTATGTTTCTGTTATGTTTATTATGTTATGTTATGTTTCTGTGTTATGTTTATCATTAAGACAAAATGGAAAGATAGTACAACAGTAGAATATTCTAAGAATAAAAACTATTGAAAATTAAATTATACTTGAAGGAATAGTTGAGTATAAATCAGGGTAAAGACTAAACTTTAGTTTGTGTGTAAACTGAACTGAAAAATCAGGGTCAATTTTTAAAACAGGGGGAATCCTACAGGTTTATGTGATTGCTTCCATGTTACCCCATCAGAAAGCTGAATGTAATCTGCAATCAGATGTGGACCACAATAATTGCATTTGAAAGACTGAGAGGGAGCTGAAAGCTAGACTGAAATACGTAACTCAAAGAATGAGGAAGCATGGTTGATTCTATACCCTTGGTGGTTTTTTTAATTAAGACTGATTTAAAAGATATTATTATTCAAAAAAAGAAGCTGTGCAAAATCACTATGGGCTTCATAGCTGCAGATAGTCTAGATGATTATAACAGTCCCTTCTGGCTTCTGTGCTTATGAACAAAGAAAAGAATTTTCAAAGCTGCAAGACTCAGTTACTGTCATTTATCTGTATAAAAATGACAAAGGGATTCATTGAGGCTAAGAATTTAAATTAAAATTTAAAGAAAAGATTTAACATTTATATGGATTTCAGAAACATCAAGAATTATACTGAAAGTTAATAATAGGAAGGAAACATTAAGCCTTAGAAACACATTTACATCTTGAAATGTAGCTCTCTGAGCTCAGAATAAGAATAAATTTAGGCAACTAAATGTATTTATCCTTTGCCTTGAAAAGTAGCCCAAGAACAGTGACTGGTGAGCTCTAGAAACATATAGATGCATATATGTTTTCATGGAAGAAGATAATAATTGACATTGCAAAATGAGAAGGTATTTCCCTTCCCTTCTCCTCCCTTTTCTTTCCTTTTCATGCGTACAGAGCTAGGCACTGAGAATGACAAGATCCTAGATTTGATTAGCTTTGGACGTTTTCCAGCCAACTGATATTTTCTTATGACAATGTTGTTTCATTCATCAGATTACAAATGAAGCTACTGCTGCCTAACTCAACTCCTATGATTTTAGTCAAACTGATTAGAGTCTAACAATAAATCAGCCAGATAGAGTGAAATATTTAATTGGCAAAACCACACATTTATTTAATAAAGGTTGTGAACTGCTTTAGCCTAACTTATATGACTGCATATTTAAAGCCTTAAATAAAAAAATGAAGAAGTTGATATTAAAAAAGGAAAAAAAAAAAAAAGCCAAAAGCAGCCAAGCAGAAAAATCCCACAGAAAAAAAAAAACAAACCCAAGTACTTACAGTTATTTATGCTCTTGTTTCTAACACAACCCATAGCAAATAAAAAAACAATCTTAAATCTTACATGTGAACACAGTCCAAATATGTTTACTTGAAAGGCGCATCAATGAAAAACAAGTGACAAGCTCTAAAAAGTTCTATGGTAAAGTGAGTCAGAGCTTTGATATATGTCTACCTCTTTGAGGGAACCTCTTTTTCTGTTCTGAAATGGAGAACAGTGACCTTTAGGAAAGGTGTGATTAAAATAAAAAACTTCAGGCCACATCTATTCCCTTTATAACATGTCTTCCAGTGGGGTCTTTCCATCATCCTTGCTGTCACTCCATCAAGTCTTATTGGCCTTCTGGGTTGTAATAAACTTTACACAGCCCTTCTGGAAATGGTCTTACTACAGAAGACCCCATAGGCTTTGATAAGGCTGCTGCCCCTTTTTGGGACCCAGCCTGCAGTTGCACATGGCAAACAGGGTGCAGAAAGCAAGACTAGTAAACATTTCTCAGTCACGCATACTACATGGAAGGGAAGCACTGATATTTCCTTGGTTCCTTAATATTGACTGAGTCAGCAAATCAGTCTTTAGATTATTGCCCTTCTCAGTTTGCACCTGGGGAGCCCTACATTCAAAAGTAGTGCACATGTGGACTGAAACGAAGAAGTGATTTATCTGGACATTGATGGTTTACATTAAAGGTAGGAACACTGTGAATGATGACTACCTCTCTTCGCACATATACACAGTGTAGATCTAGGCCATTGGCTAACACTGTGAAGTGTAATATCAAATACTGCCAATACATTTTGGTTGTGGGTTGTTTTGGGTTTTTTTTCCAAAAATTAAAAATAACTTGGACCAAACACCTTCTCTTATGTCTTTTATGTGGAAGTCATGTCCTCTTGAGCAGCAATTGCTACATCTTTCTCCTGCTCATGCTGTGGTAACGACTGACTCAGTAGTGGTAAGTGGCTGCCATGCTTCCCTTTGCCCTGTTCCACAGCAGAAGCCTACCTGTACATAGCAGGTGTAGGAAACAACAGTGCTTTCAGACTGAGAAAACAGAAGGCATGAGTGGGAGGACTAGAGCGCTTCTACTAAAGTGAAGGAGAGTTGGGTATTAGATTTGGTCTGGAGTAGGATCAAGAGTAAGATTAAGGATCTTATAGGCCCTGAAGGCCACTTTCAGATGAGGTTGGATCCCTTTGGTCTCTCCTCTGACTGCAAGAAATGAGAAAGAAATCAAAACTTCCAATGCAACGTGTTACTTCCAGTGCAAAGTAGTGTTACTGAAACATTAAGGGAGATACGCCTATCTTGCAGCAGCTCTTGATTCTGCCTCCCTGTACAAAAATATTTAACTGGATAAGGCACAACCTTACCTTTAGAAAAAAAGAACTGAAGGTGGTGAGTAGTACACAAATGAGTGAGGCAGGTGCTGGGCTCTTTGATGCCAAAATGCTGCAATAAAATACTATGTGTGGAGTCTGACTTGGTAGGCATGATACTAGAAAGAATTGTTTTGTAGGCTTTTTTTAAGCAGAAGAACACCTGGTTTATGATTCCTCCTAGGGCATAAAGGACATGGATCTATTGGAACAAGTGTAGCTGTGTAGAAGCATATTAAAACATCAGGCTTTGATCATAGCCTTTGCCCCCTCCCATATTTAGCTTTTGTTAACTGAATAGTAACTTATTAAATGTTTAAATATACTGCTTAATTGGTCTGACATTTACATTTCATGATGACAGATTTACATAAGTAACAGCTTCTTATATGTTGTTTCCGAGTTTAGGCTTCTCTGAGTTAGGACATTTCTACTGTAGCTCTGATGGTATAATAACGTAGAAATGGTGGTAATGATTGTGTAGAAGTTATAGAACAAGATACTCCAGCTGTACTGTGGAATAACTCAGCTTCCAAATTTTCCCCAAGATGTATAGCTTTCCACATGAGTTTGGCCATCGTTTTCCCAAGATAATACAATGAGTGAAGTAGAGCTGATAAAAATAAGCAACAAGCTTTAGTTTTGCAGGAATGTTTCTGTTATGGTAATGAAAAAAATAAAATGCTTTTTGGCCCTTGGTTTCTGCTTAATAATCCCATTAATTTGGTGGTAGTTCACAAGGACTTCAGCTGCTTATTTGATCCCACTGTGACCAGCTCAGGAAGCTACACAGCAAAAGAAAAACGAAATGAAAAAGTGAATAATTTTCTGCTGCAGCAGACTATTTAACAGCAATCAGATGTGCACCAGTGCAAAAAAGAAGAAGAGGCCATATGTTTTCCATAGTAATTATGATGCGACTGTTCTGTCACACATAACTAAAATAACAAGCATTAAATGGACCTTGATGTAGATTCCTAGTACAGAAAAAGGAAATCTAGTGTGAGAAAAGAAAAATCTTTAGGAGAGAGATGGTTTGGGTGAAAAGTGCAAAACACAATATGGAAAAGTTGTTCAACTGCAAATTATTTTTTCAGTGACATCAAGTCAGCTACTATAAGAAAAAAATTGTCAGGTTTTCTGTTTTTCTTGTTTGATATTCTTTCATTATAGGAGCCTAAAATGAGTTTTAGCTTAATGACTTTCCTATTGTGCAAATTTTAAAAATCTTGTCAGAATTAAAACCTATTAAATTAATGGGCTACTGAACTTAAAATGGTTTTGATTAAGGGTTTATAAAACAAACTGGACATTTAGAATTGTGTATTAGAGTCTGCTACTACTTTGTGATGCATTATCTCAAGTGGAAGGACTCTGCTCTGTATTAGATGAAATTATGTTGGTCTTGAAATTACATACATATTGGCTATTCACTATTGAAGGCCCACTGGCTTAGATATATTTGGTCCAGCAGATTGATGATAGCCTGCTTCAGAATTATCTTTATTTTGCATGTAGAACAGAAGAGTAAATTAAACCCATCCATATGATTACTCTTAAAACAAATAAACAAGGAAAAAAAAGGAAAAAAAAGACACCTCTGTATTTAAAAAAAAAACTAGTGTAACAGAGTTTCAATTTACTGCTACATATGCCACTGCAGAATTGAAAGATAATTATCAAAATACTGAATGCCAACTGATGTTTTTTTTTGTAGTAATTTGATAGTGAGGGTAAAAGACCAGTTATTCAATCCTAGGTCACACATATTGTTAGGATTCAGGCACAATTTAGGAAGAATCAGAACAAAAAAAAAAAAAAAAAGATTTTTAAAAAAAGCACAGCTTTCTGTAGTAGTTTCACTTAAAAGGGGTAGATCTGTCATCTGGCAGAGATGACAGCAATTAAGGTCCCTCAGTCATTTTAGCTTGAAATAGTTTTATTTGCCACTTAGCATTCTCCCTGCCCACACAGATAAATATATGAATAAATAAATATACATATGGAAAGGCTGAAAATGTTATTACATGAGCAATTATTCCTTATTACACATACTTTTTCCTAGCAGATGTTTTTTAAGAGGAATTTTGTAGCCAATATCTGAGTCTCTTTGGATTAGCCACAGTCATGGAGGAGATTTAATAAATATTATACTTGTTTAAAGTGCCACCACAACCTATCAGGATATCAACTGGAATAGTAAAAAGAGAGATGATGCAAAAGATGACCCAGATGCACTAATTTCTTTACATGAAAAAACATTAAATCCCATCTAACTTTTTCATGCTTGACTGTGGAATGAGCAGCATCGTTTTCCTGGTTTTCAGCAATTAAAGTACAAAGTATATCTTTTAAATTAGAGGTAGAATGGTAGATTCAAGATCCCTACATTATTTCAGTATGTTTAAGTGAACTGTGTGAAATTTTCCACTATTGCATACGAAATTCACGAAATCCTCCATAACCAGGAATTTGGAACTGCACCAAGATTCTGGAGGGTGTCATCTGAAATTATTTATATATGCCCACTTAATTTAGTTCTATTTCCTGGAAGTAGCGAAGGATTTTCATTCTTCAGTGTGTTACTTGAGTCAATACAAGTTACTTGTATTCCGTTATTACAGGTATCATAACATAGTATCAAAGAAATTGTAAATAGCAAAACTGAGACGTGTATATCCCTCACGTCCATTCCATTCCATTCATGGAGAGAAGAATATGTCCCAGCCAGAACAGGAGTTTGCAAATCAGTAGCGCGTTCTGTGGCTGTCATGAGAAGCACTTTCCCTGGACAACAGCAATGTTTTAATGACCTCTGAAGTTGCTTTCCTTTTGACATAGATTTACAGGGGTTTTTTATCTCCCTACAATATTTTTGAGTTACTCAGCTCATTTTGTCTTTTAGAGACTTTTACTATGCCTTTAAGTATAACTACTTGTATTGTTGGAACACATCAAACTTCCTTTCCTCTTCATATAATTTATAAATGCAATAAATTGCCATAAATAAAGATCTTAGAGGCTATAAATGTTACAGCTTCATTAAGCTGCATTTCTGAAGTTGGGAGAACTAGATAATAAACAGAAAATTCCATGTTTCCTGTGACATCTCTAAAGCCCATCAAAAGATTTGAAAACCAAATGGAAAGGTAAAGTTTTGTTTCATAAACCTCTATTTTCTTCATCTTTCTTTCATGTATTCTTAATTCCCAACAGCACTAAATCCAAGGGTTTGGGTTGGTTTGGGCTTTTTTCCCTCTGGACAGGACAACATTTGATCAGTTTTCTTCAAAAGCTTTGCACAAATAATTTTCTAGACATAAAGTTTGTAGAACATTCTGGCTATCATTAATTAAACACTATGTCTGTCTCTCTGTACAAACACATATGTAAATCTACTGTCATCATGTGTGAGTCTTACCTCATTCCAGATTCTTTTTAGCCACTTACATGAGTTCTAGCTGGGACAGTTGCATGCCTTTCATCTGTTTTTTGTTGCTTATTAATGCACATTATTAAACTGTAATGTTCCTTTAATTGTGTATTTTACTACTTCATAAATTAAAATGCCACTGAAATAAAACAGAAGATTCTTGTCATTGTTTAGATATGGATTTGCTATGTTTCTAAATGTGGAGCTTTTCTGAACTGCATCCTTTCTTGAGGTTTTATTTTTATTTATCTTCTTTAGTTTCAAACAAATTCTGAGGATAGAAGCAATTAACATAAAACCAATAGAATAAATGTATTTGGTTGAAAGTAGTGTTAAAAACATATCCTGCCAGTATTACACAGTATTTCTAATCTGTACCTAGAATCATAGAATAGTTAGGGTTGGAAAGGACTTTAAGATCATCAAGTTCCAAACCCCCTACTATGGGCAGGGCCACCTCACATGTCACCCAAGGCTCTGTCCAACCTGGCCTTCAACACTGCCAGGGATGGAGCACTCACAACTTCCTTGGGCAGCCCATTCCAGTGCCTCACCACCCACACAGTAAAGAACTTCTTCCTTACATCCAGTCTAAACTTCCCGTTTAAGTTTGAACCTGTTACTCCTTGTCCTACCACTACAGTCCCTAATGAAAAGTCCCTCCCCAGCATCCCTATAGGCCTCTTTTAGATACTGTACTTCTTACACAATCAAAAAAGTCTCCAGGCGAGGTCTATTGTTCTTAGCTTTCACTGATTAAAATATTTTAACCAGAAAGTTAGTGTTAAATGCTTAGATGGTTTTCTGCTTAAATAATAATTTCTAGGAAAAGTGAGAAAAAATATATACAGTACCTATTTCATACACTAGAATTAATACTGTGTTTGTAATTCAGTGTATATGTGTTTCTGCTGCATGAAGCCATAATATTCATATCTTGCTTATATAAGACAAGACATGATATTTGGACTTTACAGATTTGCAAAAAATTTACAATTCTTATGTGCATAATCTTTTCTACATGACTTCTGGCAGAGGTTTCTGCTACTGGGATTGTGTGTTCACATGATGTACATGACAGCAAAAGGAAAAAGATGGTTACCAATTCACATCTAAAAATGTCTGGAAGTTTAGAGGGTCCTTATTTATGTTGTTTAATTTTTGGGTTGTTTTTTTTTAATTGTTAATGTTCTGCTAAGTAAGCTAGCCAATGAATTTGATGGGGACAAAAGAGAAAATGAAACGTGCCTCACATTTTAAGGGCAAGTTGTCATGCAGAGCACTACATCATTTTCATTTTAAGGTCTTCCGCTAGAGAAGTATTAGTCTTGACAGGGTTTTCACTTCTATCTCATTAGAGACAGAGCAAACCTGCTGAGATACAGGGATTCACATCTTATAATTCTCTCCTACAAGGTGGGAATGAAAAGGATCTCATAAAAATGAATAACCCCTGAAAATCAGTTCTGTGAAACTGGTCTCCCTGCTGTTAATGGGCAGTGCTAGCAGCAATGCCCTGCTACTGTATTTGCTTTTCTTTAAATGAAAAGCTGCTTGCATTCTCCAGGGAGGCAGCAGTGTTAGAAAGCTCCACTTGCCCCAGTGATTCTCAGACTGCTCTACTATCAGGATAGAGATATAACTTTCTCTGTCTGCATGCCTGCTGTCACTCTCCTCCCCCTCCCTCTGTTTTATTCTATTCATTCATCTAGCTTTATAAAGTGCCTGGAGCTTAAGTCTGTTCTTGCTGGACATGTAGCTTTTATCCCAATTAAAAATTAAATATGTTGGCACCAGTGTTTTCTCAGCCATTTCCTAGACACTAGAGCAATATTTGCCGGTGTTGCGAAATTTTCATTGATGTC
This sequence comes from Neopsephotus bourkii, assembly GCF_033783945.1. NCBI lineage: Eukaryota > Metazoa > Chordata > Aves > Psittaciformes > Psittacidae > Neopsephotus > Neopsephotus bourkii. The sequence continues at coordinate 361,747 of NW_026901388.1, forward strand.
TAAGGTCAGGGCTTGCACTGAATGTTCTTCACAAAACTTGGTTTTCAGAAGTACAAGAGAAATTAGAATTTTAAGTGAATCTTCTGTGTGAGCTGCATATTCTGATCTGTTGCTCCAGAAGGTAGCTGAACCTTTGGTCTAGGGGTGGCAGAGCAAACAGGGAACACTTTAATACATGTATATACAAGTGTGTATATATATTTTTATATATATATATGTATGTACATGTATAAACATGTAAAAGTAAATAAAAAAACGAAGGTTGAAGGAAAAAATTAATCTTGAAATTTAGGGGGAAAAAAGTGGTGTTTAGCTCAGCATGAAAAACTGTTAAGAGCAGTTTCTTCTCTCTTTTCCTTCAAAGTACTATTTTTTTATAGTGTTCCATTTTCCATTCAAATGTCCATGTCTGGATTTCAAATGACATTACAGGGACAGGCAGATTGTTTTAACGATTCTTGGTAGAGTGACAACTGACCTTAAGGTTGTTGTTATAATTAGAACTTTATTATTAACTGACCACAAGTTTGTGGTTATAATTGGAACTTTATTATTACATAGAAACATTAACAGTTAGTATAGCTTATTGTTATCTAATATTTCTAGCAGTTAGTGTAGCTTACTGTTACACAGAACTTTTAGCAGTTATCATAGCTTTCAGTTATACGGAATTTCTAATAAATAGTATAACTCATTATCCAGAGTCACCGGAACCCTCTACAGATGGAGTCAAACTCTTAATAATCAGCATGTGATACAATAATCACTGTCTAAACTCAAAATCTACCTAAAAGAACATGAGTCACTCAGTCCTCAGAGGTTTTCAGTTTGCTACCAGAGTGAATTTAGGGTTATGAGATTTGCTGTGGGAAGCCAGGAAAATTTCCTTGAAAAGAAGGTTTTGTAACATGTTGCCATGGAATTTTGTGAGTCCCTCATGTGAATGACTTCCAGCACAATATCATGTCCTCTTGGACCCAGCATGACTAACACATTAACATTCTGCAGCCCTTCCATATACAAGCATCTGAATTCTCAAAAAAACTGGTATTTTTGGGGTAGCTGTCAGTGGTGTTCAGTAAGTCATAATACATGAGGTGTTTCTGGATCACTTTATAAGCATGTGTTGTGGTTCAAACCCAGCTGGCAACTCAGCCACACAGTCTTTCACTCCCTCCCCTTCCTTCCCCCAGCTCCTGGAGGAATGGGGAGGAGAATCAAAAGAATGTAACTCCCACAGGTTGAGATAAGAACAGTCCAGTAACTAAGGTATAACACAAATCACTGCTGCTACCACCAATAATAATAATGGTAAAGGAAATAACAAGGGAAGAGTATACAACCGCTCACCACCTGTCGACTGATACCCAGCCTCACCCGAGCAGTGACCTAGCCCTTTCGGGTAACTGCCCCCAGTTTTACATCCTGGGCATGATGTGCTGTGGTATGGAGTATCTCTTTGGTCAGTTTGGGTCAGGTATCCTATCTCTGCTTCCTCCTGACTTCACCTCCTCCCTAGCAGAGCATGAGGCTCACGAAGTCCTTGGTCAGAGTAAACATTACTGAGCAACAACTGAAAACATCGGTGTTATCGGCACTGTTCTCAGGCTGAAAGTCAAAAACACAGCACTGCACCAGCTACTAAGAAGGAGAAAAATGACTGCTACTGCTGAACCCAGGACAGCATGTAATTTTTTTGTTGTGCTCGGATGTTAAATATGTATTTGAACTATCTGAATACATCTTTTATAGAGTTGTTTTATAATGTGTCTTTTGTCTTTAGATTTCTCATGACAAATGGAGGATTAAAATACAAAGATTGTTTCCAGAAAAATTAGTCTTTGTGTCAATGAATCATATAATCTTCAAATATATTGTGGGTTGTGTTTATATTCTGAACTATTATTAGATATATTTATTTTTTCTCCCTGATGGATAAAGTTGGAGCTTTTTTCCATTTTAATTTGTATTGCTTTCTTTAGACTAAGACAATGGAGATTAGATTTTTTAAAATACTTTAAAGGAACAACTGTCATTTATTAATCTGAAAAATATCAGTGTATATTTTTCATATTCTTTGATATTTTTACCTTTTCCTCCTAGCTTTTTGTTTCATTTCATTCTATAGAATTTTTTTTCTGTAACAGAGAAACAGTACAGCAGCAGGCAAAAAAAAAAAAGTTCAGAAAATGTGGAGTTCATATATGGAGCTTTTCAATTATTTGAATTATTCTGCCTTTGGAAATGGGGGGAGTTAGTGTTACTGGAAAATGCCTGCATACATCAGGTCTAACAGAGTGGTCAGTACTAGTTACCTGGTGTAGTGGAAGGAATGGAACAAATGTTCAAATGGAAGTACAGTGGAGACAATGCACAGCATCAGCTCTTTGAAGTGACTCTTGATTTGGCCTTAACGCTAAATTTAGCCTCTGTTTCTACAGTGTGAACTGCACATGCACAACATTTTTTTTTTCTTTTCCAAGATACAGAGACCTCAGAAGACTAAGTAAAGATAATTAGTGTTGAGCTTATTTGTTTATGGAAGATTTTAGGCAAATGTATTGTTCCTGCATAGTTATGCCTCTATTGCTATTGAGTTTTGACAGGACTTTGTATTCTATTAATAACCATATTTACTGTGCTTTCAGTAAACTAATCCATATTTTTAGACATTCAAACTAGTGTTGTAATTGTCTGTCTCTCTATGATGCAAAATCCAGAAAATTTCCTAGGATTAAAAGTATCCTTATTATTTTGTAATCGATGCTTACTTGAAAACTTTCATTGTTATAATTTTTTCTAAAGGTTCAATGTTTATGATTATGAGAAGATCAATACAAAACAGATAAAAATAAACCATTGTTAAGTTTAATAAACAGAATAAATTTCTTTTATTTGCAAGAAATTTCTTATCCATGCTTTTTCAAGTATGTAATCATAGCTTTTGGCTGCAATGGCGTATTATGTTTGTTTTTTTCCCTGCTACTACCAGTGTAGTAATTAGTGTTCCTGTGCAAGCTAGTAGCTTTTAGTCGCAACCCATTTACTATGAATACATGGTAATACTATACTATATTTTGCTTTTACCTCTAATACGTACTATTCTACTGACTAAAATTCCTGAACTAAATTCATCCCTCCAGTGTGACTCTGATGATTATCTGGAGCATTGATTGCTATTGAAAAAAATATGTCTTACTAGTTTCTTCATGTAAATGCAATCATGCTTCTGAAAGTAGTTTGTCTTCTAAATCAGGAGTATTGATTCAGTACCAGGGACATTGCCTGGACCATGCTTTTGCTAAGAGGGAAAAAAAAAAAAAAAAGCATAACAGCAGTAGATTAATGGTTATATTAAAGTTAGAATTTTTCTGGTTTTTTTTTTTTTTTACAATAAAATAATTACCAAGAGTAAAGTTCTGAAAGTTATAATTTATTCTGAAATTGGCAAAATGAAAATCTGTTTTCTCTGTTCATTCAATTTCACCCATTTCCACTGGAGGATATTTGAAGTCATTCAGGTTGTAAAGCTTATGGTGAGAGAGCAGCTGAATCCTATTAGAAAACTGACAAGCTGTTTGTCCAGACAGGCTGCCTGTCAACCCAAGTTTGTCTAATCACTGACATTTGGGCTGGGGAATGTGATGGGAAGTGATCGATGCATGATCTCCACATTCACTTCTCATTCTGCCTGGTGAGTCAACAACTTGCCAGTGTGAGAAAATAAACATGTTATAGGATAAGATGCTGGTACCATAGACAAGCAGGAACGATTTGGCTGTCACCTATGGCAAATTTAGTCTTTAGGTAGGTAAGTGGGATATTCATGGTTGGCAGAACTTGCTGCATATTTCAAGCTAGAAACAGACCTTTCTAAGAGAAGAACTTACTTAATCTTATATTAAGAGTTACTTTCATTTTGAGTAATAAATTTCTTAATTTAGAACACTGGATATGTGGGAAATGAGCTATATACTGCTGAATTAGAAAGGTTTTAAATAAAATTGTATGAATAGCTATATTAACTGAGTTTGACTGGAATTTGTATTTGAAAACCTTTTATCCAGAGAGTTTGCTAGGAAAGACAGTTATTTTGAAGGACAGGTGTAAGCAAAACTAATGAGAAAAACTGGTGAAGCAGCATACTTTTCAGTTTCTCTACATTTTGTAAAAAAATGTGAAGTATGAACACAATGTTACAGCATCTGAATATATATATTTAAGTAGATCTCTCCCTCCCTAAGATCAGAGTAAGCCTACGTGGACTGAGAGGTTTTCAAGGCATCCTTCAACTTCTTTGTAAGGCCAGACATGATTGCCAGAATTGCTCCCATTTAAAAAATACCCATTCCAACTGAAGGTGATTTTCTAGCTTGCAGAACAGACACTACTAAATGGAGGCTTATCAATAGCTTTAGTAATAGATACTTTGATAATAAAGTATGTTGCTCCATACTATAGCATATCAATAAATTGAACTCTTCCTTTAAGTTGTGGATGAGAAAGGGACACAGTATGTTTGGCTAGGAGAGCATCAGATGGCACACATTGCTACTGTTATGACATACGTCATTTTGGCCCATCCAAATATATTTCAGATATATAAATATTCAAATATTCATGATATATAGGTACTATTTTACAGTGATGTAAAAAAAATCAAAGTAAGACTCATTTATTTGTCCAAAATCATGCACTTATGATATTGAATGTTGACCAGAAGGGCACACAGAAATACTGGTCATTAATCTCCCACATAATCTGTTTGAATGTCACTGTATTTAGAGAAAATATTACCTGTATTTAAATACACTTAATTAACATTTAACATTGATTAAATAGTATTTTTTTTAAATCACTCTTTTGGGTGACAATGGTTTCCTGGATGACTTCAGAAGCATGAGGATGAAGACAAATGACTAAGACTACTTGTTTATTTTAGCATCACATGTAGACTGAATCAGCTTGCTGGACTGTTACTCCAGTCCTTTGACCACTGCATGATGCAATTTTAAGCCTTCCACCTGGAAATGTTAATTTAATTTGCTGGCCCTCAGCTCTTGCTTAGAAGAAGAAGGTGGATTCATAATTTTACAGACTTTTTTCAAGATATAAATTAAAGATGGGTGTAAGAACTGATTATCCCTGGACCCAATTATCTGCCCTCTAATGGAAATGAATTCTTGCCATTTTTCATTTTAAGTTTTTGAAATAATATTTAACTTTCTGGAACCAGAATTTTAAAACTAAAAATTTAAAACCCTATAACTGTTTCCAAAAGGAAATTGTGTGTTAGGCACTTAATAAAGGAAAGTAAGAAAAAAAATGTACAATATAATTCTAAAAGCATATATGGTTAGTATAGAATGGAGTTTATTTAGGGATAACTATGGAAGAAATGTCAGAAATATGATTTCTGTAAGGATACATTACACTGCCTGAATTGTCTGGAGACAGGAAGAATGTATGTTGCTAAGATTCTGTCCCTGAGAGAATATATGCAATTCTTTTGCAACCTGTCCTAGTAATTAATTCTCAGGGGGTTTTTCTTTCTTTATGCTTACTGCAGTCTGCTTCTGAAAAGCTGCACAGAGTAACATGTAACGCAAAATATTTTTAATCATTGGAATAATTATGCAAAGCCTGACTTCTTACAACCACCCATGAACAAGGATTCCTTAATTCAAACTGTTACTTATCCTACCTGTTAACTGACAAGAGGAAGTGGGTTTCTTTCCTCCCCGCCAAAAAACAAAAATAAAAAAGATTTTGCTACTCTCAGTCATTCATTTTCTTAAGTAGTGCATGCTTAGTGCAAAATTCTTTTGAAAATAAACTTTCATAGCTGTTTTATTTTGAGCATTTAAATACCAGCAAAAGGAATAACACATTTCTTTTTTATTTCTTAATAGTTTTGGTGCAGCTGAATCCTAGTAATGGCATTAGCAAAACTCCCACTGCCATTTTTGAAAGCAACCTCCATCAGTACAGTCAGTAAGAATTCCTTGATGATTGAACTGACGATTCTTTGACCTTCATCTGCAGTCAAAGGCTAAGAGATGAGGCAACATTTAAAGTCCAAGATGCAGGTGTGTTGTGCTAATCTCTGAGGAACAGAAGACAGGTGGAATAGTGTGAAATCAGCTTAGGAAGAATGCACCTGGAAGACTCATTTCTCACAGGTGATAATACCACCTTTTCAAGGCAGGTGAGAAAAGTCTGAAATATGGCACCATGGTTACTGATTGGCTATTTCAGAGTTCAATGAAACTTTATTTCCCAAAACTAACTATATAATCTCACTATTTTATAGCAACTTAATATTATGTGCACCATTGCAACCAAAGAGTTTACTTTAGGGAACAGAATTGTCGTGAACTCATGTTTTAAGATAAGGATGTGCCTGAGAGAAGTACAACACCAAACTTTGTTATGTAAATACTTGAGTCTTGTTTGCTCCAGAGAAAAGAAAGCTGGTTTTGTCTAATCTTTAGTAAAAATTACCAGAAAAACAGGTTCTAAATGTTTAAAATTAAATTAATGCCTATGGTGCAATACTTTATTATGAAACCACAAAATTTTAAGGATGCTTCAATCCAGTATACCCAGTGGAGGATAAATACAAAGCTTTTTACTTTATGTGCATCCAAAAATGCCTACCAATACAATATGCATTTTCAAATTTTATATAATAAGATATTAAATAAATGATCCTGGACAGATGAATCAAGTACATTTCATATGAAGATATTTTAGTTTTTATTTGTTATAAACATACCACTTGTAGTTCTTCAAGGCCAAGAGCTTTGCAATGACAAATCTATTGTGTGAGTAAAATCCAGATTTGCATGAACATTGCTAGGTATAATAGTTTAATGGAAATGCTTAGCATAATATTCAGCTGAAAGCTTTTAATTTGACATATTTTTCATAGGAGCTGAAGAAGGAAGTTGAAGACAAGAATGGTTTCATCACTCCCACTGCCACATTTTTTCCCAGGAGGCATAGGACATGCCATGAAGAGCAGCTAAGGAGGAAGGAAATGCAGCTGAAGGATATGGAGCTTGATTTTTCACACAGCTACTGAAAGGAAAATATCTAAGTCAGTTTTCAGAATCAAAATAAAATCGATCCAGAAGTCGAAGAATATGCTGAGCTGGAAGGGACCTGCGAGGCTCATCGAGAACAACTCTTGATTTTAATTGGAGTATATATATCTAAGAACATTGTTCAAATATTTTTTGAGGACTGACATGGGCCATGACCAGTTCCCTGGCAGTGTGTTTCAGTGCTTGACCATCCTCTCAGGAAAGACTTTTTTCTAATATCCAGTCTGAACTTCCTTGATGCAGTTTTAAGCCATTTTCTCATGTCCTACTACTAGACACCAGAGAGATCAGCACTTCCCCTTCTGCTCCCCTTCACAAGGAAGTTGTAGACAGCTATGAGGTCACCCCTCAGTCTTTTCTGTAATCTGAGCAAACTTAATATCCTCAGCCACTCCTCATAAGTCTTGCACTCCGCTTCTTTCAACATCTGTGTTGCACACTTCAGACATACTCTAGCATTTTTATATCCTGCTTATATTGTGGAGCCCAACACTACACAATACTCATGGTTGGGCCAAGTGCTGTGTACAGAAGCAAAACTGACAAAGAGCTTGAAGGAAAAGGCAAAAAAGATTCCTTCCCCCAACATTAAATGTGCTCTCTCTGTTAACATTTTTTTCATATGAAAGCTAAGTATATTTTCAAAAACCTATGTGTTTTGAAGACGTTTCTTTGAATTTTATTTTGGTGAGTACTTGTACTACTTCATATGTTTGGCATTTGACAGTTTTTCTTTCCAGATCTTTTATCTTAAAAAGTATTATCAGCCTTATAAGCTTCCTTTTATTTAAGCCCAGAAAGTGACTTACTTTCTCCCAGTATTTGCCTTTAAGTAGAACAGTACAAAATGCTTGATTGAAAACTCAAAAAACATTACATTTCTCTTTTTCAAGTAGAAAACCTCCTTTTCTCTCTCTTTTTTTTTTTTTTTTTTTTTTTGTCTTTTAACTTTATCTGTTTTCCATAAAGCATTTTCCAACCTTTGTTGCCAGCTGGCAGAGACACTGGAAATTCAAAGGCTGTTCTTCATACTTGTGGTAGGACGAACTCTTGAACTAGTATTACTTACTTTACTACTTCTTAACAGAACTATGGGTCAGAAAAGGTGATGATGTCACCTGCTGCGCTTCCTGGAATTGCTGCCTCTGCTTGACAAAGCTTATTTGGCTAAATCTGAGTGCAGTAGAGGACCTGTCTCCTTGCTAGTGTGAAAGGTCAGCGAAGACCTCATCTCTGCTCACTAGCAGGGGCCTCTGCCTTCCAGGCACTTTGTTAAGCTATCTAGCTCAGGATGTTTCTCATTCTTTGTTAGCTCGAAAAATATTTTTGTAGCACTTGAAATTAATTTAATTTGCAAAGTCTGAGGCTCACATTTTTAAAGTTATATAAAGAAGGCCCCTGAGAAGCTTTCAAGGCTCTGATTTAGTGTTCTGTGGCAGATAATTCCCTTCAGGCTGCAAGTATGCTACCTAGCCAAGGCTGTGCGTCGCTTCCCTTTTTCCTAATGCTTTGCTAAACATGGATAAACAATAAACTCATATAAGACGGTTCTTTGATGGCACTAGACTCTTGCCAATAGCACAGCACTTCTTCATCAGAACAATTCCATATTTGATAGCAAATGCCGATACATCCCTATCCAGAGGAACTGAAAATGACAGAGAACTGGGAAAAAACCTGAGTTTTCCCACGTTTGCTTAGTGATTTGCTCATTTTCTCTTACAGTACTTACTTGCGGGCCCTTTAATGCCTTCAGATTTTTCATGTTGTATTTTTTGGGTGGAATGATTTATGTTAAAAAGCATAATTTGAAAACGTGATTCTCTCCCTTACTTCCCTTTTTTACGTCCATCCTGCAATTTCTGTTCAAGACTGTGGGAGAATTGCCTTGCATCAGCCTAACATGAGGTGAGATATTAGTCCAGAATCTTTAAAAGTGGTTCTGTCATTTGGATCCTTTTACACAAACCCAAAGATGTCTGAATTATCTTGAACAAGATGCTTTAGTCCCATCTGTCACCACTTCATGCCTCTGGGATCATGCAGATTGGTAGTGAGCTGTTTGAAGTAACTGACAGTCAGTTGAGCTGAAATATAACATTCACCATTTGATTTTTCTTACAAAATGATTTGGAAGTATTCATTTCAGCTGGCACAACTTTGAGCAGGTCTACTGCTGCTGTATGTACCGTTGCTTTGCTCCTCTTACTCCTTGCCAGACAGTATGAGATAGAAATGCATGTGTGTCTCAAAAAGACTCAGATTTTTTTTCAGCCCTTGATATGCTTGTGAATAGCTAATTTCCATTCATTGTTTAAAAAGAAAATTACTTGTTAATAAAGTATCTGTGCACAGTGAGGTATAATGTCTACTTTTAGCATATTTTCCTACATTTGTTGGATTTGAATGGAAGTGCCAATATGCATAAAGCTAATAGATGTTTACCGAGTCTGCAGGTAACTGAGCATTATTTTGACCAAAGCAATGAAGGGCTTTAATTATATTACTAGAATGAATCTGTTCTGTAAGAAAAGGCTATGGTTGTGATTATCTGTAAATTAATTCATGTAAGTTCTCAATATATGTAGAAATATTCTATAGTAGTATGATTAGTATGACTAGAAAGCTTTTTAATTATAAAAGAAAACCCCTAGTAACTGAAATAGTAAGTGAATTAATGTAGTTTAGACATATAATTTAGTATGTATAACCTTATTTTACAATTAAAAAGCTTTCTAGTCATATTACTAATGCATAACATTACTATAATTAATGCAATACTCATAACTAGATCTAATTAGTATGCTTCCAAAGAAATTTGTTGCATAAGTCAAACTCCAGAATATATAACAGAAAGGTCAGATTCTTTTTCCTTATGGTGTATTTTTCAGCATCAAAAGAAATGGTTTTAAGAGTCATAATATCACAATGTGTTATTTGTTTGTTGGGTTTTATATATATATATATTTAAAGGTAAAGCTGCAACCAAACACAAGGTTTTCTGTTTCCTTTAGCAGTCTAGATGTTGTTTAGACTGTTCTGGAAAGATTAATCTGGTACTATAGCAGAACTTAAACTGCAGCTCACTCTGCTAAGACTGGAATTACTAAAGACCTACTTTTTCAAGGCTAAAAGCAAAACTGATTTTTCAGTGTGGCAGTCCTCCCTCTAGTAATTCCCAGAAGTATACATTAGCATTCTAGCACTTTACCGTCTCTCCCAATTTGCTAATCAAGCTCACTTTCTCCAGTAGGCCAGGTAAAAGAAAACCATATACTTACAGATAATAGGAATGTGCTTGGAGTGATAGTGCTGTACGCATAACCAAGCACCAAGTGTTTGCCAGAAAGACCTTGACTATAAATTGTTCATTGGGATTGTCTGGAATGCTTTTTCTGATTTATTTGTGTAATACACATTTATAGCTGTCTGACCTCATGGAGACTTCAAGACCTGGAGCACAGAGAATGTCAGTATTTTCAGGCTAAATGTGGAGAAGTACTTATCAAGAGAGGCTAAGGTCTAGATGTAAGGCAATGGCAGGGAAGAGGGAGAAAAGATTAGGTCTCAAATTTGGCAGTAATGCCTACATTCTACTATTCCCTGGTTCTGATAGACTGAGAGAGATTTCTTTCTCTTAGGTAACAGACATGAAGTATTTTGTTTCCTGGTCTAGCACCTAATTTTAAAGGGTCACTCATGCTCAACACAATGAGAAAAGACTATTGGAAACTGTTTCTGGTCCCCTCTGAGTCCAAGTGTATATGGACTCTCCAGCCTTTCTCCTGCATCTGGGAAGGTTTTATGGTGCTATTCCTCCACCATGGGGTTCCTCTCACAAGAAATAGTCTTTCACGAGCATCTCCAATACGAGTTCTTCCCATCGGATGCAGTTCTTCAAGAGCTGCTCCAGCAAGGGTCCTTTCCATGGGGTGCAGTCCTTCAGGAACTGGCCAAGAACTTAAACTCACAGCTTGAGAGACATAAACTTCTGTCCTCATTCATTGTTCACCTTGGAAGATCATGGTGGGGTTTTTTTGAAGAATCACAAAATGTAATGGATTTTGATCATGAAGTTATTGGCATAATTGCACATACAGATCCATACTTTGCGTCTGAGTACTTCAGCCAAGGATTTAGATTTATTACAAAAAAAAAAAAAACCTTGAAGAAAGAGAGAGGAGTTGGCAGCTGAGCAAACACTTTCTTGCATATGCCTTGTAGTGTGAACCAGCAGAGAAAGAAGGCACCAGCAAGCAAATATTTTTGTCATTTGATGGGACCAAAAAAGCCTTCCACTTTTCAACATTTTACAAAGAGAGGAGTCACTCCAGTAATCATTTTAGCTATTTAAATGATTTTACTACAAACTTTGTAGGCTTCAGAATGCTTACTGGTAGAATTATAATTTGAATCATTTACAGTAGTAATGCTTCTTATCTTGCATCAATATATCACGCTAATAATAAACTTATTTCACGATGTAACAGTATTCTGGTTGGGCAGTATGGAGGTAGGACAAAGAACTCCTTTCTGCTCCACTCTGATAGTAATATTGCAGGATAGGTAACACAGACCCCTGCAGCAATGGAACAGAGCTCACAGCAGGATGTGTTGTAGACAGGAAAGTGGAGCATATAAGCATCTAGTAATTTGGTGGTATGGCTGCTTGAAGTTATGATATTACACATTAGTAGTATGTAAGTAGCCAATGCTCTGCAGGCTATGCTGTGATGGGAGTATCTCCTTCTAGGCAACATAAAGCTTTTTAGTGCTTGAAAGGGAGGGATAAAGGGAACATGAAAACAAAACTGGTCCACAGATACTCCTCAAAAAAGAAATTTCTGGTTCTACCTTGTACGTGTTGCTGACAGCCTCTTATCTATTTGTTGCAATTGTGAGGTTCCTTGCTGTGGACCGCTGTGAGAGAAAGTGCACAACAGGTAAACTGCTAATTCTTGTCTTGGTGGTGCAGTTTACGTCACTTCCTCTGACAAACTCTTTTATGCAACTGCTGACATGCTGAATGCATGGGTAGAAATACCACTAGAAACAAGACAAAAAGCTCTGTACAGATAATCAATGTTATATATTGGGGAAAAAAACGTATATGAATGCAGGACCAGCTTCTTAGTGAAACTGATAATAAGATCTTAAAAAAAAAAAAAAGTATTAAAAATAGCTTAGCCAGCTACCAAGTTTTCATTACACAAAACAACTCCTATGCTCCGTAATTCTTTTTTCTATTTTTCTCGTGAGGGTGGGCTATAAAACTGAAATACTATCTGTGTACAATCTCCTAATATTAAAATGTATGAAGAGAAAATGTGATAGTATTTTGCTGTAAGAAGCACAGGATTCCTACTGTGTTATATAAGAAACTTTTTGAGTTTGTTGGGTTTATCTGTCTTTTTTAACTTTGGGACAAATTTCTCTTTGATCCTGTAAGTACTGCAAACTTAACAGAAGTAAATTCAAAGTCAATTCACAAACATATTTTTGGAAAATATAAGTATGTATTTCTAATTGACAAGATCAATAACTTTTCAAGTGTACTGTCTTTCAAATTTGACAAATTGTGCTGAAAAGATTGACAGCCAGGTCTTTAAAAAAAAAAAAACTACTTAGGAAAGGTATGCATAAATGTGCTTGAAAAATGTTGAGGCTTTTCAGTAGCAGACTTGCAGTAATTGACTCATGGTTTTATTCATTGCAAATACAATGGTCTGTATAAAGTTAACTGACTGGAATAGCTGCTTCAGCTAGCACTTTTCAGCTGAGAACTATTTTGTTTATCTGTGGAAATTAGGTCACGTGATTGTGTAAACCTGTCTTGCTGTTTATTTACAAAACAGGATTTTTGGGTTTTTTTTGGTGAGTGACAGATAGTTCAGCTTTCTGCCAGATGTTTACAAAAAGGGCAGAAATGACTTCTCATAAACATTTGTGGTTCTGCAGTACCAAGTTCTCAGATCAAGATTCCTGTATGAGCTCATCCTTACATGATTATCTTCTAATGACTTCAGTACAAAGATAAAAGATGCATCTCAACTCTCAAACCAGGAAGAAACATGCTGTTACTAAGGAGTAGTTGCACTGAGGTCATGCTTGAAATGCAGCATTCCTCATCTCAGCAACACTTTTCAATCCACTGAGAAAGATGTATGGAGTCCAATCCATACATGATAAAAATATATATATTTTTTTTTCCATAGCAAAAGCAGTTTACTGCTCAGTCATTTTGAATAAACTCTGCTGAATCTGGCATGGGGTTGTAATTCCTTTAAAAACAGTTTCAAACACCGGAAAAAGAAAACTAGTAAAAACAAACATTTATCAGTAAAAAAAACCCACCACCAAAACAAAAACAGAATTTATAACTATGCACATCTATATATACACTGTCTAAATCACAACACAAACACCATGTTAAGAGGCTGTGAAATGAATATGCTCCCAAGGCAGAAAAGAAAAAAAAAATAGAAAAAATGCTGAAGGTGAAATCATGTCAGAGTTCACCTTAAACAGATCATCATGTGCTCAGATTGCACTTTGAAATACTTTGTATACGTTATTGTCAAAGATGTGCTTAGGTTGCTGTGTTTCAGTTAGGGAGGATCTCAGTCACAGTGTTTGACCTTTTTCCTGGTCAAATGAAAATGACCTCTGAAATTGGTTTAATATTTTATATTACATTGACTATGTTTTTCCTGGTTATCTGAAACAGAGTAAAAAATAACTTCTCACTTTTTGTCTTTCTTTAGTGCTTCAAGAGAATAAAAAGCAAAGAATGATAGCAATAGCCTACTTTTTGATAAAATGCACATCAGAAATGGCAAAAGTTAGAGATAAATCAAAGCTGGTGGAAGCCAATAGTCAGTCAGTGTTATGCTGGGGCTAGATTACTGTGTGCTTCAATATGCAGTCTTTTTTTTTACTCCAAAGGAGCAAATTTTCCCTCAAATTACACATACAGAGAAAATGTCCATCTAGCTTCATGTAATTGTAGTTATACCCTTGCTGGTCCTGAGATGTTTGCTTTTATATATGAACAAATTTTAATGAGCTAAATTAGTTGAATTACGTCTTAACTTAAAATTTCTAATATCTGTAGTGAAATTTTAGATAGTATCCATGAGATGATTTAATGAAGACAGTTAACCTTTTGTATGTCTACAAATTAGCTTACTGATGTTGAATCTGTATATCCCATAGCTAGTTTCCTCAAGAGCTGTTCTTGCTTCCAGTACACAAGAGGGACAAATAGATGACCTGTCAGTTCAGTGATGCAATTTCAAAGTGTAGTCTTGCATGTTTGTTATTGCATCTAGAATGAACCTTTATAGCAAAGATTATATGAATACATAGGCCTTGTTTTTTTTATAAAAGGAAAATAGATTTTCACTAAGCCACACACTTCTGACTGATTTAAGAAATCGTTGTCAGATCTTGTAGCAGATCAAGCAGTTCTAGCATGACATGGAGCTGTAGCTGTAGCTACAGTCCCATTCTCCAGCTGCTGTGCTTTCACCAATGTTATAATCTTAATTTTTCAGGGTTATATATGAGATGTCTTTCACAAGCATGCAGTTCATTTTCATAATTAAAATCAATCAGAGAAGTAACATTTCAAAATAAACAATGTGTTTTCCTTTTCATATCCATACAAATCAGGCTTAATGCAACTAAGTCAATACAGCTGTAGTTGCAATAGGATTGACGTTCATAAAGGCATGGTCAGGTCCCTATTTTAATTTGGCTGCTGGATGATAAAGTATAGAACTTTAATCTCTGGATTTGATTTATATGAGTAATAATAATTGATTTATAATGAGTAATATAAGATCAACCTTAAATACTTTACCTTCAGATTTAACTGAATAATGGTAAAGTAATTCATAAAGTATTTGTTATAATTATTAAAATATATAAGGTAAATTTTGATAGGATTTTATACTAGGAAGAAGTCTGGTGCATTTATTTCTCCTCCAAAAGAGAAAACCTGAAAAATCACTCAGCTAAGCAATCAGTACCACATTACTTTTTATGTCAGAAATTCTAACTTCTTTCTTCACTGAAAAAAAAAACCCAACCCAGCTTTCTCTAATATTACGTGCTGTACATCCATAAGCAATGGTTTCTGACACATAATGGTTTTGGTTTCCCACTGTAATAGTTCAAAAGACTGTTAATAATGATTTTATCTACTGTTTAACAAGTTATATTCATCTCTGATTGGACTCTGACAAAATTGGTTCTGTAGTTGCAATATGAATTAAGTTTTCCCAAAATGACATCATCTTCTTACCCTAACAAAATCAGGAAGAGTTTGTTATCAATATCTTCATATAATGAAGGGCAGTATAATCAACTGAATCAGGCAAAAATAAATATAGAATCATAGAATCATTTAGGTTGGAAAAGACCTTTAAGATCACCAACTCCAACGTCAACCTAGCATTGCCAAGTCCATTACTAACCCATAGCACTACATGCCACATCTATGTCTTTTAAATACCTTCAGGGATGGCAACTCAGCCTCTCCGCTGAGCAGCCTGTTCCAATGCTTGACAACCCTGTTGGTGAAGAAATTTTCCCCAGTATCCAATCTAAACCTCCCCTGGAACACATTGAGATAATTTTCTCTTGTCCTACCTCTTGTACTTGGGAGAAGAGACCTATCCCCACCTCACTACAATGTCCGTTCAGGTAGTTGTAGAGGGTGATAAGGTCTTCCCTAAGCCTCCTTTTCTCCAGACTAAACAGCCACAGTTGCCTCATCTGCTTCTCATAAGACCTGTGCTTCAGACCTCTTATCAGCTTTGTTACTCTTTGGATGCGGTTCAACCACTCAATATCTTCTTGTAGTGAGGGGCCCAAAACTGAACACAGTATTGCAGGTGTGGCCACTTCAGTGTCAATTATTTCCCTAGTCCTACTGGCCACACTATTTCTGATATAAGGCGGGACAATATTGGCATTCCTGGCTGCTTGGGCACACTGCAGGTTCATATTCAGCAGCTGTCAATCAGCACCCCGAGGTCCTTTTCACTAAGCAGCTTTCCAGCCACTCTTCACCAAGCCTGTATTGTTGCATGGGGTTGTCTTAAGTTGCCACTTTGTCTTGTTGAGCCTTATACCATGGGCCACAGCCCATTGATCCAGTCTGTCCAGACCCTTCTGTAGAGCCTTTCTACTCAGAAGCAGATAGCAACCACCCAACTTGGTGTTGTCTGCAAATTTACTGAGGGTGCACTTAATCCTCTCATCCAGATTATTGATAAAGATATGAACCAAATATATTTGTTTTTCTTACATAACATCTGGTAAAAAAATTGACATAAAGTATCTACTTGTAAGAATAGGCACTGGTATTCTTAAAAAGTTAAGTTCTAGGACCACTATTCTTCCCTGATTTTTTCTTTAAATGAATGTTTTAATATTTATTCCTCCTTTAATGTCATTTAACATACAAGCATATGCACAGTATGAAGCGGATACTTACAAATGACACTGCTATTCTAAATTCAAAATTATATTTTCAGCTAATAAAGAATAAGCAATTTAATGTGAATATCAGATAGAAACTGTTTTCCATGTGCATTTCCTTGATTGACAGGCTCATTCGTCTTAAAATTCTTTGAGCAGAATTTGTCTGGATGTATCTTTGTGAAACTAAAATACACTACTTCAGCCTACAGACAGACAGATTGACATTTGCTGAGGAGCAGAGCTTTGTTTCTGTACTTTGGACCTGAAAGGTCAAATGGTGCAGGGAGAAGAAAGTGAGAAGTGTCATAGCTAGGAAGGGTAAGTTTCAGGAGTATTGTTTTTCTTTTAAAATGTGAGAACTAGAAAGAGATGTTCACAGAATCTGAGGCAGTAGTCAAAGTGACCTGAAAAATGGAGGAGACAAAATGGATTATGGGATGCCAAAACTGCTGCATCTACATTGTTCTTGAGTGGCTACCTTCACAAGTTATTTATGAATGAAATATTGACAGGTAGAGTTGGTGAAGAAATAGATCTGGAAAATGAAAAGGCACCAAGGAGAGAATTCAGAAAAGGTTTCTAACATGATAGGAAGATTAGTTATTTGTCCAATCTCTGCATTTAAAATTTACTGTGAAAGAGATGCTAGAGGGAAAACTGTTAAGAAACGGTGATGCACTGAAGAATGAGGTCATATGAATAAGTCAGGGGAAAAAAAGGCAAATCTATGGGGGGAAGTTACAAAAGAAGAAGTAAGAGAGACTTCTCTGAAGAGTGGGCAGGTGTCGTGGTTTAAACCAACCAAACAGCTTGTTCACTTACTCCCAGTGAGTGGTGCCAGGCTGGAAGCAATCGAGGCCCACGTTAGTCTGCCCCCCCCCCTTCCCCAGGGGCTGCCGCCCCCTTTCCCCGCTCCCAGAGGGGTGGGGAGGAGAATCAAAGGAATGCAACTCCCATGGGCTGAGATAAGAACAGTCTAGCAACTAGTGTACAATACGAATCACCACCGCTACCACCAACGACAACAATGATAAGAGAAAATAGCAAAGGAAAGGAGTACAATACCACGCGCCGAACCACCAGTCCGACCCGGCCGACCCCCTCTCCTTCCGGGTACCTCCCAGTTCCCCCCTGGGCATGACGTGCTGTGGTATGAAATACCTCTTTGGTCAGTCTGGGTCAGGTGTCCTGTCTCTGCTTCCTCCCGGCTTCCCCTCCTCCCTGGCAGAGCATGAGACTCACAAAGTCCTTGGCCAAACCAAAACATCATTTTTATCAGCTTTGTTCCCAGCCCGAAAGTCAAAACACAGCACTGCACCAGCTACCAAGAAGGAGAAAAAATGACTGCTGCTGCTAAACCCAGGACATTATCCACCCCTTATTCCATACCATTCACGTCATGCTCAGATCCTACATTTTCAATATACCATCACTCCGATCTCAGTGCACTTCTATCTTAGTGCAAAGACTAGTCCCTATAAAGCTGCTGAGTCCATCTGGTCCATGATGTCAGGCTCCATCTCTTGTAACAGTCTTTCAGAACAGGAGAGGCCGCGTGCAGTATTGGGTCGTTGCCTGCTGATGCTGGTCATTCCCTTACTGTAGAGCTTGTCTGGTTCTGTCAAAGTTCGCTCTCTGTTGAGATGATGGTTGAAGGGAAGTCAGGGCTAGTCGCTGGTGGCCTGAAGACATCTGGTTGATGGGCTATTAAAGTATTACACAGCAGGCAACAACATACAGTTAAGTTCATTGGCTGTTTTCCCCTAAAATTAAATCCCCTTGAGGTACACATCAGACTTCCCCATCATCCCGCATTACCCACCAAGTGTATCCAGGTCCCTGAGCAAAAGCAATCCCACAAGTGGGTTTGCCTTTACTTGAAGCAGGAATAACCCAGACTAAACCCAGGACAGCAGGCAAAATTGTCAATCAGAAATTGGAGGACTAAGGAGCAACACTACATTAGCTAGATCGATGGGAAGATGATGTCAGTAATAGTAGACTGTGAAAGAAGAAGGGAAGATACCCGTGAGGTTTCCAAAAAGTCACTTAAGATTCTTCTCAGACCTGAAAAGAAAGATTTGACAGACTTATATCAGCCCTGAGAGATGCAGCTGTAATAGAGGTTTCACCCAGGAGTCTAAGAAACAAAAAGTGTTCTCCATGCAAAATACAGAATTCAGGTTGGAAATGTAAATGGATGCCAAATGGGATTACTCATATGAGCTGTAAAATGTTTCTGAAGTACTGGAAAAGCAGTAACAAACATAACACAAAGTATAACACAGAAGGGACTTAAATACCAATACCATGAATAGGGTATTGGCATACACTGTTAAAATAAATGATTCAAACAAAAAACAACCAACCAAACAAGAAGAAACAAGAAAACCAAAAAATAAAACAAAACAAAGAAGCCATAGTACAATAGAATTAGATTGATACAGGTCAAATTATTCAAATTGTTTGATGAAAAACGTTAAAAATGTCACAGCAAGTTTATATAAAGTTTCTATTAAAAGGCTTCAAACTCAGATCAGGATATGAACAGAGATCATTTGATATCTGGCTTTTCTAGGAAGTAATAATGAACCAAAATTGACTAATGGAAAAATCATAATAGCACAATTCAGGGGTCTCGAATGTAAAACTTAGTGTTGGTTTTTAAAAAAAAAATGATCACTTATGTATGATGTAACATATAAAAATGGTCTGTGTTTATGTTTTTTTCAGTATAATACATTCATTAATTTTCTTCTTTATGCTGAAGGTCATTCTGCAGAAATATTATCATTCTTAATGGACTGTGTAGGATGTTTGCTGACCCACATGTCTGTTTTCCTTGTAAGTTTAAGTGCAACAGCTTTTTTAACCAACCTCCCATTTTGACTACCTATTCACAAATTATGTGAACTGTAAGATTCAGTGTTTCAGCACTGTCATCCTGAATATCTGATTTTAAGATTTTAGTATTTATGTTATGGAGATTTGGGAGTGGGAAGGGCAAGGACTTTTATGCTTGTTATGTTTCCTTCTTCTCACTGTTACGAATTTTCATTACATCAGATTTTAGATTAGGTAGAACTAAGGATTATCTTCACTGTGAATGGCTTTTGTGCCCTTTCATTTGATTGGTTTGTACAGAAATCACCAAGGAGCTGCACTGAATCACACTGACTCATTACCTTCTAGTAATAAGTTAGAATTTTTGCAATTTCATCTGGCTGCAAATGTGATTTGAACATTTTTTATATAATCTTATAAACATGAAATGACAAGAGTTTAAAATCAGAATAAGTATTCCTTTACCTGGTGTGGCTAATATTGTCTTCAACATAATTAAGATTGTGGATTTCAGGTTTTTATATTTTGGGGTTATTTTAATTTGATGGGAAGAGTGTACTAGAAAAAAGTTCTGTCATCAACATAAAGAACCAATGCGTGAAAGTGAGGCTTCCTCATTCTGTATTTACTGCTCTGACAGGGTATGTTATGCATTTGGTATAACAGATCCAACATGATTTAAATTTTCCATCGGTGAAATGGAAAACATGCATTATAACAGTATTTGCTATGAAAGTGGTACTCTGCTGCCAATGAGTTTTAAATAAATGGTTAATTGCAAGTAACCTTGCACTTACAGAAGTTTATACTCAGGTCTGGAGGATCTCTGTAAATCATCCTCTGTGTCTGTGAGTGTCTACATCTGTGTAACTGTTAGTATTTATTTATACATTAGATTAGAATGTTTAGGCCTTCAACATTCCACATCAAATTAAAACATCTGGCCCTAAAGTGATTAGCCATGTTAATGTGTTAAAACAGTGGCAGAGCTGGAAATAAAACCCAAGCTTTTTTTCTTTACTGAGCTACAGAATTAAGACAGTGTAGAGAGGCTTTACCATGAATGACCCCCAGATAATTGATGAAATGAGTGATAGTTAACTGCATGCTTTGAATGAAATAATTTAGCAAGCACACTGATTTTATTTCATATAATTTTCACTCACTTATAATTTCATGTCATGTATAACCGCTTACCTTTAAAAGAAATATTTATCATCTCTTTATGCATTAAGGAAACCACCATATACTTGAAGTACATCTAACATAAGCTTCAACTATAATTAAACAAAAGTATACTCAGTATAGAATTCTTTACAAATCCAATTCAAGATAAACGTATATGCTTATTATTCATTATATAATCATTATTTTACTAAAATATTACTACACATTTATATTATAAATTATATAATTATTAATTATACTTATATGATTATTATGAATTATAAAAATATATTCTTTGATGGTTGAGAACTAATAACAGCTTTTCTAAATTTATGATAACTGGTGCTTCTTAATGTGCAACTTCTACATATACAATGTGTAACTTGTTTTGAAACAGTTGACTAGAATCCTATAGAAGTGAATCCCACAGGTTAGATATGCAATTAATTGCATAAGAAGTATTTTATTTATTGATGTTTCATATCAAGCTAGTTTCTTTCAAGCTGAGACTACCAAACTGAAAGAACATAGAGTCACAGAATAGTTAGTTCTTTATCCACCGAGTGGTCCATCTATCAAAAAGGACCTTAAGATCATCTAGTTCCAAACCCCCTGCCATGGGCAGGGACACCTCATACTAAAATATGTCACTCAAGGCTCTGTCCAACCTGGCATTGAACACTGCCAGGGGTGGAGCATTAACAACCTCCCTGGGCAACCCATTCCAGTGCCTCACCACCCACACAGTAAATAACGTCTTCCTTATATCCAATCTAAACTTCCGCTGTTTAAGTTCTAACCTGTTACCCCTTGTCCTATCACAACAGTCTCTAATGAAGAGTCCCTCCCCAGCATCCTTGTAGGCTCCATTCAGATACTGGAAGGCTGCTATGAGGTCTCCGTGCAGCCTTCTCTTCTCCAGGCTGAACAACCCCAACTTTCTCAGCCTGTCTTCATATGGGAGGTGCTCCAGTCTCATGATCATCTGGACTTGTTCCAACACTTCCATGTTCTTTTTATGTTGAGGACACCAGAACTGTACACAGTACTCCAACTGAGGTCTCACAAGAACAGAGTAGAGGGACAGGATCAACTCCTTCGACCTGCTGGTCACACTCCTTTTGATGCAGCCCAGGATATGCTTGGCTTTCTGGGCTGCGAGTGCACACTGAAGCTGGCTCATGTTCATTTTCTCATCAACCAACACCCCCAAGTCATTCTCCACAGCACTGCTCTGAACCTCTTCTCTGCCCAACCTGTACCTGTGTCTGGGATTGCTCCGATGCAGAGGTAGGACCTTGCACTTCGCATGGTTAAACTTCATAAGGCTGGCATCAGCCCATCTTACAAGCATATTAGGGTCCCTCTGGATGGCATTCCTTCCCTCCAGCGTATCAACCAACCCGCACAGCTCAGTGTCATCGGCAAACTTGCTGAGGGTGCACTCAATCCCACTGTCCATGTCAGCAACGAAGATGTTAAACAAGACCAGTCCAAACACCGATCCCTGAGGGACACCACTCGTTACTGGTCTCCAGCTGGACATTGAGCCATTGACCACAACTCTTTGCGTGCAGCCCTTCAGCCAGTTCTTTATCCACCGAGTGGTCCACCTATCAAATTGATGTCTCTCCAATTTAGAGACAAGGATGTGGTGTGGGACAGTGTTGAACGCTTTGCATAAGTCCAGGTAGGTGACGTCAACTGCTGTACCCTGTGCATCATTTCTGTAGCCCCATCATAGGAGGCCATCAAATTGGTCAGGCAGGATTTCCCTTTAGTAAGTCGTGCTGGTTGTCACCAAGCACCTTGTTCTTTTTCATGTGCCTTAGCATGCTTTCCAGGAAAATCTGCTCCAAGATTTTGCCAGGCACAGAGGTGAGATTGACTGATCTGTAGTTCCCTGGGTCATCCATTTTCCCCTTCATGAAAATGAATGTTATGTTTCTCTTTTTCCAGTCATCAGGAACTTCACCTGACTGCCATGATTTTTCAAATACGATGAACAGTGGCTTAGCAACTTCATTTGCCAGTTACTTCAGGACCCGTGGATGGATTTCATCAGGTACTATGGACTTGTATGAGTTCCAAGTTCTCAAGATCGTCTTGAATCAGATCCTCTCCTACAGTGGGCCCAAGGTCTTCATTCTCACAGTCCCCGAGTCTGCCCTCCAGGACTTGGGTGGTGTGGTCAGATCATTTGCCAATGAAGACTGAGGCAAATAAGTCATGAAGAACCTCAGCCTTTTCCAAATCCAGAGTAGCCAGTTCTCCCGAGAGCTTCCTGAGGGGCCTAGGTTCTCCCTAGTTTGTCTTTTATTTGCTATATACCTATAGAATCCCTTCCTGTTATCCTTAACATCCCTAGGCAAGTTTAATTCTAACTGGGCCTTAGCTTTCATCTCCTGGTCTCTAGGTTCCTGGACAACATCCCTGTATTTTTCCCAGGCTGCCTGTCCTTGCTTTCACATTTTATAAGCTTCTTTTTTCTCTTGAAGTTTCCTCAGCAGCTCCTTATCCATCCAAGGAGGTCTTCTGGCCCTCCTGCTGCACTTCCTTCTAGTTGGGACACAACATTCCTGAGCTTGTAGCAGGTGATCCTTGAATATCAACCAGTAGTCTTGGGTCCTCCTGCCCTCTACAGCTATATCCCATGGAACCTTACTAAGTATGTTCCTGAAGAGGCCAAAGTCTGCTCTCCTGAAGTCCAGGGCAATGAGTTTGCTGCATACTCTCCTCACTGTCCTGAGGATCTTGAATTTGACCATCTCATGATAGCTGCAACCAAGGCTGCCCTGGAGAGTCACATTTCCAACAAGCCCTTCCCTGTTGGTGACCATGAGGTCAAGCAGGCACCTCTCCTTGTCGGCTCCTCTATTACTTGCAAAACGAAGTTGTCTTCCACATAATCGAGGTACCTCCTGGATTGCTTGTGCTGGGCTGCACTGTCCCTCCAACAGATATCAGGGTGGTTGAAGTCCCCTGTGATGACAAGGATCTGCAAGCGTGAGGCTCTTCCTATCTGTCTATAGAGTGCTTCATCCACAGAGTCCTCTTGGACAGGTGGTCTGTAACAGATATCCACAGTAATGTCCCCCATAGGTGTTCTCCCTTTAACCCTGATCCACAAAACCTCTGTTAGCTGATCTCCTGTCCCCAGAGAGAGTTCCATACTCTCCAGACTATCCCTAACATAAATAGCAACTCCCCTTCCCTGTCTTCTGGGCCTGTCTTTTCTAGAGAGCCTGTAACCTTCCATCCCAACACTCCAGTCATAGGAGCCATCCCACCATCTTTCTGTGATGCCTATTATATCATATCCCTGTAGATGTTTGTTCCCCATGCTATGGGTGTTTGTATAGAGACATCTGAACTGAGATCCAAATGAAGCCAGCTCATTGGCTGGAGCTGCTGAAATATCTCTACATTGCACCAAGCGTTTATTATAGGTGCCGGCAACTGACTGGGAGTGTTGGGATGGAATGATGTCCCCCTCCCTCAACATATCTAGTTTAAAGATTTCTTGACCAGCCTGGCAAGCCTCCTACCAAAATGACCAGCTCCACCAGCCTCCAGTAGACCTGGCTTCCCAAATTGAGTCCCATTACTATTAGTAGTTTCTCAAATTGCTCTCAAGAATCGGCACTAGAAGACTGAAAGGCTGTACCAGAAGATTTTCAAACACCGTGATTTTTAAGCACTTAAGTTTGCTTATTTAGTTGATTATCAATAACATTGAAGAGGTCGTTGGATAGCAAATGGTATTTCCTGCTGAAAATGTTGCAAACACCATGAATGGTCTCATGGTACTTTCAGATCAAAGTGCTGTGAATGGTATAGGAGAAAATACTGAATTTATTCTAGTGCTTATAGTAACAGAAGCAGCAACTAAATGAAGTAAATTCATAGTGGAGAAAAGTAGAACAAAAATAGGTAGAAATCCCCTCTGTCCCAATGGAACTAGTGACCTGACTGTATATAAATGGTTATCTGGAAAAATGAGAGAGGTTTTACTGCAAATGATTCTCACTTGAAAACTGAACATATACTCAGATAATGGGATTTTCTTATAAGAATATGATGTAGATTAGCATGTCATAAAGGCTTCATATGAACAAACGGAGAAAGCAGCAACTATTAGAGATGTCTAAGTGCAAAGATAGGCTAATATTTTTGGTGAGGGAATAGTACTTCAGAGTATTTACAAGGCTATATATTCAGTATAGGAAAGACACATGGCACTTAAAAAAAAATAATCAGAGAACTTAAATCCATCTGCCCTTTTCATCTCTGTCATACAGATTTCTTATATAATGAAGCTGTAATGACAGTGTCTTAATTTCTCACCTGTGACATAGGGAAGCTACTTACCTGCAGGCACAGAGTGATCAGATATTGATGTGGTACGCATCTGGATAAAAACTACATCTCCATGAGTTAATTCAATATCCTAGACACCATACTGTCAGCAGTGCATGTATTCCAGTATACTTCCTTATTCTCAAAATTTCTTTCTGCACCCTTAAGCCTTCCTAACAAATGTTTAGCTGAACCTGATCGATCCTGGCAAACATGCTGTTTGATAAATCATCATTTCCTTCAAAAAAACCTTTCCTCCAGAGTTCCTTAGATGCACATAATGAGGTGCATCGAAAACCACGTATTGATCGAAATATGATATGTAGCCCAATATAAGTGACAAAATTTCCCACTGGTATTTTCTACACAGAAAAAAACTAACCTACAGCATTTCTGCCACTGCAGTATGAGCTTTATTCTGAATCAGGATAGATAGTTGTAATAAAACAGACCGCAGTTTTGTGATATGTGCAAACATGCTAAACAGACAAGTTTCAGACAGCCAAATAAATATTCACTTCTGAAATGTCAGGTATCATTCTGTATTGTCTCACAGGTGAAAAATCAGAGTAGTAAGCCACTGTACCATCTTGCACTCTGGACACAAGATTTTGAATAACAGTGTAAAAATAAAGGGAATAAAATAGGAGAATTTACTCTTTCTTATTGTTTTCCACAGTCTTCAGATTCTGATGCATAGCAGATTCACAGCGGAATGCTAAATTCACAGTTCCTCCAGCACATATGAGCAAGACTTTTAAGTACAAGTATTCTTATTTGCAAATACTTAAGTGACATGCTGCAGCTGAATATTTTGTAATGCAGCAATTCCAAGATGATTATTTAATGTCATGCAAATTGATGGGAAATTTCCAAGGCTTCTGTGAGAGAATAATGTCTCTAAAGCAGATGGGACAAAAAAAAGCATTGCTGCCAGGGCAGGTTGATGGGGTGCCTTGCATTCAGTTTTAGACAATGTACCTCAGTACCAATATTAAATTTTTCTGTGGAGGAAGAGATAAATTTAATGTCTACATTGGTTACGTCTGAAACAATGTTTACCTAAGTTGTAGACATAAAGAAGTTTCCCAGACAAAACAGATTGAGGACTGATTTAGGCTTCATATTTTCCATGGGTTAAATAGCTATTTCTAAAACCAAAACAAACTGATTTTCTATCAGAAAGCTTTTATGTTTGGATATAATCATTAAATATTAGATGATTGCCTCATAAGGTTTTTGCATTTTGCTTCATGAAGCCCATTCTGATCACATGAAAAGTAAACATTTTTCATGCCAGCTTTGTAACACAGCCCATTCACAAGATGTCTTCAGTCATTAAAAAAAAAAACAAAAAACCAAAACAAACAAAAAACAGTGTTTACTGTTCTAGAATTTATTTCTTTTTCTAAGGGCATCCTTTATATCCAAAATGACCGCTCCTAATCTCTCCCCAGCCTTTTAGTTTGACCCTCTAGTTACAACTCATTTTTTCAGAAATAGTTGATTGAAGATTCAATTTGCCTTTTCATCTGCAAGAGAAACCTTGTTTATAGTAAAATCAATATGATAATGAAGAGTCTCTTTTACAGTCTGGCATTCAGAAATCTAGTTATTTACATTTCTTATTGAGGAACACATTTGACTTCACTATTTTAAAGTGTTAAATTGGTGGTAATATCTTAATCAATCATAACTGTTAAGCAGGAGATTCTTTGATTTAACAGCTATAAATAGTGAAGAAAAAGAGTCCTTCAGGGGAAAAAATATGTGTTTGGAATTCAGGGATAACCTGTGAAAAGGTGACAGAAGATCTATTAATTTATTTATGTTTCCAGGTATCTGTGCTCCTTCCCAACAAGTTCTTTCTAGATATCACCTGATCAAATCCGATGAACTATTTCTATGTCTGAGCTCCGTGTTTGCAATATTTCTGCAACTGAGGAGACTAAAAATTAGTCTAAAAGGAATGAACTTTGTATCTCGATGAAATGGAAATAATTTCAAATAAACAGGTTTTGAGGACCTTGGTTCACATCATATGAACGCAGCTTTCATTTTAAATTATTTTTCTACACTGCCAGGTGGCTGGGCTGGCTGCATGATATTCTTCAAGAAGTGACCTGAAAAGTAAATGAACTCAATATCCAGGTAGGATGAAATAAGAATGGTTACCTCTTTGCTGCAGTATAGATTAAGAAAGCAAGATATTTGTCTTTCTGTGAAATAGTATGCAGTGGGAGAAAAGTCACACGTAATGGATTTGTATTGGTTTACTGGGACCTGAGGTTCATTTACTTAATTATGTTCTGTTTCCCACTATATTTCAATATATCTAGGTAAAATAAACATGAGGATTTAAGAGTATATATATATATAGATGAAAGTGTTCTGTATTATTTATTTCAAGAGTTGTTTTGCTAATAAAAGCAACCTCAACAAGAATTTAAATGCTTTTTTTTTTTTTTTTAATCAGCAAAACATTCTCTTTCTCTTTTAAACCAGAAAAGTAATTGGATTCACAAACAGTGACACATTTCCCCCAGCACAACCCAATGGGTTCTACTTTGCTTTAGGATACAGGGGAGTCCTGCAGGTTATAAAACGAGTTCTGAAAGCCTTTTCCTACCTCTTAATAAGATTGTTTCAAAAAGGAAGGTAAAAACTCAAAGAGGAGACCTGCTCTGTAGAGTAAGACCACAAAATCAAGAGAACTGTGTCAAACATCTAGTTGCAGACCAGTCATTAACGGTGTCCCCCAAGTCTTGGTTAATACCTGTGTTAATATCTTTTATCAATTATCTGGATGAGGAAATTGAATGTACCCTTGGTGAATTTGCAGATGACATCAAGTTGACTGGGAGTTTTGATCCGATGGAGTGTAGGAAGGCTTTGCAGGGGAATCTGGACAGGCTGGATTGATGGGCTGTGGCCACTGGTATGAGGTTCAACATGACAAAGTGCCAAGTCCTGCACTTTGACCACAACAACCCCATGCAACTGTCCAAGTAGCCAAGAAGGCCAAGGGCATCCTGGCTTCTATCAACAATAGTGTGACCAGCAGGGTCAGGGCAGTGATCATCCCCTTGTACTTGGAACAGGTGAGAACCCACCTCAAATCCTATGTTCAGTTCTCAGCCCTTCACTACAAGAGAGTTACTGAGCTGGTGGATCTGGTCCAGAGAAGGGTAATAAAGCTGATGAAGGGACTGGAGCACAAGTCTTATGAAGAACAGCTGAGGGAACTGGGATTGTTTAGTCTGGAGAAGAAAAGTTTCAGGGGGGATCTTATTGCTCTCTACAAACACCTGGAAGGAGGTTGTAGTGAGGTGGGGGCTGATCTCTTTTCCCAAACAACAAGTGACAGGACAAGAGGCAGCAGCCTTAAGCTGTGCCAGAGGGATGTTTAGATTGGATATTAGGAAAAAGTTCTTCACAGAGAGGGTGATCAGGCATTGGAACAGGCTGCCAGGGAAGTTGTGGAATCACCATCCCTGTAAGTGTTCAAAAACCGTGTAGATGAGTTCCTCAGTGACAAGGCTTAGTGGTGGACTTGGCAGTCTTGTGGTAAAGGATAGACTTAATAATCTTAAAGGTTTTTTTAAAACTAGTTGATTCTATGATTCTATGAACTAAATGAAAGAAAAATCTAAAATTCCTTCCATTTGTCAGATTTTTTTTTGTAAGAACAAATTTTACTAAGTGTAGAATAGCAGCTACTGAAGTTTGCAAGTTCGTATGCTAATATATGACATTTCTGCAAGAGGGCATAATTTTGCTTGCATTTATTTTCTCTGGATGATCCAGTGCTAGACAAGTCTACTTTCCATAGGCCAACATTGCAGTGATTTTTCAAATAGTGCTGACACATTTTGAAACATCCTCATCAAACTGGAACCAGAAATACCCTTCCTTTACTTTAAAAGAATAGGACTGGTATTGAATTAAGTCTAGATCCCCTCCAGTTTATTTATTACAGAAAGTGAAGAGGGGAGGATAACTTTTGCCTTTTCAGTAAACTCCTTGCTGAAAAAGAGAGGAAATTCTAAACAGCTTGGAAAACAGATTGTCTTCCTTTATAATTCTTATAATCAAAAATAGCAGTAATGCATCTTCAACCTGAATAATATAAGCTCTGGGACTTTAATCTTCTTAGGTTAATTTGCATGATGATCCTTATGGACCATAACAGCAACTCAATTTTTCATCTGTTGTTTTTCTGAATAATAAAAAATTTAAAAAAGAGGAAAAAGAAAACAGTTTTCCTTAAATAATATTCACCTGTTTTCCTGGAGATATAAAGTGCATGAGATGAAATTAGAAAGAAAATGTAATACTGTTTTCTCTTAGCTTTTAAATTTATAGTGTTGTTTTAGTATGTTATGATCATACCTCAAAGATGTCTAATGAAGGGCTTTCTCTCCCTCCTCCCCACCATGTCTACAAAAAGAAAAGGTCATTTGAATTTCTCCCATGGATAAAATAGTGGCACCAATCTTGAGATGAGATTTTCATAAGCTTTTTAGTTTAAATGTCACCACACTCTTTTTTAGGAAGCTTTCCTTGTCTCAACAAGAAGGGAATAAGGACTAAATTTGCCTTAGTAACTCCAGTTTGTTACCCAGCTCGAGTGAGAAAGTAGTATTCAAGCAAAAGAGAGAAAGAACACTCGCTTTCGTTTTCCCTGTTTAATTTAGAAAGATCTGACCTCATCTTTGTCAATGAAGATATGCCTTGGGTTTATGTTATCACTTGCAGGAATGCCTTGATTGTCACATCAGATGCATTATTCTCTCTAACTGGAAATCCACCACATTCCAGAGAAAAAAGAAAAAAAAAGAAAACGAACCAAAATCAAAATAAAAGTCATCTCTCAAAGTACCATCCACAGGGAAAAAAATAAGGCTTTGTTCTCTTTAGCGACCAACCCCTACTTTGAAATATGGGCTTTGTTGCTACAATGAGTTGTACAGTTATCAGAGAGGTTAAACCAGACTTAGAATCTGGACTAACTTCTCCATTACCAAAAATGATGCAACTGGAGCATTTCAGGAGTGCAGTGCAGACATACCAGGAGTGCAGAGTTCCTTTCTTGTCCCAGGAAAATGACAGTAGAATATTCTATTGCAACTAAAGGCTATGATGTTAATAGATCTTATTTTCATCTACTTTTCTCCAATATTCCAGCTATTGCATACTGGCTCTGTTACATCGAACTTTATTCTGACTTTGGGCTGCTGTATTAACCACCTTACCATATGGGGAAGATCGGAGTAAAAGCACAGGTGCACAAGCTGCATTTTAAAATTCTAATTTACTTAAGCTGTCAGTACAGTAAGAAATAATACTTTGCATATGATTCCCTAGTTTTGGTAGCAAAATATGGTCAATGATATATAAAAAAGTGGTGCTCTGAGGCTGAAGTTACTGCAGATATGTGGTGGTGGTGGTGAAGCATATTGTCATTAAAAGCAGGAGAAATTACACTCTGTGGTATTCATTTGCTCACATTTTGTAGCAGCTGCTAATGTTTTTTATACCTTCTTGCTTTTCCCTCATATTTTTACCATCTGAATTGTTTTGCTTATACTGTAATGGCCAGTTATGCCCTGAAACCAACTTCATCTGGCTCTGAAGGTTTTTTCTCTGTGATTTGTATTTATACCAGTAGGACCTATGGTTTCATCTTGTGACTGTGTTCTCAGTGCCTCTGCTACCATCCTATGCTTGCATTCCTTGTTACAGTTCTGATGGGTGCTAACTTTTGAAGCTACGTGACCTGCCTTTTCAGTCTTTCCTGAATTATAATCCTGGGTTGTCTGCATGTTATGATCTAGTGTCTTGGAAATGTCTCAATCTGCACACTTGATGCTTGTGCCTTTCTAATGATTCCTCCTTCAAAACTGTTTAACCCCACCTGCATCATACATAGTTTTCTAGAGGTGAGCATGTTATGTCCTCTTTGTCCAGAAGGACTTCCCTGACTTAGGCTCCAGTCATCCAATTTGCTGTATATTTAGCTAAAATATATTATGGATTATGACCAAACAAATCAAACTGTTTTGTCATTAATCACACTAGAAAAAGACTGCATGAGTGACAGGTTGGGGGCTGAAGTGCTTTTATTTGTTGAAGGATTTTTTTGTCAAAAATGTGGTTTGTTCATACTGAATAAGTGCATCCTGCTGTTTGCCGTGGTTTAATTAAAAATCTCCTGAGATTAAATCCTTGCTACTTGGTCAGGAATACTTTTGTTGAGTGTATGATATGTAAATTCACTTTCTGATACTCTGAACAATATTTTTTTTAGTACAGAAGGAGATTGCAAAAGCCACACAACTTACTCATTTTCAAGGAAAGGCAATTCCTGAAACTGTTGTTGCGTCCTATTCTTCTCATGAAGATCAAAATAGCTGGAGTTACTAAATGTATTCTAGTCTCTGGTGTTATAGTCTCTGATGGATTTGGTTTGTTCATTCTTTGTTTCCATAGTTTATCTGGATCCTGCTGTGTTGCATATTTATTTGCACATTTAGCTAGACAAGGCTGGTAGTAGTGTGGAAGATAAATGTTGTTGCTGTATAGATTGTCCAATATAATGAAATGAGGAAAAACAGTGCAAAAACTTTTATTTATTTTTTTCGTAGTTTCTTAAATAAGGGTAAATTACTTTAAGGATAGTTCTTTGTATATGACACCAACAAAACTCAGAGATAAGGGAGCACTTTATGCCTTTTTCTAGCTGTATGTAGACACATGATAAGAGCTGTACTAAGGTAGTTTTAGGTTTTAAAGTACTAAAGGAAAGAAAATAATATGCCTGCTTGGAGATAAGGGAAGTAGTCAAAGTAGAAGTGGTTAACTGCCTTTGCAAAATATACCTAAAGTTAAACTAGAGACCCTAAATTTTAGTGTGGTCTTTCATCAACTTTCCTCAAAAACCTCAATTACCTTTGCACTGGAGGAGTCATTGGGTGAGTCAGTACAAGCAGTTTAGATGCACTAAGAACAAAATAGTTCTATAAAACCTGCAGTTTACATCAAGTTACAGTTTTGAACTACTTTCTATGCCCAGTGTTGGTCTCCATGGCTAAAATTTGGAAGCCATGTGTATAAAATATTGAGAGATATAATTTTAGGCCAATTGCCTAAAGTCTGTCACCTGCACATATCAAGAACTTAGTAATTTTTATAATTCTAGGGAACTGTCAGTTTCTTTGGTCTCTTCTCATTTTCTAGGACTGGTTTTTGTGGGTATTTTTCATCCAACTTGTTTTTTAATATTTTTTTATTTTTCCTTCCCTTTTTACTTTTTTACATAGTACTCTTTATTGTTATTAAGAATATTATTAACATTAATATTATGTTAATATTAACATAAGCATCGATATTCTTATCTGTTAGACCTTCCATTTTCTCACCCATTTCATTCCTTGAGTTTCCCTTTCTTTTTAACCCAATTTTCCACCTACCAGAGGCCTGCCTATATGAGGAAAATAAATACACTTGACATTTATAGCCAGATATTTAAAAAAATTTCTTTAGCTTTTTATATATGGATGCTTTTCTTACTATAATCTTATTAAAACTTGAAATTAAATGGGACACTCTGGAAGAAAGGATGGAACTGAGTAGCTCATGATGAACATCATCACATGCCTAAAGCTGTCTGATTCACCAAACTTCATTTGTTATGAAAACCATTTTTCTGTTGTAGCTGAGAAATATTTGAAGATAAATATTTGCTTTAAGATACAAGTTGTGAACCTTCACAGGTATTTTCTCACTCTTTTTCAGGTTGTGAGAGGTAAAAGTTCAGATTTTGCTTCATTTTTCAGCTTTAAAAAATTCTTTTTCTTCCCCTAAGCTTTAGAAGAAAAATCCTTCCTTAGTTCTGTCTTGTCAGAAAGTAAAAAAAAAAAAAAAGGGGGGGGGTGCTGGCTTTCTCCTTCTGCTGTTGAGTTTTTGCAGGTTGTTGCAATATACCATCACTTTTGAAAGGTATGAGTTCAAGTCTGGGTCAAATATTCTTTCAATAGGATATCACAAAATTGCTAATAGAACATGCTGGGAGAATGTGTTAGTGCTTATGCATATTTCATTGCTAGTCTTTCTTCTTGTTCTGCTTTTATAAAAAAAGTGAACATATTTTTTCCTTTCAAGTGTTGTGTTTAATAGAAATCATATTTGCAGAGCTGTGTATTTCAAAATTGTGAGGATAAATCAGCTTAGACATTATGATTAATTCCAGTGTCATATA
Organism: Neopsephotus bourkii; assembly: GCF_033783945.1. NCBI lineage: Eukaryota > Metazoa > Chordata > Aves > Psittaciformes > Psittacidae > Neopsephotus > Neopsephotus bourkii. The sequence goes on from NW_026901388.1 coordinate 394,978, forward strand.
AAACTTTGTAATGGAATTACTAAAATTCATGTAAATGTCCCCCATTCCTTTTCTTGTTTTTTTCATGGGGAGGAAAAATAAGCATTTAACATTTCAAATTGACCTTTCAAACCCATGCCACATGATCCAACAAGGCTTGGGGTTTTTTTGTTTATTATTATTAGTAGTATTTTAGAAACTGCTGCTTTCAGTTTCCAATTACAAAGAAATACAAGCACTTGGAGTCACTATATATTGTATGTTTATTTATTTATATTTCAGATTTATGTAGCTACATAGTGTAAGGGTAAAAAATAATTTTATACTTGTTTGAGCTACTGGTAATACATATAGCCCTTCATATCATTACATAAAACCATAAATGACAAATCTTCTCAAACACTGGTGAGATCATTTGCTTCCTTCTTAAGGAATCAGTGCCAATTAACATCTTGTATGTCAAGATTTTTTAGAAGGGCCAGAGGTGCTAATGTATTAGGGACCAACAGGGAAACAGCTGTGAAATGCCTCAAAGGAATTAGACCACATAACTAAAAAAAGGTGACACAGTCAATTACCCAGCTGAAGTGCCTCTATACTAATGCCTGCAACATGGATAACAAGCTGAAGGAGCTGGAAGCTATTATGCAGTTAAAAAGTTATGATCTTAAGTGCAGTTGAATGAAACACATAACTAGAATATTGCAATTGATAGCTATAAACTGTTCAGAAGAGACAGGAAAGGAAGGAGAGGTGGGAATGTTGCCCTCTATGTAAAAGAATGGATTGACTGCCCAGAGCTGTCTTTGAAAAACAGCAATTAACAGGTTGAGAGCTTATGGGTAAAAATTAGGGGTCAAGCCAATAAAGAAAACTCTGTGGTCTTTGTTTATTACAGGTCACCTGACCAAGAGGAGGATGTTGACAAAACATTCGTACTCCAACTACAGGAAACAAAATGTTTACAGGCTCTGATCCTGCTGGGGAATCACCCAGTTATCTGCTGGAAAAGTGGCACATAAAGCACACTTGCAGAGAGTCAAGGATAATTTTTTAATGCAGCCTGACCAGAGGAGTGTTACTAGGTCTGTTGCTCACCAACAATGAATAACTAATTATGGATGTCAAGGTTGGTGGCAGCCTTGGCTGCAGTGATGATGTTTTGGTGGAATTCACATCTTGAGGAATATGGGCCAGGTGAAGAGTAGAATCATAGAATCATAGAATAGTTAGGATTGGAAAGGACATTAAGATCATCTAGTCCCAACCCCCCTGCCATGGGCAGCTGTGCCTCACACTAGACCATGTCGCCCAACCCTCTGCCCAACCTAGCTTTGAGCACCACCAGTGATGGAGCATTTACCACTTATTTAGCAACTTGTTCCAGTGCCTCATCACCCTCATAGTAAAGAACTTCTCCCTTATATCCAGCCTAAACTCCCCCTGCTTTAGTTTGAACCTGCTACCGCTTGTCGTATCACTACAGTTCCTGATGCAGTGTCCTTCTTCAGCATCTAGTAGAGTCAGGATGCTAAATTCTAGGAGTGCCAGCTTTCAGTTGTTTAACAAATTAGTGGATGAGACCCCCTGGGAAACTACCCTCAGGGACAAAGGAGCTGAAGAGAGCTGGCAACTCTTTAAGGACATTTTTATTAGAGCCCTCCATTCCCACGTGTAATAATTAGGGCAAGAGAGCATGGGTCAGTAAGGACCCCCTGGTTAAAGTAAAGTATAAGAAAAAATAAAGTGCTCAAGACCAGCTTTGATGGGGCTTTGAGAAACCTGGTCTAGTAGGAGTTCCTGCCCATGGCAGGGTGGTTGGAAGTAGATGATCTTTAAAAGTGCCTTCCAAACCAAACCATTCTATGTTTCTGTGATTTATTTCTCCTTATCCTTTCTTTGGCGGGTCACTCAGCCAATTTGGAGGGAAGAAAAGAGAGGGAGGAAATCTATATCTGAGAAAGGGTTGTGTTATATGTTTCCCGAGACAAGCTATTGTGATTAAATAGCTTGGTGATTTCACAAGAAAAGTTTTTGTGTCTCTATGTTCTAAGTCTAACACTTCAGGATAAATCTGCACACAAAAAGCAATTTCTTTCTGATTTTTTTAATTATTACTTGTGATAAAAGCTCAAGTGTTTCTTTTTATGTGGCTTAGAGTTTTATTATGGAAATTACATAACCAAGTTGCTGTCACCTTGACCTGCTCTCCAAATCCCCTGTAGAAATCTGTAAAATTATACATATGCCCACACAATAGTATATGGAAGGCAGAGGAAGCTATTATGCTTCATGTGGCACATACTTCTTGAGGACATTTTAAAAAAACCAAATGTTTAAAGCAATTGAGTCATCCTTTTTTGTTTGTTTTTTTTTCTGTGATTCATCCCATAAACTTAATTTATCACCCAGTAAAGAATGGTCTCTATTCAGAACATACAAATATTCTGTTAAGCTAAATTGCTTTCAGTGTCTCTTATATGCAAGTGACAATAATTGAGGTAATTTAGAAAATTTATATGAGAGAGAAAAAAATGTGAAACTGTAATATGACAAAGGAAGAAATTAAGTATTATCAAGAATATCTATTTCATTATTAAAATAGAAAATTAGGTAGAAAAAATATATACTCTGACATAAAATATTATTACTGTAAAACATTGGCATGTTTCACTACCTGAACTAAAAAATGCATTAACTGCCATCTAAAAAAAAAAAAAAATCACAATTTTTTAAGCACATCTTACAAAAAAAAATATTTGTATGATCTGTTTGCATCACTTTCTGACTTTTTGGCAAATATACGCATCACAGCTCAGCAGCTGCTGAGGGTTTATGCTGGAGTTTTAATGGCAGACACAAAATGTACTGTATTCAAAGCCCCTTTATGAATGGGTAGAGATAGAATTATTTTGTAGAGCAGTGGCTGAGATGCTAAATTGCTTGTTTGATTGAGAAGGAGGAAGCAATTGCTTCTTTGGGTTTAAAAGAGTGTTTATGGATCAGTGTGTTCTGGCCAGGAAAAAAAAAAAAAAGATTTTTTTTCCTTGACAATTGAAAACAAAAAAGAAATGGGCTTATTTCACAGTGTACAAACCACTTCACAGAGTGCTACTCAGTAAGCAACAGTTTTTCGATCTCTGCATCTTCAATCCCCACTCCATGTGGGTTTATATTTTGGTAGGCTGACAGTCTGTTCTGCTGTCTTCATAGTCTTTGATGTCTGAAATTAGCCTGTTGCCTTTACTCTTTCATATGAACTCTTTCAGCATGTTTTCCATATGTGCTATCTATTGCTTTTCTCTAGGTAAGTGCTTGGGAGTACTGAAGAATTTTTAAATTTATGTCCATCTCTAATTCCCAGATCCAGTATCCAGCCCCACAAAACTTACAACTGCAGATGAAACCAATTTTGATTCAGCAGTGAAGCACAAGAAAGGAAATTTCTCAGTGCCTGTAACAAACATAGCTTGGAAGTAGAAGACATAGAGTTATGAGACAGTAGAAAAGAGCATACTGCCTGCAACATCTGACTGCTTTCAGTCTTTGACCGTGCTTACCTTTCTCAATTGTTATAAAATGTTTAAATACTTTTACAATGTGAATTACCATTAAATGAAGACTCTTCCCAGTAGAATGAATCACAGAAAGTATTATGTTTGTTTGCATTAAAGATCCTAACTAATAAAGAGGGAGAGGGAAAGATTTCTGGAGACTTTGTATCATCTCATTCCACTGTTGGGCAACTTGAAACGTTTGAAATTAAATTCAATATATGGTAAAAGCAACAGGCTTTGAATTATTCCCTGTTATTCCTCATTTTTGTTTTCTCCCTGCCTTAATGATTGTGATCAGTGTTGGACTTCCTAAGACAGAAAAATCAGGTGCAGAGAAGTTTAAATTTAATAGAGTTGGGACAGCTTTATAAGAAGCAATCTAAAGGTTGTTCTGTTTCCATGGTATCTCTCTTTCAGTAGACCTCATGCTACATGATTACAACTAGATCAGTAGCATCAGCATTTCCACATGCAGAAACTTATCTTCTTCCTTTGTACCCTTTAGCAGATTTCATAAACCTAATAGATTTTTTTGTCCATGTGTTAAGATAGTAAAACTAAACCAGCCAGCTGGATTGCACATTTATAAATTGCTGCTTTAGACTAAAAAGATTAAATTTTAGTCCCTCATCTCATTCTACTAAGTACAAGATTAGTTCTTATTAGCTGGAAAGCATACAAATGTTTAGTGAAACACAAATTTTATTTCATAAACTTTTCACATAAGGATGTATAGACACAATTAAATTGAGTTTGAGGATTACTATCTATCCACAAAGATATTTCAGGCTGTATTTGTGTGGGAGATCCTTCAAGAAAAATCCCTGAAGACACTGAAATACTTCTTCTGGTTTGGGGTTTTGTTGCTTTTTTTTTTTTTTTCTTTTAAGGCAGTGATTTATTTTTAGGTCCAGACATGGGAATTTCTTCTGTGTGCAATAATTGACACTAATGAGGGGTTTTGATTTGCCCTACTATTTTTTTTTTCCAGCTGTGTAACATTATTGTTTGTTCTTTTTAAAATAAAAAACAAACCCAAACCACCCAGTTATGGCACCTCAGTTCATAGTTTTGAGAAAATGATTTCTAGGAGCCTTTTAAGAACTTTGAAATCCAACACCATTTGTTACACTTCACAGGATAATTCTCTAACATTAACAAAAATCTAATATTTGCATATTTGCTTTTTTTTAATGCAAGTGATTCTAAAATATTCTCATGCTTCCTATTACATCTACATGTAATATCTGGTGAGAACAGGGAATATCTACATTAGTTTTTTGAAACATTATTTTTTTGAAACAGCAATGAATGGCACAGTTGGTAAAAATGCATATATAGATAAATGTTTCCATTCTGGAATTTCGATAAAATAACTCCTTAAGATTGTAATCTGAAGATTTTATGTCCCTAGTTTTTATGTCCTGGCTTGCTTAGCTTTGTCACGTCTTCAAGAGATGCAACACTTAGGTAGCTTTTTTAAGAAATGTGGTTTCTACTGACCAAAAAGCTTAGGTAATGCTGCATTTTAGGAGAAAATATGTAATTTAATACCAGAGCCTGTAAATGAGAAAAGTATCTGGAATGTAAATATTCAGCAATAGGAGTCTTAGTAGTTGCACTTGAAATATTTGTTTGTGGATAAGGGTGAGGAGAGGATGAAGAGAAAATAAAAATGCTGTAAAGGAAAGGAGGACACAATCCAAAAGTATATTTGATTCAGCAGATAGTTTTATTTATTAAAATAGACACAGAATTTTCCACAAGGCCCAGTGTCTACCTATTTTGAGAAGATATATTTAAATATCTAGAAAACATTTTCCAACAGGAGTTAGCAGGAGAATGTACATTTTTCTTTCTTTTTTTCAGGTGATATCTTTAATCAGTTTATGAATCATACCATGAAATCCTGTGAAGCCCAGTACATTGCCGAGGACATAACTTTAAGAAAACCACAGTGCACTAAAACTTTCAAACCAGGCCCTTTATAGGGTAGGTCCTCATCTTTGCCATTGAATACAATACCTATAACTATCTTGTGCAGTTGCAAGAGTTGGCAGAATGAGGACGCACTGTCAAAGGCACAACAGTTGGGCAGAGGTACATCAGACTAGGTCTGAATGCAGTGTCATTCTGTCCATACAGTTTGGTGCCTGTGCCTTTGGATTTGGAGATCATGGGCTGTGTCTAGCAGTTGAAGTGTTCAGGAAGTTTCCAGGCTGTGCTGTTACTTGATCACCTTTGCTCCATGCTTTATGCTACAGTACCAACAACCTGTGCATGAACACATCTTAGCCTAGGAAAATACTTAGGTGTAGCTGAATACCCTCTATAATTATGAAAGGGCATAGGAAACCTGGACTTGTGAGAAGTTTAAATACTAGCCTAATACTTCCCTGGACTTCTGTTACTGTATCTGTAATGTTAAAGCTTCCCATTTAAATTAGAAAATTGGACATTGTATATACTCAGTAGGATCTGAATTAGGGAGATTTAATATATTTTTACAGAATTATGCTTTCAACTGAATTCTAAATAGGTTTCTTTTCAGTATGGTGCATTGCAATTTAGGCTTTCTTTACCTATTTCTTTGAAAATAACAAGAAGAAAAACAAAAGGTTTCTTTAAATAAGGTGGTCTTAAATTGTGGCATAATTGATACTTACAAATGTTTTCTGAAGCTGTAACTATAGGTAGAGTAATGATAAATATTGAAACATTTTAATTTATTAAGCAATTTTTAACTACAATAAAAGCAATTTCATATTAGTGTTTAAGCTTCTGTTTTTTCAAATCTATGAGAAGAAAATTACTCTTAGAACTTCAGAACTCAAAGGGTATCAGTACAAAACTCTATAAATATTTTTTCCTAAAGAGCATATAAAAAATATTTTACATGTATTTTTGAAGGTTGAAGAATTTTCCATTGAAAACAAATCTGAAAAATGTAGTGCTTATACTTTAATGTTTTTCCTCCCTACAATACTATTGATTTTTATGAAAATCTTAGATTTAGAAAATAAAAAAGAAATATTAATTTCCAGCTCAGTCAACCAGTCAGTTCACATAAGCAAAACGATCTGTTGAAAAGTCCTGAAATGCTTAACTTCAGCACGTCAATACTGACCAACAGTAAACCATGTTGTATTTCTTCTGAGTTGAACTGGTGATTCCACTTCTTCCATAAAACTTGCATATCCTGACAACGCACAGGATGTTACGTGATGTAGTACTTTCAACACCCCTAAAAATGCTGCATTCATGTCAGAAAAAAATTATAAATCATCAAAATGTTAGACTCAAATGCATATTTATAATAATTCAGAATTGAAACTTTTCATGATTTGCATTACATAAAAAAATCTTACATCAAAAAGTCATAAAAAATGGTATCTGTACATCTCAGCTGAGATGAAATTCCAAGGGGAGATAAAAGATTTTCGGATAAAATGGTTTTAAGTAGTTGCTTTAGCTAACAAACTATTGACATTTAAATCACCTTGCTAAAGATTATAGGAAGAGTAAGAAGTAATATAAGTTATTAAACTATTATAAAATCCTAGCAGACAGCATTCACAAAAGGTATACATAACTGGCTTACCTCCAGTAATTATAGTAAAATAGGAATATCTATTCCTTCACAAAAATTAAGTGCAACTATGAATATCGATGTCAGACTATGGATAGGTATGACGTCAGTGATTTAAAATCAAGTGTTCTCATATAGTTTATGCTTAGTTTAGTTCTTTAAGCACATGAAGCTAGAAAAGCTGAAATACTGTGTTTTAAATATAAGAATCTGTTCTAAGATCTTAGTGAGATGCTTTCAGTTGAATTTTCTTCAGATAGTTAAAAAGCTCTGTATGCAACATATTTGCTCAAAGAGGTGGGATTTGTTTCTAAATAAATTTTTAATGCTGATCTACAGATGTGCTGTGCCATGGAGTAGCTAAATTGTGTCTTGTGATTACGTTAGCTTCATATTCCAACTGATGCCAACAGTTAGGTTTCTTGAAATGTTTCATTAAGAAAATAATTTGGCTGATGTATATAATTCCTGTTACCCCAGCAGCTTCAGGAATGGAAACCACAGGCAGATGATGTTTAACCATGCCAATTGCAAGGTCCTACACCTCAGTCGGAGCAATCCCAGGCACAGCTACAGGCTGGGCAGAGAAGAGATTCAGAGCAGTCCTGCAGAGAAGGACTTGGGGGTGCTGGTTGATGAGAAAATGAACATGAGCCGGCTTCAGTGTGCGCTTGCAGCCCAGAAAGCCAACCATATCCTGGGCTGCATCAAAAGGAACATGACCAGCAGGTCGAAGGAGGTGATCGATCCTGCCTCTCTATTCTGCTCTTGTGAGACTTCACTTGGAGTATTGTGTGCAGTTCTGGTGTCCTCAACATAAACACGACATGGAACTGTTGGAACAAGTCCAGAGGAGGACCATGAGGATGATCAGGAGACTGGAGCACCTCCCATATACAGATAGGCTGATAAAGTTGAGGCTGTTCAGCCTGGAGAAGAGGAGGCTGCGTGGAGACCTCATAGCAGCCTTCCAGTATCTGAAGGGAGCCTATAGGGATGCTGGGGAGGGCCTCTTCATTAGGGACTGTAGTGATAGGACAAGGGGTAACGGGTTAAAACTTAAACAGGGGAAGTTTAGGTTGGATACAAAGAAGAAGTTCTTTACCTTGTGGCTGGTGAGGCCCTGGAATGGGTTGTCCAGGGAGGTTGTGAATGCTCCATCCCTGGCAGTGTTCAAGGCCAGGCTGGACAAAGCCTTGGATGACATGGTTTAGTGTGAGGTGTCCCTGCCCATGGCAGCGGGGTTGGAACTAGATGATCTTAAGGGCCTTTCCAACCTTAACTATTCGATGATTCTATGATTCTATGCTATGCTTGAACTGATCAGTTTTTGGTTTAACATACTCCCAGCTGCACAACTCCTGAGGCTCCTTTGACTGCAACGACTGAAGTCTGGCAAACCTCATGTAGTGCCCTAACAGCTGTTGCTTGCTTTCTAACATGATACTGATATATTTACACAGAGAATGTTTATGAATGTAAACCAAGAATGACTACATATATGCTCAGACAATCCCAGGGGATCCTCCTTTTCAAGTTTTTATATCATAAAGCTATTATAATGAAAAATCTGGTCACTTGTATCAGGTTTTTGGGGCTGTGTTGCTGAAGTTGCTCTGTACTGTAGAAAAGCTCTGTTCTCTTCTACTGGGAATTAGAGTAAGTACTATGGAAGATGTTGAAAAAATATAGTTTTGGTTACTTTTACCTCAAACAACCAAACTCAGCCAGCTAAATTTATTGGCTATCATTGTATTCCCTGGTAAATAAAGGCTGCAACCACTACAGTCTTATGTCTTCTCTGAGAGACTTTTTCTTTGCTGCCAGATTATATTCAGAAAACTATTATTTTTTCCCCCAGTGAATCATTTTATTTTCTAGAACTTAGGGGGAGGGAAGAGTTACACAAAACCAAACCGAAACATACATGTAAAAAAAATAAAATATATGAAGGGAATCTTCATAAACAATGCTTAGATTTGCCAGTTTGCAAAATGGCAGTATTCCAACCAACAGGTCTTTGTATGAAACATTATCAAGGGATATGGGATAAAGGTTTTGTGTTCCTCTGCCTGAATATAAATCTCTCATATGTAGAAGACTTCTCTAACTACTACTCTATAATACCTCTGTCTATGCTATTGACATGGTATGATTTTAAGTTTGCTTAAATGCTGTTTGCACAAAATAACTTTATCCTAGTGTTTAGGAGATTCTCCTGACCATTTGAGAGACCACTTTGATTTGAGCAGTGTGTAGAAATGCAATATTTTATATCCTTATAAAGGGGACAGTTTGTAATCTGATCTTTGCACGTTCTAAATAGCAGGAGCAACACAGCTCACATTCCAGCAAGGCAAAATTTAAACTTTCCATTTCTCCTCTCTGTATTTCTACAGAGTTACTACATTATACTTTTCTTCACATTTTTTTCCTCAGAATTCCTCATTCACGCAGTCTCTCTAGAAGTTACTCTATTGTTTCCTAAGGTTTTGGCAGCTGTACCTTCCTCCCTACCCCATCTGTCTCCTCCCAGATGCTCACTTTTATATAATTCTGGTTTAGGTATTTAAAACAAATAAACACAAAATTAAATATCTTTGCCAAATTTCCTAATGAAGATTCTGGTCCCATCTGCCCCTCTGTTCTCACCAGATGCCCAACCCTATCCTTTTCCTTGTTTTCTGAGTTGTCTCTGTTGGTAAACTAAGAACTCCATTTTGAATAAATACCCCTTGTGACAGAGTTTCAGTAATCTGGTTTCTTTTTTGGTATCAAGATAAAGAGTAAAAAGCTAAGACAACTTGTTCCTTCTCTCAGATCTACGTGGGAAATTTTGGCTAAGATACCTGAAAATAAGGGAAGTGGGGTAGTGGATCTTGTATGTTTTTACCAAAATACTCTTCTATGATTTTCCTAAAATACTCTTTTCTGATTGATGTCAGTTCCTATCTTACCTGGCATACACGTGTGCAGTTAACAGAAAGCCTGACTTTGCAATCCAGATAACAAAACTATAGATTTATAGTCATCTAGCACAACTAAAAATTAATCATGGACGACTGAGTTCCTATTGTTATTTTATGTGAAAGTGTAATAAGTACACTTAGTAGTTCTAAGCCATTAACTATTTGTAAACAATTAGCAAAGAGAAAGACAAAGCAAGGTGTTTATTTAATTTTCTGATCTGAGCACAGATATTTCTTAAAAGTCCATGGTTACTCTTTCAATAATACCAGTTTCTTACAGGGGTAAAAGAAGGGAGGAGGCATGAAGATAGATATCTCCTAGATGCATAGTCATGTTCTTCCTTTTCTATTGCAGTAAGTTTTCAAATGTTGAGAGCAGAGATTATCTGTAAACATTTACTTCAGAACAGGGACATTATCAGCTAATTAGATGCACTTCTGGACACCTCAGTATTCCTCCTTTTTTAAAATAAGATTATTAAAAATACAATTTAACAATCATTTTGGAAAATGCTTGGAAGTGTGCCAGTGTAAATTACTTAAAATAACTTTGTGTCTCAAAAAAAGTGAAACCTATACTTTGTCCTTCCCTCCTGGTCCTTTTCCGACAGGACATACTCCTACTGATGTTTCCACTGCTTTTCTGTTTGGCACGCTTTACTAAATCCAGGGAATCACACTATCAATCACAGACTGAAAAAGTTAATAGTGACACAACACACTGTTACAGTTTAAAAGTAAAATACAAATGCATTTTATTGTAACATATAGGAGCTTTTGTGAGAACAATGGCATTTCATGCATTATTTTTCTGCTGTAACAGACTATCCCAGCAGAGAACAGTTGGCACATCTTTGTTATTTGTATAGTTGGATCTCATGAGAACAGCAATAAAGAAAGTTGCTGTAATGGCTATTTACATTAATATATGGGCACTGGATTTCTGCCAAGCAAGCTTTTTCACTTAGATGTCTAATTAGAAAAGGGGGTTTTGTTGTTTTTGTTTTCTCAGCCATTTCAGTAACCATTCTAGAATGCTAATCCTTACTATTAGCTGCCAAATGCTGAAGGTCTTACACATATTTGACAAACAAATCAGATTTAATATCATCAGTGAAATGATGCAAGCAATTTTCTCCTTTATGAAGGGTATTTAGAGGCATTGTGTCTTGATGGTATCACTAGCTAGAAATATTATTTGATGTCAGAAATGTTGAAGAGCTGTACTAAACTATTACTTGCTCACCATCATTAATGTGTTGTTATCATTTTGTGTTATCTTAAAGATGGTACTTTGCCACAGCTACAAAAAAATGTCACTATATATTAGAAGTTTCTCTTAAGTCCAAGGTCCTTGATAAAAATTCCTAATGATGCTGCTTATGATATTCATAAACAGATCAGAAGTCTTTCACAGAGGTGCTAATAACTATCTCTGTAATTATTATTTCTCCCCAACCCAACCTTTCAACTTCTAAATAATTTTCAGCTACCAGGCCAGGGCCAGCTGTGTTAGGCTTAGTCCTGAGTGGAACTTTCGTGCCAGCTTCCTTGCATGTCATAGCTTGCCAATCAATTCCCACAGCAGCAGTAGAGGTCTTGCTGCAAGTACAGGGCTTCAATCCAGGCTGTCATAAGAGGTTAGGGCAAATAGATTTGGAGAAATAAACATGTCATAAAAGGGGATGCTAAACAAGGCTGGAGATATTGTTTGGAATCTTAATATTCACAGGGCATAACCAGTTCTGTCTGATTGCTGGTGATGACCTTACAAGATAACAGAATACCAGCCATTTGGCAGTAATATTTAGATGCCAACATTCACTAAAATACACCACTTCTGAAAAAGATTCCTATTTTGTACATAAAATGTGCTACATATTATACGCAGCATAGTAATGCTAAAGTAGAATGTCTTTTCAGTTAGTCTCATAGTTAAACTCAGTTGCAGTGCTCATCCTATACAAAGAATGCTACCATATTCATGAAATCTATACTTACAAAGCATGATAGACTACTATAAGAAATACTTTTTCCTCCCTACGGTTTTGATATGACTACTTCATTCATTAGTTTAGGTGGCAAAATTACTGCCTGATAACCTAAACAAATGCTTCACCTACTTTTTATGAAATCCACATGTAGCAGTGCTAGTTTATGGATCTAGTCTGGGCATTATATTGACCTGTGTCTGTAATGGCAAAAGGAAGTTAGAATAAGGTCCACTTACAAGTTAATGAATAAGAATGTCTGACATGAATTGAAACAAAGTGTACCAATTGTCCTGTCAATACTCATCAGATACAGCTTGGGAAAAACCTACAAGAAAACTCAAAGCTCCAGAATATTAGAAAATTCTGAGTTATGATAAAAATGAGATACAAATGGAAAGCTGAGGTTATTTGGACAAAACCTTAGGTGACATGGTTTAGTGGGAGGTGTCCCTGCCCATGGCAGGGGTGTTGGAACTAGGTGATCTTAAGGGCCTTTCCAACCCTAACTATTCTATGATTCTGTGATTCTATGATTTAAATGTGGACCTTAGTTGCTCATAGTGCTGGATGGGACTACATGGCAGGGGCCTAAATACCATTATTTCCTTTCAAACCAAGAACTAATGCCAGGAACTAAGGAGCTGCAGTAGTGAAAAATCTCATGTCTGGAGGCAAGGACCACAAGGCTTTGGATTAAATTTGAAATTTGTTTTTAATGGAGAGGAGTAAAACCCAAATGGTCCAAAAATAAAGAAGGCCATAGATTTGGTCACAAAGGGATAATTTGATGGTTGGGTAAATTTTGAGCAGAAGTTTCATGTAAAACGACCAGGATTGGCATATGATGCAATATAAGAACTTGGTATACAAGTGTATTCTAGTGTTTCTTAGAAAGCAATGGTGCAACTTTTGGTATTGTTTGATCATTATTAGTGAGTGCAAACAAGGAATTAATAGAAACTTGGCATGCTCATTAGATATTCCTCTTGGCATAAAATAATCTTTTTTGCTGTATACCTAAAGTAAAGCAATACTCTAAGAATTTAAAGCTAATGCCTTAGGCAAATATAATTAAAGCGATTTATTTCATAGAGTCATAGAATATATGGCTGGAGGGGATCTCAGGATCATCTGATCCAACCTGTCTTGGCAAAAGCATGGTCTACACCAGATATCCCAGCACCCTGTACAGCTGAATCTTAAAAAATATCCAATGTTGGGGAATCCACCACTTCCCTGAAGAGATTATTACAATGGCTAATGGTTCTCATTCTGAAAAAAATTTCCTTTTGTGTCCTATCAGAATCTTCGTAGGAGTAACTTGCACCCCATTATTTGTAGCAGTAACTTGAATATTACGCAATCGATAATAATATTTAACTATTCACTGAATTATTTGAAAAACATAACTTTGTGACAAGAAGCTCAGAAGGAATTATGCATTGTAATTTATTTATTTGAATGTTTGTCAAATAATGTATCTTTAATTCTTAACTAAAGCAATTGGTTTACAATGCCTCATTGATAATCCAAGGAGATACTTTCACAGGATCCACACACTGTGAAAACTGAATTAATTTCCAGACTAATGCTAAATAAGTTTAACTTTTGTCCTAGTACTGCATGACTGTAGCTCAGTGCGGACTAATTGAGGCACTGTGTTGCTTTTGTACCTGACATGCTTACCAATCTACCTAGAAATAATTTGTCATAGCCTATGTTTAATGAGTAAAAATTTCACTTTTCATGCATCAGTCACTTGTAAACAACATTGAATTTGTCCTGTGAATGATAATACAACTCTTAAAAATTATCATGAAAACCCTACAGGTCAACTGCCTTTATCCCTTCATCCTATTAGCCTGTCTTGTGAAAGAAGTATTTTGAACTATGCTGTTTGGGTCCCAAACCTCTGGTCCACCCCTTTTTGAAGAAAAATGAAATAGGAGAGAAACAGAGAGCTACAAGGTAAGAACACATGAGAAAACTGTATAAACAAAGGATGGAAATAGCTAATTTTTGGAGAGAAGGAAAGAATAGAATTGGTCTTTTCCCTTTTCTGATAATAAATTTGGGTCTCTTGATGGCACTCACTGCTCTTCTACAGAGGAAAATAAATGTATTTTGGATTCTGTGATGAAACATTACTTAAGAAGAAATCTTATTCTTGAAATCACCATAAACCCCCTTAATCCCTTGTGTATGAAGTAGACAAAATTTGTCTCACACCTTTGTTGTCTGTAAATACATTTTGGATTCTGTTGTGTACTGATATGTTCAGAGGTTGAGAGGGTTTTAGGACAGTAAAAGATATATATATCTGTCCCATTTGAGAGCTACAGCTAATGTTGGTGATGCTTCTATTTTCCAAAAAAGAAATCTGTTCCCTCAATAAGCCTAAAACAATTAAACCAAAAGAGAGATATGACACTTGTTATTGATTTGTTAATGTTAAATTTAATTACAGATTTAAATTAGTAATGTTAATGTTAAAATTTCATTACAGAATCAAATTAGTAAAATCCGTACACTCTTATGGGACTATGTGGTCCATATGAGACCAGATAGTCCCATAAAAGCAATATTGCCAGTTAACACCTGAGCCCTCCCACCACACTATAATGCCAAATTACATAGACTCAATATTCTTGTCTGTTGATCACATGGGTGCTCTGCTTACCAGAAAAAGAAGAAAAATAGAAGAGTCTGGATTTATGATTGTATTTCTAACAAGTATTTTATCTCACTTGATATAAAGGAAACTTTCCCAGCAACAGCTGGTGTTTATAAGTAATTAAAAACATTACAGAATATTCTAGTGTGTTTGCTTACTGTGTTATATGAACTTTGCCTAAAAGGATTAATAGGTTATAAACAAAAATTGTAATAATGTTTTAGAAAATAGGTACTCAGCTTCTTTTAGATGGATAGTAAGTAACACAGATAGTCAGTTCACATAGTTTAATCACTACTGCTCAGTGGAACAACAGGGAGGAACACTGTATCTTCCTTCAGGTCTTAGTCCTTGACCACATGTAGGTTCACCTGAGATATAATTAATCAGTTCCATAAGCATTTTTCAACTCTAACATTTCTTACATTGACATCAAAGGCAATTTACATTAACGTCTCTCATTTTTCAAAGTTTAGTAGTATCCAGGAATTCGCATATTAAGCTCTCCTTCAGTTGAACATGGTGAGTTGCTGATTTAATCCTATGACTGAGTAAAAAGTGAAATAAGCATTTGACTCGCTGAGGAGTAGAGCAAAGCAGAAGCATGATACTTTAGCGTGCTAAATTTTATATTCTTCAGCCATAGCTCAACATAAAAACCACTTAAATCTCCTCCCAGAAAGTCTTGTAATAATTTGGGGCCTATAGTAACTTGTATTACACTATATTATATATAGAAAAATAGCAATAGAGAGCTGATAACAGAATTATAGAATCACATAATCATTAGGTTTGGAAGGGACTTCTGGAGATCACCTAGTCCAACCCCCTGCCAAGGAAGGGACACCTAGAGCAGGTTACACAGGAATTAGCCCAGGCAGGTTTTGAATGTCTCCAGAGAGACTCCACAACCTCTCCGGACAGCCTGTTCCAGTGCCACCCTCAACATAAAGTTCTTCCTCATGTTGAGGTGAAACTTTTTGTGCTCTCTTTTCTTCTCATTTATGGAACACTGCTCCTTGCCTTGTTGCTGGGCACCACTGAAAAGAGTCTAGAAACATCCTTCTGACACCCTCCTGTGAGATATTTGCATACAGTAATGAGATCCCCTCTCAGTTACTATAATGACTCTGTTCCCAAATGCTCTTTGCTCATATTAAGACAGTGCATTAGGTCACTTAAAAAAATTCTTTGGATGTTTGTATTCACCTTTTTACCACATTTTTTTAGTGGCTTAGTTTTAAATTTTGAAATTTACATGTGACACATGAACTATTACATGTGACACATAGTACTTTATTTTTTAATATTACTGTTAGTAGTTCTTGAAATGTCAATTATATTAAACAGTACAATTCTTCAAGTTCAAACCTGGAAAACTTACTTGGCATAGAAATAAAAGATGCCGTATTACTGAAGGTGTATTTTTGTCTAGATGAACCATTTATAATTTCTGGCAAAGAAATCAAACAATCTCTATATCTAGCTTCTTTGCTTGACTGCATATCAAAAGAAATCCTATCATTTGAATAAATTCATTAGCTTTGTTTCCAGTATGGAAGCAAAGCTTTGTTTTGCCTATCTCTTCCTTCACTGTCCATGCATACATACAAAATAAAGCTGATAATAGCCATACTTTGCCTTGAAGTGTTCTGTAAAGATAATTTATCATTTATCACTTCTTCTTCTTCTTTTTATATTATTATTTATCATTTGTGGAATGGTTATAAGAATAACAAAACAATGAAATGTGTGATTTTTCTTCTAAAAAGTTTACCACTCAGGGCATTATTATGCCCTTTGTGATGTTGGCATTATATACAATGCAATTGTTCCTAACACAATCTTCATCTTTTACCTGTAAGGTCTGTGGAAGTAGAAAAGCTAATGAACAATCAGGTTTCAACTTTCAAAAATGTTGGTTATTAGTTTTTTTCAAAGCAATTTAAGTAACTGAATTTCTAGAATAGCACTCATATGCAAATTACATTTAAGATCAGCACTTTCGCATATGATAATGGTACTGCTGAGGTCATCTATAAAAGTTGCAACGGTGTAGTCTTCTCAAGAGTCCAGATAGAGAAGCTTTTGAAAGGTGATAGTCTCCTGGATTGTTACACCAATGTTTGTAGTGTCCCTCTTCTTTTTTCTTTTTTTTGTTTTCTTTTTTTTTTTTTATTGGTCGGTTGGTTTTTGTAAGGGAAAATATTAGGTTAGATTTCAGAAAGAAAGAGGAAAATAACCCTCTGGAGAGAAAATTCAATCCAGGAAAATATGAAAAATATGCAAAACAGTGAAAAATCATTAGACTAATATTACAGAATCATAGTATGGTTTGGGTTGGAAGGGACCTTAAAGATCATCTAATTCTACTCTGCCCTGCCATAAGTGATGACACCTTCCACTAGACCAAGTCACTTAAGCTTCTTCCTTTTATCTAGTATATATCTCCCCTCTGTCAGATTAAAGCCATTGCCCCTTGTCCTGTCACTACAGGCCCTTGTAAAAAATCCCTCTCCAGATTTCCTGTAGACCCTCTGTTGTAAGGCTGCTGTGAGGTCTCCACGCAGCCTTATCTTCTCCAGTCTGAGCATCCCCACTTTCTCAGCCTGTCTTCATACGGGAGGTGCTCCAGACCCCTGATCATCCTTGTGGTCCTCCTCTCTACTTGCTTGAGCAGGTCCACATCTCTCTTCTGCTGAGGGCCCCAAAGCTGAATGCAGTGGTCCAGGTGGGGTCTCATGGGAGCAACGTAGAGGGGGAAAAACCCCTCCCTTGACCTGTTGGTGCTCCCTTTGATACAGTCCTGCATATGGTTGTCTTTCTGGGCTGTAAGTGCACATTGCCAGGTCATGCTGAGTTTCTTGTCAATCAGCACCCCCAAGTCTGTCTCTGTATATCTACATCATAAAATGATTTTCAGTTGGTAGATGGGCTTTCTTTCCCATTTTGTAATCACCATTTCTCTTCTGATTTTAGATTTTCCTTCAAGATCTGAAAAGCTCAGGTAGTATAAGAAGACTGTTTCTTACCTGCTAATGCTGAGGAAAGTTTCTGGATTTTGGTACACTTCTATAGTATGCAAATTAAACTACCTTTTTAAGACAATTACCTGGTTTTATTCTGTGCATGTGTTTTTCATCTTTCCTGTCACCTGTGCAGGGAAAAATAAAAAAAAAGGGCCCAGTGGAAAAACTAGTTAACACATCATTAGAAAACAGAAACAAATTATAAGAGACATTAAAATGTGATTTTAGCAGGTACAGTCCTGATAATATTACAAAGTTCTGAAAGGAGCCTCCAAAAGTATTATGAAACACTTTGTATACCCCCAATTGCTCCAAATGATCCAAAATTGTCGGTAAAATGGAGAGAGAGTCATAGAAAATGAATGAAACCTGGCAGGTCTATGAATATAATTCTATCTAGTTTCTTAACAGCATTTTGAATATACCCCATCATAATCCATCATATAAAACAAATGCTTTACAATTCTGGAGAAGATTCTCCTAGGTATTTTAGACAGGACAGAGGTAAAAGTAAATTATTCCTAATACTGAAGACAGATGTGCACTCTCTACAGAAACTCCTGAAAGTGAGTGAGAATGAATATGTGTCTAGTGGAGAAGCAGAAACTGAAGTAGACTTTGTGGGTCTACATGTCCTCCTTACACTGCCATCTCTACTTTTCTGACCTTGTATTCTATAAGAAGGTTCTAGCAACTGTACCAGGTTTCTATGCTTAAAGTGAATGATGTTGATGGGCTTGCCTAACAGGTAGAAACAAGTTATAAAACCTGGCTTGCAATGCCCAAGTACACCACAACTTGAATTTGCTTCTCCATATACAGGGAGAGAGAATTTTATCTTATTGTTGTTACACCTGTAGAAAGGGTGGAAGAAAACTGTCCATAAATACAACAAACCCCACCTTTTTTGTGTGTTCTTAACTTTCAATGGCAAAAAAGTCCTTTTGTGTGTGTATAACTTATTTTCAGTAAAAAGTGAAAGAGGAAGCAGGTACAGGTTGTGACTCCACTTGTCAGATTAATCCTTGAGTGATGTATTCAAATAATGGATTTATCTTCATAAAACATAACCCCACGCTTTTGAAAACAGTGGTAAGAATAAGGAAGACATTTGGCTAATTTTGTAGTTGAACATAACCGTTTCTTTTGGTAGGGCAACAAGGAGAGAAAGGCTGCATTCAGAGTCTCTTCATATTCATGAGGAGCTGCTGTCTTTACAGAGACAGAAGTCATCCTGAAAGATCTGCTTCTATACATTATTTTTGTTTTAATTCCTTGACATAAATACTTGGGATCATTCAAAGAGTGTAGGTCCATGTTAAAACCTTAAGACTGAACAAACTCTCCTGAAAGAATGTTTATGTTATACTAGGAATGGACAGACCTGATGAAGACATTTCTTTAGAGTTTGTCAAAAGGCCTTAATGTTCACTTCAGTTCTGTAACACTGCGATTTTTGCTTGGAGCAATCTCTTATATTCTAGCTAAATCTGTCCAGTGCACTGCACTCAATAAGTCAAATTCTAATTTCATTTAGATGTGAAGAGAACAGTTTAACTTCTACATACAAACTAAGAAACAGGACTCTCATCTGTTAAAGTCTTGCATGGTGAATGTAAGATTTGCTGCTGTGGTTTCTGCTGTCACGTATCTGGTGCAATGCATATAAGTAATTGACAAAGGAGTGTTGAGCATTTTGAGCAACTGTGTGCATGCACATGTGTGTCTTGATTCCAGGTTAGTTACATCCACAGTTCACTGTTTCTCCCTGTGCACACTGACCAGTGGTAGCTGGCATATGCTAACTTATAGCAGAAAACAAATGGCAGAACTGCACACATGCAATCTTTATAATACTGTGCTGCACCATGGGGGTATTTTATATTGTAAGCATCATAAGTAGGGCCTGTAGCAGCTTCATATTATATGTCTTTTCTTCTAATTAAAAGAAAGTGACTGAAGGAACATCAGCTGTAAGCCTGTCCTTCCTCCACCTGACAATGCATGCACCATTAAGCAAAAGAATTCAAATCAAGACCTCTTTGAAAAATAATTAATCTAAAGAGCAACATCTTATTAGTTTTGAGAAAATGCCACAAGACAATTTTATTACGGAGATGGGGAGCACCTTCATATCTTGGCCTAGTTTGGGGAAACTTAGTAACAACCCTGATCGAATGGAAAAAAATGATTTTTCAGAAATTGTTGATTTGTGTGTTCTAGCTTGGTTGAGAAAATTTCAGTAACAAACATTAATGAGAATATTCAGTCTTCTAAATATAGCTCTTTGAGAAGGGTTTCTTAAGAGGAAGGGGCAATAAGATGTTACAACCTAAAGTTTAAAACCTATTCTGAATTTTATCACGTTTTTACTGCTTACTTCAGGAATTCAGGGTAGGATATGGCAATGAAATTTTGCTTTTTCAGTGTTACACATGAAAGATCATCAGCAAATTTCTCATGTTAATGTTGTCATGAGTAATCACAGTTACTGCAACACTTGCCTTTTATTACAGATATATGTTTATTAAAATGTAGTTATAATTTATTGTGGCAGACATGCTATTTTTATCTCTGTTAAAAGAACAGCTAACCAAACCCAAAACATTTAAAATCCTGAAAAATAAAATCAATTACACAACATATAGTCAGGTTGATTAACCCTATGAAAGATAATACCTCCTTTAGTTTATTACTTGATATTTACCCTAATAAAGCACAAGCACATGTTTATTGCCATAAATTATGTGAACATCTGTTTTGCACTGAATGACCTTGTACTTTATTTCCTGCAGCTTTGACTGATAACCAGTCTGTATTTTAAGACACCAAGGACAAATAAAGTGCATGAAAGAGGTTCATGATGACAATGTAATTTATGAACATGCTGCATGAGTAATGTGGAGTATATGCACAATGATGGCACAGTAATATCTGCTTATGGGACATATTTAACAAATCATTGTGAGTTCCATTGCCTTTAGTTTCATGTGAGTTGATGGAAAAAGTGATGACATTGCAGATGGGCAACTTACGGAGGAATTAATGGAATATGGCATTCAGAGACAGTTCAACACAGTAGTGAGTGAAAGTCATCATGTCTTGCAAGTTATTTGCTTGCCTACACAGAGAAACTTAGCGCAGTGTACTGAGGTCTTAATAAACTAATCTAGTCAAGACTAGTATTAAAGAGATGTCTCATCTATATCCTACCAATATTTTTTACAATAGTTAATGATCTAATTAATTTCTTGTCACTATTTGCACTTGTCTTACTTTAAGAAAGAATATTGGCTGGTTTGGTTGTCATCACTTCCATATTCTGATCCCTTTCTACCATCACTGCAGAGATGCCTAAGGGAAAGGGAAATGTTTTCGTTTGGGGTTTTTTTTTTGTCCCCCAAACTCTTTTTTTTTTCAGGAAAAAAAAAAACAAAAACACAAACCAAAGCCTTTTGGGATTCAGACTGTTTCAGAGCTGAAACTGTCCCTTGTGCTTAACAAGCTGAAGTGAAATCAAAAGTTCCTGTTTACTGAACAGATGGGCTAGGTAAACTCATATTGAGATCTGCAAATGTATATTTTTCTAGACACATGTATAAAGGTTTTTGGACACAAAAGTAAATGTGAAGCTCAGTTTTGCCTGCAGTTTTCATTATGTCCTTAGAAGCACATGTGCATGGAGGAAAGGACTGATTTAGGAAGGCAGTTTACTTCAGAGTTTACGTCACTGCTTTACATGTTGAATTTGTGCGTGTCAGGATAAAAATACTAGGACTTATCAGCACTACCAAATCTGACTTTTTTTTCATTTTTGTGTTGTGGTTTTACTGCTTAGCAGGTGCTTATAGTAATTACTTGAGATTATTTAGTGGTTTTCTTCTTATTTTTGAGAAGTTGAAAGCTGCTGAGTTACGTGAACTTCCTCTGTCTGGCAAATCTTTCCTGAAAGGCATCCCACGGACTCATGTTGCTTTTCTCCTAGAAATTATTTGATCTGTGAGGATAAGACCCTGAAGACCTTTGTTGAAGTAATATACAGATGTAGTGCTACGCACAAACAACGATATCACTTGGGAATCCCAATTATAGACTCTGTTTTTTTCTTGTTTTTTTTTCTTTAATTATATTTAAATATAATGCCCTACATTTTAGAGCAGGACTTTTTAAATAAGTCCCATTCTTAATAGCCTAAGTCTTCCCCCCACCAAAAAAAACCATCCTACTTTTATTGTTTTGCATCTCAATGCAGATTATGCCAAATCTTTCTTTTTCATGTTATGTGTACTCTTTTACTCTTTTTTTACTTGATTCTGCTGCATTTTATAGAAGTTTTTTGTTGTTTTTCAGACTGTATTACACTCCTGTTAGTGTAGTTCAGTCAGCAATATATGTATTTGAATATTTAGAAAAATATGGGCTACTTTTTTATTTGTTGCTCCGAGATATCAGAGGGACAGATATATATATGTGTGTATGTTAAATCCAGAGACTGCATAACCAAGTTTCTCCAGTAAGTTTTCTGAAATAATTAGGTCTACTGCAGATTAAAATATACAGAGAAATTATAAGATATTATTACAAAGGACAGTCCTCATCAAGAGCATACTTTTTCTGTGATAGATTGGTTTAGGCAAAGAGGCCTGAGCAATATACTGCTCAAGAGTTGAAAATAGTTAAATTATCTATTACTGTATTATTACAATTGCTAAGTTAATTTATCTAATTAAATTAAATTATCTCTTCCTGTAGCTGATGATTTCTGGGTCTTGTAATCCTGACTGCTTCACTGCCCCATATAGCTTCAGGATTACTCCAAGATAATTATGTGGATTCAAGACCTTGGAGATACCTTGGCTAAACCAGTAGTAAAAAAAATTATGAATGGGAGATGCTATTAGTTATATATATAATTAATGGTCATATGCAGTTGGTTCTGCTAATTATTAGTTTAAATGAATTTGCACACTTTCTTTCTGCTCTATGGGAAGAGTGTTGATATCTGATTTACTTTTTTTTCCAGAAAATGTAGTGAAAATAAATACTGGAGTATACTATGAAATATTCCCAGTAGATGGGGCAGAATAAGAGCTTATTGTACACTGCTAAGAAAGACAGCTTAAACTATATATATTTAATGAACAATATGTTAATTTTATAGGAAACTACTTGAGGTCTAGCAAAGCTTTTTAATAAAAGCTTTTTATTCTAAGAAAAAAATGTAGAGGAAGAATCTGTATGGGTTATAATGTCAAGATTTTGTGCAACCTTTTCACATCCATTCTATGTTTTCTAAGAACTTCTAGCTGAAGTCCTCAATGAATACTAAAGTTTATAAATTTGATTTAATTCTAAAGATGTAGAAAAGATTTTAAGGAATGCTTTGTTTCCTACTTACTTCCAAATTAATGTGCTAAATGTAAAAAACTAAGGTTTAATTCCCAAATAACTAAACTTCATGGAGGTGGAATTATTCTTTAAGGTCTCTTACCTTTTGACTAAGGGGAATTAATGATATAGCCGCACCATCTCTGCAATATCAAGGGCCACGGTGGACCTTCTAAGTGCTCACCCCCTTACAGCAAGAAGATTATCTGATGTTGAAAAATCAAAATATAAAACACTATGCAAGGAAATTTTAGCTGCCTTCCCATTTCTGAAGAATCCAACACTATGAAATAATAAGAGCTCTTATATTAACTCATCAATTTCCTCTGTCTAACTATAAATGTAACCATTGCCAGGATATGATTATATATGATTTTTTTTTTAATTCTATAAAAAATTAAACAGCTATTATAATAGCTCCCTTCTTAATACTTAAGAACTCCTCAGCAATCAATTTTGTTTCCTCTGCTATATTCCCTAGCATACCCAACAAACACTCCACCACCCTTTCTGTATAATTGTTTGGAAAAAAAAAAACAACAAAGAACAAAAACCAAACAAACCAACAAATTGTTGTACACAAATGACGGCAAGATTAGAGTTCCCTTGAAATTAAGACACAGGATTCTGTTAATATAGTCAGGAGAGACTAGAAAGCTATTTTAGTGGAACAGCTCATAGGTGCTTTACAGTACACACCCTATATTGACATTAACTGCTTTGTCAATTTCTTTCATTATGACAGCACAAACAGCATGAATACTTGTAGAAACTTTTATGTAGTTGCCAATCCTCTCCTAGTCATGGAGTTATGAAATATGTAACAAAACCTCTGGTAATCCTTTTAAATTTTAATCTATAATCCTCTCCTCACTCTTAATGGATAACTGTGTGTAGCCAACAAAAATGGAGATTATTTGTAATCAAAATCAAGTAGTTTCTTACTGAGGTGATATTCTGAGCTCGACACACTGGCATTTCCTGTCTTTAGCTTTATTTACATATACCCTTATGTGTTTCAAACTGTAATTCTAATCCTGTCATTAAACACTATGAAAACCATATCCTTACAGCTGTGGATAGCAAATTACCACTGGACTTTGCAGCAAAGAGTTATATACCGTCTTCAAGTTTGCCAATCAGTACTCTAACCCTAAATTAAGCTACAAAAGGAGGAAAAATCCGAGGTAAAAAGCCTGAGAAGACCAGTTCCTGATTCATACTATGTAGGATCAGATGATACTCATGATGTGTCTGGTGTGCTCATGAGTATGTGCTCGTGCACCAGGCACACCATGTCGCATCAGGCACACCATGTCGCACCAGGCACACCAGTCTGACAGCAACAGGCACATGAATATGTGCTCATGCACTTTTCAGAAGGAGCCAAGCTGGGGCAAAGCATCTCCCTGCTGGCTCTCTGAAAGAGACCATGCAGTGGCAGGCCATACAGAACGTATGAACTGTGTCTGAGTATTGCAGGAAGCTAGCTCAACTGATCCAAAAGCAGGACCAATCATGTGCATTTTCACTGTGGGTACTC
Source organism: Neopsephotus bourkii (assembly GCF_033783945.1). NCBI lineage: Eukaryota > Metazoa > Chordata > Aves > Psittaciformes > Psittacidae > Neopsephotus > Neopsephotus bourkii. Next base: position 419,700 of record NW_026901388.1, read on the forward strand.
CAGGACAATGCCCACTGAACAAAGCAAGAAGAAACCTACCTGACTATTTAGAGGTAGCTACAACACAGATCAGATGGAACAAGGATTTCTGCTCTCACTGGTGCTTCAGATTGAAATCCATTTTATACCTTCTGAGATGCAAGAAATTAAAGTAAGGTGAAAAAAGAATTACAAAATCATAGAACATTCATAAATAGAACTTTACATAAATAATTCAAAATAAAGTGGCTTTCCCCACATTATTTACACATATTTGTATTTGAGCATATTGCACTGTTGAAATGTGTATTTGACTATGCGCTGTACTGAACATAACTCTTTTATAAACCTTTTCCCTCCTCTGTTTTCATAATGCTGAATATCTCATATTTTCAGCCTTCTAGGGATTTTGTTTTATTCACTGAACTCTGTAGTGTGATTGCCACTGGCTTACAAATATCTCATGTTTTCAATTATGAAAGAAGTTCTTTATACGCCTAGAGGTTTATTAGTTTTTTGTTTCATAGTTTAATTTATTAGCTTTGCCTTATTAACCCTGCAGCTAGAAAGGATAGTATCTTATTGTTAGTTTCAAATAGTGTCCTGTTAGCATCCTTCCCCTATTCTTATTCATAAGGAATTTATATAATTAAAACACATATAAATACTGACATTTTAAATTGTTACAGTTGGACCAAGAAAGCTTAATTACTCCAAACCTACAAAAATAAACTAAAATTGAATCTAAAAAGAATTTTATTGTGTCTACTTAATGTAAGATACATAATATGAAAACTTATTTGCAGATTTAAGATATCACCTCAGAGCATCACTTGTTAAGAAAGTACAATTAATATTTTGGAAGAAAATTAGCACACGAGCTGGGCAGATCCACATTTGACATCAGTAGCAGGAACCCCACGTTTTTGAACATTTACATCGTATGTATCTTTGTGATCCTAAAATAAATTGGGTTAGTCCTTACAAAGCATTTAAGTATATGCCTAGTCTATATAAAAAGTCTTTATTATAATTCAGGCAGGTACTTATCTTCTTTGATGAATTATGAGTTTATTATCCAATGTCTTCATTTTCACTGAATCACAGAATTGTTAGGGTTGAAGGGACCTCTGGAGATCAGCTAGTCCAACCCTGCTGCCAAGACAGGGACACCTAGAGCAGATTACACTGAAATACATCCAGGCAGTTTTGAATGTCTCCAGAGAGAGAGACTTCAGTGTGCCACTTGTAGCTTGTCTAATTGCTAACTGCAGATAAGACCTTCAGTGACAAAACTCTTTGGACAGACCTTGGGCTATGTGGAACCAGATGAAAACCAGCATTATTTTAAAAGCAACTGAGGGGTAAGCAAATGTAGCTATGTTTTACAGGAATTTTAGCTGAAAATAGGAAATTTGGTTTGGGTTTGTTTGGTTTTGTTTTTTTTTTTCAAAAAACTAACAATATCTGCTATTCATCTTAGCTACAACAGGCACAGTAAAGCATATCTAGAAGCTCTCACTGGCTGACTCAGAGAGCTTCTGCTATTTGTAAGGAGCAAGACACCTAGATTTAGAGTATTAGGTATTAGTGTATTAGCTATTTAGTGTATTAGGTATGCATTAGGTATTCACACATGGGCTTGTTGTGAAAGTCAGTTACCTAACAGGCATTTGGTGCCATCACAGTGACCAGGGGTATCCCTTCCCCACTTCTAGCTCCAGATGGGGACAGCTGTCCTGCCAATTTTGTGTTGTATCTGGCAACCCTGGCAGATCACCACCAGATCAGCTGACAGACTGGATCTGCTAGATCTCCATAGACTACATTCAAATTCAAAACTCCTAATTCTGAACTGAATCCTGTGCTCTGTAAGATAGAGTATCATGTTTAGCGTTTGTAAAGAATTTTTAATAAGGAGCTGATGTGCACTTTAAGTATGCTCCAGCTTGACACAATCAAAACCCAAGGCTTCCTATTCAGTAGAACAGTTAATGTAACTGATTTGGTTAATTTTAGTCCTAAATTATTGTGTTAAAATTGTAGTAAACATAGAGATTCCTTTGATAATTTGATATTTGCCTGGAAATGAAGCTTGAAGCCAGAAGGGAGGAAGGGAATATTATTAAACTCAAGCTCTGTTAAAATACATTGGAAATGCAAAAATAAATTTTTGCTATTGAAAAAACTTGCATTCTTTCTGTTATTCTATCCTATCCTGTCCTGTCCTATCCTGACATTAGGATATGCTAAGGCTCTCTTAGTAAAATCAAGCTAATTTGAAGTGATATTGCTTCATATGATATATGACAAATAATTATCATTGTATTGGGCATCTTTCTTGGTTTTTGTGGGTAATTTTGCTATTTTAACTATTTATTAAAAAAACACCACTAAACAAAACAATCAAAAAACCCCAAAACAATTTGCATTTTGTCACTTTTAATGAGCTTAAACCAGAAGGGACAAAGCATCACCCCGCATCCCTCACTCCCACAAAAGCAAAAATGGTTGGTCAAATGTTGGTTTGATTACTGGAAAAAGGGAAATATAACCCCATTTTCAAGAAGGGGAAAATGGATGACCCAGGGAGCTACAGACTAGCCAGTCTCACCTCTGTACCTCGCAAAACCTTGGAGCAGATTTCCCTGGAAGGCATGCTAAGGCACACGAAAAACAAAAAGGTGGTTGGTGACAGCAAGCATGGCTTCACTAAGGGGAAATCCTGCCTGACCAATTTGGTGGCCTACTATGAGGGGGCTACAGAACTGATGGACAGTGGTAGAGCAGTTGATGTCATCTACCTGGATTTGTGCAAAGCATTCAGCACTGTCCCACACAACATCCTTGAATCTAAATTGGAGAGACATCAATTTGATAGGTGGACTACTCAGTGCATAAAAAACTGGCTGGATGGTCACACACAAAGAGTTGTGGTCAATGGCTCAATGTCTGGCTGGAGGCCAGTAACGAGTGGTGTCCCTCAAGGATAGGTGTTGGCTCAATGTCTGGCTGGAGGCCAGTAACGAGTGGTGTCCCTCAAGGATAGGTGTTGGGACCGGTCGTGTTCAACATCTCTGTTGCTGACATGGACAGTGGGATTGAGCATGCCCTCAGCAAGTTTGCCGATGACACCAAGCTGTGTGGTTCGGTTGATACGCTGGAGGGAAGGAATGCCATCCAGAGGGACCTTGATACGCTTGTGAGGTGCGCTGATGCCAGCTTCATGAAGTTTAACCATGACAAGTGCAAGGTCCTACACCTGGGTCAGAGCAATCCCAGGCACAGCTACAGGGTGGGCAGAGAAGAGATTCAGAGCAGCCCTGCGGAGAAGGACTTGGGAGTGCTGGTTGATGAGAAAATGAACATGAGCCCAGAAGGCCAACTGTATCCTGGGCTGCATCAAAAGGAACATGACCAGCAGGTCAAAGGAGGTGATCCTGTCCCTTTACTCTGCTCTTGTCAAGACCTCACTTGCAGTATTGTGTGCAGTTCTGGTGTCCTCAACATAAAAAGGACATGGAACTGTTGGAACAAGACCAGAGGAGGGCCATGAGGATGATCAGGGGACTGGAGCACCTCCCGTATGCAGATAGGCTGAGAAAGTTGAGGCTGTTCAGCCTGGAGAAAAGAAGGCTGTGTGGAGACCTCATAGCAGCCTTCCAGTATCTGAAGGGAGCCTATAGGGATGCTGGGGATGGACTCTTCATTAGGGACTGTAGTGACAGAACAAGGGGTAATGGATTAAAATTTAAGCAGGGGAAGTTTTTATTGGATATAAGCATGTTCTTTACTGTGTGGGTGGTGAGGCACTGGAATGAACTGACAAGGCTGTGAATGCTCCATCCCTGGCAGTGTTCAAGGCCAGGTTGGACGAAGCCTTGGATGAGATGGTTTAGAGCGAGGTGTCCCTGCCCATGGCAGAGGGTTGTAACTAGATTATATTAAGGTCCTTTCCAACCCTAAGTATTCTATGTTTCTATGAAATTAAATTATCATGCCTGTTGGTTTCTGATTCTTTCAGATTTTAAATTAATTTCTGACACAAGGAATAATTTTTAGATTAAAATATCTTGATACATTTTATCAATTTGACAACTTGAGTTTTTGGTTTTGAGGGGTTTTTTGTTATTCATTTTTCTGCTTCTGACTGTCTTAAGCTCCTCTAAGTAAAACTCTGTATATGCCCAGTGATAATTCTCATCTAGTATCGCAAAGCCAGCAGCATGTCAGAATGATAGTCTATTAAAATACACCAGTCATTAAAATTCAGGGGAAATTCCTATCTATTTTACATGCATTGTAAACCTTATTATTATCAAAGTGGCATTATTCATTCCTTATCACAATAACTATTACTTGGAGTGTAGAGTTTGTGATTAAAAATGGCAGATAGGGCAGCAGATATCACTGAACATTGACTTTGTGTGATTCTAGGGTAGATGTGCAGAGGATTTCAAAACAGTCTATTAATAATAAAGGATTTCTTTCTCCCATGGTAGAGCTATAGGAAACTACAAGATAGTGAAGGTCAACATGACATTGACAATCATTGTAAATTGAAGTCTGCTGAAATAAAATACAACATTATGCTGGAATTAAATAAAAATTCTTGATTCAGAAGCCTTGTACAGGAGTGGAGAGGTTTTAATGATTAAAAAAAAAAAAAAAAGACATAATCAAGCATATCTAAAAATGCACACTATGATTCATAACTAGGAAAGAAACCATTGGTAAGCCCTTTTGTTAAAAACAAACAAACAAGAAGAATACAACAAGAAGAATAAAGAATATACTTCCTATTAAGAAGGAAAAATATTTTTCCCCAGTCTTAACTGAAGTGTTGCGAGAAGCTTTAATATATAGTATATACACATAGTGAAACATGCTATGTTTCACTCAACCAGAATGAAAATGTTCAGCTATCTCCTAGGAAAAGAGATTATTATATATGTCAAAGAAATGTTACTACTTGTGATTCTACTGAAATTGGCAGGTTTGTGCTTGCTTTTAGCTTGGTAGCTATTTGATCAAGTATTATTTGTATTATTCATCCATTTAGAGTATTTAGCTGAAAATTTTAGCAAAATTGTTTCCTTTGTCCATATTATATTGATTTTTTTTTTCACAACATTGTAAAAAAGTAAATAGATATACTGGTGCTAGTGGTGGTGTGGTTTGGACTCAGCTGGTAACTCAGAGCCATGCAGCTGTTCGCTCACCCCCACTTCCCCTCTCTGAGAGGGATGGGGAGGAGAATTGAAAGAATGTAAATCCCACAGGTTGACATAAGAACAGTCCAGTAACTAAAGCATGATATAATACTACTACTTCTAATAACAATAATACTGCTAAGGGCAAATAACAAGGGCAGAGAATATAAAATTAAAAGTGAAAAGGGAAAAACAAACAATAAAAATAAGTGATGCGCAATACAGTTGCTCACCACGCACTTACCGACACCCTGCCCAACATGAGCAGTGATCCATCCCTTCCGGGTAACTCCCCCCAGTTTATATACTGGGCATGATGTGTTGTAGTATGGAATACTCTTTTGGCTAGTTTGGGTCAGATGTCCTGTCTCTGATTCCTCTCGGCTTCTTGTGCCGCTCCTCACTGGCAAAGCATGAGAGACAGAAAAGTCCTGAATCAGGGTAAGTGCCACTTAGCAAAAACTAAAGCATTGATGTGTTATCAGCAGTGTTCTCAGACTAAAGCCAAAACACAGCACTGCACCAACTACTAGGGAGGAAAAAATAAAACAAACCCAAAACTGTTATAGCCGAAACCAGGACATAGTGGTTCCAGAACAAAATTGCCCACAGATGGTTTGATGACGTCCTTCTGAAGTCAGAACACCAATAAGTGTTCAGGATCAAAGTCCTGTGAATGGCTGCATGAGCTATAGAATAGGGAAAATAAAAGCACAGCCTGCAGTAAGTAATATTGGCTAGATGATTGCCTATAGAGCACAAAAACACAGTTACCAAAGATACTTCGAAAGACAGATGTGGAATTGTCTTTCACAGTACTTGTAATGCACACAAGCACTTAATGGTGAATATTACTTCTGTTTCTCATGTGACTATGCTCTTATTTGGTTAATTGAACGGTCTGGATAACAGAGGAAACCAACTATATATACTTGTTTAAAGATTTCTACTACCCTGTTACTTTATCATACACTTAAAGCTTAAAGCCTTCTTTAGAGAAGAATCAATCAATTAATTAGATTTAAGCCAAGCTGTATCTGTCAATTAATCTGCAGGCTTTTTTGTCTCTAGAACATCATATATTCAAAATCTGTTAGTGATGTTTACCCTTATAAATCTAAAACTCTATGTTAAATTGAAACTAATGTGCAAACATCAAATTCTGACTGCTAGGGTATTGAAGAAGAGAAGAATAAATTCCCAACATTTTAAAATTCTAAAACATAGCATCCCTCCTTACTTGCTAATGGTAGTAAATAGAATCATAGAATCATATAATAGTTAGGGTTGTAAAGGACCTTAAGATCATCTAGTTCCAACCCCCCTGCAGGGACACCTCACGCTAAACCATATCACCCAAGGCTTCGTCCAACCTGGCCTTGAACACTGCCAGGGATGGAGCATTCACAGCCTCCCTGGGCAGTCCATTCCAGTGCCTCACCACCCACACAGTAAAGAACTTCTTCCTTATATCCAATATAAACTTCCCCTGCTTAAGTTTTAATCCATTACCCCTTGTTCTGTCACTACAGTCCCTAAAGAAGAGTCTATCCCCAGCATCCCTATAGGTGCCCTTCAGATACTGGAAGGCTGCTATGAGGTCTCCACACAGCCTTCTCTTCTCCAGGCTGAACAGCCTCAACTTTCTCAGCCTATCTGCATACGGGAGGTGCTCCAGTCCCCTGATCATCCTCATGGACATCCTCTGGACTTGTTCCAACACTTCCATGTCCTTTTCATGTTGAGGACACCAGAACTGCACACAATACTCCAAGTGAGGTCTTGACAAGAGCAGAGTAGATGGGCAGGATCACCTCCTTCGACCTGCTGGTCTCACTCGTTTTGATGCAGCCCAGGATACGGTTGGCTTTCTGGGCTGCGAGCGCACACTGCTAGCTCATGTTCATTTTCTCATCGACCAGCACCCCCAAGTCCTTCTCCGCAGGGCTGCTCTGAATCTCTTCTCTGCCCAACCTGTAGCTGTGCCTGGGATTGCTCTGACCCAGGTGTAGGACCTTGCACTTGTCATGGTTAAACTTCATGAAGCTGGCATCAGCCCACCTCACAAACATGTTGAGGTCCCTCTGGATGGCATTCCTTCCCTCCAGCTTATCAACCGAACCACATAGCTTTGTGTCATCGGCAAACTTGCTGAGGGCACACTCAATCCCACTGTCCACGTCACCAACAAAGATGCTGAACAAAGTAATGTAACAGTTTTCAGTAATGAAACAGTTAAGACAAAATTTGGGGATTCTCTGACCCAAATACAAGAAAGTTTATGTGTTTAACTTTTCTTTCCTCTTTACATCAGAGCTTTCCTTAATAATACTAAATCTGAGTAAAGTTTCATGTGTTCTCATTCAGTAATACATAGGATATTAGGTAATGAACTTTCTCCTCACTGTTGACAGGAGTGACAATGTTTGGTATTTCATAGGGACACAATCACCTCATAGGTACAAGCAGTACAAATATTGTATAAATAATGGTTTTTTTTCCTTATATGGAATCAAATTATGGTATTTGTTTCATTGAGAGATTTTCTGTTCTCTTTTTTTTAACTCTGACATATTGAAGTAAATAATACAGATGCTGTACACTGTCATATAGATGCTTCATAAATAATATTTCGTAAGTTTATTTTGCTTTACTAGAGATTTATCTTCTTTCTTCAAGATCTAGAATTATGACAACAAAAGAGAGGGTCCTTTGAAAAATTTTTGTTTGTGTTTGATTTCTGCTGGCTTCTGTTGGTTGTCTGTGTGGTACAAACTGTGACTTGTGTGTTAAAATTCCCACTTGCACGTTCAAATACTTGTAAAAATGTAAGGATGTTGAGTTTGGGCTCCGACTGTGGCTACTAAATATAAGAGAATCTGAGGTATGATGCTATTTTCTGTAAGTAGATTAGAAATATCAAGGAGTATGATTAAAACAAAGCCACTTGTCAACTTGAACTTCTAAAATAAGATATTTCAGGCGGTCTTTAAGCACATAATTAATGATTTTGCTCTTCTTTGGGAGTTCTAAGGAAAGAGACTGCAAAACTTGTGAAATATTACTTATCTTACCTTCTTTTTTAAAATCATCTAAAATTTAATGTACTTCAAACTTTTCATATGTCAGAGCTGAAAATGACAAGTAGAATGGTAATTCAATGTGATAGCACTATCCAAAAGCAAACTAAGCTGACATAGTGATTAGCAGCTAAAAGATCAGAGGGTCAGGTTGTTGACAGTTTTGTTCCAGCTGACAAGTGAGTAAACAAGAAAAAGCTCCGAACTTGCTGCAATCATCAGTTTAAGGGGGAAAAAAAAAGCAAGAAAAAGTGATTAGACATAAGAGTAATTTGGATTGTTTGTGTGGTGTGGAGTTGTCAAGAAAACCTTGGCACTAACCACATACAGAAATAGCCTGGGCTGTTGTATTCACAGCACTGTAATTCTGGTCACAGGCAGCATAACCTTAGGCAAGTCTGCCTCCTCTGCTCCTCAGAGAAAAGCTTTGAAAGATAGCCAGCCAGGACTGAGTCATCCAGACAAATGGGAAGAAAACTGCAAATTAATGCAAGAAGTTGATGAGTCGTTTGGGTTGCTACTTCCAGATCTCATCAAAGCTATTTGCACAAATGTAAGATTTACAGAAGGGTATTAGAGGCATAGTTGGGAGTGGTGAGAATAACCTCTCTAAAAATCAGTAATTGTTAATAGGTATTTAACAGAAAACTATTGTTTAGCTTTCATTCTTTGCTTAATTGAATTAACTATATAATTTTACATGCCATTTAATAGGCTCAGTAAAAATGTAGTGGTATTGAATGTAATTATGTTATTCCTCAGTTACAAATCAAGGACAAGCTTATTAAGAAAAATTATGAATTATGGGGCTCCATTACCTTTCCAGAATTTTTTCTTTTTCTTTTTTTTTTCTTAAAGATAAAACAAAGGTTGCTTAGAGAAAACCAGAAAGAAAGCCTCGAAAGAATTTTTATATTGAAAGAGATGACACCAGCATCTGGACTTTTTCCAAATATTGCCATTGATTCTTCTGATCACCACTCCATATACCACAGTGCGCAACAACTATTAGAATGTAGTTTGGAAAGACTGATAATTTTGTCAGTATGCAGATTTATGCTACCTGGTAGACTGTATCTGAGATTTCTAACCTATCATCTGTGCTGGTTTAACTATATAGCACAGATTGCTTTCTATGCAATCTTAATTCCATAATTAATAAAAAGCCTTGGAAGACTATAATTTCAATGCTCCTTGAAGAGCAGGTAAACATTGGTGTAAATACATCTTTCATGGACATATAGCTGATCTTCAAATAATCCTTATTTACCAAGGAAAGGATGCTTATTGCATTGTTATTAATGCACTGAGAATTAAATTAAACTCCAGGCACTACATCAGCTATTAGAAGGTAATGATAGAACATCAGCCAATGGATTACATTATATATCAACATTCATGCAGGAAATGAAGCTTAAAAATGAAAGATATATTGGGAAAAAAACACATTTTTGCCTCTTGTTAAAAGAAGATACATGAAGTCACTGCAAGTATGTGGATATGTAAATTTTTAGGTTGGTGAATTTTGTGTCTGCTTTTTAATGAAAGTATTAGTGCTAATCAAGACAACTGGTATATTTGTTTTATACAGTAAGCTTGCATTCACATGGTAACACACATGATTAATTTTTTTTCTATGGGGCTTAGTAGTGAAACTGATCATGTTTAGAAAGCATGAGTTCTAGAAGCATTTTAATTCTACCAGAAAACAGCATGAACTAAAAGATGAAAATAGGAATAAAGTCAACCAAAAAAAAAAACAAAAACAAAACATAAAGAACCTCTGGTTAGGAAGTGCTGTTAAATTTAAAAGTGCCCTGCTAATGAAAATAAAAAAGGCTGAAACATCTCAATAGGAAAAATAAGCTCTCTGCCATTCTCTAATATCAAAAGTACCAAAAAATCAGATCTGTCCAGGACTAAATTTGACAGGGAGAGTGAAAAGTTATTTTTTGTACATGTTACTTCTTTCCCTGTCTTTACGAGCATTCATGAACATACATTTTTTCCTCTTTCACCATAACCCCTCAACAATATATTCACAGAGTTGATAACTTGTTATGTATGCAAATGCAATGATGTTGTGATTGCATTGCTGATAGCTGAGTTATGCTAACTTCTGAGCTGTCTATGGAGCAACTGATGCACAAGTTCAACTTGCAGTTACTTAGCAAGTTTTCCTGTGTATACGCCCTCTCAGGATTCTTGAGATGTATCTTACTCTACGTGATTCAATTTTACTGAATTCTGAACTGTCACTGATTCAGGGAACTGACTGTAAAGGTTTTTAAACAGATGTTTAGCTACATCCTGGGGGTAAGATATGGTTGAATATAGTGAGTTTTGAAGATAGTGAACAGATGTATGACAACTTCCATTGCACATGCGAAGAATTTCCATTAGGGTTCTGTTTGGTTTCATTAAATGGATTAAAGAGAGTATAAAAAATAAGCAGCGTTCCATGAGACATTGACACATTGCGTCCACCTAGAAGGTAGAACAGTTGATTTATACTGGGGCTTGCTAGCAGAAAAAAAAAAAAAATGTATTATCATTAAACCCTGGTATTTCAAATGCCAGGCATATCTCCAGGAAATAACTGAGAATTTGCAGCTGGTAAGGTTTTAGTGTTTTTTAGTGAAAACTGGAGTGATTTTGTAGTGAAGATTAAAAAAAAACAAACAAACCAAACCAAACAAAAAAACGCAGTTAACAACAAAAACATATATAAAGCTCAGAAAGCACAAATTATCACTGTTCTCAAGAGTTAGTAATAATAATCATGGAAGGCTGAGTATGACCTCAGAACCAAAATGGTTCCAGCAATACCAGAGAAACAGATCCTCATGACACATTTAGAACAAGTGTGCAAGAACCCAGTGTTTTAACTTCACCCACCAAACTGCTTACATTGGAAGGGACTAGGAACATCACAGACTGCAGAAAATATGTCTTTACAGGGCATATACAATTTTGTTTCCCTTCTAAAGCAACAGAAATCTAGGCCAGTCTTTGTATAAAATTTCTTAGATAGGTACTTGTGGCTGGAATCTCACTGATTTTAGTTGCTGCTTTATTCTGCTTGGGCCTTCTCATTGATTCTGTGTGACTTGCTGAATTCTCTTCAGCCTTTGTATCTCAGGACTTGTAAAGTGCATTCTTGTATAGCTCAGGTCATCAAGTAACACAAATTTTCCCTGGCATTTGCCCTGATATTGTGCAATGAAAGCATATTCCAGAAAAATATCACTCCTGCTTTGAAGAAACTTTGTTTAAAAAAAATGGATTTCATACTACTTCCCAGGTAGGGTTTTTATTTCCATAGATAAATTACTTTTTTTTTAAAAGAAATGTACATTTATTTTCTATTTGAGTTTGCCTAGTTTTATCTTCCAGCCATTGGCTCTTGCTATACCTTGTTCTGCTTGACTTTCTCCTAATTATGAAGGCATTTACGAACTGTGATGAAGTCACCTCTCACTTTTTTTTTCATAAACTAAATCTACTGAGCACTTATGAAAAGAAAAAGAAATGATCCTAAAGTAGATATTCAAGCTGGTATATTTCAATTTTGATGTTACCGACAATCTGAAACAGCTTCTAATGGGAACTGCCAAACTACCTTATCAGTTCTGCTTATAATCTGACAAATAGCAAAGTGCAGTTGATGTCCTCTAGAAATGACTTTTCCATACATGATGGCAAGTGAACTGGGTTAATACTGAACTTGAACACTGGAATTTAATTTCCTGATTTTCATGCATATAATTTCTGAAGCAATTGTGATTGGTTATATGCTTCTTTTTGTATATGCCTTTTCATTGTAGTACCAAAGAATAAGTTTTATAGCAAAATATAAACAAACCTATGAATGCTGGAGTAGCGACATATGTATATTGTGCCCATCTGAAGGGTTATTAATATAATGAGGTGAAGACTGCAACTCTTATTAAAGACCCAAAAATGCTGTAATACAGTGTTTCTGCAACAAAAATAACTGAATGCCTGAGGTGTATTTGCATAACTTACAGCAATAAAAATACGGCATTTTGCAGAAGTGGTTGCAACCACAACATAAATAATAGTAGGGAAGGAATGGATTACTATTGGATCATGATGTCAGGTGAATGCTTTATAGTATTTCTGGACGTAAGTCAGAAATGTTTAGGGCCCATGTTCTGATAACTTCAAACCTCCATTTCCCACCAGAAAGTACGATATGAATGTTAGCATCAGGTCCTTTGTTCTGCAGATATGTATATGTTCCATTTTACAACTAAATATATTCAAAGGTAATTGTCATGTTTCACCATTAAAAAAAAAAACACAACAAAAACCATCAACCTCAGTATATTAATTTCCACATTACTAATAATCTCAAACTTAAAGTTGTTTCCACATTCTTTTGTTTTATTCTGTTTTCAGTTGTGATACTTGAACCTATGCAAGAAGCCAGGCCTTAATATTCTAGTTTATAATTACAAATCATGACTCTTGCACAATTGCTACATCAAATACATGTTTTTGAAATAAATGGAGCAAACCTCACCCAGAATGAATATGGTATTTGTTACAGCTATTAGTCACAAAGTGAATGAGTTGATTGAGTAGATCTTAGAAATGCTTAAAACTATACCTACAGGCAGAGAGCAGACCACCTACATACTGTGGTTAATTCACTTAGATCATTTTAAATTTCTGCAAAGCTCTGGGAAGAATATGTCTTTCAGAACGGTCTTACAGTTATTTAATTGGGCCTGGCAGATTCCAAGTGACTAGAAATAACTGATTATAATATTTCTCACCGGATATTGTCATGGCTTAACCCCAGCCAGCAACTAAGCCCCACACAGGTGCTCACTCACTCCTCCCAGTGTGTGGGAAAGAGAATCAGAGGAGTTAAGAAAACTCATGGGTTGAGATAAAGACAGTTTACTAGGTAAAAGAAAAGCTGCATACACAAGCAAAGTAAAATAAGGAATTAATACACTACTTCCCAATGGCAGGCAAATATTCAGACATCTCCAGGAAAGCAGAGCTCCACCATGCGTAAGGTTATCTGGGAAGACAAAACTCCCGCAGCTCTGAACATCTCCCTCTTCCTTCTCCACTTACATTTTTTGCTGAGCATGATGTCACATGGTATGGGATATCCATTGGTCAGTTGAGGGTCAGATAATTTTATAATTCTCATTCGTATATGGTTTATGCTTAATACTATTAAGTCTTTAATAGCTATTTTTAATATGACTAACAGCAAGCAGAGTTTATAGTTACAGTCTTATAAAAAAAAAAGTAATGGGGACTTAATATTGTGTTACTTGTGAAGTGAAATTTTCCATTTAGTGCTGCATGACTTGCCAAGTGATTTCTCAAAAGCAAGTCAGACTTCATTAAAATGGAGCACTGCTCTTTTGTGGCTTTTGGGGTTTGACCATCTTTTGTTTCAAAGTCCTATGAAATAGGGATGTGCAAGCCCTGTCATGGCCCTTTATAGCATGTCAGAGCTTCAGGTAAGGAATCACTAAATATGTGTTATCAGGTCAGTGCTTGAAATATATTGTCCTGGTAAACTTTGTCCCTCAATTTCCTGCAGTATTCCAGCCCTTTCTGACTTAGAATGACACTTTCCAGGGAATTGTATAGGAGCTTCCTCTCCTTTGGTCTCACCCTGCTAAATGCTCCTGGTGAAAGGGGGTAATTATTCTCAGAGGACTTACCTTCACAGAGTCTTTCACTTCTATGTAATTAATAAATCAGCCTATTTTCCCTGGTTTTTACTGTTTGCTTTTAGTTTTGTTCAGCTGCTTATATTACCTATCATGGGAAAGGGCTTTTTGCAATACCCATTTACCTGTTTTAAAATATAGTGCAGTTTTTCTTCATTGTGTCTTGTTCTGGTCTGGGCCTTTAGTGAAACCTGTATTTCTTAAAAGGGCTGGGAAAGAAACATTCCTAAACCAGCCTGGCTTATGGATTTATTTTTGCTGTCATCAGTGCAGGAGGCACCAGTTTATTAAGTATTTCTCTGGCTTGTGCCCTCCGATTGATACGATTGTGTCAGGTTTAAAATTCCATCCTGTCAAGTCTTGTAATGCTTGTTGCTGCCAGCCACTGGCTTGTGTAGAGTTTAGATAAGATATATTGCTTATTCTTTTTGTTATATCGCTGAAAGCATTATTTTTTCCAAAAAAAAAAAAAAAAAAAGAGTTGGAGTAACACTTTAAAGGTGAAATCCTGTTGAAGTCAATATGAATCCTACTTTCAGTGAGGTCTAAGACTTCTACCTTGTATATTGATTCATTTAGTGATATTTTAAGATATTTTCCCTGGTCACATGCAGATTATTTATCTTTTTATTTTCACTGCTATTTTAAATCTGTCTTTTCTAATATGTACCTTTGCAATTATTTACTGTGAAGTCTGTGTGTCATTTACTGATCCTGTATACATAATTTACATAACTAATTCTCTGTACAAATCACCTCTATATAGGTGGCTGTGCTTCTAGTTGAAGTGTATCAAGTTTGCCTTTTGTAGGCTTATATGTGAGAAAAATGATTTGTACTTTCATTCCATCATCTTTTCCTTTATTTGTTGTATATAGGACTCTCAAAGAATGCATTTGATGGGGGGGGAGTAATTTAACAGCCACCATCATAATCACTTTTCTGAATCAGAGAATAAAAACGTAGCATCTAAATTCCAATTCTCTTGACTTTTTATTAGCAGAATGTATAGAAGAATCTGTTCGTCTACCCAGGTAACTCTTATGTGCAGAGATTTTTATTCTTGGAAAAGTTATAAAAATTATATCATATATAAGATCTATTTTTTCTTTCTTCATCAAAGTAATGTTGGTCTCTATAAAGGTAAAATAGATAGAGAATACTTGGAGGAATAATTGAGTTGATAAAATTCCTTCATTAAAAGAAGGACTATAAATCGTGTTCTACTTCTAAAGGTCAGAGCAAGTGTTAAGAGCTCTAAAACTCATTTTAGCTGGAAAATCTTCCCGTTTCCTCACTAAAATGTCCTAGAATGTAATGGCCATAAGAGTAGTCTAGATACAGCATGTACTAGTGGGCACAGCCTTTTCAATTGCTCATAGGCATATCCAAAATGTAGATATAACTAAAAACTTCTTGAAATTCAGCCCCAAGGCCTTGGGAAGCAAAAGGAAGATAGCATGGCATCTCAAAGCAGATGTTGCAACTACTTGCTCATTTTCCTGTTCTTACAGCTTATGACTGCCTATAAAAATTCCTTGTACCAGGTTTGTGTAGAAATCATTTCCAATAGTTTTGCAAAAAACCGTCATAAAAGATTTAGTTAACTTTGTGCTGCTAATAATCCCATTGTATTGAATGGAAGTTTCCATCTGAAAACAAACAAACAAACAAGAACCAAACAACAAAACAAAACAAGCAACAAACTTTCTGCCTTATTCACTGGATATTACAGATCAGTGAAGATAACAATTAATAACAAATTCTCTCTTTATAAATTTTCAAAACTGTGGTCATTTGTATCAGGATATGCAGCCATAATATTGAATATTCACAAAATAAAATCATAAAATTGCAGAACAGTTGAAGTTGGAAGGGATCTCTGAAGATTGTCTAATTCAGTTCTCCTGCTCAGAGAATGACCAATAAGCGTGAGTTGTCCAGGGTTGTGTCCAGTCAGGTTTGGATATCTCCAAGGATAGTGATGCTGCAGCTTCACAGGAGCAGTTCCACTGTTTGATCACCCTCAAAGTGAGAAAATTGTTTATTTTGTTGAAATGAAATTTCCTGTGTTTCGGTTTGTTCTTATTGCCTGTTTCTGGATACCACTGAGAGGCTCTCAGCCTCTCCTTCTATGGCAGGTGCTCCAGACCCTTAATACTCTTCATGGCACTTTGGTGGACCTGCTCCAGCATGTCCATGTTTTCTGTACCACGTAGCCCAGAACTGGACCCACCATTCCAGACATGTCTGATCCTGAATAGATACTGAGTAGACAGAGTGGAAGGATTAGCTCCTTCAGTCTAATGGCAACGATCTTCCTAATGCAGCCCAGAAGGTTCCTGGCCTTCAATGCTGCAAGGCCATGTTGAAATCACATTAAATTTGGTGCCCATCAGGATCCATAGGCCTATTTCTGCCATGGTGTTTTACAGTTTGGCCTCCAGTCTATCCTGGCTCACAGGGTTGTCCCTGTCCAGGGGCATGACTAGACATTTGTGTTTATTGAACTTCATGAGATTCTCCTCTGCACGTTTTCCCAGCCTATTGAGGTCTCTTTCAATAGTACCATAAATATCTGGCCTATCAACCCTACCTTCTGGTTTTGTATCCTTTACAAACTAGACTCTATCTCTTTGTCTAAGTCATTAATGAAAGCAGTAAGCAGTATTGGCACCAGTATTGACTCATGGAGTATACCACTAGTGACTGGATGCCAGCTAGGCTTGTGCTGCTGATCAGAGTCCTCTGAGCCTGGCTTTTCAGACAGTTTTGATCCATTTGTCTACTCAATTCTTTATTAGTTTGTCTAGTAATCCAGTAATCCATAATTTTGAAGTAATCTCTGCTAGTGAAAAGCAAATTATTCCAGATAGGTTATGAAGTAATGCTAATGCAGGAGCATATGTTTAAGCATATTATATGCATATAAAATTATATAGAGGTATATAAATATATATATGTATGTACTAATGCAGAACATGAGGTTTTAGACTGTCAAGCTGAATTAAGCAGTCTCTTTCTGATGAATAATTTATAAAGCCCAGACACAGAAGACACATTCAGTCCCAGAAATCAGACAAAACGAAACCAGACTGAGGCGATGATCTTCCATTTAACATCATATGCAGCCACAAGACATTTCTTTTCCATGAGGTCTTGAATAGAAGTTTTCAGAGCTTTTGTTCTTCAGGTAGATTAGCGATGTCACCAACACACAGATTATTAAGTCATTTCAACATTCACAGACTGTGCAGTGTTCTTTTTCTGCAGTGTAACATTTTGTGAAGTCACAATTAGTTTGTGCAAACAAAATGTAAGACCTCTTAGACCTTTACCTAATAGCAGATGTTGCCATTACTAGGCTTATGGTTCATTTCCTTTCCCCTTAAAATTGAATGGTCGAACATAAAAAACTAAAAGGAGAAAAGATTTTTTTAAACTCCATAATCTGTTGATACCAGGCTCAATATAAAAGAAGGATTTCGTACAGAAGTGAAGACCATACACTTGAAAGACCCATTTTGCAACTGTCCAGCACTGACAGGAAATTAGCATAAGGAAACAATTCTAAAATAACCTACACAGCAACATTTTTGTTGTTGATTTGCCGTATTATTTGTTATAGCCTAAAATCTCTTAAAGGTCATTCTGCAAGGAAGATAATTATGATTTTGCTTTAATTGTTTAATTGTCAAAACTTTAATTGTTTTGACCTTTTAGAGTAGATAGCCATAAATACTCCTTCCCTCTTCTCTCTCCTGCAAGAACATTTTTTAGGCAAAGATCACATAATTTGCTGTCTTAATACAACTGTTTTGGAGTTATTGCCATTTAGCTCATGGCAACAAGCTCATGGTATCTTAAAACTGGAACAGTCTCAGCCAAAAAGTTGCTTCTGAGTGTACCCAAAGCAGAGGACATTGTACTGGAATACCCCATGAAATCTTCATCTGCAATTTCTCCATTCTTACTCAACAATTTATACTGCACCATACTTAGAAAATATTTTTTCTGTGCTCACTTGTGGAAATAATTGCAGTGAAAAGGGAAGGGTGCTTTGGGCCTGCCTTAATTCTCATCTCCTCTTTCATTCCACACTGTCAACACAGTCTTCATTCTTCACAGTGGAAATGCAAGCTATGCTAGAGGGATGACAGAAGCTTAAGAGCTAAGACCTAAATCCTACCGCTATAGGAAGTGCCCAGCTCTTTTGTGCGTAAGGGACTATCTGCAGTTAGAATAGCCCTGCGGTGACTTCACTTGCAATGAGGAGTTTGGCAGCTATAAGGTACTGGGCTTGCTGGAATGAACCGGGGTAAGTTCTTACTGCTTAAGAAAATATGTGCCCTTCCAATCAATTACTTTCTCATGTGGAGGGAATGCTCTATTTTCACATTTGCATTAAAGCTGTGTCAGTCCTTAACTAGTCTGTCATGTCAGGATAAGCAAAGGGAGGAAGATATTTACCTACTGCCTCCCTGTTTCACCTAACAGTCTGTTATGAAGGCATAACAGCTCTGACGTAACTGCATTCCATCTTTTTAAAGTGGGTTATAAAACAGAAGTCTGAATTACAAGTGAGGAGGGACTCACACATATTCATTGCTGTGCAGAGAGTGTTGAGAATCATGATCCAATTCACCACAGCTGGATTTCTTTTGCAGTGTGGTTTCATTTACTTTCCTACCACTACTACCAGTACAAAGGACTGCTGTATGGAAATATTTGGCTTATGAAAAGGTGCATATTTGTCCAAAGTGAAGGTATCAGATTAAAACTCCCACATTATTCTGCATTCTGTTGCTGGAATGGTAGTATTTTAGCTAGAGGAAACTGAGCATATAAATCTGCAACTATATGAAACCATCTGGTTTACATTATTCTCTTCAGTACAAAAGAAATCCAGCTGTGTTTAAAACCCATGGAGGTAAAAATACTTCCTTCACAAAATGGAAATCCAGTCATCATAAAGCAGATAGTGTCTAAAAGACAAAAAGGTAAGAGCTGTAGTGGAATGCTCTCAAGGGAGAAACATATTCAACACCTCCAAGGCAGAGAACTGAATATGAAGGAGAGGTCTGAATGGAGTTGGTGAACGAACAGAAGAACAGCAAACTTTGCTCTTTCAGAAGCAAGTGGTCATTTCCTGCAGCATTTTGCACAGACGTAAAACTAACTCGCATGATTTGAGAGTGCTAACCAGAGCATGGCTGTGCAAGAATGCAGAGAAATAGCAAAGGCTACTCCACAGCCTCGAGAAAAATGTGGCACTGGCAGCACTGCCAGATCTTTTGCATATGTGGTAGAGAATGTCTGGAGACATTTTGTGTGGAAAATGTATGGTGCCTATAAGCTTCTTGAATTAGGATTCAACAGGAGGGACAAATACCCTTTTAAATTGTGTTCGAAAGTACTATTAAACTACATTTTAAACATTTTTTTTCTCATTTAGCATAAGTTAAAGAAGCAGTAAAGATGCTATTTTAGATTAAACAGCAACTGAAATAGCTTGTGAGGTCAGTTAGTGGTGTTCAATAGTAAATACTCTTTCTAATGTCTCAAAGTCTCATGCAAAGGAGAAAGCAAAAGGACTGTTGATGGCTTATGACCGAAGTTTCAGTAAAACTGCAAATTATTTTTGGTTTCTTTTTTAATACTGTATTGAACAATTTACGTGGCTTAAGTAATAAATATTGTGATTTCCTATATATTAAGAATTTCTGTGGAAGAAACTTTTTATATGCTTTTTATATCAGTGCAACAATCTTTGTAATAACAATACAGGTTATGTATTTGTGAATCCAGTTGTTAAAACACCTTTTATTTCATAGTGAATGGGACTTTAAGCTTCCTGAAAATCTTTTGTAAAGTGGCCCTCGCAATGCCACCATCCATTTTTACCATGACAGAGTAATATTCTATCTTATTCAGATTATTATCTAAGCTTTGATAAATATAGGGGGCCTCAGCCTGCAGTGTAGGATGGGTTTCTTCAGAAAGACATACACAATAAATTCAAGGCCTCTGTAAAGCGTGTGCTGACTTTATTCATATCTTTTTAAAGAAAATAAATTATTGTGGATGTATTTAGATGTCTGGTGAATTAGTATCAGCCCTGACCTTAAATCTTATCTGAAAGCCACTGAATTTCTTTGAGGTTAATATCTGGGACCCCAGATTTTCTGATTAAAATGTATGTTCTTGACTGGTATATTAGTCTAAAGCTGTGTTCCTCTGCTGGAGCTATTACAGGACTATTTCTTGAATCTCCAGTTCTTCTGCCTTTCTGCAGTGCTGAATTTCTGGTAAATCTGTGAATTTTATTTCTGGAACACTGCATGTTCTTTTCAAATGAAAGAGATTTGTCTGCCCATATTTGGTTTTAAGTGTATTCCTTGGCAAAACAATTTCCATATGTTTTGTTTCACTGTAGCGGGTCCAGTGCAGACAGACTGAAACAGGAGTGAAGAAGGGAGGGGAGGAATAAAATAAGTAATTATTGGGTTGGTTTTTTTTCCTGCAGGCATAGGAAGTGGGAGATACAGTAAAGGTATTAAACTCAAGAGATGTACTACAACCTAGGGCCTGTACATCAGTAGCTCTCTGTTACAAGGGAGCATTCTTCACATCACCTGCACACACATAGTAATGCCTACCACCCCACTCCTGTAGGGAAAACAGTCTATTTACAGAAACTGCTGAACCTCATTAAGGCAATCTGGCCTTCCAGGTGACTTCCCCCAGTTTATATACTGGGCACGATGTGCTGTGGTATAGAATATCCCTTTGGCTTGTTTGGGTCAGGTGCCCTGTGTCTACATCCATCTGGCTTCTTGTGTCCCTCCTCACTGGCAGAGCATGAGACTGAAAAGTCCTTGTTCAGGGTAAGCATTAATGAGCAACAACTGAAAACATCAGTGTGTTACCAGCACTGTTCTCAGACTAAAGCTGAAACGCAGCACTGCACCAGCTACTAGGAAGAAAAGTAACTGCTACAGATTAAACCAGGACAGGCATCCACAGCTTCTCTGGACAATCTGTTCCAGTGCCTCACCACCCTCTGTCCCAGCTAATAAAAATCATGACAACACGCTATGTGGAAACCTACTTTGACTTTCAAAAAACATTGGCTGGCTTAGGGATAGATACTCGCCCTCCTTGAAGATCCTTCCCTATAACGTATCAATGATCCCAGTTTTTACTTTCTCAGTCAGTAGGCCCCTGTGGAAATCATTGCAGTAACACTACTGAAAATCGGAACTAAGGAAGAAATCCACTCAGTCGCCCTTATTTTTTTTTTCATACACCATGATACTCTTTTCTTCCAAGTCTGTTTCAGCCTTTGCAGAACCAGAACTGTCTGTTACATCTGCAGGACACTTTCTCATTCCCCTCCACAGAATCACCTCATACACTAATTCTTTATGCAGTATTTAGATTTCTTCCAAAGGGAGTTCTGCAGGTGGACAACAAGAGCAGAATATTCAAGAGGCCTGTAATGCAGATCAGATAAAAAAATATAATTACCTACTGAGTTAATTAAAATTTTGCACCTGCCCTCTCAGGGGTATTTTCGTAAGAAAAAAAAAAAAAAAAGAAAAAAAGAAAAGAAAACCAAGAGTTTGGCTGTGCAATTTTTTAGTGACAAGGAATTACAAACCTGGATGATTTGCACAGAGTTAGGATTGTACCCCATATGCTATTGGTCATGCAGCTTTGGCCCAGAAACAGTTCACTGAAGCTAGATTAATATCCTACCTGTGATACTCTCTCCATCATGAACTGAAACAAAGGCAGGAGCATCTATAGAGAGCGATTCAAGTCTCAGAACTTTTTAAGCCTCCATGCATGTAAAGTAGCTCATGGTAAATCCAACCTATGACTATGTTGCAATATATCCCTCAGAAACTACTGTGAATCAGTTGATTTCTTTGTGTTAGAGGAAATCTACTGTCCCATGTAAACTTAATGGACTGTATGAGAGTTTTATAGTACAGTTTGATAGGCCTGATTGTACTTATCCCATTGAGGACAAGGTTAAAATGCCCTAAAAAGCATAATGGTAATTACTGCCCTGGACTTCAAAAGAGCAGATTTTGGCCTCTTCAGGAACCTGCTTAGTAAGATTCCATGGGATATAGCCCTAGAGGGCAGGGGTGCCCAAGACTGTTGGTTGATTTTCAAGGATCACCTGCTAAAAGCACAGGATTGTTGCATCCCAACTAGAAGGAAGTGCAGCAGGAGGGCCAGGAGACCTCCTTGGATGGATAAGGAGCTCCTGAGGAAAATTCAAACGAAAAAAGAGTGTTATAGAAAGTGGAAGCAAGGACAGGCGGCCTGGGAAGAATACAAGGATGTTGTCCGGGAAGCTAGGGACCAGGTTAGGAAAGCTAAGGCCCAGTTAGAATTAAACTTGGCTAGGGATGTTAAAGATAACAGGAAGGGATTCTATCGGTACGTAGCAAATAAAAGACAGACTAGGGACAACGTAGGCCCCCTCTGGAAGCTATCAGGAGAACTGGCTACATAGGATTTGGAGAAGGCTGAGGTTCTTCATGACATCTTTGCATTGGTTTTCACTGGCAAAGGCTCTGACCGCACCACCCAAGTCTTGGAAGGCAGACACAGGGACTGTGAGAGTGAAGACCTTGGGCCCACTGTAGGAGAGGGTCTGGTTTGACATCATCTTAAAAACCTGAACATACACAAGTCCATGGGACCTGATAAAATCGATTCGTTGGTCCTGAAGGATCTGGCAAATGAAGTTGCTAAGCCGCTGTCCATCATATTTGAGAAATCATGGCAGTCACGTGAAGTTCTGGAAGACTGGAAAAAGGGAAATATGAGCCCCATTTTCAAGAAGGGGAAAATGGATGACCCAGGGAATTACAGTCCAGTCAGTCTCACCTCTGTGCCTGGCAAAATCTTTGAGCAGATTTTCCTGGAAAGCATGCTAAGGCACATGAAAAATAACAAGGTGGTTGGTGACAGCCAGCATGGCTTCACTAAAGGGAAATCCTGCCTGACCAATTTGGTGGTTTTCTATGATGGGGCTACAGAACTGATGGACAAGGGTAGAGCAGTTGACGTCACTTACGTGGACTTGTGCAAAGCGTGCAACACTGTCCCACGCAACATCCTTCTCTCTAAATTGTAGAGACATCAATTTGATAGGTGGACCACTCGGTGGATAAGGAACTGGCTGGATGGCTGCACGCAAAGTGTTCTGGTCAATGGCTCAATGTTCGGCTGGAGACCGGTAACGAGTGGTGTCCCTCAGGGATGGGTGTTGGGACCGGTCTTGTTTAGTATCTTTGTCAGTGACATGGACAGTGGGATAGAGTGCGCCCTCAGCAAGTTTGCCGATGACACCAAGCTGTGTGGTTCGGTTAATACGCTGGAGGGAAGGAATGCCATCCAGAGGGACCTTGACAGACTCGTGAGGTGGGCTGATGCCAGCCTCATGAAGTTTAACCATGACAAGTGCAAGGTCCTACACCTGGGTCGGAGCAATCCCAGGCACAGCTACAGGTTGGGCAGAGAAGAGATTCAGAGCAGCCCTGTGGAGAAGGACTTGGGGGTGTTGGTTGATGAGAAAATGAACATGAGCCAGCTTCAGTGTGTGCTCGCAGCCCAGAAATCCAACCGTATCCTGGGCTGCATCAAAAGGAGTGTGACCAGCAGGTCGAAGGAGGTGATCCTTCCCATCTACTCTGCTCTTGTCAAGACCTTGGAGTATTGTGTGCAGTTCTGGTGTCCTCAACATAAAAAGTACATGGATCTGTTGGAACAAGTCCAGAGGAGGGCCATGAGGATGACCAGGGGACTGGAGCACCTCCCATATGAAGATAGGCTGAGAAAGTTGAGGCTGTTTAGCCTGGAGAAGAGAAGGCTGCATGGAGACCTCATAGCAGCCTTCCAGTATCTGAAGGGGGCCTATAGGGATGCTGGGGATGGACTCTTCTTTAGGGACTGTAGTGACAGAACAAGGAGTAATAGATTAAAACTTAAGCAGGGGAAGTTTATATTGGATATAAGGAAGAAGTTCTTTACTGTGTGGGTGGTGAGGCACTGGAATGCGTTGCCCAGGGAGGCTGTGAGTGCTCCATCCCTGGCAGTGTTCAAGGCCAGGTTGGACAACGCCTTGGGTGGCATGGTTTAGTGTGAGGTGTCCCTGCCCATGGCAGGGGGGTTGAAGCTAGATTTGCTTAAGGTCCTTTCCAACCCTAACTCTTCTATGATTCTATGTTTCTACTTTTTTTTTAGAGTAATACATAATGGCACTGTGTAACAAAGTGTAAATTGTTATCTCTACGGTGAGATATGAACATACTGGGTAAAATTTGACATATCAGATGTAACAAATGTAAACTAAGGATTAAATGATACTATATGGAATCAGATTTTTTTTTGCTTTCAAACTGTTTTTATTCTTTTCCACCTTTAAATTTAGAATCTTATAAAAATTGTCAAACTAATTTTTAACAAATTAATATTTATAGTAGAAAATATGATAATTATAAAATTTCTAATTTTCCCTGTTTGTTTTCACCTCATTAGCAGCTGGCAGACTACTTTGCTGCTTGAGGGGAAAGAGAACCTTGACAAAATGAAATGAAGGCTGGAGCAATTCCATAATTGAGTGTTTGTGCTCACATATAAATCTGTTTGTTCTGGCATTATTTGCTTGCTTTCCTTTAAGTATGTCAGATGAACAAAAATATCCTCCTTTTTAATTAATTACTGCAAAAACTGAGCTTTATTTAAATTCTAAAACAATTCCTTGGCATTCATTTTCAGCTACAGAAATACATTTTCATTGACTAAGCTGAATGAAAAATTAATGTAATTCCAATTTACTGCATGCAGCCTGAGTTCCTAGATCCATCCTGGAAGCATAATATTGTTGAATGGTTTAACAGGAATCCATTCATAAGCATTTCAATATAGAGAGAGACATCAGACTTCTTCCTAGATTTTACTTTGGACATCTGAACAAGAAAAGTAATGGTTGCTTAGACTTCTGAGACAAATTCTAGTCTTAAAGATGTTTCTGCTTTTAAAAAGTGTGTTTACAATTAGAGGTGCATTTGGAATAAAATGAGACCAACTCAAAGACATGCTAGCTTGTATCTAGCAAAAGATAAAGTTTCTTGAATTGTACAAAATAAGTTAGGAAACTGTTGCTGTGCTATAAAAATAGATTGGACAGTAGAGCTACAGTAAAATACAAAAGACCCATCATGTGCATGGGGCTGTTTTTCCTCAAGGGCAGGACTTTTTACTTTTCCTTATTGAACTTCATGAGGTCCCAGTAAGATAATTTCTCCAGCTTGTTGAGGCCCCTCTGGATGGCAGCAAGATTCTCTGCTATATCAGCCAGTCCTCCCAGTTTTGTGCCGTCTGCAAACTTGCTGAGTGTACACTTTGTCCCATCATTCCCATTATTAATGAAGATGAACAGGACTGGACACAGGATTGACCACTGGGGTACATAGCTAGCTACTGATCCGCTGCTATACTTTGTTCTACCGATAGCCATCCTCTGAGCCCAGTAATTCAGACAGTTTTAGATCCACCTCACTGATTTCTCATTCAGTCCATACTTCATTATATTCTTTATGAAGATCTTATAAAAACTTAGTGGAAACTAGTCAAGTGGAAGTTTGTTGGCTGTGCTTGATTAAACAAGGTTATGATTTGGTACATTTGTGTGAATGGAGATCATTTACAAAATTTCCATTTCTCTGTATTTGCAGCATGTCTTTTAATTAAATAATATTTTTACAAGATTTCAGTTAGTTTGAACTATCATCACATAAAACATGGAAATATATTCACCTGGGAGCACACAGCACATGTTAAACCTTGCTTTACTCACATAGATGCAGTTAAGAAAGTTGGGAATTAATCCCGTAGGCATGTTAATGCACTTTTTTGACAACTGTTATTAACTCTAGCGAGGTATTTTAATTGCAGATATCCTGCTGACTGAATATTCAAAGGGTAATTGGCAGCCAATCACCAGTGTCCCAGATGCATTTTCCTGTTCCACATGTATCCCGTGTCTTTATATTCAGGGTAGTTTATTCAATCTTTAAAGCCTTGGTGTCACAGATATTTTAACACTTTACAGTAACATTTTGTTTTCATTGTCTTGAATTCAGCATTTGTATCAGGGAAAAGTTTTCCCTAGTTAACCTTTTTTATAGATTAGTGTTGAAAGTTATAGATCTCAGCACAGATTCCTTTGGGACTGTTAGTAGCACATGTTGACCACTTATACAGTATACAGAAATACATATTCTTACTTCTTAATTAGTTTACAATCCACAAAATAGCCTTTATAAGACAGCTACAGGTGTTTTAAGATTCATTGATGGGAAAGATTATAAAAAGTTGTTTAAAAAGACAAGTATGCTTGCAGCTATGCTTAGCTACCTAAGTGACTGTTTGTGTCAAAGACTGCTACATTGGTGGGGAAGTATCCTTTACATAACCAATATAGTCACTTGCCCATTAGATAGTATATGTGTGTCTAATATTTTTGGAAGGGGGTTCTTGCTTATTTATTTAAAATATATTTTCATCTAATTTGCTTGATGATACTAAAATCTGACACCCACCACCACACCCCACCCCCCCTAGTTTGTGGCTGCTTGAATTCTTCCTGAATCTCTTTTTGATAGCTATTAACACACATACCATCTTTCATTTTTACAGCAGTAATTCATTTTAGTGATAGTTGGTCAAAAGTCTGGACCTGAGTTTGTAGTTCAGAATATTTGAAATTAAAACTTCTTTGGAACTTGTTACTATATAGTGGCTGGTTCTTTGTTTTGTTTGGTTTGCCTTTGGAATAGGTTGAGGGGGTCTTAGCTTGTTGTCTTTGTGTACTGCTACCTACTTAAACAGTCTCTGATACTTTAAAATCACTGAATTCTTGTGAATCTTTCTAGACAGGTATCCTGATTTTTCTTTTCATAGGAATAGATCTTGTCAGGTCTGTGCTAGGTTTGCTAGGTCACCCCTTTCAGGGACTTATGCAGATAAATAAGTGAGAACAAATGCCTGGTAGTTACGTGTGTGCCTATAATTAGAGAAGAGCTAATGAGTTTGCAGTCTGAGATGTCCCTTGGTAATTTGTTCATCCTAGGTGAAAAGAACAGAAGACAGAGGAAGGACTGGGACTCCTTTGGGGAGCCAGCAGTGATTTACTGATTATGTAGTGAGACCTATCCACTACAGCACTGAAACTCTAAGGAAGGAAATACATAGGCTTAATATTCACTCTACTATTGAGATTATTTTAGTTAGGACCTATCACTGAAGTCCAACTCTACAGATGACTTTTAACTGCACATTGGGGGGAATTCACTTTGAAAAATAACCTTTCTATTTATTTAAAATGTAGTGATATGTTTATACCTAGGTAATCATAATATAGGCTTGGCAAGTAGAGAAATATTCAAAGTAGTAGGAAAGTATTTGTAAGTGCAATGTTATAAATGTGATGCAGAGGGAGGGGTCGATAGCTATTGCTCTTATTTTTGTCTTAAAACAGAAACATCCCTTTATGATCTTGTTTGGCTTGTTCTCCTTTTTAAACCTAAAGGGAGGTCTCTTACTTGGGTTTGCCTAATACTTAGAGTATTTTTCTTGTGTCTAGCCACAGACTGACTTTTTACTTAAAATTTCTTTTAATCTTTTTTTTCTGTGTGCTGATATAGAAAATTAGAATGCAATATATGAAATATGACTTATAAGGTGTTATTAGAAAGTAAAAGTGTTTGTCATTGGCAGAAACTTTTTTCTTTTTTTTTTTTTTTAATCGTGGAAATAGTAGCAGTTACTATTATACCATGTGAGCTATATGACTATTGTATGTAGTCTCATAAATCTTGCTTAAGTGAATTTAACCAGTGATATTAAAACAATGAATATTGTAAACTGTACATCTTCCCCAACATAAGAATCTTGTTCAAGCTTGATGTTTTTGCATTTACTAAGACTAAAAATCACTCATACAGTTTCTGTTACAGACCTTTCTTAAGAGAATAGAGAAGAACTAGCATGTCAATGCCACTTGAAGTTCATTTTAAATGTGTTAAATTAGTATCTCACACCGTCACATATGAGAACTTAGGGACCAAGTGAAACTGTCTGGCAGCTCACTGTATCGAAAACCAGACATTGCCCTTTAAATAAATTTCACATATACAGAGGAGTTTGATAGAATGATCAATAACAGCAAATACATAGAAAACAGATACCAAATTTTCAGTTATTTGGACTCTACATTGTTAGTCGTGACAGAATGAACACTGAAAGATCATAGAATCAAATCCAAATCACGTTAAAATCTACCATGGTCAAGTTCAGTATATTAGACAGTTGACTTGCCTAATGAGGAGATCAAACTCCTTAGTTTCAGATGAGTGTGATGTTTGTATATGGATGTGCACTACTGAGGTCACAAATGGTTGTAGATGAACTGCTAGAGCTATTTATGTACAGAATGAAAACATGAGATATGTGAAAAGTTAGGCTCAAATGAAAGGTTGATATTTACTGACCCAAACCTCTTTGGTCTTCTAGTAAGGATAACCATTTAATTGTAAGTCAGCTTTTCTTACCACCCTCTTGAAATCCCATTCTGAAAATATTTTTAGACTGGATTCCTAAAATAATCTGGAAAAGAGGTGAATGTTTTCACTACTCTTGCAGAGCAACTACTACCCAAAGCTAACAGAAGTTCCCATTTCTCTGTATGAGTATTCATTACTGAGCTGAACTACGAAGAGATGAAACCAAGTTGCTGGCAACTTCACTGAACCAGTTGAACTCTAACATTGGTGATAGGTGACCCTGCAGCAAAATTCCTGCCAAAAAAAATGTATTTTATTGGTCTTCAGCTTGTTAATTTGTAGGAGGAAGAAAGCTGTTGAAACCAAGCCATGGTTAACCCAGCCTTGTTGATTCATCCATAAATATTGTAATTTCTGAAGTATTTGGGAGGTATATTTGCTTGTCATTCCAATAAATTGGTACTCTGCTGAATGATTACCTTCTCAGGGAAAAGATGAAAAAGAAATTACTAGGCCACTTTGCCAGAGGAAGAATGTTGTTTGTTTTGTTACATAAATGACCAGCATAAAGAAAAATCCCTAATCCGCATTATATAGCCATAGTCTGGGGGAAGGAACATTAAAACATCACACCCCATATCACTGATCCTCTTTTGAATTCTAGAAGGATGTAGAAAGATCAAGAAAAAGCTTTTGTGCAACAGCTAAAAATTTTCTTTTCACTGCCAGCCTGGACAAAGCTTTCCTGTCCTTCAGTTTGCTGCAAGTAGCAATGTGGTTGTTGCAATATATAATAATTGGTAACAATGTTCATTTAAATAAACATCAGGACTGCTATGCCTCCATTTCTTTTCAGTGTTTTAAGTACATGGGCCATCAAAGTGAGCTCTTTCTGCATTCATTGCATAAGAACTGCCAAGTAATGCTGTATGTCAAATAGGTCTATCAGGAGTAGAATACTTGAAGAAGTCATATAGTAGAATACTTCAAGTATTCTACTAGACTATCATTCAAGTAGAATACTTGAAGAAGTAATCTCCAATTGTGGATAACCTTGCTGAACCATTCTTCAGCTGAATGCTTTAGGAATTCTCCAGTGTCATATCCACGAACTGTAGAACTAATGGGAAATGTTATAGGTCATAAACTTTTGATCATATAAATCACAAATCGTTAATATATGGTGCTTGAACTGTTTAGACAGAGCAATGATATACAGCATAAAATCATTGCATTATGTACATATGTATATAAATGTCAGTGCATGATAATATGGAGTAACTTTTCAGGGGGCCTATAGGGATGCTGGGGAGGGGCTCTTCATTAGGGACTGTAGTGATAGGACAAGGGGTAACGGGTTAAAACTTAAACAGGGGAAGTTTAGATTGGATATAAGGAGGAAATTATTTCCTGTTAGGGTGGTGAGGCACTGGAATGGGTTGCCCAAGGAGGCTGTGAATGCTTCATCCCTTGCAGTGTTCAAGGCCAGGCTGGACGAGGCCTTGGGTGATATGGTTTAGTGTGAGGGGGGGTTGGAACTTGATGATCTTAAGGTCCTTTCCAACCCTAACTATTCTATGATTCTATTCTATAATTCTAACTTTTCTGTTTTGTTTTGCTTTGTTTCTATCCCAGAATCAGTTAAATATGCTACCCTAAAATAATGAAGTTCCTGTGAACATGATAAAAAGGATTTAGGTGTATTGTGACATTGCAGTGACTCTGCAGTTGCATCTGCATGTTTGAAATAATGAGGTCAGGATTATACAGTTCTTTAAACCAAGAGAAAAAAAATCTATCCCTTACAAAACTAAAAATTAGGAGAAAAAAAAAAAAAAAGAGTGGCTTCAAAACTGCCGTCTCTATGAGGGTATATTGAAGTTGTTTGTGTGATCTTGTGTACATACAGCTGTAACTCAAAACTGTTATTTTCAAGTTTGAGAAAAATAGTAATTTTTCTGGTTTTATAAATAATTAATTTTAAATTACAAAGGTCTTTAAGCCTATTCTTTTCCTTCCTCAGTTTCTGCATAACCTAAGTATTTCCAATTAAATTTTGTCTGTATATATAAATTGCATATTTTTAATTTAACATAACTTATCAAATAGACCATTGTGTTTACGTTGGGCTTGTGGTTCACTGCCCTCATGTATCATGACAGAAAGATCAAGTCTCTAACTAAAATCTCAGTTCCCTTTGAATGACTCACAGAGACACAGACTTTTCATAGGCTCATTCTTGCTGTTTGATTTGTTATCTTAGAGTTGACTGATTAATCTGGTTTCTTGGCCAAAAACACTACAGATTTTTTTTTTTTTTTTATAAATATACCAACTACTATTTCAAATGGTAATTGGACAATCTGAAAGAACACAATTTTTATCTGTTAATGTAATTTACAAAAGGACAATTGCTGTCTCCTTTACAATCTTACAAAATTCTTTTACAAATTTTAACTTTAAATATTCCTTATCTTCCTTAGGGGAAAAAAATTAAAAAAGGAGCATATTTCATGGAAATTTGTACTCATAACTCATGATACAGTATCAATGCAAACATTTCTTTCTGTCTCATAATGACTCAGAAACATATTTATTTCATATACTATAGCTATGATGTACTGTTATTTCACACTGTATGTTTGACTGCTTTGAAAGAAGAACCGCTAACCTGCAGAGGTTCAGTTGTTTTTATATGTTTGAATAAGCCAAGCAATTTGTGCTGTTGCAATTAAATAAAATTATGTTTTAAGCTTGTTTGTTATTTATTTTTAAACAGTATATACACAATGATTTATTTCTTCCATGTTGGTCATTTGTTTGTGTTGGCAAATACCATAGACCTTATACATTTCATTTGACAGCTGGAGTACCAGGCTACTATGTGAGATACCTAGGAAAGAGTTAAATCAGATGACCAGCCTTAGGAAACTTCCTGTCTTTGAGAATTTTAAGGCAGTCTTATATAAAATTCTTCTACACTCACTTTTCTCCTGTCCTTAGCTAAAGTTTAAGACAAAATAACCCCAAGAGTTCTGTCTTCAAAATGTTTTTGAAATTGGTGAAGATTAGTCATTGACATAAACCCTAATGTCAGACTAGATCACAATCGACTTCAGATACAGTGAACCTCCTCAGTCAACATTTAATGTATAAACAAACAATTTTTCATAGTATAAGGTATTCCAACACTGTAAACTGTTGATCAAGACCTGTTAGGCAGTAAATCTTTTGGGGTTTACTCTATTTTGATTAAAATTTTAATTTTGATTCTAACATAGCATTCAATCTCCTGTATTTTCAATCTTTACAATTTTGGTAACTATAATTCTCCAATACTTGCAAAAAAAGTCAGCTTTAGGTTTGGCTTTCATGTATTTGACAGATTTGCTGTTAATCTAAATTGCCTGGATAATTAATCCTCAGTTACTGATAAGCAGAAGTACTCACACTTCGGAACAAAAAGGTGTTTATTTAAATAGGGATATAAAAATACGTAGTTTTGGATTTTTTTTTTTTGAGCAAATGTCTGTATTATCTCTTTAATTAGGATACCATAGACTTTTATGCAGGTTTTCCTGTGAGTAGATTGCATGTTCCTCTCTGGGAAAACTCAAGACAATTTAAGTATTAAGACTCTATTCTTGCATCATAGAAGTTTTTCAGGCCAAAAGTCACATAAATGTCTTCAACAGCTCTGTTTACAACCTGTTTCCCAATACAATTCTGATACAATTCTCTAATGTTGAAAATGGTAAGGCTTGAAACTTCTTACCTGCAATGAAAATTGTCTCTAATATTGAAGCGTAAGAGGCAAGGAGGAAAAGAATAGCTTTCAGGTTTATTTTGAGAATAGTATCATGTTTCGTTTGCACGGATAAAGAGAATAAATTTGATTTAAAATTTGTTTCCTGTTACTGTTTTCAATCAAATTTGAAAAAATCAAATAGTATTCATGAAACCCTTGGTACTTCATGCCAAGTAGTAATGAGAAAGTAACATCTTTGATGGAAAAATAACATTAATACTGTAGGAAGATTTGCTTTCTTTTTAAATTGAATTTTTCTGTTGGTTTCGTGGTTGATTTTTTTTTTTGTAGACCAAGTAAA
The DNA here is from genome assembly GCF_033783945.1 of Neopsephotus bourkii. Taxonomy (NCBI): domain Eukaryota; kingdom Metazoa; phylum Chordata; class Aves; order Psittaciformes; family Psittacidae; genus Neopsephotus; species Neopsephotus bourkii. The sequence goes on from NW_026901388.1 coordinate 452,401, forward strand.
AGCTGTCCTTGGAGACCACATGTGCTGTTATGTAAACTACATGTTGATCACCAGAGTGTCAACTGATAAGGCGGAATACCAACCAGTAAAGATGACTTTTTTGAGGAAACACCATAACCTGTAGTATGGTCAGTCTATGGCATGATTGGTTTATTCGTCCTACAAAAATAATATAAAAAGATAAAATTCCTAATAAAATAGTAAGTTTATATGTGGAATCATTGTGTCCTGGATTCAACTGTAGCAGTTATTTTTCTCCTTAGTAGCTGGTGCAGTGCTGTGTTTCAGCTTTAGTCTGAGAACAGTGCTGATAACGCACTGATGGTTTTAGTTGTTGCTAAGTAATGCTTACTCCAGTCAGGGACTTTTCAGTCTCTCATGCTCTGCCAGTGAGGAGGGGCACAAGAAGCCGAGATGGAGCACAGAAAGGACAGCTGACCCATACGAGCCAAAGGGGTATTCCATTCCACAGCACATCATGCCCAGTATATAAACTGGGGGGAGTTACCTGGAAGGCCCAGTTCACTGTTCGGTTTGGGCTGCGTATCAGGCAGAGGGTGGCAAACAATTTTATTGTGCATCACTTCTGTTTATCGTTGGGTTCATTTTTAGTTCCCCTTTTAGTATTATATTCTCTTCCCTTGTTATTTCCCTTATTATTATTATTGATGGTAGCAGTAGTAGTTTTGTATTATACCTTAGTTACTGGACTGTTCTTATCTCAACCCGTGGGGTTTACATTCTTTCAATTCTCATCTGCATCTCTTTGGGAGTGGGGGGGAAGAAGAGTGGGGAGTGAACGAGCGGCTGTGTGGTTCTGAGTTACTGGCTGGGCTTAAACCATGACATGTTGGAAAATATTTGCTTTAACATATGTTTGAGGTGCTTGGTGAGGTCAAATAATACATAAAGAAGCTTCCCCACTGACTTAATTCTCCCACTCTGGAGACGTTGAAAACCTGCCCGTACATATTCTGTGTGGTGTGCTGTAGGTGGCCCTGCCTTGGCAAGAGGGGGTGGACTAGATGATCTCCAGAGGTCCCTTCCAAGCCTAATGATTCTCTGATTCTGTGATTATTATGGGTTATAAATGTATTAAGCAAAAGCTAAAAGAAAATATTCTTGCTCTTAGAAACCTTGAATGCAGTACATTTAAATTGAGGTAAAATTCACCTTGGAAATATGGAAACATTTTTTTTTTCCTCCTGTATTTTTTCAAAGACTGATAATGAAAGCAATATTTTTAGTTGTATGGAGGGGAATGGAATGGAAGTCTGCTTCTAGGGAACAGCTAGTTAAAAGATGGAACAGGTTAGCCTAGGTATGTCTAGACATTCTCAGTCCACATATTAAAGGGCTATGCCATTGACTCATCTATAATCAAAATGAGAGGCCAGGGAAACAGATATTATTTTTTATTATCAGGGAAACAGGTTCCATTGCTGAAGTTAATGCTGGCTTATGCTGCCATATGGATTTATTTCTAAAGAAAGTTGGAACCAGGAGAAAACCAGACTTTTCTACACTCCAATCTAAACATTTCTCTCATTAAATGAAAAAGGAAAGCATTCCAAGAGTTAAGATTTTTTTGGAAGACAAGAGCTGTGTTTAATTTAGGGCTCTTTTCAACAGAATATATGTCTCAGTTGTCAGTCCTTGAAATGTCCTGCTACATACAGCAACATGGGTTGTGTGTACATCCGGGGAATTTCTAGCCTTTCTGTTTCCCACTGCTGTTCTTTAAAATAATTGTTCCCACTGGGACACAATTTGATGAACCCATTCTTTTCCAGCTGCACTAACTTTATGACCTATGCATTTTTGACATATAGCTGCAGAAAGGGCACATGTAGATATAACAATGCAAAAAAATTGAGAACTGGAGAAGGGGTAGGATTAGTATGTTTTTTTATATCCAAGAGAGCACTGATTTTTCTTAGGCTTCTGTGTTATGATATCTTTGTGACAAAAAGGACGGATCTATGGCAGAGTATAACATCATGAACTGGCATAGTTTTGCTTAATAATTGCACAGTTGTTTTCTACTAAGTGTTGCATTTTCTGCATTGTTTAATTTACAGACATGAATTCACCTGACGTTCCACTCTGAGAAGAGAATTTTTAATGAGAATTTCATTATGACATAACAAAATGACATAGCAGCCAGCATTAGCTGTGATGTCACTCAAAATGCTAATTTGAATTTGAAATGTTATACTTCTCCAGTTTCTCATTCAGCTGTTTAAACTAGCTTCGCTAGCTAAAAGATTCTTAAATCTGTGTTGCATCAGATTGCTTTATGGGGTCAAAGTTATATGAGTGTATTAAACCCATTCACCATAATACTCTTTGCAATCACATTCAATAATGTATAATCACAGATAAGCAGAAGGTAGGAGCCTATACAGTCTTGACAAGAATTTAAAGAGAGGCAGTCTGAGAGGAAAAGGTCATTGGAAGAGAAAATGGAGAGAGTATTTTTATCACCTGATTTAAGATCTAATCCTCTCTCACATACCAAGGCTGAATAAATGCTCCTGCTACCTCATTGTTTAGGAGTGACTGCATCCTCTGTGGTTGTTACTTCTGTATACCATGGCCTTGTGATTTAAGTTTACTTTTCTTCTTAACTGCTCCTATAATAAGCATTATAACTCTGAGCCTTTTATTGTCTAAATAACAAGAAAACTTTTTTTTTTCAATTTTGTCATAATTGGGGCTGTTAAAAAGATGGCATTCTTATCTTGTCCAAATTATTAAAATTAATCTGTATACTAGAAATATTCCTCCCTTGGAACATACAAAGCAAGAAGACAAACCTTAAATCCAGAAACAGAGGAACTATGACAGATCAGTGAAATTCCTCCAGTAATTTAGTTTCAAACGTTTGTACCGGAGTCTTCGGAAAAAATTTAAAAAATCATACACACGTCATTAATATACTAAACAGCACACTAAATGTGATGAATTAACAGTTAATAGATTTTAAGAAAATCTCTTCCTTTGTAATTCAAACTGCATTTTACAATTTGCTAAAAAATAATAATAAGAAAAAATCAAACTTGGGTTGTTATATCTGTGTATGTTTTTGATGTACTACTTTGTGTTAAAATCCTTTGGCTAGTGGCATGGTCTCAAATGGAATTTCACTGCTGCAGTGGAGTTTAACAGTTGTGTCTTAGTTTGCGCAAGCCTTGATTTCAAAGTACCTGTAAGAGTAACTCAACAAAGATCAGAGCTGGAAGAGATTCACCATTCTTTAGAGGTCAGTTTCAGTCTTAGGATTTAAGGAAACATTTTATCTCAGTTTGTGTACAACATAAACACAGTTGCTAATGACTGTATTTATGTTTTCAGGCGCCTTTCTTAAAAAAAAATAATAGGGAATAATAGTAAGACTGAAGAAAGATTATAGAATCTGGTGGCAGGAATATGATGAATACAATAATCATGCAAAGAGATCTTATTAAATTCTTCCTGTTTCAGGAGGCTGATAAAGAATTAACTCCGTTTAATTTAGATACACTATATAAAGACAAAGAAATATGAAAATATATTTTCTGACTTTCAGTTTGTAAATAGCATGTGGGAAGTTAAAAACAAACTGAGCCATAATGAAGCTGCTTTCAAATTTTATGAGTTCCCACAAAATTCCTGTAAAAAACATTCTTCCTTCATTTCAGTCTTCTTCCTGTTTAGTTTATTTTCACTTTATTAATTTTTGCTTTCAATAACTATGTCCTAATTATCTGAATATATAAAATATAATTTCTTCAAATGGGTTAGATCTTTCTTTTCATGTCCCCCTGATACTAATTAATTTTTATCAACTATAGTTGCATAATATAGTTAGTTGCTTCATTCTGTGGATTTGGGGTAATAATTCATTAAACACACTACTGAAGTTAATATGTCTCAATTTGTTTTCAAGTATATAAGTAAAGATAGGTCTTATCAGCTTTCATTTCATATTTGTTTTCAAAATTAAAAGCTTTTTATAGTAGCTTCTATTTTTATATATATAAAATTAATCCATAAATGTGTAGTACTTGTGTAACAGTCAGAAAAATTATTCAAGTATTAGTTGAAAACTGGAAATATTCTCTCCTTTCAGTCTTGGAAGATAAGAATTAGAAAAAGGGTGAAAGCTCTTCAAATATTTTTTTTTTAATCCTCTCATTGTCATCTTGAAACATAAGAAATGGACAACTTACTTAAAACAAAATTCTTTTAATATTAGTATACACTAAACCACAGATTATCTTTAGATCGCAGTGGCATTGTTGTACACTCACTCGGAGGACTGACTCGTAATAAGCTTCAGTCTTTGGTAAGGAAGAAGATGTTTTTGTTTGTTTCTTCTCCCTGAAAGCTGACAAGTACAATTCCATCACTGGCATTAAAACAGTTACGAGGCACTATCTTAATTTCATACCAAAGCATACCCTAAAATAACATAACATAACATAACATGAAGATGTAGTGATTAATTTCTCTCCTCAATTTGAGTCAGACAAGGTTCTGACTAACCTGTAGGAAGTAGAAGAATTAGGAGGGAAGTTGAGACTGAGAGGAAGAAAGGAGTGGGAGAAGGTGGTTTTAGTTTTGTTCTTATTTTTCACTATCCTACTCTGTTACTAGTAATTGACAATAAAATAAGTTAATCTTCCCCAAGTCAAGTATGTTTTGCCCATGATGGTAATTGGCAAGAAACCGCTCTGTCCTTATCCATGTCTTTATCCATGATCTTCTCCTTGTATTTTCGTGTCCTGTTGATGGACAGAGTGACAGAGCAGCTTGGTGAACACCAACAGCCAGCCACAGCCAATACACCACAAATAATTTTATTAAGAATGTGGCCCAGTTAGGGGCTCTAGATTACACACTAAAATTATTTGTCTGGATTAACCGACAAAATGTTTCCATCTTTGGTGAACTGTAAAAAATTTGGAAGTTTCTATAGAGAATCTAGGGTTTAAAAAAAACAAGTTTATGACACTTAACTGAAAAATATACATGTGTATTCAGAAGTATTGACTAGATCTATGTCTACACAGCATTCTTTCTGTTCACATTAACATGTTGCAAAGGCAAAGTAGTTAATGAGAAAACAATAACTAATGTTTAATGATACTTACTTCTAGGACCATACAGTAAATAGATGAGTTCAAATAATAAGAATCATGTTCATTCACTTACCACATTGATTACCTGTATCTAAAAAAATGTACAAACTATATGGACTCCACATATAAGATAATGTTGAAGCTTACAGTTACATTTCATAGAGTAGCTTGTCTCATAAATAAAATAATAATAATAAAAAAAGAAATCCAGAAATATTCACTGTATTTTTTAAGTGACTGGGGTTTTTTTAAGTTGTCAAAGGCAAGGTCAGAGAAAAATCTACTTTATAAAACAAGTTATTATACAATGTGCGAGCTTTGTCATAGCAAATATTGCAAATAAGAGGTGCCACAATACTTGTGAGCCTTATGGGTTACAGTTTTGTTTTTGAGGTGGTAGTTCTGTGATTTTTTTTGGTAAAATTAAGAAGGTATGGAAGAAAATAAGTTTTAGTAATATCAAACAGCTTTAGTTATTCAAAGGTGTCATATATACTTTCTTATTTTTTATTAAATTGTTTCTCATGAATATATAATATTAAAAGTATTTCTCTGACTCATAACACTATATCCCACTTGAAGTCACCATTGACTACCTTGGAAAATGTGTTGGGCCATTAAAATTCTGGCTATGCAGCACTTTGCTCTTAAATTTCATATCAATTTTGGTAGCTGATATGTTTAGAAAGAATAAGCATGATAAGCTTTAAATCAACATGTATAATGGTATTAAAATATGCACTGTAATTCTGAATGTGCACCAAGATTATTGTTTTATTATGCAAATTAATTTATAACCTTCTTTATTATCATGATATGTATTTGGAAGCTGATTTAAAAGCCAATATTTAAATGAAATATATTTGCTGAAGCATATCAAGGACATCTAACTGAAAGCTACACTATTTTAATAATATTGGTGACAGTATCTTCCTGACGTTACAATACTAATTCCATGAATTTTCAAACAGTCTAAGGAAAATTTAATATATGTTATTGCTGTGCTGGTATAAGGACACATTGAGGAAGTTATTATTCTGCTGGTTTCACATTCCTTACTGAGATAGGAAAAAGAACCCATTTTTTATTATTATTATTTTTATTTGTTAATTGAAGGTATTGGCTTCATTATGCACATGCATTATTCTTTAAGTTTTAAATGTATACTGCAAGGAATTTTGGTGTGTAGAAAAGGTCTTTGAAGTTTTTAAAGATCTATTGTTCACACTTGGCGAGCGCTGTAATTTGTACTGTGATGTCTATGCACACATTATAAGTCACGGATGTCTTATAATGTACCAAGGGCAAAGAACCTTAATCACACATGGAATTCCATAACAATTATGAATATCTATGAGCCTTTCAGCGTATGCACTCTCTGAGTAAAGAATGCTGTCCTCTGGAGGCAAAAATTTTGAATACCATTCATTTTAAAAGTGAAAACTATAAAAGTGAAAACTGCTATACTAATTGCATTGTGCAAGTCTTGTGTCACTTAGTAAGTACTGTGAATGTTTAAAAAATTAGAGTACAATTAATAATTAATAATTAGAGTACAATTAATAATTTTTTTCACTTGATGTTTGTATGATTTTTTTTTTTTTTTTAAGTTGGAACATCTCTGGATCTGAGTATTAGATTCGCCTTTATTACTTTACCTGCATCTATATATGAACAAAAGACCTGGAGACTTTACATTTAACTGAGAGTTAAATGTAAATTAGATAGCATGAACTTTAGGTTTAATCTATATACCTGTGGTAATTTCATCCTAAGCAGTGTAATTGCTGTCATTATCCTTAATAAAAAATAGATTCCTTGTTGTTTCTCCCACAACAGTCTTGGGTATCCTAATCATTTCACACAGACAAAGCACTTTGAAATCCTTACATAACAAATGTAGCTAAGAAACAGCTGATTGTTTTATTTCCTATTTTTTATGTAAGCATATGAACGATTCTTCAATTTTCATAGAAAAAAATAATGAAGTCATTGAGAGCCCTTTTCCTTATTCTTTGTCCATTTACAAAAAATTAGTAGATTCAAAGCTACTGGGATTTAATCACAAAAATAGTAACACTTGTCTCTAAATGATCACAGAAACACAGGATGGTTGAGGTTCGAACGAACAGCGATGGGTCATCTAGTCCAGCCTCCCTGTTCAGTGAAGCAGGATCACCTCGAGGACATTGCTCAAGGAACGTATCCAGACAGCTTTTGAATATCTCCAGGGAAGGAGATTCCACAAGCTCTCTGGGCAGTCTATTCCAGCGCTCAGTCACCCTTAGAGTAAAGAAATTCTTCCTCATGTTCAGGTGAAACTTGCTGTGTTTATATCCATTGACTCTTATCCTATCTCCAATTATAATTTATATCAGCAATAACTTTTATATTCATTTGAATATGGACATGTTTAAGCTCATCGTTTGCCATCAAAATGACAAATATGGAGAATACTTTCCTGGAACTGATTGTCTTTAAGACAGCTGATGGGAGAGTAGGATGCAAATACCAAAACACTAATCCAGAATGAAAATGTTAATTCAGATTATGCTTTTCTCAAAAATGTGCGTCACTGTAACCTCTGTATGTATTTGCTAAGTAGACTTTTAGTAGACCAATTTACAGAGATTTCAAAACTTCAACATGAACTTTTTTCATTAAAAATAACAGTGTTGAGATTTTTACATATAGTCACTGAAAACATAATATGTACGTGCAATAATATCAAAAGGAGAAATTCAAAACATCATCAAAATTTAAGACAGACTTTTTAGAAGTAATTGCTTGTTGGCCGTCATTTCATTAAATACTAAATCTTTGTAGTAAATCACTAAAAGACAGTTTGCTTTTGTAATTTTCCCCTATTAAATTCTTCTGTACCTGTTACATTCTTCATAAAAGAATTCAAAATACAGTATATTTTTTATATATATTTTTCTCTAGCTAGGAACTGAATGTAGATGTGAAATATTCTGTGCATTAACTAACTGCGCAACACACAGCCTTGGAAGTCCATTCACACATATTCATCTAAATTAGCTGTTTGTGTAACCATTGTTTGTTTGTATAACCTATAACCATGTTAAGCTTATAATAACAGCAAAGCTCAATAATATTTAGTAAAATCATTATGCTTCCTTCTCTAGGTTTCTTTTGACACACAGCTTTCTTAGTATCTCAATTTTCTTAGTATTTCAATGTTAGTATCTCAATCATAGTATCTCAAATATAACGCCATTTTTGTCATTTGAGAAAATGTAATTAACTCCAATCCTCCATATTTTATACAATTTCAATTATATAAATTATTTGTCATTTCTGATTGATACAGCAGAACACATCTCTCTTAAAAGCCAGATGCATTAATTGTGATAATAAAACTGTATGAATGATAGTTCTATCATATAACTTATTCCATAAAGTAATAAAAAACTTAAAAAAATCTGACAACTACCATCAACATTTTTTCATCAAATAGATTGGAAGTACATATCTTTAATAGAATAGAGCATTCTTACACTGAATGACTGCTCACAGAGAAATTCACTGCTGTATCAAAGTCCAGGTCTTGCTTGTTAAAGTGCAGTTAATGTATTGCATATGATTTTTTAATGACAATCACCTTTAGAATCATAGAATCATAGAATAGTTAGGGTTGGAAAGGACCTTAAGATCATCTAGTTCCAACCCCTTGCCATGGGCAGGGACATCTCACACTAAACCATATCACCCAAGGCTTCGTCCAACCTGGCCTTGGAAACCGCCGGGGATGGAGCATTCACAACCTCCCTGAGCAACCCATTCCAGTGCCTCACCATCCTAACAGGAAAGAATTTATCCCTTATATCCAATCTAAACTTCCCCTGTTTAAGTTTTAACCCGTTACCCCTTGTCCTACCACTACAGTCCCTAATGAAGAGTCCCTCCCCTTATAGGCTCCCTTTAGATACTGGAAGGCTGCTATGAGGTCTCCACTCAGCCTTCTCTTCTCCAGGCTGAACAGCCTCAACTTTCTCAGCCTGTCTTCATATGGGAGGTGCTCCAGTCCCCTGATCATTCTCATGGACATCCTCTGGACTTGTTCCAACACTTCCATGTCCTGTTTATGTTAAGGACACCAGAACTGCACACAATACTCCAAGTGAGGTCTCACAAAAGCAGAGTATAGGGGCAGGATCACCTCCTCCGACCTGCTGGTCACGCTCCTTTTGATGCAGCCCAGGATACAGTTGGCTTTCTGGGCTCATGTTCATTTTCTCATCAACCAACACCCCCAAGTCTTTCTCCACAGGGCTGCTCTGAATCTCTTCTCTGCCCAGGCTGTAGCTGTGCCTGGGATTGCTCTGACCCAGGTGTAGGACCTTGCACTTGGCATGGTTAAACTTCATGGGGTTGGCATCAGCCCACCTCACAAGCCTGTCAAGGCCCGTCTGGATGGCATTCCTTCCCTGCAGCATGTCAACCGAACCACACAGCTTGGTGTCATCGGCAAACTTGCTGAGGGCACAGTCAATCCCACTGTCCATGTCACCAACAAAGATGTTAAACAAGACCGGTCCCAAGGCTGATCCCTGAGGGACACCACTCGTTACTGGTCTCCAGCCAGACATTGAGCCACTGAACACAACTCTTTGTGTGCAGCCATCCAGCAGTTCTTTATCCACCGAGTGGTCCACCTATCAAATTGATGTCTCTCCAATTTAGAGACAAGGATGTTGCGTGGGACAATGTCATACGCCTTACACAAGTCCAGGTAGTTGACGTCAATTGATCTACCGCTGTCCATCAGTTCCGTAGCCCCCTCATAGAAGGCCACCAAATTGGTCAGGAAGGATTTCCCCTTAGTGAAGCCATGCTGGCTGTCACCAAGCATCTTGTTGATTTTAATGTGCCTTAGCATGCCTTCCAAGAGAATCTGCTCCAAGATTTTGCCAGGCACAGCGGTGAGACTGACTGGTCTGTAATTGCCCGGGTCATCCATTTTCCCCTTCTTGAAATTCGAGGTCATGTTTCCCTGTTTCCGCTTGTCAGGAACTTCACCTGACTGCCATGATTTTTTTAAATATGATGGCCAGTGGCTTAGCAACTTCATTCTCCAGCTCCTTCAGGACCCGCAGATGGATTTCATCAGGTCCCATGGACTTGTGCACATTCGGGTTTTGAAGATGGTCTCGAACCAGATCCTCTCCTACAGTGGGCCTAAGGTCTTCATTCTCGCAGTCGAGAAGAGTACATTAAAGTTGATTCATTAAGGTATACTAAATGTATTGAACTAAAAAAAAAAATTATCTTTTTTTTAATTAAGGGAAATACTTTTTCAGTGTAATAGACTGGAATATCACAACTGTGTTTCTGAATATATCATAAAGAAATTTTAACTGTGATATCTTATCTTCTCTCTTTTCCAGCTCTTGTTTCTGATTTCTTTGCTCTAGCAGTAGATGGTTTTTGACTACTCCAGTTGTTTTGGTTAACCTTTATTTACACCTTTTTTTTCCTTTAGTGGAGGAAACTTCTTTTCTGCTTCCTTTCTCTACTTCATACTGTAATGCTTGTCAGTGATAACCAGTTCAAGATTTCTTAGGCCATTATCAGAGTAAACTGTGAAAGAGCTGAAATATGTCTTTCAGAGGGGCTGTGTCTTGTTGGGTTTTTTTAGGTTTTGGGTTTTGGTTTGGTTTTTTGTTTGGTTTTTTGTTTGGTTTTTTTTTGTTTGTTTGGTTTTTTTTTTTTACCTGAGGTATAAATACTCAGCCTGTAATCAACAAGACTTTATCATCACCTCAGGATTGAAAGAGTTCTAAAAGCTAACCAACAGCTGCTTACTCAGTAAAGGTCATTTTACATAAACATCCGCCATATATAGAAGGAATAGTGGTTGCGTATTTTTAAAGAAACCTGTGATGGTTTTCATCAAAGTTGAAAGATATAAATGGCCACTTTCTGGGGATATTATTTCAATTTTATGAATTCTATTCATAGAACAGGAGCAGAACATGCACCTAGGTGTAAAAGAAACACCTAGTTTACAGGATAGTATCGAAATCAATGCAAATAACTAGATTAATTTGTATGAGATGGTTAGGGTAGAAATACTGTTTAAGAACATAGAATTTGTTTTTACACATACTTGTGTATCTTCAGAGACATATTAGTCCAGCAAAATCAAATGCATAGCATCCATCTCCTCAATAACAGGTTCCTTTCTTTTTGTCTTAATTGCATCATTATTTTACTAATTGGGCCTCCTGAAGCTAAGCATACTTTGAAGCGCTGATACTATGACAGAGATGGTGTTTGAAAGATACTAAGGAAATCTCAACTGATAGTTGCAAGAGTTGACGAACTACTATTATGAGATCATCTAAAGAGAAGTATTGTCATTAGACATAATTTCCTGCTTAAAAAAAAAAAAATATTAAAAGGGCCTAATTTCACTTTCATTCCCAAGTAAAAGCATGATATTGAATATTTTTTACTATTGCCTCTAACATTGTTTCTGTTCTCCATTGTGAATTAAATGCAAAGAAAACATACAAGATTTTAACATTTGAATAGACTTCCCATTTTCTGTTTCAACATGCAGTAACAGATGGAGCTTGGCATTGTATGTTAATCAGAGTACTTGTGTGATAGGCAGCTAAAGATCTAAATAGCATGAAAAATATTAATAAATCTCATAACTTTGCCTAAGATATTAATTTTTTCAATCACTGGGAATTTTGTGATATATAAAAGTATGCAAAGTTAAGGTTTCTTTCAGAGGCCAGTGTTTATGTTTTTCATGGACTGATACTGTGGAAGAGAAATTTCAGAGAGCAACGAAAGGCTCATTCTTTCCAAGACCTGCTACCTTCAACCAAAAGTTTTGAGTCCATATGCATATAGTAATTATCATAACTAATACAGTGACCTCACAGTGCTTTTGCATGATACTTGTATTTCCAATATTAGATCTGTTAAGTATACTAACGTTAATACAAAAGGGTAAATCATTAGGGTTGTGGTTTTTTTTTTGTCTATCATATGCTGCATTTCAAAAATACTTTAAAATAATTTTGTGCATAGCAGCTGCTACATAGTCTTCCAAATTATTCTGAGAAATCTCAAATTTAAGTATTATTTCAAGAGACAAGAAGGGATTTGTTGTTATGTGCTTTCAGCTGTTATTGCAGAAAAAATCCAAGTTTTGACATTCAGTGGTCCAGGAATTTTGCCAAAACAGGAGGGAGTACAGAAAGAATACTTTTCTCTGAGGTACTTAATCTGCATATAGATAAGCTTCTTCACTTTGTGAATCATAGATATCAATCATTCATGTTCATCAGTGTCTCATACATATTCATTAGAACAAACTGTTATGCATGATTAAAGCTGTTATAAAATGACAATGCCGTGTTTTGTTTTTATCTCAGGTCTCTGTGTGCTGAAAACTCCGCTGGCTGTTTCCATCTCATAATCTGACACTTTCTGCAATGTACAAAGAACCAAAACTCCATATGACTTTGCATGGATTTGCACTCTGCATCCAAGCTTTTTAACACTTTTTAAGCTGTTATAAAGAGATCCTGGAGTTTTTCTATTTTCTAAGCAAAGATTTCTGCAGTGTTCAAAGACAAGTTCCAAGCTTTTATGGATTAACTCAAAACAATTTAATGTGTTCATTTGCATGCAGGTACTGGGAGGAATGTTGCTAGGTAGGAAAGTAGAAAATGTATTTTGTGATTGGGTAGCTATTCTTATGCTTTCTGAGCTTTCATTTGGACTCACAGTCTCAGTGACGCTAGATCTGGTACAAGACTATGGGAGAAAAAACCAGTCCCTCTTTTGACTAAACTTATATTCCAGGACCTTGAACTGTCATTTATGCAGTTAGTTGCATAGAATATGAAGCTTTACTGATTTTCGGAGAAGTACACCTAATAGAGACAAGCCTAAAAAATAGATGGGTGAGTTTGTGAAGCCTTCAGAATATATCACCCATCTTTGCTTGATCTAGAAAAATAAAAAACCCTTTTGTTCAGTACACAGATTTTCTCTGCAAGAGTTTCTTCAAAAGATAATGGTGAGTTTGTTGTCATTTAGAAAAAGCAAGCACTTTCTCTTTCAGCCTGGAGGCAAATGTTTTACACAGCCCGTCTGCTCTAGATATTCTCTAACACAAAATTTGATAATCCTGATGAAATGAGAAGTGAAAATTAGTGTTTTATTTTTTCTCTTAAATGAATGAAGAACTAGTATTTCCTTAAGAAAACACTTCATATCCTTTGCAATTGTACTTCCATTGTAAGGACCATTTGCCATCTAAAACTGGTGATGGTGACTTGTTCAGTGAGTTAGCGAGGTCGAAGAGTATGTCTCTCATTAAACTGAATCTTAGTTCAATTTTTTTTTTTTTTTTTTTAATACTCCAGTATTTAAATAATCCACTAAGACCTGCAGGTGATTTTCTGCAAACTTGCTGTCAATCATCCTTAATCCTTGTATTTATATAATTTTTTATATTAAATGTAGGTAACTGAATCTCATCCTAATTATATTTTCTACGTTACTTTTTCAAGGCATGGTTATCTCTCTGAAATCGAGTCCTCTTTGCCACTAGACCTACATGGATTTACTGTTACCTGCAGATTTGATATGCATGCTTCTAAATCATCAAAAATTCTCATGACATTTTGCTTGGTATCAGATTTAGAGTATCAGAATTCCACCTTCTGTATCCTCCCAATTTGTCAGGGGAAAAAAAAAAAGTATCTATTTTGAACTTATTTTTTGAATTTATATCTAGTCATAGCTTCAAATAGTGCCTCTAATATACTTATGCAACCATGTGAGATATAGTTTCAAAAGCGTTACTGTGGAGACTCTATATATGACTAGATATATCAGTATATATGATAGCGTACTGTCCTATCTACAAAGCTTTTTATCCTCTTATAAAAGGAAATGAAGTTTCTTTGAAATGATTGGTTCTTCGCATATCTCTTTGTTGCATTCTAGATGTCTGTAAATTATTTCTTTCACTGCTGAGAAAATTAAATTTAAGGTTATAGATTTATAGCTTTCTGCTTTTTAAGGCTAGCACCGTATCTGCTTTTCTAGACTTGATTCTTCAGCTCTCCTCATCATTTTCTCAAAGATAACAGTACATGGCTTTAAGCTTAACTCAGCCACTTCATCTCCTTAATTATTCCAAGTTAAATTTCACAGAGCCCACCAGATTAAAAACTGTATTTGAACAGTTTCTAACCTTTTACTTTAGCCTAGTCTAATTTTTTCGATGTTAATTTAGAGCATTAATTATGTTTGCCCACATTACCATCAGTTTTTTTTATATAATAGAGATTGAAGCAAAATGGAATTTAATATTTCAGTCTTGTTGGCTCAAAAATCTAAGTTGTGTGCATACTCTTTTTGGCACAATGCTATAATACAGTGTTATATTTAAGGGAAAAAATACATTGCTAGCTGGTGCAGTTTTATTTGCTAGCAAACAAATTAGAAACAAAGGATTTAATTTGATAGAAGAATTTCGAACTTGGAAGACGTGCTATTTGTCTAAATATTTTGTTCTAATATTTAGGAGCTTAATTCTTTCACACATACAATAGTCTATTACAGCGGTGAGTGAACTTAAAAGGAGTTTAAAACACAGTTGCATCTGGGTATTTTGTCTTGAAGACTAATTTTAGTGTTCTGCCCATCAAATCTATTTCAATTTCCTCTCATTCAAACCCAGTGAAATCTTTCTGTACAGAGACACTCAACAAATGCACTTATTTGCTTCTTAACCTCTGCCTTGTTGCAGCAAGGTGATTCAGAGAGCATGAAATATTGTGCCTGTGTCCTGGGATATAGGTGATAACACCAGTGTTTTTAGTTGCTGCTTAGTAATGTTTACTCTGACCAAGGACTTTCTGAGTCTCATGCTCTGCCAGGGAGGAGGGGAAGCTGGAAGGAAGCAGAGAGAGGACACCTGACCCAAATTAACCAAAAAGGTATTCCATACCACTGCATGTCATGCCCAGTATATAAACTGGGGGCAGTTACCCAGAAGGGCTAGACTACTGCTCAGGTGGGGCTGGGTATTGGTTGGCGGGTGGTGAGCAGTTGTATTCTCTTCCCTTGTTATTTCCCTTATCATTATTATTATTGGTGGTAGCAGCAGTGGCTTGTGTTTTACCTTAGTTACTGGATGGCTCTTATCTCAACCCATGGGAGTTACATTCTTCTGATTCTCCTCCCATCCCTCTGGGAGCGGGGCGAGGAAGGTGGGGGAGTGAGCAAGCAGCTGCGTGGTTCTGAGTTGCTGGGTGGGCTTAAACCACAACAGACTAACAGTGGATTGGCTACTTCCCTTGAAAAGGCCAACCACAGAATCCATCCGTATTATCAAGGTATTTCTTATTTGCAGGAGTCTGCACACAGAGTTCTGTCTACACATAAGAGATCCCATTGTTTAGTGATTCAAAGACCAGGCTCACTCTGGAAGTGGGATATGTAACTGAGAAAAGCTCTGAAAATGAGCAGGCAGTATATAACCCTGTGGCTAGTTCTATATGGAAAAATACTTGGATTCCAGCCCATGATTCTGCATGTGGTTATTTGATATATATATATATATATATATATATATATATTTTTTTTTAATAAATGACTCCAGTTATTTTGCCAGGATTAATCTAGAGTAATATGGGATAACCTGGGATTAAACCCAGATTTCTTGCAGAAGCATGGTCTAAATTCTAACTAGAAGAAGCAAAGTTTGAATTAAAATTTCATTAAAACTAATGATTGAATTAATAAAGATAATTTCTGACAGTGCTAAAGATTAATGAGCATTTCACTTGAAGAAAATTAAAAATAAAAAATGGGGGCATTAAAAAGGTAGAGAAGATGGTGATAGATGAAGAAAGGTAAGGAGGAAAAAGAAAACATGGTGTACTGTGAGCAAATATTGGCAAAATGTAGCCACCAAAACTTTTGACAACTCAGTACCAGGAAATGGCACAATTAAGCAGTAATAAATTAGGGGTGCATAGATCAAACATTTAATTTCATAAACATCCAATTAAGTGAGAAAATCATGTAGGTGCAGCCAATTAGGTTGAAAAACTCATGAGAAAAATACACAGACAGTGGAGAGGAATTAAACAGGCAAAGCTTAAGGATTAAGGATTACTTTAGCAAATAAAATCAATAAGTAGACAATCAACAGAAAATGTGAATCAGTTAAGCTGGATAAAAGGTAATTGCATTATTAAAGAAGTCATCAATGAATCAATACATTAATTCGCCAGAGTGATGTAATCAGAAATGTAAGGACAAGCAATCCAGTCATTATTAGTAAGCAGTTAGCAAGGCATGAGAACAGCTACCTGGTGAAAGTTTAGTGGGTGTTCTGGGTGCCATCAGCAGTCACAGTAAAGTAGACTCCAGAAATGTACCTTTCTTACTATATTTGTCACTACAACATGTCAGTGTTTCTGTGTGAGGAAGCATATTTTATCTATGGGAAAAAAAAAAAAAAAGCCTTTTTAGAGGAAAATCTGTAAGTAAAGCCCTAGGAACATCAATAGCTCTTTGCAAATCTAAAGGCATACAACTTACAACATCTCTATTGGTTTAGAATAAACATAGTTATTTGATAGTGAAATTATAATATGACAATTCTACTTAGCTCATAAAAAAAGCAATAATACAGCTCAAGGTTTTTTTCAAGAATATCTGCTTTAGGGTTTCAGTATTTTATATTCAAAAAAATTAGTTTTGCTATTTCCACCAAGTAGTCATCAGAGTATTTTCTGAACTTATGTTTGTAGACAGAAAAATTACAGTAAAATATTTTATGTAAGATACTAATACTGTGGTTGCTTTTACATGCCTACAACTATTTAAAGTTTGTTTAAATATTAGTAACTTTTTACAAGACTGACTATGTCAACAGATGGCATATTTTAAATTAACTTCTGCATTTTAGTTCTGTATAAAACATATGCAAGATTTTGAAGTAAGCTAAATGAACTGCAAGTCTAATGGTAGAGCTAAGGATTAGAGGTTGCAAATTACTCAAAAGGGATGTGTAAATTCCTTCATATGCTTCTTCCAGTTACTTTAATTGCATGCCTTTTCAATGTCTTGTCATTCTCACACTGCTTAAAAATTGTCAATGGTACTGGTTTGTGTGAAGAACTTGTAATGAACATTAATTGCATTGTCTCATTCTTGTCCTCCTTTATCTCTACTTGAAACATAATTTTGAAATTGAACAATGTTGTAAGAAGGTGCAGAACTACCATATTGCAATATCATAGAATCATAGAATCATAGAATAGTTAGGGTTGGAAAGGACCCCAAGATCATGAAGTTCCAACCCCCCTGCCATGGGCAGGGACACCTCACACTAAACCATATCACCCAAGGCCTCGTCCAACCTAGCCTTGAACACAGCCAGGGATGGAACACTCACAACCTCCCTGGACAACCTATTCTAGTGCCTCACTACCCTAACAGGAAAGAATTTCTCCCTTATATCCAATCTCAACTTCCCCTGTTTAAGTTTTAACCTGTTACCCCTTGTCCTACCACTACAGTCCCTAATGAAGAGTCCATCCCCAGCATCCCTATAGGCCCCCTTCAGATACTGGAAGGCTGCTATGAGGTCTCCACTCAGCCTTCTCTTCTCCAGGCTGAACAGTTCCAACTTTCTCAGCCGATCCTCATATGGGAGGTGCTCCAGTCCCCTGATCATTCTTGTGGCTCTCCTCTGGACTTGTTCCAACAGATCCATGTCCTTTTTATGTTGAGGACACCAGAACTGCACACAATACTCCAAGTGAGGTCTCACGAGAGCAGAATAAAGGGGCAGGATCACCTCCTTCGACCTGCTGGTCACACTTCTTTTGATGCAGCTCAGGATACGGTTGGATTTCTGGGCTGCAAGCGCACACTGCCAGCTCATGTTCATTTTCTCATCGACCAGCACCCCCAAGTCCTTCTCCACAGGGCTGCTCTGAATCTCTTCTCTGCCCAGCCTGTAGCTGTGTCTGGGATTGCTCTGACCCAGGTGTAGGACCTTGCACTTGGCATGGTTAAACTCCATGAGGTTGGCATCAGCCCACCTCACAAGCATGTCAAGGTCCCTCTGGATGGCATTCCTTCCCTCCAGAGCATCAACCGAACCACACAGTTTGGTGTCATCGGCAAACTTGCTGAGGGCGCACTCAATCCCACTGTCCATGTCAGTGATGAAATATACTGCAGCACACAAAATTTCAGACTTGGAAATAGCATTAACCAGGAATTAAATCCCGGACTACATACCAAAAGTTAAGTTCAGAAATATTGCAGAAGTGTGGTAATATTCCTCAAAACACACATTGCAAACCTATGGAATTCATATTGTTGCTTAAAGTGAAACATAACAAATCATAATGAATGAATGGAATTGTTGAACTAAAGCATTCAGTCTAATATATGCCTTGCCATGGTACCACAAGCAGCTGGTGGACAGAAGGATATGTAAAATCTTCTAGGTTTTGAATGGGATCCACCACCTTGCTTCACAAATGTCAAAAAGCAAAGAAAGTTCTAACATATTGTCTAAGAAATGCAAAGATAAATACTCAGCAACAGTCTTAATTGGAAAATTTAGGAGACTTTTATCAGCAAATGTCTTTTTGTTGAGCCTAAAATCTTTCACTTAAAATGTTCCAGGTTTATACTTTCCCTGTATATAGAAATAGATTTTGTGTATCTGTGAGCTGCTCAATATAGGGAAGATCTATATTTCCTGCCCTATGGCAGTCCACTGGCCAGCTATGTCTGAAAACCTCAAAAAAAGGAATGCTTAAGCTTCCTTGGCCAGGAGGTAACACACTGACTCATGGCTCTGAAACAACCTGTAAAAAAAGTGGGAGCTTAGAAATTTGAGTTAGAACCTGGTAATCATAAGCCTTGATGTATCACGTAATTTTGTATTTGCACAATTACAGATCAGACAGGCAAATGACAGATGTTATCTAATCCTTTTCTTGATATCAAACTTCTGATACTTTTTCTAATATTAATCCAAGTATTAAAAAAAAAAACACTTTAGCCTTGTGGTCTCTTAAATGAGAATGTCCTGGTCTGAGACCTCAAACAGCCTGTGAGTTGCATTTAAAATTTCTATTTTTCTAGAATAGTATTTCTATTTACATTTTCACAAATGTATGTTTCATTGTAATTATAATTTAATGCTGAGCTTTAAATAACAATAAGTATCTCCAGAGATATGACTAAGAGGAGAATTGTCCTATATATACTCATGGGAAAATGTGAATGTGTATTCTGATGGAAAAGCTTTGCCTTGTAACAAAGTCCTTCAAGAAAGCTTATGTAAATACTTGCTGCAAAAGTCCAAATAACAATATCTTGAAGTTTCACTATAAGCTGCAGGGAATGAACCTAAATTTTTACTACTTTAGTTGTCCACAAGTAATTTTAATTATAGAATCAGCTTTAGCAATTTGCAGAACTTCTCGGAGGATTACAGTTGCCTCAGTTGGAGTTTGGCACACTGAATTCCAATTTTTGTTCCACAATATTATTAAGTATGAATCACAAACAGCTTGAAAATTGCTCACAATATGTTTCAGTATACACTTCCTCTACACGGGGATTGAGACATCAATAAGGAGCAAAAAAAAAGTAGAAAACACTTAAATCTCCCCTAGGGTTCACACATCATTCTTGTCTGCTGGCAGAACATCTTGTGCGTTATGTGCTATAGGAGTAATTCTTACATTTTAGGCTAACTGTAGTATGCTATTATCTTAAGGACGTGCTAATTCCAAACAAAAAGTTACAGGGCAGAAAACAAACAAACAAACAACTCAGTATCATACTTTTTTTTTTTTTTTTACATATATAGTTCAGCATGTATATTACTTCTGAAGAAAGAATCTTTTAAAATTATTTGTGGGTAATAATTTCAGATCTATTTGTTCTGTGAGTTCCCAGCTCTTGGAATCTTTCTCCAGCCAATGAGGAGGCTTAATGAGCACTTTGGTCCTTCCTGGGTCTATACCCTGCTCATGCTATATTATGAATCATTTATACAATGTAAAAAGTCAGCAACAGTAAAAATTGTTCTGGACTGACAGTGCTACTTATCTATGCACTTACTGTTACCTATCTAAGAGAACAAAGTAAAAGTGATTTATTGGAGGATATAACATGATTTAAAGATTTTGAAAGAGAAGTTCAGTTTCTATAGGTTCACTCATCTCCAGGACACAGATGTCTATACACAGAATTATGAGCATAGGCAAGTATTAAGAAATTGACAATTTCCCTTCTCAAGCAAAAATATTATGCCACAAAACAGGATTTTTGTCCCTAAAGGTGGGATTCTCAGCTGTTATCAGCTGTCCTAACTCTCTTAGCAGACTTTCTACCGGTGTAAGCCAGCACTTTTAACATCACACTAAGACATTGTATATGGAGGTTTTGCTTCTGTATTTTATTTTAAGAATGAAGATATTGTGACCTTTTTATGTTACATTACATAATTTTTAATTTCAATGCATAGTTGATTGAGCTATATAAGGTAAAAATATCTTTAAATAATCTGACACAAATCTATATGTAATTTTTAAAAATTAATAAGAACTTACAGCCATATTAACTTTTTCCCTTAATGCAATAGTAAGAATACATTAATAATATTAATTATTTAGGGTTTACTTTGTTCCATTTGCATTCTGATGTCGAAGTAATTGAAGATAAGTAATTATGTTGGATGAAAAGTTATACTTGGCATTAACTGTAAATTCTGCCAGTTGGAGACATTAAATTGGTTTGACTAATGTTTACTGATCTATTAATTATGTTTTCTGACTGGATTCTGACAGAGTATTTAGACACCACTCCAGTACTGTACATTAGCAGATGAATGTTAAAATTTCTGGAGACCAGTACTAGGGAAGATAATTTTTCACATATATTTAAAGTATGTTTGGCTTGCTGCAGTCTAAAAATAGAATTTGTTCATCTATTTAATGCAGCTTACTAGTCTCTTGAAAAAAGCTTTGCTTTTAAGAATATATTCAAGAAAACCTTAGTATCATCTTCAAAAAGGGCATAAAGAAGATCCAGGGCACTAGAGGTGATCTGGTAAGTCTCCGTCTCCAGGAAAACAATGGAATAAAATCTCCTAAATGCTATGAATAGGTACATCAAGGAAGAGAAAGTGACTAGGAATAGCAAGCATGGGTATCCCAAATGCATCTTCTGTGTAAACAACCTGATAACCTTCCACAAAGAGATGGCTGACCTGTGGTTGAGGAAAGAGTAATAGATGTCATTTGCCTTTGACTTATCTTCCATATTATCTTTGCATCCAGTGAGATACGGTTTGGAAATGTTGGCTACCAAATGCATTTAAAATAGGCTGGAGTGTTGGGTTCAAGGCTTGAGGTCAATGATATAAAGTCCAGCTTGTGGCTAGTTATTAGTGGTGTTCCTTAGGGGTCAATATTGAGTCCAGTACTCTTTAATGCCTTTAATAAAGACTGAGACAGTGAGACAGAGTGCACCCTCAACAAGTTTTGGGGGTGACACTAAAATGAATATGGAGGTGGGGGTGGAGGAGGAAGGGTGACTGACAATCTGTAAGGCAGAGCTGCAGGAGATCAACCTTGACCCTGAAAAAATATACTGATAGAAACCTACTGAAGTTCAACAGAGGCAGATGGAAACTTCTGCTTCTGATTTGAAATAACAGCATGTAACAGTGTAGGCTAGGCCCTGGCTGGAGAAAAAGCAGTTCTACAAGACTTGCAAAGACCTGTGCAGGACTTGAAGGTTATGGTAAAATACAAGCTGAACGTCAGCAGCATCCAGAGTGCTGCTCTCAGATTAGATATCCTAATATAAGAAAGTCACTGTCAAACTGAATACACCAGAGGACCACTGTGGCAACTGGGGCTGGATCACATTGCACAAGGAGAGGCAGAGGTAGTTGGGTATTGTTCACGAGGTTGGTGAAACCTGTGAGTAGAGCAGGGACTCAGAAAGGTGGTGAAACCTCCATCTTTAGAGATATTTAAAAGAACCTGGAAAGCTCCCAGGAAACTTCATCTGTTTGGACCTGTTTCTCTGAGGTAGCTAAAACCTCAAGGTAATTTCTAAGTTTATTCATACTATGATTCTACATTGTCCAGGGCTTTTTATAAAACTTGGTTCCTACATAGAGCCAGATGAAATATTATTTTACAGAGCTGGACAAATGAAAGAACAAACGGACTGCTACTGAATAAACAGCTCCTGCTAAAAGTGGGGTTGTGTTAATTATTATCTACCAACTTTTTTGAGTTCCTTCTTTTTTCCAAATGTGCACTTGAAAATTAATAACTTATGCATTTTGTCATTTTCTGCCATTAGGCAGGTATTATTTTCATGTTTGAGAGAGTTTTTATTGAAGCAAGAAGCACAAAACAAGAAATGTGACTACTTATACAACCATTACTATAAATAGCCCAATAGTCTGAGTGTAACACTAAATATATTCAAGTTCTTGAGTGATAAGTTATTTGCAAGTATCTGCATAGTGTGATTTGTCAGCCCATTGAGTTTTCTTTCTCTTTTTCCTCTTCTCTCTTCCCCAGATATTTATGGAATATCCTTATAATAGTTCTGAAAGAACTGTTAGCAGGATATTCTTTGAAAACACTCAACTTTAGTTATTTTTCTTCAAATGCAGTTACATCATGATCATGTGAAAAATTAAACATAAAAAATCAGTGTGCAATATACATTTGGCATAAGAAATCCTGAGATTCAACATCCACACAAATATGTAGAAGGCACTATAAGATTCAGTGTAACTGGTGATACTTGCCCTTCGCCTATCTTCTAGAAATTATATTCCCATGTTTTCACCCTTAGTGGGCATATGTTGCTGAAAAAAAGGTTTGTCTTCCTTTTCCATACATTTTTTTACTAAACCCACGCATGATTGATCACTGTTTTCTTCTGCCTTGTTTACTTACAAGCCATTTATAAGGACCTGGAAAGTCTGTTTCATTCCCTTTTTTCACTGCATGGTTAGCCTGTGACATCTATATCACAAATATGTCTGGGGGAGACTGCTTGCTAATCAATTTTACTTCCACATCCTTGAGTGAGGGTCCACTGGTGGATTGTCAGACCTTATGAGGTGATCACTTAATTTGGAATTGAGGAACTTACCCTATGCTTATTCAATTTCCTGTCCTGAATGACAATTTCCAATTTTCTTTTTTTTTCTTTAATCCATTTTTCACAATGTTATTTCACCATGTCCATTTTTTTCCCTTTTGAGCATAGTTTTGTGATAAGACTGAAGTGTAGTTATGAGCTCATCTCAATTATTAGAAAAATACCTTTTACTGTGTAATTATTTCACATTTAAAGTCTAACCACTGGATTATGTCCCAAAGTACTTAAATCCTAGTTCTTGTTTAAAGTGTGCAACTCGACTGTAGAATATATTAAATCTGGATCATATGTTATTGATTTTTGGGAAGAAATAGCAAAGTAAATAATTATATTTCATTACATAAACTAGAGGAAATTAGTCATTACATTAGAATATGCAAACAGCAATACTGAATATCAGCTTATAGTCCTGTAATAGTCTTAGCACTAAGCAATCTTTCCTTGACAGTTTCCAGAGAAATGAATACAGTGTAAGTAATGAACATCAGACTTTAAAAGCTGAATCTAAAATTTTAGGCCAAGGAATGTAACTGAGAATAAGCTAAACTCTATAATAGAAGGAGAACATGGATGGACATTCTTCCTCTGTATAAGATCAGCTATTATGAGACGATATGACAAGCTGTAAACTGTGGTTCCACGGCATGGTCAAATGCTGTCCTACCTCAAAACAGAATTGAAGAGCATCTATATACATATATATATACATGCACATATATATCTATATATGCATCTGCCTGCTTAAAAGTTTGTGTCATTGGAAATATATCAGAAAAACACACATAACTCATGTATTTGTAATGGTCCAACTGTACATACACTCTTCAGTTACTGTCTGTGACTTGGACAGACTTCAAAGTTCTTTGTCAGGTAAAGAAAACTCCAGTCAGACTGGATGACTGGAGAAGAAACTTACTGAAACATAAATTGGGGGATGTGTGTGGAAGACAAACCCTAACACCTTTAAAAACATAGATACATGGGTCTTAATTAGAGATGGTGAAAGAATGATACATTGAGAAAAACTGTAAGAGTTTGTATCACCCCTGTTCTTACTGAATTGCAAGTGTGCCCAGAGAAACACCTCATTAAAGAAAAATGCTTGAAGAATAGTCTGAACATTGTGCTAAAAGTCAGATTTAAGAAAATAATTTCCCTAATGAAAGATATCACTACTAACTGAGGGCTTTTCCTGCTCACCTCTACTTTTTTGTTGAAAACTGCGAAACATTTAAAGACCAAGCATAAACTAGTTTGTTGACCTTTACTGTCAGTTCAAGCAACCCATTTTAGACGAAGAAGAATAAAGCATAATTAAAGCATGATTGACAGCATAAAAGCTGCTATTGTTTTCTGGGCATTTATCCACTCTTATAATAGATGATAATTCAGTCTGACTGGAGTTTTCTGTATCTGACAAGCAACGTTAAAGTTTGTACAGATGATAATGACTTTTGCATTACAGCAGAAATTCTGCTTTTTCTCCACTTAATAATACTTGATTTCAAAACTGAACAATCTAAGCCTTATTTCCTCATTTTGGCAAATAGGAATAGATCATGTACAGAAGCCCTGAAAATTCCAAATAATAAAAATGTCAGATTTGATGACACTGCTCTTGACATGTCATGTAACGATTTCACTAAGCTGGAAGTGGAACCAATGAAATAAATGAAAGGCTCAGCTGTGCTCTGCAGTGGGTCCACTGGAGTCAGCTAGAACTGGCTGTGCCTTGTGGACCAGGGTATCCCTGGTCTCTCCTCACAGGGGGCACTATGCAGTTCCCCACTGCCATCACATACTGACCCCTGAGAAACACCACTTGCCTGCAATTACTGTGCTTTTTTCACTGATTGTCTTTTCCTGCAGCAAAGCTGTATGCTGTTACCTGCAATCATTAGGCCATAGCAGTCGTTTTTGCTCCCATTCCAAATGGCTCAGCACTTTATCCTTATGTGTAAGTCAATCTTGGGAGTGTATGCTTATTGGAAAATATTTTTCCTTTGTGTTTTGCTGTTGCAGTTATCAAAAGTACAATGATGTATCCCTCATGTTAAATTAAGTTTTTATGCTGTTATATAATTTGAAGTGATTTTCATGTAAATACTAATGTTTGACATTTGTGCTTTTGTTATTTCCATGAAACCTGACATTTCTGATATGCAAAGTAATTTTTCATTGCTTTTACAGTGATGAATTATTTAAGACCTTTGATTTCACATATATTTTGGTGTAGGTGCAAATGCCCAGGTTTTACCTTGTAAAAGAAGAGCAATTTTTTTGCTATATCCTATGTATCATTGATGATTCTGTTTATCAGCACTACAGTTAGTTACTCCTCCCCCTAATAATAGTGACACTGCTAGGAATGGTATTCTCTAAAGCCAATATTAAAAAAGAGAATGAGGGAAAAGTCAGATGCCATTTATGGCACTACTTACTTTGGTGGTCAATATCATTAACAGTAACTGACTGCCAAAGTGAATCATGAGGCAGAAGTAGTTCATCCTTTTTACTTCTATTCATGCAGACCGATATAGCCTGTTTATTCACACTTTGCAAATGTATTTCTCAGTAGATTTTTTTAAGGAAGCTTATTAAAAGCATTTCTTACAGTAATATTTCATAAGGTCTCATCCTCATCTTTTAGAAAAAAATTTCACAGCCAAGCCTCTTCTTTCAGTGGCAGGTAATGGATATCTGGATCCCTGGAAAATATATCTTATTCATTTTGTACAGTATGGAAAATAAATGGTCCTTGGATTTTTCCTCTTTAGAGGAATAAGTCAAACGTGACAATAAATAATTATAATGTGCTGTACAGTTAAATGTAAAAGTGCCCCTGTTAGTTGTTCTAGTTGAAATAGGATGGAAAAAGACCGAATATACATACTGAGGAAATCTTCCATGAAGTCTATTCTGTAAAATAAAATGTTCTGATGTTAAAGGCAAGCATACTTTTATACAGTGAGTGGCTTGACTACTGATCCTACTGCTAATTTGAGAGCCCCAAATTTTCCTTAACCTGAGGCAAAAGTAATCTTCAATCATATTTCTACCTATGAGGACAGAGTTTATGAGAAAACAAAGGTGCTGATTAATCTTTAAAGCAGGGAAATTTAAAATGTCTTGGGAATTCAAAATGTGTTCTGTGACCAATTATTTAACCTCTGCTGCCCAGAGAATGCAACATCTAGAGCCAGCTGCCCATATGAATTTCTACATAGGCTAGTGACTGTGTGTGCACAGTCTACAAAGTAACTTTTGCACAAGACCAAAATAAATATGATGTGGAAATATGAGTGCTTCTCTATGCCTTGTGCACCACAGAATCAAACATTAAATACCTTATTAATAAGAAATAAGGGGTGTATGATATGCAGTTCAATGACTAGGTTCTCTGTCTCTTTTATTATGCCTTTATCTTAGACCCATATATTAATAGTTTATGTTGTTATTTCTGGTTCTTTATTCTATGCAAGGGGGTTCAGTCAGTTTTTCTCAAGCATGATCCTTGTTTATAATGTATACACCATTCCAAATTATTCACAACATAGGTATTTTAACTCATACTGAAATACAAGTCAGTTTGTAAGTGCAAAGCCAAAACTGTTTGTGGATCCCTTCATAATATTTGGTATGCATTCATTTGGTTGGATATTTTAAAATGTCTTTTTCAACTCTTAAACTTCAGAAAAGTGCTGTATCTGAAAGGCTCCTCAAATAAAAAACACTGTAGGATAAATAGTAATTAATGGGAAGCAATGTATTTTACTTACAGTAAATGTATACAGTGTATACATTAACATATTTGAAATAGCAAACGATTACATTGAGAAGCTGGTGTGAAAGACAGCGTTTGTTACTTACATCTGCTTATACCTATTTCACAGCACTTACCAGTTGGTGAACCAATTACTTCCCAAGAGGTTTTTGCCTGTGTTGGTATTTTTTGTCTCTGACCACAGACACTTGACATGGATGGGATGAACACATGATACAAAGTTGACAGGACAGGACCCAATTTTATGTATAAATATTTGCTGTGTAAAAGCATGCATTGCTTAATGGATTCTGTTAGGTATATGACTATAAAAAGACGATTAAATAGCTTCAGGTCTTTTTTCCTTTCCCTGCAATCCTTGGTCAAATATTTCTGTTTCTAACCCCTCCGTGTCTTCACATTACCTTTCCCTTCAAAGTCTAATTCCAGGCTAGATTACCACACAAATTTCCACCTGAAAGTTTCATGTTGTCTGAGGCTGCAACAAACCTTGTGGTGCATTTCTCCAAGAATGCATACTCTGCTTGCTGACCCTATGAAAAGGTAACAAACCAAAGCAGGTTTGGACACCTTTGCTGCAGCCGTAAGATTTTCCTCTTGAGTATGATGCATGCATCTATAGCATAAACTCTTTCTCTTTTCATCCATTTGCAAACTGGCAGGCAGGTACCTGCTTGTCCCTGTAGGAAAAGTACCAGCTTAGGTTGTATACAGATTATGAGTTTGGGGTGTTTTTTTTTTAACTCTTCCTCCTGTTTAGCTGATCTTTCCCATCATGTCTGTTTTCCACTAACTAGTACATGGGAAGAGTCAGTGACTCAACAGGACAGGTTCCACCTAACTTAGCTCCATTCTGTTTCCCACTGTTTAGGCCAGCCCAAAGCTGTCTTCACTAGCAGATAGTTCCAGTTTCACAGTTCATGGTAGATATCCAGTCAATGAATTTTTGATGTGTAACATAGGGTGCATTGCTGTGTATTTTTTGCCACAGATGCTGTGTAGTCTCCATAAAATCTGGGGCTGCATTTACACTGGTTTACTTTTTTTCAGTATTCTAAGTTAACATCTGTTTTTTGTAAGCGTAACTTCTAGGCCGGTATGCCAAATAATATAGTAGACATAGTTAATCTCTAAGGATGTCATGTTGTTTATGATTGTTGCAGTGTGATACTATCGCACCATCACACCAGGCACTCGTACTGTCAAGAGCAGTGGAGGTGGGGGGCTGGATACTGGTGGTGATTTGGCAGGATGCTTTCAATGAGGTTACTAACTCTGGAATTTCTCTCACAGGAACCCCTTTTTAACATGATGCTGAGGAGATTACCAAAAGATTACTTTTAATTTGTTTGTTTGTTTTGGGGTTTGTGAAGCAGAATTTGTTCGTGAGGTTACAGAACAGACTGAAAGTGACTACTTTGTACTTGAATGATACTGTGTGAGGGCCTTTAGGTACCAATGTAACTAAATTTTTTTTTTAGTAGAAACTGGATATATTTAAAAAAAAATAAAAATAAGTGCACTTTAACAATGACAAGAAGAGAAATGGAAACATAGGTCATCTGAAATACAAAATAATTTCCTTCGGATATTAATGTACAGGTTTTGACTAACACAATAAAGGCCTTCCTAGTAACAACTGTAAAATGATGGATATATTTTAACTTAAACTGACAGTACCAAGTTAAGGGTTTTTTGGTCTGAATCCTGTTATTTCTGCTGCTCCAAGACAGTGAAGAGATGGAAAGAAAAAAACAAGTAAATGGTATTTAAATATATCCATATTTTGCAAGCTTCATTCATCAAAACTGAACTGAAAAGGCACAACTGTGTATGCATTCTTCTCCCAAGAGGGTATTGAATGAAGAAGTTGTAAGATTTCATAATGTTTTCAGCAATGGTGACGAAATACAGCTTTGACTCGAAGGTTTTTGGTTGCTGTTTTGTTGTTTTCTTGCTCAATCCAGTCTACAAAGGGTATTATTAGAAACATATTTTATTTTAAATGACTGGTTTAAGTTGATGAAAATAGTTGAAATAAAACCAAAGTTTTAACACTCTGTAATATTTGTTGGAAACTATTATCAAATTGTGAGTCTTTTAACGATTTTAACATGCTTCAAGAATAGACTAATACATGGCAGACATCAACACAATCCCAGATGATATATTCATCAACGATTTAGATGAGGGAATTGAGTGTACTATCAGCAAGTTTGCTGATGACACTAAGCTGGGAGGAGTGGCCAACACGCCAGAAGGCTGTGCTGCCATCCAGAGGGACCTGGACAGGCTGGAGAGCTGGGCGGGGAATAACTTGATGAAATATAACAAGGGAAAGTGTAGAGTCCTGCATCTGGGCAGGAACAACCCCAGGTTCCAGTATAGGCTGGGGAACGACCTGTTAGAGAGCAGTGTAGGGGAGAGGGACCTGGGGGTCCTGGTGGATGACAGGGTGACCATGAGCCGACACTGTGCCCTTGTGGCCAAGAAGGCCAATGGCATCCTGGGGTGTATTAGAAGGGGGGTGGTTAGTAGGTCGAGAGAGGTCCTCCTTCCCCTCTACTCTGCCCTGGTGAGACCTCATCTGGAATATTGTGTCCAGTTCTGGGCCCCTCAGTTTAAAAAGGACAGGGACCTGCTGGAGAGAGTCCAGCGCAGGGCAACTAAGATGATTAAGGGAGTGGAGCATCTCCCTTATGAGGAAAGACTGAGGGAGCTGGGTCTCTATAGTTTGGAGAAGAGGAGATTAAGGGGTGACCTTGTTAGTGTATATAAATATATAAAGGGGGAGTGTCACGAGGATGGAGCCAGGCTCTTCTCAGTGGCAAACAATGAAAGGACAAGGGGTCATGGGTACAAATTGGAGCACAAGAGGTTCCACTTAAACCTGAGAAGAAACTTCTTCTCAGTGAGGGTGACGGAACACTGGAACAGGCTGCCCAGGGAGGTTGTGGAATCTCCTTGTTTGGAGACATTCAAAACCCGCCTGGACACGTTCCTGTGTAACCTTATCTAGGTGTTCCTGCTCCGGCAGGGGGATTGGACTAGATGATCTTTTGAGGTCCCTTCCAATCTCTAACATACTGTGATACTGTGATACTGTGATACTGTGAAGTCCTGACCAGAACCTTTCTATACACGTGTCACAGAATACTTCAGAAGCAACAAAAACAATAACAAAAAGATAACTCCACTTTGAGGTGGAGATTAAAAAAACCCACCCTTTTCATATAAAAAAGCATAAAATCTAATGAACTGAACACGTTAAATGCCAGTGGCACAATGCATTCAAATACTCCCTCTGGTAGTCTAAAACCTGTCTTCAAACAGCATGGCTGTTACATGTCAAATAAAAGTAAAATATATTTCAATAAAGAGATTATCTTTAAACTGACAGAATTATCCTCCAAACCTAAAACCATAGAGTGAGCTCTAGGAAATCCTAAGGAGTAAAGGAAATTAAAAAGTTAGCACTGGTCTCATTCCAAACTCTCCATGGTTTGGTTCAGGGAAAGAATTGCAGCACAGAATCTGCTTCAGAGTCTTAACTGATTTGAGTGTGCCTAACTCCTTAGATGTTCCTTTTTCTCTCTTGTAACTCCCATTTAAACTTTCTTTGAAATGATAAAAAGACAGAGCAATGAAAGAAAAGTGGGGAAAAGAAACCTGGGAGCTGCTCCTCAGTGACTACAGGTTTAAGTTTGGCAGGAAAAGCAGTCAGAGCAGAAATTACAAGGTAATCATCTATCCTTTCTAACCTGAGGCTGCTGAGTTAGTCCATTGACCTGAGACTTTAAACTTAACCTTAGGACATGAGATTTGACAACAGATTGTTTGTTATTTCTTACAAAATGTTAATTGTGTATTAGAAACATACCTTGTTATTTTGTGTTGAACTGCACTGATGGCAATCTGCACACTGCTCTTGAGCTTTTTACTAAATGCAACCTTTTAGTTTAATTATTATGGGCATAAGTTCTGAAATTATATGGTCTGAAGTCATGCTGACTCTTGAAAGAATCCATTACTAACAAGCATTCAGCATCCCTCAGCATCGTGAGTGCAGTAGTAGTAATAGGAGTAGCAGTAGTATATTGTACTTTAGTTATTAAACTGTTCTTATCTCAACCTGTAGGGCTTACATTCTTTCAATTCTCCTTCCCATCCCACCCAGAGGGGAGGGGAAAGGAGGGAGGTGAGCAAATGGGTGCATGGTTCTGAGTTACTGGCTGGGTTTAAACCACAACATGGGTGATCAGTCTAAGCCTGACATATTTTATTCATTCAATATATTTATTTTCATAAGAATTTTTTACCTGAATTGTCCAGGGCATACTTCTTCCTAACTGCACAAATAATTTAGCCAATTTTACCTCACTTTTGTTGAATCATACTATTATTACTATATGGTATTGCATTTTATTTTTATGTTCATTTACTAAGCTAAAATAATCCTGCAAATAACATAGACATCATTTACTGAGCTAAATAATTCCACAAATAACATAGACATTCATTTACTGAGCTAAAATAATTCTTCAAATAGCATAGACATTCTGAATTTAAAAAAATTGCATATTTCTCTTTCCTTTTGAATAACTAATGTGTTTGCTGTAATAATTTTAGGTAACAGGGCAGACATTTTAGTCTGTATCAGCATTTCCACAATTTAATTTGCTTATGTCAAATTAAATTCTATACACAAATTTCCCTGCTTCTGTTTATGAAAAAATAAAATGCCTTGATGTCAACAGTGTTTTTTTAAAATGTAGGAAAACTGGCAGCACAGCTGAAGAAAATAAATTGGTTTGAGTAGAAGCCTAGTTAAGCCTGCAATCCTACCTCACAGGGACTTGCATGGGTAGTCTGTCTCAATACTGGAAGCCCTAGTGGCTGCTGAATGAAATGGAAAGTTTTTGTTGCTGAAAGCAGTACCCCAGTGTTTTCAAAATGGAAGAATGTAAGGTTTTGGTTTTCTGAAAAAAAAAAAAAAATAAAATAAAAGCTTGGTTACGGTTATTTGTTTTGCTTTGGAGTAATTTCCTACTTAAAAGTATAAAGTTTCTGAAAGTTGTTGAATAAGAACTGGTTTTATAGCCATATGTTATAGTTGTTTAACATTCTATTACAATCAGGGAATGGAAATTCAGTTTCCAGATGACTCTATGTCCCAAGCACTTTGGAACCAGAAAACAGAAATTTGAGTTCCAAAGTTCTTTAGCTATGACAATTTTCCTCTCGAGAATAATTTTCAGTTGAGTAAGTATAAATCTTACTCATTTTTTTGGCTTAAGTAAATGTTTACCTTCCCATTTTTATCCTGAAATGGGAATTTCCACAAAATTTTGGCAAAACAAAACTTCTTGATGATGTCTTTGACCTTTAGCAGTCATCGCATCCTTCTACAGTGGCAAAGCAAATGTAGTTGGAAATTAAGCTTAATTAGAGTTTTTCAACACATTCACCAGCTTTTTATTTAACATCTATTGTAGCAACTTTCTTACTGGTAAGTGGCTGTCTTACTTTTAATCAGTTTTTAAACACAAAAGAATCACGATAATTGTTACTTTTATTTTTGTTTTGAGTTTTCAAGTACGTGTACGACATTTCAAATGTACGTGTAAATATGTAGTAACATGTAATACTATCTTTTTAGTAGCATGTTTCAGCTGAAGAATATATTTTCAAGCGCAAAGAACAGACTACACTCAGAGCATAGAGTTTTTTTTTCTTGTACTTTCTTGCATCCAACACTATTCAGATTTTATTGAATCCTATTCAAGTATTCACTGAATCAGACTAATTTTGTAAATAGAGTTGTAATTTGTAGCTAGAGCTAGAGGACCAAGCCTTTTGAAAAAGAAATCCTGTTATGAAAGAGACACTCTGTTTCCAAAAGGAGAGGCATACAAGATTTCTCGAAGTAGACTGAATATATATATCACAGTTGATTTTCAGGAAATTTAGATCAGCAGTAAGAGATAATTTCAAAGTTAGTTTTTGGAAAGCGTACTGTTCCACTGTTCAAAGAAGAAAATTGGCTTTTGTAAATCATCGTTTTCAAAAGAATTTGAGCCTCATTTGTTCCTAGGAAACTAAGTACTACCGTCATTTATTTCAGTAAATTAAATTGGTGATCAGTTTTAAATACATATGACAGATCAGACATCAAGTACTGCATTGTATTAAGCTATTAATATTCTAATGAATTAGCCTTTTTTCTTTGTGAAATAGGATTTAGGATTTTACAAATGATCTTTTTGTTGAGTCAGGATTCCTGCAAAAATCCTCTCTGTGTTGGGTGTTACAGAACATACAGAGTTTTAGCTGTCCGTATTTAGAATCTGCTATTACCTATTTCTGCTCAGGTTATACGTTTTTTTCATATAGTAGATGTTAGAGAAAATGCAATTTTTAATTTTTATTCTCCTCTTTGTTCAAGTCTATAAACGGAATTCCTTGTCTTAATTGCCTTTTAATATGTTATCGTATTGATTTTCTAAAACCAAAATCTTAAAAACTGTTTTTTTGAGGAATTATAGAAAATGCATCCTAAACTGAAGTATTAGTTTCAAGGGGTGGGTTTGTTTGTTCTTTATGTAACTGTGATTTTACTGAAATGCTTCTCATTTTTATTGACAAGAACTAATTTTTTCTGGTTCCATCCAGTGTTTCTTGATATTATTATTTTATCAGAAATATAAACAATAAATTGTGCCTCTTTCTACTAAAATTTATAATTTGACTAAAAAAGCTGAGAAGCTTTTTCATTCAAAAATTCAACAGATCTCCATTAAAATTTTGTGTTTATTTCAGTCACAAACACCTTTTCCATATGCATTTTTGTCATAGTAAAACAGGGATTCTGCTTCTTACCATAACATTAAAAATCCCCAAGGTTTAGAAGATTCAGATATAATAAAGAAATGTTAGTTTGTGATGAGCAAATCAAACCTCAAACCCATGTTTAAGCATATTTAAAAATCAGGCATTGATAGAACATAAAAATCAAGCACAGTTTAAATATGCAGTATAATAAGTATCCTATGATATTTGGACATTTTCATGGGGTTTGCAAACTGGTGCAAAAAAGAGAGAAGACAAAAATTGTGCTTCATTTTAGAGCATATTACCCCAAATTTTTGTTTTGAAGAGAAGCTGGTCTAATGCATTTTTGCATTTTCATTACCTGCTCTCTCCTCCATGCTCCAAATTTCCACTTTTGCAGTTGAGGTTTGGAGAGGATAATTTGAAACAGTGATGTGACTTCTCAGGCTTTTAAAACACAATTTAACTCGTCCCATTTGTCTGATCCAGGTTACAGAAAAACTGACCAAAAAAAATCTGAGGCAACAGTAAATTCTGGCACAAGACATTAATTTCCCAGAGCAGGGACGTATGGTATGTTTTGCCAGCATCAAGGTGAGAATAGGAGAATTACAGCATCAGGCCGACCACAAGGAACCATTCAGATATTTGTTTGAATATATTTTTGGTTCTTTATTTGGGTGCTCACAAAGTAAATTGTAATCTAGCTAACTACTATTGCACAGAATTATTCTTAATCCATGCAGTTCATTTTCATTAGTGCATTTTAACACGGCCTCACCAGAAAGCCCATATTCTAGAGCAGTAATTAGCCAGTCACAACAGATCAGGTAACAGAGGAGCATCTTCTAGGGCAAATAGCCCAGAATGCTGCCAGGAGAGGGGGGGCTGGATATCTGCCAGAAGCTCTGGACAGGGCACCTGTCACATCTTTGTTAGGTGACCCTTTGTTAGGTGACCCTAATAAAGCCCTAACAAAGACACAACAAAAGCCCACAAAAACTTCCCACACAGCTCTTGTCCTGCCCACACAGTGATGCTCAGCAAGTACAAAGGTGAGGAAGCTGGGATTATCAGCCAGTGGGGTCCATGACCATATATGACCACAGATAGATTTGACTAGGATATAAATGGAGTCCCACCAGAGAAATGTTTTGAGTTGGTCTTCATCAAAGCAGAGAGCCTGCAGTCAGGGACTGTCCCATTGGACCAGGTCACCATTCACAGTAACTCCTCAAGGTTGAGAGCCTTCCCTTTATCAGGTGAGTGATTGCCCAGTTTGGATCATTGGCCACAAACCTTAAGAATTAATTCTTGAGTCATCAGTGTAATGATGAATCCATGTGACATCCCAAATCTGTAGCTGATGTTGGTGGCGCTTTAGTTGAGCTTCAGCAATAAATGTTATTTGGTCTCAAACACAAGACACTTGTGAACCACTTGTACCTGCACAACTGTCTGGCTTTTACTTCACTTACCCTTTGGAGATGCTTTTCTTTCTTGGAAACCCTAACCTCATCTTGCTTTCCTTATGTTCTATCAGAACCCAGAGATGGAGAACCCGTAACTGGAGATGAAAATCTCATCTCCATCTTCTGAACATGTCTCAAGCCAATCCCTATCTGCACCATCAACTGAAGAGATCACTGACAGACCTCTAAATATAACACTTCTATAAAAACTAACACAAATTGTCAGTGTAATATTTCCTTCTACACTTTTTTTTTTTTTTTTCCTGTAATTGCAGTTTTGAATTAGAAGTTACATTCTCCATTGTTTCTCCGGTGCTGGCACAAATTCATTTCTGTACATTCGAACACAGGAATCGTTACTGGGACAACCATGATTTAATGGTTTAAGAGTCTGAAGGCTTGTGACTTTCCAGACACCTGCAGATTTCTTGTGAAGTTTGATATTTTTTTCATATGTGTGAAAAGATATTGTCTCCTGAGTGTGCGTGTGTCTGTGCACTCATGTGTGTCTAGAACTGATATATAAGCGGAACCCGCTTGCTGGAACTCTGAGGTTTTGCTTTTAGAAATGTAAAATGTGAAAGTAATAGTTACTACTGGGTGAGAGTCCTGGGTCATATTATCAGAGAAAGGTGCTATGAAAATGAGAAAGCAGTAGGAATGTCTTCTCTGTGGACAGTGCATTATGGTGGGCAAGCACTGTCTATGAGGTCTGAGATATATTTCTCCCTGCTGTACCTTGCTCTTGACTCATAATGAAAAAAGAGCTGGGTACTATTAAGAAAATATTCTATTCACAATAAATTCACTTCAAAATGTACTATGGCATCAAATTATGACTATAATGATCATTATTTGAAGGACATTATTTCTAAATATCTTTATAATTAGAACAAGTATAAGTGGATGGGCTGAGGAGAAATATGAAATAATGAGAAAGAGAATAAATTCTGTTTTTCACTTATGTAATTCAAACTTTAAAAAGTTATGCCAACTATGTCCAGACTTTGGCCTTCTCATGGCAATCCAAACATTTTACAGAAAAAAATGTTGAACAAGATTTTCTGATTCACTTGGAAAGAAACACTGAACTTTTCACTACTGGGCACATTCCATAAGAGAATTTTTAGTTATTCAGGATTTGTTCTGAGTATGAGCAAAATACAAAATTGTTTTTTCCAGATCTGCTGGAGTGCCTTCTTGTGTTGACAGATTATTTTGCAGTGGTATTTCTACTCAGATTTCCAAAATAGAAAAAAAAAAAAAAAAAGGTTTGCTTTTATTTTCTGGTTGGTTAATAAAAAGCAGTGTGAAAGCAAACTATTCCAACTTGGAGAATAATTTGTGGGGTAAGAGTACTTAGGAAATGTTGAGCAAAACAATTTTTTTCATACTATGTGTACAGTTGCATTATTAAAGGATATGTTATTACCACATTGCTTCATAATTCTTATTGAGATGAAAAGAAAACAAGAAGAAGGAAAAGAACAAAAGCACATAGGGATTGTGCTAACTCATTTCTTGACTCATAATCATATCCCACAGGAAAATTCTGATTTGTTACTTTTTAGTATTATACCAAATGTGTATGGTACAAATAATATTAATATTTCATATAGGAGTCATGGACAGTGTAAATCACCATGGGTATATTGCTATGCTGAAATTCAGATTGTTTAACATGAGAAAAGGATATCCTTAGTCCTGATGGGTTTCTCCCTGTAGCTTATTTTCCTAGTCTTTATGAATATTTTGTTTTCAACATGTTCTGCCAAAATATTCTCCAGGTTTTGTTACAGCTTGATTTTCCCAGCTCTTAAAAGTAATTCTCATTCTCATCTGATGGACTCCAATAGTAGCAATACAGAAATACCTGGTTTTAAACTCAGCTACAAAAATACCTGCAAGTTTGAAACAGGAATTGAGCAACTTTTGTTCCTTTGCTCAATGATTTGGATTTCCATCATAGGGTTTAGCTTGAATGAAAATATTTATGTTTTGTCTTACTCTTTAAAGACACAAACATAAAATTATGAATTAAAAAAAACTCACCAAAAACCCTATGAAAGCTCCTAAATTTTATTGAATCTTTACCTTAGGTTGTGGTTTTAATATTGAATCCTCCTTTCTTGGTTGTTGTTTTCGTGCTTTATAAGGAATTTTAATGAGTTCAAGTCAATCAGTACAACTGAAGGTTGTAAGAATTGTTAGCTATAGTCACAGATTACAAAAATGAATTTACATTGGATTGAACAATTTCTTGCATAAAACTTGCTAAAACTGTACTTGCAGATCTTTGGGACTATTTAGTCTCTACCACTGTCTATGAGTTTTCTCATTCCACTTCATTCCGTCTTCTAAATACACCTCATTTCCTCACCAAAAAGCTACCATTTAAGAGAATCTATGCAAACCCACACATCCTCCAAAATCCCATCCTGAATTTCTAAACTGAACAAATTTTCTTCTCTACTCTCATTTCTGTTCAAAAGAACTCTAGCTAGCACACCATGCAGAAGTTGGCTCTGATTTTTAGTATTTTTTTCTGTTTCTTTCTAATTATACATACATGCTGTAAGAAGAAAAAGATCCAAAGGATGAAAAGCCTATAATATTACAGAGTTATAAGGTTCCCAAGAAATGTTAGATCAATGCTGACATACGGTGACTTTCCATTATGCTGATCTTTTTTAACTTCCTAAAATATGCTTAATACTTCACGAATCTTACCCAATTATTTTATTCACTTCATCTGGATTTCATTTTCACTTTCTAGTGGTAACTGGGTCTTTCTGGCAGGCACAAATAATTGAATAAACTTTAATTAGAATACTCCAGGTAGGGATGGTTCTTTAATGATGGCTCAGGAACAGGGCCTTTAATCCTACAAAGCACTGCTAAAGGTCTGATGAAGCTTTTGTGAGTTTGAGGGAAAGGAAAAGTGGATATCACATATATTTTACACATTTTGTAAAATATATGTGCATATATAAACATGAATGATCTTACAACACTGAAAATATGTTTCTGCTTAAACTTACAATTCTGTCCAAAGAAGCATCTTTCAAATTTACTTTGGGTATAGCTTTTGCTGAAAGAAAATCGGGAAGGGGAAACAGCAAAGATTTCTCTCATACATACCAGGTTCCCTACAGAACCTCCATCTCATCACTGAAACATAGCTGGTGGGACCCATCTGGCAGATAGGATCAGTTGCTTCTTTTGAACTGTACTCAATATGCTAGTAGGAGTATTGTTTGTCAAGTTTTCTTTTTTCTTCTTCCCACCCCTTTCACTATCTTGTGCATTCTTTCTTTTTTTTTTTTTTATCTTACTAGCACAGCCAAGTGAAATGTTCTTTAGTTCTAGTCTTTGACTAGGAAGGATCAAAAGCCTAAACAGTGACAGAAGGAGACTTTTTTTTAATGTATTATTTATATTTCAGCAAAAAATGTGAAGCTGAAATAGAATACTTACTGAACAGTTCTAATCTATGACAGACTGTCCTCTTCAATAATACTCAAGCAACCAGTTAATAATAAAAGATAGTGCACAAAGAGCAGTGCAGAATTTTCTGCTCCTAATCTCCCATCTAAATGCCAATAGACATAATTAACGTGCTCTGAACACATGCCAATTGGCTGTAGTTTGTAAACAGGTTTTAAAATACTAAAAGTATAGGGCCTAAGGAATCAGCAGCATATTTTCAAAGCATGGCATAGAATAAGTTTTTTTTTTTGTTTTGGGGGTTTTTTCAGTTTGGTATTTTGAGCATATATTCAGAACTTTGATATTAGAAACATGTTTTCCTAATAAATAAATTGAAATAGCTTTTCTCCCCCTAAAATTATCAACCCTTGTTTCAAGAGTAAATGTCAATAAAACATCTCTTGAAAACTTGTTTTTCCATTTGATCTAATGCATTTCTGTCTGGTTTTGGTTTTTTGACTTTTTTTTTTGTTTGTTTGGATTTGGGGTTTTTTTGGTTGTTCACCTCAGTTTGGGTGAGTAGAAGAAGAAAATACTTTCATGCTCAGAGGAAAAATGTCCATTAAATAAAAAAAAAGGGTGCACATGACTTTATTGAAGGGAATTAAATATGCTTGGAAAGAATTTTCAGAACTTTCTATGGAAGAGGTTCCTCAGGCTGGAGAGAGCAGGAGAAAAAAAAAACATTGTGTTGTTAGGAAACATGTCATATTGAAATTTTTCCCCTGAACCCATAAATAGAATAGAGAGAATAAAACTGTTTATTTGCCTTATTTTCAGTCACACACAGCTTGTTATCCTGGAAGGGGGAAGAAGGGATACATATGCAAAAAATAAAAGGGAAAAGTTATTAGATACGATCATTTTCCACACTCTTTCTCCTTTGTACTTTAGTTGATATTTCAAATTTAGGCAGATACAATAATAAAGTAGATTGAAACCTCCAAATGGGGTATTACAGATGTCTTCTTCACAAAACATTGTTAATACAGCAAATGCATTACAGCAATATATATATTTGCTGACACAGGTAAAATTGTTGGCAGTCTTAACAAGCAAGCTAATGTCTGGATACACAACTGATCTGTACAGTGGATGGTTCTTCTCCTTTTCCTAAAGAAAAGGAAAAGCTGAATGATGAATCTCATCAACCCATCATAACTGACCAAAGTTTTTGATGAACAGAACTTCTCTTGGGGGAGGGGGGGGAAGGGAAGGGATAAAGTTTAATGAATTAATTGAATGAAAAAATCAGTTTCATTGGAAAAAAAAAATTATTTTTTTTTTAATAATCTAATCCTGGCAAGGGTACCAAGTGAACCAAGTGCTGAAATCTAGTCACAGGAAAAACAATCTGCAGTCCTTGCAAACATTTTTAAGCAAACAAACACAAGATGACTTTAATTACAGGTATATCCTGATTAAATGTGATAACTCCCTCTTACAAGATCTTCTTCTGCCCATATGCAATAGAGACTACATATAGCATGTTCTGCTTCATTTCTAATATTCAATTTCTATGCTCTTTCAGATCTGGCAAAAAAAAGTGCATAAAATGGTCACAATTAAATGAAAATAAAATGTTACTGTTGAAGTGTTCTTTCCTTTGCATGATGGAAGAAATAAAATGAAGGCTGACTGAAATGTTGATTACTTTTATTATCTCATTATTCATTTTTATCTAGATCTTATTAAAAAATCCAAACAAAAAAAAACCAAAAAACAAAAACCCAACCCCCCCCAAACAAAACAAACCCCCGCATCCTAAATATCAAAAGAAAAAAACACCCCACCATATAATTTCATTGATGTCATATAATTTCATTAAAAGAAAATACTTTGTAACATGTAATCCAGTAAAGGGATCTCCCTACTTCTACTAGTCATAGGAACATCTCTAGTAATAGCAAGCTACATTAGTACTGCTAAAAGTATCAGAGAGAAACATCCCTGGTCTTCAAAACTCAGTGGGACAAATGAACTCACGTCCTCACTCCTTAGCTTACAGCCGAAGCTGCCTGGGGCAGATAGCTTTGATCTCACTGCATAGCTTGTGGTCTGAACGTATATGTGGTGCTTTTGTTTCTGCAGAAGTTGTTCTAGGTTTGTTTGGTTGGTTTGTTGTTTGAGTTTTTTTTTTGTTGTTTGTTTGTTTGTTTTGTTGTTTGGTTTTGGTTTTGTGCAGCTCACAATGTCTGAAATAATATGTGGTCTTACTAAAAGTAACATGTTAAACATATGAAGCTTAGGTTTTTAGATGTTTTTCCTGACATATGGCATGAGGGTGCCTGGCATGAAGGGTACAACATCTGCTAGGATTCTGAAGGATGACTTGATATGTGGTCTGCCATACCTTGTCGGAACATGTTTAAAATACCTGTCAGGATTTCTCTTCCCAGAACTACTCCCACATCAAGTTGAACTCCAAAAAGAAAGGCTCACCCTTCTGATGTGTAAATTGCCTGGGGAACAGGACCTGGGAATAAAATAGGAAGCTCATTTGTTCTTTTATTTTAGAACTACACATGGACAAGTAGCTGGGATACACTGTAGCTGTGTAACAGTTAATATAATTCTAGTAATCAGCAGTTCTCCAGAGTCCAGAGCCTGTTGAAACTATTCTGAAACTGTTAAAGATGGAAAGTTCTTTAGAGATTCCCAACTGCTGATTTATCTTGCTAAAACCAGAGACCACTGAAATAAAGCATATTAAATCAATGTGCATTTCCTACAGAGGTGCTATAGTGAAAGACTTAAATGAAAAGATAAGAAAAAATGTGCTAGCCAATTTTTTTTTTCAATTCTAATTAGTGTGATCATTATTGTATGCTGGGTAGGACAAGAAAAGCTTTAACTGAAATTTCTGCAGATAGGCAAGAAAATGTATTGGAAATTAGATTAAAATATTAACAACTTCTAAAGTTTAAAATAAATTTGGGCATTCCTCCATGTCAAGATAAAAGAACTTAGACTCCAAAGAACATAGACTGAATATCCCGTTTCCGCAGATTTTAGATTTTCGGTAGTTTAACCTTTGTTGAACACTCTCTTACCCCTGGCTCTTTTGTAAAAACAAAGTTCATATTTTTACACAAAATATTCCAAAGTAACAAAAATCTTGCATATTCAGAATTTCAGGATGAGTCAAAGCGATGAGTAATGCCACATCTGAGTACTCCCTTGATCTAGACCTTTTGTCTTATGCATTGCTTGATCTGTTAGTTATACACACACACAAAGCACTGAGGAGACATTTTCACAATCTAAGAGATTTAATATTTTG
This sequence comes from Neopsephotus bourkii, assembly GCF_033783945.1. NCBI lineage: Eukaryota > Metazoa > Chordata > Aves > Psittaciformes > Psittacidae > Neopsephotus > Neopsephotus bourkii. The sequence continues at coordinate 494,632 of NW_026901388.1, forward strand.
ATTAACCTCAACAAATTTGCAAATGCCTGGAAAATTTCAAGCATATGGACTCGTGACACATGAAATCAGGCTGTCCCAGTAACAATCACTGTGTCCAGATGTATAGAAATGAATACTCACCAGCACTGGAGAAGCAATGTCACATTAGAATAATGTAACTTCTAATTTAAAATTATAATAAAAAAGTATATTGGAAGGAAAATTGCACAGTTTGTGGGTATTGGCTTTTGAGGTTTTTTTAATACAAGATGCATGGTAACTTTCCATAGGTTAGCCCAGTAATACTGTGATGATGGCATTTTGGATGCTGCTGTGGAATCTTTCCTGTGGAAATATTAACTTGCAGTTAAGTTGATTGGTTGAATGCAGTTTCCATAACCACTCAGCAGGTGTTTGGTCAAGATATCCTGGCTCCAAAGGGATAGCCATCCTCCTGGGCTTGATGTGGGGTCTTTGCATTAAGTGTTTCCCTGATGTAATGTTCTCATACTTCGGGCTTAGAAAGTGTTTCCTTGATCAATTAGACTTTCAGCAATTTATAGTTCAGTTCTCTGGTTTTATTCTAGATATAGAAGATTGTATACTCTTACTGACACCTGTTGGTATCTAGAATGGGATGAAGCCATGGCCAAGGAAGAAACAGCCCTGCAATGTGCATTTACCTTCAATATGCATATCCATGTATTCAGTGTTTATTTTCACATAACAGGTCCCGTTGGACAGTTTCTGTTTCTCCACAGCCTATTGCAAAAAGTCTAGAAGCTTTTACTCATTTTGTACACACAAGCATAGCTATGAGGTGAGTTGAAGGTGAAAGATAAGAAAGGAGCTTTAGTTAATTGCATTAGTACTGGCCATTGGAAGGAGGGAGAAATTCAAGAGAAGCTGGTGCAAGATTCTGACCAGTATCTATAAACAAGTGTGAAATATTTGTAACTGAGGTTCCTCTCTGTCAACATCATTGGAGTAGGAACTAAAACAGGTTTCTCTTTCCAGGTGTAAATTTCTCAGCTGTTAATTTGAGTATTCTTTCACCTCTTCTTTCTTAAAATTATTCCATCAAACTTGAACAGAAGGGCTTGAGAGCCCTGGTCTTTGCTGATTAGTATACTCTCCTGAGCGGGGGCAGCTACAGATCTATACCTGTTTAGACAAAGCAAAGAATCATGGCCAGTGTTTAAAACATTCTGGATGAGTGCTTTTATCCTCTGAAAAGAGGCATATCAACATGATGTTTTGAAAGAAGGCAGAACTCTCTACCTCTTGCCAAAGGATACCAAGATTCCAGGTTCCAAATGAAGTCTGTAAATCCTTAGTGACACATCAAATCCTCAGACACATCACGAAGTGGGGCACTTCTGTCATCAGGAAAAGAAAAGCTTTCTCCACAGAGACTGTGCACAGCAGGCTACACGTTATGATGCATTTTAATTGCTGAAGTTGTTTCTAAGGCAGCAACCACAAGTTGTAATATGAATATTAATTACAAATTATTTGCAAACAAACAAACAAACCCATCCTCCCCAAAAAAATAATGACAACAAACCTCTTCTGTCCATCATATTTGAAAAATCATGGCAGTCAGGTGAAGTTCCCAATGACTGGAAAAAGGGAAATATAACCCCTATTTTCAAGAAGAGGAAAATGGATGATCCAGGGAACTACAGACCACTCAGTCTCGCCTCTGTGCCTGGCAAAATCTTGAAGCAGATTTTACTGGAAGGCATTCTAAGGCACATGAAAAACAAGAAGGTGCTTGGTGACAGCCAGCGTGGCTTCACTAAGGGGAAGTCCTGCCTGACCAATTTGGTGGCCATCTATGATGGGGCTACAGAAATGATGGACAGCGGTAGAGCAGCTGACGTCATCTACCTGGACTTGTGCTAAGCATTCAACACTGGCCCACACGACATCCTTGTCTCTAAATTGGAGAGACATCAATTTGATGGATGGACCGCTCAGTGGATAAAGAACTGGCTGGATGGCCAAATGCAAAGAGTTGTGGTCAATGGCTCAATGTCCAGCTGAAAACCAGTAACGAGTGGCGTCCCTCAGGGATCGGTGTTGGGACCGCTCTTGTTCAACATCTTTGTCGGTGACATGGACAGTGGGATTGAGTGCGTCCTCAGGAAGTTTGCCGATGACACCAGGCTGTGTGGTTCGGTTGACACGCTGGAGGGAAGGAATGCCGTCCAGAGGGACCTTGACAGGCTTGTGTGGTGGGCTGATGCCAACCTCATGAAGTTTAAGCATGCCAAGTGCAAGGTCCTACACCTGGGTCAGAGCAATCCCAGGCACAGCTACAGGCTGGGCAGAGAAGAGATTCAGAGCAGCCCTGCAGAGAAGGACTTGGGGGTGTTAGTCAATGAGAAAATGAACATGAGCTGGCTTCAGTGTGCACTTGCAGCCCAGAAAACCAACCGTATCCTGGGCTGCATCAAAAGGAGCGTGACCAGCAGGTTGAAGGAGGTGATCCTGCCCCTTTACTCTGCTTTTGTGAGAACTCACTTGGAGTATTGTGTGCAGTTCTGGTGTCCTCAACATAAAAAGGACATGGAAGTGTTGGAACAAGTCCAGAGGAGGGCCACAAAGATGATCAGGGGACTGGAGCACCTCCCATATGAAGATAGGCTGAGAAAGTTGGGGCTGTTGAGCCTGGAGAAGAGACGGCTGCGTGGAGACCTCATAGCAGCCTTCCAGTATCTGAAGGGGGGCTATAGGGATGCTGTAGAGGGACTCCTCATTAGGGACTATAGTGACAGGACAAGGGGTAATGGGTTAAAATTTAAACAGGGGAAGTTTAGATTGGATATAAGGAGGAAATTCTTTACTGTGTGGGTAGTGAGGCACTGGAATGGGTTGCCCAGGGTGGTTGTGAACGCTCCATCCCTGGCGGTGTTCAAGACCAGGTTGTACAGAGCCTTGGGTGGCATGGTTTAGTGTGAGGTGTCCCTGTCCATGGCAGGGGGGTTGGAACTAGATGATCTTAAGGTCCTTTCCAACCCTAACTATTCTACGATTCTATGATTCTAAGAGAGAATGCAGAGGAGAAAAGTCAATGCTACTGTTGTTACATGATATATAGGAAGTTGTGTGCCTACTTTCATAACACAGATGTCTGCAGCCAGTTAGGATTGGCAATATTTTGCTTGTTAGGATGACTTAAAATTATTTTTCAGATTAAAAAGTAAGTTTCACTTAGACTTGTGCTTCTATGGACTTACTATATTCCGAATGACTTAATAGGTTTTGAGTTACTTAGACCTTGCATTACATTACTAAGGTATTTCAGACACTTTGGATCCTAATTTCTAGAAAGTGAATGGGACAAATAAAGGAAGACAATATGTACCTAAAATTAAGATTTTAGGTATACTAAACTACACTGCCTTTTACTAGAGCAGTTAAACATCTTGATTTTTGAAGTGCTGGAATCTCAAAATTGTTTTGGCTCTCAATGGAATTATCTTGCATTTTCTTCTTGGCAAAAGTAAAGTTCTGCAAATAATTGCACCATCTCTTTGTTGTAAGCAGTACTACAGTGCCTGTTGAGAAGCATATGTTCAACACAGTGCAGAGTTCTATTAATGCAGCACCAGTGTCAGATATTTGGCGGCTTCCCAGAATCAACTGACAGCATTGTCTGGACTTTGTATATTTAATATAGCTTCTCTGCACTCTGAGGAATATGTGACTTGAGCAATGGAGCTACTACAAATCCCAATATCCATCCTCCCAACAATAAGGAAAAAGCAAGCTATTGTGCACGTCTGCTAAAACTGTATTTTTATTTTTAATGAACTGCAAGAGAAAGATATAAAATGTTCAAATTTTATTTAATTTACAAGTTTGGATTTTTCAGTGTCCTCTGTCATCTGAAATGCTCTTTCTACTGCTACTGCTGCCTGCAGTCAGGTAGATTTTTCCATTCTGCGGGTATCAACTTTTCTGTTTGTTTTGTTTAATCATATCTTTCTGGACTTGGCATGCACAGCATTTCCTATTGTAAATATTTTTAGAAAAGACATAAACATTAGATAAACTTATAGAAGGCAGATTTTCTTCTACTTCATGTGGATGTATTTAATCGTTTTTTTCTCTTTATATGCAGCAGCTTCAGAACCTGAGCTCTTCTTTCCCAGACAAGCAGCTGATGTTTTTCACAAAGGCAAAAAACATATCTTCAGCTTCCTAATGAGGGACTTCGGCTAATCTCATAGTTTAGAGATATTCACTGGTAGTACACTGTAGGCTAAAACAAAGTATAAACCTTCTGCATTCCCTTGTTGTCCATCATTTGGAATTGTTGCATTATAAGACTTTTAATCTTACTGTTTTATTTACCCTCATGCATTAATAATCTAGCACAAATAGGATGCCAATTTTTGTACCAGGAAACAAATAACTGTCCATCACTATCTCTAAAACAATGACCTAATGAAAATCTTTGGCAACACGGTTCTTTAAGGGGCAAATAAGAAGATATTCTGTCCTGATAGTGTTTATATCATGATCATTAAAGGAAGCTAGAGATGACTCCTTTGGTTAGGAAGAAACCCTTTTGGTTATAAAAATATTATCTAAAGACCTCTTACTAGAAATTCAGTCTACCTATTACATCCAATACAATAGGGAGTTTCCCTGGGACAAATGGGATATTTTTTCACCTAAAGAGGTTCTGCTTAGTTTTTAATTGTGATATAAATGGCTGAAACATGTTATAGTCTTTTTAACATTTGAATTTAGCCCAAAATTTTTGGCAGATATGAAAGTAATAACTAAGCATACATATTATAGCCAGAAGTATCTCGCCAAGCCATATAGCTGCAGCAGCACATATCATCCTAGGAAGAGCCAGGAGGTATGGAACAATGATGTAAAAGAATCAGCTCAATGCCTGTGGCTTCAGCAGAATCCTTTCCTCCTGTGACAGTAATTACACGTCAACTAATGTAGTTAGTCATGTACCGAATATGATAAAAGCCTGTGATATAAACCTAAGAGTTTATCCTCATAGGGTAAGATGGAGATTTTCCTGCTCGTGTTTTTCTTAGAGGCTAGTAAATTGAACGCTATTTATACCAGAGATTATTATTTACATTAGAATTGGCTTGCAGCTTCAGGAAAAACCGTGTTCTGGAAGTGCCACAACCCCCTCCCATTCTGCTTCCAGAAGGCAGAAGCAGCAGTGAACTGCTCTGAGTAATTCAGAAAGATTTAGTTAGGGCAGAGATTCCTTCACCATTCCTTCTATGATGAAAGCAGTAGCAACCTCTGTCTCTGGGGAGGGTTATAAGCAGATGTAGGACAGGCCATATGATTCCTTGCACAGTACTTCCTTAACAGTCATTTTCCTTTCTGTGGGGAAAAGCCAGATGAGGAAGATTCCTATGGTTTTACGTCAGTTCATGATGCACCACTTGGATCGCTTTAACTCAGGCAAGGGAAGCACTCAAAATTCAAAAATACTGGATTTCATATTCTTTACACATACTGAATATACCTCACTGGGTGCAAGTATATCATGCATTTTCTATTCACATCATTCCATGGGATATTTCCTTATTGGAACCTATGAATTACTAAGTATCAGAGATGAGATGCAAATACAGACTGAATGGGGGCTGCATACAGTAACTATCAAACTGCATTTCCTGACTTTGTGTTTAACTGTAAATCAAAAGTAATGTTCTTCCAAACTGCTTTTCATAGGTTTGTTGGTTTGGGGTTTGCTTTATTTTTTGTGTAGATACAGGTTTCAAGAAAGCAGGCCATAACACCTAAGAGACAAAGCAGTGGAATGAAGAACGGCCATTCCATTGTTTCCATTTGCACACTTTATTTGAAAAGTTACCAGTGCCGATTGTTTTTTCTGTTCATTTTACTTTTGAAAATAGTTTTGGAGAAAGAATTATAATATGAAGAGAACTGTTTAGTAGCAAAGATATATTGAATATTAATATATACATGTATATTAAAATATCATAAGAAGACAAATGTATTCCTTGTCAAATCTGGAGTCAGCATACAGCTGGACATCAAAAATACATACGCACAAAATAAAAACTAAGCACAAAGCACTGAACAATGAGAAGGAAATGTGTCTGATTTTAATCCCAGAAACCAAGTATTTGCTGAATAGATAATCTCTGGCAAATGCACTGTAAAAGCTTGGGCAAGTCTCAGAAAAGAATTAACACAGTAATATTTGACTTTTAGAAGACTCATCACTAGGCCCAATATGTAAAGTAACGTAACGATTTTACATCCAAATCAGTAAATACGTGCTACATTCTTACCTATTACGGGATAAAGGAGAAAAACAAACCAAAATAAAACAGAGAAAAAAAAAAAGATGAAATTCTGATTTTATAATTCCATTAGTATATGTACCAATCACTAGCAAAGGGCAGAAAGGAAAGGATGATGATTTGTTTGTACAAAAAGCTCCTCTGTTTGGATCTGGATGACATCAAAATAGACTATGTGACAGCTTCCCTTAGCTTGTCAGAGCATAATAGCAGACTAAAGAAACAAAGCCTTGCCTGCAAAAAAATGGAGTCACAGTGGAGGAAACCTGTGCGGAAAGCACAGATGAAGAAAACCTAGCAAAGGTGGGAGGCTCTCCATAATATTTTAAAGTAGTGTTTGAATTTCAAGCTCCATTACTAGTATCTCTCTGAAGGCAGAGCAGTTCACTCTCTAAGGAGGTCTGAGCTCATTTTTTAAAACATTTTCAGGTAGATATCAAGGAAGCTGGTTTTGTATTCTTGGAAAGCCTTTTAACAAACACAAAGGAAAACAAAGAGAATATGCATGCACTGTCAAAGGCCCTAACTATGACTACAGTCAGGAGGCGTTACACAATTTCCACTGTTGTTTACATACTATTCTTTTTGCTGAGATCATCTGCTAGCTGACCAATTACTGGATATGCACAAACATAGTAAAAACATTAGTTAATCACATATTAAGTGTCTGGATATTTTTTGAGCTCATCTTTATCAGCAGAATCTACACATAAATCTAAATTTCACTGAATCTTCTTACCTAGCAGGAATGGCTATTGCCAAGTCTGCATTAGGGAACAGTGCATGGTGCAGAAGTTCCCAGATCATGACCACCACAGGACCTATGAAGACAGACAGATCAGTTATGAAAGTTGAGGAAACTTTATTTCTATGGCCTTATGCCTGAGCAAATAAATGCTGTTTTACCAATCCCATCATCTTGCTAACATAAGCTTAAGTTTTCAGTTGGCACAGAATGGCTCAGAAATCCCTACTGTCTTGGTGTAGACATAGCCTAAAAAGAGTGACAGGAGAAGAGACAGGTCCAAAGTCACATATAACTACAGATGAAAACAGTTGCATAGATTTACATCCAGAAATTAATGGAAAGTTAATACAGTCTCTGGAAAGTGAGATACAAAGCTCCTTGTAATAATTAGGACTACACAAGGTTAAAATAAAAATAACAATAAAAAATTAAAGGTAGCAACACATTATGAAATTGTGTTCTTAAGAGCCAGTGTCATACTGAGTTATAAATCTGCAAACATAGTCTCTGTGCTACAACCAGTAGGCTAAGAATTTTAGCTTTTTTAATCATTACTACCACTACAAAAGCCAAGATAGTTCATTGCAGAAAGTGCAAGAATAGATTTTTAATTTTCCCCACTTTTTTTCTCAAAGATAGCAGGAAGAAGGAAGTTATGTAAACTTCTGTTTGTGACAATAAAGATTAGTGTAAAAACATATCTATGTAATTTCTTTCCTATCATTTTAAATATTAGCTGTCACAAGGAGCAGTGTGGCAGAAAGACTGAGTATATGTTATGCTTCAGATAAATATTCCAGAATAATAAAAGCATAAAAAAGTGGGGTTTGTTGTTATTATAATTCATTTTTATATAAGTGACCTATCAGTAATGACCTTGACTTACAAACTTTTCTTAGAAAATTAATAAATAGATGAAAAATTGACCTGTGGAAAAGACTTGGGCCACCAACTCTCCTGCTGGTTATTAATCCCCCAGAAGTGCTACAGACCCTGATCATTAAGGCTTAATTAATGTAATAATACAGTGTCTAAATGCTGACGGCATTTTCTTTTTGTATAATTAATCTTTGGGGAATATTTTGTTAATGGGTAAAAATAATATATGTTTTCAAGGGAGACGCCACATTATTTCTTTTATTCACAGTAAACACAAATAAATTATAGAAAGCTCTTCATGTGTTTGCACATTTCACACATCTGAGAGCTGTCGACTGCTGGAAATGAAGGGCAAGGGCATAATTAGAAAGACTCATTATGTACCGGTTCAATACCATGGTGCTATTCATCATGAATGTGTTTTGCACTCAAACACAGCAGTCTATGAATTCTCAGCAGGGCAGGCAAAACTGAATTTTGTTGTTTCTGTCACAGGGAAGCTAAAGGACAAGGGCAGAGCTGAGATGACAGATCTGGGAAAGGATCTTTGGAGACCCAGGCTTACCTTTCCTGTATCTGTTTGGGAACAGACTTCTTAGGGATGCTGTCATTGATATTGCCAGTGATTGTCGTATGAGTGGTGAATGATGCTACTAGTTGGATGTCTAACAGCACGTGCTCCTTACATGCTAGGAATCTGGTTTTCCCATTGGCAACAGCAGGAGCAAAGCTGGCTTTCCAGAACTCCTATGGAAACTGAGATAGACAGTTGACAAGAACTGTCATAAACATGATGCAGTGCCATTGGTCATAATTCAAACTTGTTTGGAACATAAACTTCATCTTGCAATTTCTAAAGCCGATTAGGGATTGTAGACATTCATCTTTAATTAAGGTGTTCTTGATTGCCTTATTAGCTAGATTTTGAAAATTTATTTTTTCTATTTGACTCATAACAAGTGAAGTTGCATTTCTCAATGGATGGACAAAGATACTTCATTTCTAGATGACCATTAAACCAAAATTTATGTTCCTAAAGAGAAAAGGTAAAAGTTTGTTAGTATTTAAAATTTTTTTTTTTCTATTTATGCCTAGATATTCTCATGGTTTTCAGATGACTGAGCATCCATATGCCTCTCAAAGTATGAATATATATCTTTAAATATTAATATGATTCCCTGTTTCCAGGTAGACTATTCCAGCTTAAACCACTATTTACTATTAAGTAAAATCCTCCCCTTTCCCATTAAAAAAATAAAATAAAATAAAAAAATTACAGATTGAGACATAAATTCACAGCTATTTTCTTCATATCCAGAAAAGGATTAACAAGCAGTTCCTGAATCCAAATTTTTGCCATGAAAAGCATTGATTGACAGTTTAGTTTTTGTTTAGCATCTTCCTTTCATTTAGGAATACAAATTTAACTAAAATTTCCAAGGCATCGCTTTGTCAGATACGTATTTATGTTGGAACAAGGGAAGAATATTCACCAAGGTTAATAGAAGAGAAGGTATAATGATAAATACATGTTTACTTTTGACTTAATCTGATTCATCCTGCAATTTTCTATCCTTATTCTCCCTTTTTACTCAATAATGTATTAAATGCATTTCTCTTATTTGTACTTAGAAGAGCAAAAATGGGTAAGAAGTTGATATCACAAAACAAGTACACTAGAACACATTACTGTCACTAACACCTATACTCTGAACAACAGGGTGAAATAAATTACACTTATTCTTCCGTTAGATGATGTAAGGGAAAGTAATCACCTTAAAATGAGTGAAAGCTGATCTATAACTAGTTGGGAACACTGTTTTCTGGGTTTTGTCCCACAAAAGAAAATGGGATTAGCTTCTTATAAATGACTTTCTTATAAATTTGTATTTTCCCTGTAGATGACTATCCAGCTTTTATTGCACCCACATTTTAAAAAGCAAAAAAAAAAAAAAAAACAAACAAAAATAAAACAGATCACAGTTTTCCTTACAGCTATTCATGTTTGAGGACCCTGTGCAATTTGATCTGTGGAAAACAAATAGCGGGGAAAACTATTAGAGGGATTAAACTATTAAGAGTTACATCTCCATTGTATTTAATCGTTGTCTCTACAGAACTCTATCTGCACTTGTTTATAACTGCTGAATTTAAACCACAGCACTGAAAGCATCTGTGTGGGGTGTCTGCCTTAAGCAGGCACAATTTTTCAGTGAATTCTAACCTACAATTATAATTTTTCTTAAAAAAAAAAAAGTTAATGCTAGAAAAAAGTCCATTGAGAAAAGGAATTTGTCAAGGCTGAGTCAAGGAATTTGTCAAGGCAGTGTTATCTGCCTAGTGTCAAATGTGTGCCATTTCACATGGGAATTATAAGGTTGGACCAAGCCTACAGGGAGCAAAGGAAACACTAGAGCAAAAGAACCACTGCCAAAAAATGCACAGACCTTGGCTTCTGTAGTAAGAGAGGGAAGGCAGAAATTTGTCTGTAATGCCGTGTAAAATTCAAGGCTATGGACATGGAGTTTCTGCCTTCTGTTTAACCTGCATTTTCCCCTGCCGATGTCCTGGTGAAGAGGAGGAAGTGGAATGGAAATAAATGAATAGCCTGGAGGGAAAAAGGGAAAGGGCAAGGTCAGGAAACAAAAAGCAGATCTTATGATGTTAGAAGATAGGACCCTTGAGGAACAGGAGACAAAAAGGTTAGGTAGGAGCTATGAATTGGAATAAGAATTACTTCATCTCCTACTATGCCATAGCATTTTTTCTCTCTTGTGTCAGGGGGGGAAAAAGACAAAATCGTTTCCATACTAGAAGAAAACTTAAAATATACTCTTTTTAGAATTTAACATTTTAGTTGTCAGCATCTCACACCATTTTCCTTATGCTTGTTAATGCCATTTTTTGCTCTTGTGCTTACTTTTGTTTGAATGCAGATCCTAATTTTTAGACTGGCAGCTCTCAAATACCCTCTCTCAAGAGTACAGCATTATGGAGAACAATTCAGACATCTGTTACAAAGTATATAAACTAGATTAGGAAATTTTTAAGGGAGCCGCATAGAGTCTGACAGAGAAATCACACAACAGGAAAAATGCATGAAAATATGTGTGTGGTAGTTTATATTTTGGTGAGATAATAACTTAAAAAAATATATATTCCAACATCTCTTCTATTGTTGATGTTATTTTCCTGGAAGTGGTTATTACAGTCTCTTCATGTTCCTGTATGACTATACCTTACCTGGGATACTTCAAACGTCAGTTTGGAACAGCAGGGAACGTTTGGATCTAAAAGTAAAATGTAAGGAGTAAAATGTAACTTCAATTTAAGAAAAAAATAAAAGAGATATAATTGAGCACAAAAATAATTATAAAATTTCTGCAAACTGCTTCAATATGTCTGGTGGGTTTGCCGTGAAGGATAGAGAAATGGTATCTCTCACCAGTCTCTCAATATCTTCAGCCAGAAAGGAACTTGACTTTGTGCCCTTACTCACACAGTACAAGCACTATGGAAATCCACTCATGGTTCCATTAACAGATTGTATTTGATTAATTTCTGTATTAAATTAGTAAGCTTCAAAGCTCTGTAAATGACAGCAATATAGTTAGTAAATTCTTACTGAAACAAAGTTCCTGTGATACTGGGGCCCCTATGTAACTAGAGATAACTGGAAACAAGCTCTTCTTCAGGAAAGTCATTGCAATTTACTTTTGTAACATTATGGCAAAGACTGCCTGCTTTTACTTTTTGATTAGAATTTCGGAATAAGAAATGAAAAAGGGCACTTCAGAGAGCTAATTTGAAAAGTAAATGTAATTAATAACAGTATTTGCTGAGTGTTGAGGTTCAGATGCTTCCCATTCCAGAAGAATATGTTACCTCAGTTTTCCTTCACTCAGTAGCACTTGACTTGAAAAGCAAACCCCAAACAAAACTGCCTGTAAAAAAAGCGGTGGGTTTTTTTGCTTATGCTGGTGGAACTAGGATTTACCCTTGCTCCTCAATTTGAGTCAAACAAAATCTACAGCTAATGCAGATTTACCACCTACAAAATCACGAACAAAACAGTGTCCTATATTTAAACCAATCAGCTGATAAATTAAACTGCATACAGCTTTGTTGTTGTATAAGTTATAACTTATTTCTAATGTATTCCCTCCTACAGTTCAGCATTTTTATTAAAGAATTCCTTTCAACACTTTCTCTTTCCCTCCTCCTCCTCTTCCTGCCTCTTCTTCATATGTTTTTATAGAACTGTCAATGAAAGTTACAGACCGAATTTCAGAGTCCCAAATAAAGCTGCATTTGAAAATAATAATTGTAGTCATACATTACCCCATCACAATAACTACTCATTAAACTGCAGTCTCATGTTATTGCTGAGATGAAAGCAAACTACATTTATAGCAGGATATTTCTTTTAATACTCCATTTTTTAAATAAATTTGATGCAGCAGTTCAAGAAAACTTCAAATATTGCACAGTGTGTGACTGATGTACTGAATTATTTCACGAAATCTCTCATCCTATATAAGCCCCATTGCTATAGGCTAACGTGTCTTTTACACAGATTTCCTGGGAGGATATGTTGTATATCTCAAACTGTAATATCACAAGACTCAAATAGATGTTGATTTGCTTTAATGTTAATGACAAGGATTTGCTTTACTCTTAATGACAAAGGATTAATTTAATGTCTGATAAGCAGACAATAGATTCTTCTGGACTTCAGATAGTGCTGGGCTGGATACCAGACACTAGATTCATCTGCATCTACATTGACATATGTAAACCAGTCACCTGGGTCTCAACTTGTTATCTAGTCTCCTTTAATATCTTGGAAGGAAAGAGGTACTTTAGATGATAAGGACAGATGCTTGGCTTAGTATTTTTTCTTTTCTTTTTCTTAATTTTTTTAGGACAGTCCCAATCTCCTTTCTGGGCCATTGAACCCAGATGGAAATTTTAAAATGCTGGGGTCTAGGTAAACTTGTCCAGTTTAAAACAAAAGCTAAATTCCTTCAAAATATTTAAATTTCTATCTTCTCATACTTTAACTTTCCTTTTCTGACTATGGTTCTATGCTTTATATTTGGAAGGCAAGTATTTTGATTTTTAATATTCTTAATAATAGGTGTTGTGATTATGAAGATAAATAATCTTTTTTTTTTATTATTTATTTGTCCAGTTTGATGTTCTCAGGCAACCTGATTTGCTGAAGATTTGCCTGAAAACAATGTTTACTCTGTAGTAGAACAAAGATAGAACAAATGCTTGAACAGTAGTACTGTTTTCTACTATATTCAAAACACTCATGTTAATTTAGCAGTACACAGAAAATTACTTTCTTATTCATTAGGTTGTTAAGGTCTCAGAGGTCATGAGAAGGTTGAGCACCTTGCCCTTGACAGGTGAACTGCCCAGGGGATGAGGAAAATAGAGATGTAAGTGGGTAAGATGTCTAGAAATTCGCTCATTTATTGTCATAATTTCAAGACATTTCATGTGCTTGTCTAGAATGTTTTGATCCCATCAATCGGAGATATCAATAAATCACTTACCTTTACAAAGGACTGTCAAGAAAATCCTGAAAAATTCTCAGTAATTCCTTTGTAATTATAGGCAGCAGCAGCGCATGTCTGTCACAAGTCTAATGAGCTCTGGGCTGAAATATCTGGAACTTGAATAGTTTTCTGGGCATATTGCAAACCCATGTGGATTTTGGAGGAAGAAGGAAGGGTATAGAGCTTACTAGGATACTTTACTGGCTGCCTATGTTTGTAGGACAGGCATGGCTCATCACAGTCAATTGAAATCATCTTGGTTTTTGACAAGCTTTGTTTGTGTATTTGTTTGCTTGCTGCAGCTGCAACTGTACATACATTACAAAAGATGTGGAGGTGGAGGCAGTTTCTTTCTTTTTTCTTTTTTTTTTCTGTGGTAAAAAAAAAAAAGGGTAAAAATGTTTGACACTGAATATTTTTGCTCTTACATCTAGTGCCTTTCAGTAGAACTATTGAGAAAGCGCACTTGAGTGACTCCTATGAATCAAGGTAATATTGCTCATATGTGCCAAAGACATCTATTCTATGAATGTGGATATTAGCTGATATACAACACCTCAGTATAGATGTCTGTAACTTCTTAAAACCCCTAAACAAAGTCTTTTATACTATATATGAATCGTTGAGTTAAAAGTTTTACTACAGACTATTATAGATGGTCTTCTAATGGCTACTGAGGTGAGATTACATGGGCCGGAGCAATCACAGGCACAGCTACAGGTTGGGCAGAGAAGAGATTCAGAGCAGCCCTGCAGAGAACCTGGGGGTGTTGGTCGATGAGAAACTTAACATAAGTTGTTAGTGTGCACTCGCAGCCCAAAAAGCCAACCGTATCCTGGGCTGCATCAAAAGGAACGTGACCATCAGGTTGAAGGAGGTGATCCTGCCCCTCTCCTCTGCTCTTGTGAGACTTCACTTGAAGTATTGTGTGTAGTTCTAAGCAAGTTGGGGTTGTTCGGCCTAGAGAAGAGAAGGCTGCATGGAGACCTCATAGCAGCCTTCCAGTATCTGAAGGGGGCCTATAGGGGTGCTGGGGAGGGACTCTTCATTAGGGACTATAGTGATAGGACAAGGGGTAATAGGCTAAAACTTAAACAGGAGAAGTTTAGATTGGACATAAGGAGGAAGTTCTTTACTATGTGGGTGGTAAGGCACTGGAATGGGTTGCTCAGGGAAGTTGTGAATGCTCCAGCCGGTGTTCAAGGCCAGGTTGTACAGGGCTTTGGGTGACATGGTTTAGTGTGAGGTGTTCCTGCCCATGGCAGGGGGGTTAGAACTTGATGATCTTAAGGTCTTTTCCAGCCCTAACTATGCTATGACTCTAAGATTCAATGTTTCTGAATAAGTTCACGATATTTTCATGAATCACTAGTGCAGTCAGGACCAACTCCAGACATTGGCAGAAGACACAGTTAACTAGTCGGCAAACTGGAGTGGACTGTGAAACATCCATAGCTTAATTATCTGCCACTAGCTATGCTGTATGTCTGAAAAGTCACTCTTGTTGGTTAATATAATGCCAGAAATGTTAGAGTGTATGGGCTAGGAGCTACTGCTGTGTGGAACCAGGGCAGAAGAAAAGCGACAGAAAGTGTGATGCGAAATTCTGCCATCCCATTTCAGCTCCATTTCTTCTCCTTATGTGTTCTTTGACTGCTGAAGAACCACACCTAGGTCTCCATCTTAAAATGGAAAAAAAATATTTTTTGTCTCTGTTGCTGAGAGGTCTCAAGATGGTTCCAAAATCAACAAGGTGGTTGGTGACAGCCAGCATGGTTTCACTAAGGGCAAATCCTGCCTGACCAATTTGGTGGTCTTCTATGATGGGGCTACAGAACTGATGGACAGGGGTAGAGCAGTTGATGTCATCTACCTGGACTTGTGCTAAGCATTCAACACTGTCCCACACAACATCCTTGTCTTTAAACTGGTGAGACATCAATTTGATAGGTGGACCACTCGGTGGATAAAGAACTGGCTGGTTGGCCGCACACAAAGCGTTGTGGTTAATGGCTCAATGTCTGGCTGGAGGCCAGTAACAAGTGGTGTCCCTCAGGGATCAGTGTTGGGACCGATCTTGTTTAACATCTTTGTCGGTGACATGGACAGTGGGATTTAGTGCACCCTCAGCAAGTTTGTCGATGACACCAAGCTGTGTGGTTCGGTTGATACACTGGAGGGAAGGAATGCCATCCAGAGGGACCTTGACACACTTGTGATGTGGGCTGATGCCAACCTCATGAAGTTTAACTATGCCAAGTGTGAGGTCCTACACCTGGGTCAGAGGAATCCCAGGCACAGCTACAGGCTGGGCAGAGAAGAGATTCAGAGAAGGACTTGGGGGTGCTTTTCGATAAGAAAATTAACGTGGTCCTTTCCAACCCTAACTATTCTATGATTCTATGATTCTATGTTAGCAGAACAGACAGCAATTCAATTGCCATTATAAGAAACCTATTTACATGACCTTTATAAATGTCCATTGTATTTTTCCACTTTTCTAGATGAATGAATGCCATAAAAGAAAGTCTGATGTGATTAAAAATTCATAGAGTTTAAGACCTCTGAATTTCTCCTGATAGTTCTTTTATTATCAAATTTTACCGTATCTTTTGAGAGCTACCTTTGGTCTTAATTAAAGACTTGAAATTACAGAGAATCCATCATATTCTTTGAAAACCTCTTCCAGTCTTAATTACAACCAGTGTTAATAATTTACAACTGATACATCATTAAAATTTGAGCTTTGGGTTCCAGCCATTTGATCATTTCATACCTCTTGCTGTTAATTTATGAACCCTCCAATGTGACCTCTGTGTAGTGATCTACAGACTGACCAAATTGCATCCTCACTTTATCCTGCAAAATTTAAATAGAGGATTCTCTTTAATATGGGTCAGCTGGAACCATCCACTGCCCTGTAGCAATATTCATGCTAATTTTTAATGTATCAGCTTAGATCCCACAAAAACCAGATACATCGATAGAGCATGTTATCTATTTCAGTTAGCAAAGCTTCTTACAACTAGCTTGGGTACCCCTGTGCAGCGCTATGCTGTGTTAGGTAGACATAACCTGTCTGTCTGGCAGCATCCAGAAGTTAAAAATAATGACAACAAAGGTACTCAGAATAACAAAGTCAAAAGGCAAAAGACAATACCTCAAAAGAAAACTGCAGGCCAAAATACATTAGCAGCAAATCCGTAATAAAAGTGGAAACTTACCCAAAATTCAGCCTTTGGAAGATCCGGGTTAAGTACAAAAGAATTTAATAGAAACCCTGCATTCTACGTTGAGAGAGAGAGCACAGGTTGCTCTGCTGTCTATAATCCAGCCTAAATCAATCACAGCTTACTGGTATATTACTATGACCTTAATATTTCTGCACCACTTTCCTCACATAAAGTAAAGGCCAGTGGCAATCTACTTTAGCAAAGTAAATCTAATTTAGCAAAGTAAATGTTAAAATTGACTAGTAATTGTAAGTGCTTGGGAATTTATATTTTACAATAACATTGAAAAGTATTTGTAACAATGAGCTCTTACTGAAACTTTCAATATTTTTACATGTCTAACTCCCAAACTGCAAAGGCTTACTTAGATTATTAAAATAGTTGGCATTCTAGCTGCCTTCTGCAGAGCAAAGCATCAGAACTAGGTGTGGAAGGATTCAACTTTACAAAGGCTGTTTACCTTAAAAGTAGTCTCCAAATATGTGCTTTTACAGCTCCTCACCGCCATATACATATATTGTTGCCTAATTCCAGGTGAACTAAACTGAGGGAAAGTATCTAGCTGGAAACTAATCTTTGCCAGGTATTATTTTTGATTGTGCAAAATCTGTCCCCTTACCTGGTTCATCACAGTTACACTGTCCTTGAAAAAGGAAGAGATGGGAACAGACAATCAGATATGTCAACAGTGGTAGATTACTCCTTTCCAAGGAGCCCTAATTATTGTAAAGTACTTGTAGAACCACACCTTTCCATTATATAGTACTTCATAGTCATTTCATTAAATCTAATAGGACTGTCCAAGTAAGATATCCCACTGAATAGGATTAATGTGGCCTTTACTGAGAGGAAAACACTTAGGATATTTAGGTAGAATGGTTTAAGTATTATGTAAATTCAGACTACTGTGCTGCAAACTGAGATTTTCCATTTTAACCTGAGAACTTGCCTGTTTCCTAGTAATAATGTGTGAACTAATACATGTTACTCTGGCCCACACTCCTCTTAATGCAGTATGCTGTGTTCCAGTTAAGTATAGTGTTTGCATTCTTTGTGATTAAATCATCTTAATATACGTCCTAAATATTGCTTGGTTTATAAAAAGCAAAACTAGGAGATACTATTAACCACTACTGCCAACCTGAGCATACCCATATGGGTTGTAATCTGTAGCTTTCTGTTTTCTAATGCTTCCAAAACTGATAAATATAAGCCTGTACATTAACATGGAATACAGAATAGAACTACAAAAAATACACTTAGTTAAGATTTGTAATTGTATTCTTTCACTATAATGTCTAATTTAGTATTTCCTTAACCATATTAACTTGGAGACAATGCTGTAGATCATAACAGTTTTTTAGTCTTAAGATTTAATTCCTACCTCCGCAGGTTCTGCTTGTCCAGTAAAAATATATCTCATATACATTCTTCATGGGCTGGGCAATATATCTGAAAATCTCTTTAAGCTAGTTCTAATTTATGGTTGCTAGCAAATAAGAACACTGTATTGACAACTGCTGGTGGAAAATCACCAGCTATAAGGTACTAGGATTTAGACCCATATCCGAAGCTTACAAAGTCAACAGAAAGGAACGTATTTCACTGAAATCACAACAGTGAGTTTACATTAGTGTTGCAAAGCTACAGGTGAAATACTTCCACTAAAATGAAGAACCATAGGATTGGTTATACCAAAAGCAAAGGATAGGTATGCCTCCATACATAAAATCCTGTTTACAGCAATGTTATATAAAGCTTATCTACCTCAGGAGATTCTGATACTGAGTTCTTCTCTGGCTGAATCAGTAGCATATATTTGATCACTCATATATCTGGTGAACGTATCAGATACTGATTTGAAAAAGAATCACCCTAGTTCAAAACGAAATGCCTGGTGAACTTGGTGTTAGTGGTGGTGTTTTTTTATTTTTGTTTTGTTTCTGTGTGTGTGTGTCTGGTTTTCATTTGTTGGGGTTTTGTGTTTTGGCTAGTTTTTTTTTTGGTTTTTTTTGTTTTTTTTTGAGGGAAGGGCAATTGTAATGTCAATAATTTCTTAGACTTCCCAGACACTAGGGCAGGGAAAATAATATTCCTTCCTTTTCCACTGCTTTGGTTTTGTGTTACGATTAATTTGCTAATATTTTGTATTTAATATGGCAGGTTACAAAACAGCCAGAATACAACTAGCAAGCTTTGAATATTTAAATGCTTCCAAAAATGCATTTGTAGGTTTAATCTCCTTTCTCCAACTGTTGATAAGTTTCCATGGTGAAAATTGTGCACTGATGTAGAACTGCACAAACATTACTCCAGTGATTTTGATAACCTAAGAATTTGGTGTTGTGCTGTTCCAACCAATCGCTGAGAAATTTCTTGAGGTCCAACCACTGTATACAATGTCATCTCTTGTATTTCTAAACCACTTCCACTGAATTTTTCTTGATAAAAATGCTGCCCAAGTGCAAATAGTCCCATTTGTTTCATAGGCAGAGTCTGAGTCATGAATGGACTTAAAATTACCCCTGTATGCAGCTGGCATTTTTAAGGTACAGTTTCACAATCTACTTAAGCTGGCCTAAAGCTGTGCTGCTCTGTTGTGTCTGCACGAGCAATTATTTAGCAATGAGGCTGCCCACTGCTCCAACATAAAAGGACTGGCAGGAGTACACAGCTGAGACAGAAAAAGAGTGCAGCACTGTGGCTTTTGGCAGTTGTTCCATCCTACATCTCTGCTGACAGTGACACCAGGCACTTTTCAGCCCATGGCTACTCTAGTCTTGCAGTGTTGAACTCTACTAGAAAGAAAAGTCTTTGAAACAGGGAAAAAAATGTCACTTCCTTTTTTACTGTGCTTGCGCAGTGTGATAAAACTTAAACATGATAATTTTTAGTTTAATAAAACCAGGATATTCTTGCTTGCTTGCTTGTTTGTGTTTTGTTGCTGCTACATTTATTTAGTTACCATTTCTAAATGTTAGAAAATCTTGAAATAAAAATATTAGAAAATAAAAAGTAAATTTTTTAATTAAAATAAATAAATTAAATAAAAAGTAAAAATTAAAACCCCTGGTAAGAGCAGTATCACCACATTCTGATTTGCTCTTTTCTGTGTACTTTCTATTCTGTGTTCTCCCATATTCACTCAATCCTTAGAAGACAGGAACTTAAGATATCATTTATACACTTTATTTATCACCCCCTTTATTTCTCAGATGCTCATCAGCAACATCAGATCTCTCCCTCCAAAACTAGTTAACTAGCAAATAGTGTGGGTTTTGTTTGTGTTCCTGTCAGGTGGGGTTACACAGAGAGGAAGCAGGGTTGGATATTGCAAAAGTCATTGTCACAGGGAGGAAGGATTTGAAGGAATGATCCCTTCTCTGAGAATGTGGTGTATACTTCATTCTGTGAGGCATACACTTCATTTTATGACCTGTTTGTTGTGAAATGGGTGAGCTATTCTTGGATAGCAGAGGTTCTAATTCCTACCCTCTAATACAATTATGTGTGTAAGTTTCTGAGTGTGATTATATAAATGAAAAGCAATATGATTTCCCTAGTTTGGCAGAAAATGTTGTATGCTGAAACAAATGAGGTTATATGAGGGTTAAGAGATTTTGGTTAGAACACTTTAAAGGAGAAAAGATTATTGCACCCATGTCTTCTCTGTAAAAGGGGGGTGCTCTTGACTAACAGATAACTGTACTGCATTAAAAAGGATCCTCATGACTGCTGCATTGTTCCCTATGGTTATTTTGTTGGGGTTTTTTTGTGCGTGTGCGTTGTAAAAGAAGGATGTGTGCATGAAGTATATTTCAAGAATTCCCAATAAATATCTATGAGTGGATTTAGATTAAGAAAAGTGTATCTTTCAGGCCACAGTTAGGTTTAGTCGTTAAATCCCTCTAAAATAAAACCTTTACTTTAGACTTAAGGGTTTATGTACATTTGCTATTTGAGGAGTTATTCAGAAGTTTCAAGAGTCCACCATTACTGGATACCTAGTTAACTCAGTCCAGATCCTACTTAGATACCTGGCTTTTTCTGGGTCTGTGGATGAATGCCTCATTTTTCACAGCAGCATTTAGGAACTTGTGTATTATTATCCTCATTGACACTGGCAAATAATTTGCTGCAGTCCAGCTGATTATCCTACTCTTCACTTCCATCTGTTAGCACTTGGCCTCTACTCAAGCAGGATAACATCGCTAGCATTTTCAAGATCATTCAGATGGCTGATTTTGGCATCAATGCAGAATGCTATCCCTGAGGTGGTATACCAGAGTGTATCACCAACAGCAATCCATGATTTCTTATACTAACAACTTGAAGTGACAACTAGGTCACTTTTCCGCAAGTCAAAACTCATTTTCTTGGTAGATATTTCACAGCATCTTTTTCCTGCTGATAGCCCATCAGCCTTGCTTTTCAGCTATTCATAGTTATGAATAATATTTGAAAATGTAACAAGATAATGCAAGTTGTTGCCAGATGGTCAATGTTTCTCCCGATAAAAATGTATATGGTAACTTTTAACAGTTACTTTAATAATTAACAGTTGTTCTGAAAGTGACCTTGATTTTACTGACCTCTTTTTAAAGAGCGTTATGTGATCAAGTAAGGCAGAATGCCAGTGCAATTCGGACTCATTTTATGCAAAAGAGTTGGTTGCAACCCAGGGTCACTATTTCTAAATACCTTAATCCAACTCCTTTGAAGTCTAAATCACTTAATTGTTTCTCCTGGATACCAATTGAATCCATGAGGTTTTGGTTTTGTTTCTCAGTTGTAGTATAGTAACTATGGGTATCTGCTGACTACTGAAAATTACTACTAGAAAAATAATTGAATACTAGTACTACTACTATTGTTATCTGATGTTCTGGTGAGTTTTTTGGAAGCAAAATGATTTGAAAATGGCAGAAAGTCAGTAGCCTATACTACTGAATGTTGAAATCATAGATGGCTAAAGATGCTGTTGTTTTTCAGTTGGCTTAGCAGAAAACCAGCCTTAAGTATTCTGCAAGGGCACCTTTGATAATGTGAAAGAACTTTCAACGAAAAAGCAAAGTGACATATAAGTGTCTTCACTGGCATATATAAATAAGAATTTGTCAAAATGGTATGATTTGTGAGTATGTGTGGCCAGTCAATAATTCATTTTCATGCTTCTCCACAAATATCACATTGCAATTGAATAGTGTATATGTAATGGTCTCAATAAAGGCCCCACGGAGTGAGAAGGGCTCTTCGGAGAAGTTTACTCTTGCTTTTAACCTAACATAATTCTTCCACTTGTTCTGCTTGTTCAGAATTGCCTGACAATTTATTGGAAAAGTCATTCCCTGGGACTTCAGTATGTTCCAGTGGGTCAGCCTTGGGGAAAAATGTAATGGGTACAATATAGGTTACAACGGGAACAGAGGGGAAAAGATGTGGGAGTTTTTAATTTGTAGTGTATGCTGTTCCATTTCTACTGACTTTAAGTAGGAATGTGGCCTTTATTGTTGCTTTACATTTCCCTTTGCTCTTTGCCTGGAATAACTTCCCCAGTAGCATGAAAGGCAGAATTTTAACAGATTCAAGGTCAGGGAATTATGTGCTGATCTTTGGCCATTATGCAAATTTCTTCTGACAGGAAGATATGATCCAGGCAATAATTAGTATTTTTCCTTCTTAAGACAAGTCTATAGTGCACATCTGAAAGATTAGGATGGCTCCAGACATAGTTCATCATTAATGGAAATGTGCATAATTTAATAATTTAATCCTTCCAAGGTGCTCTCCACAGCACAAAGAAACAGAATCAGTATCCATAATGTATGACCTTTATATATTCATATATTCATTTCAAGATAGTTATACATTGAGTAGCTTAAGAAATACTTGACTATGCAGCTGTATTTTCCAACATATTGGGAGGGTGGAGGGGAGTTAAGAAGAATATAGGCTATGCCTGGGAAAAAGTGGTCACTTATGCTGTTCAGATGATTAATACCCACATCCTTTGAGGCAGTTTATAAACATAGTAAATGGAAACACACATCCAAAAGCTAACACCTTTTCTTTTCCTAGAGTGCATTCAACACCGAAGACTAGCTTGGCATCACATCAGACAGGTTACAAAATCGGGCTCTGAAAATAATTACCTGCAATCCAAACTACACTCCAAACCAAGAATGAAATAGTAGCTCTTGAATATTGTGGGTGGACCAGAGGGGCTAACCAGCACTTCTAGTGACGCTTAACCACATCACTGACTGAACAAGTTATGGGGCAGAAGGGTTTACATCTCATTACGCTTTTATACTTTACTTCAGAAGCCTTCAGATAACGCTGAATGACAATCTTTTTAACGTATCATATAAAATAAACTGCCTACGCGTGGAAGTAGTTATAAAAAGTGGAATCGCTCCAACAAGATGATGCTGCGTATCTCCGTGGCTTCCGAGATAGGGACACACTTATGCATTTATTCCGCACTCACCAAGTTGCCGTCCACGGGAGGGACGGCTCCTGCCTCCCTGCCCAGACCCATCCCACCCGTAGCACCGTAAGCTGCCATTGCCCCGGCTGGGAGCCGCGGAAGCCGGTTGGTGGCGGGGCGGCAGCTGCCGACCGGCGGGCCGGCCACGGAGGCATCCGCAGCTTTTCTTCACAGAGCCCTCTCATACGTGCCCGCTGCTCCCCGCCGCCCGCACCGGGACCTTCCCTCGCTGACCCTCACCGCGATCCCGGGGCAGCCGCCGCGTGAGGGGCCTGGGCGACGCGGCCCCTCCTACCCCGGGCGGGTCCCCCGACTTTGGACCTGGCCCTGGCCCTGCCCCCGGGCGCGCTCGCCGCGCTCCGCGCCGCTCCGGGTCCCCCGACTTTGGACCTGGCCCTGGCCCTGCCCCCGGGCGCGCTCGCCGCGCTCCGCGCCGCTCCGTCGGTAGCCCGCTGCCGAGGCGCAGGGACGGCTGTGCATCCGCCGCCAGGAGCGCGGCTGGGCTCGGCAGCCAGCTCACGCAGTCGCAGCCCAGAAGAGCAGCCGGGAGCAGCGGCGGGGCCGGCAGCCCACCCGCCGCAGCAGCACGGCGCGCAGGACCGGCACATCCCTGTTCCGCCGGGGGCGGCTCTGCCAACCACCCCCATCCCCTCCTTCACCCCCCCCTCCTTCCCTCTTTTCCTCCTCCCTCCCGCCCTGCCTTCTGCTTTCTCTCCCCGCCCCTCCAGAACGGTATCTCTGTGAGTTTGCTTCACTGCTTGTGCCTGCTGCCGCATCTCCCCCGCCACCAACTCTGGGGAGCCTCCGGCGGACTGCAGGGACCCGAAGTTGCGGACAGACAGGGGGAAGTACCGGCAACGCGGAAAGGGCCAGAGCCGAGCACAGGCCGGCCCAGCCGAGGCAGCGCGCCGCAGCCCCCAGGTCGGGAGCTAGCCCCGGGCCGCGCTGGTTGGGCAGAGCGACTCGGCCCCTCGGCAGCTG
The DNA here is from genome assembly GCF_033783945.1 of Neopsephotus bourkii. Taxonomy (NCBI): domain Eukaryota; kingdom Metazoa; phylum Chordata; class Aves; order Psittaciformes; family Psittacidae; genus Neopsephotus; species Neopsephotus bourkii. The sequence continues at coordinate 518,844 of NW_026901388.1, forward strand.
CCGGCCGCCCCTCGCCCCTTCCCCGCCCGTCGCCGGAGCTGCTGCGGTAAGAGACGGGTTTGCGCTGGAGGAGGCCGGTGAGAGGACACACGTAGGGTCCCGGCCACGGCGGGGGGTTCGTCCTCTAAACTTGTTCAAGTTGTGCGGCCCCGATGCTGCGGGGAGGGGCGCACGGCGGCTGCGGAGGGGCGCCCTCTGCTGGCCGCGCCGGTCCTCGTCCGGCTTCGTGTTGGGGCGGGGGGCGAAGCAGCGGCGGGCGGCGGGGTCCGTCCTAAGCGGGCCGGCCTCGCTCCGTCACTCCGCGGGCGCAACCAAGGCGCGGGGTGTTCGTGTAAGCGTCGTTTTACGTTGGTTTTCTTTTTAATTTGAGCTCCATTTAGTCTCAGTTGCGTATTTCAGGTTTGCTTTCTCTGTAGCTCCTCGCAGTGTAATGGAAAGATTGTCCCTGATGCAGGACAAGGTGAACTAGAGAGAGCTCAAGTAGCCAATCTGGATTTCTGTTTTGCCAATGGCAAATTCTGTGGAACTTTGAAAATGCTAATTAAAAAAAACACCCAGATCTGTTAAAGAAAAGGTGTATTAATTCGTCTTTCCTAGAAAGTGAGCAGTACTTTGTTAAGTACTTCAGATATGTTCTCACACCTGTACAGCTTCAGAGAACTTTTGTTTCTCTTTTCACAGAAAGAAGCAGCACGCAAAGTGGAAGAAACCCCGAAATGGCTCTTTTAACAAAAAAGTCTTGGCTGTCTGCCTCTTACACATGTTTTCCTTTTGCTTCATAATGGAAGGAGCACGGTTATCTGAATCATTAAGGCAAAATTTGGGCATAATTGGCTGAAGGTATCATGAAAGAAGACTTGAAAACATGTCCATACTCTGTGACTACTAATTCAGACACACTTTCTGCAGACAGAGGCATATAGTTGATAGAAGCACAGCAGTTTCCTACAGAGAGCACATGGAACATCTATGTTGATGTTTTTAGAGGGTTTTTTTATTATTATTTTTTTTCCTTCCCACTCTCTCATGAGTCCCAAAAAGGAAGGTGGAAAGAGAGTGTGTGGAAATTGAGCTAAGGTGAAGGCTGAAGAAAGTAACTTCAGCTTTGGAGTCTGTTTTCCAAATGCTGTAAATCCCCTATTTCATCCAATATAACACACTGTTCTGAATAAATTATATCATTTTGTGATGAGTGGAGTTTTTGTCAGCTGTAGAAGTGGGATTCGACCTGATTGAAAGCTCTTTAAAAAAATAAATGTGCGACTCCAATTCCTTTTTTCAAGTGAAGTTTTTCAAGCTACCAAGAGAGGGTGTTTTGGTCTCTTACTGTGCATTGTCACAACCTGTGTTTTATATGCGTATTTTAGACATTTTACTTCTTCCGTAATTTTAGTATTTGTGCTGTATTGTTGTGTTTGAGGCAAGTGTGAACAGACAAAGCACCTGAGATTTAATTTTTTGAGAGCATTGTTATTTCAGTATTGTAGCTCAGATGACAAATAATCTGAGTATCTGTTGGCAGGCACAGTACACACTAAGTCTTTTCTGCTAAAAATATGCCTTAAAATGTTTGCTTTTGTAGTTAACTGGATCAGAGTGTAATATCTGTACATTGTGTTTTGTTAAGAAATGCATGCCTGGGGAAGAGGTACTGCTTAATGGATCATGGCTCTGATGTTCACAGGGCATACTTTATTTCTGGCATTAATGATGTTTGCTGTCTTCACTTTTGAAGAATCTGTAAGCAATTACTCTGATTGGGTGACTTTTGTAGAAAATATAGATCAACATGAAAAACAGCAACGTGAAGGTCTCAGAGCTGAGCAGAAGCCAAAAAAAGCAGTTCTTCATCCAAGCTTGTATTTTGATGCTGAAGATGTTCAGGCACTGAGGCAGAAGGCTCATACAAGCCATTCACATCTGTTTAGAGCCATCAGAAGTGCAGTGATAGCTATGCTGTCTAACCCATTATACTACTTACCTCCACCCAAGCACGCTGATTTTGCTGCAAAGTGGAATGAGATTTATGGTAACAATCTGCCACCTCTAGCATTTTATTGTTTGCTGTGCCCTGAAGATAAAGCTGCATTTGATTTTGCCCTAGAATATATGGATAGAATGGCTGGCTACAAAAACTGGTTGGTTGAGAATGCACCTGGAGATGAAGTGCCACTTGGTCACTCCCTAACAGGATTTGCTACTGCTTTTGACTTCTTGTATAATTCACTGGAAAATGAGAGAAGGCAAAAATACCTGGAGAAGATATGGTCCATAAGCAAGGAAATGTATGAGTACTCCAAGGTTCGTTCCTGGGGAAAGCAGCTTCTCCATAACCACCAAGCAACCAATATGCTTGCTTTGCTTATTGGGGCTTTAGTTGCAGGTGTGGACAAAGGATCTCAGGCAAATATTTGGAAACATGCTGTTGTTGATGTGATGGAGAAAACAATGTTTCTGCTCAATCATGTTGTAGATGGGTCTCTGGATGAGGGCGTAGCTTATGGGAGCTACACAGCCAAGTCTGTAACCCAGTATGTTTTCCTGGCTCAGCGACACCTTGGTATTAACAACTTGGAGAATAACTGGCTCAAGATGCACTTTTGGTTTTACTATGCTACCCTATTACCGGGCTTTCAGAGGACTGTGGGTATCGCTGATTCTAATTACAACTGGTTTTATGGTCCTGAGAGCCAGTTGGTTTTCCTGGATAAGTTTGTCTTGAAGAATGGAGCTGGCAACTGGCTGGCACAGCAGATTAGAAAACACAGACCCAAGGATGGGCCGATGGTTCCATCCACTGCACAGAGGTGGAGCACTCTACACACTGAATTTATATGGTATGCTGCTGAAATCACTCCTCAGCCACCTCCTGGCTATGGTAGTGCTAAAATGCATGTGTTTCCTAACTGGGGAGTTGTTACTTATGGGGCTGGGTTGCCAAACAGTCAGGCAAACACCTTTGTGTCCTTTAAGTCTGGAAAGCTGGGTGGACGTGCTGTCTATGACATTGTTCACTTTCAACCGTATATGTGGATTGATGGGTGGAGAAGTTTCAATCCAGGACATGAACATCCTGATCAGAACTCTTTCACTTTTGCTCCCAATGGACAGGTGTTTGTATCTGAGGCTCTTTACGGACCTAAACTCAGCCACTTGAACAATGTCTTGGTCTTTGCACCATCTCCTACAAGCCAGTGCAACCAGCCTTGGGAAGGACAGCTTGGTGAGTGTGCCCAGTGGCTGAAGTGGATTGGTGATGAGGTTGGAGACTCAACTGGAGAAATCATAACAGCCTCTCAGGCTGGAGACATGATGTTTGTGAGTGGTGAGGCAGTATCTGCTTACACATCAGCAATGAAATTGAAAAGTGTGTATCGTGTTTTGCTGCTCTTGAATTCTCAGACATTGTTAGTAGTAGACAATATCGAGAAGGAGGAAGACTCTCCTGTTAATTCTGTCAGTGCCTTTTTTCATAATCTGGACATAGATTTTAAATACATACCCTACAAATTTAAGAACAAATACAATGGAGCTATGATGGATGTGTGGGATGCCCACTACAAGATGTTTTGGTTTGATCATCATGGGAGTAGTCCTGTTGCTAGGATACAGGAGGCAGAACAAGCTGCTGAATTCAAAAAGCGATGGACTCAGTTTGTAAATGTTACCTTTCCAATGAAAAACACACTTACAAGGATTATTTACCTTTTCTATGGCCCTTATGTCAATGTTTCTAACTGTAGACTCATAGATAATGCAAAACCTGGATTTCAGATTTCACTCAGTGTCAACAATACTGAAAATACTATATCTGTTGTGACTGAATATCAGAATTTAAAGAGAAGGTTCGATTACTTGGGATTTGGTGGTTTTGCCAAAGTAGTTCGTGAAAACAAAGTGACCAAGTTTGGTCTAGGTACTGAATCTTTGAAAAAACAGATAAAAAATAATAGGTCAGTTTTCCCATTTGGATTCAAAGTGAACATAGTTGCAGGGTTAATTTTGGGTGTTAGTTTGGTCATACTGGCTTTTCAGTGGCGGTTTTACATATCCTTTGGTAAAATGTTGCGTTGGATCCTGATACTGGTTGTCACACTATGGCTTATTGAATTGGTGGATGTGTGGAGCATGTGTACTCAGCCCATCTGTGCAAAATGGACTAGTGGCATAACAAAGCTAGAACATGATGAAGGCAATAAAGCCAAGCAATTAGAAGGAAACCCTGTTGTTTTGCCAGATGTTATCATTACTTCACTTCCTGCTTCTGGTGCAGAAATTTTAAAACAGCTGTTTTTCAATAGCAGTGACTTCTTATACATCAGGATACCTACACCTTATCTCGAAATCCCTGAGACTGAATTTGAAATTGATTCCTTTGTAGATCCATGTGAATGGAAGGTTTCTGATGTCCAAAATGGTCATTTTCGTCTGATCCAAGGGTGGCTCCAGTCTTTAGTTCGAGGCACAAAGTTACATTTACAAAACATTCATTTATACGAAGCCAGCAGAAGTAAAGTTGCCCACCATTTTGCCATAAACAAAGACAAAAAGAAAAGATCAAAAAAGAGAGAATCTCTGTCAGAGCAGAGAAGCAGGGCAAGAGGGAGTCAAGATAAAGATGCTGAATATATCAGGGAACTGAGAAGGCATCTCTCCTATTATCCTGATGCACGACCTGTGCTTAGTTTAAGTAGTGGAAGCTGGACCTTAAAGCTTCCCTTCTTTCAGGAAATCCTAGGACCGTCAATGAGAGCATTGTATATTGTGAGGGACCCACGGGCGTGGATCTATTCAATGTTGTACAAAAATAAGCCAAACCTTTACTCTTTGAAAAATGTTCCACAACACTTGGCTGCAATATTTAAAGGGGAGAATGGTAAAGAAAAGTGTAGTTTAAATGAAGGCTATGCCTTTGAATATGAATCGTTAAGAAAAGAACTTTCAAATTCTAATTCAAATGCAGTGTCTGTGTTGTCTTATTTATGGTTAGCAAACACAGAAGCAGCACTGAGAATAAATAGGGTCTTGCTGCCAACAAATTATCAGCTAGTCAAGTTTGAAGATATTGTGAGCTTTCCTCAGAAGACGGCTGAAACAATTTTTACCTTTCTTGGTATTCCTCTTCCTCCTGCTAGGTTAAACCAAATATTATTTGCCACCTCCACCAATCTTTTCTATCTTCCTTATGAAGGGGAAATTTCATCAAGTAGCATTAATTCCTGGAAACAAAACATGCCCAATGAAGAGATTAGACGGATTGAAGATATCTGTTATTCTCTAATGGATCACTTAGGATACCCAAAGTTTATAGAATAAATGCTGCCGGTCAGCAGAAATTTGCACTAATGATCTCTGACTCCTAATTTGTGGATAAATATTAGAAAAGTTTGTTTATTCTTGTAAAATGTGTACAGTCTGCTAATTTCAGAGAGATTATTTTAAGAAAACGATAGTTGTTCTTGCAGTTGTGGGGTTTTTTTTTGGTTTATTTTGGTTGGGGCGGGGGGGGGAATACAACAAAAACTTGTGAGTACTTCTGCTGCCTTTCAAAAAAAGCTGTGTGAACATTTGTAGAACTACCAGCTGGGAACTCTATAGCTCAGGGGATTAGTAATAGAATATGGAACTTTTCACCTCCAGCTCACCAGTTAGACCAGGTAGTTAGTTCCTGAAAGTACTTACCATCTAATTATTGTATGACGGCTTATATGAAATTAAACTGGCTAACCTGGCCCAGTTCCCAAAGGTGATAATTAGCCCCCCCGGACAGGTTTGCTAATGAATTGTGTCTCACTGGTCCCTATAGTGGTGCAAAATAAACATAAGTTGAGATTTAAGGCTGTTTAGCATCCCTTCAGCAGGAAGAAACAATCAGAACATTTGAATGAATCTAGTTTCTTATTTACAGTCTCAGCAGATAGGCCCAGAACTGGAATGGACATGGATATTAAGTATCATTATGGGATACAGTTCTTTCAGCTCAGAGATGTGGCACTTACACTGGGGTTTGTGCTTTGATGAAAGAGAAGACTTCATTGTCCATGCCTGACAATGGAGTATGCTTTGTGAGCTTGAAGTAAATTATCTGCAGAAAAAGAAATAGGACAAAAGCTAAGAAACCAAGTGGATGTCCCAAATGAGCAATTCAGTTTTGAGAAGATTTTATGTAGTTTTGACCCACCTCAACCTAACTTGATTTTGAAGATTGCTAACATATTGGCTCCTTGCACTGCTTTATCCTCTGCCGCTTGTGTAAGAGGTTCTGCAAGGATTTTCTCTTTTTCAGTGAGACTCTTCCATCCTGCTTAGTTGTAACACATTTCTGCTGATTCTTGTGCGTAATTTCTCTGCGACCAGTGCAAATATTTGATGTCATTGTCAATGGCTTATTGTTGATGTCTGCATAAAATGCCAATCTGAGATTTAGAAGATCTTAAATAAATTCCAGGTCTGTATTGCTGAGGGATGTTTTGCTTTTCTGTAAAATGAATTTCTGAAGGACAACCATTGCTAACTTCAGGTCTTCTTTTAGAGAAGGCAGAAATCTGAAAATCACGTATTCCTCAATCACCTCACATTTGAGTTTCCTTACAGTAAACTATTTCCAAAGTTGTCTGATTTTTATTGGTGTTTTTTTAACATGGAACTGTGGTATGATATTGGTTTGGAATCAGATAGGCTTGAAATGATGTTTGTGTTTTTGTCACAGCTTATTTTCTTCTTGAGTCACAATATTTGTTTGCACATACCCATTAAGAAAAGTTTTCCCATTTCCCAATATAACTTGCTCAGAATTCTGTGGAAATGCGTGCATATTGTATATGTCTGCAGATGTATAAATCAGGTCAAAAAAAAGACATCTGTTTCCTTTACCATCTGCTTTTTATTTACAAAAAGAATTGTCTTGATATATGCATCAGTTGGTTTGTGGGAGCTGAGATCAGAGCTGGTTTATTATATTGAAATATATGTGTAATTACTCTTTATTTGGGTGGTAAGCATCAGACAATGTCAAAAGTGCAGTGAGTTTCTTCATACAGATTACAGGTACCCTCCCTGATTTTTAATATAAAGGAGTTCTTGCTTTTTTTCCAATTTTACTATTATGTCCCTGTCTTACCCCATTGTCTTGTCCCTCCCATACATACATTTCACATCCTTTGGAGCATGTTGTAATATGTAATTATGACCTAGAAGTAGCTCTATCATGGTCAGTCACTGGAATGTCAAAAAAAGCCCCTAACATGATAAAGCTATTTATTGGTCTTACTAAATATATTTTTTGGTTTTACTAACCATAACTTAGCTGTCATTTACTAGCAGTGGTTGATTTTTCCCCCTTCAGTCCAAGGTTTTTCCCCTGGCTAGGTGTAATGCCATGTTGAAGAAATATTAAACAATATACACCAACATGTTAGTGAGACTTTGGTTTTCAAGTATCATTCTCTCAAACTGACTTCTCTCAGAAGACAGTTTTGATCATATACTAAAAAGAAAAGGTGTGGATGTTTGTACTTGACAGAATAAGTTTCAGCATTTGCCTTCTGTTTCCAGGATTTACACTAGAAGCAGAACAGACAGAAAAATCTCTGTTAGATATTTTAGGGAAGCTGGAGGTAAGATTTATGACTGTGTATTTGTGGAAGCAGAAAGACCTTTAAATCCCTTCCTAAAAGTGCCACGTGTAATGCCACAATAGCCTATAAACCAACTTTCTGTTTTTGAGGAGTTAGGGTAGATGGAATCATCTGTTGGGAGTATCATCTGTGCTGCTTTTGGAAAACAAGTTATCCAATGAGCTGATGTTCATAATAGTGTCATTGCTGTCATTAATTATATTCAAGATTTAGGAGCTATTTCTTTACTGTCCTATACTTTCTCAGTTCAAACGATGCGTAATCTATTATTCAGATTTTGATGCATTGTGTGTTCCGTATACAGATGTAGGAAGGTAGAACTATATTCTTTATTTTTACATCTTCTTGTGAAGGCAGCTGCATTATAATCGGTATGCTAAAAATATGTAAAAGGAAAATCAGTGTATTTGAAAACAACAAAGTGAGCATGCGTAAGGTATGGCAAGTCTCCAATTTTCAATCAAGTAATTGTTTTGTTGTGTTTTATATGATAAGTTACATGACCACTTGACCAAAGTTCGTAGGAGTTAAATTTATGTTTGAGCAGTTAATTTGCCAGATCCAGAGTTAAATTTCTGTACAAAATCCTGAATTTTGTGTGAATTGTGTGGCACAATACTATTTGACAGTGTAATACTATTCTGGTGTTAGAATGAAATCAAACAAAAAACTCACTTCAGGTTTTATAGAATTATTGGTAACTGATTGTAAAGCTGCAGTCATGGATCAGATTTATTATTTTTTTTTAGCCATATAAATGACTGTTGAAACTTAATGATAACAACTGCTAGGGGACTCCTGGTTCTGCCAGCAATCAGTTACTTCCATTATTAGTCTTAGAGACACTATTTATTTGACAAACACATAATCAAGGATATAATACTGCATTTCCTGAAAGTATTTGGACTGCACGGTTCAAGATTATGGATAAAAATATGTTACCTCAATATTTCTGTAAGTTGCAAAAATTAGCCCTTTTGTGACTGGCCCATATGTTGGAATATCTCATAATTAGAAACTGTGATATTTATTTATGTGACTTGGATGTAATTTATTTAGATTATTTCTTTTTAATTGCACATAAAATTATTTTCTTCAAGACAATAAGTTCTGGATTTAAAAATTTTTATGATCAGGGCATTATACTCTTTCCTTCCTTTATCCAGGCTCCCTTTTAGATTTGGTTCTGACTAAAACCTTTGCTTAAATCTCACCATGAATGAGCTGTTTCCAAGAAAGGAGTCTGTCTGGAAACTCTTATATTCTCAGGTTCCATTTCATTGTATTTCACTGTGGAATATCATGAACTAGGAGTCACAGATCAAATCCCTAAATTGTGAGCTGTTCAGAAGTGGGCTGTAAGAGGAATGATTCCTTTCCTGTAAGAGGAATGAATATTGTGCCATTGATTTCAACAGGGCCAAAATACTATCTGTCATCTAGAAACATCAAATTATTGCCATCTACTTTGCTCACATGTTCCAAAACAGCAGAAATTATAGGAAGTAGGTAGCTCAAATGATCTGTTCTTGTTATTTGATGAAAACCTGAAATGCATTTTAATGGTGTAAAAAAATTATAAATTGCTCTGTAACCGTAATCAAAGCTACCTTTAGGCTGTCTGTTAAATTTATAAACTCACAAAAGGAGGTATTGAAACAAACATATTAAAAATAATGTACAAAGCACTATTTGAAATATTATAACTTTGGTTTTCTTTAGTGAAGAGAAATTTGCTGCATCGTGATCTACACTATTTCCATAAAGGATGTGAATGGGTAATCTTGCACTCTCTCAGAAAAAAACTAATAATGGGAAACTGCTGTTTCACATTACCGAAATCATACTCTACTAAATTAAACTATACATCTTTTAAGATGACAGTATACAGAGAGATTTATGTGATTTAGGAGAATGAAGATCTGATTTCATTTACACCTGTCTAACACAGAACAATTTCTGAAAGGTTCTTCATGTATGCTGGTATAAATTCAACATTTAATTTGCTGTCTTTACTGAGAAAGATATTGTGGTGTTTAAGAACATGACCTGAATTTGTCTAGCACACATTAGGTAATTTAACTTTCACACGTAAATAAGGAGCACTGTCACTCTAGAATCAATTGAAAGTGAGTGTTGACTTCAAAGGCAAATCAGACATTGCTTACCCCTTTTTAAATTCTCAACAGCCAAGGGTGACTCAACCATTACTTTAGATGCCCACTGAAAGGCCTCAAATGAAGTGGGGTGAATTTGGCTTTAAATGTGTATGGTCTTAGATCTGAGTAGATTTCTGTGCCTGATCAGTTCTAGTACATACACTGTCCAAACAAAAGTTTCTGAAACATCCTGCATAAAATAAAACTATTGTTAGTAAAATAATTTTTTTGTGTTAGCCTTTTTTTGTCTCTTACATGATTTCACCAACTAGGATATATGTATTTAATTTTTTAAAATATTGCTATTTTTGTTTGTTTTGGATGTGGAAACCGCTGTTTTCTTTCAGAAAGTATTGAATGGCAAGACCTGATTCAGTTTGCCCTTAGATTCACAGTAGGTATGATTGATGTTAAGTTGAAGACCACAGAATAGCTATATTCCTAGAAAAAAAAGGGATGATTTCCCATTCAGTTCTCAGGAGCTAGAGAGCTGGTGCAGTCCACAGTTTTGAAGTCTGTGAACACTGTGGCTATATGCAGACTGTATTTAGAAGAGTGCCTTCTGGAATTCCTGAACTATACCTAGGATTCTTTTCAGAGACTGATATTTGGCCCATTTCAACAGTTTACAGTGTAGGTAAACAAGTTCCAGAAACCATGAATGTTCTCTTGTGTGTGGTTTGGTTTTGTTTTTTTACAAAAAAGACACAGAATCGAGTTAACTGCAATAACTGCAGCCCTTTGGGTCTCTTACTGAATGTGGGCTGGTGCAGGCAGTATCTGTCAGATCCAGAGGCCCAGGTAGTTCAGCATCTTTATTGTTGCAAAGGTCTATAACCCACTTCAGTGCATCAGAGCTGCAACTAGGTTCCTGCAGCAGATTTTTTTTTTTTTTTCATTGAAATTAGCAGAAAGCGTTTGTGATATACCTTAAACATAGGGGAAAAATGAGACCAGATTCTATCTTTTCTGTGAACTTCAGCATGTTATAAACCAAACATTTGCATGTTTTTAAGTCTTGGTGACATTAAATCTAGCTGTAAAGAAGGTTTAATGTTGATGGTTGGGTGTTTTTTTTCTGAAGGGTGTTAGCTATGTTTCTTCTCTGTTAGTGGCTGTTGACTTTACAGTTGCTGGGCAGTATGTGCTTATCTTCTGCAGCTTGTCCTAGGTCATGTCACTGCACTCTCACAAATTATTTGTTTGTTTGCTTATTTATTTATTTTTAGCCTCCTGAAACTTGAGCCCAACTTTGGCTTTTGGTAGAGTTACATGAGAGATGGCTATTATGATAGGAGCAAGGTGGGGTGTGAAAAATTATTGCTGTCTATTGCAAACTCTTTAACAGCATTTGTCTCCTAATACTTTCTGAAAGGTTTTTCAAAGTGACTAAATCCAATGTAGAAACTAATACTGAGAATATGATAAAAGGCAGGCTGTCAGAGATAATAGATGCAGGCTTGTTTTTGTGAAAGCCATTAATATTTTCACTCTTAATTGCTTTTCTAAGAGAGGAGTTTGTTATATTTTCTTTGGGACTTTTTTTAGACCTTTTTATGTTTCCATCCTAACTTGCCTAGAAATAGATTTTATCCTATGTTTTCTGAATCCTAGTTTGAAATGTTAATTTTGTTATTTTCTTTGAACCTTCTGTTGTGTTTCAGGATGGTTCAGTCTGTTCTTTTCATAAATTGCATCCTACAGATGCCACTTGATTTCAAGAAACATAATCTCAGAGCTGGCAAGGACTGTGATAGGTGCACAGAAATTAACTGAGAAACAGGAGAAACAAAATGTTAAGAAGCTGAAGAGAGTAGATTTGAAACATGTTTAGGTCTTAATGAGCTGCCATATTGGTCACTATGAATCTCTGACTAATAGACTTTATTATTCACTTTAATTGTTCAGCTGAACATTGTCTGTTTCAAATTACCATAAGAGTATTGATGGAAAGATAAATTAAAAGGAATTTTTGTTTGGATGTATTTTGATTATTTTTTTTCTTCAAAGCAGTGCAATTCTTTTGTATTCCCAAGCTGTGTTAGTTTGTAACTATTACCCAGTGTAGCTCTGTAACAGCAGTGCTGGCACCAGAAGATGATTTTCAATGAGAAGTTGCACCTACCTACCTGCTGGACGTAGATTCAATATTGATAATTTCTCAACTGCCAGCATCCTTTGGTGACATATTCATGCTAAAGAATGGAATGCGCTGTTGCTGAACAAAATAGACATGATGTGAAAGCATGCATATTATACAGTCAGAATTCCACCAATTAGTCAAGATTAAGACAGTATCATAATCAGATCTTTACAAGTATGGGCATGCATTCCTCAGCCTACTTACTAACCTTCAAGACCCTTTTTAATTGCAGACTAGGCTAAGATTAATTTCCTTACATTTGCTGAAAGAAAAGAACAAGCCAATGTGGAGATACCCTGGCTTTGTAGGTAAACTAGGATTTTTTGAAGTTGCTGCCACTTGAATGTGTGTCTGCACCTCCAAATTGCTCCAGGGTGCATTTGCAAATCCTTCAGGTGCATTTGCAAATCTTACATAATGACTTATCCTTCTGAATGCAGTGTATAGGCATTTACCTATTTCTATTCCACCTTTCTCTGATAACACCCACTGCTTACTTTCTTTAGCACATTAAGGGAATACAATGATTAGTGAAGAGCCAGGCTAGACAATAAACAAAGAGCTCTGATATTTCTTGTTCACAGATTGTTGAAAGCTTTTGCCAGCAGTCTGCTTCATGTGTAGTTAGTTTGTTTGGCTGTGCGTAGCAACAGACTCATAGCATCCGTTGCAGATCTCCCTTGAGAAGTTTATAACTGAATGCTGCAGTTTTGAACAGCTAATATACAGATCACTGCTTTAGCATCTTCAACTAATCTAGGTGCAATTTTATTTTTTATTTAAAGGTACAAGAAAAAGGAAAAAGTATTCAATTCCCTTTAAAGTTAAATAGAAATAAATAGTTTATGAAATAGAGATAGATGCTATTAAACTTTCAGAAAAAAAAACTTGAAAATCTGTAGGGTCAGTTTAGCAGGACGGCCATTAAGTGTGTTATTAAATTGTTACTATTCATGTTCTAAATGTATCCTGCAAAACAGGTACAAATATGACCAATTTTCTTTTGTTGGTCTTCTGAAACAGAACTTCTGAAACAGAAATCCTGAAACTGGGTTTTCCGAAATTTCTGACTTTTAACTAAAAGCAGATGTAATAACCTTATGAAAAGGAAGTCTTACCCATATGAAGATACCTTGAGTAACCTTGTGGTTACTCTTGTATCTCAGTGTCTTTCTTGTAGTAAGGGTCTTCTCAACCTTTTGGCTAAGATCAAGTGTAGAGTAGTATATATATGTTGTGCATGCATGTAATCAAATTCATGAAGTCTTGCTAATTTTGACACAGTCAAAATGATGGAAAGCAAGCAATGTCTGTGGTGTGGAACTAAGTCTTACATGGAAAATGTATGCAGTGAAGTGCAGAGAGATTTTAAGGTGATGAAGGCTCTCAGCACGTACACTGAATTTGCTCTGAAATTAGAACTTAAAGCAGATACTGATACATGATGCTTACTGGGAAATGTTTAGGTTGTGTCTTGTTTTCCTTGCAAATCAAGCTTTTTTTTTTTTGCCAGTGGGGCTTTTTAGCTAAAAGTGTTCTGAGACTGACCATCCTTTGTTCCTCCTCTTTTTTTTTCTTTTTTCTTTTTTTTTTTATGCTGTGTAGTTTCTGTGTAAGACTGTTTTTCATCTGTTTTAGAAAGACAGATTTGTTTATCTAGAGTGAACTTGATGAACTCTTTCATTACTTTGTCCAACTGTTCCTTTAGAAAGAGAAACCATGCTTGCATGCATTTTATGAAGGAATTCATCAGAATTTCTCACAAATTAAAAAAAGTTAGAATATAGCTTGGTTGCAAACTACAACAAATGCTTCACAATATTATCTTATACCAACAAAATGAAGCATGAGAATTTAACCTTATTTTCTTTACAGCAACTTTATTTATATAATTGTATAATTTCTGTTGAAATTATACCCATTTTAATTTAAAATAAAAACAAACATTACCATCATTAAAACAAATACATACAGTTTGCTAGTATTGTTGTTTTTGTTATTATTATTATAATCTAAGTGGAATTATGTGGCAGACTAAATAATCAACATCTCTTTTACCCTTTGTGATTTCAGCTGTGACAAGAGTGGCCAAGAACTTAATAGGTTTCTTGCTCTAAGGCAAAAAACTGTCCATAGCACTTAAAACATTGCCAAACACATAATGAAAAATTAATTTAACAGTATTTGATCATATTTTATTCTGGTAAATTTTGAATACTTTTCTTTCATTTTGATAGAGAGATGCACTCATGTAAGTAAAATCACCTGTAAGTTAACTTACCTATATCCCTCCAAAATTTGCAGACAGACTGACTTCTAATAAGGCTACTTCTTTTCCCGTAAAGTTTAAATTTGGTTAATTGGCCAGGGACTATTGAATTTAAATAAGAAGAAGCTAAACTATTTTGAATGTCTTTAACATATGGCCTGTACTGGTTACACCTCTTTTTGACTTTGAGTTACAAGTATACTTCTCCAAAAAGAAATCTATAGTACTGCTTCAAGTCTCTCTCATTGTAATCCTGTTAAATACTAGCATTTCCTGGGTGATGGATATTGTAGGATCACATTATATAGGTTTTACATCAGACCATAATATTATACTTTACTTCTGGACTCAAGAGTGTTTCTTATGTTTTGCTTTCAGTACCAAGAGAATATATGCTAGATTAATAACATTGGAGTGTTCCACTCTTACAGCAGAATGATTGTAAATGTGGCCTAAGATCTTTATTCAGGAGATTAGTATATGAAAAATAGGTGCTTTTTATATCAAAATGAGAACTCTGACTCTCAGATCATGAATATCAAGGCACTAGTCAAGGGATTTCTCATCTTCATGTAGTCATCTTGTTAGGATGAAGTGATAAGATGTTCTTTGGTAAATGCTCCATCCAGTGTTCAAGGCCAGGTTGGACAGAGCCTTGGGCGACATAGTTTAGTGTGAGATGTCCCTGACCATGGCATGGGGGTTGAAACTAGATAATCTTAAGGTCCTTTTTAACCCAAACCATTCTATGATTCTGTGATTCTTTGGTGTCCCGACACCAACATAAAACTTGTCTCAAGAAGAAAAAATAGTAGTTTTAATCAATACATAGTAGTATATGTCAGGCTTTCCTAATGACTACTTTTCTTGCCTTAATGTATATGGAATCACATTTTACTGGGGTATATATTTCTAATTGAGGTCAGTATCTGCTGACACTAGGAAAACATGATGATCTCCCAGCTCATATTATGCATTGAAACAAGAGGTAGTCAACACAGAACAGACTATAGAGTTTTTCATTGGCTGCATTTATTTTTGCCAAAAAATACACTGTAAATAGATTTTTATTATGCTCACAGGGCATACTGCAAGCTGTGGAAAGAGTGATCTCTTTCTTTACTGGAAGACTTAGCAGACTTTTTTTGTGCTATGTCTTTCCCAGCTGTCAGCACAGCAGAGCAAAAGGGCCGGAGATGCCCTTCTCCAGCCCTAGCTGGAAAATATGTGTATGCCAGAATGTCCAATGTGATGACCCTCAGGAGTGTCACCTTTGCTGTGCAGCCACAGATTTAAACTAGAACAGTCTATTGCACTTCCTAGGGCATGGTTAAAATCTTGGAAATCTCTTACTTGTAAGCATCCTACAGACTCAGAAATAAGAAGGCATTAAAAAAATAACCCTTGATATTACTTTTTATGTCATGACATATGAGGTAATCACACAGCTTCCATAACCTTATCTGATGGTCTTAAAAGATCGGAAATGCCCAGGTCTGGGTTATAGTCGTAACAGAAAAGATAATTTTCTGGAATGTGGAAAACCAAATGTTTCGGCTCATCAGGCCATAGGTGTATGACACAGCACAACTCAAAAATAGACAAATAAGTTGACACAATGGACTTCTGCACAACTTTTAGCACTGGTTCAAACTGATAGCTGTGGCTAGGGTCAGCACAAAGGCTAGGCACTTATTGAGATGCTGATCAAGCTCTGTATTGTGGCCTCTTTCAGGTCTCTTAAGGAGAGCAGAAGCTTCATTCCCTTAATCTCTCATGTTGGTGAAAGATGCCATTGTAGGTCCTTAGTGCTTTGGTTCTGATATAGTAAAATATGCCAGCGTATGTTCAAGTTATGGCATGTACAAGGCCAAGTTTGGGATTTATGCTGACAGTGGGGATGAGAGGTAGGAAGAAAGCATGAATGAAAAGACAGGGGCAGCTTGTGATGAACAGGAAGGAAAATGAATGATATGAATAATTTGTAGAGGACTGGAGATTCCAGCCATCTGCAAGGAAGCAAATGTGTGGCATGTTAACAAGCATCTGCTGTAATGCTTGTAATGATACCACTTCTCTATGTTAGCTGGTGTGCAGTGTAGCTGATATTTAAGGTTTCTGCAAGGGACAGTAGTATGATTGGCTCTGTAAAGAAGCCTCGTTTAATTTTATAATTAGGCATTTATGTTTATTTATTGACAAATTAGATCTCAGAATGTACTGTCTTTAGAGTTGGGCTTAGGTTGGGGGTTTTTGGTTGTTTTTTTTTTTGTTTTTTTTTTTTTTAATCACAGGTTTCTATTTCTATATTCACCACAGAAGTAGGTGAATAAAATATGCACCTCCATAAACTACTAAAAGTAGTATGGGAGGGTGAGGAAGATGAGAGTTTTGCTGATTCCAAGCACTTAAAATTAGTTTAAAACTGATATGTCATTTGCAAAATCTCTAGTTCTCCTGCCCCAGTTTTATGAAATTAGATTATAGCAAAATAATTTTGTGCAGCAAAATCCTACTGTGTCTCGTAATTTCTATTCTTTGTTTTCAGTGTTGTCATCTAACTTCTGTGTTTTGGGGGTTTACTTTATTTTCTGTGAATAAACACTGTATCCTCAAAAATCAGACACTGTACATTAGCATAGGATCACTGAAGATAGCGAAGCTGAGCAGGGTTACAGTAGCTGAGGGTAGATAGATAGCCTTCTTCCACAGAAGAAATGTCAGTGTGGGACAGAGATTTCATCTTGATGACAGGATGGCATAGCATCTGGGAGGTGAGCCAGAAGATAGCTACTGTGAAACAGCCTGTGAAATGCATGTCTCCTCCCCATGCCCCCACCCACCTTTCCTGCTTTCCTTTTGTAGCTGAAAAAAGAGCACTGTCCACAGCCCCATTAGGAGCAGGAAAAGTGATCTCTTTAAAGATTTAGCCGCTTTTGCTTTTTGTGCTTTTGCTTCTGTTCATTTAGATAAATAAATAAAAGCTCTCATTAATGTTGTGTAATCAGCCTACAATCAGAAACACAAAGGGAAAATACTGGCTGGCACTTGAACTACACACTACTTTGTTCTCTTACAAGGCACTATGGCAGTCCCTGTTCTGCTAATAAATGAAGAATGATATTGGATATTTATCTAAAAGCTCTGTAAGAATTAGCTGGGTACGCATTTCCATGCTTTGGGTACCTGAATAGTGAAAAAACCTATTGGTAACAAAAGAGATCACAGAGATTTCAAAGATTGAAAGATATGCCAAGTGGTTGCTAAGCTTTGATTTACAGCTTTCTTTGAAGACCTGATTAAAACCATAATGATAAAGGATTTTTGTTTAGCATGCCTGCTGTGGTTTTTTTTGAGAAATTGGGTATCTTAGGCTATGTCTGTTCATATGTGCTGGACTATCTGACAGTATACTCTTGGGGCTGGTTTCTATTCAGGGCACTTTTACATGAGCTCTGAATATACACATCCAGGTTTATCTCATGGCATCCTGTACCCACATCCTGGAAACTGGGATGAGTCCCAGATCTGATAAGATAATCATATCCAGAAGAGACTTGCCAACAGTAGAGCATTTTGTTTTACAGGGCACAATAACAAAGGATGATACCTGCACTGCTTTCAAATGCTGAAACTCTAAAACCCCAGCAGTTTCAGCTCAGTTTTCTTTAAGGATTCTGAATTTAAATTCAGAATTAAAGATAACATCCTTGAATTTGAAACTCATGCAAGTGAAATTGAAGTTTTGAATTGGACATCATTGAAGTTGATTGTCACTCCACATGTTAGAAAGTAAAGACAAGGTAATTTGACAGGTAGCAGCAGTCTGTTGTTTTCACTGGTTGGTTCATTTCCTTTTGAAGTGCATGGTAATATGTGGCTGTCTTCTCTGCTGCATGAATGCACAATGCTG
This sequence comes from Neopsephotus bourkii, assembly GCF_033783945.1. Taxonomy (NCBI): domain Eukaryota; kingdom Metazoa; phylum Chordata; class Aves; order Psittaciformes; family Psittacidae; genus Neopsephotus; species Neopsephotus bourkii. Next base: position 536,965 of record NW_026901388.1, read on the forward strand.
CTTGTGTTTCAGTGCATGCCACCCAAAAAGAAGATGTGGTTATGTAAGATCAGCAGTGAGATTAGAAGTTATTTAAAAAAAGTCATAAAAAGACCAGCTAAGTAAGTCAAACAAACAAAAAAAAAAGTGAATACAAAAATCGTGAACTGAATTTGCAATGATCTTTCAAGGCAGATAAAGAAGTGAGTGAGTAACCTTTGTGTGGAACTGAAAAGCCTAGCCTTGTGGAAAACAGCAGGTCTCCTGCCTACACTGAAAAAAATGTACTTTAGTGAAGTCTGAGATGTTTTCCAGGCAGCACCTTTTCTATATTCTCTTGAATCTGTAGCCATGTTGGCTGTAATGCATCACTGGTTTTCTGTCACAAGTTGTCTATATGATAGGGTCACCTGATAAATAGGATAATGAGTTGATCATCCAAGATAAAGGTCCTAAGAGAAATTTCCTTATTCTTAGCAAGTTTTCTGTAGCAGGTATTACAGAAATTACAGTGTAACAGAATTACAGGTGTTCTGCTGATATGCCCAAATTTGATATTGGTTTTTTATAACTCAGTCCCCAGAGACTCAATGAGTAAGTGATTTTTAAAGTCAGTAGAGTTTTACTCTGGCACTTAAAGCTGATTTATGCCTGTTTTAATGTGTATGAGCCAGTTTACAGCTCTCTTGCCTCCAGCTTTCTGAAGCTAAATTTGGGCCACCAGCAAGACAAGTGGGCATGAGAAAAGCACTCTTGAGATCCCTATAGTTATAAATCCTACCTCATTTGATAAAGAAAGCAGAGGTTATAGGTCTGAGGGACATGGATCTTAGCCCACTTTTCCCCCAAGCACATAGCCTAAATTAGATGAATTAGGGCTGGACATTGTGGAGACTCACGGCTACCACATTTCCACTGGCATTTCTCCTCCAAATTAATACCTTGGAGAAGTGAAAAAAGAAGATAAAGAGAAATGCCTATTTTTCTGCCAGTGACTTCTTCAAAATGAAATTACCTCATCAGGACATTAGTCAGGAAGAAATAAGATTTCAGGTAGAATCATAGAATAGTTAGGGTTGGAAAGGACCTTAAGATACCTAGTTCTGGCCCCCCTGCCATGGGCACAGACACCTTACACCTAACTATGCCACCCAAGGCTCTGTCCAACCTGGCCTTGAACACTGCCAGGGATGGGGCATTCACAACTTCCAGTGCCTCACCACCCTCACAGTAAAGAGCTTCTTTCTTATATCAAATCCAAACTTCCCCTGTTTAAGTTTTAACCTCTTATCCCTTCTCCTATCACTACAGTCCCTAATGAAGAGGCCCTCCCCAGCATCCCTACAAGCCCCCTTCAGATACTGGAAGGCTGCTACGAGGTCTCCGCACAGCCTTCTGTTCTCCATGCTGAACAGCCCCAACTTTCTGGAGGTGCTCCAGTCCCCTGATCATCCTCGTGGCCCTCTTCTGGACTTGTTCTAACAGCTCCATGTCCTTTTTATGTTGAGGACACCAGAACTGTACACAGTTATAAAATATGAGTTTGTTTAAGGACCTAACATAATAAGTGAAGACAAAATAAGTTTTCCACTGTATACAAAGCAAGAGTCAGTTTATGATTATATGAAGAAAAGGGATGTACATGGTCAGAGCAAAGAACCAGTCAACTCAGTGTGCCGTTTCCAGTAGTTGCTGTACGTAAACACTTAGCAGAGGGTAAGAACAGGATAAGAATACAAGTCTTTCTCTGACATATTTAGCAAATCTAAATAGATTTATTTTCCGTTAGTTCCCCCCCCCACCTCCCATTGAGCCCGTTTGAAATTTAGAATCTCTTATGTTGTCTAGAAAGGAGTTCAACAAGTCTATTACTCCTTATTTTAAGTGCCATCAAAAGCATTTCTTTTCTCTCTGGCTTCTGTCATCTCTTTTCCAAGCTGAAAAGTCATTGTTTCCTTAGTCATTCTTTAATTGAAAGCATTCCACTCCTGTAATCATCTTTGCTTCCCTTGTCTGATTTTTTTTATTATCTTTCCTAGGGGAGTGTGAGATGCATGTAATGTTGAAGATGTGGGCAAATACAAATTTAGATGGTAACATTATAACTCCAACTTAGTTTGCCCTTGGTGATGGAGGTGGAAGTTGCCTAGTCACACTTTAAAGATGCTTGCTGTTTCCTGCAACTGTAACCAATTCTGTTTTGTACTCTGATTCTCCAAGAGTGATTTTGAAGCTTGCATGTTAAGCACAGAAGTGTTATAAATAAATTATGACTATATTAACTCAGTGTTTTCATAGCAAAAAATATCAGACACTGCTCTACAATAGCAAGGCCTCTGTTTACAAAGAAGGGTGGGCAAATAAAAGTGAAATTCAAGCAACATCAAGTTAATTTTTTTCTTAGAATTGAAACTTGCTAGTAGTTTTCAACTTGTCACAGAGAAGAATGGATGAATTTTCAGGACAAAGTAGTGAATTAATAGGTAACAAGCAGATACAAATACTAATGGAGCTGAAATAACTGAAAGTTATTGCAGCTTGGGCTTCAAAGTCAGTTGTATGCATACGAAATTTTTGATCCAGTTTGTTAATCTGCACAAGATATTGCTTGTTATATCTGAAAGTAGAATCACCCTTGGATTTTTCATGACATTGCACGAAAAAAGAAAAGGTACAAGAAAGTTTGATTAACTCTTTAAATGTTCAAGAGCTTGATTCAGGAATATAGAAATGCAGTGTACTACAATGCACCCCGTCTCTCTTCTTGTCTTTACAGAAAAGTTTATCACAAGTACATAAGTAAAATATAACCAATGTTAATATACCCTGTCTATGCAAACATGTCTTTCTCTGAATCTCTGAATATTTTTTGTGAAGGAACATTTTCTGATTAGAATACAGTGCTGGAGCTCTCAGTGCTGTTTTCTGCATGATCATCTGGTGTAATCTTCCCATATTAAGAAGTAAAGAAATCAGTCTAGTTTCTTATCGTGGTTTAAACCCTGTTGGCAAGTCAGCCACTCAGTCTACTCCCCCCACCCACCTTTCTTCCCTACGCCCTGCTCCTGGAGGGGTGGTTAGGAGAATTGAAGGAACGTAACTCCCAGGGGTTGAGATAAGAACAGTCCAGTAACTAAGGTATAACACAAATCACTGCTGCTACCACCAATAATAGTAATGATAAGGGAAATAACAAGGGAAGAGAATACGATACCACCTGCAGACCAAGCCTGATGAGCAGTGACTGCCCTTCTGGGTAACTCCCAGTTACATCCTGGGCATGATGTGCTGTGGTATGGAATACCTCTTTGGCTAGTTTGGGTCAGGTGTCCTGTTTCTGCTTCCTTCCGGCTTCCCCTCCTCCCTGGTGGAGCATGAGGCTCACAAAGTCCTTGGTCAGAGTAAACATTTGAGCAGTAACTAAAAACATTGGTGTTATCAGCGCTGTTCCCAGGCTGAAAGTCAAAAACACAGCACTGCACCAGCTACTAAAAAGGAGAAAAAAATGACTGCTACTACTGAATCCAGGACATTTCTGAACATGTAGTTGTATGTTTGTCTATAGTAAGGAGAAGATTATACAAAGGAGAGGATATGCTCCCTAAAGTTGCTTTGTGACTGGGTAGACTTTGGTGCAGACCTGACAAGACTCACTTTGTAAGTTACTTAAGTGCAGCTTTCTCAATGTTACTAAGTTTTTAAGTCCCAAAGTGGTTCAATGGATGCACTTGTTTTTGTTAGATAATTAGATTAGATGTCTAGTCCACATTCCTTGGTTGTATACATGTACTCTTGGTCTGTCATGAGAGACCTCTGATTAGGAGAAGGTTCCAGAAATGTCTGGCCTCTATGATGCCACTGCCATAAAAGATGGATGCTTGAGTAATCCAAGTTACTCACATCGGCTTGAAGTTCTTTGACCCTCCAATATGTATTTGACAAGGCAGCACAAAATAAGCCCCTCTGTTTTTCCTTCCCATCAAATGCCTGTATCCCAAACAAAACAAACACATTAAAGCACAAGCAGGATGTGCAGTTGCCCGATTTACAAATAGTCTGGATGATTACAGCAGTCTATGTGTACTGGGCAACCTTCATCCTTCAGTGAAAGTAACTGAACTAAAAAAAACCATGGGATCCATCTGTGAGATGGCTATCAAAATGGTGTAGTGGCTGGAGCTATGCTTTAACTGATAGTCATATAAGCTCTCTCATCCCATCAAAGTTGTTAACATAGCAAACTGTTACATCATGTTTATTGTTGCTGCAAGTATGGTTTGGACTGCAGTGACAAATGCCATCTTCCACTTAACCACGTGTAAAAATATAGCTGAGTTCCTGCTTAACAGAGAATGATAGACTTTGTTTCAAGACTCAACTCAGCATTTTCCAGAATGCAGGCAGTGATAAATAGAATCCTAACTTCTTAAGTGTATGGACCAGAGATTCAAAGAACTTGCTGTTTCTAGAAGACAGATTCTTGGCTGCTACCAAGAGGATTTGGGGTTTTCAGTGAGGGCACAGGGAAAATAGTGAAAAAAAACCCAACTGACCAAAAAAACAGAAGAAAGAACAGGGGACGCAGAAAAGGTATTATGTGGGTAGCATTCTCTTGGCAAGCTCTGAAAGTGTGATTCTACTTTATGTCTGGCACTGAGCAGCTTTTCTCCCCACTTAGGTTGAAAGCTAAGATTTCTACAGTGAAATTTCAATGAATGGAGGATGCATGCATATATCAAAAAGGGGTATATCACTGTGAATATGGACTTTCCAGCATGACAGTCCACTGTAAAATTCACTACGATGAGTGTATCTTCCACAATATATTAGAAAGTATATATTCAGAGTACAAAGTGGCAATAAGACAGCCATCTCCCAGGATGTAATGAGTTTTCCCTGTGTTTTAGAGAGAGTGGGAATATGTGGTTTTATCTGTTTTGGATATTGAAGGAAAAGCTTGTGTCTCCAGAGATGATTGGAACAGTAGATTTTATTTTGAAGAAATGAACTCCTAAGAAATGGATGGAGAGAGATATCTCATAGTTGAAGTTCTTAAAGAAGGAGGGGAGGATGCTGAGAGGTGAAGGAAAAGTGAGGCTGCCAGCAAAGGCAAAGGCAGCATCCCATCTGACCTTTCCTTCATAAGCCTTGTGTCATCCTCAGTGATGTATTCTTCTCTCTGTTATGTAGAGCTACCTCCACCTTCTTGCCCTGCTCCAGCCTTCCCTGCTGTTCTCTGTGCAATTTGTTGTCCCACTGAGAAAATCAAAGAACAGAAGGGAAACAGTGTTTAGTGTATTGTGGGATCCAGTGTCATCCACACTGAATAAATGTAATGAGTGTGGTGGGTGCTTCTAGATGTGTCATACACATTGTGATCTCTGTATTTCCCAGCATCCTATGTATAGGTGCTGGGTTTTTCCTCCAGTTCGACTTGTTATAATTTAATTGCAAGCACTTAAAAATGGAGGCTACAGTAGATGTCTAATTTTCATTGGCAATTCTGAATGATACTATAACAAATTGAGGTGACCTACTAATGTCCAATTACTGTAACATATTTAGTGAGATGAAATGCAGCATTAGGAAAAAAGTATAATGATTTTTATTTTATGCTAAAGCTTGTGAAATATTAACAATGATCTTACAAGTAAGAACTCCTTTCTTCTGTCTTCTGTATTGCCTTATGATTCATTTTGTGACTGTCCCTATTTTGTTTATTTCAGAAAATTAAAAATCCTAAGGAGTTCCATGTATTATTTTTAGGTCTGAAATGGCTGCTATATTAAATTGGGTAGAAAAAAATGAAATGTAGTGTCTTGTTCAGAGCCAATTTACTGCATTCCTTTTTATTTTTGTTTCATTTTTTTTAACTTATTCAGAGTCAAGGCAGGATAGAAGATACTATTTTCTTGCTTAAAAGTAGCTACTGATTTTTAGTATAGGCTATTTACCATAGTACTGAAGCATGCCCCCTTTTCTGGTGATTTCAGAGTGCTGATTTGAACATGAAATAGCGCGTCCCTCCTTTATGGACTGGCTAGTGGGTGGAAACAAGCATTCACAAAATTTAACATCAGAAATATGTGCTCTTGCAAAATGAATTCAAGTATACTTGTATATGCAAATGTATGACAACTTCCTAACTTACTAATATTGCAAAGATAGTGTTAAATTTTGGAGATGCTGTTAAAAAATCCTTCTGAAAAAATATGGTCTTAAATACTAAGACCAATAAAATTAGCTTCCTTCATTTGTAAACTGAAGCTCTTTAAGGAAAGTTTGTGTTACAGCACACACTACATACAGAGAATCACCACACTAGTTTGATTTGAATAACTGAATAACTAAGTCAGTGTTTCTCAACTGGCAATGCTTTTTTATTTAAATGGATCTCTTCTCCAATTTACAAGCACAAAAGAGACCAAATGGTCACTAACCTGTGATATATTTGAGTGAAAGGCATTAATTTCTAGTGTTGGAGGATCATGCCTCCTTGGCTGGGCCCAAAGTCCTAGTGCTGAAAGATTTTAATCTGTTCTTCCTAGGAGTGTGAATTTAGCTACTGGAGGAGTTCAGATCTGTCTGATTGTATATGCAACATCAGGGTGATCTGGGTAGGAACTGAAAAATACTGCTGGAAAGCTTTTGTGTATATTCTTAATGGAAAAATCAGTGTTTGTTTATCTGCTATGTTTAGTTGAGTTGGGATTATAATCATTCAAGTTTTCATTCCTGACTGCTTTTGTAATGGGAACAGTGTTTGCAGTGTGTTTAGGATTCCTGGGCTTTGCTGAGTGCATTAGTCTAGCTTTATGAAGGATATATATTTTATGTTCATTCATCATATTATTTTCATAAGAAACATAGAGGTCCCAAAATAAGCCCATCAGGCAAGAAGATGAACAGTTGAAAGGATATTTGTTACATTAAGAATTTGTGAATTGAGTGTAGCAAGGGAAGTCAGAAAAGTATTTATACTCTCAAAGGGCAACTACTGTGGTTTCATTGTAGATGGCATGAAGAAAAGAACTGACATCAAAGTTTGTGGGATGCTTTTATTCCCCAGTGGAAAGCACAAAGAAGAAGAAACAAAACTGAAGACAGCAAAAGTATGAGAAGAGCTTTAAAGGTAGCAAAGTGTACAGCATGGAAAATAAGAACAGTTCAATTTAAACCACTGTTTAATAGACCTAAAGGATTTTGTTTGGCTTGTGGCCTTCCAACACAAGCCATATTTGTTGCACAGGCTTTCTAGTTTGGATAATAAGCATATGTAGAACAAATAAGTTCTGATATTTAGAAATAAAAGTGAATTTTAGGATGAATAAAGGTAGTGGCTAATGTGTAAGTAGAGGTAGTTGCTGTGACTGAGCAAAAATAAATAATTCATTTTGGATATCATAGTGAATCCGTTCTGGAAATACACTGAGAAATCATGAACTGAGGGGAGTGAAATGAATCTACATGAAGAAGAAAATTAGATCTGACATTTAAAATTGTTTATCTGTACTTCTATATCTATCTGTCAATTTTCTTTCCTATCTATACAAACATGCATACACACAGTATTAAAAAAAAAGAAAAAAGGGAGAATCCGGAGCTAGAAAATCCCTTCTAGTCATAAACTAAGCTATAACATCAGCAAAATAGAAGGAAATGTTACTTGGGAAAAAAAAAATATCTATAAATAACTAATACATAGTGTCGTATCTTTTACTGAAGCACTTATTGGCTGTGACTAGTTGCAGTTGCTGCGCTAAGTGGGCAGCACATTTACGGATTCCATAGTGTTTGTTGCAGTGTTTTTTTATTCTGTATTTTGAAAGACATTTGCTATTTCTCTTTCATATGTAAAAATTTTTCCACATTTTTGGATTTTCAAGGATTCTGTAAAAAAAAATAAAATAAATATATGTGTATGTTAGGCCAACTATTTCCTTTAAGCATATCTTATGCTCTTTGGGAACAGAAAGGAGGGAGAGAATACTGTCTTTGATACATTTTGAGCTGGAGCTTAGTAAATTCAACTAGAAGAAAAAAAAGATCTAGTGTGACACTGAGGTAATCTTTGGGATTTCACAAAATGTGAGTAATGAGAACATGTTAAAGGTTCTTTAATGAATCAGAAAGTAGGAAATAAGTAGAGCATTTGGGGGAGTAGAACTGGATTTTGATGACACAATAATTCATTTAAACGAAATGGTCAAAATACAGATTTGAATTGGTGACTTTTCACAAATTCATCTTGAATTTGTCAGATTGTTTCAGCCAGTTTTTCCCTATATTTCTCCTCTCATCTCAAAAACAGTAATGAGAAAATAATTTATACTTTATGCGAAGTATTTTAAAAATAGTTCAATTCCATTATATGGAAAGAATTAAAAGAAATTAGGGTGTCTTCTTTAATAAAGCAAATAAACAAAACTGCATCTCAGTAAGTGTCTAGGGTCAAATTAACTGCAAGAGTCATTGGAGTTACATCATAGTGAAGGAAGTTCCTATTACCTTAAACAAATTATTCTGTCCAGAGAAGTATTAACAATATAGCAGCGCAAAGTAAATAAGCATATTGTGAATTAAATTTTATGTGAAGCCAATATATTATTATGGTTTTAAATATTTCTTATTCAAATTCATTAAGCAAGCGTGGTTGGAAATTACAAAAGCATTGTGTCTTTTAATGAGCATTGGAATTAGAAGCCTTAAAATCTTCAAAATCTATTTGTAAGTTAACTAATATTTTTATGTATACTTCCTTGTTCTTTTTGATGTGATTCATGAAGACTATTTTTTAAATTTATAGTGAACTTTGTATATCATAAAGATCAGATCCTATCTTTATGTTTTGTATGAGGTTATGAAATGTTGTGAGAAAATGCTATCATGTCCTAATCTTTCCCTGAACAAGCACATCTCATGTATTGCTCCCACGAATATATATACCTCCTGAGATCTTGGAGCCTCGAGGACCTTTGGAGCCAACAGTGTTACACACTTACACCAACTGTAAGGTTAAAATAACACTATTTTCAATCAATTGATAACAAGATCAAAGAATGGATCTTGATCACTTTTTCCCCCAAAATCAAACTGACTAAATCTTACAACATATGTTTATCCCAACTTATTTTGAACCTATGTGCACTTTCAAAAAATTATGATTTGCAACCTATTTTCTTATGTTTCTATTTTTTACAATAGATATTGGTGTAGAAATATTGAGGACATATGGGAACTTGGACTACTTGCTGGCTTGGGAACAATTCACATCAGTTACTGTCTGCTTCGTCTCCTTTTATTGTTTGGTGTGGAAATTAACTCTCCTATACCCATGGTGCTGTGGAAAATATAATCTACTTTTTTAATAGGTTGTAGATCAAATAGCTCAACTCTGGGAAATGTGTTCCAATAAAAACTCTATTTTGTTATGCTGGGCAGCAAATCCTCATTATAGGAGCCATCTTTATTATTCATTGGCATTTTCCTAACTTAAAAGTTTCCTCCAAGTTAACATTTGATGATGGAAAATGAAGGCCAATAAGCTGTACAGTGTATGTGCTTTGTAAAATGAACTGGCCTTTTGGGAATATAAGAGCTGCAACTTCAGTGGTAACAATTATGTTTTATGGCCCAAGACAGAAATAAAATGTTGAAATGGGAAATTAATGCAAAAGCTTAGTAAGAAAATTATGAAAATCTTAGAATATGAGCATGTAAAAATTATTGTAATATATCACTGTATCTGTTTATGAATGATCAGTTACATGGGAGCTAAGAGTTATAAAAAAGATTATAGTATCCCATTTTCCTAACATCAAATACTGGTTAAAAATCTTGGGTTTTTTTTAATTTTTTTTTTTAATGTTCATTATGTAGGTTTTACTTCTTTTTTACTCAGGTTCTATTTTCCTTATTGCTTAAGGTAGTAATTAAACACAGAACAATTAATGAATCAAAGGTCACTTGAATTGCTACTTTAATGGTGAATAGCTAATGATAGACTATATGGATATGAAGAAATATTAGCTGGATACTGTAAGTGCCAGAGTAATCTATGATGTTACATTAGATGTGATACTTCTGTCATTAGTCTGAAGAAGCTGTGAAAGCAAGAAAACAATAATCAACAGTGAGATGCAAGTGGTTCCCTAAATGAAATAACTTAAAGGACATCTGCAAATCTATTCTGTAATAATGCTTAAAAATTAATATATAAATACCTCTGGCGGTCCATGTTGGCCAGTGTCATCTTGCTTATTTTGGTGTTTGTTATGCTGCTGTTCATCTGAGTTAGAGAGAATCTATGATGGTTGGCAGCAGTTTCCAATAGTGTAGAAACAGATGTAACATGCTACTTATCTTTATTAGAATCATAGAATAGATAGGGTTGGAAAGGACCTAAAGATCATCAAGTTCCAACACCCCTGCCATGGGCAGGGACACCTCGCTCTAAACCATATCACCCAAGGCCTCGCACAACCTGGCCTTGAACACTGCCAGGGATGGAGCATTCACAACTTCACAACTTCCCTGGGCAACCCATTCCAGTGCCTCACCACCCTAACAGGGAAGAATTTCTTCCTTATATCCAATCTAAACTTCCCCTGTTTAACTTTTAACCCATTAACCCTTGTCCTATCACTACAGTCCCTAATGAAGAGTCCATCCCCAGCATCCCTGTAGGCCTCCTTCAGATACTGGTTTCCACGCAGCCTTCTCTTCTCCAGGCTGAACAGCCCCAACTTTCTCAGGCTGTCTTCATACAGGAGGTGCTCCAGTCCCATGATCATCTTCGTGGCCCTCCTCTGGACTTGTTCCAACACTTCCATGTCCTTTTTATGTTGAGGACACCAGAACTGCACACAGTACTGCACGTGAGGTCTCACGAGAGCAGAGTAGAGGGGCAGGATCACCTCCTTCAACCTCCTGGTCACAATCCTTTTGATACAGCTCAGGATACGATTTGCTTTCTGGGCTGCAGGCACACACTGAAGCTGGCTCATGTTCATTTTCTCATCGACCAACGCCCTCAAGTCTTTCTCCTTGGGCTGCTCTGAATCTCTTCTCTGCCCAACCTGTAGTTGTGCCTGGGATTGCTCCGACAATTAGTTATAAAGGCTTCCATTACAATATTACAATTATTAATAAATGCTTCCATGAAATCCAAAGTTGTATTACAAAATCCTAGCCAAGTCACTATGTGTAGGAATGAAGTTCATCCTTTTTTGAGTTTATATAATCTTATTAAACTTTTTATGTTTTAGTATCTTTGTGCATATTGCCATGTGCAGTGAATACATATGTCATGAGCAAAAAACACACTCTTTTAAGTGTTTTAAAGCTTCTTTTGATGCAGCCCAGGATGCGGTTAGCTTTCTGAAGGAAGGTAGTTCTTCTGGGTTTTCCAACAGCTAGACTCATGTAAGTTTTGTGGGCAATTATCTGTCCAAATCAATTTTTATTTTGCATATAGTTCACAAAAAAAGGTGAGAGATATAAAGAAAGGCAATAAAGTGCTTGACCAGTACTTGGAAAATAGTAAAAAAACACAGAACACCAAGATATTCGGCGTTACGTGTTTAATAGGGAGCTGTAAGTATTGATTTGGTAGGAGGCTTGCCAGACTGATCAAGGAGGCTTTAAACCAGGTGTGCTGGGGGAGAGGGGCATCATTCCATCCCAACACACCCAGTCAGTTGCCAGCACCTATAATAAATGCTCGGAGCAATGCAGAGATATTCTGGCTGTTCCAGCCAATGAGCTGGCTTTATTTGGAGCTTGGCTCAGATGCTTCTATACAAAGGCCCGTAGCATGGGGAACAAACAAGAGGAATTAGAGATGTGTGCTCATCTACGGGGGTATGATATTATAGGCATCACAGAAACATGGTGGGATGGCTCCTATGACTGGAGTGTTGGAATGGAAGGTTACAGACTCTTTAGAAAAGAGAGGCCTGGTACGTGTGGAGGGGGAGTTGCCCTTTATGTTAGGGACAGGCTGGAGAGTATGGAACTCTGCCTGGGGACAAGTGATCAGTTAACAGAGAGCTTGTGGGTCAGGGTTAAAGGGAAAACAGCAGTGGGAGGCATTACTGTGGGGATCTGTTACAGACTGCCTGATCAAGAGAAATCTGCAGATGAAGCACTCTATAGGCATATAGGAAAAGCCTCACGCTCACAGGCCCTCATTCTCATGGGTGACTTCAACCACCCTGACATCTGTTGGAATGATGGTATGGCCTGGCACAAGCAATCCAGGAGGTTCCTCGATTGTGTGGAAGACAACTTTCTTCTGCAAGTAATAGAGGAACCGACAAGGAGAGGTGCCATGCTTGACCTTGTGCTCACCAACAGGGAAGCGCTCATTGGAAATGGGCCACTGCAGGGCGCCCGTGGATGCAGCGACCACGAGATGGTTGAATTTGAGATCCTTAGGACAGTGAGAAGAGCGTGCAGGAAGCTCACTGCCCTAGACTTCAAAAGAGCAGATGTTGGCCTCTTCAGGAACCTGCTTAGTAAGGTTCCATGGGATAGAGCCCTAGAGGGCAGGGGGGCCCAAGACTGTTGGTTGGTCTTCAAGGATCACCTGCTACAAGCTCAGGAGTGTTGCATCCCAACCACAAAGAAGTGCAGCAGGAGGGCCAGGAGACCTCCTTGGATGGATAAGGAGCTGCTGAGGGAAATTCAAATGAAAAAAGAGTTTTATAGAAAGTGGAAGCAAGGACAGGTGGCCTGGGAAGAGTACAAGGATGTTGTCCGGGAAGCTAGGGACCAGGTTAGGAAAGCTAAGGCCCAGTTGGAATTAAACTTGGCTAGAGATATTAGGGATAACAGGAAGGGATTCTACAGGTACATAGCAAATAAAAAACAGACTAGGGAGAACGTAGACCCCCTCAGGAATCTCTCGGGTGAACTAGCTACACAGGATTTGGAGAAGACTGAGGTTCTGAATGACTTCTTTGCCTCGGTCTTCTCTAGCAAACGCTCTGACTGCACCACCCAAGTCTTGGAAATCAGACGCAGGGACTGTGAGAAGGGAGACCTTGGGCCCACTGTAGGAGAGGAATTGGTTCGAGACCATCTTAAAAATCTGAACGTGCACAAGTCCATGGGTCCTGATGAAATCCATCCACGGGTCCTGAAGGAGCTGGCGAATGAAGTTGCTAAGCCACTGGCCATCATATTTGAAAAATCATGGCAGTCAGGTGAAGTTCCTGACGACTGGAAAAAGGGAAATATAAGCCCCATTTTCAAGAAGGGGAAAATGGATGACCCGGGGAATTACAGACCAGTCAGTCTCTGTGCCTGGAAAAATCTTGGAACAGATTCTCCTGGAAGGCATGCTAAGGCACATGAAAAACAACAAGGTGGTTGGTGACAGCCAGAATGGCTTCACTAAGGGGAAATCCTGCCTGACCAATTTGGTGGCCTTTTATGATGGGGCTACAGAACTGATGGACAGTGGTAAAGCAGTTGACGTCATCTGCCTGGATTTTGTAAAGCATTCGACACTGTCCCACACAACATTCTTGTCTCTAATTTGGAGAGACATCAATTTGATGAATGGACCACTCAGTGGATAAAGAAGTGGCTGGATGGCTGCACGCAAAGAGTTGTGTTCAATGGCTCAATGTTCGGCTGGAGACCTGTAACGAGTGGTGTCCCTCAGGGATCGGTGTTGGGACCGGTCTTGTTCAACATCTTCATTGCTGACGTGGACAGTGGGATTGCGTGTGCCCTCAGCAAGTTTGCCGATGACACCAAGCTCTCTGGTTCAGTTGATACGCTTGAGAGAAGTAATGCCATCCAGAGGGACCTTTGCACGCTTGTGAGGTGGGCTGATGCCAACTTTATGAAGTTTAACCATGCCAAGTGCAAGTTCCTACACCTGGGTCAGAGCAATCCCAGGCACAGCTACAGGTTGGGCAGAGAAGAGATTCATATCAGCCCTGCGGAGAAAGACTTGGGGTTGTTGGTCGATGAGAAAATGAACATGAGCCGGCTTCAGTGTGCACTTGCAGCCCAGAAAGCCAACCGTATCCTGGGCTGCATCAAAAGGAGAGTGACCAGCAGGTCGAAGGAGGTGATCCTGCCCCTTTACTCTGCTCTCGTGAGACCTCACTTGGAGTATTGTGTGCAGTTCTGGTGTCCTCAACATAAAAAGGACATGGAAGTGTTGGAACAAGTCCAGAGGATGTCCATGAGAATGATCAGGGGACTGGAGCACCTCCTATATGAAGATCGGCTGAGAAAGTTGAGGCTGTTCAGCCTGAAGAAGAGACCTCATAGCAGCCTTCCAGTGTCTGAAGGGGGGCTATAGGGATGCTGGGGATGGACTCTTCATTAGGGACTGTAGTGACAGGACAAGGGGTAAGGGGTTAAAACTTAGGGGAAGTTTAGATTGGATATAAGGAGGAAATTCTTTCCTGTTAGGGTAGTGAGGCACTGGAATGGGTTGCCCAAGGAGGTTGTGAGTGCTCCATCCCTGGCAGTGTTCAAGGCCAGGTTGGACGAGGCCTTGGGTGACATGGTTTAGTGTGAGGTGTCCCTGCCCATGGCAGGGGGGTTGGAACTTGATGATCTTTAGGTCCTTTCCAACCCTAACTATTCTATGATTCTATGATTTATTTTTTTAATTCACCATCCCTTAAAAAGGTTTGCATTTTTATAATACTTTTTTGTCAATATGTTTCAGCAAACTGTTTCTGTCTGATCTGTGTAATAGTCTTGGTACTAACACAAATCAAAGACATTTCACAGTGCACAACTTAATGAAATGTGACCTACATAATTTTTAGCAATTTCAGCATCCAGCAAAGTGTCATCTGGGGATGCTGGTGGAAGCCATGCAGGTGGAAAACTGAGCACACCTGACTGAGCTCTTTGAAAGGAAAGCTGGGGCCACCCTCGCTCATGGAGCATGAAATGTTGGCTCATGCAGCCGTGTGTACGCTAGGCCAATTAGGTGGAACCAAAATACCCGATTTTGAGATGTATGGTCTTTTCAGGCTTTTTTTCCTAAATAAAGGCTAACTGATAGAAATCCATTACATTTCATGGGCCCAGCTCTCCCTTCACCTCTCATACAGAATAATGCCCATTCACCATATTTGCTCTAATTATCTATCTCCTGTGGCTTTGGAGGAAAGCTTGAAAGATATATATTTTTTAATCTTTTCTTGTTCTGTTAAACTGTAAGATGAAATCTTCTATAACAATTTTTTATTTCAGTGGAAGTTATGTTGGCCTTGCACTAATCTATCTGCCAGCCTTCACTGAGAACAGTGGTGGATTTAGTTTATTATTTAGGGGAGGAGAGGAGATGCGGTGTTCTTGTCTTGCTTTATTTTGTCTTTGGTGATTTTATTTTGCTGTGCACTTGCTACAGTAGTTCAGCAGCCCTCAAGAAATAGTGTTACTCTTCACCTCAAATCACTCCTTAAACTGAAGTCCTCATTGTGACCAGATGGGTTTGCTTTATCATGTGATTATCTTGATAATGGACAGGCTGTTCATTTCTATTGGCTTCACAACCCGCCTAATCAGTTCATCACTAAGCTTAACTAAAGTACTTCTCTTCCACTCTGTCTGAAAGAAAAATACTTCTGAAGCAAGCAGATGGGCACTTGACTGCCTTTGCTATCAATGTATACTGTGGGCTGCACTTTAGATGGCTGGCTGGCAGTGATCCCAGTCTCTTCCCTTCCTGAGATCCTATACTGCTATAGTTCAGGTTCATGGCTACAGAGACTTTACATGTTCATGTAATAATGCAAGACTAAGGAAGACGCACTTATGTATGCAGACACATAACCTAAAAAAGTAAAGGTTCTTACAGAGTTTAACTTTTAATAGCTTAATCTAGTAAGCAAATAAAGTCTGCAAGTAAAACTTTTTTTTTTTTTTCCTGAAAAAATGTAAGGGTAAATTGAATATTTTTGTTAGTTTTACTGTGCTTTCCAGGTCAGCATTTCATACAGAAGACTAATCCCTTATGGCAGGTAAATACATTTTTCTCTCTAATCAAAATAACATGCCAGCAATCATAATACTACAATAATCTTGTTTTGAAGATTGAACTATATATGTATATTTATCATCTCAGTAATGTGCTCTACAAATTGTTCCTTATCCAATAGACTTTCACAATTTTTTTCTCAGTCATTAAAAAAAAAAAAATGCATGAATCCCTACATACACACACACACACCCTTGCAGGAAAAATCTAAATAAC
This sequence comes from Neopsephotus bourkii, assembly GCF_033783945.1. Lineage (NCBI taxonomy): Eukaryota > Metazoa > Chordata > Aves > Psittaciformes > Psittacidae > Neopsephotus > Neopsephotus bourkii. The sequence continues at coordinate 553,181 of NW_026901388.1, forward strand.
AGATTATCTATTGTTTTACAGAAAATATATGCAGGTCAAAAGACTGGTAGTTGTTACCTGTGGATTCAAGTCTGGAATTCTTACATGGCTTCTCTGACATTTAGCTTGCTTCCATTCACTGATGAGAAGTAGATGTTGTAAAGATTAGTTGTATTTTGGTATCAGCAAGATACCTTTTAGACAGTGTTAAAAATGCTCTAACAGTAATGCAGTTTTTGCTCATCAAGGAAATTCAAAGGCTCAGGTTTTGTGTTTTGGTGTACGTAAGCAAACAGTACTAACAGGAGAGATCGTGTTCTCTGTCTTCTGGTTCAGAACATTTGTCACTGAATGCTAGTTAATATCTAGCATAGAGAAGAACTTATAAAATAAATAGATTTTGAAATAAAAAGCAAGAACGGAATTCATGATAGCAAAAGGTGTATCACTTAAGCTGGTAATTCTTTCATTTCTACAGTAAGGATTTAGATAAGAGTAAAAGTAATAAAAAAGTAGTACTGCTAGCAGAACACTCTTCTTATACCTTGTGAGAGGTATAAAAGGTCACTATTCCTTGTCGATTTAGAAAGGCTGTATACTTCTTGACCTATGCCATTGAACAGGTTAAGGATATTTTGTATGCCATTTGTATGTGAGGAAATCCCATTTTGACAAAAGAAAAGCATTTTTATAAATACATCAGTGTGATAACATTTCAGACAAGGAAAGGATATGATTTCGGGATTGTTTTTATTAGAGAAATACTTAAAAAAATTTAAGTGTGATGCAGTATAAGATAAAATAGTTTTATAATCTCATGCTTCTCACAACTTTTGAGTGTTCCCTCCATGATATTTTGTTTTAATGGAAGACTCTTTTTCTTCATTCTATTTCATGGATTTTTCATCATAATAAATAATTTGATCTCAGGCTACTTATTAAATGCTGTTATATTTACAGTAATACAATGTCCCTTATGTGGGTATACTTTCATGGGCTTAAAGTGCCTTATATTGGTATAATTAAAGGTACACTCTAGCATGTGTAAAAGCCCCCAAACTTTTAAAAAATGCCCTTTTGGGAAGCTATTGAGAGCATATAAGAAATTTCTTATATTATTTGTTTATTACTGTGTATGCTGAATGTCATATGAGTCATTGTTGATTCTTCGTTATAATTACCTAGTGAGGCAGTGGTGAATTTACCACACACATCTTATTGCAAGATGTGTATTGTATTTATGAAATGTTGCCATTTTGTTTGGGTTTCTACAAGTAAGTAAGAAATGCAGCAGCTGCAGGCAAATGTTTTCATTCAAACACAGATGTGCCGTCTTTATGTATTATCATCCTGGCCTGGAAAAATAAAGATTGATCTTATGAATTCTTTTTCAGAGAAACCCAAACTGTTGTTCTTAAGAGCAATTTTATTGTGTTACATCTTTCGAGGCCGAATGCAAAGCTCCTAGAATTCAACAGTAATATTTATGTGGGCTTCCGTGGGCTTCTTATCAGGAGGTGAAAAGGAGCTCCCAGTCTCATTATCCAGTGAGAACTAGGGTAGGTTGTTTCAAAAGCCAAAGCGGATATTGATCTGCTGCGTGAAACTCTATTACATGGTCTTCTAAACACTTGGACTAAGCCCTGGAATTGTTGTGCAAGTTTCTAGCTTAATATGCAAGTCACGTTGGCTGACCAAGTGTGAACCTAACAATCCCCTGGAAGTTTTGTAGCCTACAAATTCTGACTACCCTCCTCAACCTTATTTCATGTGTAGCTACTCAACAAATGAGGCTCTGAAGGCAGTGTATGGACCCACATTCCAGGTTCAAAGCCCCTTACTTGGTGCAGATGGCCAAACGCTTCTTACAGATAAAATCTCCATCCTGAATCGTTGGTCTGAACATTTTCAAACCCTCTTTAGTGCTAATCGTGTAGTCCAAGGCGAAGGAATCCAGCACATTCTGCAACATCCGGTGAAAAACGAATTGGATTTAGCCCCTACCATGGGAGAGACTCTTAAGGCCATACAGCAGGTGAAAACTGGCAAGGCAGCTGGGGTTGACGGAGTCCCACCTGAAATATGGAAGCATGGAGGCCAAGCACTTCACGCTAAATTTCATGAGCTAGTTGTGTGCTGTTGGGAACAAGGCAAAATACCGTCTGACTTTCGTGACGCAATCATCGTCACTCTGTATAAGAAAAAAGGTGCCAAGTCAGACTGCTCAAACTACCATGGTATAACTGCTCTCCATTGCTGGTAAAATTCTTGCAAGAATACTGTTGAACAGACTAGTACCTGCTATTGCAGAAGAACTTCTACCTGAAAGTCAGTGTGGTTTCAGGGCTAATAGAAGTACCACAGACATGGTATTTGTTCTCAGACGATTGCAAGAAAAGTGTAGAGAACAGAATAAGGGGTTATACGTAACTTTCGTTGACCTCACCAAAGCTTTTGACACTGTGAGCAGGAAAGGCTTGTAGCTGATCTTAGAACGATTAGGTTGTCCCCCCAAGTTCCTCAAAATGGTCATTCTGTTACATGAGGATCAGCAAGGCCAAGTCAGGTATGGCGATGTACTCTCTGAGCCTTTCCCAATAACCAGTGGTGTGAAACAAGGTTGCGTTCTCGCACCGACCTTATTCACAATCTTCTTCAGCATGATGCTCCAAAGGGCTACAGCAGACCTCGACGAACAAGACGGCATTTATATTCGATACCGTACCGATGGTAGCCTATTCAATCTAAGGCGACTGAAGGCCCACACTAAGACCCTAAACCATCTTATCCGTGAACTGCTCTTTGCTGATGATGCCACCCTTGTTGCCCACACAGAAGCAGCTCTGCAGCGTTTAACATCTTGCTTTGTGGAGGCAGCTGAGGTTTTTGGGCTGGAAGTCAGCTTGAAGAAGACAGTAGTCCTCTACCAACCTGCACCGCAAGAAGATTATCGCCATCCCCATATTACCATCGGTGAGTCAGACCTTAAGACCTTAAGCAGTTCAGCTATCTGGGAAGCATCATTTCCTCGGATGCCACGATCGACAAAGAGATAGACAACAGAATAGCAAAGGCATTTAGAGCCTTTGGAAAACTCCATAAAAGAGTCTGGTGTAATAAACACCTGAAGAAAAGTACAAAGATCAGTGTCTACAGAGCCATTGTATCGTCTACTCTTTTATATGGGTCTGAATCATGGGTCATCTACCGTCATCACCTGCGACTCCTGGAACGCTTTCATCAGCCCTGCCTCCGTACAATTCTAAACATCCATTGGACTGACTATGTGTCTAATGTCACTGTCCTCGAACAGGCAGGGGTCACCAGCATCGAGGCCATATTGCTGAAATTGCAGCTGCGCTGGGCAGGGCATTTCTCTAGAATGAAGGATCACCGCCTCCCCAAGATCGTGTTTTACGGTGAACTTGCCACCGGTAGCTGCAAGAGAGGTGCCCCAAAGAAGAGATATAAGGACTCCCTGAAACAATACCTTAGCCTTGGCCATATTGACTACCATCAGTGGTCCACCTTGGCCTCCAATCGGGAGACTTGGAGGCACACCATACATAATGCCGCTGACTCCTTTGAGAGTTCACGAAGAACTAGCCTCAAGGAGAAAAGACAACGCAGAAAGAATTGTGCCCCACCTGTTTCACCCAAGGAGACCTTCTGCTGTGCTTTTTGTAGCCGGATTTGCCTATCCCACATTGGCCTTCTTAGTCATCAGCGCGCTTGTAGTAAGCGTGGGTAAATGCCCTTCCCAAATCTTCGTTCGCGAAGTCAAGCCATGATGGACTCAACAAATACTGTGGTGGTGTGTGTTTGTTTGACAACAGATTCTACTAGGTGTTAATGTGAGAGGTTTGTATGTGTTAACTCAGAGAAAACATAATTTCAGAATCAGTCTGAAGTGACTCCAGTATAAATACCTTGCCCCCTTGATGGAAGGCTTCTCTGCAGTGTACATGAGAACATAATTTTGCTGTTCTGAAGGTGAGAAGTGGAAGCTAGGACAGTCCTTGTGTTCTTTTGGCATAAGAAGAAGAAAGAAATGGCAGAGCTGCCTAGAGAACAAAGGGAAAATTGGAGAACTCTGGCTTTGCTGCTTCTGCTGCCCTGAGAAAGATATAAGGGGGTAAGGATGCTGACTCAGCAGCTGGGTGTGCTGGCTTGAAAGCTGGTGGGTGTAGGTGCCCTGGGACACAGCCGAGCCCTCACCCCAGCCTCAGCAGGGGCAGCAGCAGCTGCAGACCTGTTTTTCCAAGGTTTGCTGGAAATACAAATAATATTTGCACCATGGCTATTTCTGATTCCTCATCTGTTGTCTGAGCAGGCACTCACTTTGTCTGTGCCTAACATTCACTCTGTTCTTCCAGTACTAATTCCTTTTTTGTTTTGTTTTGCTTTGAGAGGCATATTCAACTCTCTTTTATATCCTTGCAAAATCAGTTTCAAAGGCACATGGCTTTTTAAAGGCTTTAAAGTTATATTCTTCTCCTATGTTAACTTTGTAGTTACACTGCTGTGTGTAGGGGAGAAAAAAAATAATTAAAAAAAAAAGCCTAGTTCAGACATCTTAAAGATGGATTTAGGTCAAGAAAAGCTGTGAAGATCACATTGAATATTGGCAAGAAGTGTTCTCAAAACAAGTACTTTAAGAAGAATCAGCATGAATTTAATCCACAGTAATAAGGGCAGTAACATTATAAGCACAATTAAGTAGTTAAATTGTTAAAACTTCTTAACATTTTGATCAGATTGTGTTGAATAATAATGTAGTTTAATTAAATAATGTTTATTTTGGTTCAGTAGCCATTTCCTTATTATGCAGAATAACATCTATAAAGTGTGGAAGGTAAAAAGTATTTAAAATTAGAATTCTAGGAAAAAAGGAAAAAACATTAATTCACAAAGACTGGAGCTACTTTATGCTTTTCTTGGTAGAGTATTTCCTAAATAACTTTGAAATTCAGATGTCCTTGAAGTCATCGGTTTTTATTTATGTTCACATTAGTGTCCATCAAAAAGCTCCAGCATAATGAAATATTTCATAGGAGTTTCATTTCCTTCAGTGATATATGGTCAGCTCCTAGAGCAGTCTTTTGTCTTTTCTATAGAGAGAAAATGCCTGAAGTCATGATAGGTGATCTTCTTTCACAAAAAATAAATCAAATTAAAAAAAAATAAATAAGTACTTTGTGTATAACTTAGCAATTCTGACTACTTCAATCAGATGTTCAAAATTATTACTGTAAACAGGTGTCAGGAAGGTATAGAAAAATGATTCCATGTGAAAAAATTAGAATAAAACCTCCCAAGGTTGATTTTTTGAGTCTGAGATGCATTAATTCACTAAAATTGAAATCTGACATTTGTTGACTTAAAATAAGCAGGAGTCAGCCACAGGGACAAAACAATGCATTATACTTTTTGTTATTTCTGATTTATGTTCCTAATCCCTGTAAAATGTCAAACTGAAGGTGACAAAGAGCAGATCTCCTGTGCAAGAATGTAACAAGAGAAAACTTTCCTGTGTGACCTGCAACTGTTTGCAGAACATCATTTTTGCTGACAGCAGAGCAGTGATGTTGTTTTCATGCTGGTAAGTCTGAACACACCAAATGAATTTTGGTGACATTTACTGCTCAGATCCCAGCTTTTTTTCTGCCACTCACATGCATAATACCCTTTTACCAATTCCCCATTCCAACACAGCATACAGTGCAGATGCACTGAAGTGTGCTATTTGGGCAGTCTTTCCCAGACTGACTCCCACAAGAATAGCTGCCATACAGATTGTGGTTCATTACTTAGCTATAAAACAGAAGAAAGAAATTAGATAAATTAAACAAAACTGGCTTATAACCTTTCACACACCCTTTCTTTAATTGTTTAAGGCAAACAGCTTAATGACAATTAAAGCAAACAGCTTAATGACAACTAAACTGCCTCTGAAATATGAGCCTATACTGACATCAGCTAAGTGCTGTCACATCAGATGGATGCAGGTTATACAGTTCTCATGATCTGCTGGGTATTAGTATGTTTTGAAGGCAGGATAGAGCAATTCACTCAGCAAGGTTGTTCTTAGTCCTACATTTCTGTTTTTTCAATGTGAAAAAAAATATATATTCTTTTTTATACTTTCTTCTTTCCCAGAAAATACTGGTGGGGTTTTGAATTCCTCTAGCTTGTTTTCTTTGTCTTTTTTCCACTTACCATATTTTGAATAAACATATTTTTAATAACATTGTGTATTTGGATGTTAGTGTGTGTTTGTGAAACGGCTGGTTTGATAAATGCTGCTGTTAATGGCTTTTCTCCTGTTGTGAGAACTCTTAAATTTATCCAGAAAAGAAGGGGAGAACTTTACACAACCAGCATTTTTCTTCAAGTTAGGTACTAGGTTTCTACTGAGAAATCTGTTTTGAGAAAGGCAAAGTGTTTCAGAGAATCTCCTTATCAAGCCCATAGATATTCATCAGAAAAAGCTTGGATAGAAACACCTCATACGGTCACATTTCTTTCAGCCCTAATAGATACCTTAAACAAAAAAAGGTCTGAATGCCTTTCAGTTAGATCCCTGGACCACAAATATTAGAGGTGTACCCTTCACTAGCAGTTACCTATTTGCAATTGCCTGATCAATAGTGAGCCCTCAGGCACAAGTACAGTATTTCATAGCATGAATTTCTGATAACCAACTAAAAATTTGTGACAACTGAAGGTATTGCTTTGAAGCAGTAATGATACAGCATCCTTTACTTGTACTTTTTTTTTTATTCTTTCGTATACTGTTAGGTTATTAAAAAGACAAAAAAAGAAAGAAAAAATACACTATTAAGTTACTGAAAAGACAAAAAAAAAGGAAACAAAAAAGGTGAAACGATGGAGGAACAAACTTAGTGGCACTTGCTTCTGGCCTTTTCACAATAATGACATTACTTTCAAATTTTATTTATTGCCTAATACATGAATTTAAAGTAAATTTAATTTAACATTTTACATTATTTCTTGATATTATAGCTAACAGAAGCTAAGCAATTGCTCTAATACTTTGTCGCAACAGTCCATTGTGTAATTTTATGCACATTCTTCCTTGTGCATTCTTCAGTAGTGAGACAGTAAAATATTATAAGATTTTCATGTATTTTAATGACCTTTTTCCTGATGGCTAATATAGTGTTCATTATTAACATGGAATAATTTCTAAGTAATGTGTGCTTCTTATAAGGTTGTTACTAGAATATAACAATGAGATTAATAGGGAGTAAAAAGACAAACAGGACTTAGTTTTAGGCACATGAAAAAGAACAAGCCGTCTGGTGACAGCTGGCATGGCTTCACTAAGGGGAAATCCTGCCTGACCAATTTGGTGGCCTTCTATGATGGGGCTACAGAAATGATGGACGGGGGTACAGCAGTTGATGTCATCTACCTGGACTTGTGCAACGCATTTGACACTGTCCCACATGACATCCTTGTCTCTAAATTGGAGAGACATCAGTTTGATAGGTGGACCACTCAGTGGATAAAGAACTGGCTGGATGGCCAAATGCAAAGAGTTGTGGTCAATGGCTCAATGTTCAGCTGAAGACCAGCAACAAGTGGTGTCCCTCAGGGATCAGCATTGGGACTGGTGTTATTCAACATCTTTGTTGGTGACATGGACAGTGGGATTGAGTGTGCCCTCAGAAAATTTGACAATGACACCAAGCTGTGTGGTTCGGTTGATACGCTGGGGGGAAGGAATGCCATCCAGAGGGACTCAGCATGAGATAGGCTGATGCCAACCTCATGAAGTTTAACCATGACAAGTGCAAGGTCCTACACCTGGGTCAGAGCAATCCCAGGCACAGCTACAGGTTGGGCAGAGAAGAGATTCATATCAGCCCTGTGGAGAAGGACTTGGAGGTGTTGGTTGATGAGAAAATGACCATGAGCCAGCTTCAGTGTGCCCTCTCAGCCCAGAAAGCCAACTATATCCTGGGCTGCATCAAAAGGGGTATGACCAGCAGGTCGAAGGAGGTGATCCTGCCCCTTTATCCTGCTCTTGTGAGCCCTCACTTGCAGTACTGTGTGCAGTTCTGGTGTCCTCAGCATAAAATGGACATGGAACTGTTGAAGTCCAGAGGAGGGCCATGAGAATGATCAGGGGACTGGAGCACCGCCCACATGAAGACAGGCTGAAAAAGTTGGGGCTGTTCAGCCTGGAGAAGAGAAGGCTGCGTGGAGACCTCATAGCGTATCTGAAGGGGGGCATATAGGGATGCTGGGGATGGACTCTTCATTAGGGACTGTAGTGACAGGACAAGGGGTAATGGGTTAAAACTTGAACAGGGGAAGTTTAGGTTGTATATAAGGAGGAAATTTTTTCCTGTTACGGTGGTGAGGCCCTGGAATGGGTTGCCCAGGGAGGTTGTGAATGCTCCATCCCTGGCAGTGTTTAAAATCAGGCTGGGCAGAGCCTTGGGTGACATGGTTTAGAGCGAGGTGTCCCTGCCCATGGCAGGGGGGTTGAAACTTGATGATCTTAAGGTCCTTTCCAACCCTAACTATTCTATGATTCTATGATTATCAAGAAATTTATGTGTGGTTTTGAGGATAATGCTTGTACCTCTGCATATAGAGATTTTACCCATTTCTTGTGTGATTCATAAAAACCCCTGTTGTTTACAAGACTCAAAACTTAAGTGCAAAAATATCTACGGCAGGCATTGTAAAGGTGTAAGAATGCTTCAGAGGAAACATGCTGAAATAAAACATCCTTGGTGTTATCTGAAGAAGACAGTCTATGAATGGTTGGTAAGGCTTTTTGTAAGAGATTCATAAGTGGATTTGTTGCTGGCTTTGAAATAACCAGTCTTATGGTTCCACTTAGCATGAGACAATCCATATGGAACTTATTGAATATGCACTTTAAACCCTAAAATGTAGTAGAAGTTGAAAGCATAAGACCATTGAAACCAAACACATGAATAACTTATCTGTAACTGTGTCAAATAACATTGCCAAAAAACATCACCAAAAAGCGTCATTCAGACAGTTATTTCCCAAGTATCTGTGTTCTATTGAATATCTGTATTTTTGGTTGTTATTCCCAGCATGCATTGTGAAATCTCTTTTAAATCAGGAGTATTAGTTCGGTGTCCATTTAGAAAACCACTTCATCATAAATTGAAAAGCTCTCTTTGCACTGCCCTTGATACCTTTTTCAAACCTGTAGACCTGAATGGTAGAAGAATTTGTAAGCTAAATGGCTTTTCAGAAATAAGAGAAAAGCATAGAAGATTATTGTATAAATTGAAAAAGCAAAATCTACTTTTGTTATTAATTTTTAACATTTCATGGCTAGAGGTAAAAAATGAAAACCCCTATGTTCTAAAATACCTATAAGAAATACAGCAAAATAGGAGAGTAGAAATTACTGCTGCTAAAGCCAAATGCAGTAAGTCAGACATGCAGCATGTTTATCAGCTCTGGAATCTTCCACCAATGTCACAGGAAATTTCTGGTACTGTGTAGCCTCCTCATCTTTTTCTCATTCAGTTTGGACAGGTATGTTAACACATGAATGATTAGACTTTTCTACTCCTGAGCAGTTTTACTCTTTTTGAGATATCAATTTCTGCCTTTCTCTAGATTGCTATGCACTCATCAAAGGTCAGCTCTCATGTGGTAAGTGTAGTTTCTTGATAAAGGTCCCTGGTGAATTTCATGACATTTCTAGTGAGGGGTGAGTCAGTGGGACTCTGACACCCTGACAAATAGAGAATAGGATCACACAGTGATATACAGTTGTTCGGCCACATTTTTCATGCATGCAAAGCTGGGAAGAAAGTTACACTGAGCATAACTGTTGGAGCATCATTTTGAACCTAAATGAACATGCTCCATTGACTAGCATGGTGTACTAGTTTGAGTGTTGTAGTGCTTCAATGAGCTATGTGACTGTCATCTCACGTAAAGGTGGAGCAGAAAAGGTGGATGGCCATGCATGCATCTTCTGAGATTTTCTGCAGTTTTATCATACACAAGTGGTGTCAAATGTACTAATAGTTACATTTGCTCTAGTGTTAAGGAGGGTGATTAATCTTTGTTTTGAATTGCTATGGCATGCCTCTGCCTTTAATTCACACACACTTGGACAGTCAGACCTTCTAAAGAATAGGTTTAGTAAGTGATCATTCAGGGCTTTCTACATTTGGCATTGAAGTTGTACCAAGAGTTAAGGACATTTGCTAAGTCTCGGCCTCAGGAGATATGAGATTGGCAGGAGAAGTGACTACTGCTATATGAATTTCCATGGTTTGTGAAGCCAGCAAAAATCAAAAACCTGTCTTATGACTGACAGAAAAGAAATACCAAGTCTTGTACAGGATGAGAAAGGGTAGGCACCATCTGCTACTCTGTGGAACAGGATTATAGAATATGTCAGTCATGCCATTGCTGAGAAAAGCAGAGAAAATGCTGCATGTTACTGCCTCTGTTAGCACAGGCACAACATCCAAGATAGAAAAAAATGCCCAATAGAGTGCAGAGAAGCTGCTGGTGGTGGTTATGTGAGCCTCAGCACTTCGGCAGGTTCACGCTCTGGATTCCAGGAATAGTCTCCATCCTGATGGAGGAGAAAGCATAGAGAGAAACACAAGGGAGATATGATATTTACTTTAGTTCTTCTTTGTAAAGATAAGAGATTAAATTTCAAGTGAGCAAGAGCGCTGCTGGTCAGATTCTGGCTCTGCATTACCATTTACACCTGTATAATGTATCTGAACTTGGTAATGTTGCAGTCCATTTTTCACTAATGTAAGTCACAGATGCACAATCATCTGATTCATTGAACAGTGTGTAACAAAGATGTGTTTAGTAATTAAGTAAAGGATTTGATTGTCCTTCTCATGGCCCTGCCATTGTGCTTTAAGTATTTGGCCTTATTCATACAGCTCTATAGTTCTATGATTCTAATGTTGTATGATTTTCTGTACATTTCTGAATCTGTATGCTTTTTCTAGAAATGCGGCTTCTATAGAAAACCACACACAGAATCTTAACAGATATGTTCATATTAACTGACTTAAGGCAAAAATATAATTCCCATACCTATATTTCTGAATTGATTTTAGAATAACAATACGTAAGACTTACTTAAACAATATTTTGAGGTATGAATAAGAAAGAAACTCCTGTTATCACACCTATGGAGGCAAAAGGTGAAGACTGCTTAAAAAAAAATGAAAAAAAACAACACAGAAAAATAACAAAAAAAAAGTCATTTTGTTTTTTTAAAGTATTATACATATTCATATATATTGTGCATATCTCTATTATATGTATTACACATTACACATGATCTTAAAAAAATGATGTAAAAATGGCTTGGAGAATTTAGCAAATTTATAGTTATTCAGTCACAAATTGCCAGGAAATTTCTGATTCTGGCATCTGTGTTTTTTAAAAAAGAAGTCTGCATTTCAGAAACCCAGAAGCACAGCTGGTCAAAAAAGCTTTTCTTTCACTAGAAAATGAACCATAATTTGTATGTCATTCACTGGAAGGACATAAATATGGAAAACTATTATCACTTCTTTGACAATCCATATTTGAAAAACATAATTTTCTTCAGTGACTTGTATCTCAATATCAAAAAATATTGTATTGAAAAAAAGAATCTGAAAATAACACATTTAATTGGACTTTGTTAGGTTTCAGAGAGTATTTCTTTAATTTTATTAGTCTGCAGGGACATCTTTAGATTGTATTGCCTAGATATATAGCTATTTAGAGAAAGAATACACACATTTTATATTTTATATTTTATCATTTTTATATTTCTGTTATATGAGATTAGGTTTATATTAGACATGAGGTTTTAAGAAATAAGTTTAAAAAGCAGCTGCAAAAAGAAAAGCTAGAGGAACAGGAGTTCTGCAATATAAACTGATGCTCATAGACTTACTGCCTATAAACTGATAAAACTTGCTTGGTTTCCTCAGTGATAGCCTTGACTGCAGTGACCACAATGTTGTGGAGTTTGGGGTCTTGCTGAGCACTAAGTTAGTACTGAGATAAAGATTTAGATCTTAGAAGAGCAAACTGTGGAGAATATATGGGATTTATGAATCTTGATCTATATATTAAATCTTCATAAATTTTCATTTTAATGCCTGAAGACAAAAAGAAAATACAAAAAAATATTCTTATTTGGATGAAAGGTGAGAACAGTTATACCCTGTTAACAACAGAGAGCTCTGACACAAGAACTGACACTACTTAATGAAGGCTAAAACTGTAATCCTATAATTCCTATGGCTTTTGCAATAGTAGTAGTAATTTGGTGTAAAACATGCACTAGTACATACATGTAATAAAATGGCTGTCCATGGGACTCAAGTTCTACCTAAAAATTTGTCCAGGCTGTTTGGGAGATCAAACACTACATCCTCCATCTCTTGTTGAGAAAGAATAGAAAAAAAACTGAGTGTCATAATTCTAAGATTAGTTTAGACCGTAAATATGATTCTAGCTGTCTGACCCTTAATGCTTGTATTTGATTGTGAGGCTTTTTTTTTTTCTACAGCATATTAAAGACTCATTTATCTTAACTTTCTTACTAAGTCTATATCCTTATGATAAAATGTGAATCTAACTGCATTTGATCCTGTTTTGCTTTGAAAATTTAAGGGAAAGTTTATTATGAAAAATGTTTTTTAAAAAAAACCACTGTATCTCTTCAGTGTTTAAAATGTTTCTCATAATAGTTAAAGATACTTTTGTTCCCCCCTTTAAGTGCTCTGCAAGATTTCAATTTTAGTGACTGTTTTTCAAAAAGGAACCATAAGTTTCCCACTTCTTTACCAAACTGAGCAGAAAGAATGATTTTTGCAAAAGAGGTCTAGAAGACACCTGAATACAGTACCAGAGAAAGCATGCTGGCTGGTTGTTTGGCTTCAAAAGCCTAAGCCTATTATAAACTCTCAAAAATCAAGGATAAAAGGCTTTTGCAAGATAGAATATGGATACAGAGATGCAGGTATAATATTTGCTGTCAATGTTATGAAAAAAGGAAGCCATCAGCTCCTACATTGCATATGCTTATTTGATTATGCTAACCAATATTGCATATTAAGTACATTAATATTCTGACAGCAATAAATACTAAATTATATTATTCCATTAAATCTCTATATGTAGAAATGCAACTTTTTGTAAGTTTGATATTCTTAGAGACTGAATCATGCAGAATCATTCTGTGTGTTATAATGTGCTATTGTATTATGTAGGCTTGCTGACTATCTGAATTGCTGTACTTGATGGGAAACTGCAGCACTGTTCCTGTGTGGGCAAATTCACTACTGGAGTTTTCTGGGTTCAGCACTGTATTTGTGATCTGCTCTAATTATCAAAGGCATTGTTCATAAGCACTTGCAGAATTAATTATGTTTTGCATATTGACAAATGCTTATTCTAGCTTTTATGCCTCTGTGGCAGTACAAAATAGAATTGAAAGCACACATATAACCTATCCTCTGCTATCTGTGATCAGCAGGGCCAAGAGTTACTACTCAGTTACTTGTACTAGATCAACACCTTACACTATAATATTATGCCACTATAAGAATATATTCGTGTATATCATCTAACATATATAAAAAACAGGAGAGAGATTAAAGAGCATGTGGATGATATATATACATATATGTAAAAGAGTGTGTGAATACATGCATTTACACAAGAACACACACACATGCATGTATTTATAATACGTAACCAGTCAAAAAGTTTGGAGCTCATTGTTCTCAGCACTGAATATATATATATATATCCAGCAAGAAACAATTGCTCCCACAAATTTGTTTCCTGTATGAAACAATTAGATATACCTTCAAAGGAAAGGAAATTAGCACTAAAGCAAATTGCCTTTCTCAGGGTCACACAGTGAGTGATTAGTGTTCCCTTTCATAGCCAGACTGTTGATACCTTCATTACACAGCAAGACTTCCACCCCAGGGATGGTAAGAAGGAAAGTGTTCAAGATTGTGAAGCTTAGTGTTTCAAACCTGAATTCTTTTAGGATTTTTATGAATGAATACCATCAATTTCTGTTATTATTATTTATGAAAAAGAAGCTGGAAGTTGAGTAAAGAAATACAATGCCATAAGCTGAAAGCAGAGAGATCAGTCCACAGGAAGTAGGGCTTTAAAGTTCAGGTAATCAGCAAAGGAGAATAGCAGTGAGTATCACAGTAATTCTTTAAACAGCCCTAATTTTTAAACTTCATTGTTCTATAAATAGCACCTTCCCGTATAGATGCCTTAAAGATAATATAAAGAATCATTTATATTTTTATACTTTTATTATCAGTATACTCTCCTTTGAATATCCTTGCTAGGTGTTACTAACTTGTCTTTCTTTGATTAGATATTTTTTATAATAGGCAAGAAACCCTTTAATGCTGTTGCAATTAATTCTAGAAAATCATTGCAAAGTTTTAAAAAAATGGAATATTTTCTGCTCTTGTTCTGGAAGTTATATTTATATAAATATTTACAGGAATATTTATAATGGTTATATAACAGTTTTCCCTGTTGGTTTGCTGATAAGTTTCAGATCATACTGGGACATTGTATGGTGCTCCCATCACCTGGTGAATTACAGCTTTTTGTGTGAATGGCTGAAGGTTCAAAAGTGAGAAGGAATCTGCTGTTACTCCAGTGTGGCTCTTCTGAGCCCTGTGTGTTAAAATACTTTTGCAATGCAGACCTATTAGTGTAATTTGATTTACTTGCTATAAATAATAATAATATGTGGTGAAACACTGTAGCAGGTTGCTCAGAGTTTGTGGATGCCTTACCCCTGCAAGGGGGCTGGAACTAGATTATCTTTAAGGTTCCTTCCAACCCAAATCATTCTATAATTCTATGATTACATTGCCTAAATATTTGGTGTTCTTTTTGCTTTAAAGTCTTCTTTTCAGGACCGGTAGCAATACTGAAAATAATAGTTCAAACAAACTTAGATACAGCATGCCAAACCAAATGTTAAAACAACATCCCCCAATAGTTTTTGGTATAAAATAGATATAAATGTATATAAAATATAACATATATATATTAAAATATATATAAAATGTATAAAATACCAATACAATTTGGGATTTTACTGTATATTAGAGAGCAAAAAAGACATCAGTGGTTTCATAGGCACCTTTGCTTTTGTAAGATAGAAATGGCTTAAATTTGTGGGGAAAATATTACGGATGTAGTTTTCCATAAACTGAACTAATTGAATAAAGTATTTAATAAAAATAGACAACCCCTCGGAATATTTAACACCACACTGTTCTTCAGTAAAAGTTGTGGAAAGATTTAAAGTAGGCAGTTAAGCTCTGTAGGTCACCATAGCTGGAGCTGTCAGATGTAAAACATTGATTTCTCTGTACTTCACAGTTTATGTTTACAAGAATGAGCTGAAATTCTCAAAACTGTCATTTTCAACTGTCTGTAGACTATTTAATTTGCAGTTACAAAACAGTATTAGTAGTTGTTTGGTTTTTTTGTTTGTTTTTTTTTTTTAATAAAGGATTGTATTAATTTGTCAAGCCAGAAATAGCCCAAATGCGTAAATGAAACTTCTTAAGAAACAAGTACTGAGCATCAGTATACAAACTGGTCTTCCATATCTAAGTCAGAAGCTTTAGTAGATTGTGGATGGTCATATTTAGGTGTATTTATTTGAGATACAAGTTGTCGCAAGTAGCTCCAAAGGCAAGAAGTGAAGAATTCCTGGGAAGGCTTTATACACTGTGCACAAGTTGTCATCTGATGCACAGAAAAACACCTGATATTGATAAATCAACAGATGCTAAGCCTCTGGTATTAATTCATATGGAAGTTCAAATGAGTACAAAGATACTTGGAATCTGTCCCATTTCTCGTAATGTAGTTTACTTGTTCACTGAGCATACTTAAGAGATAGGAGAAGCTGCTCACAGTACAGGGTCCACCTTGAATGACAAACACTGAGGAGAATGAACAGCTGCTATCAGCAAGACTTGGAATTATAACCTTGCACTGACAGTTGACTCTTTAAATAACTATAATTCTGGGGGGATTTTACACATTTCTTTGTCTGGCTCAGATTAAACTTTACTTTTTATTTTTGTTTTTCTTGTCATGGTCATTTTTCAAATGAGACAAGCAAGAAAATTGAGATTTTCTATAAAAAGGGAAAAGTCAGTGGGGGGATTGTCGTCTCAACTAACTCAGAATGTGCAGCTTTGGAAATTAAGACTAAGGCACCATGTCAATAGTAAATTCACAGGAATACTGAAGTTCTCGTGTATGCAGTCTGCCTTGTGTTGCCATTACATCAAAAATTCTATTTTTGTGGAAGCCCCAAGACACATAGTTCATGTAGATGACCAAAATCAACAGCATTATTCCAAAACTAGAGTCTGATTTTATCGTATTGACTTATTCAACCTCCAGTCAAAGATAAACAATTTTCTTTGCACATAGAGGCTATTGATAGTAGATAACAAGGTTCCAGAAGAAATGAACGCATGTATTTTCCTCTTTCAGGGATTTCCTGTGGTATGGAGATGATTGTTTAGAACTACCTCTGATTACCAATAAAGTAAAAAAAGGCTTTAAATGGAAATAACTTATGCCCTGAAATAAATTAATTGCTAACAATGGGCAGTATCAGCAAGCTATGTTTTTTATATTGATTCACTTAAAGATTTTCATGGTTAATAATCTGAGAATAACAAGTACCAGGATTATCATTCATATAACTAATAATGATTTAGAGAGTCTTCATCCATAATTGCATTAGGGTTAAACCATCCCAAGCAGTATTGAATAAGGTTTGAAGCCTGTGTTTACACAAAATTATATTGATTTAAACCCCAATTGCATCTCTTTGTCACTTTTAGTACTTTAGTGTTCTATACTTGTATTACTGATTTCTGTCGCTTTCTGCATAACAGCGCACTGCTACTTTGTTTATACAAAACAAAAAAACAGCTGGAACCAGAAAGCTCTGGCTAAAGCTGTAGATGGCTAAAGCTGTATAAATTAGGGTAGGTTCTGAAACAAAAAGTCTATAAAAAAGACTTATGTCTTCTGTGTCTGAGAATATAGCATGAAGTGATCTCTCCTCTCTCTAAAGGAGTAAATCTAAGGCCCAAGGAAAGTTAAATAGGATGAAATAGGTTCCAGTCTAACTAAATACTCACCCCAAATAAATGAATGCTTAAAACAGGGATGAATCTTGGTATCTGAAAAGCAGTTACTTGGTGTGCAATGGGCTTCCAGTATTACACTGAGTAAGGTCTCTTTCAATATTGTTTTGGTAACATGAAGGAGAATATAGCTCTCCTGCCTAACATGGCTACTAAATAGTATTAAAAAATATATAATTATCAAATATTATGGTAATGGCAAGTGTGAGTTTTTAATACTAGAGCTTTGTACAGTCTCTGAAATACACTAGGGAAATGATCAATACATTTTGTGATCTTCACAAGAATAACAGCATCCTGAAGGTCTTTGCTACTTACATACAATGACATCTTTACGTTTTATACTGTACATTTAAAAGGACTATACATATGAATATTTATAGAACACTGTTTTGAATGCTTTCATTGTATTGAATGGGGAAGAATAGCTTAAGTTTCTTTCTCTTCTTTCTTTCCTTCCTTCCTTCCTTCCTTCCTTCCTTCCTCTTCCTCCTCTTCCTCTTCCTCTTCCTCTTCCTCTTCCTCTTCCTCTTCCTCTTCCTTTTCCTTTTCCTTTTCTTCTTTCTTTTCAAGCATTACCTTAGCCTGTTGTAAATATGCTAAAGAAGATTTTTTTTTTCCCCTGGGTTTTTCTATAGATAATCAATTTTTTCCATATGGAATATTTGTGTTACTAGGAGGGGCTTCTCTTTCAACTACTTTGGTCAAGGAGTTTACATCTGTGACCCAAATTCAGGCATTCACATCTCTTCCTATTTTGTCCAAAGTCACTGAGATAATAATCAGCTTCTATCTAAGGGTATCTATCTTCCATTTTGAGTCCACCTTCCATACTGGATTTTATGAAAGCATCTCCAAGTATATCTTAAGTTTCAGTGACATATTCCTGTTTATAAGAAATAACATTTTTTCTTTGAAAGAACATAAATTTAGTATTTATTTATTACTTCAGTGACATGAATATTTAGAACAATAATAGTTTTTCCCTTGTTGTCATGTATGCCATTAAATATCTGTGGTTAATTTGATGTTTAGTCCCAGAATTTTACCTCGATATAGACTGAATTCTTATCACAGGAAATTCCATAACAAAAACTTTACACATTTCATATAGAATAGTCTCATAGTATGATTTTTTTTTTCTTTTGTTTTCACTGATTTCCATAAGTTGCAGTGTAAAGAAGCAAGTGTGGAATTCTTTACAGAAGATTCCAAATTTCATCAGCAAGAAAAACTGTGATTGCTACCAAAAGATGACCATTTTAAGTCTTGTCTGTAAATAAGTGTTAGTTTTTAAAAATTGAAACAATAATATTAAAACTTGTTAACTGCAACTTGAAGAATAAAAGGGAATTGTACGCACTTTCTTCAGTGGCACCAGAATTTACTTGCCATGTCTATTTCACTTAGACTAGTTCAGATGTCCAAACCAAAAGAACAAACAAGGAAGCAATTCAAAATACCTTCAGTATCTTCTATGAATGTGAGGGTTAAATAAAGATGTGTAGTAATTATGTGTAAGGACGTTTTATAGAGATACAGAATAATCAAAACACCTATAAAACGTCTTACTCATTTATAAAACTAAATGGTTACTAAAAAAGTTGCATTTGTGCTACCTCCAAAAGAAGTAGCCTGCTTTAGCATAAATATATGAGAAATAATGAAACCAGCAATAAAGAAAAAAAAAATCACACATGCACACCCAAAGAATAATGTAATTGGTGGGAAAGCTTATTACTTACACTGACAGGCAGGCATATGTTTGGAGAATGGCTTGATATGAATGTGCTAAGAGTGGAAACATATTTTCCATCAAGTAGGAAAAGAAAAATAAATCAATATTCTTCAAAGGGGGAAAAATATGCAAACATAGCTAATTGTGCAGCAGCATTGTGTCTTTAACTATATTCTCTTTAAATGTGTTTCCTACTTTGAGAAACTCAGGTGACATCATGCCTGGCAAAAATCAGCAATTAATAATATACTTTTTATGCAGTTTTTTCCTTTGAAGAATCCGATGTTGAAATATTAATTAGTTTTCTAAGTCCTAGATATCTTTTTCTCAGCAAAGCCTTTACAGAACAAGGCAAAAGAAGATTTATCCCCCACCACCCTAAAACTCTAAGTAGCAAATGTAAGACAGTAGTAGTAAGACAGAAAAGTAAGACTGTAAGACTACTGCTACAAAAGTAGGAAGACAGTAAATAGCATCAACATATCCTGAACAAAAAAAAACAACTAAAAAAAAAAAAAAAAGCAAATGATTAAGTCGAAGTATAATTTTAGTCTGCAAATACTTGTCAGTTCTGGGTGTCTCTTATGCAGGAAGATCTTGACTAATTTCAGTGCTACTGTTTTGAATCAGAAAAATATTGCATTATATTATTGTTATATTAACTCATATTAAACTAACACTAGTCAATGCTCTAAAATTGTATCCACATCAGATTTGGAAATGCGCATATGTGGACAACTTTCATAAAAGACTTGGAGAGAAAAAAATGTGAAAGCAGTATGGGAATTATGGTTTGGTTTTTGTTTTGTTTCTTTTTTTCTTGGGGGGGGGTGGGATTGTTCATAAATAAGACTTAGACACTATGCTGATAATTTGTTTCTGGTTGTTTCTTTTCCAAAATTAAAACTGTTGAATCTGGATGGATTAGTTCCCAATATGGCAAATTCTCAGTGAAGGCAAGGAAAAAAACGAATGGAATAGGAATCTCATGTTATTGGCTTGATCTCTATTCTTCAATCAACAGGAAAATTTAAGAGGTGACAATATTAGTATTTCATCAGGTTTGGTTTTTTTTGTTATTATTATTTTATTTATTAACTGGGGATAAACTCTGACAACTTGCTATATGATTTTTTAATTTATTTCACATATTAAATAGCTTAATGGTCATGGAAGCTTAATGAATTTACTGACATGATTCTAAGCTGTGGGGGGCTTTTCAGTATATATTATATAAATGTACTGGAATTATATAAATACACAAAAATGCAGCACTGCAAGAAGCATTCATTTAAAACATGCTGTTTTAAATTAATAGACCAAATCTTCGGCTTCAGAAGAGCTATAGCTTTTTTAAGCTGCTAGAGCCCCTGGTAAACTAAGTTTGCATTTTTAAAACGTGCTTTTAAGTCTCCATGAAGATTACATTTAATGCAGATTTTATTTCCACTGTTTTAATTTTCTTAGGCAAGAAAATATTACCATGCTTCTCTGACATGCTTTGTTCTATCTGTACACCTGCAAAGGGGATTTGCAAACACAGGTAGCCAATAATGTTATAACGGATGCACTTTCAAAACCAGTGTCTGATTATATATGCTTGGCCCGTTGCTGAAACAGGGAAATGTCATCTCTGTAATTTGTAATTCAGTTCAGTAGTACACTGGTTAACCACAGTTCTGTGCTTCCATATCCTGATTCAGTCAGGGCTTTAATAAAAATATAAGAAGAATATAAATAAAGAAAAAATGTATTCGCTTTTTTTTACTACTTAATCCTTACTATTCTTTATGGTAACAAGATAACTCTACACACGATTGTTTTCAAGGTTTCTCTTAAGATAACAGTTGGTAACAAGTGCAGTGATAAAGCTGACATAATCCTCAGGTTATTTGGCTCATTTAATATAATTAATGAAAAATGGAGGAAAAAAAAACAATACCCCACAGTATTTTCTATTCATACTTTTCAGTGTTTAGCAAAACACTTAGTCAGGAAAGTGTCCTGAGTAGGACTACTCAAAGACTTGCAGGTACTCAAAGACCTGCAGGCTCCTGTTGATGTATTAGATTGGGTTAGAGTATCAGAATACCAGACCAGTTTTGTTTGGGTTTGAATTTGAAAGAATAGATTCTGTCTGAAGGTCTGGTTTTGATTTGTTTTCTCCCTTTCAGTGACTAAGTTTTGTAGAACAGGATAAAGTTTTTCCTGATCGTTTTGGGCTTTTGAGCTGTTTCAGATGTAGTTTTTACCTGATCTAAAAAATTACAGATTTCTCAGAGTTGAGAGAAGGGGGAAAGGGAAGTTTGTTTCGGTTTTTTTGTTTGGTTGGTTTGGGTTTGGGAGTTTAGGGTTTTGTCTGGTTTTGGTAATTTTAATGGAGGAAACTGCACAATGTCAGTGAATGTTTGGGTTCTTTTTTCTATTATTATTTTTTTTTCCATTCAGTGCATCACAAATTTCAGCCAGCATTTTAACCTACAGATCTTTGTTAATATTGAATCACACGCAGTAATTATTCACTACAGATTTTGAAGTTGATAAATAAAAACATTGTAAGTCTGTTTGTATACCCTATTAACATGACATCAGTGGTTCTAGAAGTGCTAGAAGGGGTTCTAGCATCCACAGAGCTACTTAAAGGGAGAGTGTCATAGATCCATTGTGTAAATAACTGAGTATACCTGTAAATGAAATTAATATCTAATATTATTGAACTGTAAAGATAAATTATGAGCATGCTATCAGTTAATACACAGGCACATTTTTCTCCTAAATGTGGAATAATGTAATTAATATATTTTTCCATACAGTGTTTGAAACAACTTTAAAGTAAAAATGTCCATAAGAACAAGAAAAGGAAAACAAAGCCCAAAAACTGAGGAGTTAACAGGGAAAAACTAGATACAAAAAAACCCCAAACTCAAACGTAACAAAAGTATTGTTCAGTCCAGTCCTCCAAGT
This sequence comes from Neopsephotus bourkii, assembly GCF_033783945.1. Lineage (NCBI taxonomy): Eukaryota > Metazoa > Chordata > Aves > Psittaciformes > Psittacidae > Neopsephotus > Neopsephotus bourkii. Next base: position 575,111 of record NW_026901388.1, read on the forward strand.
AAGATAACACAGGAAGGAGTAAATCACCTGTATTATATACACCACAGTGGGTGATCTGACCAACACCATGCTGGGAGAGGACAGAGCTAATTGCATATTGTTCTATTCCTCTAGTAACTTTTAGGACTGTGTGAATACTTGCTACATCCAGCCTTTATGGTAACATTTTTTTTTAATCTTATTCTTTAAAATTACTTTCCTTTTGTCCTGAGGTATTTGTACTGCTCTGCAGAGCTTTGACACAAACTGTCACACAAACATATTAATATAGCTATATCATAGCTCACACTGGTCAACAGGGAGAAAATTACAAAGCATTAATGCCCAGAATGAGATACTCTTATGATTAAAGTAGTTGGACACATTTTATGTGAAGTTTTTATAACATAACAGATAGACCTGTTTTCATTCCACAGGCTTTTCTATTTAGAAGCAATAATTTCAGTGGGAAAAAGTCTAAATAAAAGAGAAAAAAAGACAAATGAAAAGACAACAATCAAGAAAGTCTTAGACATGAAAACAGTACAGATAAAATTATAAGACACTTCCTTTCTCTTTTGGGATTTGCAGACTATTGTTCTGCATAAGGGAGATGATATAGTTTAGAGCCTATTAGAAATTATACATTTGATATGAAGGTCTATATCTCTCCATATTTTCCTCTTCCTAGATAAGAGTTCCTAAATATGATGCAGGCAGATAATCTGAAGATACTAAAATGCAAAGAAGTTTCTGTCTATATTAGATAATGTTATAGCAGTTGTTTTCAAATTAAATTCCACTCTCAAATACTTAAAAATTACCCCTAATTTGAAGATGAAAGAGATATGAAGGAGAAATGCCAGAGATGAGCAAGAGATTCTCACATAGACTGAAGAGGGTTAGAGAATACAAAACAGAAAGACAACTAATGAAACTTCAAAGTAAAGACCAACATTACTACTTTTTCTTTTTTTTTTTTTTTTTATTGTTTTGGTTTTGTTTTGATGGTGGAGAGTGAAATTTCCCTTTCTGGCTGATCAGGATGGAGGCCCATTAGCAGAAATTATATGCAATATATACAATATATGCAATATATAATGTCAATCCCTCTGGTAACTTGGCTAAGACACACAGTCGTTCCAGTAGCTGGTCCTGAATCCTCATGCTGCCTAGTTGCCTCCCACCCAGACAAACACACACAGACATATCTCTCAGTCAATCCCCAGACCTTACAGTCTCTCTGGCAGTTGTCCAGGACTCCCACAGTCCAGTAGCAAACTCATCCAAGTACCTTCCTCTGGGATACAAATACACAGAGCATTGGACAATTATCCTGCTACCTAGACAGTCTGTCTTGGCATTCATTAGCAATTGCCAACTGATACCCCTCTCCTCATTCACCGCGATTGCTGCAGCACAAAAACATGGGCACCTAGAATCTGTAGTCTGACTCTGTACACACACACACATGCCAAATAGAGAGACCCCAGCCATTAAAACAGATATGGAATATACTGAGAAGACAGGACAAGACAGGACAGACTCTGCTGACCAGGTGCGTGGTACAGTAGAACAAGCATGTAAGCCAGCAACATGTTCCTACACAGTCATCATCTTTTATTTCCTTACTCCTCTGTTTTCCTTTGTGTGCTCCTCTCCAAACCACACTTTCTGTATCTGGTTCCTCACTTAAGCATCCCATAGTAAGTATTGTGCAATCTCAAAATGTAGTTCATTTAATCCTCAAAATGAGTCCCATACACCCTTGGCAGCAACACCTTCTTGCAAGGTCTGGAGAACCTCTCTTTTTGACTGATTGTACTAGGTCTCAAACCAGACTATGGGCTGATCAGACCCCTGGAGGGTCATGGTTCTGTTTCTCTGAACAGGCTACTGAGGTTCCCCCACCTAATGTTCCTGAGCTGTTTCACATGTGCCTGGAGGCAAGATTTTCATCAAATAACCTAAAAGTTTATAAAACAATTTTGGACAGAATGGAGGCTAGAGAACCATTTGCTTTACTTCTGAGCATGCAGTCCTGCCTTGTATGATCTTGACATACACAAAACCAAAGTAAGTGGCCCTCCAGCTATGAAGCAAAGTGAATGTTACTGAGTAACAATATGGCAAATCCTATCCCAAACAGGAATAAAAGCACTTACTGAAGATAGAGACACTGAGGATTTGAAGAAGTTTGGTGTTCGTGAAAGTGGATAGGGAAGCACAGAACTGTAACCAAGCTCTTCAATATATTCTTGTATATTCTTCTCTATGCTTGATTTGGCATGATCTGCAGGGGAGAGGAAATTACTTTCTAACAAGGGAAGGCTCTGGGTTTTTTATTGTTCCGGTGAGAAGGGTAGAGGTTGCTGCAAAGAAAAAATAAGCTGCTTAAAGATATTCTGTCTTTAAGCCAACAGATACTGTTACTTGAAACACAAGAGGTGAGAAATAAGCCACAGCAGAAACCGTGTAATTCTTGTCAGTACCTGGGCCTGGAACCTAGACTTTTGGAATATCTTGTTCTCAGTTTGGCTTCTGGTCAGTTACAGAGCATACACCTTGGGTACTTTCTGTTTCTTTACAATTGCCTTTTGTAGATAAAAGTATTTGTTTTGTTTTTCTCCACCAGAATTCCATGTGGTGAGGGAAAAAGTTATTATCCCTCCTTTCTGAAATGATTGCCTATTTAAAGCCATTTAGCATGCCTATAGGCATTTTGTTTCAATTCTATGCAGTGTAGTCAGCCTTTAGCAAAAAATGGTGGGGGTTATCATTATTACTTCTGTACTATGCATTGCAGGACTTAATTGTAATACCTGTTGCTTTAAGACTTTCACTATAATTGAAAATGAAAAATCTCTCTTGCTCATATGTGTTTGAGGTAGTAATGATAAGGCTCATATGCCAAGCTGAGTAAACTCTGGCAAACCTAAAGAAAGATTTGGGAACTAGGAAAAGGTTGGGGGGCAGTACATAAATAAATAAAACAAACAACAACAACAAAAAAAACCCACTCCACCTTTCATTGTTTCTTTGTGCTAACTTAACTAATAGAGAAAATATTCTCTGGCAACTTCTGTAACATTAATAATATAATGATTTTCTCATGTTTAGATCAAGGTGATTTAAATGTGCAAAAAAGTATTTCTTATTCCTGCTGCAATATAATGTTTTCACTTGATTGAATCTGAAATGCAATTTGGCCGTTATGTTGTAAGGGGAAAAAAGCCAAACCAGGGCTGCTGGGAGAAAATGGATCAATTAAACAATGCTCTTTTGTAATGAGGGTTACATCATTCTGCCAGTGATAAAAATCTGTAGCTGAATCTGTCACTAGTGATATATGCCATCTTCTTAGCCCCATGATGCTAACCTATCAGGGGGCAACTCTCAGGTTTAGCTTTCTATTGATCCTTGAATATTCTCCTTCAGAAGTCAGTAAAAAGTGCAGATCAGCTCATTATAAAATACTGACTTTACTGACAGAGGCTTCTGGAAGCTGAGAACAGCAATAGGAATATTACAATGAAAATGTAATCTGTGAATACTTTCCCTTCTTTGACCTGTTTTCCCATTTTGTGTCTTGCCTTTTGGACAGCTGTATTGTATCAAATCATGACAAAGCTCCCAGAGTGTGGTACTAGGCCAAACACCAGCAAACCAAGTTTGGTGATAGCAGACATACAAAGCACTGTAGCACAAGATGTCAGCAAACAGTTCTGTATACATAAGTCTGAAAAAAACAGGAGAGCTTGTGTGAATTCTGGGGTTTGTTATACATAGCCTCATGAACCTAGACAGGGGTCAGTCCACATGTGCTATTGGTTGTGGTTGTGAGTTTAGGGCTGACCACCTAAACACTGGGACTTTAAGGGCATTTAAAGAGCAATGGTAAGTGTAGGATCATGTCCTACAGAGCTACAGGAATGCAGGGGGAAAAGCATTTTAGGACTATGTAAAGTGTATTATAGAGTGTGCTATAAAGGGGTTGTGACAATGTTTAGACATTGTCACAGACTTGTTTAGAGAAAGGGCCATAGGGAGGTATAAAGGTGAAACAAGGAGGGACAAGCATAGGAAAATGGAGGGAAATGGCAATAAAAAAGGCTGGTCAAGTGTAAACAGTAATTGGTCAATATACTTGTCTGACTGTGCCTTATCACTGCAGTCTATCCTATGGTCTTATTAAATTCTACTTCAAATAGAGTCAGTGTGGCTGCACTTTCAGTTCTGAGTGTGTATGTGTGGGTGAAGTGATCTTCAAGCTGGACTCACCTTTGAGCACAATAAGAGGTCTGAGTGCCTGCAGCTAGAGGAGTACCACAAACCTCAGAGGCCTGAAGGTCCAAATGCATCAACAGAGGGAGACCAGGGGTTATCTGCTGTGTAGGTTAAGTGTCTAAGACCATGTACAGGAGAGACCCACAGGTGCTGAGTGCACATGTTCCACTGGCACACTTCGACCCTGGAGCTCTCAGTGCTGCTCATACTTGTGCAAGTGCAATGTAGCTATGTGGGTACCAAGAAGGGCACTGCTGTCTGGTCACTGGAATTTTAAATTGCGTATCAGTAGTAAGAGCACACACACGTATATATGAAATGCCTTTATACACTCACACATATATATAAGGGCGGGCAGACAAGAAGGCAGGAAAGCAGCAAGGAAGGAAGGAGCCTGAACATCTAAAGCTCAAGGGATTATTTTTCTGTTGGTATCCCTTTAGATTTCTGTTTAGTAAGACTTACAGACTCCATTGTTGAAGAGATTTCTTTGAGAATTTCTGAAGAGCTGTCAGTATCATTGTTATTCTTTTTTATTTGGATGGATAAGTCTTACAAAGAATCAGTGAAATGTGAATTGGGCTTTTAAAATGTTACGTTCTTTGATTTGTGCACACAATCTGCAATAGTAATCTTTATCTATTTAGGAAGCCTCATTTGCCCATAACAGAAGAAAAGGCCACAAAGCTTTTCCTTCTCTTTCATTTTTTAGTAGAAAATATATTCATAAAAATACAATGCTTTGTAGATATAAGACATTCATGCTATAGTTTCCCTTGGGACTTAAAATCTTTAGTGTTCCATACTATTATCACTTCAAGGTGTTCAATCATGACACTGTATTAATGTGGGATTGTTGCTTGTTTTCAAATATTTGTTCATCCTTCTGTGAGATAAGCAACTAACTCCAACTGTAGAGAACTCTTGAATTAAACAAGGCTGGACAGGATCAGATTTTGAATAGAATACCACTGCAGTTTTCTATGATGGGAAAAAAAAACACTAAGGTGCTGCAACAGGGATAGAAATTTAAATTACACATTTAAGAACATTAAATGGCATTTATTTCCCTAAGCAGTATAAATACAGTAACAATATTTAACTACTATTGTCTTGAAATAATGTCTAATAGTATCTAATTTATTAATTTTATTTTTTTTTTGTAAGCATGATTCTATTTCTTGCATGGCAGGAACATGACTTTAAATTTCTCTCTTGCTTATTGGTATGAAAAATGCATCCTTACAGCAGTTTTTTGGAATTGTCTTTGCTTGAGGCTGTGCCTGAAACTTACAAAGACTATCAAAGGAAAATGGTGACTTGAGATTCAAACTGAACTGAGCTGGAGGGGTACAGATTCTTTTTAAAGTTATTTTAGATCTTTAAATCAAGAAGTTTAAAAAAAATTCAATCAGTCATCTCTAATACATGAAACAGCATCTGAGTTTTGTGGTGAGTCTATTTTTAGCTTTCTACTAGAGGTGAAAAGACTATGTAAGAGGAGAGCAAAAAAGAGCTTTTAAAGTCCAATAGTCATCTCAAAATAATTTAAGCTTAAAGTGGAATATAACATTTTTATTCTTCTCCTTTTTGTAGAAAAGTGATCCTTTGGAACACAGAAAGCGTTTTGCTTGCTGTATTGCTTCTCAGAGACAGAAATCCGGTTTAAGTTTAACAAAATATTAATTTAATCATTCAAAAGATTACTTGAAAGTTAAAAATATTAAAGTCTTCCATCATAGGAGAGAGAAAAAAAGTATGAAAAGAAAAATTTCTAGCACTGGATTATGGAATTAAACACTGGAGTTTTTATATCTTTAAAATGCTTTTTCTTCCATCACACATTAAGATTTTGCATCTCCTTTGTTATATCACTGCCTGGTTTACAAGGAAGAAGCAACTCCTGAGGGCCAAAAGGATGATCAGGGGACTGTAGCACCTCACATATGAAGACAGGCTGAGAAAGTTGGGGCTGTTCAGCCTGGAGAAGAGAAGGCTGCGTGGAGACCTCATAGTAGCCTTCCAGTATCTGAAGGGCACCTACAGGGATGCCCAGGGTGGACTCTTCATTAGGGACTGTAGTGACAAGACAAGGGGTAATGGATTCAAACTTTAAAAGGGCAAGTTTAGGTTAGATATAAGGAAGAAGTTCTTTACTGTGAGGGTGGTGAGGCACTGGAATGGGTTGCCCAGGGAGGTTGTGAATGCTCCATCCATGGCAGTGTTCAAGGCCAGGTTGGACAGAGCCTTGGATGACAAGGTTTAGTGTGAGGTGTCCCTGCCCATGGCAGGGGGGTTGGAACTTGATGATCTTAAGGTCCTTTCCAACTCTAACTATTCTATGATTTTATCATTCTATGATTCAGTGATTCTATTTCAGGTATCTATGTTACTGTAACGTAAGGGAACCTAGCTGAGATTTGATTCCTTTGCATAAGAGACATAACAAGGTATGTTGTTTGCCACAGTGTATTTGATAGAGTATATGTATTTATGTTCATCGTGATTGTTTACCAGAAAGTGGCAGGAAAACATAGGTGTGCAGCTGTTCTATGACCTTTGTACTTGGCCGCACCATGGCACCTGGCCAATGCTCTTGATGTGGACAACAGTGAAATCATGAGAAATTGCATGGCCCCATGAGTAAAAAATTACAGATCTGGCATAAAGCTAGTTGCTTTTCTAAGGATATAAAAATGTGACTGAATACAAAGCCTCACCTATGGGTGGATTCACCGAATAAGGATTTTCCCAGCTACCTGAGACTCCTGTCATGGGCTGGAACAGGGCTTCCCAGCTTGAAGTGTGGGCTTGGATGATGATTTGGTGGTAAGTGACGATGTATTTCTTCTTAATCACTATTCTCTCTATAAAGTAATGATTTGATACATTACTAATTTTTGTCAGTACTTTACTTATATATATATATTATTTACTTTATTGCCCTTATTTACCATATATAGAGAGATATTGACCTGATTCACATTAGCGTGCTTTTTTGATTTAATATGTTTATTTAATAAACTATGCTTGTTACACAGCTAGTGTGTGATTGTTTTGTTGTGTACCCTGCCTGTTAGCTGGACAGTTACCTACAACCAGAGATGCTGGAATTGTTCAGCTGTCTAGCTGGTCTTATTTTCTGGATTGGCATTATGTGCTGCTATAAGAGGAAGAGTTTGATTCATATCTGCACACTTGCATAGGCTGCAACTCCTCTCCTGTCTCCTCAAGAATCTCATTCAGAGGTCAGATTGCATCACAACCTTCTTTTGCACAGCCCTCTGAACCTACAAATATTGGGACAGCTCTTTGTCAACAGCTTGCTGGCATACCCCCACTAACCATCCTTTGGATCAGGAAGAAGTCAGGGGAGGCCCTCCAGGCATATGCAGATGTCATGACTTTGTCCCGCTGGCAAAGAAAAAAATTCATTGCTCTTAGCTCACCTTCTAAGAATTATTTCTGTTTAGTGATTCTCTACTTTTTCTCACTGTTTTGGGTGCTTATGTCTTACTTTCCCATCCAGGGTTTTGTTTTTTGTATTTGTTTATTTGGTAGTTTATGCTCTTTTTCCAAATCAGAGAGGGCTTTTAATGTAAGGACAAATATTAAATGTAGACAACAATGGAGATTAATGGGGATGCTGGTGCCTATTTCAAAAGAGAGTGAAGGAAATGTTTGTATAATTATAAAACAATCTTCTAAAAAAAACCTATTTAGCTAAATTTACATTGCACTGTGCTATTTGCTTAGCTAGTTAACATTTAAATTAAGGTGAAATTAGAGTATTTTTTATTTATTTAGTCTCTGGAAAAGGTAAAAAAAATCAGCATATTGTTTTGAGTGACAGCATAGAAAGAGACTAGATCCTGGCCTGATGTTTCAACCTTCTTTTACTCCCTATGTGAAGAACCTTATTACTGTTGAAGCTGAGAAAGACTTCATTTTGCTGTATTTCATCTTATCAACATGTGGGTTACTCAAGCAAGGTTGTTCTGAGTTAGTTTATACAGCTTTGTTGCACTGCTGGTACAATTTAGGTCCAAATGGTCTTTGTTTCTAAACTTCCCAAAAAACTTTTGGGATTAGCCTGAATCTTCTTTGTTCACTACCGGTAAACCCAAGTCTTTGAAAGCAGCATCAGCACAGTACCTGAACTGTGAATTTAGATAATGCTGTAGATTACTGGTACTTCCCTTACATGCATAAGTCTTCCTTGTACCAACACTGTGGAGTTAAGCTCTCCCTCTGCCTGTTGTTTTCATTCTGGTTGCTGTGACGTACTGTAATCACTTTACTGGGAGATAGACTAACGGGAAAGAAGGAAACGCAGTTCTAAAAACTTATGTGTTACATACATTTTTCCAAATTAACAATATATGTGCAAAACACGTATTCAAGGGTCCCAAAAAGGAAGAAATGAAGTATCATCTCTAGATGATAGCAATAAAGTAATTGAAAGAAATTAGGGAAGACAGACAAAATACTATTATTCAATTGTTGTTACAGTAGATTATTTATGTATACTTCCTTCCCCCATCTATAAACATGTCAGAGTATATGTCTGAAATATGATTGCACAGCATAATTATATTATGCTGTTGTATTGGTAGATATCACTTTCAAACACTGTATTTGGTAAATATTGCTTACAAAAATTTTATTTGGTAAATATCACAAAAATTGCCATCAGTATGAAAAAGGGTTGTATATTGAGCCTTTCTGCCTTTACTAAGATGTTAAAATTAGGAGAGTGTGTGGTGGTTTGTTTTTCTGTTTCTGCCTTGAAAACTAATTTTGTAAAGCTGAGATTTTGGGTTCTGCTAGTCCAAAAAGCCCTCTGAGAATTGATTTGTTGTGCTTTGCCTCAAAGGAATTTCTTATAGCACTCACAAGAAAGCTGACATACCTTCATCAATTTTTGTGTTAGCTTTTAGAAACAGTTGTTCCTAAAAACATCGGTAGAATCCACATTAAATACTTTGCTTCCTGGATCCAGCCAACACAAGAAAGAGTAATCCTTGCCAATCTACTGAGTTTTTGCCTATGAAAATACATTTTCTTTAGAAAAAGCATCTGTGCTACTAGATAGGAATACTAAAGTGATGGAAAAGAGCCAGAGCCTTTTCTTTGAAGAATTCTACAAGGGAAACTTTCTCTCCAAAGCTAGACTCACAGATTTCATTGTGCATTTACTTCTTTCATGCACCTGGTATAAAGAAAAGAAGGAAATATGCCTGTTGGTTCAGTAGAGGACACAGATCTTTAGGGTGATGAGTGCCAGCTGAAAGCAGATGCAAATGCACATAGTTCACTTAGGAAGTCAGCAAGGGTTTGACCATGCTTAGCATTTATGAATGAAAAATAATTAGTTTCTCCTCTGGTGGCAGGCTGAGAAGATATTCCCCATTTCCACTCAGACATGTCACTCTGAAGACAAACCTAATTAAAAATCAAAGTTGAAAACCTGTTCCCATGTGTATTGAGAGGATGAATCAGAAAAAGTGGTATAATGCCCTGCTGCTGCTATTCTGAGGATGGGCATAGGTTTGCATTGGTTATGATGTCTTGCTGACTAAAGAGTTTAATGTCCTTTCAGACATACTGTTGAATAACCCCTGGACAGTTCTTATTGCAGTATCCTTGCCGGGGATTGCACTTGAGTGCTGCATACCTTAGAGATACAAAATGTTCTGCCCTCACAGTTCAGTAGATGGATTTCTACCCTAACATTAAATCCAGGCTGATGAACATTTTGCTAAGTTACTGCCTATATGCCCCTTAGGCCCCTTATTTTTTTATAAGCTTGAGTGGAACTATCACAGCAAAAAAATCAGCCCATGAAATTCAAATGTGGGAATCTACTAAATATATTTTTGAAGTTCAGTGTGAGCACCATGTGGCACTAAAAAATGTGCTAAATAAGGCATAGCCTCTAACTTACTATTCAGGCCCGTGGGCTCCCCCTGTTTAGTGATATCCTATCTCCCGCAGGTCCAGTAATGCAGCACATTGCTCTCTAATTTAAATAATGTCAGAAAGATAAAGTGCTACCAAAACCTATGAAGACAATTAATGCATAGTTGTTAGCATGTCTGACTAGACTTACTCCTGTGTCATTTTTAGCAGTTTTTATCAGTAGTTGGTTTAACTTTCATTTGCAATTCTCTCCATTTAGACTCTTAATACTTCTAAGCTGGCAGAGCTATGAGTAAACAATCATACAGCTATAAGCAATTATAAGAATTGCTTAACTGGTGTAATTACAGTATGAATTTCTTTGTCCATTGTCACATTGTATTTGAGTTCAGTGAAACTGAACACATGGCTTAAGTTCAGTGAAAGATCCTTCAATGCAGGAGTTGCAGAGCAGCCTCTGGCTTCTGTAGGTGTCTCAGCTCTGTCATGGGCTCTAGGAGGCTACCTCTTGGGTAACTTTGTTAATGACAGGGGAAAAGCACTGTGATCTCAGGAATGTGTGAACAGGACACAATGTGGAGATTTAAGTTAATATGGGATCTTTGTAATCAGAAAGGCTTGCAAGTCCATGAGTCCTTTAACTTTCATTGATGCTTGGAGAATACAATCCCTCACCACGACTAGGAGGAAGCTGGTAAGAACCCTGAGAATTTGTATTTTACATTTCTTTGGAGTTTTTTGGTCGATTCATTGGGTTGTTTTGTTTTTTTTTTCTGATGACCTTTATGACTGTTAAGTCAGAGTTTTCTGTTTGTTTTGTTTTCTTGTTTGTTTTTTTTATTTTTTTTTTTTTTTTTTTTATACTGCAGAAAGTAAAGAGTCAGCCTGCGGAAAGATAGCTGGCTGGAAACAAATAATTTTCTATCTCTGCAATGACACAAGGAGGTGAGCTCCTGGAGATTTATCTGAATCGGAAAGCAGTGGGATTTAGTAAATTTGGTTTTAATAAAACCAACTGTACAATAGTTTAGTAGTACATTAAATAGCAGCACAAAGGGAAAAATAATAAGAACCAAACCAAAACATTCCTTATTATTTTATTTGTTATAGATAACATAGCATGTATTATGTTATATACATAATGTAATAAAGACGTTAGAAGTTGAATGATATTTTGAATATATGGAAACTTCTTGCATTTAATTTTCTGGATTTTGCTTCAGTTCTTGTCAGAAACATTCTTCGGGCTTTTAATAAGACTGTCTCTGTCCCATACCTGATGTGCCATATGTGCTTGCTTGCAGGCCTTTTAATTTACAGTGAAGTAACCTGCTGATGAAACAGCTTTCAACATTGTTTCTGTTTCCTTAATAATCCAACAGGGTATTGAAATTGGGATTGTCAAAAAAGTCCTAAACACTAGCCGTAAACCTGCTGCAAGGTAAGAACCCAGAGTAAAGGTTTCATAGCTTAATTACACATGTATGCATTATATCCCCTGCATACTGCAGTGTCTTAAGTTGATAGGCTGCAAAAACGATAATTAAGTCACTTATTTAATTTTTGATCTGTTTCCTTAGTTTTAGTTCACTGTTCCATTTTGTCTGTATTCTGCTTAACAACTTCTTTTTTTTCTTTTGAGTCTACAGTGTTCCCCTATAAAATGTCCTTTTTTCCCTTTCATCTCCCTGATTTCTTCTTCTTTTCTATGTTATCAAAACCCTAACTTTGAAAGATTTTCTTCCAGGTTAATCTGATTTGAAGGAGAGTGGTCTAATTTTCCTTTCACAAAAGCTAATTATTCAGAGCTTCAGAGATCTTGTTTCTCTGCATATAAAAATGTTGGACCCGTAGGAGATTCTTAATCCAAGAAGGATGTTCTTGTGATTTAGCTTATGGGAAAAGGTTACCTTCAAGCCACATAAATATGCATTTTTAATGACACTTACAAACAGAGATCTGGAGAAACCAAGAATTAAAACAAACAAGAAAAAAAAAGGTAGGTTGTTCCATTCTGTTGCATTGAACAGTATCATTTTAGTTATTTTACCTGAGACATTCAGTTCAAGGCAGTGATTTCAGAGTGATCAAGTATCTCCTCTTAATTAAGGCTTCACTAAGCTTTCCATTACTAGTCTGGTTTTTATCTTTTTTTTTTTTTCCTCCCTTTTTTTCACCTGTGGGAATTCTTTTTTTTTTTTCCAGACGAACTTTTAAAGTGAATTAAAACTATCCTGAAAAATGTGAATAAAAGCAATCAAATTGTTCTCCAGAGAGTAATACAGAATTGCTCTTTTCAGTTCAGGCAGGATAATTCTTTTTGCCTCTAAGCACTTCTGAAAATCAGGGATTTTCTGGAAAAGTAAAAAATACAATTTATGTTTACTCTTTATCCTTCAGAAATCTGTCCTTTGTTTAAGGTACCTCCACACAAGCAATTTGTTTTTATTGGAAGGCAGACGCAGGGACTGTGAGAAGGAAGACCTTGGGCCCACTGTAGGAGAGGATCTGGTCTGAGACCATCTTGAGAACCCGAATGTACACAAGTCCATGGGACCTGATGAAATCCATCCACAGGTCCTGAAGGAGATGGCGGATGAAGTTGCTAAGCCACTGCCATTACATTTGAAAAATCATGGCAGTCGAGTTAAGTTCCCGACAACTGGAAAAAGGTCAAAATAACCCCCATTTTCAAGAAGGGGAAAATGGATGATCCAGGGAACTACAGACCACTCAGTCTCACCTCTGTGCCTGGCAAAATCTTGGAGCAGATTCTCCTGGAAGGCATGCAAAGGCACATGAAAAACAGCTAGGTGCATGGTGACAGCTGGTATTTCACTAAGGGGAAATCCTGCCTGACCAATTTGGTGGCCTTCTATGATGGGGCTATGGAACTGATGGACGGGGAAAGAGCAGTTGATGTCATCTACCTGGACTTGTGCAAAGCGTTTGGCATTGTCCGAATGAAGTTTAACCATGACAAGTGCAAGGTCCTACAACTGGGTCGGAGGAATCCCAGGCAGAGCTACAGGTTGGGCAGAGAAGAGATTCAGAGCAGCCCTACAGAGAAGGACTTGGGGGTGTTGGTTTATGAGAAACTTAACATGAGCCAGCAGTGTGTCTTGCAGCCCAGAAAGCCAGCCGTATCCTGGGCTGCATCAAAAGGAGTGTGACCAGCAGGTCGAAGGAGGCGATCCTGCCCCTCTACTCTACTCTCATGAGACCTCACTTGGAGTATTGTGTGCAGTTCTGGTGTCCTCAACGTAAAAAGGACATGGATCTGTTGGAACAAGTCCAGAGGAGGGCCACGAGAATGATCAGGGGACTGGAGCACTGGAGCACCTCCCATATGAAGATCGGCTGAGAAAGTTGGGACTGTTCAGCCTGGAGAAGAGAAGGCTGCATGGAGACCTCACAGCAGCCTTCCAGTATCTTAAGGGGGGTTATAAGGACACTAGGGAGAGACTTTTCCCTAGGGGCTGTAGTGATAGGACAAGGGGGAGCAGGTTGAAGCTCACAGAGCCTTGGGTAAGATAGTTTAATGTGAGGTGTCCCTGTCCATGGCAGGGGAGGTGGAACTAGATTATCTGAAGGTCCTTTCCAACCCTAACTATTCTACGATTCTACATTTCAGTTCATGTAAAATGTGCTAGCTAAGGGCAGAGAGAGAATAGAAGAGGCATCCAGGATGAGGGTTAAATTTATTATGTTTGTAGAAACAAAAGTGATTTATTTTCCAAGATCTTGAATCACTGTCTCATAAATGTTACAGACAGGTCTATTTTCTTGAGATGTAAAAAGCTGCAATGTTAAATGCTTGAACTATTGACAGTGCTTCAATAAGTCATCAGTCCCAATTCTGATTAGAATTTGGAGTCTGGGTCTGATCTATATTGAGCACATAACAGATTAACATGGCTAAAAGCATGCACAGAAGTGAATCCTGAGACTTATTGACAGGCCAGTGCTGGTTAAGACTGGCAAGTGAGGACAGGTAGTTAGCCCACATTGTGTCAAATAACTCTCACATTACATGATTTTATTTCCCCAATATGTTTATTTGCTTTATTTGTTGCCTTCCTTAATTTCTAATTTTTCTTAGAGGTTTAAGAGAAGGATAAAGGGGATAAAAAAGAAAGACTTAAAATGCTCAGAGGTGAATCTAGTTGGAGTTCCTTCCTGCAGATGCATGGAAAAAAAAATAAATTGATTTGTTGTGCAGCCTTTTTAAGTTAATTGTTTAAACATCAGCTGCTTTCAAAAGCAACTGCTTTCAAAATGCCTTCTCTATTGTAAAGTGGATAAGTTGCTAAATTCTTGACTTAGAAAAATATGCCTATCACATTCATGTGCTTGAAGATTCACATTTGTTTGGTGGCGAGGTTTTACTTTATAAGTTATTGGCAGTTTTTTCTAACAGGTAAAATCACCAGGATCAAGCTAACAACACAAAATTACAGAACTTCCAGAAAGTCTAAGGATAAGTCAAAATTGTTTTCACTAAGCTTTACAGCAGTTTTAGGAGAACCAGAAGATAGGAGGCGCTATTCAGAAGAATATAGTTGTATAAAAATTATCTGCACTATTGTGTTTGCTGCTTAAAGTCTTGGATGTTTTAGGAATTATGGTCTTTTTACAGCATTTGTATTATGGCTATGTCTCTGTTTGCTTAACCTTCTTGGAACTTTAAAGAGGACAGGATAGCAGAAGATAAAATAATTGCTTTCTCTAATCTGCTGGTCCTAAACTTGTTTCCATTTTGAAGGAGCATAGAGCTTCATGTATATTTGATTGCTGCAGTTGAGCAGCAGGATGATGCAAGGGATGTGTGTGAGCTCTTATTTCACTCCCATGTTGGCAAGTGATCCCTTCTGCCAAGCTGAGGGCTCAAAAAGAAGTCTATTCCCTTAAAAGCATAAACAGGAAATAGCTATTTGTAAGGTGATACACAAAAGAGTATTTGCTTCTATTGACATTTCTCTTCCTGCAGTATCTTTCAAGAAGGGTCATTCCATTTGTTTGTTCTATTGATGATTCAAGTAACAGTTGTGAATAGGAATGCAAAGCCATTAACACCCTATGGTGCTAACCTTCATATTAATGAAATATTAATTCCTAAAGAAATAGGCAGCAAGCTGTTAAGAGTGAGGGCTGGCATGTATAAGTTAGGTTTCTTGAAGTTAAAGGGACAGAAGAGAGAGTTGATCATGGCAGCCTTCAACCATTCATTCCATTCTGGGTCTTTAAGTGTATTTAAATATTAAGTGAATCCTAGGGAGCCTTTTGGCAGACAATTTAATCATTCTCGCTCACATTAATTGTCTTTAAATATTCAGATTTCTTTGAGGCTAAGCTCTTCAGGACAAGGACCAGACCTTCATGTATCCTCTTACAGAGGCAGCAACAGCAAGTACCGAGACTTTTTCAGCCTGTCACTTTGGTAAAGTGAGCATTAATTAAAACTGATATTTAATCTTACTAACTCTTTCCAACAGTCT
The DNA here is from genome assembly GCF_033783945.1 of Neopsephotus bourkii. Classification (NCBI taxonomy): domain Eukaryota; kingdom Metazoa; phylum Chordata; class Aves; order Psittaciformes; family Psittacidae; genus Neopsephotus; species Neopsephotus bourkii. Next base: position 590,797 of record NW_026901388.1, read on the forward strand.
GGCAATTTGGAGGTTTAATGATCAAACTATTGGGTGCTAATTATTGTAACTGGGGAAAAACCCGAACAGCCCCTATCTTCTGCTGTTGCAGATGATGTTGAATAAATTGTCATTTTTATTTGTTAAAATTGTAATCAATGAATGTTCAATTGGATATAGGTGGGGAAATCCTAGGAAAGTAGAGATGTGTATGTGTGTGAGACAGAGAAAGAATGCTTGTGTGATGATAAGATGGAAGCAAGTAGAAAGAGTAATTTTGGGGAGATAAACATAAAAGACTTTGTAAAAATAAAACCTGACTTGTACAAGGGAAGTGTACAGACACATTCACTCTGTGTCTCCTTGAAAAAGAAAGTCCTCCAGCATGTCACCCCTTGTTTTGATGCACTGACATTCTTTTGTATTTGAAATGTGGTAGAGGCAAATATATTGTGTAGTGTAGGTGTTGAGGAAAACTGCAGCCTAATACCTCAGAAGAATATGACCAACAGCAGCTGGAAGAAACCTAATTGTTTTTAAGATTGATCTTAATAGAATTATGATCCAGATTATAAAATAACATTGCCTATAATACTACTAGGACTCAATCCGTTAACCAATGAGCAAAATTGTTCCATATGTATTTCAAGTTTGCTGTAGTCTCTCATCTACATATTGGGTATCAGCAACTTTTCAAATCCCATACTGGGAAGCTGGCAGAAACAGTTCAAAACTGCTTGGTTATACTCACTGACATTTTATTCTTTGAAATTATTTATCTAACCCCCCCAAAATAATACTTTGCAATTAAGAATACTGTAATTTGTCAAAACAGAAATAGAAATAAATGGAAAACAGAGATCTACTACTTTATGTGCTGTGCTACTTTTTTGGTTCTTTTCTGCAATAGGTGTTTGGCTATTGTGCACCACTTCTATTATTTCAGTAGTTAAAAAAGAAAACAACAACCCAAAACCAAAACCAAACAACAAACACGGTCAAGAATTTAAGTGTGTTACCGCACAATGGATATTGTATTGAGGATTGCCAGTATTTGGGAATAGAGTTTCCAAGTAGTCATGGTTTTGCCCAAAAGAGTATTCTGGAGTATTTTCTATAATTAACTCCAGTGTCATCTGCCGTTTAATTAGCAATAACCTGTCTGGAACACTACCAGTGAAAACCATTTCTGATTTGAAGATTTTATCAAATCCAGCTATTTGGGGGGGGGTGGTGTTACAGTAGAGATTTAAGACTACATTTGTGTGTATAATAATATTTCAATCATAATAATCAGAGTTTTTAATAATACCACGACCATTGTGTTTAGTGGGTAATTTATTGGTAAGAGTGGTAGAAATCCTGCATTAACTGTAATGTAGCTACTTTGGTCAGTGAATATTGGCATTTACCCCACAAAGTTGAGAAGCTGAGATTAAATTTTTAAAAGCACTCTTTGTTGTACACTTAGACTGTACCTGTAGGCAGACAGAAACCACTATGTTTCTTCTGCATGAAACTCCTAATAATAGTGACTGGATATTATGGGGGATTGGTGTTTCTGCATCAGATATTGAACAAGTATGAGTTTTCCTCAATTTTCACAATACACAATTACTTTGGGAGAATGAAAGAGTCAGAAAGCATTTGCATTTACCTCTTACTGGCATCAAGATATTTTTAATCATTCAAAATTTCCAGAATCAGATAAAGGTTGGACTGTATGTTTGGGGAAATGATATAAAAGTACCTTTACATTACACTGTTCCTGAGAGCATTAAATCAGTTATAAACCAATAGTTTACACTTCAGCATTTCTTTGAGGTCTTTAAATTTCAAGATCTCAGTATTGTGTTTTGTTTTTCCCCAAGCAGAAAAAAACCCACTTTTGAACCTCAGAGATGGACAAATTATTTATCATATAATATGCATGTATCTAGATTGTAGGTGGACAGGAATTCATTATTTTTTTATATCTGCAAATATGGTAAAATATAGCATAAAAATAACTTAGGTTTTCTATATTATTTCAAGGAAAAAAGTTCAAATGTGACAGAACTCTATGCAGGTGATGAATAATTAGAGTGCACTGGAGACAGAGCATTTGTTATAAAAGGTAAAACTACTTCACAGAGCCTAAGACATACTATTTTCACATTTCCAAGTTTGAAATCTTACCCATTTCATTAAGATTACAGTATTGTTCAAATAGATTTTCTCCCTGAGGATAAGTTTAATTTAATATTATATGTCCACTGTGCAACAAAGCATTTAACTCTCTACAAACCAAATATACAAAGATACAGTATGAGTGCAGATTATCCCAAGTCAGGTGCAGTGTCATGTTTTGCTTTTTGTCATGCACCCTTCTCCCTGGACATTGAACTCTACCTTCTCATGGTTACTGCAGCCAGGCCTGTACCCAGGTTCCACATCCTTGACCAGTTCTTTCTTTTTTTCTAAAGATGAGGTGAAGTAGAAAAGCCTAGATATTCAAATGTCTACAGAAGATACAAAGCAAAAGAAAAGTTATCCTTCCATTAACAGCTGCCAGAGCAGGGACAGGCAGCTGAAATTCATCTTCAGTAATAGCATCTCACTTTAAGGTTCCAACTACACTGTTTTTTAGGACAACTATATGAAGGGATAGTTTAGTACTTCTCTCAGGGGCTTCTAGAACATGTTACTTGCAGGTCCCTGGGGTTTCAACATGCTTTTTGTCTCCTTTCTACTCCTCAATTTGTAAGAAGAAACACGATCCTGCCCCTTTACTCTGCTCTCATGAGACCTCACTTGGAGTATTGTGTGCAGGTCTGGTGTCCTCAACATAAAAGGACATGGAAGTGTTGGAACAAGTCCAGAGGAGGGCCACGAGGATGGTCAAGGGACTGGAGCACCTCCCATATGAAGATAGGCTGAGAAAGTTGGGGCTGTTCAGCCTGGAGAACAGAAGGCTGCGTGGAGACCAGTATCTGAAGGGGGGCTATAGGGATGCTGGGGAGAGACACTTCATTAGGGACTGTAGTGATAGGACAAGGAGTAATGTGTTAAAACTTAAACAGGGAAGTTTAGATGGGAGATAAGGAAGAAATTCTTTCCTGTTATAGTGGTGAGACACTGGAATAGGTTGCCCAAGGAGGATGTGAATGCTCCATCCCTGGCAGTGTTCAAGGCCAGGTTGGACGAGGCCTTGGGTGATGCGGTTTAGTGTGAGGTGTTCCTGCCCATGGCAGGGGGGTTGGAACTTGATGATTTTTAGGTCCTTTCCAGCCCTAACTATTCTATGATTCTATAAGGAACTTTCCCAGTATGAATATTTCTATTCTCTCATATACATTCAAAGTTATTGTATAGGGTCTCTGACATAAATTAAGCGTCTTTCATTTTGTTTTTATGACTACATCTTCTTTAAGCTTGACCCATGTTTACATTTCCTGCACATATCTAGTGATGAATGATATTTTCTTCCCTGAAGAGGCTTCAAATAAAGTGCTTCTTTTGCTTTCATTTTTAAGCTTTCTTCTAGTATTATTTTTTTCTTTTACAGACAAATAAAATTAAATGTCACCATATTCTGAATATCATCTATGAAAACTCCTTGAACAATAAAATTTCAGTGTGTTTTTCACTTTCAGATAAACAAAACCTGCAAATATGTTTCCAAAGACTTTATTTTTTTAACTACAGATTATATTGTTTAAATAAATACTTTTCCACTGAAAAAATAAAACGTTGCCTTAAAATAAAAAAAAATCAAATGGTTTTATTAATGGTCTAAAAAGTTCTTAGTATTAGTTAGCCTGCAATGGTATAATAAATGGCCCTTCAGTTTTGTTAAGGCCCACCCTCAGAAAACAAAAAAAAGTGCAGAACCAAACCCATTCCTTTGGTTTATACACATTTTATGTTATTTTTCATCTAAAATAAGTAAAAGTATGATATCTGTTTGGAGATGAGAAATTCACATACAAGAATCACATTCCATTGTTGAAATACATCTATTCCTGTGCATTAAACCACAATGCACCAAGGACCGGTATTTCTGGAAAAGCAAGGAAGATGACAATAAATATATTGTATTTGTGGCTAAAGCTTTTAATACCAAAATCATTACCCAGAAAAGGTATTTACAAAATGCAATGTCCTAGTTACAGTTTATGAGACATTCCTCAGTGAGCAGTTTCATATGATGACTCAGTCCTTTTATGTGAGAAATAGCTTTTCCTTTACTGGAAAATAGCAGTCAGTATCTCAGATTTTGTACTAATTATTAGAATATTTTACATGTTAGCCTGCATTTAGTTTCTTATAAAAGATTTCCTTTCTGAAGATGAGATTGTTATTTTGAATGAAATATACTAAAGATATGAGGTTTTCCAACTTAAGTGCTTCTAATGATTTTTCTTTGATTTATGTAGCCCTACTCTTCCTTCCATCCTCTCCACCACAACATATAGCTATAAAGCCATCAGTAGAAAGCCAACAAATAAAAAAGTTAAATTAATAATTGATGTGTTAGAAACATTTCAAAAGAAATATTAACTCCACAGGTTGCATTTGTGATATTAGAAATTGCTATATATCTCTTGAGATTTCTGGAAGGAGATCCTAAGAACGCCTGTTAGCATAAGCAACTGCCTCAGCATAATGTCAAAGCTGAAGCAAGTATGCTGCAGTTTAATTCCACTGGATGACAAACTTCAGGGTTCTTTCATATAGATACATTTTTAAGTCACCTTTAGCTAAAATACAAACACATTAGTTATGGTTACAAGGTTAAATTTAGAATCATAGAACCATAAAATTGTTTGGGTTGGAAGAGACCTTAAAGACCATTTAGTTCCAAAACTCCCTGACACAGTCAAAGACACCCTGCCCATGAGACCAGGTTGCTCAAAGCCCCGTCCAGCCTGGCCTTGAACACTGCCAGGGATGGGGCAGCCACAGTTTCTCTGGGCAACCTGTGCCAGTGCCTCACCACTTTCATTAAGATGAATCTCTTCCTAATGTCTTGTCTAAACCTCCCCTCTGTCATCTTAAAGCCATTCCCACTTGTCCTATCCTTCCATGCTCTTGTAAAAAGTCCCTCTCCAGATGTCTTGTAGGTCCCTTTAGGTACTGGAAGGCTGCTTTAAGATCTCCCTGGAGCCTTCTCTTCTCCAGGCTGAGCAAGCCCAACTCTTTCAGTCTGTCTTCACAGGAAGGATGTTCCAGGCCTCTGGCCAACACCATGGCTCTCTGGACTCGCTCAAGCAGGCCCGTGTCCTTTTTGTGTTGAGGGCCCCAGAGATGAAAGCAGTGTACAGAGTTCAGCTAGTATCTGCAAGGATACATTACTCTCTTATCTCAATTTTTGCTCCAGAAAAAATAGGATAAGAGAAGCCCTGGTGGTTAATGATAAAAGATAAGATCTTGAAGAAGGAAATTTACTTTAAAGCTTATAACACCAACAGTAAGCAATAAAACCTGAACTTTACTTTTCAAGCTCAGCTGAAGATAAATTATGGTCTCAATCTGTAAAGATCACTCAAACAAGAGCAAAGATAAAATGCCATGGACAAACACTGCTGTTTGACCAGTTAATATTTATAATATTTTTCTAGGGGAATTTTTACTGTTTTGCAATTGTTAACAATTATTTCATATGACAAACATTCTACAGAAATTAAAAATAAAAAAGTAAATTGATTTAATTCCATAGGATGGTATAACTAAAGAGACTATGTTATTACAAAGAGATTTCTCTTCAAAACTGAGAGGAAAATCAGATAAGCACATAAGATTTCTGAGAATGTCTCTTAACAAAAAAAAACTACAAAAAATACCATGAAATAACTTTTCATTATTACTGTATCTGTCAAGTAACATTTAAGTGACAAAAGAAAAAAGAAAAGTTAAGGTTCTTCAGACATCCTTCAATTCATTAGCTAATATTTGTTCCTAGAGATTGACTGGCATAAGAAAAAGTCAATCAATTACAATAATTGCATATTTTAGATGTTGGATGTGTTTTGCAGTTATTGATTATGCTTATTATGTCTTCCAGTCAGTGTTTTATCACAGAAAAGTGTTTCTTCTTGCTGTCTGTGAAATGATTATGAAGGACAAAAACAAATTAAGAACTCACACACAAGAATTTTCACTTGTTTACTGTGAGAAGATATCTGTGAAATGGAGGTAGAACAAATATGAAAACAGAGATCCTATTTTGTGCCTGAGTGACAAACAGTGCCATATGTTACAGTGCAAGTGGCAAGATTTTGGGTCTTAGATAATAATTTATTGTTTTGAAAACATAACAATAGTTGAAAAACTGGCTAATGCACTTACACCTTAAGTTTACTTCAGCATGATTTTGGCCCTATTAGGGTTTCAATTAACTGTTGGCACACTCACTAATCTCTGTTATCTCATTAGGAGAGAAAAAAGTCTAATTTTTTCAGGCATGTGAAGAAACTTAACTTACACCACCTGTTGCTGTTATTGTACATTAGTTGGACATGCAGATTCAGTGACCTAGACAAAAACATTTGTTTTACGATGTAGTATTCTAAAAGAATATTTTGGTGAACAATAAAAGCATGACTACTGACAGCCTTTGAAAGAGTCACTTACTTCCAGTGGCTGATATTTCCAAATTCTTGTGTATTGGAGGGGAATAAATGTTGCCTAGAAGCCATTTAACATCTTTTCTAAATATTTACATTTTGGTTCCATGGGATAACCTTGTAATTGTCTACACCTGATGCTGCAACTGTGGAGGTAATACTAGAAATCTTCGTGTTCTCTGTCAAACAGTCATTCCCTGGAAAAACGTAACATTTCTTAGTAGGTGATCTTTCCTTATTTTCTCCCCAAGGAATAAAATTGCTGGGTCTGTTCAGCCTGGAGAAGAGAAGGCTGAGTGAAGACCTCATAGAAACCTTCCAGTATCTGAAGGGGGGCTATAGGGATGCTGGGGAAGGACTCTTCATTAGGGACTGTAGTGATAGGACAAGGGGTAATGGGTTAAAACTTAAACAGGAGAAGTTTAGATTGGACATAAAGAAGTTCTGTACTGTGAGGGTGATGAGGCACTGGAATGGGTTGCCCAGGGAAGTTGTGAATGCTCCATCCCTGGTGGTGTTCAAGGCCAGGGTGGACAGAGCCTTGGGTGACATGGTTTAGTGTGAGGTGTCCCTGGCCATAGCAAGGGTGTTGGAACTGGATGATCTTAAGGTCCTTTCCAACCCTAAATATTCTATGATTCTATGAAAATAAACAACATATATCCCTAATTATGAAGGTCACAAAACCTCCAATTTTCATACCATATCTTAAAATTAGAGATACATTTCAGACTAGATTTTCAGCTCACATAAAATAGTGAATACACGTATTTCAGTATTCCATTTACTTGCTATGTTTACTTACATGAGCTGAAAAATAAATTGAGTTAAGCAGCCAAGGAACCAAATAATTGTTATTTCACTTGAAACACATTTGAGAGGCAGCAATGCTGGGCATTTTCAGACACACCAACAGCACCTATAGATGCTAAATAGTTAAGTGATCTGGACAAAAATCCAAGGCTACGATCTCACAGCTTTTGTCAATTTACACAGACACAATCAGAAAAGAAGAATACTAGCTACTGCAAAACAAGGAAGGAGGAAAAAAATATTGTTCGTGACACGGTGAATTTAGCAAATAGCTGGTGATACTTCCTGAAAGCAGCGAGTGTGTATTTACTTAAGATCTAGAGTGTTTATGTTCTCTCTTTGGTCTACTAGACAAAATTACTGCAACTGCAGAAACTGTAGAACAGTTTCAATTTTGAATTATTTATTTTTTGAGAGTTACAGGAATTCTTTGGTGTGTCCTTCCCCAAGCAAATTATCTTAAAAAAGCACAAAGAATTACACTGAAGTAACCAGCAATTTTTCTCTGTCTGAAATAGCATTAAAACATTGAATAAAATATTAACCTTAAATAGCATAAAGTTAAAAATTACTAAGTCAAAAAAGACTTTTATAAAACCAAGGCAAAACATTCTGAAATATGCAATTTTATTTTAATATGAAATATTCAATAATATGGTGCAATGATAGTATTAATATAATTACACGCACTTAATATAGTTTAATTTAATAATTTATGTTTATTATTGTAATACTTAAATACTTATATTTAAAATAATTGTACTACCACAGTATTGGTACATCCTGGCCCTTGTTAGCACTGCTTAGAGGTGCTTCATTTTCTTTACACTATGTGTTATGATTAGCCACATAGCTCAAAGGCATGGACTCGATTTTGAGAATGAGGTGCCTAAGTTATTTCACTCTCTGTATGTACTATAAGGACAGAAATTGCCCCATCATTATTCCATTATATTTGTGTAATCTTACCTGTATCTGTAAAAATATACATAGTTATAAAATATTCTTAGCATAAAGGCTTACTCTAATCTAAACGTCTTTTGGGTACACTATAGGAAGAATCTCTTTTGAATTACCATTGACTATATCATTATATTTCAGTGCACATCCTTTGTGAATATAAAGAACAGACAATTACAATCTCTCAATGCCCAATTCTTAAATATCCTTTCAGCCTCAGGAGAAAATGTACATCATTCTCTTAACAATAACACTGAAAACGTAATCCATTTTGCTAAACACCAACAAAAATTTTCGGAAAAAAAAGTAGATTTGCCAGTAGTGCTTTATTTCTTTTCCTACATTGGGATAGGACATGAAATCTAATTAATTTTCCAAACATTTAAGGGGTTAGCATGGTGGATCACTCCCAGATTTATATACGATAATTTAAAGTGGAAAGATATCTGCATGTGCAGGGAACCTTGTCAATCATAATATTTAGAGAAAAGGGGCTAATAATATTTGCTTTATCATTTCACTTGATCATTTTTTTTTCCTCTATTTTAACTGCAAACTCACAGGTTTTCTTTCTTACACTAGTTTTGTGAAGCACCTAGTACAATAGAACCTGACTTCCATTTTGATCTAAACATTCTAAACATTTCTATGATGAAAAGAATTACCAACATAACATAAAAAAATCAGTATGTCATTATATTACTATACATGATATAGTAGTCTCTGCTGTTGTTACAACATAACATAAAAAACTTAAATATGTCATTATATTAATATACTTGACATAGTGGTCTCTGCTGTTGTTTACAATAATGCTGCTTTGAAATCTTCACTCCTTTCTGTTATCTTTTAACTCTTAGCTCCACATTAGCTTTCTCTGTCGCTTGTAGGACTAAAGTGGTACACCTTAAGATTAGAATATCAGAGGTGAACTAGGAGCTCTGTAAGGGAGCTTGCTCTGTTTTCATGGAGGTGTCTATGTCACTGTTCTTCACCTTGTCTTGGTTGACACAAAGGCCATGTTTTCATTGTTCTGTTTACCTACTTATGTCAAAGCACAAGCTGAAGTACCTGGGAAATTCTGGAGTCTTACAGATGTTAATCTCGATCTTCCAACTTAGCTGTATGAGAGCTGTTAAAAACTAGCACAAAGTCAAACCATTTAGCATAAAAGGTGTTCAAGTCATAAGACTCTACTCAAAAATGGAAGTTTTCTGCACCAAAGTCTCAACAGGAAGTTGTGCTTGAGATCGATGCCTGGGCACTGCACTTCAGCTCCTGCTCCGAGTCTGATATTTTACTGAATAAGGGCATGAGGGAAGTACTGGTGCCATATCGAACTTGACTAGAAGATAACATGACAGAAGTGCTCCTGACACTGGTCGAATTTAGTAGCAGCTAATAGCAGCATAATAGAAGGACTGAGGATCAAGCTTAGGACAGTGCGTTGAACACAACAGTGCTCATCGTGCCTTACTATTCTTCAAGTATGCAATGAGAAAGTAAATTAAAACAATTGATTTTTGCTTATGCATACTCACACTGTCATACCACTGTGATAGAATAGTAATTCCATACAATATAATAAGGCTCAGAGTCAATGAGCAAGGGTGATGTGCCCATGAACTCAGGAAATAATGTAGGGTGTGACTGACTACAGCTGCTGAAGAGAAACTGACTTTATCTCAATACATAGGGGACTTAAGAGTGGCCTTTGTTTTACTCAGCTATGTCAGTTGGGTGGATCAGCTGACTACCTCACTGTTGAGTGGATCAGGTGGTGGTGTAAATATGTTATTGAACTCATTAGAAGAGTGTGAATGTCTCCCTGAGTCAGCAATACCAGCATGGGGGGAGTGTAACACAGAGTATAAACACTAATCAGCTAGCAAAAGAATGTTGAAAAAAGCTATGGGCTTTGGTTGGCTTTAACTCATGTATTCCTTCTCTGCAACTGGGAATGTCCAATATTGTAATGGTGAGCGTATTATAGAGACTAGCAAACGGAGATAGGATTGGTATTGTAATTGAACTGTGCATCGCCATTGCTGTATTTTGCTAAAGGTAACTTATATTGGGGGTTTTTCAGCATATTTTGTGTAATTCTGCTAAATCAGAAATCCTGTGTAATGTCAAATATCCTCAGTTAAGTACATTTTATTAAATTATTAATATTTTTTATTAAATATTACATCCTCTACACATAGCATACCTAAAAGAACTTCAGCAGAAAGCATTGTATTCTAACTGCATATTGCAAAGAGCAATATGCATGTATCATGGTAATTTGGCCAATCAGATAACAAACTGTTTTTATGCAACTAGTCTGTCCAGGATTCCTTGTGATGATGTTGAGGACGAGGGATGGCACTTGTTGAGTTCTACTCATCTTTCTAGGTCTCTCCATTTGCTGAACATTTTGGATTTGGATGTGGTGTTTTTATTTTGATAAGTTTTTTATTGGTTTTTTTTTTCTCTTTTTCTTCAGATGCTGAAACCAATGACTCATTTACATTTCTTTCTCATTCATATAAAATGTACCATTTATATTGACGATCTCTTATAGCTAATTATTTTGTCTTTGTTCTGTAGATGATGACATTCAGTTTTCTTTGTTTTCCAGAGCATGGTGGAGTGACCATGGTGAAATATTTGAATTTCGTGGCCTGCTTTACCTCCAAAGGATGCTGAAATAGCTCTTCTTGCACTTGTAGTTGAATTGCATTGTGTATAATGAAGTGGAACAGTTTATGAGGAAAATACCACAGATATAATCACCTAAACTTTAATAATAAACCCACCATCAGAGCTAAATCAGTGTTGCCATTTGGCTTTGGTTTATTTGGGGTTGTCTAACTATAATTTCAGTTACAATTTCTTTACTTTGCATTTGGAAAGTAATATAAATTAGAAAATAAATTATTGAAAAATGTGGATCAGTCAGAGCAAATGAGGGCTTATATTTAGCCAATCATTATTAACTTTTTCTAGATCTGTGAAAGCAGATATCAAATATATTAAATATAAAAGCAGCATATATTTATGCATTTTTCGATATATATAAACAGATGCCAAATGTATAGGATGTCAATTCAACAGATATCAAATAGGTAGGAGAACTGCTTCTAGGGAACACTGAAATAAAACAGAATGAATCTCTGAGTTTAAATCACACTTCTCAATCTTTGCCTTAGGCAATTCTGTCATCTTCAATAGATGATACTAAATTGTGCTTAGGAAGATTAACATTTATGCCTTGAGACATATTCAAGGGAGTTTTTTCTACTGTATGAGATTCTGTATCCCTACAACAAAACACCTCTCTGAGACTATTACATATTATCTAATATGCAATGAGAGACAGCGTGATCAGTAGGAAGGATGAAGAAACAGAGACTACAAGGTAGCAAGAGGGACCTATACAAGTGCTCTGAGTTTTCCAGTTTCAAATGATCCTTATGACTTCTCGAAGGCATACACTTCTTTTCCCACTTGTCCTTTTCTTCCTAAGGGAAGGAAACTATTATAATGGAAACTATAACAATGCAGTTATAATGTGCTCTTGTGTACTCACCAATCTCAAAGCAAAATTGAGTTGTATGTACTACAGAAATCATTTGTCATGAATTTTAAGCATGATAAGAAAAGCTACTGTAATTAAACATGAGAAGAATATGTAAAATATAAGTAAATTAAAGTTGATGATCTTGTATTTTTATTACCAACTCTGCATTTAGTTCAATAAAGGCTTCCTGAATATACTGAATTTCAGCTGTCCTTGTTTTCTTTAATTATAGTTTAGTAATGCAAACATTTCTAAAGTAATTTGCTGAGGATCATTAAGTCTAGCTTAATTAGCTTCTCATATATGAAAAGTTATCTGTAATGAACACTCTGAAATTAGTAACCTAATTTTCTGATATCTAGCTAGTAGTGGTACCATTACATGTAACCAAAATATGGAATTTCATGGACGGGGCTTTTGCAAAGCAGGGCAGTTTCTGCATACACACACTTTTGATATATCATGTGTCTTGTTAGAGTTTTTCATACAGGTTGAATAAATAAAGAAGCTTATTGATCCACTGTCCTTTTTTATATCAACAATGCACAAAGCAAGGTAATAATTCCATGGTATTTTTATTCATTGATTCACCTATTATTTCTCATTAATATTTCAGTAAAATAGAAACACCTTCCTGTTATTCTTTTTAGAATAATATATAAAAGCAGTGCTAAAATGGCAGGTATTCACCACAACATTTCAATATTAAGCTGTCATTTTCTCTACCTCCTGGAAGAATTTGGGATTGGATTTGATCCCATGCTTCTTGAAATCAATAGGAGCCTTTTTATTGATTTCAATAGAGCAGAAGTAGGCTTGTGGAGGCAGAGTGGCTTGAGTAGTTAAGAAAAATAGCTTTATATATCCCCAGCAGAATAAATTCCACTTTGGAATGTAATTTTGGTGCCCAGTGACTCGGCTTTTATAAAAAACATGGCTTTTGCCAAAAATAGTTCAGCTATAACAATAAGCACAACTATACTTGGCTTTCCTGAATGTATGCAATGAGACTCTTTATAATTCTTACCTTGTTTGATTTTGTTTTCTCTGCTCAGTGTTTGTAGACTTGGAAAGAGCTCAAGGGTTTGTTTAGTTTTCCATTTGAATCCCAAAAGGCCACACTCTACTTGTTGAAGGCATGAGTATTACTCCACTGCTGCCTCCTATGTGTCATTTGATGACCTCATGCTCTGTAAATGTCTTCTGTTTAACCCTAATGTAATCCTGAAACCTGTCTAATTAGACCAGCCTGAGAGATCAGTGCTACTCCGTGGGAGGATTACACAGGCTGAATACAATGTTCACTGTGAAATTAATTGCAGCAATGACATAATTACCACAAAATCCCTATCACTGGGAATTAACATCAGGATTGTTCTATGTTGTTTTGGTGACTGAAGCACAGTGAATATGAAATGCTGTTCTTTATTTTCACAATCCTGGTTATGTTTCTTGAACTGAGAGTGGAATGTTATGAATGTGGTAAGTGGAACTTTAACAGCCAATTCAAGTCAATATTCTGAACTGTGTGACAAATCTGAGGAAAAAAAAAAAAAAGTGAGTTGCCTACATGCAAATGGAGACAAGCACACTGTAATTCTCTTTTCTTGGTTGGTCATTCACTAATATACCATCTGAGTCCTAGACCCATGGTAGCTAAATCATATTTTAATACTGAAGGCCACTGCTGTCCTGAGAACTACCGTGAAGCCTAAACCTGGTTTTGATCTTGAAGCTTGATGGATGCTTTGTGTCAGGGCCCTGAGACTACTACCAGGCCTTACTGGCTTTGACCACCTGCCCATGGAACCTCCCCCTATACCTCTCCATGTGTCCAGGAGCCCCATTTCCACTCAGTTTTAGGGCCTTTATCCCTTCCTGAGCTGTGATCTAGGTATGCCTGCCTCCTGGCTAGTTTTGCAGATGGACACCTTGTGCCTATGTGGCAGTTTTGCCTCTGCACCAACCTGTTACTGCTCCTTACTTGAGCCCTTGAAGTGACCCTGAACCTGATTGACCAGTGGATTTGTCTAGGCTGTTGACAGTCGCTGTCATCAGTGCCCTGCTTTTCTTCTGCAGGACTACACCTGGGTCAGTGAGGGCATTGCCTGCTCTGGGGTCACCCCTGGCTTGTTCCTTCTTGTGGAGTAACCCTGTTCGTGTTGTTGACACCTTGAATGTTCACTTAAGGGTATGTGAGGTGCTCACCACTCTCGGTACTCTGGATTTGGTTTTCTACTTTAGAATTATTTGTATGTGAAAACAAACCTTGAATTAAATACAAATGCAATCCTGGGAGCAGGGATTTGTACCCAGTTATAGTTCATCCCAAGCGTCTGCTCTAACTTCTGAGTTTACAATATATCCTTCTTCTTGTCCTCTTATTTTTTGATTATTTTTTGTTAATTTTTTTCATTACTCTTTTAGCTTTTTCTGCATATCATCACAGCTTCAGCTGAAAAGGCTTTTAAATAAATAAGCTGTAGTTTCTTGGTTAAGGCACCCATTTTAAAGATCATCCTTTAGTCTGGGAAAAGACTTCTATCCCTTGAGCTGCTGTTACTTGTTATTTTATAAGTGATAGGCACCAGCTTTCTTTATACAGAAAGACAGAGTTCTAGTTTATTCTTTGCTACGAAAAATGTTCAATTTGGAAGAAGGTTCAGGGCTGTATATCTGAAATAGAAGAGGGCACCAGCTACTTTAGCATCAGGAAGGGTACAGAGTCAGTGTTTCCTCCTGGCCTGATGCAGTCCGATTCAGGCAGAATGTACCTGACTTTACAATGACCTCTGCTTATTCTGCTGATTGTTTCGGATTGTCAATTTGAGACGCTTAATTCTTCTTGGGACTTAGCAGTGGATTCTTGGGCTAAATCAGAGCTCTATTTTCCATGTATGATATTAGGATCCAGACTTGGATAGCACTGAGGTTTTGTTGCTGTTTTAAATCTCCTTTGGCCTGGAAAGACTTTAAAACTGAAATTTAAATGAACACAGTCTGTGACTAATGGCAAAACTGCTTTGTTAATAAGGCAATCAGCGTTCTGAAAAATTTGCATGTCAAAGGGTACAAACTCCTAAAAGCTAGAGTTTGGGGAAGCCATATAAAATAAGCAGCTGAGCATACAAAACGGCTGGAAAATTCCAGTTTTCCTAATGAATGTAATTATCAAAAAAGCACTTACGCTGCATGTTGGTACTTGGTATAACGCTTTCCTGTGTCTAATGGACTTACAATTATTTGTAGAACAAACCTGGACACTGAGTGTTCATTAAAATCTTGATTACACATATTTCAATCTTTAATAAATTATATTGAATACTAACCATCTTGTTGCATTAGAATGCTTCTCTCTATGCTGACATTAAGGGCAAAGAAGTACTCAAAGTTCTGGCAGGATATAAGCTTTGGAGTCTTTGGAATTGCTCCAAAGAAAAAACAAAATTGATGAGTGAAGTAATCGTTATTCCTAGAGGAAATGGAAAGAAAGTGAACCAGCTTTCAGGCCTACAAGATCTTCTCCAGGTTAGAAACAGAATGAACTAATTTATTAGTTTATTCATTTATTAGAATCATAGAATAGTTAGGGGTGGAAAGGACCTTAAGATCATCAAGTTCCAACCCCCCTGCCATGGGCAGGGACACCTCACACTAAACCATGTCACCCAAGGCCTCGTCCAACCTGGCCTTGAACACTGCCAGGGATGGAGCATTCACAACCTCCCTGGGCAACTTATTCCAGGGCCTCACCAGCGTAACAGGAAAGAATTTCCTCCTTATATCCAATCTAAACTTCCCCAGTTTAAGTTTTAACCCATTACCCCTTGTCCTGTCACTATAGTTCCTAATGAAGAGTCCATCCCCAGCATCCTCATAGGCCCCGTTCAGATACTGGAAGGCTGCTATGAGGTCTCCATGCAGCCTTCTCTTCTCCAGGCTCAACAGCCCCAACTTTCTCAGACTATCTTCATATGGGAGGTGCTCCAGTCCCCTGATCATTCTTGTGGCCCTCCTCTGGACTTGTTCCAACAGTTCCATGTCCTTTTCATGTTGAGGACACCAGAACTGCACACAATACTCCAAGTGAGGTCTCATGAGAGCAGAATAAAGGGGCAGGATCAGCTCCTTCGACCTGCTGGTCACACTCCTTTTGATGCAGCTCAGGATACGGTTGGCTTTCTAGGCTGCAAGGGCACACTGCTGGCTCACGTTCATTTTCTCATCGACCAGCACCCCCAAGTCCTTCTCTGCAGGGCTGCTCTGAATCTCTTCTCTGCCCAGCCTGTAGCTGTGCCTGGGATTTCTCTGACCCAGGTGTAGGACCTTGCACTTGGCATGGTTAAACTTTATGAGGTTGGCATCAGCCCACCTCACAAGCATGTCAAGGTCCCTCTGGATGGCATTCCTTCCCTCCAGCTTATCAACAGAACCACACAGCTTGGTGTCATAAGCAAACTTGCTGAGGGCGCACTCAATCCCACTGTCCATGTCAGTGACGAAGATGTTAAGACCGGTCCCAACACCGATCCCTGAGGGACACCACTTGTTACTGGTCCCCAGCTGGACAATGTACAGTTATGGATTTTGTTTAATGGTAGTTAAATGCTTCTATTTTCTGGCATGAACTTCTCAATTTTTTGTAATAAATAGCTTTAGTGTAGTCTTTTAGTTAGAAGGGAGGCAGGGTGTTGGTTTTTGGTTTTATCTTTGTGTTTAGAATGTTTCTTTGCATTTGTCTTCATGTGAGCCTGGTCTTCATTCTGTACAGACTTGTTCATGTACAGTCCTTAAGATACTCTCATATTTATGTTAACTATGAAAATATTACTCCCATTATATGAAGCCTTCTACAGTATTGTGCTCTGTGGGACATGGATAGGTGGGCCAGACAGAGGAGTTTCTTGGCAGACAAATAAAGGCATAGCTGGAGGGGACACACACCAACTATTTCAAATCCCAATTTCAAAGCCACATGGGAGCTGTCAGAGGAGGAGTTAATTTAAGGTAGTATTGTGTTTACCTAAGCCTGAGGACTGATCAGTGGAGACTACATCAATCATGAGTTACAAGATCTTTAGTGCAGAAATTCCAAATTGACTGTTTCATCCTTAGGGGTTGTAATGCTTTTCCGGTCAGCTAGCCAAACAACCTGCTTTGCAGTTAAAATGTGGTCATGTTTTCTTGCCTGCTAATGCAATGCAAAAAGAGAAAGACATTGAAAAGAATTTACAAGGATACTTTTTAGAATTTTACAAGAAAGCATTAAGTTCATACTCTTGCCTTAAGCAGAGCACCTGTCAGTAGAAATAAGTACTTTGAGGACATAACACTGTTCAAAGACAAGGTCAAATACTCTTACTGTCAAGGGCTAAGATGACACTGCAAAGCTGTTAGGACTTCTTTACCAGTAATTCTGGGTCTAATAAGGTCTGATCCCAGTAGCACTTACAGAAATAGGACTTCTAACTTTTGTAATGGGGTCAAGGCTAGAGCTTACAGCTACAGAAATACCAGTAAGAGTATCCTTTTGGAAAATACTTCCTTTTCATTAAGTTATAAAACCTTAAAAAGAAGATTACTAAGCAATTTTGTACTGCATGGGCATGGGATGAGGCATGCATCTGAGGAAACATAATTTAGGGGAAAAACTTGGTTTGAAAGCACTGGAGTCATTCTTATAACAGAATAGTGCATTTTGCACACAGGAGTCTTCCTCGCCTAGATTCATAGAATATCTCAGGTAGGATGAAACCTCAGTAGGTTGCCTAGGTCTTTCTTACCCCTCTAAAATACTGTAAGTTTCTTCCTGCATACCCTATGTACATCTTGCTCTCAAAATCTCTATTTTCTTCATTTCCTTAATTCTGCTAAAATCTTTCCTTCATCCCTTCCAACACTCGAGTACTAATGAGGCAGAACTTTCATACCACAGCTTTGTCTTTGGCTCTCTATATAATTTAACAATGCCACTGCTATTTCCCCTGTCTTTGGTTGGCCTGCTGGCTTTTATATAATGCATTTGCTGGTCAGAATTACATACAGCTGATTAGACTTGCAGGCTGTGAGATAATTCAAGTAATATGGATCTGGGGCTCTTTGATTTCTTCACTGGTTTTATCAAATGCTTCTCTGCCACTTGTAAAATCTTTTAAGGTCTCTCCTCTCCACCCTTTTGATAAACTCAGTTAAAATTGTCCAGAGGTTTGAAACTTATGTAGAGTATGAGAGACTAATGTATTGACAGTCAAATTGCTAATACTTGTTAAGAAATCAAGCTTAAGACAATTGTATATGTTTGATTATTGCACATACATAAAGGAATCTGGAAGTAGGTTTTTGTTTAATTATTATGTTTGAACAAATTTATATTTTCCACTGATTTACAGTTTTCTCTCTAGAACTAATATGTGTATGTGTATTTATACTTCTGTATGTATATAAAGATTGTTGGTGGTTGCTTGGCTATTGATATCTAATAGAATTGTATTAGTTCTGATTAAATCACTTATGCAGCAAATTGTTAATCTACAATTTTTAGCACAGGTAACTCAAGGGAAGGTCAACATAGCCAAGAAACTTGGGTGAACCTAACGCCAGATTCAGAGGCAATTAGCAACTTTAAACAGCCTCTAGGCTCAGTACTTGAAGTAATCATGTTAGAGATATTCTTCCCTAGGATTTTCCATTATGTTGGTGAGTTAGAGGAATAATGTAATAAATTATTTGTAGAACCATATTTTGTAAAATGACTCAGTCCTTGCTTGGTGATGACATCTTCCCCTTTTTCTTTCTATTCATATTGTAGTAAAGTTCCTGTGATTGTGCTTTTACAGGCTTTTTTTATTCATTTTTTTACTAATTTGAGAGTTGTATTTTAATTGAAATATACTTAACCTGGAGTTCTGTTTGTGTTAGAATGAGCCAGTCTTGTTGCAAGCCAAGTGTGAACATCAGTCTGAATCTACATAGTGCAGGTACATGATTTTTTTATACTACTGCAGGTAACTCATTTGATTAAAAAAAAAACAAAACCAAAACAAACAAACCAAAAAAATAAACCTCTTGGAACATGAATGCTGAAGAATGAAGTAATTACACTTCTTTAATAAGATCTTAATTACTATTAGCAGTAATGTGATTGGAAGCAAGTAGATAGATTAGTGCATAAATGATGCGACACCTTCTTCATACTGTAGCTTCACATCTGTAGATAAGTGAAGTTGTGTCATGGTTTTGTATAACATGTTTTCCCCTACAAAGTCCCTCTCTATATGTAGCTATATATGAAACTTATACTTTCTGTGCAATATGGACATAGAATGAAATTACGTTAAAGGAATAAAAATTTTAAGGTGTTGCAGGGCACTCTGCTTTAGGAAACTGAAAGTTAACATCCCTTTCTCAGCACAAATGCAACATCTTTAAGTTCAGAAGGCTGTTGGGAAAAGAGCAGTCTGGATGACTAGTAGAGAAAAAAGTACCAGGGTCCCTTTAAGTGTCTGTTCTCTACCCTCATATGGCTGTAGTATCTTTGAGAAAAGAAAGTCTCTGGAAAAACGAATGACATACTAATATGTTAGAATGGGGCAGCTTTCCCACACAGCTCTCTCACTGTCCTGGCTGGGCAGCTCAAGGCTATTCCTGTAACAGGTTAGCGTTACAAAAAATAGCAGAATCTAAGGATGTGTTAAGTGTCTATATAATTTTAGTTCGGTTAATTAAGAAAATAATAGTCAACCTTTCTGTTCTGCTCAGTCTCTACTAGCCAGAGTCCAAAGTACTGACCAGGAAATGTTTGACTATGCTGGTAGGAGACGGTGCACCTAACAACAGTGTCCTGTGAGGAGAGTAGCAGGCTGGAGATCACTCCTGATATTCTTGTCTTCTGCTTGGGGTGTTGCAGAATAGACAATAATACAGGAGGTACAATGGTCAGAACTTACAGGAATTATTCTTCTTTTGTGTTAGAACTACTGTAATTACATTGAAATAAATCTTTTAATTTCCCCATTTCCTCTTTCCCCTGAATTTGTGGTAAAATAAGAATTCAGATGTCTGTGTGCTTTCTAGCCTAAAAAAAAGTGGTTGAACTCTTTCCTTGCCAACACAAAATGTCTTATTGCCAATGGATGAACTGTCATAGAAATGGCTGTTGTGTCTTGATTTTTTTTTTAAATATCTGTAATAGCTACTTTCTGGTGATAAACTTCTATCATATTTGGAATTTTCTGCCAAAACAGCGTTCAGAAATATGTGGAAATTTGATAATTGAAGAACTTTGTATGAAAGAACCAAGAATGTATGAACACAATTTCCTGGCTACTTTAGTCTTTGGGATTGTTAAAAATTCTTTTTACGCTCTATTCCAGACAAAGCACTTGCCAAATAAGTAATTTCTCAACACACTCCCTAACATCACTCCTCCTTTGTAGCACTGTACAAAGAAGGTCAGTCTCACTAATCTTTTCTTTCACATATGGGAATACACCCAAACTAATAATATGAGCTGTCTGGATGAAGACCTATACCTGACATAAGTAAAATTTCTTAAGCATAAGCTTCACTCCCACTAACCAGTTTGGAGGACAGTTATGCACCTTTGGTTCAGGCTGCTTGGAGCAGGATAGCTAGCAAGATTTCCATTTTGTAATGGACTTCATGCAGAACTTCCGTTTTGTAAATTAACTTCACTCTTTGCTTTTTCTTGCGCTTATACTGCAACTTGAATTCTATTATTGTTGGGTTGAATTCTGTAACAGTATGGAAAGGGTCTAGGTTTCAAACTCATGGATCATCCTGGTTGATGATCTTAAATGTAATAAAGTCCAATCATTTAAATTGCATAATGGCTCATTTTGTTGTCTTAGTATATAAATATCTTCAAAAGCTTTTTATAAATGACCCACATTCTCTTAGTGCATAAAAGTAGCTTATGGATATGCAATGTGGCAATGACTTTTTTTTTGCCCTATGTTTGAAAACTTAAGTTATATTAACCAGATTAAAATGCTAACTTTGAAATGTTTACATATACATTTGACTTCAAAAATTATTACAGTTAACATTAGATCAATTGAATTCTGGTTAAATATGTTTTATAGAAATGCAGAAAACAAAGTTTTCTATAAAATCTGGATTTTTAGAGTACAGTTGTATAAATCGTATTCATTTTATTGTAGCATTTCAACTGTTTGCCTTCTGGAAGATTTTTGAAATTGTAGATATACAAAATCCAGCACTGACAGTTTGTTTTGGCTTGTTTTCTTTTGAGTGGGGATTGAAACTAAAGAAAAGTGGAACGATGTGAAATTTAAATTTGCATAGCATTTTCCTATTTATATATTTTTCATAAAGCATCTGATGTTAGTAATTTTTTTAACACAGAAACTCTTTTGTAGGAAATGAAGGCTAATACTTTTGATTTCAGTCAATATTTTGCTCAGCCTACAGAAAAAATCCACATATATAACTTGACTGTTTTACTTACTCCCATATTTTGAAGGTATTTCAGTCTCTACCAGGGAAAGCTGAAATTGTTCAATATCATAGATGGTGTTCTGATACACTTCTGAAGTAAACTCCAGGAGAGCTATATTTAGTCTACATATATATATACACAGGAAGAAATAAGCTACTTCTAGTGCCATTTTACTTGTCCTGCCTTTGCTCAGGAGCTGCAGGAAGCACCGAGGGGAGTGGGGAGAATTCACAGAGACAGACATCATCTGTGTCCCCACACACCAGGGGTGCAGCGCTCACCCACAGAAGGCTTTTATCCATTGGAAAAATAGTGACTGCTATTTCCATGCCTGATAATTGGCAGTTATATAAGAACAGGTTCAGCTACCTAAGCCTGAAATTTCCCAGCAGCAGAGTGGTGTAGTGCTGGTACCAGTTGCCCTGGAGGAGGTCCCTACTAGCTGTACATAGCTCCTTGCCTCTTAGGAATGCAGAGCACCATGTGCGTATGCGCATGGAGTGTACAGAAACATGCTTACAGAGTGCCAACTATCACTGATCTGGGGGCTGCTAAAACTTGACAGTGGAGAGAGAGCACAGGTCTTGAGCTGCTTGCAGTATATGCTGCAGGAAAAAAAGGCAGAGTGGGGTGGGGTATTGGTTTGGGGTTAGTGGACGGTAAAGATAAAAGTAAAGATTCATGCAGCGTGATAGAGGGTAGGGTTGGTTTGGCTGCTCAGCATGGATAAGCGAGAAAAGGCAGAAAATCTTGTTTGGGGCTTCCATATGGAAGCAGTAGAGCAAAGCCATTCATGATCAGTGCTGAACAGCCCTGTGAGCTAGCACATAGCCTGCTTTTCTGATTGAGCTATCAGCTGCTCCTGTTATGTTGGTAAATTATATTACAGATCTCTTGAACACATTCTCAGCCTGCCTCACGGTTATACCTAAAAGGAAATTCAGCTAACAAAATGGGGGCAGAAATCTTCTAGGTTTTAAAGCTCTTGATTTGGGCTTTCCTTAAAGATTTGTGACTTTCAGCAAACCCTGTTTTGGCCCCTCACTATGGATACACAACTTCCATGGGAGAGGCATCCACAATTACCCCTTTCTTGTTATCAATAAAACAGCGAAAATAGTCATGCTTGCCTTTGTTTTCTTACCACTGTAAGTCTCATTGAAATGACTTAATTTATTATCCCACTAATTCAAGTAATGGTTTACCTTTACCGTTCTTGCAAGAGAGATAATATACAGAATTAGTCCACTCAGCTCATCTACCTATTTGTCTGTTCTCAGATAGGTTTAGCATTTGGTCATTAGTTTTATCCCACCTAATAGCTTGCAGTGCTACGCATTAATTACCTTCTTTGTGAACAAATTTATCCTGAACCACCTTGCTGACCAATCTTTTCTTAACTCTGGTTCATGTCCTTTGTTTTTCGGCCCATTGCTCTGTCAGTCTCAGGGCAGCTGCCTTTTATATGCCCTTTTAAAGTACGTTTCTTAATTATTGTATTCTGCTAATCATTTCCACCTTAATTAATATAGGCCTTACCTGACCTCCTTTCAGAACTCTTGCTCCATGTAACTATCTCAATTGCTCACTGTCTCCATGTTTGCTCTTACCATCTGGTTAATCAGATTGTGTCAATTATTCTGACAAATAACTTGGGTGAGGTCCACTGTAGCCATCATTAAAAACTCTAGCTTTGGGACTAAATATCACACATTTGTGGCCAAAACCTATGTCCTGCCATGAGTCACCAGCAGATAACGTCCTAATGTTAAAAATCCATTTCTCATCACAACTCTATATTCATATTAAATTGTTGTCAGTACTTTATAAAAAACTTTTAAATGCAGAAGGGACCAAAGATAATTCCAGAACATTGTAAAGTAGCGAGGCCTAATTAAAAGAAAAAAGGTTCCTAGAGACTGTGAATTCAAGTTATATGTCTTTGTCTCAACCTGCCAGTTTTTTCACTTTTAATCTTACGATTCTCGCATTCTGCTGTGGGGAGTGCACAGCTGTGCTTAGCTGCTGGCTAGGTTAAACCAAAACACTGCATCACTTGTTTTATTTTCATGTCTTCCCTCTTCTGCCAACTATCTTTCACTTATTAAACGTTTCTGTTTTAATCTTGAATTCTAACTTTTCTTGCTTTTATTCTTTCCTCTCCCCTCATCCCTGTGGGGAGATGGTAGGAAATTGGGCGAGCAACAGTGTGGTACTTGCCTGCCTCCCAGGGTTAGCCCATAACAGCTAGTTATATGAATAAAGCACAGTCAGGAGATGTTCCTGTTGAGGGCCCCAGACCTGGTTAAATTTTGAATCCTTATAGCAGTAGTTAGATTGCCTGGGGACTAGTATATAATTCTGGCCCAGTATTCCTTCAGTGTTAGTGCTCTAGTTAGACACAGGTTTTGACAGAGGTAGAAACTCTGAGTGCAAAATAATAAATGAACAAAAAGTATACAGTTCAGGACAGACATATTCCGTACCAGTTTATAGAGATGTCTGGTTTATATTTCTTTATTATGAAAATGCATACCATACTGATTAGGGTTTTGTGGGATCTTGTAATACGTAACAAGGAGGTTCTGTTTGCAGTTCAGCCCAGAAGGAAACTAAGATGTGAGTAGCACAGGGAAACAACTCCAGTATAATATGGGGATCATGTAAATTTATTTCATTTTATGTATATTGTATTGATTTTATTCTCAGAAACTTGCAAGCAAAATTGCTGCACAGTATTATCATAGTTGTTATATTTTTCAATGTCACTTAATGCACCTATTTTAGCCACACACACACACACACACACACACACTCGGTCTTTGTCAAAGTGGTTCCTGCTACCCTTGAAGGACAGGAACAAAAATGGAACAAAACCCAACTGAACAAAGCCAAAAGCATATTTATTACTGTACAGACAGTTAACTAACCATTTGAATTATGTTCCTTAAATTCAGTATGTCTACAAGGTTCAGAGCTTTCTTAAAGTTTGTCAGTAAAACAAGTGACCTTCTCTTATTGTAATATTTTTTTCTTGTTATAAAGAATAATTCTCATCAAAAAAAACAAACAGAGAGTACCATCTCTTTTTACATTTAGTTTCATGACTTTTCATGTTTATTTTCCCAAGCCTTTCATAAAATATTCTTGGTTATATATCCTAAAATGTACAGGGATACACTAAAGGCTTTTCTTTCGCTTTCTTCATTTAAATATGCCACATGTGCATGAATAGCCATTATACCATTATAAATTACTTTTATAACCTTACAATTTTCAATTAATATACTCTATCCCTGTATAATATCATGTATACCCTATCTATGTACAGTATGGTGTAAGTGAAAAGTTTTTACTGGAAGTTTATTCATAAGTGGGATAGTTTATGCATTGCATGTTAGCAGTGCATATTAACATTTTGAGAATTATTCTAAAACAGCCCTAAAAAACCTCCTTGTCCAAACTTCCATGCTTTTACTTCTTGCAAAATTTTAACATTGGTATTAACCTATTAGTAATGGCAAAATTTCATGCAATAAAATGCCAGAACAAGTTTTACAATTGGATTCAATAATTTATATAGAACTTGACTCTGTCATTATATTATTGATGTGCTATTGAAGAAATTGTCGCATAGTGTCAGATTAGTGAGTAGCTGCTATTTAGTAGAACCATTTAAAATCTGTGTGTTGTCAGAGAAAGTGTTCTTGGCTACTGGGGAGTAGAGGAAGTTTTTCTTACCTCAGTTATTTCTGAACACAGTGTATTAATGAATCTTTGCACATAATGAAATTAATAGCTAGATGCCATTCATCAAAAATACACTTGAACCATCTTTTATACACTGGGATCTTTTATGGTCTTCATTAATCAGGGTATCATTGAGGATTAATTAATTCTTAGTACAACACATATACACATCTGGAACAGGTCCTTGTCAAGGATTTAAGGCTTAAGAGTGTCTTGAAACAGATCTATTACTGTATCTTAATTTTTAGTTATTATTTCAAACACCAGAGGTATAAGTGGCAGGCTATGAATTAAAAGTACAAAGCAAGAAGGAGGTGATCCTGCCCCTTTACTCTGCTCTCCTGAGACCTCACTTGGAGTACTGTGTGCAGTTCTGGGGTCCTTAAAATAAAAAGGACATGGAGCTGTCGGAGCAAGTCCAGAGGAGGGTGAAGAGGATGATCAGGGGACTGGAAAACCTCCCGTATGAAGACAGGCTGAGAAAGTTGGGGCTGTTCAGCTTGAAAAAAGAAGGCTGTGTGGACACCTCATAGCAGCCTTCCAGTATCTGAATGGGGCCTATAAGGACACTGGGGAGGGACTCTTAATTAGGGACTGTAGTGGTAGGACAAGGGGTACTTAAATGGGGGAAGTTTATATTGGATATAAGGAAGAAGTTCTTTACTGTTAGGGTGGTGAGGCACTGGAATGGGCTGCCCAGGGATGTTGTGAATGCTCCATCCCTGACGGTGTTCAAGGCCAGGCTGGACAGAGCCTTGGGTGACATGGTTTAGTGTGAGTTGTCCCTGACCATGGCAGGAGTGTTGGAACTGGATGATCTTAAGGTCTTTTCCAACCCTAACTATTCTATGATTTTATATTATCTTTTGTATGTTTGACTTTGTGATTTTTTTTTGTATTAATAATTTCAAATATTTTAAATCAATTTTTTTTGAGAACATTTGTTATCTTATTTTGAATATTAAGTATGTCAAAATAATTCTAAGCATAATTCATAATTATATGTCTATTCTATGGTGAGTTAACCTATTTGATAAAAAAACAAATGCAGATAGTAAATCATTTTTTATGTTTCCTGGTTGCACCAACATATTTGTAGTAAAAAAGAAAAAAAAATCCCACCAACTTTTATTGGCGTTAGTGAGAAAATTGAGATAGGTCTGATCAAGGTGTTTTCGGCAGGTTAATATGACTGGTTATGTCTGTTTCTAGCAGTTTTTCATTGAATGAGATGCGATAGAACATACTGGAGAGGAACTGCAATTTGGTGGAGTAGTTTTCAATGAAAGTCTGCCCTTCATCCCAAGATATTAGAAATCATTACTAACATTCCCAGTTTCAGGGCTTACTGATCTGATGCTATTGTCAGCTGTGGTTGAAGTTGATGTGGGAAAAGAGAATATTATATGACAACTATGTGAAATAGCCTGCAATGTTCTATTCCTTTTTTCCACTTCAGCTTCTTTGGGATGATATGGAAAATGAATACTATCAAGTTAAAGTTTTTTGTTTTTTTTTTGTGACCTGACATTTTATAGGATTATAATTGAAAACATTACTAGTTGTTTTCTGCCTTAAGTAGCAACATTTCATCATTACAAGTGAATCATTTATGACTTGGAAAGACAAAGAGTTCAGAGAGCCAAGCCAGCTCTTTCAGAATTGTTAATTTCCTCAAATGCAAATGAATTCTATTGCGGTAATGGATATAAGCAGAAATAGACAGTACAAATCAAATTTAGGTTTGTGCAAAGGTAGGGAAAAAGGAAAAAAAAATGTAATTAAACTCTTGAAAATTGAATATATGAGCTGACAGTCTAATTGGAAAGAAAACTCTGGAAATAAGCAGATGGTGCCATTAACTAACTAAATTATGGGCCATACTGATGTAATAAGGATTGTGTTGCCATGAATCATCTCACTAGTACCTACATCCCACGTTTTTGATGGTGTGTTAATGACTTCACAAAAACACTTGCAGTTTTTAGTTTTTGTCTAAGTATTAAGTCAAGGAAGAATAAAATCTGATTCAGTTCTGGAGGACTGAAGCATAAGCTTTTTTTAATTGCAGGCTTTCAGAACATGAGATGTAAACATGTATAATCTATAAAACAGCCAGCACTCTTCAATGATTCAAAATCAATAAACAGATGTTAATGATTTGAATGTGTGTCCTTAAGCCAGTACTCAGCTTCCACCAATATATAAAAAATGATTTGTAAGAATTCAGTTATTCCTATTCTTGATGGAACATCATCCTGCTGAGCACAATGTGTCATAATTTCAGATTAGCTAAAAGGGGGAGAAAGGATGATGGAAGAATACAATCTATATTAGTGAGTTTATCAAGAAAAACACACTTGCAGAAGGAATAGCGAGTACACCTCAGCAGTAAAAATGTCGTGTTTGGCAAACCAGGTAGTTCCTCAGATGGAAACAAAAATACGTGCACTCCTAAATGGATGAAAATTTGATATTGAGGTGTGTAAGAGTCTTTCAGACTGGGAAAATTTGTTCTTACTTGTTTTTAATAAAAAAGCAGGCTGAAAGAAAAGTTTACACAAAGTTATAGTATATTCTATACACTAAAACTTCCATTGCAACTTTTGTCAGGCATTAGGGATACATAGGCATCAACCAGAACCTCATCATGGTGAGTAAGGAGAAATTACTATTTATTATAAACACCAAATGGTTGTATTTAGTTTTCAGTAACTACTTGTTGTCTGTAAATGTGTCTGCTGAAATACTATTAAGAATATTATGTACAGTTTTCTTTGCGTGACCATTAAACAACCAACATTTTCTACCATCTAGTAGGCAAAATGAAATTCAGGACTGAGAGGTGTAAACATTTGCTCCTTCTAAATCTATTAAAAATGTGATTCAGCAAAACGCTTTAAATGAAGACTGGAAATATGGGTTAATAAAAAGAATAGCAATAATGAAAATAATATCAAATAATGAAATGCTAATTAACAAAATATAAAGCTACTATTTATGAAACAAAAAGGTTGTTAACTGAAAATGACAGAGAACTTATTAATGAAAAAAGATTGTTGATTATTACAGTGAACTATACAATTGCAACCTGAAATTTATTGTACCCTATGAAATTGTTACAAGTCCCTGTTTTCTCTTCCTTATATTTGCTTACTGGAAACTTCTATATACAGGTACATACATTACTCTAATCCCCTGCAGCTTGTTGTTCAGTTTACAACTAGGACAATCAATATTACCTGAGAGATAGAAAAGGTTACTTTCCATAGACTTTTGGTAATAGCAATGAAATTTATCCTGTCATGTTTTGTTTGCCATACACTACCATTGCTATGTAGAATGCTGTGGAAGACAAGGAAAATGCTGCAAAGGCAAGAAACAAAGGCAGTAGTTCTTCCATTACTCTAGAATCTTATACTGCCACCTGCTTTTTTGCAAGTTCCGGTGATAAAAACAGTATATTGCTACACCGCAATAATTGCTCAGGAAGCTCTGTGTTGCTTTGTTGGACATTGCTGACTGAGATGGAGAAGAACAAATTTGGATTTAAAGAGGTGTATTGAATGGAAGATGTGAAATAAATGAATACATTATAACAATTGTATTCCCAGTATTCAAGGCTAAAGATTTTACTCCTGCTTTGTCACATAGACGTCAGAAATGGGATTTTAACCTCGAGAACTGAGGTAATGGTTTTCTTTCTGATATCTTCAGTCTGGTGGAAAAGTAGCTTTGAGGGACAAGTATTTTTGAAAGTCACTGGTAGTGTAATCCTAAAATAAAAGTTTGCAATCTCAGATGCATAATTAACTTAAAATTTTGCAATGGTAATGAGAAACTGAATTTATTACCTAAATAAGTCCTGGTTATGTCTGGCTTGCAAATTAGCTGTAAGTGTTTAAATTCAGTTCTTAATGCCTCAGTTTAAGAGTTGCAGTTTCAAAACTTTTATAAGGACCTCTAAATTGGAAGGATTTTCCTGAGAAATAAATCCAGTTTTGCCTAAGTGTACCTGTAGCTTTGACCTGAGATGCATTTGTACATCTACCTTTATTCTGTATAAGAGAAATACATGACAGAGAAGGTAGTATAGTCAAAATGAGAAGATTCTTTGCACAACAATAACAAAAACCAAATTCCAAATTTATGGTCCACATTTTTTTTGACCCAATAGTACACACTAATAGTAGACCCACAGGTGTGCAGAAATCTTCACACATTTTCTTCTTAAAAAAAAAAAAAGACTGTTCATAAACCGTAGTATTAAGAAAAAAACAAGTTGAGAGTACTATTAAAATTTAATAAGACAAAGCCAGCAGAATTTTCAGCTTGATCACATCCACTAATGCAGATAAACTGAAGAAGTTCTTAGAAGAAAGAGGAGATAAGAGACAGCACTTCAGTTGCCCAGTATTTCTCAGATATTCTATAGGCACTGCAGGTAAGTTTTAAAGCATCTAAGATATTATATGCATGAACTTTACTTTTACAAATAGACCCTTAATTTGATTTTGATGTCCATCACATTTGAAAAATCATGGCAGTCAGGTGAAGTTCCCGACAACTGGAAAAAGGGAAAACTGGAAGAAGGGGAAAATAGATGACCCAGGGAGCTACAGACCAGTCAGTCTTACCTCTGTGCCTGGCAAAATCTTGGAGCAGATTCTCCTGGAAGGCATGCTAAGGCACATGAAAAAAAGCAAGGTGCTTGGTGACAGCCAGCATGGCTTCACTAAGGGGAAATCCTGCCTGACCAATTTGGTGGCCTTCTATGATGGGGCTATGGAACTAATGGACGGGGAAAGAGCAGTTGATGTCATCTACCTGGACTTGTGCAAAGCGTTCGGCATTGTCCCACAGAACATCCTTGTCTCTAAATTGGAGACATCAATTTGATAGGTGGATCACTCAGTGGATAAAGAACTGGCTGGATGGCCACATACAAAGAGTTGTGGCCAATGCCTCAATGTCCAGATGGAGACCAGTAACAAGTGGTGTCCCTCAGGGATGGGTGTTGGGACCAGTCTTGTTCAACATCCTTGTCAGTGACATGGACAGTGGGATTGAGTGCACCCTCAGCAAGTTTACTGATGACACCAAGCTGTGTGGTTCGGTTGAAACGCTGGAGGGAAGGAATGCCATCCAGAGGGACCTTGACATGCTTGGAAGTGGGCTGATGCCAACCTCATGAAGTTTAACCATGCCAAGTGCAAGGTCCTACACTTGGGTCAGAGCAATCCCAGAACAGCTACAGGTTGGGCAGAGAAGAGATTCAGAGCGGCCCTGTTTAGAAGGACTTGGGGATGTTGACAGATGAGAAACACTAACGTGAACTGGCTTCAGTGTGCACTTGCAGCCTAGAAAGCCAACCCTATCCTGAGCTGCATCAAAAGGAGCATGACCAGCAGGTCAAAGGAGGTGATCCTACCCCTCTACTCTACTCTCATGAGACCTCACTTGGAGTATTGTGTACAGTTCTGGTGTCCTCAACATAAAAAGGGCATGGATCTGTTGGAACAAGTCCAGAGGAAGACCACGAGGATGATCAGGGGACTGGAGCATCTCCCATACGAAGATAGTCTGAGAAGGTTGGGGCTGTTTAGCCTGGAGAAGAGAAGGTGGCATGGAGACCTCATAGCAGCCTTCCAGTATCTGAAGGAGGCCTACAAGGATGCTGGGGAGGGACTGTTCATTAGGGACTGCAGTGTCAAGGGGTAAGGGGTTCAAATGTATAAGGAGAAGTTTAGATTGGATATAAGGAAGAAGTTCTTTACTGTGAGAGTGGTGAGACATTGGAATAGGTTGCCCAAGGAAGTTGTGAATGCTTCATCCCTGGTGGTATTCAAGGCTTGGTTGGACAGAGCCTTGGTTAACATGGTTTATTGCGAGTGCTCATATCAGGGGTGTTGGAACTAGACGATCTTAAGCTCCTTTCTGACCCTAACTATTCTATGATTCTATTCTATGATTCTATGGTTTCTAGTTTGGGTAGCGTTTTTCAACATCTTGAATTCTCCACAGAACCTTTTGTAAATGCGTATTTTAGTGGCCCTTATAGCCTGAAATTGCAACAATGAATTAAAAAAACAGATTTTTTTTTTTTATTTTGTGTGAAAATGTTTTACAGTAATTGAGCCTGTATAAAATTAATGATGGCATTTATCTCAGAGTGTCCTTTAACTGTAAAGAATGACTTCTTACTACGGTGCCATATGCCTTTACCATTCAAAAGACTCCAGTAGTTTTATCCTTTTTTCAGACAGCACCGTATTATACATAAAATATTCATGGTACACATACACCTTGAAAAGCAAAACTGAAGCAAACTTATCTATCTCTCTGTGCAGTCGCAGTGGTTAAGATGTGGAAGAGTAATTCATCCTTTCAAAGATATTAGCAAGTAATGTTAGAAAACGAAATGTCAGCTGCACCATATGCCCTGTAAGTGTCATTTGTAAAATAGAGAATTTTTTTCTTCCAGAGGTTGTAGTCAAAATTGCTTACTTGACTTTTAAGGAAATTGAAAATATCTGTAATATGAGAAATTATCTTAAAAAACCATCAAATCTTATTTTAATTTGTTTTCTTTTTTAGTGAAAAGTGCTACTTGCCATGGGGAAAGGACTTGTATTATTTTAGGTTGTGTACATGTAGAAAAACATAATAATAATAATACATCAAGTCTGAATGTTTCAATTAAAAGCCCTCTTTATTTCCTCAAATATCATACTTTTGCAAATCTCTCAAGCCATCTCACACCCTTCAAAGTTTTTCTTCCTGTAAGTCCTTATAATTGCAGCAAGACCTACAATGTTATAGGTTTTTTTTTTAAAGGTATTCTAAATCCAATCGTTTTACATTTCAGGCAATGGAAGGATAATATATTTATTTAAAGACATCTGGTTTGCCATGTTGTTGTTATATTTAAACTATTTGTCCCAGACCACTTCGATTGATTTTAAATTTTATTATCTGGCTTGTACTAGAACTGTGTCACAGGAATTCAGATGAGTGGAT
Organism: Neopsephotus bourkii; assembly: GCF_033783945.1. Lineage (NCBI taxonomy): Eukaryota > Metazoa > Chordata > Aves > Psittaciformes > Psittacidae > Neopsephotus > Neopsephotus bourkii. The sequence continues at coordinate 622,973 of NW_026901388.1, forward strand.
GGTCTGATCTGCAACAGCATATGCAGTATTTGTGCTATTTAAAGCATATGATCAAACTCTTGTAATATACTGTGGCAATAAATAAGCTCACATTAGTGTAACAGTGTAAACTTTCAAAAAGGGGGGTTTGTAGCATTCAGGTTTATATTGTAATGTCTAGAAGACTCTTATTTTTAGGTAATGCAACTTTCTCAGTACTGGATGTCTTCTCTGTCCCTAGGTTGTTAAGGAGTCTTATGTATAAGGTATACTGTGGAATTTTCTTACACATTGATCACCTTCGGAATCACAAATTCATATCAAATACAGCACACTGTTTAGTTGGAAGCAGGTTATACGTCAAAAGGCAGTTTATCAGACATTGTAGCCTATACTGTACAACTCTTCCAGATTGAGGTACATAGAATCATGAAATCTTCTAGTGAGCTAGTTGGAGACTGAAGCCTCAGGAAAATATTTCTTTATTATAGTCCTTAAAAAATGACTATTTTCCAAAAACCTGTTGGGCAAATTTTAAAGGGAAATTCATCCCCCAAAAAAGCTCATTGGAGGAGGGGTTGTATTTTTTGTGTGTGTGTTTTTAAAATGCTTAATACAATGAAGGTGTCAACTCTGACTTTAAACTGAAAGTGATTGGGACACTGAAATAAGATGTCAATGTTTAATTTTTCTTGCTCTTCCTTCTTTGAGGAAGTTTGTGAGGCATTTTTCTGTAGTATATTTTTTTGTGAAAGGCAGAAAATAAAGCTTAAAAAAGTTGAAGTGGAGGAGCTTGAAGACCTTACCTATTCAGCCAGGAAAAAAAAAAAATTGATGGAGTCTGTAGGGCTGCGCAAAATAACAGATGCTAAGGTTCTGTGATAAACAGTTTGTAGACAAATTCACATCTCCGTCATTGTGGCTAAGGTCCAGAGGAAATGAAGGCACATCTCTCAGGCTGTCCCTCTAAGCCGTCTCTCAAGGAAAGTAAAAACAAGAGTTCGTTGGTACTTCAAAAGACTACTAAGAAGTAAAGAAGTCATACTAGAAGTAGGGAAGATTTTCAGACCAACAAAGAGTAGATTCTTAAATGCTGTTTTAAAAAATACAATATTACATTATTTTAGGCAAAAGCCATTCCGATACAAAAGTTAAAAATGGCACTTAACTCCATTTATTTTTCAACTGGTCTGGTACAGATTGGCAAAGGCTGATTTTAACTATGCAGAAATGCTGTGTGAGTAACTAATAAATATCAAGACCCAGAATGGTTAGTTTGACTAAAAACTTTTGGTTGGTTGCAAAGAGAAGATCTAAAAACACGTATCTGGCCTAAAACAACTCCAGATCATTATTATTATTTTACTTATCACTTATATCTAGTTAATTCCTCCTTATCCTAACCCTGGCTTCTGTTTGTTCATAAAGAGAGGGTGGAGTAGAACATCAAAATCTACCAAGCAATAAAAAAAGTTGAAGCTTCTTGTGTAAATTCATTGGGAAGCCAACAAAATAGTTTCTAAATTTGAAAAGTTCAGTGAAGGAAGGAAAAAAGACATGCTGAAATTTAAATTGGCATATTAAAAATACTTCTGCTTATATAGTGTGGTGTCTGCTCTTGAATGAGACTTTTTTTTCTGCAATAAAGAACAGATCAAATGAAATGGATCAGTAACTCCTCATCTGGCAAGCTTCCTGATTTTTCAGATAATAGCTATAAAATATGCTCTTGCTCATCTGTTAGCTCTCCAGACATCTGTTGCAGTTTCCAGACTTTCATAATTGAATCTGCAATTATGTTTAATGTTAAAGGGCTCACAAAACCATGCCTCTTTTCCATTTTCCAAGATTTTGTCAATAATGTATAAACAGTAACTGGAGACTTCTTGGACAGACGATCTCTTCTTGTGGCCACAAAAGTCTTTACATCCCATGATTGAAAAATATGAATCTCTCTTGATCAAAGAATTGTTACAGCAGATTGCTATGCTTAATGAAAGGTAAACCTCAAAAGTTCATATTGGGAGTTCAGATAATCATCCATAACCTGATGTGCACACTTAAACTAATCAGGCAGAGAACTGCCCATAGGATTCATAAAGCTTCCTTTTTTGGATATTCATTGATAGTGCTTGTGTCTGATTATACAACTCTTGTCATGAGCAGGGAAAAAGCCATTTTTGATTCTCTACTTTCAGAAAATACAGAATATGTGAATTGCAGAAAAAAGAAATGCTGAAGAAAAACTGATTTAGAGAAGGATTTCTAGTGACTGACAGATATCTGAAAATCTTATGATAGAATGGAAAGAAAAGAATAAACATGAGAAGCCTGTTTTAGCACAGGGAAGCAGTCAATTAGCAGAATGAGGCTGCAAGTAGAAAAAATTGACAATTCAGTTGGACTAGGCAGAATCTAAGGATCATTAGGGGAATATTTGCAGGGCTAGCGTGAAGTGGAAGTTCAAATTTGGGATAAAGATGTAAGACACAGTAAGTCAGTAAAGGATTTTAATAGGACAATAGGATCAATAAAAATTGAATAGTCTGGAGAAAGAGTAGATGAATTTATGTATGAATGGTGAACAGAACAGAAAGCCAAGATCAGTTATACTTAACAGGTAGCAATGAGTTGAAAGATCTTATTAGTTTTGCAATGGCTGATTTAATATATTGTAGGTACCAACAGTGTGGCAAGTCCCTGTTTTTGACACTACAGAGCAAAACACAACACATCAGACAATTCATTACTACCTCTTTTGCAATTTAATTCATTTTCTTTCTTATCATTAAAATTGATATACAAGGCCAAAGTACTGTGTCTTACTTCAGTTTTGAACACTGGCAAAAGGAGGAGGGAAAATTTAATTTTACCTTTTAATTTTGCCTTTTTCTTTCTATTATCTGGGAAAATAAGTTGTTCCTAGAGCCTAAGTGACACCCATCCTGTGAGTTTGCATAGAACAAGGCAGTAGAACTAGAAGTGACAAAAACAGTTATAAAAAGCTTTTTCGTTTTCATAAGAAAAGCCCTTGATTGGGTTAAGTCTGGTCTATTTTGCATTAAATTCAGAATTGTCTACTTTCAAAACATCTCAGAATATGAGCTGATGTTTGGAGACAGACCAGTGGAAATAAAAGTCCAGATGCACTCTGTGATCAATGTTAATTTTTCTAAGCCTTCAATTTCCCCTCTTTCATGCTTTTCCTTCACAGTAAATCTTGCTTCCTTTCAGGACACATGATAATGAAAATGTCTTACTTATTTTCATTTAATTATCTTGATTGCCACTGGTACAATTATCTTCAAAAACATCATACACCTATCCTCCTGCTTTCATCTTTTTGGAGGCATTACTCTTCAAGGTAGAAAGGAAAGCAGTATCTCAAGTCAGATCTACTCTTTTACACTATTCAGCTAACACAGCTATTTAAGACAAAAATCTGCTAAAATTTTCAATGCCTCTTAAAAAGTAGTTTATAATAAATGCAGAGTTATGACAGTAAGCACCAGCCTAATCAAATCTTTCTTTATCCATTTCAAAACTGGATAACAGTGTTGTATATTATTTCTGTGCTCAGGATTTTGATTTTAACAAAACCAAAGGCTGGAGAAATCTGCAGATATATATTACCTGAGAAAAGCAGTGTGACTTCTAAGTTCAGTACATTAAAAGCATTGGATCACTTACCTAAGGAACATGTTCCTAGCATGCAGAATGCCTATGGCCATCTAAATAGTTGATAAATAAAATAAAAAAGCTTCCTGATGATCATAGTGATTTGGGTTTGCTGTTGTATGAGTGACAGCATTATAGCTATGATTGAAGAATTAGGTTTTAGGCCTAGTTATCTGTTAGCAGTCTGACCCTGTGCAAACTCGTGACAGCTTTAATGTAATCGAAATAGTTTTCTGTTTGTTTGTTTTCATCTATAGTTAATTTGTTTCTTACTAAAGAATGTTATTTCTCTGGAGAGATCTGTTTATGTAGCTGAGTCACTAATGTCAGAAAAGATTTTTCACCTAAAGTCAACTGCAATGCAAGATCTCTGGAAAACAACTCTCATTTCTAGCTTGCAGTCACTCTAAGGTCATGAATTTTAATTATGTATTTGGAAAGAGAAAAAGCTTAATATATAAGTGGTAGCTTGTGACTTCTGGTCAGTGACACAGTGGCTGCACATCTAAAGACCTCAGGGCAGCAGTTACAAATGTCCTCAGCATGTACTGAATCTTGGCACTTATCAGGGTTGTCTTGATCTAGCACTGTGAGGACATGATGTTGCCACTACAGGGGCAGGGTACTTTGAATGAAGCAGAGAAGCTTGAAATACCTTTTTCTTTTTTCTCTAAGTAAGCAGTGTAACAGAGGAAACACATCTTGTTTCAACATCTTGTTAGTGAAAATCCAAAATCCTCCACTTAACTAAATCTCTGGTAAATTCCAACATCATAAATGCAATGGAGTAAATAAAATGTGATTCAGTGATATCTAATCTGTGTTTTGGCAGAAAACAATCTTTTGCATTCATATGTCCGAGGACCTAAATGATATTTAAGGTGCCTTTCAACCAAAACCATTATGTGATTCTATGATTTAATGCACCTGGCCTCCAAAAAAACTCACTTTAATTTTTAGTTTAAAAGTAATTTGTATTAAGTCATAGTAAAGTTCCCTCAATACTTTGATATTTATTTATGCATTAATACAAATTTTGACACACTTTTTGACTAAAAACTCCTAGGGATGTTTCAGGTCCTTCATAGAAACTTATATTCTGTGTATTCTCCGAGTATTTATGAGGCAAATAAAAATTTTAAGTCAAATATCCTCTCACACACATTCACACATTTTCCTTTATTTTTTTCCATAAATATAAACTGTAGCTGTATATAATGGAAAAAACTAGAAAACAAGAGTTTGGAGTATTAACATTTACTTTTTCAAAAGTAGGTTAATACCATTTTACCTGGTTTCCCTGAGGCTATTTCTCCTAAGATTGTTCTTTATAATTTCTTTTTGGTACTTTTTTTCCCCTTCCTTTTTGATTTAGAAACATCCTAACCTTTATTCTGCCCTAGACACTTCTGAAGACCTTTCTCCACTAGAAGAAATAGGGCTGACAGTGCTACAGTGACTCTTCACCCTTTTTTAGTATGTTATGATTGTCTTGACATTAACCTTTCCTTGCAATAAAACAAGAAGAACCTTAAGCTCTGAAAACAGCTTGTGTGAGAAAAATCTTCAGCATAGAGCAGTTTAGATTATTTTCATATTCACTATAAAAAAAAATTTAAAAAAAAATCTCCATTAGGCAAACTCTCTGAGACTGGGAAAATATTTATGGATACACCCCTCTCCTCACCTCTTTCTTCCTAGGTTTTCATTTAAAGATGTTTGTAATTGCTGTGGAACGGGACAATTAAGTATTTGAGATGGTCCCATCTGAGTAGCACAATAAAAGCAAAATATGCTAATTGCATATACAGTCTTCAAGATGGATGGCTGATATAACTGGACAGTCTCTTCCACAATGTACAAAATTCCTAATGTCCCAACATGAGTAGTTACAGCAATACTAATGTGCTAATAGATGTTCATAACAGTACTGTTGACTTCACAGAGCTCATAGCCAGGGTTATGGTTTGAGTAGGTAATTAATTACACTTCATAAGAATCCAGGACTGTGATACTGAAGAACACAAGCCCACAACCGTTTTAAAAATGTTCACAATAAGTTTTTCTCTGAAGAGAGTTTTTTATATATGTGTGTATATAAGTACTGGTACATTGTCATCCTGCAAAAGGAAAGATTTTTAGCTGGAGGAATTGACTCATTCACTTAATCTTTTTTCATTTTTTTCCTCAAGTACTATCAGCTATTTTAAAAGAGCTAATACTTGTCAGACCCCAAAAATGTCAAAAGCAAATGCAAGCTTTTATTTCCATTCTTTTAAACCATGTTAATATACTTCATAGCATTAATTTATTTAGAAATGAAGCTAGAATTTCTTGTCTACAGTATTTTTATTTTTCTATTGCCCCATGAGCAAAAGGACTCCTTTGCTGTCTGTCATGCTTTGTCTGAAAGAGAATGAAATATCTGCTATGTCATCTTTATCTAAATGGTAGCAAATAATACTCTTGGTTTTATTTTGAGCTAAGAGAAAGGCAAGAAATGGAAATTTTTGGGGAATTCTTTTTGTTGTTGTTATCATTTAGTAAAAGCCAATCTATGATGGGATAGACAGGTGGATGGTTTGCAAGGTCAGTTTACAGTGACCTCTTTTTACACAGTGTCTAACTCTAGAGACTCATTACAAACAGATTTTCCTCAAGTCTTGACAGAGGTTCTTTTTCATGAAGATCCAGGTGGCTTTACTTTTAATTTATTCCTGAAAACAAAACAGAGCAAAGGCACATACCAAAGGAAACAAGCTTTTCTTCAGAAGCATTTTTTCATTTTATGTCACCTGATATTTGTTTTTGTGGTACCATAAGTCATTCCTTCTAGTGTCTCATTCAGTCTTAAAAGGCTACCAGCCTCATTTGCTTTTCTTTTGCTCTTTTCTGTCTTTGAAAGAGACAGTCATGTCAATCTATCTGTAATTCAGGTGTTGAAAGTCCAATTCCTTCCAAGCTTTTAAGGAGCAGAATTACAAATATGGGTATTATCTTGTAAATGCCAATTTTCACAATCATATATTGGCCACTTATTTTACTGCAAGCTAGATATGACTACTAGGGAATGACTACCATGTGACAAAATTCATAGCATCTGGACTTAAATGAACATTGGTCAAATATGTGAATTGCCTATGAATTTTGGATTCTAAAAAGTGTCTCTTGCAGCAAGCAAAGGTCAAAACCAGTTGGGTGGAGATCTGAAATAATAATACACTATATGATAATATTTGTAGTCAATAAGCTTTACTTAAAAACTGTGAAAAAAAACCAAACTCATAAATGGACAGGCAAAGGGAATATTGTGAAGATATCCCTGTTGCTGCAACAGGTACTTGCGCTGGGAACACCCACAGTGCCAATGTGTTTACAATCTGTGTCAAAACTGAAGATAGTAATTTGAAAACACATCAGTAAAAGAAAGATGTTTTGCATATGAGCTCTGCCTCTACAGGTAATGGAATTAAAATTGACCTGAACTGCTGTCTAAGAAAACAAAAATTTCATTGGCTGTTAAAAGTAAACCAAATTGTATGCAGAAAGCTAGGAAGCAAAGACATTCCTGATTGAGGACCATTTTCTTCTAGACATGGGAAGAAAGATATATTAGTACAGTTACAAATTTGGATTCTGGTGTTTATGAAAAAGGACAGCTACAGAAAACATTTAAAGAAATTACATATAGGCGTGCTGGTACATATGGAGACAAAAGTAACATTTCTGGGACAAGATGGACAAAAAGAAAAAAATCCGGTACTTGTGCTAATTCACGTTTTCTTCTTTTAGAACAAGGACTTTTTTTTTTTTTTCCACAGCTATTTTTTTGTTGTAAGGAATTCTTTTTGAGCTGTTATGACCCTAATATTTCCATTTGGCTTTCCCCTGCTTCTGATTGTCATCCTTTTCACTTGCTATCTGTTGAAGTCTACAAGAAACTCATGAATTGTCTTCCATTTCACTAAACTGCTGAATACTTGTGTCTTGGCAGATATGGAGTGAGCCAAAAACTGTGTTGTCTAGCATCATCACTTATATTGGCATACGAGGTCATTATTGCATTGAATAACTTCCCTACAAACAGCAGAACCTTAGTTTAGTGGGATGTGGCTAAGCTTAGTTGGCCAGTATTCTGAAGAAAAGTTTGACTTCATCTGCGTAAGGTGAAATAATGTTTTTGCAAACACGTTAGTTAAAATCAGATGTGTTTAGTAATAACTACTACCATAATATTATGTGTCACTTGAAATTGAAAGCAGAAAAATATATTGATCTTCAGTTTTATCAGGGTGAATCTGATGCTCAGTTCTTATTATCGTTATTAGGCCTTTGCCTTCTCCTTCCTAAGTACACCTGCCTGAATATTTCCCTGCGTCTTCTCTATTTCCTAAAGATAATACACAGTCATTTGTCCATATTCACATATTCTCAAGACTTTTCGACTGTTTGTAAGTTGGAATGTTAACTTCAAGTACTAAAAATAAAACCAAGGGAGATTTAGTGAACGATAAAGTTTTCATTGTCAATTAGGAAACAAAAGAAAAGGTTATTTTTGTTTAAAAGAGTCATTACATAAATCTATCAAATAAATGTGCTGAACATACGAAACCACATGATACAATAACATTGGTTTTTCTATTTTGTTTATTAAAGTTAACATTGGATTTACACATCACTGATTTCTTGACATTGTGCTATTTTGACTGGGATAGAATTATTTTCTTCCATAGTAGCTTGTATAAGACAATGTTTTTGATTTGTGCTGAAAACAGTGTTGTTAACACAGGCATGTTTTTATTACTGCTGAGCAGGGCTTACACAGAGCCAAGGCCTTTTCTGCTTGTCCCATGACTCCACCTGTGAGTAGGCTGGGGCTGCACAAGAACCTGGGAGGTGGCAGAGCCAGGACAGCTGTATGATTTAGGGATCATACAGACCAAAAGTCAACTGACTGAAGGGATATCCCATTCCATATGATGTCATGCTCAGCAATGAAAAGATGGGGAAAGAGGGAAGAGAGGAAGAGGGAGGGATGTTTGGAGTGATGGTATTTGTTTTGCCATGTAATCTTATGCTTGATGGAGCCCTGCTTTCCTGTAGATGGCTGAACACCTGCCTGCCGATGGGAAGTCATGAATTAATTCCTTATTTTGCTTTAGTTTCACACATGGCTTTTTCTTTACCTATTAAAGTGTCTTTATCTCAATCCATGAATTTTCTCTTTCACTCTTAGAATTCTATTCCCCATTTCACTGCAGTGGGGGGAACTGAGTGAAGCTGAGCTATCAGCAGGAGTTAAACCATGATGGACATCATAAACTGTATAGTAGCACTAATCATACTGGCATTATGATGGCATCATTTTTGGGAAAAGGGACATTCTGGATGTTTAATTAATTTTAAAAAATGACCAGTGGGAATTACATTATGACACTTTTGAAATTAAGCACACTCAGGCAGTTATTTTATGAAAACTTTTAAATACCCTTGATAGTCTTGTTCTAGTGTCTCTCATTTATTTGATTCAGCTTTCCCATAACACAGTTAGTGTCTTTCTAATTTAAATGTACTGTGACTTCATCTACAAAAAAAATGTAACCTTTATTATGACCAGCATTTTAATCTAAAGTCTAATTTGTTTATCTGAATCTTGTTCTTTAGGCATAATGTACTTTATTATAGTAACTGAAATAGAATATTAAAGATGATTGCAAAAATACTGAAATTATTTAATCTAGTTTTACATTGTTTATGTCAGTAAACTTCTGTTGAATTCAATTTGGGAATTGCAAGAAAATGTCTTTATAGAGTTTTTCATATGTCTATAAAATACAGAAGGGCAGAGATCCTCATTTTACAGTAGAGTTGCTATATCACAGAGTCTGGATAATAACTGAACTTTACCAGTAGATTTGGATTTTAATTATTCTGTTGAGGCAAATGTCTAGCCTACATATTACTGTTTTAAATACCCTTTGAATCTCTCTCCTGCATTTTAAAAATCCGAATTTCAAAAGAGAGCACACCTCTTGTAATAAATAGAGTCATCAGGCTTTATTTTTACTATTTGTTTACACAATCTATATCACAATTTCTTTATAATCCTTTTTATATGATACAAACTTTTAAAATTTCTTTACACAGTAAACACTAAAATTACATTTTTTCTACTGGAAATGCTAGATACCATAGGGAATTGTCGTGGTTTAAACCCAGTCAGCCACAGAGTTTCTACTTCCCCCACCTTTTTCTCTCCTTCCCCCTCCCCCCTTAAACATGCAGTAGATGACCTTTTCTGCCAAGAATTTGTTAGACTTGATTTGAAGATTCTGTACAAATTAGCATAGATATGTTTACATATCCATACATCTTTCTGTTACTTACACCAGGGGAAAAAAGATAAAAAATAATAACTTTAGATTAGATTATTTATTTGCTCTAGTTCACTGTGTTACTGTGAAGCTCACCGTGTTACTGTGAAGCTCACTGTGTTACTGTGAAGCTCACTGTGCTTGAAGGAAGGGATGACAAACATCAGGCTAGATAGTCAAGGCTGAAAGCATAAGAAGGATTTCTTCTTTTGGTGGTAGAGTTAGGGTTTTTTTTTGTGTGTGAAACTATTTTCTGAGCTAAGGAATATTCTGTCTGGTAAAGTGCGTCATCTGCTAGAGATCTACTGAGGGAGGAGAGAAACATTTTGTCTCTGATCATCAGCACTACTTGCAGTCTCTGGATTCTTTTCTAAACAACAGCAAATAAAGCTTATTTCTTCTTGCACAGCTGTTAACTAGGTCTGACTGAAGTACAGATTACTACAGTTTCATAGTTGAAGACTAAGAGTTTCTGTAAATGGAAATAATCACTCTGATAATTTATTGCCTAATTAATTTGAGGTCTAATGTTATCTAAAATTTTGTCAGGCTGGCTCCACTGTGATTTCCTCAATCTTTATCAATACTGAATATCTACTGGCTAAACCAGAAAATTCTGTCAGGCTCAAAGTGACTGCTTTGGCTAAAAAACGTCACTTCAGTGTGTCACTCAGTGACAGCAGAGTTAGAAAAAATCTTAACAACAGATGTAATTTTTTGTCACTATTTCAAGAATATAGTCTGTAAGACTAAGAAGGTGGCACTGAAAGCAGTGGAGTTGCTAGTGGTCTCGTAAGTTACACCATCCTTGCTAATTGGTTGTGCATGCACTGTTAGGATGTCCTGACACGCAGTAAATAGCAGCAGCTAAAGCTCACAGCTGTTAAGTAACAGTGTCTTATGACATTTGCTTTCAGCTACCTGTCCATGCTTTTCATACAAATGTTTTATGTTCCTTCAGAAGCATTCTTTCCAGGGCCAGGGATGTCCAATACCAGCATGTTGTTACGCTGGGGCAGGAACAAAATGCTCACAGTACATTTGCCAAGGAACCTTACCTTTAAGGGAAATTTGTATAAATGTCCAGAGAAAATTAAGCAACAGCTGTATATATGTTGTGGGGGGAAAAAAAAAAATCCAACATGCAAATAGACACTAGTGTGAAAAAGTGGAAGAACTGAAGATGGAGCGGTTGAATTTTTCATGGATTGGCAAACTCTAAGCTTAATAGGAGCTAAATGGAATAATTTCACTGGAGGATGTAAATAAGAATACAGAAAGGAAAAACATATAACCAGGTCAATTAACTGTGCTGCCAGGTTGCTATACCCGATTAGTCTGGATGAAGGAAATGACCACTTTTAAAGAATTCTCCATGGAGATAACATGATTGAAAGAAATGAACACTAATTAAGCCAGCTGTTAAACTTCTTAAGTCCTTCTGTTCCACTGAGCTAATACATTTCTGAACTATTGTTTAGACAACCTGCAAATAAGTAAACCCCCAAATGCTTTCCAAATCTATTAATCTAGTCCAAGAAACCTCTCTCTGCTTCAGCCACATTGGAAAGCTACATCTACACATTACAGACTGCTTTGCTAGTGATGAAAGTAATTATAGATCTTTTATGTTTTAATGAAGGAAATATAATTCTATTTGATCTTTCTTGGTCTGACTGGCTCCTTGATCCTCAAACGCCCCTTTTTGACCTTGAAATTTTAAACAAAGTTGGCACTCTCATTAACTGCATTAATATATGCCTGTATTATTTTTTAATAATCATTCACATTAGTTGGAGCTTTTGTCTGTCTCCCCCACAAGATGGTACAGATATGGTAAATGTACATGGAATCATCCCAGCTATAATTTTATATCAACTCCAGATAATTTCCTATATCAAGGACATTTTACTTCTAAACTGGGACTGTGAAAATCAGTGTTAATGAGCCTCCCACTGACCATAAACCTTCTTAGAAGTAAGGAAATGGAACTCAGTTAAATATAAACTTTTGTATCTTCTGATGTATAAGCATGATTTGCCACAGTATATTTAGGGGAACTAAGATTGTGCTTGGAGCCAATCAGCATCTAGGCCAATCTGTACTGGATTTGCATAATACACTCACACTCCTCCTCCATTCCTCTTTCTGCGTATCTGCATAAAGCACCGTGTTCTGCTCCCATGGCAACTGCTATTGTTTGGGAACTGTATCTCTATTCATTCAAAAGCCACCTTGATTTATATGGGGCCTTTCAGAGTAACCGGTAGGAAAATAATTTTTTTGTATTTTTAATTCAATTGACACAGAAGAATGAAACAAAGCTACTGGGACAATGTAAGCAAAGGAGCCAGTGCCAGGCAGAGAGGGCTTATGCCTTTCATCTCAGTCCAAATCTAGCAGTAACACACTGAACACACTAAAATCAGAGAAAGAAGCAGCTACAAATTTATCAGTATTAACTGACGAGTAATTAGCAAATTTTGTCAAATTGAAATTGATGATGGGAAGGAGCTTTAATATTTGAAATAAGACATATTTCAGGCTACTTGTTTATTATTTCTCCATACTTTCTTCTTATCCTCTATCTTAGTCAAGGTATTTCTTTCTATTCCAGTTCAAGTCTGCATTATCGAAGAAGTCTTGAAGTTTAGCTGTATATATTCACAGGTTTGATTCAATGTAATAATTTCTAAGCAGCTGGAAGTGGGGATGAACAAGGTTAGAAAAAGTATTGTTTTCTATGTGTTGATGAAAAAAATGGCATTGGCTGTGGGAAAAGGTAATTAATTTTTTTTTGCCTTTTTTGCCTGTAATTTTCCTGGTTCTGCACACAAGATAAGCGCAGATACATTTGCCTTGATACATCAGGGATTTCAAATGTTACTGGTGCAAGCAGGTGCCTTCTAAGAATTATTATCAAGATAACGGCTATCGTATGATGTCTGGAGTATGAGTACAGGTGACAGATACAGGGGAAATTAGTTGCCACTAATATTATATATGTATATCTACCTGTATGTGTAACCAAGACAGATGTATAATGGAGAAGTCATGATGAACTGCAACCATTTCTGACAGATGGTCATGCATGTCTTTATTCTCAGTACTGTGCCAAACCTGATGAGCTTAACAGTAGTCAGCAGCCTAATTTAAGCTGGAAATAAAAGACAGACAACAAAAATGCATGGCATATATTTCATTTTTGCCATCATTTTCTCAAAACTTGTTGCTCTGTATATCAACAGAATTGTTTGCTCAGAATTTAGAAAAATGGATTCCCTAGATAGGATCTTCAGAATAACGTCTAGATATTAGTATTTATTGAAAACTTCAGCTTATTTTTGCAGTTGTTGATTCGTGGTCCCTCAGAAGTAATTTCTAAAATTGCTGTGTCATTATAGGTCCTAATTTCATTGAGGTCTGCTGACCCTGCAGCGTGAAATTAAATTTGGACTGCTATGCTTGAGGCTCCAGTGTATACAAAGAATTTAACCCAATTTGGTAGAATTAAATTCTAGATCAAAATGAATGAGATACATCAATATTGGCCACCCTTAAGCCAATTTAAGAGCATCTACACAAGGGGTTTCACTAGTTTCAATCAATTTAGGAATTGATTTAACTAAATTGTCACAATTTCTTTCTGTAAACAAGGGACAAGTTACGTGAGTTTTATATTGAGATGTTATAAGTACTCACAACATCAGGAATTTCAAATGTTACTGGTGCAAGCAGGTGCCTTCTAAGAACTATTATCAAGATTATGGCTATCACGTGATATTTGGAGGATGAGTACAGGTGACAGATACAGGGGAAACTAGTTACCACTAATATTATTATATATGTATATCTATCTATATATATAATCAAGGCAAGATACACAGATCTAAAATTACAGGGTCTGTCAAGCCTGTCAAATTCAGGAAAGAATTGTAAAGCTGTTATGGTGAATCTGATAATGGATAGGAAGAGACTTTACTGTAAATTGAAGATATCACACTGATTTTCTGTTTATTTTTATCACTGAATTGCTGAAATACAAAAATTTTCACAGGTATTTTAATAGTGCAGCTCAAACCTCTGTTACTGACAATACCAATTCAGCATCTGTTCAGCATCTGTGCAGTCCTTGCCTTTCTGCTAGGAATACTAGACAAGCTGTCAATTAACGTCACTTTTGACTATGCATGTTCAGCCTGTAGATAGCTATTCTCTAGGAGCCAAATGCTCCTTCCTTCATTGCAAAGTAGTATTCTGTCATTAAACTAGATGAGGTCTGAAGTGATACTTGGGCATCAGTTCAGCTACTGCTCATAAGGGCAGACTGACTGATGTCAGTGACTGTGCATGCTTAGTAGTCTAGTCACCATCATGGAAAGCCATAAAAACTGGAACACACAAATCTCTGTGTGTGTTTGTATGTATGTGTCTGTATAATGTTACCAAACCTCTAACTCTTTTTTTTTACCTTTCTCTAACAAAACTGATGCAAAGGTGTCACTGTTGGAAAAGAGTGAAAATTTTGAAAAGATAGAGTAGTTATATATGTATAACTGGTAGAAATGATTATTTGAGAAATCCATAAATCAGTAGAATGGTTCTGTCGAAACTTTTAGTTTCATACCAGGGTTATTCTATAACGAATGATACAATGGTAGTTTGGTAGCAGAAAGTAACACACCTGTGTATGGTGAAGGGTATAAGTGATAAATTAGGAAAGTATATTGTAAGAATCTATTCAAGTAGAACCTAGAAAGTAACACACCTGTGTATGGTGAAGGGTATAAGTGATAAATTAGGAAAGTATATTGTAAGACTCTATTCAAGTAGAACCTAGAAAGTAACACACCTGTATATGGTGAAGGGTATAAGTGATAAATTAGGAAAGTATATTGTAAGAATCTATCCAAGTAGAACCTAGGTATACCAAAAGGCAGTCAAGGGGAAATAGGAGGGCAGCTGACCTCCACATAATGGTGGGAACACGTCCAAAGAACAGAAAGTGAAAAGGACAAGCTGAGGAAGACTTCTTACTTCATCCGAGGAAGACTACTTACTTCATCTGAGGAAGACTCCTTACTTCATCAGGACGACCACCAGAGGGGGCTGCGCAAGCGCAGAAGAGGCTGATGTCGCAATGGACTGATGTAGGGCATACGCGTGATTAATGATGTAATCCGTGTTGAATACTGTATAAATTGCGAACGCGATGTGACGAGACGGAAGCCAGATTTGGGCGCGTGCCCCTGGTTTCCCAGCGCTGCAATAAAGCACCTCATATAACCATTCCGGTGGTTATGTGTCAGTTCCTACGCTAACATCACTGTCCGGAATAATTTTTCATCACTGACATTCTGTTTTCACATTCATTTTCAGCATTGAGCTGTATTTAAGGAAGCATGAAAAATTAAGACCTGAATATTTCAAAAGATGCATGAACGTGAAGATGGGTGCTTGAAATTCACAGATCTGTCACAGCACATTAAAGAACTCCAAAAACTCCTTAACTCCTTAGAAATCCTTAACTGTAATCCAGCGGTTATAGAAAATAACTGAAATGCAATCTATTCTTATTAAGGAAACCACAATTTTCTTAATGCTCTAAACTCAAAATAACTGTTTTATCAAGTGAACTTTCATTTTTAAGTGCCATTTCAAGTGTATGGAATGCAGATGCCCAGGTGCTGCCAGTGGGGTGCAGAGAAGAAAGAGGGGAATGAGGTGATCCAGGGGGTGGAAAAGGAGTCAGGAACAAAGGGTTGAAGTTGAGCCTGGAAAGAAGGGAGTGGGGGGAATCTATTTTAGGTTTTGCCCTTGTTTCTCACCATATGAATGTGTTTTAATCAGTAATAAATTAATTTTCACCGAGTTGAGACTGATTTTACAGTAATTGGAAAGTGATCTCCATATCTTTATCTGTTTGCTTTACTTTGTCCCACTGTCCTGTTGAGGAGGTGAATGAGAAAGCAGTTGAATGGGCTTCAGGCTTCCAGCCAAGGTCAACCCAACACATTGGGGTAAATTATAATATGGAATAAGCATGTTTTAGAAAGACAAAATTGTGGTAAACTTTCAACAGAAGTTCTGGAATTTATGGCAGTTATGAAGACAGTAATACTTTGAAATGTTCCATTGTGGTTTGGTTTGTAAGGGTTGCCATGAGGGAATAAATTGTGATAGGCCTTCACACCTGCCACTGCAGAAAAAATGGGAAGAGTAGGGTTCTGACTTATAGAAAATAGTTGAGAAGCTGTGATGATGAGAGTTGAAGTGTTGATTACGTGCTGTCACTGTTGTAATTTCAACAGTCGTTTAAATGAAAGACTATTAAGAAAAGGAGACAATTGGGTTCTAAAACATTATCTCCTCCCTCTTGAAATTGTTTGAAAAGTCTCGTTTGCTGGTGTCTAGATTAGAAAGAAATCCTCCCAAAGTGCATACACATGATTGCTTCCTTTAGTGACAATAAATCTGATAATTTGGGTATTAAATTTATTTCAGTACTTCTAGATTTATTTGCTTTTTGTGATGATTAGGTATAAAACTATATGACACTTTATTCAGCATAATTATATTAAACTGACGAGAAAAAAAAATGAGCAGTCAAATTCTTTCTTAACCTCTCTTTTTACTCAGCTAAAACTTGTCACAAATTAGCAAATTTGTTGAATAAAAAGTTTTAGGTGTTTTCTTTTGTGGGTTTGTTTTGTTTGTTTTTGTTTTGTTGGGCTGTTTGTTTGTTTGTCAATATATTTGTTATGATTTTCAAAGTTATTCTCTTCAATATTTTTCATGTCAATATATTTGTAGTAATTTCATCTTTGCCTATGTTTCCAAATGTTATAATGCTTATGTTAACTCCCATATTTATGCCAAGTAAAGATTTTTTCCATATGACATTGTACCAAATGACCTGAAATACCAAGGTTTATTGTATTTTCTGTTGCTTTATTAGGATTTTTATCTATGATAAATTTGAAAAGAATTAACAAAAATAATTCATCCTATTGTTTTCTTAGTAGATTCTTCTATTTTTTTTTCTTTGTTTGCATATTTCTTCAATATAAATTCTCAAGTCCTGACTTTGCTGAGATCGATTCTCTCATCGCTTTATAAGAGTATATTTAATTGCCTCTAACGATATCATTATATCCTACTCCTACAAACTGCCATGACTCATGTTTTATAAATCAGTTTTGACAACTTAGTGTTTTTAATTAACTGGTTCTACCAATATAAACATGTCCCAATCTTTTTACAACTTCTTTTCAAGTATAAGCCTCTACTTGTGTGCATTTTTTTATTCTGTACAACCAATGTAAGCATCACTGTTACTGGAAAATCATGAGGGAAAATTAGAAATGTATATATAAGTATATATATCTGCCTAGATTGCCTTTAATTGAAAATGTTCCTATTTCTTTTTAAATCCAGATTGACCTTTGGGAATTTTTACTTGACCACTAAGACCATCTTTCTCTTTTCAGTTCTGTTTCTTAATTGTTTGTTTATTTTATTTTCATATCCTTCTTAGGCTTAATATATTTCCTGAAACACTTATTTACCCTTCAAGTCTGAAGTATTTCACTGCAAGAGATGCATGTTCCAGATACACTTCCACATCTTTCATTTAAAAAAAAAAAATCATCCATATTCCAACAGTCCAGTCCAGCTGCCTTGATTAATTTCTTTGACTTATAAGAACTGTCTATTTTGAATTAAAAAAAAAGATAGAGACAGTGTCATGTTATTTCCTTTTCACCCAAGTGAAAATTATTTCCCTAGTAATGAATTTTTATAGCATAGATGATGCTTCCTTAAACCAAGCGAAAATAGCAGCCACTCTTCTTAATTCATTGATATCCTGTAAAGAAAGCTGATGGGTATCATACTCCAATGTTATCTAAGCCTTTCCATAATTAAATTAACATAAAAAAAGCTTTAGAAAATTACTTATCAACATCTCTCTCAAGAACATAGGAACTATCATAATTAAACAATGTTTCTGAAAGAGATCCAAAACATCCATGCTTCAGAGTTTAATGATGTTTTGTTGTGTTACCCAGATACATTGCATTGTGTGTTATGAATGCTACCAAGCCTGGAAAGAGGATTAGCTTGGTGGTACCAGGACACTATTAGCTAGGAGCTACAGAGTATCTAGGACACTATCTATTCCCTCACACAGGGACAGCTTGCCCCCAACCCTGCTTCCACTCCAGACTGCTGACCACAGAAGCACACCAACTTCTATTGCATAGGCAGAGCAACTGGTCTGAATTATTGCCCAGCTGTAGCTTCAGAGAACAAGCACAAGGCTGCTTGATAGTTGTCTCAGTCATGAGGTTTTCACACTTACCACCCCTTTTCCTATCACTTGACCTCGATTTTGCCACCCTTGTGCCTCCCTTTCTCTGCCCCAACCTTCTCCCTAGGTAAGTAACTTGCCCCTAATTACTTTGTTAGTTCCCATTTTGTCACACCTATATAGGAATCTGGCATTTTTTATAGCTTTACCTAGGTAATCTTGCCCTTGCATAGTGTTAGTAGTGGGTCCCCAGTTATCCCTCCTTTGAGGCTTGGCTCCTGTAGCCACTTGTGAGATGCCATTATCTGCTTACTGCTATTGTTACTTCTTTTTCAATGCTGTCACGTTCAGCAATCCCTCATGCCAAGTCCAGGGATTTTTGTTCCCATTCCGTTAGTATAACCAAAACCAGTGACCTGGTGTTTTGCATGCAACCTTAACAATGTTGAGGACAGGACCCTCTAGAACAGCATTTCTGAACTTTTTTCTGATATAATGGTGCTGGCTGTCCATAAGGTTAAGTTTTTTTAGTTGCATATGTGATCCAACATGCTAATCTCATCCAACCCAAGAATGAATGAAGCACTATTAGATAATAAAGAAGAAAAATAATCTTGTAGTTTTTTTTAAATGGACTGCTCCTCCTCAGTGTCACACAGTATGACTTCTATCACTAACACTGCATTTAACATACTTCATTATACAGGCTATAAAGGGAGAGTCATCTACTATTGCATTCACACTTTGAATGCTGGAATATTTACACTTAGCATTGAAAACAGTGCCTGTGATTCAAAAAATGCAGTCTTCAAAACATATCAGCACTTTGGGAACTCGGTGAAGTGCTGTGAGACTTTCTGATAGGTTTCTAATTTGCTTGAAATATCATTAAAACTATAAACACAGTCTAGGAGAAAGCAATTACTTAATACGTCCTTGTTAAATTTACTATATTACAACTGAAGTGTTCTTTCATTCAAAGGATGTTATAATGTTAGAGCTTCAAGGGGAGAAAAAAAAACAATATTATGTATGCAAAATTTTGTTTGTTATTAAGAATTTTTATAGCTGGGAAAATTCATGGTTTCATGCAGAACCAAATTTCTCATTAGTGAGAGCATATAAACAGTAAATTGCCAACAAACTTGCAGCTGGAGTGTGTAAACTAAAAAAAAATAAAATATGACAATGGTCTCTTGAGTTTCACTTGAAGAAAATGTGTTGGCATTGTTAACCAGAAAACCCACCTTTTTTTTTTATCTTTCCCCTGCTTGATATTAATCACATATTGCACCACACATTGCAAGTTCAAAGTATTAGAAAGTACTTCTGTTCTGGTAATCTTTTCCCCAGGGATATTATCTGTTAAGAGTTCAACCTGATCAATAAACTTGAGCAGAGAATGTAGGGTAGGGGATATGTCTTTTCAGTAACTTAACAATGAATTGGCTTGAATTGAAATTAATCTGCTGTCACCAATTTTTTTGTACTTACATTTTTCCAAAGGATTTAACATGCATTGGAAGTCCCGGTCAGAGTTTGTAGGGGAAAAACTCACATGAAATGAAAGAACAGGCCTGCACATGCTGGCAGAAAGGGATGCAAGTTCCAGCTCTCTGAACCTGAAGATGTTTCAGCATTGTGCAGGTTCACCTAGGCGACACCTTTTCTTGAGAATTTATCAGGACAGACTGAATTATGTCAGATGTTAATGAACGGAATCCTTACCCAACTTTTTTTCACTGTGTTCTCTTTCAGAGAAATATTTGGTTTATGATCCCTTTCTTACAACATTAAGACCTCCCTACTATTTCTTTGACTTCAAAATTATTGACTTTTAATAGATAAAATAATTGCTCATTCAGTCCTGGATTTCTTAAAATCATTAGCAGTGTCGAGATTTTTCTACAGAACTTGATTTGATTTTTAGTTTCACACTTTAACTCACTGATTTATATATGTCCTAAATAACTTCGATATCAACATAGTTTATACATAGATGTGGAATGCTGTGTGTACCTGGAATACAATCTATCCTATCTGAAACAAGAAAAAAGCATACGAGACCTTCATGAATGTTTCCTTACTATTTTTCTCAGTTGTTCGGGAAAGTACTTTCTAGTTGTCAAGCAAAGCTAATCCTGCTATACATGGTCATGGTAGTAAAAGCATGACCCACAGCTGTATATGACAGACCCAAACCTTTCCTGTATCCTGAAATTTTGAAAGAAATTTAGGTTTTTTGATGCTGCTTTTTATGAGCTCAGCTATTGAGATCTTAATGAAATGTGCACAAATAATGGCAAAAGTTTACCTTCAGTTCAGCCACTACATTTTGCTTATCAAGTGCCAGTATAATCAGGCTATTACAGAAACATTTACAGTGACAAACACAATCCAATCCTCATATGACCTTTAGATTAGAGAAAGGGGATGCCTTTGAAAAATAACTCTTTAATCTTTTGAATAAAAATTACTATTATAAACATTTAACTAAAAAGATCAACGAAATATATTTTTGAAATAAGATTTTGATATTTCCATAAGGACAATTGAAACATTTAAAAAAATAATGGAAAAAATTCTGAGCTGTAAAGAGGACTTTATTTTAGCTTTTCTTATTGATTTATAAGAAATAATTACAAACTCAATTTCATAAAGTATAACAACATAAATAATTAAAAAAATGTTAACATTTAAATAAAGTTGAGACTTTGAGACTAGCTTTTTTCTACAAGAGATTCCAATTCTGGCAGCTGAATTTAGACTTATTAAGTGTATCTTTATTTTGCTTGTGATGAGGAGCGAAATTCCAATATTATATAGATTAAGAAAATAAAATATAGAATCTGTTATAATATTTAATTTCAATATAAAAATTCTATTTTGAACACTTTATCATAACGATAAAGGTAAATGCTGATGGAAAGATTAATTCAAGCTGGAAACCAGAGCCCACTTCTGAAGTTAAACAGACTCCCAACTATTCTATACCTCACTATAATATTGTAACAAAAATCTGTACTCTCTCCACATAAGGAAAATCTGAATGTATACATTTGAAAAGTATTTCAGTGCTGCAAGGCTGAAGTCCCAGATTTTTGAGTTAATTATGCACCTTCAGATTGCTTTGAAAGTCAGTGAGACTTAGATTTGCAGTACCTGGGAGATTATATCATATAAAGTAAGTGGCAAGACATGGGTGGTGGTTCTGTCGATCAATTAATTTCTGTTCCTCTCTATGAGGACAGGGATTTCAGAAGTGACAAGAAGATAAACTAAAATGGCAAAAACTACTTTGGATTTTTAGCTGTCCTTGAACAATGTCATTTTATTTATTTATTTTAGTGGACTTTTTTTTTTCCCTGGTGGGGATTCTTAAAATTTTGCTTGAATAGAAAAGTTCGAACACCTTATTGTATAATTCCTGTGATACATATTCTGAAATGGGCCACCTGGGAGTGTCTTTGAAGTTAAGGCTTTGATGTGTCATTCATTTTCTTCCGTGTTTAGTTGCAATTGTTTTGAGGTCACTCCATTTTGTCTTATTCTACTTTCTTGTAAATTCACTTTTTGCCTGTAGGATCCCTTGCTATTACTGAACAGGTAGAATAAAGTGAAAAAAATAAGCCATGGCTATTTTAAGGGCAAGAAAAACAACAGCAAAGTGTCTAATGTTGACATTTCAATGGTTATTAACAATTCATATTGTACAGTAGTTGGATATCAAAGGCGTTGACTTTCTTTCATTTTACTTTGAATTCAAACTCTCCAGAGACTTTTGATAAATCTGTTTTATCTAAATGTCAGTATTCCAATAAAAAGGAGTCTTATTATCCTCTCTTCTTGACCAATACACTCTTGTGAGAACCAAGCACCCCAAAAGCCAAGTGAGATAACTTTCCACTTTACACTGACAAAAACAACATTAGCAAGCCAGAGTAACTAACTCACGTCTTGGGAGACTGCAGTTAGAAAGTGAAAGAACAAGGTTCAAGTCTGGTGCATATGTGACATAAATCAAGGAATTTAAAAACTGAACATGTATGTCCTACTTTCTAAATCAGTGTTTTAACTTATTTCTTACTGTTGCTTTGGTTCTTATGTCTCTAGTTTATTAATAGTTTCTTATTGTGTCTGGTGAAGATCTGATTAATTGTGTTAGCAATTTTCTACTGAAAGACAACTTTTTTTTTTACTAAGTTTTCCTGCAGTTCTGTTATTTACACTAAGTCCGTTTATAGTGAGTATGTCTAAGAACCAATTCTAAGAAATTAATAACCTACAGTAAGTGAATATATTATTAATTTCAGCTACAGCTATTATCCTCAGAGTGTCATTTATGAATAAAATAATAAACATTATTAAGGATGTTTGAAGGTTGACAAACAATTTAAATGGTAGGAGGTTTTCTGCACTATTTCAAGATAACACCAAAATTTCAGGTTTAGCAGGCTTTAGCATGTTTCATTCTGAGGGATCTGCACTTAATTCAGACATATAATATTTTCCTTTTTTGGAAAACCAAACTGATTACATAGATTCAAATGGGCATTACCAGTTTCCTCTAACTAATTTGAACTTTCTCAAAAACAGTCAAGGGGGACATGGCTCATCTTATATGCTATAAATTACTTCAGCTCATTGATCACATGTTGTCAAAGTGCTAAATTTTCAACACTAAACAACAGTTTTATTGATGTCTTCCCTTGCTATCATCTTGCAATATTCTGCCTAATGTATGACAAATCTCTAACCAGCTAAAATGTTAATAGAAGTTACTTATTCTTGCAGATAGGAATTAAGATAATGTTGTTCTGTGTCCCATCAGGATAATGAAAGTATTTTTTGAAACAGCAGCACAATCTTTTCTCTTCACAAGATGTCCATGTACTAAGTGTACACAGTACAGTTGGTAGAGATGAGCCATGCACTGTCTTGGAATTATGCTAAGGGAGAAAAATTATTTTTCTAATTATGTGGGATATATATGGATATGTTTTCAAAAGTATAATTAAATATTTATATTTTACATTTTCATAGACATGTAAATACACCGGTGTGGATCAGTATTTTCTTGGTGGTCTTTTAAATACTTTTTTTTTATAAATACCAAAATAAACACTTCTGAATAAGCAAGAAATTAAATATTGGCATTGAATGCTACTCTGTTCCTCTGGCTATAGTCTTCCCTACAAAGATTTCAAATTTGATTTACATTATTAACTATGTTAGAATTATTTGAATCTAGCTTATTTTCTTTATATAAGATACTTAACTCTGAATTTCTTACATAAATATAATATAATTGTTTTTAATATAATTAAAATAACCTGGCATTGCAGGTTTCCAGTGTGGATTAAAATTTAGTAAATGTATCTATATTAATATAAAAAAAAATCAGAACTAAAAAAATTTTTTCTTTCTTTTTTTTTTTTTCCTTCACCCTTCCTCCTTCCCCCCTCCCCATCCCCCCAAGTGTTTTAAGCACTTCACAAAGTTCAGTAAAAATCATGGCTGGTTTTTAAACAGGTTACTTTCACTCATGTGTCTGGGTATGAATTTGAATGCCTATATTTAAGAAACTTCCTTTGAAACTGTTGGTGTCTGGCATCTTTTCTCCATTTAAGTGATCAGATATTTATTTTTGAAGGCTGTAGTATTAAGGATAGAATCTGGTCAATTTTCTGTCATTTAAAATTGCTGGTGTGTAGTAACATTTGGATAAACAAATTCCAGCATTTCTTTTTCACTCTAACTTTGAAGCTGAAGTAGGTTCAGAATATTTAGTAATTGCAACAATTTTTTAACTCAACTCTTGCATTAAAATGAGCATTT
Source organism: Neopsephotus bourkii (assembly GCF_033783945.1). Classification (NCBI taxonomy): domain Eukaryota; kingdom Metazoa; phylum Chordata; class Aves; order Psittaciformes; family Psittacidae; genus Neopsephotus; species Neopsephotus bourkii. The sequence continues at coordinate 647,153 of NW_026901388.1, forward strand.
GATAGTTCCTGAGCTTCCAGGATCAAAGAGAGGTTAATTTACTTACAGAAAAATGAGTCGTTTATTTTCTCAGGTTGGTCTATTATGCAGCACCCTGAAAATAATAGATTCAAATAATCATGTTAGCTGATATGTTTACAATGCATCCTGTCTACCAGTGCCAATCATAATTAAATTTTATTCTATTTTTGTGCTGTCTGCAGTAAGAAATGGCCACTTATTTTCCTTCTGGTGCTTTCCGAACTAGTAATGCTGGATTCTCCACAAGTCCCCTTTGATTATGAAAGAGTAAATGTCTCACACTTTGCTTAAGGGAAATACCACTACCCCCTTGTATGTTGCAGGTTCCTCAGGGACTTCTGTGGAGCCCTGTGGATTCATTGGGTGCTGAGCCAGGTTGAACAAAACAACCTAACATGTTGTCTCTTAGTCCATTGACTCTGTAGCCTTTCTTACTGTAAAAACTCCAACTTACTGTACGAAAAAAGGGTAGAGAAAAAGGCTAGGTATGCCAATGCAGTTATTATTACTTATGAAAATAATTAGCCTTTCCCGTTGACTGCCTTTCCTAGGAGCAGTAAATTTTTGTGCAAAATAATTTTCCTTTTATCCCAAACAAATAATTTAAACCACATTTTATCTCAAGATTATCTGCTCAGATCATGAAAACCTTGGACTGAAAAACAGCCAGCCTTCCATGGAAAGCATGTAGGGGTTTTTTTTACTTCTCGTGAAGCTCTATCTTGTTTCTTTGCTGTTCTGTTATTCCAGTTGTGCTTATCAACTGAAGTATATTTTCAAAATGGGTTATGATATCAGACCGATCAACATAGTTAAGAATTTATGTGTTGTTTCTAAATTTAAGCTTTTAAAGGAGCAAAGTTTTGATTTTTTATTTTGTTTCTAGTTTCTTCCACTTGCGCTATACAGCCTACTCTTCCTTACATTAGTAGATTTTATTAGGTCTGCAAAACCACCAACATTTAGAGTTGTGTAATAATTGGTACTACTGACATTACAAAGGAAAAATGTATGTTAATTTTCCCAGTAAATTCAGAATAACCTGTCCACATTTGAATTTAGATAAAAAACTGGAATAGACAAAGGTCATTTTATTGTGTTTGTGTGGTATTTGTTAACAGCACAAATATTTTTTCAGTTCATGGGTTTAAAAAGTATTCATTAGTGCTGCTCTTAACACAGTTGTTTGTATCAGTATAATTAGACACTTTCCTGTTTTCAAAATTCATGTCTCCAAAACAACTCCATGGTTATACAAAAGAAAATCTATTCTTTGGTCCAAGCCAATCTCAACTGTGTTTTTATACAGGTGGGAGTTGATTCATTGTATCAACGCAGCAAAGCAGCTTAAAGAATTAATGCTTGTTAACTGTTTCTGTCCAAAAGAACACTTTGTTCTTCCATTACCACTCCCAAAGCACGGCAGAGACCTGGTTCTTTATTTCTGCATTTGTAAACTATGCAGATAATGTCTGTGGTTCAGAGCTAAGCATTCTTGCTGTATGCAAAGCTACATAGCATCTGGAAATGCGCTTGTTGTTGCATATTGGGATGTTTTCACTGAGCAGGCATTGAAAAGACTAACTCTTTTTTCATATAAACAGATGTGAATGGGTTAAGGAAGCCAGCATAAGAACATTGTATGTGAGCATGCATTTATATGTGGAAGGAAGGTGGGAGCAGGTTTATTAAGGTACTCCAAAGAGCAAGGAAGTGCTTTCCTTTGCTTTAGCTATACAGCGTCATAAAGTTCCAGCAGAAATAAGACAAATCTTATAATAATTTGAGGATCTTGAATTAGCTCCATTAAGATATAGCAAAAGGATTTTAAACTCTCACAATGAACACTCTCACCAGTGTGATAACTCACAGGATACTGACTTTTTTCCCTTTTTTTTTTTTTTTTTTTTTTAATAACCAAGAATGCTGCATGACAGCCACAATACTGATTAAACTCACTGTCATAGACACAAAGTCTATAGCTTCAGTGTGATTTGCAGAAGCAGCAGCAATGGCTGCTGTCAGCTTCAGAGCAGATGAGGAGCAAAATCTGTCACTAACCTTGAGAACTTAATATATCACTAAAGACAGTTAATTTAGCAGCCATGACCCATGTAGGCAACAGAATTAATAGCAAGTCTGTTCAGCAGTGATGTTCTCCATGCTGTGCCATTGGGAGTGCAAGTCAATACTCCAATTTCAGCAGTATTTCCTGTACAGCATGCTCTGGCTCTGCTCCCCCATTGCTTACTTCTCCCTTTGTTTCACAATAGCCAGATACAATGTTTCTAAACTGGTTATGCATTTATTTTGATTAAGGAGTATTCAAAATCTATGGAACATGTTCACAGAAACAATTTTTTGGGTTTCTAACATGAAATAGACCTAGGAATTATTTCATATAATTTTACTGTTGGACTGTTGCATTCCATTAACAAAGTGCTATTTTTTTCTCCTTAACATCAGTCCTTTTATATGAAGTAAACAGCTGGCACAGAGCTTTTGTCACAGGTGTATAGTGACTGTATAATGGTAAGACTTCTCTTACAGTGCTTCTAGATTTATTTTCCAAGATCTTCTTTCAGTGCCTTTTCTGTCAAGAGATCCCTTTGCAATACTGCTGCAATGAACTTACCAAAAATCCAGCTAGATAAAGCAACAGGAAAAAAAAAAAAAAAATACAAAAACCCAGCAGGTTTCTACCCAGGCTGTATCAAATAACAGTTTTCTTAGCAGAAGTTAAATTGCCTTATCCTGAAAATAGTTTGTCTGTGTTGATTGATACATAAATCACTTTCACATATATAAATGCTGGAAATACTAATAAGGGTTTCAAACACAAAACAAGTAAGAATATTTATAAAGTACTTGTCCATTTAAGGGGTGCTTTTATAATGTCTTTTTAAACAGTAATACTTTAAAATTTTCAAAAATTTTCCTAATTTAGATCAGAATTTAAAGGTTATGTTCCATACAAGCAAGACTTTTTGAATTACAGAAATAATGCTTTCTCTTATATAATATATGCAAGAAAAAAAAACACCTCATCCTTAGCTTACATATTAAATAGAAGACATGATAATTGTCTCTTTAAATGTGTGTTCTAAGTTGTTTCAGTGCTAGTATGTGCTTAAACAGTCTCATTTCAGAACTGCAGTCACATATTGCTTAAACTTCAGTGATTTCCTTTCCTTGCTTTTCCTTGCCTTTCCTAGATGAGAACAATTGCTCTGCATTTAACTTGAAAGACATCAGTAAGATCACCTGACAAGAAAAACGAAACTTTGGGCACATATGCAGTACTGCTTTAACCATTTCACTTTTCACTTTGGAATGTCCTCAACTTACTCTAACTGCATTTTGTTTAGTTGGACATTATTTTTGTAGTTTCTTTTGCTCGCCTAGCCCTTCAAATTAAGTGAAAGGAAGAGCATCAGAAGAATGATTGAAGAGATTGCCCTGGGGGACATTTGGTAATTTTGAGCCTGTGATGGAGGAAAGTGAACACTATTTCTCTTGCTTTCTTACAGAAGAGAATTTTTCAATATTCAACAGTAGGCTATTGATCACTGCTGTCTTACTGCTGAACTGTTCCTTTTTAATCCCATTTGGCTGTTACTATATATGAAATGTTTGAAGGTTTGTATCAGTGTCGCGGTTTAAGCCCAGGCTGTAAGTCAGCCACGCAGCCCTCTCACTCACTCCCCCCCTTTCTTAACCCACCCCCCCCCCACGCCCTCCCAGCTCCCAGAGGGACGGGGAGGAGAATCAAAAGAATGTAACTCCCATGGGTTGAAATAAGAGCAGTCCAGTAACTAAGGTATAACACAAACCACTGCTGCTACCACCAATGATAGTAATGATAAGGGAAATAACAGGGGAAGAGAATACAGCTCACCACCGATACCCAGCCTGACTGAGCAGCGATCTAGCCCTGCCGGGTAACTGCCCCCAGTTGCATCCTGGGCATGATGTGCTGTGGTATGGAATACCTCTTTGGTTAATTTGGGTCAGGTGTCCTGTCTGTGCTTCCTCCTGGCTTCCTCTCCTCCCTGGCAGAGCATGAGACTCAGAAAGTCCTCGATCAGACTAAATATTACTGAGCAGCAACTAAAAACATTGGTGTTATCAGCTCTTTTCCCAGACTGAAAGTCAAAAACACAGCACTGCACCAGCTGCTAAGAAGGAGAAAAAATGACTGCTACTGCTGAACCCAGGACAATCAGCAACACATACTACAGGCATTTCTATGTAGTTCAACAAAAAGACTACAATACATATGTAATTAATACTTGTTAGCATACGTGTAATGTAAATGGTATGCGTTGAATTTTTTTTTTTTTAATAATGAAATGTACTTCCAAGGTGTCTGTTTTCTCAATATGTTACTGCATATTTTTTTATTATTTATCCTATGCATTAAAATAATTTCAGATTGCTTTCTGTGTGTAAGAGGCAATCTTTCTAATAAAGAAAACACCTTAAGGCAGAATAAGGTGTTTTAAGAATAAGGAACATAGTACCCAATGGTATTTTTTCATCTACATATAAATAAATATACAATATCTACATATAAGTAAATATACAATAAAAATGAAGTACATCAGTACTATGTCCAGTGTAGAGCTGTATAAAGATTCAGGCAATATTAGGTTGTTCCAAGAATTAATCAGATTATCTATTTATTATGTAGGGATATCTGGAATTTAGATGAACTATTTTTTTTCCAGGTTTGTTTTGGTAGACCAGAGCTGAACTGGATGAAAACTAAATGATGAAAATAGAGAATGAATAGAAAATTTTTCATAAATGGAGATCTATCTGCTGCTTTATTCTCCAAAAAGCTCCACAGAGTATATAGTGATTTTCCCTGTAAGAATATTTAGGGAGGTCCACCCCACTTTCCTGCTGGGTAAACATTAACAAAAAGAGCTTTCTAGAACAACATAGCTATATAGACAATAATTATTCCATTTTGAATTGCTTCAAATAGCTTTTAAACCCTTACCACATATCTATTTAAAGATATTTTTATCTTTCTTTTTTTAAATTCTATCAAGATATCTTCAAACATACCAGCAATAAAGTACCCAAAAGGAAGTCCAGAAGAAATAATCTCTTTACAGTTAAAAAACATTTTTCAAAAAATACATGTCATTTTTGCTGTTTCAGAATGGTAATTTTCTTAAAGCTTTTCTACTTCCTAATTTCTTCTTTTCCCAGCGATCAATCCTTCCAAACCTCTTTTTATTAAGAGCTTACCAGCAGACTTTCTCTGACTTTCTCTGATTTTCTTCAGCTTCAGAATAGGATGTGCTTTATCTAAAATTCAAATGTGAATTCACATGCAATTGTATCTGTTTTCCTGCTTCTGGTTCAAAAGGTGAGAAGTGTTCCCCTTTCCTCCTTTTTTTTTACCATTACTGTTCTCTTTTCCAATGAAAAATCATGAGACTTTTAACACAATAGGGAACTAAGGCATTTTTAGTAGATTATGAAAGTGGATGAATAATCTGGATCCCCTAGTAAATTGGAGATGCGAGTAAAAGAAGAAGACTGCTTTACATTAAAGCTTTTAATAAAATTATATATAGAATATTTATACGTAGATATATGCATGTGATAGGTATATAATTAATTCATGGAAGACATAAATGTGTTAAAAACCTATGTACAGTGTGTCATATATAGTGAAAAATAAAATGGACAGTACTGAAAATATCCAAAATGTGATCACTGTATGACTTTTTCTTTGCTACGATAATGAAAAAAAAACACAGTGCTTCCTGTTCTGGCCTTTATTTTAACCGTTTGAAGCACTTGACTCAAATGTCATTGCATGATGTGTCGAACTCCTGAACTTGGCAGCTCTAGGATCTCTTTCTTTGCCTCACATATTCATGAATATGTACTGTAAGAGTATGTAAGAAGATTTTTCATGACTCACACCAAATATGTCAAGTAAAATATACTTGACAATAACTTTCCAACTCCCTCTGCCTATCATAGATCTTCTTAAAAAGGATTTTTTCAAGATTTAAACAGAATCATACAGCTGAATTCTGACGATAATTACTTTTCTAACTCCCTTAACCTGCCTAGAAAATTCCTGGGGAAGGACTGTCTTTGTGACATATATTTAGTTTGGAATAAAGTTTTCTTTCATAATGGACAAAAAGCGCTTTCTTTCTTACCAAGTTCTTCCCTAATACCATGTAGCAGGAGAGAAGTGGTTTAGAACATCCAGAATCCATCTTTCTTATCAGTTATGAGACAAATAGAGAATTAACTTTTAAAATTGTTAAGAACTAAAAAGTAAGGAGAATTCTTATTGATCAAAAATTACATACTGAGTTACTCCTCAGAATTAATCACAAAGAATCGCAGACTCCAGAAAACATTCTTAATAGCATGAGAAATATTTCCAAGGATGTAAGCAGCTTGTTTGCACTTAAAGTCTTTCTGGGTCTAGAAATAAGCAGAATACGTTGGTCTACAAGCACAGTTTGGTTGTAGCAAAATCTGCGTGCCATGTGAACTTTATACATTATGAGCATTTTTAATCTTTCTGTTGCAGCTGTCTGACAAAGTCTTTTGCTTATCTCTTTCCATTTCTACATGACATATGGCAATGTAGAACTGTTCCGGTGTACTGTCAGAAATGTCTTCTTAGATGTTCATTTGTGAATGATTTATGTTTGAAAATAAAACCATAAGAATGCAGCTGGTCAGAAACAGATTTTCTTTTTAAAATTATTATCATTTTTTCTCTTTTTAAATTGTAATTTTAAAATAAAAATTATTCAGCTGAATTGAAAGAATTGATACATAACAAGAGCTTTCTTTTTGAGATCCTGAATTTAGCATAGAAACACTTCCAAACGTTCACTATTTCACAGATATGTGCGGGTTTGTCAGTTCCTAACAAAGCAACAATAACCTCATCCCTGCTGATTAGATACTTCAAGACGCAGTCGAAGCTCCATCTTCAACCATCTACATTTCTCCCTGATCTTCATTTCATACAAAAGTAGTTTGGATACAATAATTACTATATTTTATCCACAGAGGAAGCAATCTGAATAGCTCACTGTATGCCCTTTATTGCTAAATTTCACTTCATGAGGAGAAAACCAAACAAATCAACCCCTTTGTTCCCATGAATCCTTAAAATTTTAACAAAATTTTGACTGACTCTGATGGAAACTATTTGGTGACATTAATGACCCTTTTACCTCTTAGCCCTGCTTCTTCAGTGGAATCAACACTAAAAAGCCTTCAGGAAAACTAATGCAGACAGAGCTCTGTGCTGTAGATAGGAATATGTTGATTATCTTACCAAAAGAGGCAAAGGCAAATGCCTTCTATGCCTTCTCTTGGAACTGAATATGTATATTCCATGTTTTACACTATGAACAGGTGAAGGTAGGTCAGTAGAAATCAGTTGGGTTCTCCTAATATTGCTATTTATTAAACTATACATAACATTGTAGGAGAAAATTTTTCTTTTTCAAAAGCTAAGCTTAGAACAATTAGCTTAGAAAATCCAACAAAATTTATAGTATGGTTTCAGAATTAACAATGTGCATACTTTTTGTGTATGAAACACAAGAAAGATAGAATATCAATCAACACCTATCTCTTGCTAAAAAATTACAAAAAATAAAATAAAAATATTATTTTGCTTCTTGTTAGGATAGTGGAAAGAATAACAACAAAGATAAGAACAGTCACTGAAGTTTCAAGAATTCAGAGTTTGAGAAGGGAAAGAGATGTATAGAATTGGTTATGAGAGGTCAGTCTGGAAAGTAGATTAATCTGTAGTCAAGAACATGCTGTAGAGACTTCTTAATTTAGTGACTGTATAAGTAGATCAAAGATGTGCATCTCTGAGATCCAGGTGGATCCCAAGGACACCTGAAAATGAATATTGGTTATTGGAACTGAACATAGAAACAGCTGTCTAAGGTCTTCTGTAGAAATATTAAAAGGCTATTACAAAAATAGAAAATAAAATGGATCTTTAATAGTTTTTAATTTCCTTCTATAACACACATCATGAAACGGTAGGATTGGCCTCTGTATCTGAGCACTGTGTTTTATGGCTTTTGTGAAGCAACACATTTACATGAGTCCCAGGCTTACAGTTAACTCTGAGACATACAGAGTTTCCAGATTTTGTGTAAACACTGAGAACCTATATTCCTATTTGATTTTGTAATCTACATTCCCTTTTTCCACGCAAACATCTTTAGCTTAAACCTTGCTGCTTCCAGACACTTCTGGCCAGTGTGATTTTCTTAGTTTCTTTATTGTTTAGGGTGTATCTTGAAGTACCTTTCTAAACTGATGCTTCCTACCTTGTCATCCCTCTATCTTTGTTAGATTATATGACATTTAATTTAAAGAAGGGGAATGCAGCCATTGATTTAGGGTGCAGGAGGCACTGTAGGTTCTGGAAGGGTATTTCTGAGTGGAAACAAGTTGGGCTGTGAGGTTCAGGCAGTGTTGTCAGTGTTTCTTGAGCATTACTTCCCAGCCACAAGTGCAGTCTGGACAAGCAATTTATATATTCTCAGGTGTTTGTTAGGGTGGTAATGAGATCATTTAAGTGAAGACAAATAAGCAGATGGTGAAGTGCATCTTGGCTTTCATCAGATGAAAATCTTACACCTTTTTTATGTTTTTTTTTTAATTCATGTAAGTAATGTACATTGGCTGAGGAAATGCTGTTATTGTTTGTGTGACACAGTTTCTTGGTGTGCATTCTAGCAAAAGGAGGAAGAAATTGCTGTCTTCCATGAAGATTTCATTAGGAATAATTTTCAGAGCTCTGTTGTTTCTTGATAAAGAAGCTGAGACTTCTGGAAGAAGGGTGTTTCCTGTCTTTGTTACCTACCATGTTGCTGCTCAAGAGCATATACTCTATAAATAAACAGGATCAGTAGAGATCCATGACACTGTTTTTCTATCAGAAAGTTGCCTCGAAAAGGCCAAAATGCCAGGTAGTGCTTGACAAAAGGACAACAATAGAATATACTCTACAGCTTTTTTTCCAGAGCTTGAAAAGCACAAAAGCATGAGAGGTAAATAAAGAAGCTAGCTGAAGCTAAATGTCAAGGACAGAACAGAGGTGGATGTTCTTGATTCTAAGTCACAATAATCTCTAGTGGGCCAGCCATCAGGTAGCTGTACCTTGCTGTTTGTATAGTGGTTACAAGAAATGGCAGAAGACACTGGGAATTTTTTACAGTAAAATACCCATAACTCTGAGGTTTTGTTGATTTTTAGTCTTGTGTCTATTTTAATTGATTTAGACAGGCAGAGAAAAAAATATCTTTTATTCTTGTGACACTACTACTTAATTATATCTAAGGGACACCAGTTTCCCCAAGTTTTAAAGTTAGTACAACCATCTGGATCTTAAGCTTACTTTAAGTTAATTTATCCAAAATTATTTTGGGTTTATATTCCAAATAAATTTTTTTTATTGATTGCTTTTGTGTAAGAATAATGCAAAGAGTTACTCAAATATTATGGGCTGCATATCATTCACGAGCTTTCTCAAGGTACCTACTTGAAAGGAAATAGAAATCATAGTTCCTTCTGTTATTTTAAAGCATGTTGCTGGCTTTCACCCCTCAACAAATTGAAATTTATTATATTACCTAGGGAAGCAAGAACTCTGATTCCAGATACTCAGACTCTGAATTCCTGCTAGTCCTCCATCTGGAAGAGGTAAGTTACGTGCATACAGCCACTGCTTTCTCTTTCCATACTTCTGCATTTGCATCCAAGTTTTTTAATATTGTACATAGATAAGTGAAGAAAAGCTAAGTCATCTTTCCTCCTTAATCTTCTGAATAGAAATGATAGCTTAGTAATAATGCAATTTGCATAGCTAGAACTTAGTTAACTTGATGGACTTTGACAGAAGAATGAAAAATTAAAAATTAATAAATGATTGAGGTAATTTTAGAATTGGCAGTTTGGTGAACTGAAAGCCTTCTACTATGACAGTGTCTTTTGCCAATTTTGATTTCACATAAATCTGAAGAGGACTGTTCTGAAAGTCCTTGAATTTCTGCCAGCTTTGTGGCACAGATGAGGTGATGAAGCATCTCAGTTTCCATCTACTGAACTGGGTAGCTGGCCAGACAGGCTGCTCTGTGACCAAGAGCTTTAAAGATGTGCAAGAGATTTTCTAAGGTTCAGGATTACAATTGAAAATGTGGTATCACAAAACCAAACAAATTATACTGAAGACAGTTTAGAAATTTCAAACTCTTAAAGTTTTCCATGAGTAGGCATAACCGCTCTGACTGCTGCCCAACTTAGGAAAGGAAGAGAGCTGTCCTGGAAAATATGCAGAACAAATGTGTGACTTTATAAGAAAGCTGAAGAGTAATTTTGAGTACGAGGGAACTCTGGGGTAATTGCATCAAACTGCAGGGATTTATTTCCCTTTCCAAAGTTATAAATTTCATTTTGGTGGATAAGAAATTATCTTTTCAAAGGTCTTATTCTGAAATCTGTAAACTCTTGCTCCATATGGACTCACATAGGATCATGGAATAATAGAAGTATTTCAGTTAGAAGGGGCCTTTAAGATCATCTAGTGCTATGGGCAGGGGCACCTTCCACTAGATCGGGTTGCTGAAAGCGCTATTGAAGCTGGCCTTGAACACTTTCAGGGATGGGGCAGCCACAATTTCTCTGGACAACCTATGCCAGTGCTTCAGCACTCTCATAGTAAAGATTTTCTTCCTAATATCGAATCTAAATCTACCCTTGTAAAGATTTGTTCCATCATACTCTATTAAGGAAGGAGTTCTGGGTTCTGCATGGAAAGTAATGCTGAAGATGTTCCAAGTATAAAAAACAGAAAAGAGGATGAAGGCAAGGCAGCCACCTGTCATCTCACTAGACCTTCTAACACAAAACATGTAATGATGCTGGGGAGGGATTCTTCATTAGGGAGTGTAGTGACAGGACAAGGAGTAACAGGTTAAAACTTACACAGGGGAAGTTTAAATTAGATGTAAGGAAGAAATTCTTTATTGTAAAGGTGATGAGGCACTGGAATGAGTTGCCCAAGGAAGTTGTGAATGCTCCATCCCTGGTGGTGTTAGAGGCTGGGCTGGACAGAGCCTTGGGTGACATGGTTTAGTGTGGGGTGTCCCTCCTATGGGGGGAGGGGAGAATTGGAATTTGCTGATCTTGAGGTCCTTTCCAACCCTAACTATTCTACAATTCTATGTTTGTTCTCTCCACTACTAGACGATAACTTAATCTCAACATAGCTCTTACTATAAAAATGGCAAAATTATCTTGTTTATTTTAACGATGAAATATATTTTAAAAGCATTTCCACCTCTTAATAAAATATTATCATATTTTTCAAACTGAAGTTCATTTCCTCTTAGAACTCCCTCTGGTGTATAACTTTTTAAGTTAAAAACCCTGGTAAATTTCCAGTGTGCTGAAATAAAGAGGCATGATTAAAACAAAATAGTTTTTGTGGGTCTTTGTGGATAAAATTTCAAGCCCCAAACAAACAACTCTGAATATTTTGACTGGGGATTTCCTGTGGTTATGGCAACAAAATATACAATAAAACATTTCAAGAGGAAATTAACAGCAGTAGATGTCTTTCTCATTATATTCCATAGTAAATCTCTTGATTGATTGAAGTCCAAAGGCTTGTAACTTTGTCAGATTTTGTCAAATTCATAGAATCGTGGAAAAACAAGGTTGAAAAGAACCTTAGAAGTTCATTAGTCCATCTTCATGAATGATTGTATTATTTTTTATTAAAATTGATGTTGTTGATAATTTCAATTTCCATGTGCGATGCTAGGTAAATGGAGCCTGACATATTTTCTCTAGCTATTTAAAAATAACTTAAAAATGCTCATACTACCTGAGGGAATATTAACTAGAACCTACTAAATTTTGGGGGGATTTTGTTTGTTTGTCTTTTTGGTTGGTTGGTTTTAATTTTTAAATTCAGACACTAGTCTTGACTTTGGAAATCTGTTTTACTTATAATTTCAGATTTCCTGGTAAACCTCAAAAAAATGAAGGCAGAACATATCAGTGCAATGCAACAGAGCCTGTTGCACATTGAGTCAGCTCTGAAATCAAAAAGCACAGCAGTGTTCCTTTTAGAGTACCTACAGAGAAACAGGCTGTGACAAAGCTGCATGTTGTGTAAAGTTTTGAACTTACTTAGAATAACAACCTAGATCAAAACTGAAGCTCTATTGTGTCTTTTATTCAGGCTACTGGAATCTTTAATATAGGCTTAAATTCTTCTAGTCTTTACCCTGAAACTAGCTAATCTTTTATGTCAGCATATAGAAAAGAATGCTTTCTTAGGTCACTGTACCATGTTAATGTACTTGAGTGGGTGAGGCTTCGCCTAGTCTATTTCAAGTACACAGGCATCCTACTCCTTTACAAACCGCTCACTGAAATTTCTTACACATTTAATTTTACAGCAGGTTTTGCCACCCTCAACAGTTCTTAACTCCCACTTCACAACTTGTCAAATGATTACCAAGGCATTAAAATAGAAAAATATAAATACAACCCTGGAGTTCTATTTATTGTTAAATGGGAGCTGAAAATTAGCTTATCCATGTCAATAGTTAAAAGAAGAAAATAATTAACACACCAAAAAGAGAAAAAGGAGGACAAGAACAGTAGTGAACACTTATTTGCTAAAAAGGCTGACAGCACCACATATAAATTTGTAATAATTAAATAGAGAAACATAATGTCCATTCAAGCTGCTCTGGGACCTAAATTTACTACGACTTTATGAATTCAAATTTGCAAGTGACTACGAAAGGTCTTGTTAGTGCTTGTTCAATATCTTTTGTATTATGCTTTGTCATGTAAAACAGACATGACCTTTCTTTCTGTATCAGAAGTAAAAAATAAAAATTATAATTCTTATTTTTCAGAGAATTCTGAGAATAAAATTAATTCTGGTGAACCTTTCTGACTTCAAAGTAGGAAGGATTGCGTAAGAATCAAGATACCTGGAGACCAAAAAATGAACATTAATAGGAAGCTATCAGGCTAGGAGCTCAGTAAACAGCAATCTGAGGTTTTTAAGTTATTCTTCTATAATTTTCACTGAAACACAGTGTTATTAGAATCTCTTCTAAGCAAGAAATGAATAAGGAGAAAAAGACTATTCTCCTTTTCCTCCACCTCTTCTTAAATGTTCTAGTTGGATATTCAGCCTCCATCTTCCTAGACCCATCATCCAGTGCTTTCAGTCCTGACAAATTGACCTCAGTGTACATTGCTTTAATATTTTCAGAGTTAGAAATTACCTGCTAAAGAGAATGTACAAGATCCTAAGTTTAAAAAAAAAAAAAAATCAGAAATTTTTACTGTGATACCTGCTTTTATGCCCACAGTTCATGTTGTATCAAGTGTATTGTTTGGTCCTTTTTTAACTTTTTATCAGGTAGGAGAAAGAAAATTATATAAATGGCTCTTAAAACATGATTAGACATAATAGGAAGAGTAGTAAATGCGGGTCACAAGCAGTTTTAACTAAAATTAGTATATTTTAAAATAATATGGTCAAAATAATTCACCATAGAAATTTTATGGCTGACCAGCTACTGGGAAGAACAGTTCAGAAAACGGCCGCTGCAAATAGCCTCTCTTACTGTCTATGCGAAGTAAGTGAAATTTTGCTTTCTCCCACATAGACTTAATTTTCTAAGGATGCACCCACATTTACCCTGAAAAATCCCGTTTTCTCTAAGAAGAACTGAAGTAGCTATGCCAGATGTCACTTATGCTGGATACTGCCTCTGAAGGTTACTTTGGGTCAGTACGCTGCTGGATTTGCCTGGCTGATCATGCAGGTCTACAACAGGCTATTCAGCATGAGAATTATTTTGTTTGCAAGGTTTAAAACCTACTGAATATTGAAGCATCTGAAACTATAAGCATAATGCAAAAATGGAAGCAGCATGGTTGGGAGTTTTCCAGTGAACTTCTTCTGTGTCTGACAATGGACTACTCCTGCAGTGTGACTTGAACCTTCATCAGCAACCACAGAAACCTCAAAAAAGAAAAATCTTGAAATGGATTCTCTGGCACCTAACAAGGTGCAGTGTCCAATTACATTTCTGGGTGTTCCACTATGCATGACCTGTCCCTTGTATATACCTGTGTTTGAGCTTACAGAGCATTCTTTCCCTCACTGATGGCAATAATACAGTCTCTTTTCTCTTCAGCTGCCTAGTTTCAGAAATGGTATCAGAAAACGATATCTTCAAAATCTGTCTTCTGTATGTCAGTACATCAAATTAATGATAAATTATAATCTTTAATAATATTATTATAACAAAAATACAAAATAAATTAATACCTTTGACATATCTGTCTTTGTTTAGTTAAAATAATTACATGGTTAAATATTAGGGGCAAGAACAATTTAGAATTAAAATGAACAGAGACAAACCTGTCTTTATAAGTATAGTCACATAAATTAAAAAAAAAAACCTAGGTTAAAAATAAGTATTTAGTAAATGCATTTAGTAGAATATAAAGCGATTGCTTGCATACACATGGGAACAGGCACCACAAAAAACATAGGACTGTTGGCAAGTAAAGTAGTGTGTCTGTTACTGAGATAACAAGAAATCTATACTGAGTCTACAAGCCCTGAGGGGGGGAACCATCTTTTCAAATTATCTGGTCTATAAACTCATGCTATAGCAAAAAAAGCTGGACAGACATTATGGCACCATCTTTATCAAGTGGTTGCCAAGGTAACCTTGAATGAATGTTCAAGAACAGGACAGCTCATCACTTTCCAAAGGTGAGTGGAGTACACAGAGGGACTGTCACTGCTTAGAGGTCAATCTCAAAGATCTTCTGCTGGTTATATCGGAGTGAACAGGTAATTATACAAACCCAAGCATTGCAAATACTAAGTTATGTTGGAATAAATCTAACACACACAACCTCCTGCTATTAGTAATTTTTAATTTTGTCCTTACTTTTAGGGTGCAAAAATAATATCAAATAAAACCAAATCAATTTATGCATACTCATTTTCTTGGAATGTAAATGTAGTGCTTTCAAAGCTAGAAGTCTGTATTATGGTTCATTATTCTTGCACAAAATTTATAAGAAATCCATAAATCTTTACCACTTCATTGGTTCCCAGTCTGTGTAAACTTTGAGGAATCAGTTCTGATAGTTTTCTTTTGAAGTATATCAAAGCCATTAGTATTTTAATCTAGCTTAAATTCCTATTCTGAGATACAAAAAAATAATATTAAGTATGGTCCTAAGTAGGCCTATTCTGCTTTAATATTTTGGCAAGACTGGAAGACCAAATGTTGGGATCAGATGCCTTGTGCTAAGTAAGCATATGATGAAAAAAATTATCTTTTCACCATGGGAATACTACATTGCTTCATGTTGTTGTTTAAACTCAGAAACCACACAGCCGTTTGCTCACTCCCCACCCGTTTTCTCCCCTTGCTCCCGGAGGGAAGGGGAGGAGAATCAAAAGAATGTAACTCCCACAGGTTAAGAACAGTCCAGTAACTAAGGTATAACACAAACCTCTGCTACTACCACTAATAATAATAATGATAAAGGAAATAACAAGGGAAGAGAATACAACTGCTCACCACCTGATGACCTATACCCAGCCCGCCCTGAGCAGTGATCTAGCCCTGCTGGGTAACTCCCCCCAGTTTATATACTGGGCATGACATGCTGTGGTATGGAATACCTCTCTGGTCAGTTTGGGTCAGGTGTCCTGTCTCTGCTTCCTCCCGGTTTACCCTCCTCCCTGGCAGAGCATGGGACTCAGAAAGTCCTTGGTCAGAGTAAACATGACTGAGCAGCAACTAAAAACATCGGTGTTATCAGCGCTGTTCCCAGGCTGAAAGTCAAAACCACAGCACTACACCAGCTACTAAGAAGGAGAAAAATAACTGCTACTGCTGAACCCAGGACACTTCGGATCCTCCCTTGCCAGTGTGTGCACCTTTTCCTGTGGCTTGCTGTGTCTAAGATGAGCAGAGGCTCTTGACCTGGAGTCTGTACCATACCCAAGAACCAGTAGCTGGGCATGTTCTGCAAGAGGTCCACAGCTCTTTACTTGCCATTCAACTTAGCCTGAACTCCATGCCCGTCAGAGGAGAGAGAAAAATAGCATTATATTCAATTGGAGTGAGATGTAGTTAGGTTTTTCATCAGAATAACAGGAAAAGTGCAAAGCCTGGGGGATGAGGAGAGAGACAATTAGCATTGAATGGAGCTATTGTATTTTATCTAAGATGGGCCTGACATTGTGTTTGGGATTGCTTAGTAGAAAAACATTTCAGACATCTCTCATGTTGATCTACGGCTTGGAAGTAGTTTATCCATTTGGAGGGGTAAGCTAAGAATTGAGAAAGAAGTCTGTTAATGTACTTTCTTTATGAATTACTAAACCAGTTCTGCTTTACTTCTGAAGATTTCTCTGAAGATATGTAGAAATAGCTGTTCATAAGTAACAAATGTTACAAAAGTGACTACATAATTTTGTTCTCATGGAAAGAGCCTGTCACAACAGGAACCAGTTGAGGTATTATGCATCAAACCACCCTGGTACAGTGGTAAAGGTATGTAAACAAACAAGTCATCATCAGGTTTGCCAAAACCGTGATAGAAAATTGTGTAGTGGAATTAAAGGCTCCTGTAACATACAGCAATGTTTTTTTTTGTAAGAAAGAGACTGGTTCTCATTCACATTTGTTGTTGTTGAATAAAAGAATTTGGAAGCTAACAGAATGATTTTTTTCACAGTTCTCTATGTCAAAATCAAAACGAGTACAAATGACTTTTTTGACAGTATATATATACACTTACATACAAATGATTTTTATGTTTATCCTGAATCTACATTTTATCAGCAGTTTGTCACTCTTTCCCTATGTTTCTCAACTTGTTTCATTATATGCAATTATTTCTTAGGTTGACGAGAACTTAACCCTTACTAAACCTTTCAAGATTATAGTTCATACACTCATAATTTCATGAAAAGCACAACATTTACAGTATCAACTGATTCAATTCATATCTGATTGCATCACAGAAAAATATGAATCAGGTTTGGACAAACAGTTTTCCACTCCCATGAAAGCTCATGGAAATTAATAAACTACCTACACCTATTACAGAGAATACTTCTTTGGTCATCCCCAAACCAAATCCTGCCTTGTTAATAAATTCCCGAGGGTAAATTAGTAAGGTGTTTGGTAGATGGACTCATTCATCAAACAGAGGATACTGGGACATTCAGAAACAAAGAGTGAATTTGAAGTTCATGAGGGAGGTGTAGGGTTTGTGCTTTAAGTTAGACAATTTAAAATAGAAGGAAACAAGTAGAATTAAAGAGCAGAGCATATCAACCTCTCCAAAATGTCTGCTTTATAGCAAGGCAAAGAGGACTGCTGACTGAAAGCAGAATTTGAGCTAAATCTCACACTAATGGTAATAGTAGGTTTGGCAGACATGAGTTACTGGTGGATTCAGAAAATATTTCACAAGACTTCCATTAAATATATATAAGGATCATGGGAGTATGTGAGAAAGCATTTATAAATTACATCATTATCAATATAACCCCCCCCCATTTTAACTATAAAATATAACTAACTACAAATTTAAATAATATAAACACATTGTTCCAGTTTGTACCAAAATGAAAGTAGTTGCAATAGGAAGATATTTTCACTTTCACTTTTTAAATATTTTTATGATACATTCCCACCTATTCTATTAAAAGACAACTCAGAGGCAGTTTATTTGTCAGTTCCCCCCCCCGCCAAAAAAAAACCCTGTAAACTGTAGTAGGAAGTTTTATTGTCACTCCACTAACTTTGCTACTAGTGATACTAAACAGTATAAACCACCAGCCCTTCCATCCTAAGAAATTAGGCAGTATGTGGGTCCTTCTTCACTGATTGCCAGAATAAAAATAATTTACTGAATGGTTCTGATGTTTCATGGGAATAATTTGGGTATTTTAATCGTCTTTTCTCAGTGTGTTGGGAACAAGTAGAGAGGACATCTTACATGTTAAGATTCCTAGATTTGCGTTTTCTGTAACTTTATTGGCCAATGGAAAATGTGCTGTTTGGCTTTCTCCCAGGTCCATTCACTACACACCACCCGCTGCCTGCTTGTTGGCCTGCTGCTTCCCTTGCACAGCTGCAGCCACTCAAACCATGGGGATCCCATGTTTGCCTTTGCTTTTCCAGCTAGCGTTTTCACACTCTCAGCTTAGCTTTTGACTAGCCTTTTCAAGCAGCACCTTGCTGTGGATGGTGGCAGCCCACTGTTTCAGCATTTAATTGGCACTTAAGAGAGATTTAATTCCTCCTTCTGTTTAATCTGAATAAAGGGTGATGAGCAAGTCTCCACTGAGATATCACTATGTAAGGAGCAAACTGAGTAGCAGCCAGTAATATAACTGACAAAAAAAAAAAGCAAGATTAATATGAGGGATAATGAGATGAAATGAAAAGCATGTGTATTGGGTTTGCAATTGTTCCTCTGAAATATATTTATGGCTGCATGTATATGTATAAATACCTGGTAGACACACATATAAAATTGTCTAAGAGGAGAGATCAGAGACTGAGATGTCTAAATTTCTTGTTGCTTGAGATTTCCAAATTGCAGATACACTTTGTTGAGCCACTGAAGCATACAAGAAATCTTGACCTTACTGGATCAGAATGCAAAACAAGTCACTGCTTTTCAGGACTATGCCTCCTCAGTTTCCTTTAATCTAGCTGAAATGCCCTATTTGGTGAGTGATAGCAGGATGTGATCTTAGCGCTTTGTTATAGAAGATGAGAGGAAGAAAGTGACATTGGCTCTAGCATTTAGAGTAAAAAGCAGAGATTGATATATAGAGGACATCTTGTTTGAAGTCAGATTCCATACATAGACTACGCAGAGACTATTTTCTGGTCTTCATGTCATTATCCGTAAAGGATCCTCATATCTCCAGCAGGAATTCTGTGGCAACAATAAGATTTGGTGGTTAATAGTGTATTATCCATCTGTGTGATACACATAAGTCTGAAACAGTCATCAAAGTTAGGTGTAACTCTTGAAGAAAAAAAGTGGTGACATAATCCAGAAACATACCTGCAGAACAATTATAGAATTTTCTCATTAAACATTTTTGCATTAATACCTTTTTATTATTTTAAATTATAGATAAACTTTAGCTTAATATATTAGGATATATTTTACATTAATTAATATGCTAACAATTTTATTATTTGCATATTGTTCTTTTGACACTAGGCATACAAAATATTAAAAGACATATGATGAATCAACACATGAGCTTCTTCCATGGCACGTGGCTTGTCCCCATAAATCCCACTGGTTCACACTTCTGGTTCTCTTCCTGAATGATAGAATTGGCTTTTTGTGGTGACCTGGGAGGACAGGCACCCATAGATCCATGAAGTACTTCCTGAGGATCAACACACCTAGAGAGAAAAGGTGAGTGACATACTGTGGCTGCAGGCATCAATACTTCCCACTCTTAGCTCCCTTTTACAACCACAAACCAAAACCACAGCAATCAGTGCCTCCCACCTAGAGCATACAAGGCATCTGGAGCATATAAGGACCATTCCTGAGCATGCACCAGATCTGGATTTAAGTAATTTCTTGAGCACATTTCCATACAAGCCTGGCAAAGTGTAGAGCCATGATACTACTCAGAGTGTTATGTGGTAAAGGAGGAATATATGCTACCAGCCCAGGGGATCCATCCTGTTGCTGATCTGGAACAAGGTAACTGAACGCAAAGTAGCTTTTGAGAAGACCTCTTCCTTTCCCTCCTTCAGTTTATTTGAAACAAAAATTTAATTGAACTGTCACTGAGGTAGCTGCTTGTTAGCTAGAACCTCAGAAGAGCCTTCATGTTTCAAATTATGTTCAATGCCTGTTTACAATGTTACTCACGTTCAGATGTTTGTGAGACAAGCCATTTATTTTGATCATAATATTATCAACTGTTCACAGAAGGAATACTTATTTAAGAATATTTTATTGGGATTTCAGAGAGAAAATATAAATAATCAACGTCTTAGTAATACGCAAAACTGTCTCCCAATATATGGGGAATGACAATTGCATCTTTTGTCATAAAAACACAAATGTTCTGAGGCCACAATGTTTTACTGTAGTGTTATAATATTTAGACAATATTTTAATTCTGGAACTCTGGATTCAGTAAAGTTTATGAGCAGGTATTAGACTCTCCCTCTCCCCCTTTCCCAAGTCTTTTTTTACTTCAGCTGAGCTGGCAATACAGAAGGAGCTAGATTCTGTCCCTAAAAGGTACCATTCTGTTTGGAAAATGAATTGGGGGATAATCTTGGAGAAATATAGGAAAATTCTGATATTTTTTGGTGTTTGGGTACACCAAATGCTTAGTCTACACGTTGATTAAGGAATCCAAACTCAGGTTTTATGAGGTTTTTGATTTCCATTTTGTATGGATCCATCCCTTTGAGCAGCCAGTAGAGGTTAGTCTCTGGACTAAGATGATTTTCACCAGGGAACAACCCCAGAGCTGTAAAATACCTGTGCCCTCTCTGTCAAGGAACAAAATAGGCAGAATTCTTCTTAACTTTTTGCTGGTATTCAGTGGTAGGCAACAGTGGTAGGCAACATTGAAGTTGAATGGACAGTTTTGAGGTTAGCTGTAGGGCTGCTTTTAAATCAACAGTAGACCTACCCACTATCTACACACCTGAAGAAAAGTACAAAGATCAGTGTCTACAGAGCCATTGTATTGTCTACTCTTTTATATGGGTCTGAATCATGGGTCATCTACCGTCATCACCTGCGACTCCTGGAACGCTTTCATCAGCGCTGCCTCCGTACAATTCTAAACATCCATTGGACTGACTATGTGTCTAATGTCACTGTCCTCGAACAGGCAGGGGTCACCAGCATCGAGGCCACATTGCTGAAACTGCAGCTGCGCTGGGCAGGGCACGTCTCTAGAATGAAGGATCACCGCCTCCCCAAGATCGTGTTTTATGGTGAACTTGCCACTGGTAGCCGCAAGAGAGGTGCCCCAAAGAAGAGATACAAGGACTCCCTGAAACAATACCTTAGCCTTGGCCATATTGCCTACCATCAGTGGTCCACCTTGGCCTCCAATCGGGAGACTTGGAGGCACACCATACATAATGCCGCTGACTCCTTTGAGAGTTCACGAAGAACTAGTCTTGAGGAGAAAAGACAACGCAGGAAGAATCGTGTCCCACCTGTTCCACCCAAGGAGACCTTCTGCTGTGCTTTTTGTAGCCGGATTTGCCTATCCCACATTGGCCTTCTTAGTCATCAGCGCGCTTGTAGTAAGCGTGGGTAAATGCCCTTCCCAAATCTTCGTTCGCGAAGTCAAGCCATGATGATGATGGAGACCTACCCACTGCAAACTAGGCCCTGCAGCTCTCTGGAAGGATTACTTATATTTTTCACCTTAAATGGAGCTATGAGCATGCAAGCATTTTACATAGGATGTTCAGGTACTATAATAATGGGGAATACATATCTCTTTATAAAAATCAAGATAAGTTCACTTATAAAGCAACAGGACATTGAAGACTAAGATGTAGAAACAAAGTGAACAACAGCGAAGTCTTCTGTTGCCTCTCTGTTTTCCTCCATAAAAAAAAAATCCTGCTGAAGCTATGCTGACTTGTGTTGTCTATTGCACCAACTGCAGTTGAGAAATATTTAGCAAGAGCAAGCCACAAATGCATAGCCATAACTATAAATACCACCAGAGTAAACAGAAAGCTCAAGCGTTGTTTAATAGCATGTCTCCAAACAGACAGCTTTCATAACTGACTAACTTGGTTTCCCTATTATTGGATTTCTGTCCAAGAAATATTACACCACTAAAACAGTTATGCTAGTTTTGCCCAAGACTAGAAGATCATTACATACTGGGATGGAATTCTGTCGTGGTTTAACCCCAACCAGACAGCTTGTTCACACACTCTCTCCCCCCCCCCCCCCCCCCTTTTTGCCCTCCCCCTAACTCCTGGAGGGACGGAGAGGAGAATCAGAAAGAATGCAACTCCCACGGGTTGAGATAAGAACTGTTTAGTAACTAAGGTATAACACAAATCATTACTGCTACCACCAATAAAAGTAATGATAAAGGAAATAAAAAGGGAAGAGAATACAACACCTCATCACCAGGTGACCGATAACTCGCCCCCCCCCCCCCAGCCTGACCAAGCACTGACCGATACCTCCTCCAACCCTGCAGCCCCAGCCCTTCCGGGTAACTCTCCGGTACATCCTGGGCATGACGTGCTGTGGTATGAAATACCTCTTTGGTCAGTTTGGGTCAGGTGTCCTGTCTCTGCTTCCTCCTGGCTTCCCTCCTCCCTGGCAGAACATGAGGCTCACAAAGTCCTTGGCCAAACCAAAACATCATTTTTATCAGCTTTTTTCCCAGCCCAAAAGTCAAAACACAGCACTGCACCAGCTACCAAGAAAGAGAAAAAATGACTGCTACTGCTGAACCCAGGACAAATTCATTCTCTATCCTTTGGAAATATTTTGTTTCGTATATATGAGAATATAATGTTAAAATTACTATATAAGCAATGTGGTTTTGGTTTAGCTGAACAGCAAAGTGATTTATTTTTTTTTTAATCATAGAATCATAGAATGGTTAGGGTTGGAAAGGACCTCAAGATCATCAAGTTTCAACCCAGCAGCAGAAGCATTTTTAGTGAAATAACATGGAGTTTTAGATTAAAATTATCAATTAAAAAAAATGACATAAATGACAGTAACTTATACTAATACAGTATTATTTCTATAGTTTATGTTAATTCTGTATTGATATATTTGTATTTTGACTTTATAAGATATTTACACTGTGATTTGTGCAATGTTACCTCTTTTAGAATGAAGGAATCAAAATAACCTGTATTGCACGGATTCTTCCCAATAACATCTCTGGAATTTACTCATATTCTGAGTGTAGAAACTAAAGTACAGCATCACCAAATAATCTATGCAATACAGACTTCAGAGTTTGCGAATGTATGTGTTCATGGGGCATAAAAATATTCACTAATGGTCTTCGGCAATTTTTGTTTAAACAAACGGGGTATTCATAGGGTTAGAAAATATCCATGCTCTTTACAAAAATTGCTTTCAAAAAAACAATATGCAGCTCTAATAATGCTAGAATTGTTTACTGCAGCCAGCTATGAACATTACAATTAATTTTGTCAAGACATTTCAAAATCGTGTCTGAATATCTGACATAAAAGCAAGACAACATGTCATTTTGCATTCAATGCAAATTAAATAATATGTTTTAAACCTTCATTATTTCATATTAAAAATGAAGCTTAAGTATTGTCTTGTTTACAGTCTGGAATCAATTTTCCTCCTGCTGATAACTGGCAATGGGAATCATTTGTGAAGAGTGCTAATGAAATCACATGGGGGCTCCCAAGAATGAGGGCAAAGAGTTGATAGTTTACTGTGACTGTAGCTGGATTGGTTCTACACAACAACAACAGAGAAAAACAAAACAAAAGAAACAAAAAAAACCAACACCCCTCCCCCAAAAAAGCAAATGAACCTCTTGCCAGGCAGAAGGTCATAGGCACCTCTGTAAGGGGACAGGATGTATGCAGTGAAAGAATGGGATTCTATACATACACTTTTTGCAATGTTTTCTGTGCAAAAATAAATAAATAAATACATAAATATGGATACTTTTTTTTTTATACACGGAGATTAGAGAGAAAAAAACTAAGCACCAAAAGACTTTCTCTTAGACTGTGATTAAAATGACAGCTTGGAAAAAAAAAAGCCTGAATTAGTGAGGCAACAAATTTATAAATAAACAATAATAATAATAAAAAAGACTATTGAAGGGGTTTAGTTCAGAATATTAATTCCAAGTGGAAGCAGATACACAATAAACTCTTCCTAACAATGAAAGATGGTAGCTTAAGAATAATGTTTGAAATACTGCCAGATATCTAGGATGAGACTGAAGAAGTCAGGGTAAGAAATAAGTAATTTAAGGGTCAGGCTATAAATAGCGCATGTCACAACTATTACTGTCCAGTCAGACAGAACACTATTAGGATAGCTTTGAATGGCCAAGAGGTTACTATTCAGAAATTGCATTTTTTAATGTATTTCTTACATAAGCTACATTCTTTGCAGGTGTTGACTGATTAGAAAAGCCATATATTATGTCTGAGTGGTTTGGTTGTGCATTTTTTTTCCTATTAAATAGTATAATATCTACAAACCAGAGCACTGTTTCTTAAGGATTCTGTGTTTAAAGCATGGGCTCCCTCTGTCTGCATATTTGAAACCTGCATTTAAAAGGTTGGCCTGATCAAAAAGCATGATAAATGCTCATTATTCCTCTACCTTCTTCCTTTTACATTTTCAATATTAAAATATATACATTTTATTATGCTTCTTTTAAACAAGAAATGTCAAAGTTTTTAAAACTGAAGATCATATATATCTTTGTGGTCTCTTGTGTCTCCTTATGTGAAACATTGTATTGTCAGGCTAATGAGCCTATTTGTTAATGATCTTAGGTTCAGTATTGAGAGAAACACAAGTGGAATAGGTGTCAACATTTCTGGACTTACTGTGTTCCTTAGTGTAGGAAAAAATAATGGGTTAACGACCTGGTTGTCTTTTCCTACTTTTGCACATAAAGCCATCACATCTAAGGCTCCTCTCTCTTCCTTTGACTTGAAAATTTGAATGGACTATTTTTGAAAAGTTTGTCTTTGATTTTCCTTTGGATGAAACTTATGTTCTTCTTGCACAGTAGAACATCTCTCATAGCACAGAGTGACCCTGGCAATTATGAAGGAAAAAAAAAGTGATTGCTTTTTAAAAAAATAAAGAATAAAATTTCTGTACCTTCTTAATTGGTACACTGCATCCTTCCCTACTGTGAAAGTGCTGTGCAAGGTGTATGAATATTGACCCCTTGAATAAAGTTGATGTGTCATTGTACTTCTGTGTCCTTCTTTAGAAAAATAAATGAAGTAACCCCTGCTTACTGTAGATATCTCAAAATATTCAAGTGAAAATTTGAGGAACAGCTACAATGAGTAACATTTATGCATGGATTTTATTTAGGATTTTCTCCTTTATTACAAGTGGTATATTTAATGTGTAATTAAAACCCTCTTCTAAATTGTAGAGGAGACATATGTTAATGAAAGAGAAGCTGAAGCAAATAATCTATGGTTCTGGATCTTTGTAAAAATTCTGAAGCAAATACGTCAGTTTTGAAAAACACCTGAGAATAGGTGCTGAGTTTCTATGGGTAATGACCAGTAGTCTGTAAACAACCCTGCGTGACAAAGGTAGATACTGCATGCTCATAGGGAACCAAAAGACCTCAAGGCAAGAAAAAAAAATATGTCAGATTAATTGGTAGCAGAAATAAAAAGCCACACCACTCATACATTTGGCTTTGGGATGTAACAATGCCTGAAACTGGATGACAGACACACATAATAAATACAAAGGTGGCAGTGGATGACAGACACACATAATAAATACAAAGGTGGCAGTAAATGTCAGACACATCTCTGAAACATGTGACACTGTTACTGTCATCCAAAATAAAATCATCAAGTGCAAGGGAATTGTTAGAAATATGCTTTCTCTCTTGGGGAAAGTAAGGTATCAAAGTCTGAAATGAGCTGCCCCCGGGAGCTGATATATTAAGAGGATAGCGCAATGCTTGCTATGAATTCCCTGCTCTCATACATGCACATCTTAAAAATGCCTGTTTTTGAAAAAAAAAACAGATTAAAAAAATATTCTTGTTGTTAAGGTAATCAATATTCACGCTCAAAACCAGTCAGACCCCCAGCTTTAACTTACTCTATGGTTATTTGTTAAAGATTGATATTTAACAAATTTTCAACTGTAATTGGTCGATTTGCTAATATTATTTGTTATTATTTTTAGACTGTCCCACACGGCATCCTTGCCTCTAAACTGGAGAGACATAAATTTGATGGATGGGCCACCAGGGGATAAAGAACTGGCTGAATGGCACTCGCAGAGTTGTTATCAATGGCTCAGTCCCACTTGGAGACCAATAACAACCCTCAGGGGTCGGTGCTGAACAATCCTGTTCAACATCTTTGTCAGTGACATGGACAGTGGGACTGAGTACACCCTCAGCAAGTTTGCCAATGACACTAAGCTGTGTGGTTTGGTTGATATGCTGGAGGAAAGGGATGGGATCTGGAGGGAAGGGATGCCATCGAGAGGGACCTTGACATACTTGTGATGTAGGCCAATGACAACCTCGAAGTTCAACCAAGCCAAGTGAAAAGTCCTACACCTGGCTTGGGGCAATCCCAGGCACAGCAACAGGTTGGGCAGAGAAGAGATTCAGAGCAGCCCTGTGGAGGACTTGGGGGTGTTGGTCGATGAGAAATTGAACACGAGCCAGCTTCAATGTGTGCTCACAGCCCAGAAAGCCAACCATATCCTGGGCTGCATCAAAAGGAGCGTGACCAGCAGTTTGAAGGAAGTGATCCTGCCCCTCTACTCTGCTCTCGTGAGACCTCACTTCCAGTACCGTGTGCAGTTCTGGTGTCCTCAGCATAAAAAGGACATGGATCTGTTGGAACGAGTCCAGAGGAGTGCCACGATGATGATCAGGGGACTGGAGCACCTCCTGCATGAAGACAGGCTGAGAAAATTGGGGCTGTTCAGCCTGGAGAAGTCTGCGTGGAGACCTCATAGCAGCCTTCCAGTATCTGAAGGGGGCATATAGGGATGTTGGGGATGGACTCTTCATTACGGACTGTAGTGACAGGACAAGGGGTAACGGGTTCAAACTAGAACAAGAGAAATTCAGATTAAATACAAGGAAGAAGTTATTTACTGTGAAGGTGGTGAGGCACTGGAACAGGTTGCCCAAAGAAGTGGTAAATGCTACATCCCTGACAGGGTTGCAAGCCAGGTTGGACAGAGCTTTGAGCAACATGATCTAGGGTGAGGTGTTCCTGCCCATGACAGAGGGGATAGAATTGGATGATCTTAAGATCTTTTCTAACCTTAAGTATTCTATGAGTAGTATCATGGTGAAGTTTGCATCTGAAGATTCACAGTTTCCAGTATGCCAAGAATTCCCAGCTCCCTACAATGTTGGTATGACAGACAAGTGTTTTCCGTCTCAAAATTCCTTCTAGTTTTCTCATTCTTCTGAGGAGGAGTTCAGTGACCCCCCCCCCCCACACACACAAAATAGACTATTAATTTAATATCTTCTCTGCGTCATGATTGTTCAAGCTAAAAACAAATGAGGAAGTGCACATTGTGAGTAGCCCTTGCTTGCTTCCTTGCTTCCCTAGGGATTCCTGAGAGTTAATGTAATTACCATGCAGAGGTGTTTTTCTGTACCTAAGAGCTTCAGGGAATATCTTGGGTTGATGCTTTATTTACCCTTCAGAATTTTAGACTAATCATCTGCCACATTTATTTGTACTTATCTGTGAATTAAAAATAAATACATGTAATCATCAGTTAAGAGACTAGACAAACTGATTCCCTGAAATAGCTGAAAATGAGTTCTCTTCTATTTGTTTACTTGACTTGCAGTAAATCAACTTGAAACATTCTATGAGGGTTTTCTGTACTCCTCATAGTTGTCTACGGTAAGTTGAGCATAAAAGTGAAAACAGGTGTGTCTACATGTAGAAAATGAGTCAAAACCTGAAAGAAAGCACAAAAGGATTCTTGTAGACCAGTGTTTTGCTGTAAGTGCTTATGTATGGCTACACAGGCCTGCCCTTCTTTTATTAAAAACATTTTTACTTCAGGGAGTGAATAATGCCACACCATATCTGTTAATTTCTGTTGAGATTTCATCACACATGTCAGTTACCAAACAGTATCAGCTTGCGTGACAGAAAGATGATGTGAATTTTATTTTGTGTTACTCTGTTGGGCAGAATAAAGTTTTTTGACAAGCCAGCCACTGGGTCTTCAGTCTGTGTTAACCCTAATTTCATTCTTATCTGAGAGAAGTAGAACAAAGAATTTCAAATTCAGTTATGTGCCAAGTTTGCCCTAGATTTTGCTATGACAGCTCTGCCCCTTGTAACGGAGTACCCAGCTCCTTTACGCAATGGTGGTAGCAGACAACAATTTAAGCAATACTGCCTGGTCTCCTGTGTAGTAACAAGTGAAGATCTGCTTTGTTTTGTCATTTTGATTGTTTTTTTCTCTTGCAGAAGGGATATCAGTGGAATTACTTTAAGAGGCTAACTCTGTTTAGACTAACAGGTATATATTTAGAAAGTAAATTGTATGATCCTGTGGTGTTACTCCAACTTTGTTAGGGAAACTGTAACAGAAGCTGAAACTATCGCTTGTGATACTAACTTGCACATCTCTCTGCCAGAGCAATTGTTAGCAATCTATCAGCCCTGGAATTTCATTTTAAATTAAATATGATTTACGTAACCATCAAACAAGGCTGCTGCTGCGAGTGAGATACTACATTTGAAAGAGACACTTCAGGTTTAAAGAACGTGAATATACTGTGAGAAACAGATTTATTTATTTTTTTTAAAGACTATGTGTGCCTACAAACACTGTCCAACACTCCACCCTTAAGTTACTTTTAAAACTGTCTTTAAATACTAAAATTTCTGGAAAAAAAAAAATCTCCAGTCCTTGAATGTTTAATCAGCAAATGAATAGGGTGTGCAGGTATGTTAAGTGTTTTTTTGCTAGATGAAAACTTCGAACAAAAATGGCCAAACAAAGCATACTGCCAGTGAAATTTTGTCTTTAATTTGAACAAAATGACATGGTGGGAGAAAGACATACAGAGGAGAAGAGCTCTGTCCCTCAGGTATGTCCAAGCTGCCACGTAGATAACCTACGCTTTAGTGTTCCACAGTCTACTCTTTGTTTTTTAAAACAATCTTACAAAAACATGAGCATAATTCACCACAGACATCAGGGAAGTTACAGCAGGGGTGAATGTGTCTCCAGTTTTTCTCCATTGGCACCGGCTTATGCATTATGCACTTCATTTGCCCCTCTGTACATTTTTTGCTGAAAAGGTTTTACATGGAAGATTTCACATACTAACTGCTCTGATAAAAATCAACCTAGTACTTACTTCACCAATAATATTTGAAAGCTTAATGACATACCAAGACATCATATTAGTTGAATGACAACCTAAGCAAGCACAGACATTTAGGCAATAGAATCTAGCTTATCACATGAAACTTCTCTTAGGTAGTCCTGTTTACATTTAAATTTGAGTATTATTGATAGTGTGAAATGCTGGTTTAAAACAACTTTGGTTCAAAAAAAGATCTCAGAGAAATGTCAGCTGCCTACCATTTTAGGCTTTTTATATTTTTATCTTGGCTAAAATTATTTTTATGGTAATTTTCGATGAGGAGAGTTCCATGCAAAAGTATTAGTCAAAGAGACAGCAAAGTAAGATTTGGGTGCTTTGAGTGTTATGAAACAGAACTTCATCATGAAATTATCTCAAATTGAGTTGTACTGAATGCCAGGATGCCTTTTATTGAGAAAAGGGGTGTGGGGAGTGAAGGTGATAAGATTTGCATGAAAAAGAGTTTGGGAATGAGCTCTGAGGCCTTGCAGCTTGACAAGCCTGGGGTGAGGAGTTGGAACATTGAAGGACAGGGAAGGTAAACAAGGAAGCCTTGGGAGGATGGGCTAGGATGTAGTTGCGGGGGGAATCTCAGTTGTAGGCCAGAGGATGTGGGGGTTATGAGAGGGTCTGCAGCACTGTGATTGGACTATTTACCTGGAGAGTTTCACAGGGGTCAATGAGATTGAACGTGGTATGTATGTGCAGGTTGGAAATTACCAGACAAGGGGATAAAAAGGGCTTGGTGGTAATAAACAAGGATTTGAGTCTCTGCATCAACTTAAGTCTGTGTCGTGAAATGCAACAAAGGGGAGAAAAATACTTACCTATTTACAGCACCTGTCTAGCTGTACTCCAAACTAAGACAAAACAGAAAGATAACTTGCCAACTTGACATGCCAACACTGCCAGTCCTGATGTTATAGAAATGTTTTGTGAATTATCCACTTCTAGATCACAAATAATATTGGTTACTTCGTTTTCCAGTTCTAAATTTACTGGATTCTTGCTAAAAATCCTTTTAGAGGATGCAATGTATAAAATCAGAGCATAATATTTAATTAAGAAAAAGCAAACCCACTTCAGTCCACAGTCTTAAATGTGCTATATACATTATAATAAGGTACAGTTTAATCAAAGTTGTTTAATTAGAATATTATGTTTTCTGGTAGTTGTCTACAATAAAGGCCAAGGAAAAATAATAGTATTATAGCACAGCATTTTCACTCTTTTTTTTTTTTTGACATTATTTCTTCTGCATTCTGCTGCTGATCACATACCCCATAGAGGCTTCCTTCCTCACAACCCATAGTTAAGCACAGAAGCCGTTATGCATATAGCCCTGCATGTACGGATACTTAGTGCAAATGACTTAACTTTGATCACATAGATAAATAACACAATTAAGAGGCAATTACAGTTTCCAGCATTATTTGAAGCCTGTCCATATGTAGAAACCATATGGTGGTATATGTAACATTTCTGCCCATTATACTTAAAAGGCTCAATAAAATCAACCTACAGTGTTTAACAGCAGAGTATAAACACTGCACATGGCTATAGGAAACTAACTTTTTATAGCACTTTTTACTTAATTTTCTCTTGGATTTGCTTAAAGGTATTTGAACAATATTAAAATGACCTCCTTAAACCATGAGAGCATGGGTATAAATGAGAATTCTTTTGATTGATTAGCCAATTACCACAAAGTACTGTAGTTTATACCCTGCATATTAAAAGGCATGCTATTAGGAGATGGAAAGAATTAAAGACTTATAAATACATTAAATACATCAAATGGAGTTAGTATTCACAGCTAAATGGAAATAGTTTTCAGAGGTCGTATTATTCTGGCTTATCATGTATATTTTGTGGTTTGGTGAAAGAAAGAGATTTATTGCTTACTTATTGCAGTGTTTGCCACTGTTGCTTTAATTTCATTCCATCTCTCTCCTCTGTTTTTGATTTTTTTTTTTCCTATTTATGTTGCATCTTTGAATCAGTGCCTGTGGCAGCACTCTGATGGGATCCACAGACTTCTTTTAACAGGATGTGAATACATGGACAGAGTGCCACTGCTTCAACTTCACACAGCTCTGGGGCCTGTTTTATGTTAAAAGTCTTTTCCTTGGGCCAAGTATCAGTTCTTGCCAAGATGGTTACTTTTTTAACAGTAGTGTCTGTGATGTTAAACTACTGCAGAAGTTAATAACTTAAATGTCTTTATTATTATATAGATCTAAATTAGGGATAGGTGACAAGTTCAAACAATTTTTCACCCCAAATCTCCTCTTAACAAGTATGAACTCCTTAAAATTGTGAGATATTTGAAAGCATCACATAGGCTTTTAATCCTTTCAATACATTCTAAGTGTTTGATAACTGGACCCCAGTTGTCACAGATGACTGCTAAAGAAGACACAGAAACCAGCTGCAGCTAGAAATTTGGCTTCTTGATATCTAGGAAGAGGATGATTCTGCAATATTTTTACTTATGAATTTCTATGTTATAAAAATAATTATGTATCTTGAGAAATCTTGCTTTAAACACCAGAAATTAACCTCTTAAAGTTTTGAGATCAACCCACTAAAGAACACCTACCCTTAGAAATAATATTAAGAGAAGTCAATTTTACCTTCAGAAGAACACAGAAAATGATATTAGCCTGGAAATCTAGTAGAGATAGTGAAGTATACTTTTCTTTCTTTTGTGCAGTATTGTAAGTGTCTGTTTAGTGTAAGTGTAGCTGTACATAATTTTAGATTAATTTAAATAAAATTGAAAACACTGAGTCTTCAATTTTCCAATTGAATATGCCACTGTACAGATTTATAGATCCTAAGTTTGAATTCTTATATCACTGTCTCCTTTTTAAGCAGAATATTATCATTTACTTAGTGTGATCACTTGTTATTTACAACATCTGCTTATTTTCTAAGCAGAGGGATTTTAATAATCATAGAGCTCAACATAGAGTTGAACAGATTATTTTATATTTAATTTTGACTTCACATATATACTTAATATTTGGAAAACTGGCTGTATATTTATCACAGTTACAACAGTTTGATGCGGCAAGGCATTTTCTCATATTTACTTGCACTTGTCATATAAAAAAAAAAAAAGAGAAAAAGAGAACATAATCATTCTATAGTCTATGCCAAACAGCCTAAGATTAACTACAGTCCTCTGGAAAATGTTTATTTCAGACTTTACAAAGTGAAGTTGTAGACGTTCTTCACTGAGAACATGAAAAGGCTGTTTTCACTTGCGTGAATACTATTTGTAACTCCAGACAACGTAGAAAGAAGTACAATTTAGAACACCATCTTAATATGCATTTACAAATATGAGAAGTAAATCAAAGTACCTGATCAAGTCTAGGGAACCAGATGAGTTATTATGAAGAACAAGTCTTGCAACATCACCTGCAACAAAACGCTAGTATTAGTCAATTCAAGATCTGCCCAACTATGCCTTCACACTGATTAGCTCTTTTGCACCACCTAGTGCCGAACCCTGGTAGATATTTCTTTGGGATGTATATGTCGAAGTATGAAATGTAAGTCAGAGCTATAAAGGCACAATTAACCAAGGAGCTGTGCAAATTATTCGTGATCTGGAATACCTCTGTAATTTAAGTCTTATAATATCTACATGGCATGCGTTTTTGATTTGAAAATTGTGTTAGCTGGCCTGAATTCTATGAGCAGCAGCAGCAGCACACCATTAGCGCCCTTGTTTCGAGGAACTACTGTTTTGATTTGGCATGATTATTCCTTCCCTGAGAATATTTAGGGCAAAATGTTAGCTTGGTAAGGTCATGCCTACTGTATAGTAGACTTAAACTATCTTATTTTTTACAGGACATTTGTGCGAGTGAAAACATTTTTTGTATCATTGAGGGCACAATTTTTTCCATCCTAAACCAGAAAAGTTTTCACAAGGAAGCCCACTGATTCCTAAGTTATACTATGTTGGGTTTTTTTTCTGCTGACCTTATGTTTTTTTTATACTTCTATCAGGAGATTTCCCAGAAGTTTTGAACAATATGAATGTTCCCGAGTTTTGCTTTCCTGTTGAAAAATAACAAGTCCTTGCATCTTTCCTTAGTGCTGATCATTAATAACAGACTAAATACAGATCCACACCCCACTGAGCAGTATTAATTCAACAAACGTCTAATCACCTTTTTACTAAGTTGCTGAATTGGGGATAACAGGAACTCAATTTCCATAAATTGACCTTTTAGCTCCAGCTGAGAAGTTATCTTCTGAATAATAATTGTAAATAAACCTCAAAAAAAACAAAAAACAAAAAACAAAAAACAAAAAACCCAAAACAAAGCAAAACAACAAACCGAAAACCAAACAAAGAAAACCCCAACAAACAGAAGCCAGGGAACAAAATTGGGCTTCTTCATGAAGTGAAATGTAAGCAAAAGCCTTTGGTGACAGGACCAACACCCTTACCAGTAAGGGTGGAGGCTGGCAAAACCTGAGCAAAGACAAATCAGGACCAGGGAGATCAGACAGGTCTGGGCAACACTCCCATAATCACCACGAAAGTCCAGAGTGACAAGCAGGTCCAAGTGTAAGGCTGTAAGTCATGTCAGCAAGTCAGCAATCAGCAATATAAGGGAACAAAGTACAGGGATACCCATTCTGTATCACAGAAAGGGGTCAAGGCTGAAGGCTCCAGAGTCTCTAGGTGTATTCAAGACCCTGACAACAAAAGTCAAATCCATACTCAGATTTTCTAGTGATATATGGAAAAGAAGGGGGTAAGAAGGGAAGCATAGCATGTTCCAGTGCTATAAACACGCCGTAGCATGTTTGTCATATCATGTTCCACTGCTTATGTTGAGTATGTATAAAGAAACCAAGAAAGCTAATTTCCCAGAGACATTAGTGCTTGTGCTATTCTTCTTTTATACAAAAGAGCAGGTGGTGCAGCATATGTATATGATGTGTGAGTTCCAACTTTCAGCTCCTTCTTCTCCTTTACAGAATTTAAGGGTACATTTCCTATTTCCTAGGCTGTTCCCTGGTATGTCATACAGAATAACAAGAGGGATCTAATGGTTTTAGGTGACCCGGTGCTGGCTACGTAGAAAAAAAAGTGTGTCATCTTCATCAGATGTTCCCCTAGGCTCCCTGATTCATTGTTGTGGTTTGAGTCTACCTGGAAACTAGTACCCAATAGGGTGGGGAGAAGAATGTGAAAAAAAAGAATACTCCTCAAAATAAAAAGAGGTTTCTAGGAGTCTTCCAGAAAATGTTACCAGGCAGGTGGATCATCAGCCTGTGGTTTTGTACAGAGCCCTCTAAGAAGAGCAATTGAGTGTTCAGCAGAAAAATAATAATAAAAAAAATATATAAAAATGCTGCACTCATTACTGTGATTTATTGCAATGATTTATACAGAAGTTGCAGTATTGTACAAATCTACTAAGTACATTTAGAAATCTATTCAGTGAACATGACTTAGTAGCTTTGAATAGCCTAATCTTCCTAAACAAAGGTATTTAAATCAAAGTGTATGGAAAAAAATAATGTCTGATTTATTAATACACAGACTGCTGCAAATTTATTTTAGTAGAAAATCCTGATGCCATAAACTATATTATTTGGCACACACTACTAATACAATCCTAATCTTGTAATAAATCACTGCAGTATTGACAGAAGTATTTACTCTCATATATTATAGTATGCCTGACTTTTTTATGATTATATTTTACTAAGTGACTCTTTTCATGGACATATTGCACAAGTATGTGCTGTTATAATAGAATACATGTTCTCCTACTAATTCAAAATCTATCACAATTTCAGACAATTGAATTTTGATGAACAGTGATAAAACAAGTCTTTGATGGGTTCACTAGGAAAGAAACCTGCTTTAGCCACAAAAGTTCTTATTTCTGTAGTTGATTTTTCCCTTTTTCTTGGTCATCAAATAATATATGTATATTAAGTTTTATCAATATTTAACTCTTCACGAAAGAAAGAGGGGCATGTACCACATGGCTTTTGGAACCTTCCCACAGGTTCTCATTCTCAGGGGGATCTGGTGAGCCCCAGACCCTAGTTCAGGTGCCCTAACTCACTCTGCATTGTCTGTGTCAACGTTTCTGGGCAGTTGATCTTCACGGCCTCAGGGTGGACAGCACAAAACCCCACTCCATCTGCCCCACAGTAGTTTGCCCAAGCAGCAACACGTTACTCACCACAAAGAGGCGCTAAGCCTCCCTCAGCTTCTAGAAATAACCACTATAAAAATACTAAGAGCATTTCTTAAAGATTCCTGTGCTTCTGAAGTACAACGCTTCCAAACTGCTCAGCTGAGTCTCTGGCATAGCCTCACAGTGCCTCAGAGTTAAAGAACTGTAAGTTTTGACGCTCTAAGTCAAAGTGAATTTAAAGCTAAATAACAGGGGAAGTTTAGATTGGATATGAGAAAGAAATTCTTTACTGTGAGGGTGGTGAGGCACTGGAATGGGTTGCCCAAGGAAGCTGTGAATGCTTCATCCCTGGCGGTGTTGAAGGCCAGGTTGGACAGAGCCTTGGGTGACATGGTTTAGTGTGGGGTGTCCCTGCCCATGGCGGGGTGTGGGGGGTGGAACTAGATGATCTTAAGGTCCTTTCCAACCCTAACTATTCTATGATTCTATGATTTATACAACTAAGGGTAGTTTTGTTTAATTTATGTGGCTTTGGTATCAACTTAAGCCAAGAAAGGAGTAATATTGGTGGTACTGGTCACTTTAGCAGCAAAGCGTGTACCACAATGTAAAAATTATCTGCCTAAGCAAGCACTTAGCATGCAACTCCCAGCTTATGGCTTGAGTTAAACTACTGAAATAGTTTTAGACATCATAAAATGCATTTCATTATACCAGTTGATATCTTCATTCTACACCAGTATTGATGGCACAGCATACATACAAGAAACTTCTTCTCAGTGAGGGTGACGGAACACTGGAACAGGCTGCCCAGGGAGGTTGTGGAATCTCCTTGTTTGGAGACATTCAAAACCCGCCTGGACACGTTCCTGTGTAACCTTATCTAGGTGTTCCTGCTCCGGCAGGGGGATTGGACTAGATGATCTTTTGAGGTCCCTTCCAATCTCTAACATACTGTGATACATCTGTGGAAATCCTCACGTCTTCATAGCTAATAGGCAGTATTAAGTTAACAGTAGGTTCTTCACATCAAAATTATTTGTTTCTTGGGACATGTTGGACATTCTAGGAGATGGAAACAGGGGTGTAATAAAAACAGATACGAATGAGCAAAAATTTCTGGGTGGACGTTTTTTCCTGTAACTTGTATCAGAGTTGAATCGTAACTTCTGCTTTGTGTTTTACTGCAAAAATGTACTGACATAAATGACAATTAATTGTGAATGCAACCTGACTTGTAGTCCATGAAAGGGCTAGCTTCTTTCTGTAATTGTCTAGATGTAACATGGTGGCTTGACTCTGGTTGGCAGCTAAATGCCCAGTCAGTCACTTGCTCACTCCCAGAAAGCAGGATGGGGAAGAGACTATAAAGGGCAAAAGTAAAGGCAAAAAAAAAGACCTCATGTGTCAAGTTAAAGACATTTTAATAAACAAGGCAAAAATGAAAAGCAAAAAGTCAATGAGTCATGCAAAAACAACCATTCACCACCAGCAGTCCAATATCCAGCCAGTGTCTGAGCAACAACCACTTTGGGAAGATTCCCCCCAGCCACTCATTTTTATTTCTAGGTGTGATACTATGTGGCATGCAATATGTGTTCAGTCACTACAGGTCACCCTCCTATACTTTTGCCCAGCGCCAGGTACTTGGGAGCAGAGTGAGAAACACGGATGTCATTGAGGCTGTGCAAGCACTTCTGAGCATTCACCAAAACATAGATTAGTGGGTTATCAACACTGTTTTGCTCCCAAATCCAAAATCAGAACCATATGGGCTGCTGTCAGGAAAATTAACTCCATCCAGACAAATGCAGTACAAGTAATTCCACCACCTTCCTCTGATGTGAAGCCAGTTTGAGAGGGACTTTTCCATCAGTCCTCCAATCAGTTTCCTCTTCAGATTAAATTTCTATTCAGATTTGTATAACGAGGCATTAGTAGGGAATTTGTTGCTGTATAAGGGTTTTGGCATTACTGGTGTGGAATTTCAGATGTAGGTAAGAAGTGCAAAAGTGCAAATTCAACTCTTGAGTCACTGTTGAAAAAAATCGTGGTTTTAACCTCACTAAAATAAATTAAAAAAAATGAATAAGGCTAAAATACATCCTTTATTCTTGAAAATTTTCACTGAAGCAGTACAGTTAAAATAGGGGGGTTGCATACATTCTATGTGTTATACTGCATATGGTGATCTGGTATAACTAGTAGCAAGCCTAGTAACATTCACTTTTTTTAAAAAAAGAGGGTAATTTTCCATAGGCCTCTTGATACTAAGTTTATAATAGATTACATTTGGCTATGCTTCTTTGTGGTAGAATCATTTTTATAATAGGTATAATCTTTGCCTGTCATTTTATTTCTTAGGCATTGTTTTACAAGTAAAAGGCACTGGTTTTATATTTCTTGCAGTTTATTTGCCACATATCAGACGGCAAACAGCTTTACATGCCTTTTTTTTATTTTATCTAGAAATGCAGCAGCCCAAAGCAAAGATTTTATTGGGAAGTGAAGGAGGGCAGGGAGAACAGGAAGACAAAGTTGGGCCTGATTTAGGTTTTAATGCAAGCCATGGACTAGTTTTGGTTGAATGCTAATCACTAAATCAGAATAGAAGCATAGGCGTTTCCCCCTATCCAGAGTTGGATAAGTGAGAAATCCCCTTAATTCTGGTCCTCCAATGTATTCTAATCCTTTCAAGACACTAAGTATTACTGGATTAATGGCTGTTAGTGCGAGGCTTTGCTACAGAAGCACATTTTTATTAAGCAATGAAAATGAAGAACTTCCACTTGGAATTCAGACCTAGGTAACTGAAAAGCCAATATGTACATTTAAATAGGAAAGGTAATAGGTTAAAATCTGCCTTTCTGTTTCTCAAGCTAATATTTAGTATAGAATGTTATAGCTAAATGCTTCAGGACTGCAAGAGTGTCTACAGTTTTACAGAGAAGTACACATTTTTTTTTTCCTGTTTCTAGGAACTGCCCCCATGTTAGTGTACACTGTCTTGCTTTTCCTGTTCCCTGTTTATTTACCACTTATGCTTTCCCACTGGTTCAGCTACCCATTGTTGCTCCAATATACTTTCATTGTTTAACTTCTAGCCTGCAGACCCAGTTTTCTGTTTCTCTGTCTCATTTTTCCTTTTCCCCTGAGTACTGACAATTTGTAGTCAAAGTTAGGAATTATGAATCTTGTGGTATATTTATTACAGTTTTCCTGAATATGTGATTAATTTCATTTGACATTCAGGCCAACATCTGCTTCTCATGCTATTTGAATGTTATTTTCAATCATCCTTTTTTTCAGAATTAAACCTTAAGCTAATCTTTTCCCCCAGATTATTATATTTTTATAATTCAGATGCAAGTGACAAATTTTATAATTCAAAGATTTTTTCAGTATTTTCATACTGATCAGGAGTCAATATGAAGTGAAAGTTGCAAAAAAAAAAAACAAAACCAAACTACTTTGTATTATAAATCTGTTAGAAAAAACACCTTGAAATAGGAGAAAAATGTACTCTCTGATTTAAGGATTGTATGGGTATAATTGTCAAGATTTTGGTAGTTGTAGGGATTGCAGGTATGACCTCTGCAAAATGACACCAAAAACTGCCCCATGTCAGACAGAGCAAATGCCAGCCAGCTCCAAGATAGACCCACTCCTCTCCAAAGCTGAGTCCACCAGCAGCATTGGTAGCACCTCTATGACAATATGTTTAAGAAAGGGTAAAAACATACTGCGTAACTTCCTTGTAGCCATGCAGGGGAGAAGATAAGCCCATGGAGGTCCACAGTGGAGCAGTGCAGTCCTGCAGTCCTCAGAGGACCCCATACTGAAACAGTCCTTTCGTTAAGGATTATACCTCATGGAAAGGACCTATTCAGGAGCAGTTCTTGTGTGACCTGCAGATGGGACCCCATGCTGGAGGAGTACAAGAGTGTGATGAAGAAGGAGACGCAGAGACAAACTCTTACAAATTGACTGCAACCCCCATTCTCCGTTCCTGAGTATCACTCAGTGAGAGGAGGTAGACAAGTCAGAAGCATCATTAAAGCATCATTGAGCAGAAGAGAGGGGTGGGGTGAGTGTGCTTTTAGTTTTGTTTTATTTCTCACTGTCTTACTGTGCTATAATTAATTGACAACAAAGTACACTAGTTTCCTTAAGCTGAGTCTGTTTCGCCTGCGATGGTACCTGGTAAGTAATCTCCTTAACCTTACCTTGAACCACAAGCTTTTAATCATATTTCCTCCTTCTGGCCTGTTGATGGAAGGCGAGTCATAAAACATCTTGGTGGGCACCTAGCAGCCAGCCAAGCCTTAGAAAATTTAGAAGATTTCTCCCCTCTCCATTCTCCTCTTTCTAGCAAGAACTTTTTAATTGTGGCTTTCTTTCTAAAAAAATAAATGCAAAGCGCTGTAAGTCTTCTGGTCTTTCTTTCACAGAGAAATAAAACAGCTGATTATTTAATTAGGTTGTGTTCATACAGTATCTAAACTAGGTATCTAATTTTAGATGGGACGAATACTGCTTTTCAAGGTGTTCATAAATGTATGGAACTGAGTGTTCCTACTATGCTTATTTCAAGAAAATATTCAGTAGAATTTAAGAATGAAACCTTTGCATGCTATTGTAAAAAATTCCTTTAAAACTTAAGTGGACTAATGTATAATTTTGGGGATTGCTGATAAATCCTGTTCAGTTACGACTGATCTGTAACCTTAATTTTTTTAATTTGTTCTTCTTCTGAATGTTTTCTTTACAAATTGTGCAGGCGGTGTTCAACACTGAGCCAATGTTAGGAATTAACATAATCTGATCTCTGTGATAGCACATGTAGTGCTAGATTGCAAGTACCTTTCTGCATTTTTAATTCTTTTTTTAATTACTCTTCACATAATCCTGCCAATCTGGCAAGAATTACTATGCTTCTCAAACATAGTATCATCCTCTATTGGTCCCTTTTATAAAGCTGCGTTTTTTAAACAGTATGATGAAATAAAATCCTTTCTGAAATGTCTACAATAATCTATTGTAACTGTCTTGGACAAGATGGATAGAATGGTAAGTAGAGGATAGAGATGGGTGGGAAACTTAAGCAGCTACTGTGCAGGAGAACACCAAGATGTGTCTTACTGGGTTAGACCAATCCATCCATCTGTCCATCCATCCATCCATCCATCCATCCATCCATCTTCAAAATTTGCAATAAGAAAGATGACCTTAGAAGATATTATGAGCTAGTCTCCTTCTCTGGCTCATACCATCACACACTGCTAGTGTCAACACCTGTTGTTACAGAAATATTGGATACATCCCTGATAAAAGAAGATTTAAAAAAATAATAAAAATTCAGTGGTTTCTTGATTTTTTTTTAATTTATTTAAAAGTTCTTTTATTCCTAGGTCCAGGGACTACTTTAACAAAGTAAAAAAAAAGACTCTTCCTTTTGTGAGATGTGTCTTGCCAAATGCCATATAAAAAACTGTGATACAATACATGGCAGAGTAATGTTGTCAGGTGTCTGAAAAGGAACTGTCTATTCTTACTGGACAGTAGTTGAAATAAACATTGCCAGCCCATAATTCATTCAACCAAGTTCAGACTCTCAGACTGATCCTGTATCACACATTAAAAATACCAGTTTTCTCAAATATGTTTTTTTTTTTGTTTGTGGTTTGTTCATGAATAACTGAAATTTTATCTTTCCTTCTGAACTGTGTCTGTTATATTAAATCAGGCTAGACTTTTTCAGATGCATGCATAATTTGCGTTGTCATTTAATTTCCGCTACATTTTGTCAGTATAATAAATGCCTCTGATGTTTATGAAAAATTAATCTTAAATATTTTAATGTACATTGGAGCCAATGGAAAGATGTTATTTGAAGGAAAAAATATTAATTTATAATGTTTCCAATAATCATAGAACCATAGAATAGAGAAGATACGTAACAAGACTTTCCTGACAGAAAAAAAACCCAAAAAATTAAGAAGCTTTTTCTCCATGGAATAGATAAAGATATCAGAATCAGAAGTCAGTGCAAATTACTGGCCAAAGCAGATGTATGCTATCCGAACTTGTAACTTAGTGGGAAGAGGAAAACAGAACTATCTATTTTAACAAATATGTTTTATTCATTTAGTTGAATATGCCATTTACTGTAATTCTGTTATTGCCTTACTGCATAGTTACTACCAGTTTTTTTAATTAATGTTTTTGTACCTTGTTATCTGTGAAATTTTCAAAGCAAATATGCTGGATAAGCCTTCAATTCCTGCTGAGCGGACAGCCACTAATATGACATTGCCTGGAGATAAAAGCATCATTGTTCTGCATGCTTTTGGATATGGCTCTCCTTTCTCAAGGTCATTATTTTCAAACCCACAGCATGTTCTTACAAAGATCAAGTGTTTCCCCAAGAAGAAATAATGACACCACGGTGCAGTGGAAATTAAAGTTAAAAGCCATTCAAACTACTGATCAAAGGAAAGAAATATTGTCAAAGGAGGAAATTGTATTTTTACTTAAAAGACCAAGCTGCTTCCAAAGAAGAACAGATAACTGTGAGATACATTTTAGAACTGGGGAAAAATTATTTGTTTCTTGCATATCAAAAGGATTCTTTTTTCTATTTGCTCTTGTTTTGTACCCCCCACCCTATCTTATACCCACAGGAAAAAGCATTTAAATTGTTTATGCTGAAACATCACCATGCTACAAGATAAACTTGATGATTAATAACTAAATATTTTATCATTTTTATTCTGAGGTCAAAAATTTAGGTTATGTTGTTAGATTAAATAATTTCTTGGCAAATTATTACCAACATACAAAAGGATAAAAATAAAATTTAAGTACATTGTTTTCCCTGTTTTCTGCTAACATGTTTATCAATTTCTTAGCTGATCTTGCTGACAAAAATTGAATTTTCATTCTGAATGATAAGTACTCATAAGTGTTCAGGACAAAAGATGTTCAGCTATAATAGTAGGAAGGAAAACGGATGTGAAGTCAGCAAAGTAGGATGAAGCAGTCATATGAAAAGCTGAAGTTAAAGAAAGAGTTTCACAGGAAGCTAAAGAAGGCAGTAGAAGATAAAAAATTATCTCCTGTCTTTCTGAGATGGGGAAATATCCTGATCTTGTAATACTGTAAATGTTAAGTAATTTCCAGTATTTATTTACACTAGTGAATAACACATTCTAGTCTTTCCGTTACTGATTCT
This sequence comes from Neopsephotus bourkii, assembly GCF_033783945.1. Lineage (NCBI taxonomy): Eukaryota > Metazoa > Chordata > Aves > Psittaciformes > Psittacidae > Neopsephotus > Neopsephotus bourkii. The sequence continues at coordinate 689,871 of NW_026901388.1, forward strand.
GTTGTGATACATTGATGATTACTTGGTTCAGAAAAGCAGGTTCCTGCAGCAGCTTAGTTAGATAAAATCCAGCCATGGAAATAGATTAAAAAAAAAAAAAAAGAAAAGGTTTATTTCTGAACTCATGCATTGGTTTGCATAGGCCATAAAGCTTAGGTAGGATGTTGAGCGAATACGTATGTTCAGCATTCTGAGATCCTGCTCTAGTAACTGCTCCACTTGTAAAAGTTTGAAAATGAAACCAATGATACTATAATTTTGAATCCTCCCCACCCATCCAAATAAGTACATCAGACATGTGATGAATTTAAATTCATTTGGTGTGGGCTTGAGGTATATGCGCAGCCTTGGTTACATCTTGCCTCCTGAATCCCTTTCGTCCATCTTAAAGCCACTCATGTAATAAGATCAAAGACTATGTACTGATCATGTATGCACAGACTTTAAAAGTTGTATAAAGGTCATAACCATGCCAGCAGGTAATAGATAAGTCAGATTCCACAACTTTTTCATAAACACTTTTCTCAATGCAAATATTTATCATAATGATCATCCCAATTAAAAGTAGTTTCCTCTACTTGTGGCTCCAAAACAGCTTTTTTCCTTGAAAAATGTTCTCATAAGCTTTTCCTGTTCTTGTTCTAAAGCACATAAGTTCAAAGAGATTTAACAAGGGAAAGAGTAAGTGTTTGGTGGGGTTTCGTAAGGAATTCTAGATAAAATATTTTAAGTACAGCAATATATAATTATTTCATCTTTGCTTTACAACATTTTCATAGACATAGAATTGTAGAACAGTTTGGGTTGGAAGGGACCTTAAAGATCTAGTTCCACCCCCCACTAGACCAGGTTGCTTAAAACCCCATCCAACCTGGCCTTGAATGTTTCCATGTATGGGTCAGCCACAACTTCTCTGGGCAATCCGTTCCAAGTCTCACCACCCTCACAGTGAAGAATTTCTTTCCAAGATCCAATCTAAGTTTCCCTCTTTTAGTTTACAACCATCACTATCACTACATGCCCTTGTAAAAAGTCCTTCTCCAGATTTCTTGTAGGTCCCCTTTGGGTATAGGAAGGCTACTTTAAGGTCTCCCCTGAGCCTTCCCTCCTCCAACTCTCTCGGCCTTTCATAGCAGAGGTACTCCATCCCTCTGATCATCTTTATGGCCTTCCTCTGGACTCACGGAAGCAGATCAACATCCCTCTCATGTTGAAAGGCCCAGGCCATTCTCCTCAAGGCTGCTCTCAATCCATTCTCTACTCAGCCTGTATTTTGCTCTTGTGAAATAAAAATGCTAATAAAACATTATTATATTGATTATTTGAATTTTTACTTTTTCATCTATTCATGAAATGGATTAGTTTTCTTTTTTCTTTTTTTTTTTTTTTTAATGTTCTTTGGCTTTAAACGGCTTCCAGATAGCTTCCAAAAGCCTACACTTTTGTGACAAATAATGGAATGTAGAAAAGTCATTTCTGTCAGATATTTGCTCTTACTTTTTGTGTATAAGCTTATTTTTCAAAATAGTGATTTTCATCATTCTGGAATCAAATTTGAACCATTCTAAAATTACATTTGTTCTAGATTATATTAGAATTCTTTTTTCCTGACACTTTATAGACTCCCCTGTCTAGCCTGTAATAGCACAGTGTCAGAAAAACATTTAAATATATTACTGTATTTGAATAATTCTGTATTTTATTTTGTTAAAAGGCACAAAATCTTATTATGAATCACCAAGTGTAGGGAAAAATATCCTTTTATTTTTTTATTTTTAGTAGGTATTGAAATGAGCTGATGCTGGGAGTGGTTACATTGGCAGATCCCTAAGGCTAAGGCATTATTATTAATGGTTTGCATTATAAATGTTAAATTACTTAACATAAATTGACAAGAAAGTTGGTTAATGCATTAATTTACAATACTTTGAATGCTTCATTAAGTGATACATAGGTCTGCATTTGTACTATTTGCATTACAATAAAGATAAAATATACATATACATATAATTTACATATACGTAAATAATTGTAGGAAAAACATAGACCTCCACATCTCATTTTAAAATCAAGAACAAATTAAAACCTCCATATTTCTTTAATGAGTAATGCTCCATGCAAGCAACATGTAAATAAAGTTATATAATAGGAAAATAAGAAGTGATGTAAGAGTTAACATAGCTGTCAGATCAAAGGTTGTCTCTCTGGTTCTGAAACAGGAAAAATCCTAGTGGTTCTTGTAATTCATTCAGCTTTCAAAAGTGTGGTTTTATGATTCCATCTGATTTCCTTATTTTGCATCCCAAATTATCTGTATCTTCTATCTTATAGTAACACTTAGGGTAAAAATAGTATTAGCAATATAGGTCTTCATGATAACTAGTTGCACAGTCCCATGCTTGTTTTCTCCTTAAACTTGTGGGAAGGGGGTCTCAGAAATATTTCAGTTTCTAAAATATCAATTAACCACAAAATCAATCAATAGCATACAGGAAAGGAGATGGAGAATAGAGAATTAAAATTATGTGGGGATAAAGAGAGTAAGATAATATATGTAAGTCAGGAAAACAGGAATTTGGCAGGTCTGTGTGTCTAAATGGCTGCTAAGGAACAGAAACCATGAATGAAGAAAGAAAAAGACCATGACAGTGAATATGCATTAAAGTGGAATAAGAGAAAAAGGGAAAAGAGTTTGAAGGGTATAGAAGAGAAGGGATGAGGAAAAAACCATTGTTTGGTAGCTTACAGAAAGAAAAAAGAGCTGTGAAGGAAATACAAAAGAGAAAAAAATCTGCAATACAGGAAAGTTCTAGTAAGAATAAAACTTACATCTTTTAAGTAAAATAACAATAACACGCCAAAAATTCAGTGTCAGTGAAAAATGGAGCAGTTAAGATAGATGGATGTGGTTATGGATGAGATGCATTCTTGCCTAAGATGAGCTAAAGATAGGCTGGCATTCAATGAAGGAAAAGTATAATGCAGCTCAATATTTTGCTTTAAAATATATAAACCCCAATGCTACAATTGAAACACTTCTTATTTATGCATCAAAATAAAGTCAGTGTCACCTAATCAGAATGATCAGTTTCTCTTTAAGTTAAAACTAAAACCCTAGACATCTAAATAAAACTAGCACTGGCTGGACCACATCCCGTATTTTGCACACTGGTTGTACAGTCTGACTGCTGTGCTGGAGTTGTACACCCCAGATACGTGTGTGCTTCCCGGGGAGCCAGTAAGTGGAAAGAAAGCTTTGGAGACAAGGTCATACCTTAAGTTAAGCTCCATAGGGTTTTTCTGTGTTCTTACATTTTTTCTTTCTTTTATTAACATGTAACCTTTTTTCCCTTGTGTTTCTCCTTTGTATTATAAATCCCAGGTTCATTAAAAGCATCTGCTGACACAAATACTCAGCGCAACAGTAACTGGAAATTTAATCAAGCAAATATCTTCATTCATTCCTTTCAGCTGTACCTGATTATATAGTATAATATTTCCAAAGGTTTTTATGTGGTTTATTTCCATTAAAATAACAAAATCTATAAAATTTAAATACCAAAACATTTTGCAAAAAATATCCTTTGTTCATTATTTATGATTCCAATTTACCTTCCATCCTGCATACAACTTGCTGTCTGTGCCACACACCGATTTTAAAACACTACAGAGAACCTAAATAAAAAAAAAAGAAACACATCAACAAAATTGTTCAAATTTTCAATAATGAAGGCAAAACAGAAGGAAAAAAAAGATATTAAAATAATATAGATAATTTTTTCTTCACCATAATTTTGGAAAGTTTGTGTCATCAAAGTTTTACTGAAACCATATTAAATTGGATCAGATTATCACTTCTTTTATCTCCTGTTTCTTTATCAGACTCCAACAGTGACTTTTTTCCAGTTGAAAATGAAACTACAATGTCAGAAAACAGAGTTAGGAGTTAAGCTGGTACCTCTGTGCTAAGAAAAATATTCAACTTTTTCCTCAAGGGAAATTTACAATACCTAACTCCAGCTCCTCTCTTTGTTGAAGGCAATGCAGAAGAGCTGCCTCACCTTTATTCTGTCCGAGTCACCATCCAGAGGCAGTAAATTTGAATGATGTTTTAGATTTACCCTGGAAGTTAAGACTGCTGCATATGTGCCTTTCATAGGTATGAACCCATCCAGTTCAAGAAAAAGGAATTACAATAGGGGAAGTTAAGTTGGTGCTATAAACATACAGTAAAGGAGCCTTGTGTTTTCAGCTGTTTGGCTGTCTGAGAGCTGAAAGACCAGCTAAGGTGGAAAACCTCACTTTTTTGCCTTTTGGGGTAAAAAAACTTATTGTGAGTTTAGTGGTTTAACTCCAGCTATGAGACAGTCTGCTGTCATCCCAATTTTGACTTGGTAATACCAAGAGTTTTATTTTCATTATTATTTTTAAGCAAGTCATCGAAAGTGGTAAAAAACTCTGAAACATAAAATTTTTAAATACCAGAAAATGGTGAAATACTAGAAAATGCCAGTTCTACATTCTAAACACCTTCAGCATCTATTAGGAAGTGCAGCAATCACCAGTTTTATTTTATTTAATAGGACTAGGTTTAAATTTTGATGATTTTTAGGCTTCTGTCTGACAGAAAGAAAACAAAAAGAAACTGTTCTATTCTTAGTCTTTTTTAGTCATCACAAAGGCTGAGACATACAAGGAAGAGTGAGTTCAACATAAGTTGAAATAACCAGTATCATCAGTACGACCAGTAGTATATGTTATTGCCGTATTGAGAGTATAAACATATACAACCTCCAAGGGCTTTTCCTCCTCTTTTTCTTTTTTATTCTTTTTCATCCAAAGAAGAAATTCATCTTTTGAATTTCCTACTGTGTTCTTGAAGACAATGGCACATTTTACTAGGGATCCATCACCTTATTTTTTATTTCAGAACTCAATTAAAGTTCCTAATTATCATTTTGATTGATGTGACTTTGGCATCCCCAGAACAAAGAGTCTGATTCACATCAAAAGGGAAGAAAATCTTGTGTTTTCTTTTTGCCTCCCCTTGCCCTTTTCTGTGTGGTTCAAGCTCAACAGTGAATGATTTTGATATTTTTTAAGCATATAAATTTATTATAAAAAATGACCAGAAGAAAGGTCATTCACTGGTGTTTCTGCTGATCCGTACTCACAGGTGGAACAAAAGAAATTGGAGACCTGCTGATAGGTATACGACTATATCAATGGGCACATCTTTGGGCATTATGAATCTAATAAGCAAAGCAAGAAATCACCACCATTTTGGAGAATTTCAGTTCTAGTAGGGTCTTTGTATGTTCTTGTTAATCAGATGAATTCTGAAACACCTTACTGAGTGCAAAAGATTGGTGAATTGTCATGCTGTCAAAATCATGTATAAAGGAGTGCCACTTCTCTGTACCAGAGAAAGCTCATGTCCCTGCATTAACGACTGTGCCTTCTGCCTCTCCCTCTTCATTTCCAGTGCCTTCCCCAACTCCTGGGCCTTCCAGCCTCTTTCCACCAAAGTCAGGGTGAGAGAGAAGAATGAAGAGTGCATCTATTTGGTCCTATGTCTAATTGCAGGGGAACTTTGCACTGCTCTTTCTAGCTATTAACCAGATCAAAGATGTGCTGTCAATGGCATCTTTTTGTTTGTTAGTTTAGTTTAGTTTTGGTAAGTATGAAATAAAGTTGAGACAGCTCAGAGTTTGACATAGGTTCTCAGGAACAGATGTGAACTGATCTGCTACTGAGCTGCCTCTAACCCAAGGTTACACTTCTCTAAAATTTTTGTTGCAGAGTCAAGAATATTTCAGTTCCTCAGACTGAACTAACATTAAATATCTAGACATGTTCAAAGTCAATTTGTGATAATGATAATGAATGAAGTGCAACGAATTAGAAAAACAGCCATTTCAACCCCTTCAAACCCATTCTCTGATGCTTCTGAACTTTAAGAGATGGAAAAAGACAATGATTTCAAGAGAGATAAAATATAAAAATCTCAAATAATTTCCCATTCTGCCACTATTTAAAACTATGGATTAATATTCTTATGGTTATTAAGAAAAGTGGCTAATCCATATAACAGTGTACGGTCATACTACATATGTCATAAGATAATCGCTGCGGTAAGTTGAACAATACTATGTGGAAAACTGTGGGCTTAATTAGCTACTTTTTTAGTAATTTTCTTGTGACTTGTTCTATTGAATAACTGAATTTTCTTTTCACTTTAAAATGTACATATAAATTATTATGAAGATATTTAGAATATTTTGAAATATTGATATATCTCTTCCTCTTTTTTTATGCATGGCTTCCCATATTAAACACATTGGCCAGCTACTTGATCATACCTTATGACCACTGTTAAATGATATTTTGGCACATGAAATATTTTGCAGTTTGAACCCTTGCTAACTAGATGACTCAGGTTAAATATATTCCAATACTGTCTATAAGAGGATGGATTCCAGATCTTATTTTTCAGGTTTTGTAATAATCTTTTCATTCAGTGAGGGCATATGGACTCAGTCAGACACTACCCTTAATTATCTCTACTGAAGAATTCCTCTGTTCAGACAAAATTTGTGATCTTGAAAGTGAACCCTCAGATCAACACAAAGCATTTGACTTCCTAACATTTTGGCATCTGCTAGAGCAATTAGTTAAATTGAGTTTAGCTCACTCTATAACATTCACTGAGAATTGGGAATCTAAGGAAAGTATTACTGAGTTTTAGCCTTCCTTTCATCCTACTACCTTCTGAGTCCTCCTTCATTTATTTCCTTTCTCTCTGGAGTTAACACGTATCCGGATTTCGCACCTTCTAGGGGAAAGTTCTAATTATTTCATTAGGCATTTTATGATGTAACACAGTAAGGCACTCTGTGGTGTGCTAGGTTTTATTTATAGAAAATGTCTGTATCTACTTTTCAAGGTTGTTCCACTTAGCATTGGGTAATTAAATACCCCACTGTGGATGTAAGAAAGTCAGGAAAGGAAGGGAAAATGCTGTGTAATCCAGGAAGAATGGTATGAGGCTGGGTGTGAAGGAAAATATTTCTTTAGTCTAATAATCTTTTCACCTTTATATAGTGCATACGTCAAGGCCAAAACTGCAATCACTTGTATGTAAAATCCTTCTGATTTAGATTATAAATAATGCCCTTTCCACAATTAAGTTAAGGCAATGAGTGATCTACATAAAAATCTACACCAAAAGGAGCAACTGAAAAATATGTTTCATGTATTGCAAGTAAACACACTCATTTCAGAGCTCTGCGACTGAGAAAGGGGTATGTTTTGTAAAGCTTAACTAATGGGGCATATTCAGAAAATACTCATCAGTTCTATCCCAAGAACTGAGAAATAAAAAAAAAAAAATACAAAACGGTGTAATCATAAGGAACTTACCAGTGATGTCAAAAAGAATTTCTCTGCAATGTCACAAGAAAAGGTGAAGTTCAGTGGTCAGTGATGAGAGAGACTCGAGACTAACTGATAGCTAGAATGAGGAAAACTCAGCAAGAGGTAAGTCAGACAGAAAAAGAGAGAGAAGCTTAATGAAAACATGAAATGCACAGGAAGAATATTTGGCAAGTCAGAGAGCTGAAATAAAGCACCACAGCAAGTGAGAGATGGTTGGAAAACCATGGGTGTGCGATCTGGATTTGCACCTGTTTGAAAGGGTGGAGAACAACAAAGAAAAACAGAAAAAGGAAGAATCTTGAGTGTGTAGAAATATAAAACTTACTGGTGTAGTAGTACAGTCTGAAAAGTTTATGTGATATGTTTGTTCAGAACATGGCTGCAAATAAGAACTGTGTGAGACACCCACAAAATTGCTGTGGAATGGGACTGCAAAAAAGATAAGAGTTGGAAAATGCTGTGAAAATGTGATGTTTTAGGAGCTTTTAATTTTTTTATTGCTTCAGGAGAAAGCTGAAAGACATTACTGTAACATCTGTGAGCAAACAAAGCCTTTCATTGAAAGAAAAGAGGGAATGGTTGAGTTTTCACATGCTTCTGAAACCAGATTATGCTAGAACTTTCCCACTATGCTTACAGAAACAATGGCAAATTGTAATTGAACAATTGAAAATGTATTAAATTTCTCTTAAAGCATATCAAACCACTGTGAAATTAGTTGAAACACTGAATGAGATTGCTTCAGATGTGTCTCAGCTGAATGATGCTTCTGGATTCCAAAGTTGTTTTAACTGACATAATTATCAAGGTTAAAAAAACATTGAAAAATGGAAGATGTATCAATACATTGTTGAGTAGGCATTTGAATGTGTTCTTTAGTGAAACTTAAAAGATTTCCATCTCAGTTTGATCTCCTTCCACAGATTTTACATGTGCTTAGTATTTCACAGGATATATGTGTAGTAACACTCTACTCTGTGACTGAAAGACTAATGTTTCCACTAAAAGTTGTATTGAAATACTGGAAATACATAGCCCATAATTTTAACTGAACAGTCAGGATTACAGATTGTCATCACCTGTCAGAAATCTGGACACATTATCAACAACAACCAGACCTACATGAAGATGTTCCTGATTGGACTCTGTGTAAGGGATGGACTAGAGAAGCTCCAGAGGTTCCTTCCAGCCAAAATGCAGTACTGTGATTATCAGGTATTGCTAAGAATAATCAGGTTGATTGTGTGTGCTACCTGCAGAGAGAAAGCTGAGCCTTTGCAGACACCTGCACTATTCAGTCAGAAAATTGTCATAAGATAACCTGGCAACCTTTACTTTTACTCTTAATGAAACATGATATTCAGAGAAAAACTCAAGCTGATTCATATTCTGAGGATTTCATTCAGATTCTGGACTATTCCTTTTCAGGTCAAAGATGCAATCATTATGTTTACCCAGCACAAAATTCTCACTGTATGGCAAATCATTGTGTTCTATTGTGCAAGTGCTGGATTATGGATCTTAATATCATATAGTAATAAAATCTTGTTACTGTTCTAAAAGAGCATTTGATCTTTAAATCTTAAGTTTAGAACTTGCATGTTTGTTATGGATACACCATGGTAGGATCCAAGCAGTGTTTTCTGCAGATATTTCTGTCACCTATAAGTATATGACTATTTCAGCACACTTTTTAACCTTGGCTGTTGCTTATTTACACAAGACAATGTCAGGAGAACAGCCATCTCTCACGTGTTCACAGTTGTACTATAGTGTTTGAGCTCCATCTTGTGGAATAAAGAGAAGCTTACAACTTTTTTTTTTTTTTTTTTTTTTTTTCCAGAAAAATGATCTTGAAAGGCATAATTTCAGTAATTTCCTGTTGAAAGTTTTTTGTTTTGAAGTTTCAGACAGATAGGGAAAAAATTGCTAAAACACTCCTGACTTTAATAAGACACATCATTATATGAAGAAGAATTAAAAGTATTGAAAAATAGACCCACAGCACATAATGGTTTCCTGAAGATTTTTGTCAATACAGGAGATGAGAAAAACTACTATAAAGTGGACTACGCATAGTTTTTAATATTCAAATAAATATTGACTTTCATTTTACTCTGTAAAAACAAAGAAAATCAGGTATGTTCGTTATTTTCACCTTGCAGTTATACTGTGGAAGATGTGTTGCACAATCTTCACAAAAATAAGTTAATGCATTCTTGGACATGCATGCAGACAGTCCAGTCATGTGCTCTAGTGATCTGCTCAATTAAACTTTTCTGTTGAAGACTATAGTGTTAAACATAGCTGACAGGGAAAAGAAAGTTATTATGTGTTTATAGCACATATTCTTAAACATAAAAAAAATGTTTCCGACTTAAAAAGTCCCTCTTTGACTATAAATGAAATACACCACTGAAAGACATTCAATACAAAAGTGCGGATTTTTAAAAGCTGAATGAAGCTTTTTAAGGTTCATACATATAGAACCCTTCCTACATACACACACATGACACAAAAACTTTGTGCATTTTCTGCAGCTATAAAGACATGATCATCTGACATTGCATTTTCTTAATTGATATATTCCAAGATATCAGTGGTTTTAATTTGTTATTCTGGTGCGTTCTCTATTCTGTAATTTAAATATTCCCTAATAGTAATAATAAAATAATATATCTTAGCAGACTTTTTTATTTTTTTTTTTTTAGGAATAATTGTCCTTAAAACCACAGTTATTCTAGATGGATTATTTTATTTTTTGATGGTTTTATAATGCTATACAATTTCTCAGCTGATGTTTTTCAGTGCAGAGCAAACACGACACTTTAGACCTCATTTGTCTGATCAGTTGATCAGTGTCTAAACATGTGAAAACATAGATCCTTTTGTAATTTAGTCTTCTATTTTTATAATAAAATATCTCACAGAGCCTTTAGAACACAAAAGGATGCATATATAAAATCAGAAATTTTAGAAACCATGAATACTAGGTACAATCTGAGGCAAATATGGAACTGCTTTGGACTACTTTCAGCTACTGTGTGGATACAGTCTCCATCTGATCAGGTAGGAGTTAGATTTGTTAAGCCCTAGTTGTGTAATATTTCTTCTTCATATTCATTTATTTAGTTTTTGGAATTGCTATAGCACAATATTATTGATTTAGTTTAATGTAGAATGAATCAGCAGATTAAAAAAGCTTAAGTAAGATATGCTTCAGAAAAATGTTTGTGGGTTTCTGGGGTACTTTTTATTACTGAAATAGCTGGGTGAATTATTTGTTTTCTGTGGGTTTTTTTTAATGACTGTAAAGCAGATGACAATTTGTCCTCAGCTTGTGAACAGATTGAGAAACTCCCCATTCTCAACACCCAAGAATATCCCTTTGTAGTGAAAATTACTAGTTGTTATAAATGTAAGTTTTTGGTTTTGGTTGTTTATTTATTTATTTATTTATTTTATTTTATTTTATTTTTTTTTAATGAGCATTTGCCTTTTATTTTTAGAGTTTTTTTTTTTTCTTTTTTAACACCTTGAAGAAGCTCTGAGATGTCTGTTTGGTCTCTCTCACATTTCTGATTCAGGCAGCTCTAAGGTTTGGGTAAAAATAGCCTTTTCTCTTAAGTCAGAGAAAAGGAATTGTTATGAACTTCTGTCTTTCTCCTTAGCACAGGGTCTGGTCTGCTTATCAGGAGTATTCAGTTGTTTATACCTAAGGAATTACTTGATACTCCATAAGCTTAAATCCTTGGCAATATTCTTGCTTTTCTTATGTTGCTCAGTCTACCTCAATAATGATCTTGTGCTTGTAAAGTGTTGAGAAGTGCTTTCAGAGTTTGTTTAGTAAAGACAGGAATACAGATAGTGGTCTTGTGAACCATACTTAATTTAATGTGTACTACATGACTGCCTAGAAAGTCACATAGTGCCTTCCACTGAGAGTGGTCATTAAGCATATTGTTTTTCTTATATAAAAGCAACAAATTACATAATTATAAGAAATAAGAAAAAAAAGCCCAAACAAAGTAAATGTTTGATTACATGCAATCAAAACTGATTAAAACCCACCTTAATTATACATGTAGCTTGGTTATTTGGCTTGGGTCACGTGGATAAATTACTTCAGTAGCAAATACAGAAAAAAAACCACAACACACTTAGCTAACAGTAACATTTAACTCTATGATGAAGTATGCACAGATGGAAATGAGGAAAGGAGGGAGGGTAACTTTTCAGGACATATTTGGAATACTCTTACTGCGAAATCCATCATAAATAGCTGATATTTTCACTTGAATACTGCTGCAGAAGATGTCTCCTCTATAACACAGTGTTTTTGTGATTCAGACACTAAAAGGAAAGAAATAATGGGCAAATAATGCACGTTTAGTCCCATTTTATATGTTCTTTTTGTCCTCTTGGATTTATTTTTTTTTTCTTTTTTTTTTGAGATTTGTGAAAGTATCAGGAATAGAGCAAGATTCCTATGGAGAAGTCCTGGTGAAAGAAACAAGCCTCCAGGAATAGAAAAAAATTGTTTTATTATTTACTACAAGAGCTGGAAAGAACATGGCTAAAAATAGAAAGGTATCACTGAAATAGCCCAGTGACTTACTTAGAGGAAAAAGAAATTGGATGGAGCAGACCTTAGATTTGTAGTATTTTTTCTTTATAAGTATATATATACACCCTGAAGAACGATTTAGATGAGGGTATTGAGTGTACTATCAGCAAGTTTGCTGATGACACTAAGCTAGGAGGAGTGGCCGACACGCCAGAAGGCTGTGCTGCCATCCAGAGAGACCTGGACAGGCTGGAGAGCTGGGCGGGGAATAACTTGATGAAATATAACAAGGGAAAGTGTAGAGTCCTGCATCTGGGCAGGAACAACCCCAGGTTCCAGTATAGGCTGGGGAACGACCTGTTAGAGAGCAGTGTAGGGGAGAGGGACCTGGGGGTCCTGGTGGACGACAGGGTGACCATGAGCCGACACTGTGCCCTTGTGGCCAAGAAGGCCAATGGCATCCTGGGGTGTATTAGAAGGGGGGTGGTTAGTAGGTCGAGAGAGGTCCTCCTTCCCCTCTACTCGGCCCTGGTGAGACCTCATCTGGAATATTGTGTCCAGTTCTGGGCCCCTCAGTTTAAGAAGGACAGGGACCTGCTGGAGAGAGTCCAGCGCAGGGCAACTAAGATGATTAAGGGAGTGGAGCATCTCCCTTATGAGGAAAGACTGAGGGAGCTGGGTCTCTATAGTTTGGAGAAGAGGAGATTAAGGGGTGACCTTATTAGTGTATATAAATATATAAAGGGGGAGTGTCACGAGGATGGAGCCAGGCTCTTCTCAGTGGCAAACAATGAAAGGACAAGGGGCAATGGGTACAAATTGGAGCACAAGAGGTTCCACTTAAACCTGAGAAGAAACTTCTTCTCAGTGAGGGTGACGGAACACTGGAACAGGCTGCCCAGGGAGGTTGTGGAATCTCCTTCTTTGGAGACATTCAAAACCCGCCTGGACACGTTCCTGTGTAACCTTATCTAGGTGTTCCTGCTCCGGCAGGGGGATTGGACTAGATGATCTTTTGAGGTCCCTTCCAATCTCTAACATACTGTGATACTGTGATACTGTGAACTCCTGGAGCAACGTAATTCAGTTTCTTCCAAAGCTTCATCAGAGGTTAATGTCTTAGGTTCACCTATTTATCTTACATTCACAAGCATACACAGATAGATGTGTGTGAGAGAAGGGGAGAGGAAGAGAGTCTTCCCTGTTTGCAGTGATATATATACAGAAACCAACGTTTCCTTCCTTGAATGAGAAGGAGACCTATATCTCTAGAATGAAATACCACTACACCTGAAATGCTAGGCAGAGGGTTAGAGCAGAAAGTGATGAAGTATAAGCTGTACAAGCATCCATTTGATGCTATCTGTCCTGCATGGACTTAAACTGCAGATGCCTGACAGATGTGACACAGCTGACACAAGTCCAGCACTAACATGATGCTAGACCCTCAATTACGTGAGCAGATTTTCGAGGCAGCTCTTTTGCAAGGCCTACTCTTCTGGAAATGAAGCAGGTGAATTAATCATTTCCATCGTTGATAAAGACTTTAGACCTTTTCAGTTTCAAGTAGGATTATCTCTTCTACTTTCAAATTAAGAGTGTCTTAGCACTTTTTTAGCAACTGGCTTCATGAGACAATCAGAACATCATTATCTTTGATGTGTAAAATAATCTACATTCCTTCTAAATCTCCACCTCTAAAGACCTTGAGCTGGAAATTAACTCGGGTACAAGGCAAAGCATGGCAGCTTCCCTTTCTGAGAAGAGCAGTATCTTCCTCAGCTTGAAGTGGGGAAAGTTCCAGCCTGAGAGAGACCTCAGAGATGGTCATGGACTTCTGAAAAAGATATATAAAAAGTAAAATTAAAGTTGCATGGGAGTGCAATGCATACATACTCTCTGACTTCTGGCTGCAACTGTCCCAGATAGCAAGCACAGCTTTTGTAAGGCATTTCTTTGTCTCTTCTGTGAGGGCACTTAGAAGTTTCATTTCTCTTAATCTTGGGCTTTTGTGAATCTCTTCCCAACTATGTAGCCCCATGTGATCCATTCTTTCTCAGTGGGCTTTTAAATATTTTTTAATTGCTCTCACACGTTTTAATCTTTATTTGAAAATGTTAACATTAATCTATAGAACCAGCAACATTTATGATCTGGTTGTGATTTCTAGCCTCATTTTGGTTGCAAAGAACTTGAACTCAGTAGGAATTCTATGTAAGCAAGAATGAAGAATTGGACATTTTATAGAATTCTAATGAATTCAGGCTGTAACGTAATTAATGCATCCTGTAACAAAGACATAGATTGATTTATTACCACTCTCAAATCACATTCTGGATTAAAAACCTGCTCTGAAACATGTAACAGATGGTGATAGGATGAAATTCAGTACAAAACACCACTATTTTCTGTATAACTGGCTGTCTAAATTAGTCATATTCAGTTCTGAAATAAATACTCTGGCAGCTGTAGCTAAGTACATATCACAAATTTATTTTCAATTTATAATGGCCTTACTGGAAGCAAAAACTTGCTAATAATTTTATCTAGAATAACTAAGAAATCAAAATCATAAAAAAGGAAATTTGGTCCACCAAGAGTTTTTCTAAAAGAAATAACATTCTTTTCATAGGCTATTTATTGTTCTTAATCAAACCTGATAATTTGTGGACTAACTCCATTATGGTAACCTTTACATTGATTTTTTTTTTTATTATGAGGACTAATTCACAATGAAATATAGTTGGAAGAAACTGGTAATAAAGTGTAAATAGCAAGAATTCTTCAAAACCCTCTGCACACTAAGCACCAAAATCTGGTGCATAAAAAGGGATGTTTTAACATTACAGAATGTGTACATGTACATGCATGTATTGATATAAATGTGCATATACATATGTATGCATGCAAAAACACACATGCACAAATATGACGTATATATTGAAGTTTCTTTTCAATGTATGTATTTTAGAAGATTTATTGCTTCATTCATGTATGACTATAATGTAAAAATTGCTTACCTGTATAATCCAGTATACTGTGGTGCCACTATATAATTTAGTTAATTGCTGTTTTCATAGACTTACGGAAAGATTGAGCTTAGGAGGAAGGTCTTGAGATCATCCTGTTGAAACTCTAGCTCAAAGCAGGGATAACTTCAAAGCTGGAGCAGGTTGCCCAGGTCTGTGTCCAACCAAGTTTTGAAAATCCCCAAGGACAGAGATTCCACAACCCCTGTGCAGCATGCTAGTATTTAAAAACTCTTCCACAGAGTTACAAACAATTAATTGAAAACAGATTTTTATAAAGGCCTTAAGAATGCCGAGGCTTTCAAAGGGTTTTTTTTTGTTTGCTTCTTACACAATTGGACATATTGGAAAGCACATTCATCTCGAAATCAAGGGGAATTGCTACGAAATTAACCATGCAAATAAAATAATTTTTCATATAGGAGTGAGATGTAAATTATTATAACATGCTGGGATCATCGTCACAAACTGAAATGAATAGACAAACTGTTATTAAAAATACAAAATGTTTGATTATAGCTCAGCAGCAATATAACATATCTTTGTAATCAGAATTGTCAGAGAAAAAACACTTCAGAGCAACTAATGTAAGCTGGAAGTCAACAACTGCTCATCTTCATATCATTATTATTTTTTAAAATATTGGATGGTTTATGTTTTAGCCATTAATTACCCATTACAGCAAATTAAACACAGGTGTCTATCCTAGTAACATGCAATGTCAAACCCAAAATAATAATTTTCTTTAGTTACTAAATTGTTATAGTTTATTTTTGCATATGCAAAATATAACCGAATTAGAAAAACAGCTCATTTTTATTTTGGTTAACAAGTTCTCAGAAATCCTTCACAGGTGGGAATTTCACCTGTGTTTGGAAGAAGCAGCTGGAGGACTGACTAATAAATGTCTTGTACAATTTTTTCAGTTATATATTTTAATTAATTCTGAGACATCCTTTTAACACAAGTAAGGATCAAGTTGCAATTGTTGAGCAAAGGAAAATTTCTGGTGCATACTTCTCAGAGCTTACCTAGCCATGGAAATGTCTCAAGACATTTTAAATGGACATTCCAGTTCTCCAGTGGAAACAATACTCTAGCTTGATTTTGTCTGACCAACAGATTTATATAGCTTCTTGGCAGTTTATTATGGCACAGTAGGTGTTTTCAGTGACATTTACTAGAAAAGACCCATCAAATGCTAAAGGTAGAAGAGACATCTAACACATCCCAGAAATTTTGAAATTAAGCTTTCACCAAGGCTGTGGGAAATAAAGGCTTAGACTTTTCCTGGGATTTAAACTAATATTCCTAACCACAGTCATCTTGACTGTTCTTTCTACCCATGTTATTTAGACACTTATCAGTCACAAGATGAGAGGCTAGCCTGCATTGCTTAACTGCAGGAAGAAGTTAAGAACTGTAAATCCTAATTTAAGAGCAGTTTCACATGCCAGTCTTAAAGCTATGATTGATAAAAGAAAAATAATTCAAGTGTCATGTCTAAACCCTCGTTTGCCATACTATTTCACCACCTTATCTGCACTTATACTAGATTAAGCACGTTTCTATTTGACTTTAATTTCTCCTACTCTGAGTTTTCAAATATATCTCAAATTACTCTCAGAATCTTAGAAACATTTTAGTTCTGTGGTGAGAGAGAAACTCAAAATGTTCCTCTTAGTAAGCATTATACAGGATTGCATCGAATCATGTACAGGACTGAATGTCTGTCTTGGTTTAAGCCCAGCTGGTAACTCAGAACCACACAGCTGCTCATTCACTGAATCGATCCCTCTCCCAGAGGGGTGGGGAGGAGAATGGAAAGAAGGTAAATCCCATAGGTTGAGATAAAAACAGTAACTAAGGTATAATACAAGATTACATCTGCTACCACCAATAATAATAATGACAAGGGAAACAACAAGGAGGGAGAATACAATTGCTCACCATTCACTGATAGATACCCAGCCTGACCAGAGCAGTGGTCTGGGCATTCCAAGTAAGTCCCCACAAGTTTATATACCGGGCATGATGTGCTGTGGTGTGGAATACCCCTTTGGCTAGTTTGGGTCAGGTGTCCTCTCTCTGCTTCCTTCCGGTTTCCTGTGCCCCTCCTCGGTGGCAGAGCATGAGACTGAAAAGCCTTTGACCGGAGTAAGTATTACTTAGCAACAACTAAACCCGTCTATTTGTTCTCAACATTATTCTTAGACTAAAGTCAAAGCCACAGCAGTGCACCAGCTACTACGAAGGAGAAAAATTACTGTTCCAGCTGAACCCAGCACAATGTCTCACACAATAGAGCTAACACACTAGCTTAGAAAAAAAAAGAAAAACAACAAAAAACAAGCCATAAACTTATCGAGAAACCAACACAAAATCCTTGAAGTGGGTTTAAATTATCATAATCTATCTTTTATATTATTATCTGCTGGTTAATATTATTATCTGCTGGTTAAATATTCAACAAAGAGAAAGATTCAATCCTAATGGTCTTCTCAGAATTCAGAGTGTTTTTTTCACTGGCCAGGAAGAAATCTTTGGCAACGCTATCTAGACTGCTCCAGGTAATACCATTTTTTAATCCTTCTGATACATTATTATGATGCAGTAAAACATAAGAATTAGAACAGATGGGATAAAAAGAGCACAGCTCCATAACTTTGCTAGCTCATGCACCAAGTGAAGGAAAACTTCTGAGGAGTACTTCTGGACTGTGAGTGTTGTGCATATATATATCTTATTTCAGAGATCAAGGGAAATATTTATTTTTCCCACCACCATCTTTTCCTTTGTAACAGGAGGCTCTCTTGTTCTGTATCACCAGCAAACTTTCTGAGGGTAACTGGAGCAACTGTCTCTTCATCCAGATCATTGATGAATAAGTTAAACAAGACCAGAGACGCAGTACTGACCCTCGGGGAACACCACTAGGTACAGACTTCCAACAGGCCTCTGCACCACTGTTCACAACATTCTGAGCTCTGACATTCAGCCAGTTCTCAATCTATCTCACTGTCGACTCATCTAACCTACACTTTCTGAGTTTACCCATAAGGATGTTATACAAGAGAGTTACAAAAGCTTCACTGAAGTCTACGTAGACAACATCAACTGTTCTCTTCTTCCCTCCAGGGCACATAGAATTGTGTCACATTTGCCTAAATGATCTGTAACCTAATTCTCCTCGACCAAGGGGAGGTCTTCCTTTCTACAGACTTTCTGTCTTGCCTCCAGGGTCTGGAGATCCTGAGGGCTGGTCTTAGTAGTAAAGACTGAAGCAAAGAAGTCATTCAGCAACTCCACCTTCTCTGCATCTTTTGTCATCAGGCACCCACCTCATTTATCAGTGGGCCCATGTTTTCCCTAATCATCCTTTTGCTACTGATGTACTCGAAGAAACCCTTCTTGTCCTTCACATTCTTTGCAAGATTTAATTCCAAATGGACCTAAACTTTCCTCTTTAGATCCCTGCATACTCTGGCAGTGTTCTTATATTCCTCCCAAGTAGCCTGTCCCTTTTTCCACTTTTCCTTAAACTTTCTAATGATTCATAATAATAATCAGCTCCTTGACTGCAGGAAAAGTAAGAAATCTCTGGGTTTTTTCCCCTGTGCCCAAAACTGTTTGGGCATAATTAAGTGTCTACTGCATGTAACACAATGGAATTCTGATGTTTTTCATTCCTATATGGATTTCACTAATAAAAATTAATAACAGCATTTTCCATTTCAGGTAAAATGGCAATTAAATGAAGTTTTACTTCCATCAAGGAGTAAACTCAGAGATTTAGATAAACTGTCCTTCTAATAAGGTTATTGCTATGTCTTAAAACTTTTAAAATGAAATGATAATGAGCAATTAAAATATCAATGCCTTATGTTACACTGTCAATGAAATTACTTTGAGATCAGTTATCAGCAATTTTCTGCAAAGCACATAATAATAATAATAATAGTAATTTCATTTGTGTTAGATTTTAATTTACCACATTGAATGTACCTTTGCTAGTTAAATTTGCTCTGGAGTAACACCACTTATTGATGGACTAACACTTTCAGTTCAACTGCGTTTTCTACATTGCTACCAAACATTGCAGTTCTGATATTTTCTTTTTAGTTTTGGTGCATGTTACTGTTTGGAACTAAATTTTTAGAGAACTTTGGCAAACTAAGGATGGTAGGAATGTTTGGCAATGTTCTACTTTCTTTAGTTATGCTCTTAATAGACTATGTTATTCTGTGCTCTCACTAAATCATACTACCTAGCCAGAGGAGTAGTTATAAGCTTCAGTTCATTTAAATATCCTTTTCTGAAATACGTGTTTGGTGTGTCTGGGAAATAGGCCCAATAGATCAAATTATTCTTCACTTCAGATTTTCAAACCATGTGCAACAAATTTTATTCAGTGAATACAGTAATTTTTCATATTTAACATACCATTTCCAATCAACTGAAAGAGCCAGAGGTTGGTATCTCCCTATGAATTGCTGTTCATCTCTTTATCATGCTTATTAAGGTATGACACACACCTGGTAATGATCTGTGCAAACTAGCCCAATCCCTGCTACACTGTAATCTGTTTTGCAAAGTTGTTTGGCTATGTCTTAAGAGCTAGTAGATAGTTTTCCAGCAGTACTCCCCTAGAGAGTTCATTCCATGCTCTGACTCTTCTAAGAGAAATCTTCTAATTTCCAGTCTAAGCTTATTCATTGCCGATTGCCAACATGGTCCTTTAGCTTAAATAGCTCTTTCTCCTCCTAAGCATTTTGCTATTCCACTCACTCCTGAGATATTTATAGACACCAATCATGTCTGTTTCCCTATTTTGTTTTGGTATTTGCATTTTTTTAAATGTGCTGTAAATCACACGGTGTTGCTGCTGCTGATTAGATTGCTGAACCTCTTAAAGGCAAGAGGGCTGCTTAAACCAGTTAAAAATGGTTGTATCAATACTTGGGGAATGGTCCTTTAGGCAAATGTCTATTTGTCTGAAGTGTTTTGAGACTGAATCCTATGCTACTCCTTTTACTGTTAGCAGCAGTTGTTTCATACCTAAAGAATGGCACCTGTCATGTTGCAACAACACCTGGAATTGAAAAGCTCCTTGCAGCGACCAGCCTATGCTGGTGGCTGTCTTTACTGACACAGAAGTGGGATTGGGAGGGAGAGGGAAAGAAACATAAAGGATGCTATTTAGCTGGTGTTAAAAGCTATTTGTTAACATGATCTGCTTCAGTGAATTTTAGTAGCTTTTAATCCTGTTAACACTTTTCTGAGTGTTTTCCCACTGTAAACTTGCAGTTCATTGAGCTCTGTACAAAGGGATACCTGTTTGATCAACGTCTAATGAAATCTTATCTAAATCTTTAAAGCAAATTATTGATTGAATAATTATACTTTATTTATACTGGTGTTATGTGTTCCCCCATTCAGTCCTCTGTTTCTTTATCTGACATTATATAGACCCTCATTATAACTCTATTTATAAGAACTGACACATTTAGACTCTAAATCAATTTTCCATTTTCATTATATTGGAGAAATTGCTCTTCAATAGGATTTTGCCCCCTCAAAGGACAAGTTCAGTGTAGCACTTACATTTAATTGATCTGCTAAGTTTGCTATTGAAGTACTTGCCAAGGTTGCACAGGAGAAGTAATCTGCAGTATTTTTATTGCTGAAAAAGCTATTTCTGCTTAAAATTAATGCTAAACTTTCACACCTAGAAAATGAACAGGCACTAGGTTGGTTTGTGCAATGCTAAAATAATTTCCTGGTTCAACACTATACTGAACTTGTACATCCTAGTTCATAATTTTTACTTTCAGCTTTGTAAAATGACTGTGACTACACACCTCCTTACAACTACAGGGACGTTTCTATGACAATTAATTACTAAATAAGAATGTTTGTTACTGTGTAAAGATCACTGCCTGCAAGAATTATAATATTATGAAACTCTTGAAGGAAGAAAAATCTATCTCCTAAATCTAAACATTTCATAACAATATCCAGAAATGTTCTGGAAATCCCCTATTAGCAAAAAAAGATAGGAAACCTCATTTTCATTGTTCTATAAGCTTTCCAAGATCTAAAGGTGTCCCAAGACCTGCTTCTCAGTCTCGAGGAGAAAAAAATAGAAAGAACATTTTAATCATATTTTATGTACCTCAAATCCATTACTATACAAAGACCTTTACTAGTTATCATACCCTTATGATAACTTTCTGAAGAGTGAAACTTTTCACAGTCATCTGGCTAGTCTGCTTGGTGTGTATCTACCTGCCCTGAAATATTCTCTTCAGGAGAGCTCTAAAGGTGAACTGGTATCAGTTTATGCTACTTTCAGTATGTAACTAAGCCTGCCAACTTTACTTCCATTGTTCTTTTGGAAATCATAGAACAGTTAGGGTTGGAAAGCACCTTACGATCATCTAGTTCCAACCCCCCTGTCATGGGCAGGGACATCTCCCACTAGACCATGTCACCCAAGGCTCTGTCCAACTTGACCTTGAACACCCCCAGGGATGGAGCATTCACAATCTCAACTGTTAGGTGAAAAAAAAACCCAAACAAAGCTGTCCTTACATTTTTGAACATTTTAATTCTTTAACATTTTCTTGACTGTAAATGTAAAACATACTTTTTTTTCCCATTAGTTTCCTGTCTAAAATGTTATACATAAGAAAAGGAAATGTTTTGCTAAAAATTACTTATGCTTTTTTTACTTCGTTTTTAGATCATGATGTTCTTTGTAACTCTAAATCCTTATGTGGATGTGTGTTATTTACCACCTTTGAAACAGCAGTGCATTAAGTAGGACATCATGAGGTTTCTTAATTTCCAATGAGAATGAGTTCAACTTGATTAGAATTTCTTCATGCATTAAAGCTTTAGAAGCTTGACATCTGTTTGATTGTGCTCTGTTGCATTAAAGATGGTATGAAAGGTATGAATAAATATTTAAATGCTTAGATCTAAGAATTTCAGCTTCAGATCATTAATGTCAAAGTCCAATAAACAGTTTGTAGTCACCACTTAGTGATTACCGAATAAATATATTATCTATATAACCTCGCAAGGCATACGAAGTCAAAGTTCTCAGGTGGTCATAAATGAATGAAAGTAGATGAATCAACTTAACTTACATACAGTCTTAATGTGGGCGTGTGAACGTAGCATGACTCAAATATTTTTTAACACTTTAATACTTCTAAACTTGAAAAATAAACTAGTAAATGTCACTGTATGACTTATATTCCTTATAACCATTATAAAGTAACAGGAGCTTTTAAGAGATTTATTTTGATCTCAAAAAAAGTACAGTCATAACTTTGAAATTCCACTTGTCTTCTCTGGGATTTTCTAATTTCAAGTACTGGATTCCATTTGTTAGTATTGGCTCCCTGAAAATACACACATGAGCTCAGCATAATAGTTAGGTGTCTTAGATCTCAAAATAGGAAAACTAATGTGAGGTAGACCCTGTAGATATTTCAGGATTGTGGGATCACGTTGCTAGAAAAGATTTCAAAATTAATAATGCATATGAAAAGGTCTGATGCTTACAAAAGAACATTAAATTACATCTTAGACTCATAGAATCATAGAATAGTTAGGATTGGAAAGCGCCTTAAGATCATCTAGTTCCAACCCCCCTGCCATAGACACGGACACCTCATACTAAACCATGTCATCCAAAGCTCGTCCAACCTGGCCTTGAGCACCACTGGGGATGGAGCATTCACAACTTCCCTGGGCAACACAATCCAGTGCCTCACCACCCTAACAGGAAAGAATTTCTTCCTTATATCCAGTCTAAACTTTCCCTGTTTAAGTTTTAACCCGTTACCCTTTGTCCTATCACTACAGTCCCTAATGAATAGTCCATCCCCAGCATCCCTATAGCCCCCCTTCAGATACTGGAAGGCTGCTATGAGGTCTCCACGCAGCCTTCTCTTCTCCAGGCTGAACAGCCCCAACTTTCTCAGCCTATCGTCACACAGGAGGTGCTCAGTCCCCTGATCACCCTCATGGCCCTCCTCTGGACTCGTTCCAACACTTCCATGTCCTTTTTATGTTGAGGACACCAGAACTGTACACAGTACTCCAAGTGAGGTCTCATGAAAGCAGAGTAGAGGGGCAGAATCACCACCTTCGACCTGCTGGTCATGTTCCTTTTGATGCAGCTCAGGATATGGTTGGCTTTCTGGGTTGCAAGTGCACACTGCCAGCTCATGTTCATTTTCTCATTGACCAAAACCCCAAGTCCTTCTCCGCAGGACTGCTCTGAATCTCTTCTCTGCCCAACCTGTAGCTGTGCCTGGGATTGATCCGACCCAGGTGTAGGACCTTGTACTTGTAGTGGTCAAATTTCATAAGGTTGGCGTCAGCCCACCTCACAAGCATGTCAAGGTCCCTCTGGATGGCATTCCTTCCCTCCAGTGTATCAACTGAATCACAGAGCTTGGTGTCATCGGCAAACTTGTTGAGAGCTCACTTTGACCCATTGTGCTCTTTCTTAAGTTCCACAGACATATTTTTTTTCTACCTTCTTTTCTTTCTACTAAACAGTTCTACTTATTAAAGACAAGAGGAATGAGGAAAAAGAGGAACAAAAAATTAGTTGATTAACACGAGTGCAAGAGAAATGAGAAACATTAAAAATGATGCAGATAATAACTGAGTGAATAGGGGCAAGGTCTAAGAAGAAATGGTAGTAAGAATTATGACTGCTAGTCACAGAAATAAATATTTCTAAATTAACAGACATCAAGATTGACTGGCACCTAGTACTGTCCTCATTACACTCTTTTTCTACCCATTAGATGATAAAGGACTGGCCCTTTCTCTCATTTTTATGGAGGGTATGCCTGTATGAAGACACTGAGTTATCTACAAGGGTAAGGCTCTTCACTGGCTTTTATAGTGCAATGTTTCAGTCATTTTGGATTTTGTATTTGATGAACATTATTACTTTGTACTTTGAATAGATTGGGATAGCTGGACATCCACCACTTTTTGACTTTTTTTTTTTTTTTTTTTATGCCCCTGAGCTCAAAGGAAGACAAATATTTGCTCCTTCTGTGACAAACTAAGCAAAAATATTTTAACTCATCTCTTTGCAGAGTGAGCACTGTGATTGCCTTCATCCTGGGAATATTCGGTGTTACTACTTAAGAGCTGACATCAATTTTCAGTCAACGAGGATACACATTTTCAGTGTACCTATTGCACTCCTAAATCTGAAGAAAACTTGACACGCTCTCTGTATTGTTTGAATTTATTCTTTTTTTAAAAAGCCTATGGTAGTTATTCTGCTGCCACCTCTATGTCATAGGATGAAGAGCAAGAAGGTAAATTAGACATATTAAAGAGATGACTAATTAGACAGGAAATGCCATGAGGTGAAGCCTATAAGTAAGTACCATTTAAATTTAAATATGACCTTGACTACATTTTCCCAGCTCTATCTCATTACTGGTCTGTGAACACTAAAAAAGCACCACTTGTTATGGAGAAGGCTTACCCTAATGATCCAGACTCTATCTTTAATGGTTTAGGTACGCATGGGAAAGAAACAAAGTTGCACAGATGAACGATAATTTGCAAATATATTCACAAAACCTTACTGCTTCTTTTTATGTGTTTGGGCCTCACAAAAGCTGATCAGTGATACAGGTGAAAAGCAATTCACAAAAAATGTCTCTGAGTGGGAGGAAGACCAGCTGATTTCCAGTGTGATAAGAGAATTTAGGAGGGGAAAATGGGAAGTAAAGAATAAAAGTTGGAAAGGCTGTGAGTGACAGAAGTGGGCTGGGAGGGGACACCCACACTTAGAATTAGTGTATTCTGAGATTGCTATGGAGGCATGACAACTGTGGGTCCTGCATCTAAGGCAGAAAAGGAGAGATAGGAGCTGACAAAGAAACTCAGAAATGTTTCTGTTGCTGCTAATAAAAAAATTAAGGGCAGTAATGGTGACTGTCGTAACAAGGATATAACCCTCTCCTATTTTCTGTTTTTGCATCTTCCCATGCTCTGCAAATGGTGATGGATATTCTAACTTGACAAGGAGATTCTAGATTCCCTGAGGAAGTATGATCAGCTACTTACTCTACTTCTTCATAGAAGTGGCTCTCTGTTTTTTACGGTCAGTCTTGTCAGAGTCTTCATTAAAGTTATCCTAACGAAAAAGTGACTTTGGTTCTCAAAACTCTTATGTTCATCTCCTGCCACTCTCCCTGCTTCCATGGGAATCTGTGTAGATGTAGGTGCCTTAATTGTGGGTGATCTGAATTCTAAAAGAAAAATTGAGGTATTATATTGACAATACAGAAGTTAGAGACATTCAAGATAAGAGAAAAAGCAACAGCAACAAGCCACCAAATAAAAACCCCAACCAAAAGACACATATGGAATTGCAAAGTTGGTAAGAATAACTGAAGAATTTCAGATAAAAAAAAAATGCTAATTTTGAAACATAAAATCCTGAGTAGAAAGCAGAGATGGAAGACAGGAACTCAGTAAGTTTGAGGATCTGTCTATACTGTGGAACTACAGGTGCCTCTATCTTCATGGTCTTTTTGGCCTGCAGAGACTGCCACTGGGTGCCTGCACCAAAAGTGGTGGCACATTTAACTTAGTGTCATGCTAGTCTAAGCTATTTGTTTTGTCTGATAGCTCATGATGTAATTATGTGTTCATGTAACTTGTGCATAATTCTCTCTACAGTCTCAGGTGAGTGCAGCTAAGGGTGCCCAAACAAAAGTGGTTCACCCTCCCAGCACTCTCACAACACTTAGTGTAAAATTGCTCGCATTTGCGTGAAAGGAAGCAGCTCCGCAATGACGCAGTTTCCCTCCTTCCCATCCAGCCCTGAGGTTATGGGTGATCATATTAGCAAACACAAATGTAATACTGGATTTCAATTTACCCTGGAAATATTATTATGGACATCAGGTAAGACTTGAAATAAAACCAAACCAAACCAAACCAAAGAACATGCAACTCAGTTCAGCATTTTTCTTATATTTGAAAGAGTTTTATTATTCAATCATATTAACCTGCACTATCTCAAAGCTCTGGGCTTAACTTCTTTTGAACTTCAACCATCTTCCTAGATTTCTTCAAATTCTTTCTCTAAGGCTCATTACAGATGAAAGAAATATTTCCTCACGCTTTCTTTGAACAATATTCAGAAATCCAAATGGTGTTTTCAACTTTATGTATTGACTTTTTGATCACCTCTGAAATTACAGCATGATATTTATTCTAAATCTTTTTTGTGCCACTGGTGAAATTGTCATAGAAAAAAAATATTGTTATTGCTGATTATGATTACTTACATTAGAAAAAAAGATATTTATATTTATATCAGATTGCAACTTTCTTTTCTGTTTACAAAATAAATAAAGATGTGTATAAGCCTGCCTTTCTCAAAACCCAGAAATATTAAACTGTGACTTTTAAATTAAACTTTACTTAGACTGTTCTTTTCAGGAAGCCCTAACTCTTTCGTTTCATTGAAAGCAGATTCTCTTTCAAATAGCTTTTAAGAAAAGTAAACCTGCCTCAATATAATGATAACACAGTGATTTTGCATTTCTAAAGTTTTTTTTCACTTCAGATTTTCAAAGCTGCTTAGAAGCATTAAGGACAAGATTTTTAAAAGGAAGTAAGTAATATTAACTTACTGATGCTCTGGTTAAACTCTGGGAAATTCTCACCAATTTCAGTCAGATTGAAACCAGGCCAGTGTTAAGTGTCTTGGGACACTCTTTCCCCATAACTTCCACACCCGTAGTGATTTTGCATAACTGATGGGTTTAACAAGCAAATACTCATTATTTATACTTCACACTGAAGCACAGACCCATGATGCATTTCATCAAGCAGCATAGAAAAAGCTATGGTGACCTTGCTTAGAGGTTTGGGTTGGGATTTCAGGATAGAATCATAAATATATTATAATATACTCATCTGTTACGGACTCATGCAAAAGTTACATGGACTTCATTAATGAGAGAGAATACTTTTTAAAGTGGATTTTTGACCCCCAGACAAAAATCAGGTAACTTGTATTGACATTAATTGGGAAGGGACTCTCAAGTTTTTACCTGTGTGCTTTTTTTGTGGTTTTTTTTTGTTTGTTTGCTTTTTTTCAGGAAAAAGTTAAATGAAGAGTAAAGCTGTGCAGAAATTTGCTTGATAGGAAAATAAATAATTTTAAACAATTTTTTCTTAATAAGGCCAAAAGCTTGTGAGAAAATTCAGAAGATTAATTTTGGAAATATTGAACATTTCCATTCTCAGTTCATCCATTTATGGCTTTTTAGCTGTTTGCCCATGGGATTCTACAGAGGCAGGAGAAACAAGTGATTCCCCACTTTCCCCAGCAGCTGATGATTGAAATTGCTGCAATTCCTCCCAGCTACTCAGATCTGTTCGGGAACACTCAGAGGAGACAAGGAGACAGCAGCACTATAAGCAGTAACCTTGTGCCACCTTCCTTCTGTCTTTGACAGGGGCATCCAGGTTTACACACTGGTGCATGTAGATGCTGCAGTCTTGATATGGGGTGTGGTCTTTCCACACTGAACAAGGAGAGCAGAGCAGGTCTAGTCAGAGTTGCCCCAGGATAACCACCCAAGGCATGTCAGAGGGCAAGTGGGAAAGGCAAACTGGCAAGGCAAAGTCAGCAAGGGGATGCCATGGCACGGGAATCCCTACAGCTCAGCCCAGGAGTGGGCCAGGGGAGAGTGTTTGAGCTCCAGCACAGCTGGAAGAAGGAGATACCCATAGAAGTTAAGGCCAGACCTTATGCAAGGTCACTGCTACCTTGCAGCAGAGGCAGACCCAGCCTCCCTCTCCTCAGACCCAGGAGGGGAAGGGAGAGGGATGGAATGGGATGGGATGTGGGGAGGCTGCAAAATGTATTGCAGAACTTGACTGCCAGGCCAGGGCCCCAGCAGTCTCACTGCTTCTCCTCTCTCAACTATGGTGGAAAGATCCTTTCTTACATCTTGCTATGTTTCAGGAAACAGTGCTAAGTTTCACCCAACACCTGTCAATTATCTGAGTATTGCATACGATCTTAGTTACCCAATTACATATTTTTACAAATTACTCTTAAACCTTTGTGTCACCACATAAGTACAAACTTTAAGCAAAAAAATGAAGTTTTTAGTGTTCTGCATTCTCCTGTCTTCCCAGTAATGTTTGTTAGTGGTGTTTCTCAGCTCCAGTCATCAGAAGAGAATTACTGATTTGAGATTTCTGTTCATTTGCAAATGTGTAGATGACTTAACGGATGTAGTTAGGTAATTTGCTAAACTACCTGAGGTACAGTTCTTGATCATATTCATTTGGAATTCTTGGCCATTATCCATTTTTTACTGATGGTTCACGGGACTGTGTGTAATATAGACTATTCACTATATGTGTGAAATGGCAGTCCTTTGCAATCTTCCCCTTTTCCCCAGAAGTATTTTCTAGTTTATTATCCAAATTAGCTCATTGCAGATACTGCATCTGGTGAATATTGCCTTGGTGATTCACAAGAGTGCTAGCTAATGTTTTGATAAGTTGAGTTACTGGGGAAAATATGACAGAATAATCAGCTGTCAGATATTTCTTCTGTGTCTGAATAAATCATTTGCCTGTTGATGCCAGCTATATCATGAACTGTCAAGGAGAAAGATGGCTGTTTAATATAAAAGATGGAGCTCTGGGATATACAATATTGTATTAAAATTAGAAGATGAATTTTTTTTCACAGCCAGAGCCAAGAAGGAAATAGTAGGGATGTTACAGCCACAGTGAAACACTGGAAGTCAAAGATGGCTGTGGATTTTCATGAATCATAAATTTATCACTGACTGCTTTTAGTTTCAATTTTGAAAATAATTTATGCTGCATCTTACCTGATACCATCAATATTTTTAAAATGTGACAATCACAGGTGGCAGAAACAATTTGATTGGAAACCTTTTACCATGCGATATGAAGATGAAACTTCATAGGACAACAATGAATGTATTTTGCAATAGAGTTCCAAAAAGAAAAATAATAATAAAAAAAAATAGAAAAAGAGGTGGCTTTTCATTTGTCCTCTATTGATTTTATTTTTTTTTCAAAAAAGGAAATTTTACCAAATTTGAAAATATACTATTTTCTCTACTTATTTTTTCTTAATTTGTTATTAATTCAGTAAAATTATTTCTATAAATTTCTAACAATTCAGATCTTTAGCAGTAACTGCTTATATTTCGATGTGATTTTTTTAATGTACCCTTATTAATTTGGAGCTGCTCATAACAAAATTATGTTTTCCCTCTCTCTCTGTATGTGTGCTTACAACAAATATTTCATTGCTGAACATTCTTTTTCAAATTAGTCCAAATATTTGATATGCTTACATTGATATAACTGCATAAATATATATTATGTATATTTTTTCATTTTCCCCCTACTATTACCTATGGTGAAAGGGGTTATGATAATCTGATGCTCCAGGACGTGTTCTGTCTTGACTTAAAACTAGGTTATCACTAAAGTCAGAGGGACACTTTATGTCAGGGCAGTTTGTCAGTAAGTTACAAACAGATGTAGAAAATGTGCAGCCACTGAAGTCCACAAATGACAGTTCTGTTCTTCCAGCATAATAGAATTCGCCACACTAAAGGCAAATACTGCCTTTGAAAGAGACATTTTACTCTTAAAAGTCTACTTCAAAGCAGCACTTGTTTTCACCTTCATAAACTCAGGATAAATGCATTATCACTTTATGCTCCATGTAGTGTAATCGTTTAGTAACACATATATATCCAAACAGAGACTCAACAAATAAACTTTGCCTGCTTGAAAGACATTCCAGTCACTGTTTCTCTCCAAAAAAAAAAGAGAAGAAAAAAACAACACATAACAAAGGTTACTCATCTATATGTATATATAGGTATATATGATGAATTCAGGGAAGATTTCCAGGCGTTTTGCTGGGAAGAACCTGTGTAGATGAGGACATAGCGTAACAAAAAGAAAAGCAGGAACGCGTTACTAGAATAAACAAGTCTTGGGCTGCAGCCTCAGCAGCACCATATGTTGTTCACTCAGACTATAAACGAGAGTGACAAGATAGGTTTAAAAGTTAGCACGGTTCTTCCCTGGTAATTTTTCTTGACAAGTGTAGTTTGGTGAAATGGAGTCTGCAGCTAACAGTAAAGCTGGCTCCTGTTCCCCCTTATAATCGCCGAAAGTGGAAAGAATTCACATTCCTCTGTCACGCTTCGCTGGGCCTCCTGAAGGAATCACAGGCTGTGAAAACATGACTGCAATTAAATATATAGTCCTTATGCCGCTAGATGTCTCTGTCCAACAAGCTTTTAGGTCTGCCGAGGAGTACTACGAAATGGGAGAGACAGAGCAGCAGCAACAGGACACGTGAAGGTATTAATAGAATTGGACTGAATGGAACTTAGCCATTTGCTTTTTTAGGTAATAATTACAGTAACGAGAAACAGCACTGAAGATTATCTACCCTGCACCAAACAGTATTATTAATTGACACAAATGTAAGGTCCAAAGCATGTTACTGGACAAGTCAGCATCATTTGGTTGACTATGTAATGTCTTCTCCCACAAGGGTAAAAATGATGCATTGAAATCAGCCTGTAATGCCCGTCTATCCTACTTGTTCATCCAATAAATCTGAAATGCCCTTGGTGCTCTGTACAGAAAAACAGATTTAAAGCAACAGCAGTTGTGGCTATGCAAGAAAATAGCCATAGTACTACTTTAATTAAAGCAAAAGTGTATATACTGCTTTGGATACAATATATGTATAAATATAATATAAATATACATATAAATATAATATATATATAAATATAGATATATATATATAAGTATATATATTTAAAGAATAGGAATAGTAAATTTATATTGAAAAACACAGTTTCTAAGTTCCACTCGCTGAAAGCCAAAAAAACTTCTCATTTGATAAATTAGGGGTTTTTAAGGATTAAAAATATGCCAAATGTCTGCAAAATAATTTGGACAGTAGTCTGCTGCAGGGATACTCGTGTTTAAGAGGTCTAGAAAGTTGATGTGCAGCAATTATTTTGTTGTATCCTGGAGGAAATAAACTTGGCAAGAAAATCATTACATAAACCCAAACATATTAGATGTCTGCTTGTTGTGGGTATAATTTTGTTTATTTTCTTGAAGAAAGCATTTAAGTTTGGCTCTTTCCATTCATTAGAATACTGCTTTGAACAACATGTTTTCTTGTGGATTCCTGCTTCAGAAATCCAACTTTTCAGGCTAAAAGGCAAGTCACTTCCATAGGCAACTTAAAAATATTGCTTCTTTCACTAAAAACCAGAGCTAATTTTATTTGGAAGACAGCATATATTAGATCAATATTTTGGTTTATGTTCTGTTTATATCTGATGAGCTTGTTTGCTATTTTATTGGGTTTTTTTTCTTCACTTTCTTCACTCCCACCCCACACCCACCCCCTCTCTTTTTTTTTTTTTTTGTTTGGTTTGAGTTTTTTTCCAAAGGGATTTATTCGTCTTCTGTAGTAGCCTTTTGTTAAGTACTAGAAGCATCAAGTAATGTAATTATGATGATTTCCAAGGTTTCTTCCACAAAGCACATGCCAAAAAACCTGTCTCAACCAGAGTCATCTAGCAGAGGTAATTTGCAAATAGTCATTTGCTGTGTATGAGTTATTACTTTGCTCATTTTCTTGATCATAAAAATAGTTATTTTAATGATTGCAAAGATTATTTCTTCATGCAGTCATTTTCAATGATGCTAAGGTCAACTAGCATTATAGGAGTTGATAAATATAGAAACAGAAATATCCATAGACATCTCTTGTGATTTTGAAAATGTTTCCCTTTGTGGACATAATGAAATAATGAAAAAACAAGTCGTAAAGTTTCAGGAGATGAAACAAGGACAAAAGAACAGAACAACACTAAGTAACTGAATAAGTACAAATATGTGTCAGTGTGCATATATAATAGTAATGGAAACAATACCAATAAATGTTCCCAGGCACTTGATCATCTATGCAGTTATTTGCATGTTCTGGGCCTGAATTTGGTGAGGGACTGTTAACACTAACAAAACCAATGGTTTAGCAACTATTTCTTGTTCTATGGGCAGCTTTTCATAATCAGTTTTGGGATTCCTCCTGGTTTTGGCTGGGGCAGAGTTAATTTTCTTCCTAGTAGCTGATGCAGTGTTGTGGTTTGAATTTAGTATGAGAATAACATGGATAACACAGCAATGTTTTAGTTGCTGCTACATAGTGTTTAATCAAGGACTTCTCAGTCTCTCATGCTCTGTCAGAGGGGGAGCTGCACAAGAAGCCAGAAGACAGCAGAGACAGAACAGCTGACAGGAACTAGCCAAGGGGATATTCCATACCATAGAACATTCTGCCCAGTATATAAACCAGGGAAATTGTCCAGGAGGGGTGATAGCTGCCCAGGGATTCTCTGGGCATTGGTCAGCAGGTGGTGAGCAATTGTATGGTGTGTCACTTGTTGTTCTTGGGATTTATTCCTCTATTTTTCCTGTTGTCATTGTTATTATTTTACTGTATTTCAATTATTAAACTGTTCTTACCTCAACTCATGGTGTTTACCTTTTTCTGATACTCTTCCTCATCCCACTGGGGGGGTTTGGGTACTTAGTTGCCAGCTGAGTTCAACCACAACAGCCCTTTTTGCCACCCAACCTGGGGCATGAAGGGTTTAGAAAATGACAGATCTGACTGGAGTGTGTTAAACAAAATTTGTTACAAGCATTCATTGCATTAATTTAACAGTTGCTAGTCAGTGTTGATTCATTTACTCTCAGAGTTCCTGTGCATGTGCTCACAGGTGCGCTATGTAACAGCATTCTGGCTGTATGTATTCCCTGTGGTAATGTTTATCATCCACCAGGCCTGGGCTAAGGTAAAATTTCTGTTGTTTTTTTGCTGTACTGGCCTATGGTAAGACAGAATGTCTGGCTCTGAAACTAATCTGGTATGCGTACTCAGCATTGCCATCACCTGTACTTTGGGAATCATCTAGTGGGAACTATTGGTAAATACACATTTTGCTTTTTCTCCTTGGAGACCCAACCTATGGCAGCTTCTTTCTTTTTTTCCTTGTTTCCTTGCTTCCTTGCTTGTTTTCCTTCCCTCTCTCTTTACCCTTTTCCTCCCTGCTTCAGCCCCCTTCGTTTCTCCTTACCTGTATCTTTATGAATTAGGTTACATGTCAGCAACTTGAAAATCTTGCCGTTCTTTGGAATTCCTTGGAAGGAACGGAGTAAAATGCTACAAAAATGCATTTATTTTCCCAGGGCTTTTTTGTTTTTTTGTTTTTGTTTTTTTTTTTCCAGTTTTGTTTATCTGGGTATATCCTGGGTATCATTTGTGTTTCCATCCTATTCTAAAAAGAAAAAAAAATCTATTCTCATCAGCTCTGGGTAAGATTAGGTGTTAAGACTGCAAAGTCTGTATCATATTCCATTCATGGAGAAAATCATTGAAGAATAAAATAGCTATCATTAAGCTCATAACAACTGAAAGAAATGTCTCTTTTACCAAAATAAATCAGTACTGCTTCTTAGTTTTCTCCTGGTACACTGTTTCAGTCCAGTCAGTTGTTGCAGCTCTTTATTTCAGCCTGCTTGAAGAGGGAAGTAGCAAATGAACAGACACTGTCTGATGGTTCTCCTACTGTAGAAAATGGTGTTGTAGATAGCAAACCCTTCCCTGAAAATGGAATTTGCAAAGGATTCAGAAGCATATGGATGCAGAATAACCCTTTCTGCAGGCCTTTCTTATTCTAAGCAAAAGTTACAATATTTAGATTTACTCTGATCCTGCCAACTTTCTGGTTTTATTACATGCTCTTGGGTGTTTGTGTTTTGGTGTTGGACTTCAATTTTTATTTGGGGGGGGGTGTATTAGAGGGGTGGGGTTTTTTTATCCTTCTTTTTTTTCTTTTTTCTTTTTTTCCTGTGGCAATTATTCATTGTGAGCACTCTCCATTCTCCCTTCAGGCCTAGGAAGACACTAAGATTTCAACAAAGCCTTTCTGAGTCTGAATCATGGAAGTGTAAAACTAACCCACAGACTCTCAAATTATAGAAAACACTGGGGAAACATCATAGGATACTTTTCCTGGTCTTAAATTCTTCCATAGACAATCACTATCAGCAGTTGGTGAAGAGTGAATATACAGCTAGAGAGACTTTGAAGAGTTCTTCCTATATAATACAAGATATTTCACATTTTTTCATGCACAGCATGCTTTTTCCACAGATCTCATCTATCTGAAGGATTTGTAGTTAGAAGTAACCACCATGATGTTTTCATTTCACTTCTTGTTGTAGATGGAGCTTTTACAAACCGTACTCAAAGGAGCTTAGTATCTGATTCAGGTATGAAGATACATCTATTTTCTTAGAATTACAGTGGGAAAGCAGACCAAGGTATTAATTGTTCCAAGGAAAAGGTCCACAATGAGTATGTGTGAGAGTGTCCACAGGGTGAAAAAGATAAGGCAATTATTTTCCATTAATAAAGTTCCTTGCGAGGTTTTAGAAGAAATTAGTAGCTTTGTTCTAGTACGTATATGACACATGGACCTTCTGTGTAGCAACCTATTGCACTCTTGCTAGACTGCCAAGCTGTCTGCTCAGTTTTGTTCTAATGAAAGTTATACACAATTAGCAACAGTGATATATTTATAGCTAATCCACAGTGCACTGTTTTTGTGAGGCTTTACTCTAGTCACTGCATCCTGTGTGACCAGCAGGAATTGTGGAAAAACCAAATAAACTCATGACTTTGGGTTAGGATGCCTACCGACTTGCGTTTACCACTAACTCAAGCAGTCAAATTTTGTGACAGCAACAGCATCTTGGACAGAAGCAACTAACGGTAAAAGTCAGCTGCTTTTTCCTTATTCTTTTTCTTGAACAGCAGAAGCCATATTTCAAGAATGTATTCAGATTTGTATAGTATTATGTTTATTACAAATTACTATTACATATAGTAATATATACATAGCATATGGCAATTTTCCTATTGCTTGTGCTAGTTATTTATTTTTCTTCTAATATTTTTGACTGATTTTAATGTTCTGTTAGCTGAAACAGGAAATATATATACTGGAGCTGTACTGGTGAAATGTAAAAGCCAAGAATCTTTGAAGAAAATACACCCAGGCTTTAAAACTGTGTTTATATTGAGCTCTGCGTTTCAGATTATTTTAGGTAAGACTCAGAGGCAGAAAGATTTTAAGTAAATCCACCATGGAATTACATTAAATATCAATTTCCTGCTGCTGTCAGATGGTCATTTCTGCAGGGGAACACAATAACTTCTTGCTTGACTACAGCAGCACTAAGCAGATCAGGAAGTGAAACATAAGAATTAATTTTATATTGGAAAGGCATAATTATCTACCCCCAAATCTGGCCGGTAACTAGCACTGTTAATTTTGTGAAAGCACCTGGAGATTTTTAATACCCAAATGATGAAGACATTAATTTCCCATCTCATAAAGAATATGTCATTTCTAGCAGCACAGTGCAAGTTGACTGATGATTATTTGCTAACCAGAATTATGTCACATGCTGAATTTCCAGTATTTCTTCCTATAGGTTCCATAATTACTCTGAGACACAGCTGTCTAAACTTCCTTATGGCAGAGAAAGATAGTTCTTGGGCTGACTGAAAATCAGATAATTAAGGAAGAAGTTAAAAGGAGTTCACAAACAGTGCTCTGCTCTATGATTCTATGATTCTGGTTATCAGGGAACAAGAAAGTGTAAAATAGTTTTAACTGGGGTCATGGGTACTATAGCAGTGACCAGAGCAGTAAGAATGGAAGCTTTAGAAAGATTCTCCTGATATTTTGACATGAAATTTTCTGTAGTGACATATTGCTGTAAAAGAAAAGCTTCAGTAAAGGCATAGCACTATATTGAAAATGGTTGCAAGGACTAGAAACCCAAACACACCACACTAGGAAAAGGCCTGGAAACAGAAAAAAGCCTATCTATTTTCTCTTTCAAACAGTTTATTTCTACAGAGTGCTCATATTCAGGTT
The DNA here is from genome assembly GCF_033783945.1 of Neopsephotus bourkii. Lineage (NCBI taxonomy): Eukaryota > Metazoa > Chordata > Aves > Psittaciformes > Psittacidae > Neopsephotus > Neopsephotus bourkii. The sequence continues at coordinate 726,041 of NW_026901388.1, forward strand.
TAACTTAAGAAAGAACCCTACAAGATGCGGAATGTAAGTCAATTTCTTTGAATAGTTCAGCTCATCACAAAGTCCAGCCTTGTGGCCTCCCCTGATGAGCTGTACACAGCAAAAGAAGTCATAGCTGCCTTTCGTCATTTTATTCTTATTTTAATACTGTCCCTTACAATGTGATCGAAGCATACACACTGATTTTTAAGGGGCACCCTGCTAGAAATGACGATATCAGCAGTATGCCATGCACTTTTTAATGATTTTTGAACACTGAACACTCACAGAGAGCTCAGCTGGAGAAGACACATTTGAAAACATATTATTATTTTCTCTTACCTTTTTTTGAAGGACAGTGATGGTAAAAGTATGCAAAAAGGTGTTGCTGAAGTGGTTAATGACAGGTAATTGCTTATTAAAATACAGACATGGGAAGTCAGGAATTTCAAAATCATAGAATCATAGTCCCAAGGTTTGATGCTCCAGGGAGTTTTACTTTCCTGAACTGGAAACTTCCATGGATATCATGTCAAGAAATGACATTCAAGGTCTCTAGACTTTCCTTGTCAAAGAATAGGACCCCCAAAGCTTTAGGGTTTTCTTGTGTCAGAATTTTCTGGGAAAATTCAAAGGGTTCCTAAATCCCTCACTCCAATAGAGTCAGAGATCTCTACTAATTCCTATCCCGCACACTTACATATGCATCTGAAGAATCCCAATATTTTGCTTTAGAGAAAGAGAGAGAATTTAGTAGAATCATACTGGGTTATGAGGCAAGGATAAACATCTCTTGCCAGTTCTTAGCTATCCTACTGCATACCTAAGGTATCTTAGAGCCATGTGCTCTGTATTTTCCAGAGCCAATGTATTTAGGTGTCTTTGGGGCTCACTTTTTAGCTACCTTGGCTTCTATTAAACTAGCTTATGTGTTTTCAAGTCTCCTTTCAGGCTTCTTTGTAGATCAGTAAAAATGTAAACCAGCAAAGGCAGTTATGACTATTTCTGAGCACACTTCTGCACATTTCTCTAATATCTTCTTGCTTTATTTGCGGAAAGAATTTAGGAAGCACAAACTGAGATCTGTCTATCCTTGACTATGGCAAAATTATATTATTGTTTTCCTTAAACCCTCTGTGTGTAAATAAATAGATACAATTTTAATGACTATTTAGAGAAGTTCTGCTTCTCTAAGAGATTCTTTCTGCCAGATTTTCTTCCTGCCTTTTCTATAGATTATTCTACAATATCTTCATGGTGACAGGAAAATAATGATGTATTACACTGACATGTAATCAGCATGGTGCTTCTCCAGCAATATATTATATCAAATCATCAACATGGTAGCATTATAGCAGTATCACTTTGACAATGATTTAAACTAACATATCATCACTGCTACTGTACATCACTTCGGAGATAGAGTATGTTAATGCACCATCAGATTGATGCAGCAAGAAGTATTAGCATAATGCAGGAGTGATGTAAGTACAATAGGTAAGCTTGCTGCTGCTGTAATATTAAGTATTAGCATAATGCAGGGGTGATGTAAGTACAGTAAGTCCATTTTCCCTCTTAATCATTTTTCCAATTAATTTATCTTTGGAAAGTCCATGCACATTCTCTTTATGCATGAAGGTCATACTGTACTACTCTGGTGCTTATACTTAATTTAATTAGGACAATCAAGCCTGATATTTGCATTGCTTAAGTGAATGGAAATTTTGCTGTTGACTTAAAGAAACTAGATAAAATTTTAGTTAAGAAACATTGTCTTGCTCATCATAAGAATCTTTGGTGCTGAAAGTCTAAGTGAATACATTGGCTGGAAATTCAGGCAGGTGCCTTCTGCTCCAAGTGGTTTTCTTGTATGATTATTGTGTTTATGATTTGGTGCAACAGAAAATTGACTATCTATCTGACGGATCTTGTGGGACATGCTTTTCACTGAGAAGTCTTTCATTTATATTGTATGTATATTCTTTGGTTGATTAAAAACTGTGTGGTCAATTGTTTATCACCTGTATTATTAAACTACCTCACACATCAGAGTAGCTATCTAGGTTCTACATTCTAGTCTTCTAATATTTGATAATATTTGTTTAGTCCTTAATAAAGACTTATTAAAGTGATCCAAAATAAAATACATTAAAAAAATCCTTGTTTGTATGGGTTTTTTTTGCTTTTTATGGAAGAAATTTATTACAAAGTATTATTCTAAAATAATCTAATCTCAGTGGTTTTACTCATTACAGCAGCAGAGTTTGTACAGTAGTGAGATTCAGAACTTTTAAGGTCAAGAAAGTAGGTTACATACACACAAAAATACCTTTTGGATACTTATGAAGAAAAGCATCCTTACCTCATGTTCCTTAGGGAGGGCTACAGAAGTTATGTTGCTTCTCAGAGAGATAGTAGGTTAGGTGAATTGAGTTGTTGGTATACTGTGATTCTACCAGCCAAGGAGGAGGCAGGGCTAGGTGTTGATGGAACAGAAGTGAAAGAAATAAGACTAAAATGGGGGGGGGGGGAATTATCCATTCCCCTAAAGAAAGGGGCATAGTGCTAGAAAGGGAAAGACTGGAAGTTGAAGCAGCAATAAAACCAAGAGTGCTGATCACCAGCAGGAGCAAAGAAGAGGCCAGGTTTTGGCCAGTAAGCAAAGTAACAAAAGGTTCTACCTCTCCCACAACTCAGTTTGGACTGCTAAAAAAGATTGAACCCCTCCATATCCTAATTGCTCTGGGATGAAAACCAGGGATGCTTGGCAAGGCAGAAAGATTCCGGGTTTATTCCTAATCTGAATACATTGTTGCTGCTGTATGTTCCTCTCCCTGTGCTGGGAAATTCCCATGTCCTTTTCTGGCAGTTGTGGTGAGATTAACTGGGCTCTGAGGCTCTTTGCTTGAAATGTAATGTAGAAATACAAAGTGACAATGTGGTGATTTTGAACAAGGGTGCTAAGAAAAACTAGCCCTCAGCTTCTCTTAGTGTCATTCAAACCTGCATAAAAACTTCCTTATTGTTTACACCATCCTATAACATTTGCAGAAAATAATTTAGTTCCTTGTGCACCTCTTTATGAATAAGATTTAATGCTTGACCTTCATAAAAGAACTAAGTAACTTAAACTGGCTTGTGTAGCACAAGGTAACAATGACAGAGATACTTTGGAGAGTTTGGAGTTAGTTTGGAGAGGTACTTCTACAAAACAGGGGGCAGTATTGGACATAGACATATCTTCCTTCCGAACTAGCACGTTTCCACACTGCATCAAAAAAATCCTACCACACAACCATATTCAGTGAGTTCTGCTCGTCACAGTTTAGATCTGCATCAATGTGTCATTAGAATGCTGTTGCCTAATGTCATTAATGTTTTGTTAAATTAGAAGCATTAGGAGCATCAGGTATCAATATCTATAATTCAGAAAAATCTAGAGATTTTGTGACTTTTGTGATTTAGGTACCATTGAAAAGGTACTCCTGAGAGTTCTTTTTATGGAAATAATGGCATAAAATGTTAATTGGATATATTTGTATATATCCAATATACAAGTAGACAGGACTGAGGTAGTTTTCAATGGTTCATAAGGAATTTGCTGAACATGGAATAACTGTGTACTCTTATTTCTCTGGCAAGATGAAAGTCCCTTGCTCCTTTTGTCTTTGTTGCTTTGAGATTTAAGATTTTAGAACAGATCACATGAAAAGGAATGACAGTGCAAAGGTAATAGGGCAGAGATGCCTGATAAACATGATTTATAACAGGCCTCTGTGACTCAGCACATCAATTTGTTATGTGATATATATATTACACATGTAGCCCAGTATAGTCACTGTCCTATAGCTGTGCAGAAAACAAACCTTAGAGCAAGTTTTCAATAAATTGGTAGCAGATCTGCACTAGAAATCAGTTCCCAAGAATCCTTTCACATTCCAGGCCACTGAGCAGCAGGGCAATTCTCAGCTTCCCTGTGAAACAAACCACGAGTGATTTAATGTTAACACTAAGAAGCTTTTTTGTGGCTAAGCAGCTCCATGAGTGCTGTGTCACCTACCTTGCTGCGTCCAAGTGATTTAAACAAGGCTCCCCTGGTCAGTAACCAAGCAGGCCTCCTTGTAAGTTGACCTGCTAAATGCTCAGCCTTCTGGTTTGCTGTGGACAAGCAATCTTCAGGATTTACCTCTTGCTCACCCAGTATTTCTCAGAGCTTTGACCAGACTTGACTCAAATGCCTTGCTTCCATGACTATAACAGTGAGACAGCAGCAGCATTTACTTCTTAAAAGCAGGATTGCCAATATGACTTTGCAGGAGACTGTATGTGCATGCAAAGGGTAGTGATACTATCACAGTGTAGGGGGCATATTCATCACCACTGTTTTCTCTTTTGCTGTAACAGTACTAGATTTTCAAAAATAATGAAACAATATTTTACTCTTTGCAGATATAGGGCCTTGCATGTATCTTTCAGGAAGATGCTGAGGCATTAAGTGTGAGGTTTCTATTCTTTCCATCACAAAAACGAGAACAGCCATTAAATACAAACAGATGCTAGCAGCACCCAAGTCAAATGACAGACCTGAACAGAATTCATTTAAACAAGGTCTGTATTATGAGGTGTTTGTTCTCCTCACTCAAGTTGTTCAAAGCTGGCACTCAGAATTTTCAGAGCACAAAGGCTCGGGAAGACTTCTATTGCAATCCAACACATGTCATATTCTCCCCTAACAGAAAGAGAGCAGGTGGTGTTAAGAGCAAGTATTACACAGATGCCTATGCGATCAAAACAGGCATAAACCCCTGGTGTTTAAAAACTGCCCAGAGACAGGCAGTATCTCAGTTACTTTACAAAGATAAAAGTTTTAATCAACTTTATTACAGAAATCCTGATAGTTTATCCTAAGAATGGTGAATGATTATCTGGTTTAAAACAAATAGCATCCATCAAACTGACCATTCTTTCCAGTTGTTAGCTGGGAGACCTGACATCACCCTACCAGCAGCAGACTCAGCATGTGGATCTCAATGCTCGGGCACCCTAAAAAAAAGACATATAAAGATGGATAAGCCCAGAAAGCCAACCGTATCCTGGGCTGCATCAAAAGGAGCGCGACCAGCAGGTCGAAGGAGCCGATCCTGCCCCTTTATTCTGCTCTCATGAGACCTCACTTGGAATATTGTGTGCAGTTCTGGTGTCCTCAACATAAAAAGGACATGGATCTGTTGGAACAAGTCCAGACGAGGGCCACGAGAATGATCAGGGGACTGGAGCACCTCCCATATGAAGACAGGCTGAGAAAGTTAGGGCTGTTCAGCCTGGAGAAGAGAAGGCTGCATGGAGACCTCATAGCAGCATTCCAGTATCTGAAGGGGGCATATAGGGATGCTGGGGATGGACTCTTCATTAGGGACTGTAGTGGTAGGACAAGGGCTAATGGGTTAAAACTTAAACAGGGGAAGTTTAGATTGGGTATAAGGAGGAAATTCTTTCCTGTTAGGGTGGTGAGGCACTGGAATAGGTTTCCCAGGGAGGTTGTGAATGCTCCATCCCTGGCAGTATTCAAGGCCAGGTTGGACGAGGCCTTGGGTGATATGGTTTAGAGCGAGGTGTCCCTGCCCATGGCAGGGGGGTTGGAACTTGATGATCTTAAGGTCCTTTCCAAACCTAACTATTCTATGATTCTATGATTCTATGATAAAAAATATCTTTATCCGTTTGGCTGTTACTTTAAAATATACAGATGCATGAGGCCAATTTTATGTGGGGAAAAAAAAATAATGTGGAGGGGTAATATGGATGTCTGTGACAATTCATTTATCATGCTGTTCCAAAGTATATCTGTGTTAGGCAGTGTGACTGCGACTGTACAGTGAGTTCAGATTTGCATCTTGAAAGGTTTTATTCCCGGGGATGGCACATTTTCATGTACTCAGGTTACTTTATGGATTCTTATATTTTAGGAGCTGATTTAACCAATGAGAACTCTTGCACTGCAGAAGCCAAACTTGAAGCCATGTATAAATTAGGTGTGAACGCTTTAAGTGAGATAACCAGTCCTGGGTAAAGATATATTATTAAGAGAAATTCACAACCCTTGGTATGCTGTTCCTGTGGTTAAGTTTCTTATTAACAAAAAGTGAGATTATTGTTTCAGGCTCAGCCTTTATGTATGGAAATTATTTTGTCTGTTTGATTAAACTCATATTTTTCTATGTAAGCAATTAGAAAGCGTTGGATTCATTTAACATTCTCTACAGCAAACTAATTGACTTGAGCTCCTTAACGGCTTATTATGGTAAATATTCTATAACAACCTCCTGATACTAGGGAGAAAATGTGTGGGGATATATATTATATTTATAAAAAACATTTAAACATATATCAACAGAGATGGGGAGACAATGGGCAGTGGAAGGTCAAATAGATAGTCCTATTTCTTTCTGTTCTGATTTGTGATGAGTAATGTTAAATAATTTGCACAGGATCCACAGTTTTTCTTCTTTTATGGCTTTACTCCACCTTGTCTGAAAGAATCCTGTTGATCAATGCATCAGAAATTTCTCTTTTCAGTTCATAACAAGAGCATAGGATGCTTTGAAATGCAAGAACTTCAGAATTCCTCTTCATTTCAATTAGCATTTCCAGAATAATTTTAGTTAGAACAAGGAAAAAGCAGTAAGCAAACTGCTGAGATTTCAGTAAGATGACTCCTAAGCATACTAAAGTGTTGAAATACAGTATGTCTGCTGTCATTTAAAATGAAAAGTACAAATTTGATTCTTCCTTTACCATCTAACAGTGCTGTAGGGCTCCAGGGGAAACAGGTGGCTTCTACACTCTTCATTTATTAAGGATGTTTCTCTGTGTCTGTGTTGATTAATAAAGCTCATATTGACAAGAAAGGCTGCTCTTACAGAAAGTGCTTACAGGGGAATTTTTGAAGAACCTTTCTCATGTGCTTCATTTCTTAGTTACCATTGTCTTGTCTTCTGCCATTTTTCATCCAACCTGCTTTAGCTAACTCAGTCAGTGAAAGAGTGCATCTTAATTTGTCAAAAGCAATTAAAATAATTCACCATGCTGGAAAATGCATGCGGCCTTCCTACAACTGAAGTGCATCCTGTAGGTGAGGAGATTCTATTATCCCTTCAATTATGATTTTGAATTATGTGTATTCACAGTTTGCAGTGTATTCAAAGCCTTTTTACAGAGCCTTTACAAATTTAATGTTCAGGATGCTTGAACTTCTGACAAACTTATGTTCTCCACCCGATGGCATCAGGCAAATGAACAATAAAATTGTAACTAGTCAACTGTGAAGCTTTATGAAGCATGGTGATTTTGTTTCCTATTATACTTCCTTTGGTTGTGGTGGAATACTGGCTTTTTGTTTGGATTTGTATTTTTGCTCTTCTTGCCCACCACCAGAAATACTGCAAGTTCATTGATTTTTCCTCTAGTCTGCAGCCTACATTCTTTAAACCTTGTTAAGAGTGCTGATGACGATGGCAGAAGATGAAGAACTAGTTAATAAGCAAAACTGACCCAACAAATTCTTGAACAAAAACTTACATTACCTGAGACATACTTCATAATAGGCTTAAATTACTCTGTAATTAAGTCATAGAAATCTTAATCCTGTAAAATGTAGAAAACTTTGGACTGCTATCAACTCCAGCAGATCCAGTACTACAGAAACAGAGGTTCTTACCTGACTGTGAAAAAGACACTGGTCTTTCTGGATCATTCTTGGTCTAGTCCATGCCACACCTTCTTGTTTGCTTATCAATAAACAGAATTTATATTCTCCAATTCTCAGACTGTGTTTTGGATTACTTTGTTCTGCAATCAAAGCTTTTTAATAGATATTAACTAGATCAAATATTATTACTTCGTTCCAGAAGCTGATGAACAGCTATGGATACTATGACTAAAAAGACCCATTCAATGTTTTTTTTTACTTCTAGAATTAAAACACTTAAATAAAATAACAGTCACATATACAGCGTAAACTTATTCCCAGACCTACCATCCCCAGACTGTAAACCTTCCTTGGACTAATAGTTTTCTGTGTACAGGATTTATTCTACAGTAGCCATACCAAATATTTGTTGACACACAAGTTCTCTATTGTCTAGTTTTTATTTCCAGACTGTTTTCCTGCAATGGTCATGTTAAACAAAGTTTAGCTTGTTTAACTAGTATATATAAATCTTAACACGAGTCTGGAGTGGTTTTATTCTTTCAGAAGCAAATGGAACTTATTTCCTAATAGTATTTTATTATTCATTTATAATTAGTCTAATCATGAATTCTAACATACAACTAAAAAGCACAACTCTGGCTTTAAAATTTGTTCATTTAATCCTATGTGTTAGTTTCAGATGTATGAAAGAGCAGAATTTCATAGGAAATATACCTGGGATAATTTTTCTGCATTGTATTTTCTTAGTCTGACCCTCAGGAAGTTTATGTTGCTAAAATTTATGTTGATGTTACACTAATATTAGTTTTATCATTAAAGAAGGACAATTATTTAAAATTAATAGTATTTCTGTCTTTTTGAATAAACTGAAGGAATGGGAGTACTGAAAGTTAAATAAATATCACAATTTATTTCTAAAAGTCCATATAGTTGATTTTTTTTCATGCTGATGCTAAAAACATTCTAAACAGTTTTATGTTATTGCTACAGTTTACATCAGAATGCAAATGTACGGTACTAGCATTTTCCACGTAATTAGTGTCTAATTTACATCTTTGACCATTTTGAAAAACATTTTTTTTGTGTTTCATGACTGGATAAGAAATCACATCAAGTGAAGGAAGAGGAGATGAGATAGCAAACCATTTCTATGGAACAGAGTCCTAAAATAATGGGATACAACATTTCTAACTCTTGCATGCAAGCTTGCCTGTCACAATAAAAATAATATTAATGTTTAGAAATATAGAAGGGAATAGGAACAGTGCACTCCCTTTTGATGGCTGGAAACTCTGCAGTTTACATGCACTTTCAAAAAGCTACAGTACCTCTATATTAAAAACAGCGGATTACAAAATATTTCCTGATAATCCATAATGAACATTTGCAATAAAAACCCAAAGCTTCAGTGATAATGTGCTGCAGAAAAAGAAAAGAGTAATTAATCATGTTCCATCCTACACTTGCAAGGCATTTCTTAAGTAATTAAAATATTTATATGTTATTTTCTCCACCGATTTTTATTGATACCTTTGAAATTTCTTTTACCCTGAGATTGCAAGCTCCAACATAGACGGATGAAAAGGAGCTATTCTTCGATGTAGTGCCTGGTTTTTAAAAGTGATACTATGCTGCATGGCCTAGAAAGATGTACAGAAATGCAGGTCAGCCTTCATCTGTATTTACATTTTCAAATATTATGGCTTAGCTCAACAAGTGTTTAGGCATCTGCCTATGACTGTATATTGAATTCTTGTTCTAATCATAGTAATAGAAAGTAATTGTCATTATAATCTTATTCATAATTTTGTATTGTGTGTGTATTTATTAGAAAAAAAATAAAAGTTCCAACCACTTTTCTTTGAATGGTTTTTGATATTTTTGGCGTTTTACAGTCACTAGTATTTGAAGTCTACATCTAGCTACTAATTTAAAACTGGTAGTTTCATTTCACTTATATAATTCTATTTCAGACAAAAGTAAACTATCATGCCTTTACTTATGAGAAGTCTTAGTGACAGTGGATATCAGTCTTTCTACTGATTTGATATCTTCTTTATAACAATTTTTCCAACTGTCAAAAAACCAAGGCTGAACATAATTTTTTTTTTACCTTGGCTACAGCAATTTAACAGGAGTAAAACCTTACATCCCAGTAGTATACTTTTAATGAAGATATAGGACTTGAGTAATTTAAAAAATTTATTTCTTCAAAATACATGAAACTGATTTTGTGAAGACATAGGTATGATATTATGAAAGCAAGCAACAGCAATTCTAGAAAGAAAATTTCAAAACCAAAATAAATAGATATGGTTTTGAATGTGTTGCTTATTCAGATAAGACCTACAATTGATAAAGTTTGAATTTATGTGTTTTTTTTAAATCTCCATAGCAAAAAGAACGGTTAATACCTGATGCTAGTCAAACCACAAACTATTTTGGTAATTTCTTCCCTCTTTTTCCTGATTTAACATTTTTAACTTTCTCTGATGTTTTACAGATAATATAATTAACCCATAGTGTTTAGAAAGTTATTGATTTTGAAGAAAATGAATAAAGAATAGAATTTATCCTAATAATGTTATTTTTGAAAAATACTTACTGTTTAATGATTTGCTTATTTTTTGCTGTAATTTTCAACTGAAAAGGAACTGATGAGTACCAACTACCTTTTCTATCTCTTTGCCACAATTTTCTTTCTAAAGTTTCCATATTCAGATTTCCATAAAGCAATAACCTGCATCAATAAATGCCCTTACGTAATCTGAGACTGTTTTGTCTTTGCAGGCAGAAGTGACAGGGCAAGACAGAAATGGTAAAGCACAGATTACAGAAGTCAAACACATCAGAAAGACTCTCACAGTGAGGCATATAACCGTTATTCATTAAGGTTGCACTGTCAGTAGCTGCATTGTCATGTCTCAGAAATATACACCTTAATTTCATGTTTTTGTAACCTTAGTTGCCTAAATATTAATAGACATGGATGCAAATGCTCATCTTGAAGGATACTCTCTGTGAAGAATATAAATCATGCTTATCTCACTCATCTGTCACTAAGTGAGGTTTTTTTTTTTCACAGTTAGTGTGTTACTAAACTTGATTTTATTTAGCTTACTCTCCAGTGGTTTCAAAGAATAAATTGAAAGCAGTTAGCTTTTCTTCCAAAAGATATTATCTAGCAACATTCTTTAGGGCTCTATGTAGCCTGTTGCCTCATTTAAAAGATGAGCTACTGGAGAAGATCAGTTAGGAGACTCCATTGTAGGGTATTTAACACATGGCTGACACCCAGCTGTCTGTCTTCATATAATCTGACCTAGCAGTGTGATTTTAAATGTGAAATCGTTTCAGTGAAAATCATTCATCATTTCTTCCAAAGTCCACTCATATCTGTAAAAAAATAAAAGGTTGAAATGTTGCACATGGAAGATTATCACAAGAAGATTCATTTCATAAACGTGCAATTGTGCAGTTTAGTTTAGGAAATTACACAAGAAGCATACTGTAGTGATAGGACAAGAGGTAACAGGTTAAAACTTAAACAGGGGAAGTTTAGATTGGATATAAGGAGGAAATTGTTTCCTGTTAGGGTGGTGAAGCACTGGAATAGGTTGCCCAGGGAGGCTGTGAATGCTCCATCCCTGTCAGTGCTCAAGACCAGGTGTACGAGGCCTTGGGTGATATGGTTTAGTGTGAGGTCCCTGCCCATGGCAGGGGGGTTGGAACTTGATGATCTTAAGGTCCTTTCCAACACTAACTGTTCTATGATTCTATGATTCTAAGTATAACTGAAAAAGGAGAAAAATAAAAACACCAAACAGAACACAAACCCAATAACAGCTTAACTGATACTGAAACAAAAATCTCAAAATTATTTTACGTTGACACAGTATAAGATGCATTACATTAGGATTTTGAAAATTGCTTTACTTTTAATTTTATTTTATTAATTGATGTCAACATGAGTGTCAAAAAGAAACATGCTTATCGTTTGTTGAACTTCACAGTGCTGAACACTGAACAGAAAGCTGCTACCTGATCTGTGGTAAATAATTTCTAGAAGCATTAAATTTTGCTTTATTACTCCTGTCTTATCATTGCATTTGTGATTAGCAGCTATTTCTGATAATATAAATTCAGACTTTTGAAACCAAAGAAAGTGAAGTAGAAATCTTTTTTATGCCTATCCTCCTGTATATTTATTGTTTTCTGGACATCTACTCTGATTAACATTTTGCTGGCTAATAAAATCATCAGCTGTTTCAAATAAGCAGTTACTATTTGCAGAGATAGCAGAAAATAATCATCCACTTACATGAGCAAAGCCTTTGCTCTGACCTTATAAGTTATATATTTTGCACAGATAATAGTCTTTAAGGTCCATGTAGGCATCAGATTGGCCCTGGATATTTAATTCCCTTGTAACTCAGCCAAAGGCTCCACTGAAAAAAGATAAATTCTAAAAAAGATAAATTCTTCCAGTCACTGCACAGAGTGTTGTAAACAGTGCCACATATGGACTTATTAATTAATGACCTATTTTAAAACATACCTTAGCCCTGTGTCATGACAGTTATCTTGTTGAGTTATGGTTCTCAGGTACCAGGGTATGTCAAATGGAGGCATTTGCCAGGAAGTGTCTACAGTCTTGAGAACTAGTGAAGCTTCCCTGAACAGGAACATCATCTGGAAAAGTTAAGCTGTTAATAATTTATCAAATGTGAGTGAAAGCATATTTATTATCCTTAATACGATTTTGTCATTTTTTTTTTCTAAATATTTGTACATCGTTCTGCAGCTACAAAGGGCTTGTTAGGAGACTGGCTTTCTGTCATTACTGCTTTGTCTGTGCCCACAATCAGTCATCAGAAAGTTGACTCAGGCAAACTTACAGTTGCTGCTCCTGATGCTTTTACGAGATAGTGAAATCATAAACCTGTCATTTGATATAAGGACTTGAACAAAATAGTTTCATGACCTTTCAGCTATTGTACCTCCAAGAGATCACATTAATTTCCTTGGACTAAAAGACACAGCACATGTTAAAGCAGTTTTATCTGATTGGATAGTCTCTCGAGTAGTGGGCTTTAAAATGGCTATAGGAGGATACTCCAAGTAAAGTAGCAAAGCTGTGTTATGTTACTGTACTGTCAGACCCCATGATTTATAACCACTAATGAACCAAGCCTTCAATAAAGGTGCTGTTGTGGTCCTTCAAGTCTGATCCATGAGGGACTTGACTTCTTCAGAAAAGGATTTAGGAAGTGCACCTAAAATGTATTTCTCTTGTCTGTAAATCTTAAAGCTCTAAGACAAGAGAGTATAATAATTTACAGCTCTGTTCTGTAACGCTGTGCATAGTTGGTGGGATTTACATCAAATCTTAGAATTAAGCACGGGCTTATATATAAAAAGTGAAATAAAACTGCTGCTGCTTCCTGGAGCATTACCAACACACAAATGTAAGGACCTGACTCTAGAATTTGAGCTGTTACTCATTAATGTGGTATTCCCTTTGTTGAGTCTACCTATGGCAATAAACAATTCATAAAAAACAGAAGTTCATACTATACTCTGTCTGAAAGGATTTTGGCAGAGGCAGTTTTTGAAGTGTGCTGCAAGTTACGCCCCTCCTGATCTCCCACTTCACGATAGGTGGAAAGTGAAGATGTTTTACTTTTGTAATATACTATTAATCTAAAACAAAATATAACAAAACAAAAAAAAAAAAAAAGAAAAAGAAAACTTCCAGTTTAAGTGTTATCCAGTCCCACACAGAATTTATTTTAATGGATGTTTTCACTGTATATCATAGCTTTGCACTTGGTGGGTACAATATTCAAACAACTTACAGAAGGGAGGTATTTATTATTTCAGGGTATATCAAATACAGATGATTTAAAGAACACTTTTTGAGGACCTTTCTGTAGGTGAGTCTGCCAAAAGAGCACCACAGTATCATGAAGCATTGCTGGCACTGTGGTTAGTGTCAGTGGCATTCGTTTATAACCACTGTGCTGAAAATCACAAAGGGGATACAATAGTTATCTCAGTACCTCTACTGAGCCGAAGTTTGAGGTTCTTTGCTTTAGAAACTATTATTTTAGAAACAGTTATTCTAATGCAGCATCACTACAAATCGTTCTGATGTTAGCACTCACCCAGGTACTCTATAGAACACAGAGCTTCAGCCACCCTCAGGCATTGATTCACAGCTGACAACACACTGAATTACAGAAACAACAGATCAAACACCATCAATAGATCAGCTGTAGTTTATGCAAATTCCTGTTGCTTCTTGTAATGTGGTTTCATACAAGGTTTTATGAGAAATATGCGGGTAAATCCTTTGACTTATTAATAGTGGATAAAGTGATGTTCACTGAGAATGTCCATGAGGGTGCTTGACATAAACACAGAAGTGGTCTTCTAATAATTTTAAGCATACATTATTACTTCAAACATAATGCAATGTTTTATTTAGCTATCATATTAAGATATCACACACAACCAATGTAAAATTTCCTCCATCTGCTAAAGTCTCACTACACTTATGGCAATTTCCAGAAAAGGTTATCTATATGCATACTTTAAATTCTTCAGCTTTATGTAGAAATTCTTTTTTTGCTTTCTGGTCAAGACTGGAAGTATTCTTCCCAAACTGTCAAACTGGTCAGTTAACTTTTGAATAATTCATGTATAAAAATATGTTTTTACAAAGTCATACTTTATGCTAGCCTTACAACTCTTTGTTAACCTAGCCTTAATAAAGACTGTAAAGAGAATAATCACGTATAAAAGACAAGACAGTGTTACATATTAAACTACAGTCTGACTGCCCTACTCTCTGAAGCAAGAATTTTCTTTTTCTAAGTCTCCACAGTGAATTAAACTCGCTTTTTTCATAATTGCATGTGGAAAAAAAAAAACCAAACCAAAACAGAACCCCTTCCCCCAAACCCCTCTCATCAGAGCAGCAAGGTAAAAATTTATTTTCATGATTCAGAAAACTATCAAAACTGATTTTATATCCAGATTAAATAATCTTACCCAGATTAAGTAGTGTTTATGTTGTGGGCTCTTAACTGCTACCTCTCTTCAGTGACTGGGCAGAAGATGCAGCCTCAGAACTTCATCACCTGCATTAGTCATCTAAATTAACATTTATCCCTTAGTCCTCTAAGTTAACATTTATCCCTTTTTGAACCCATTTACATTTTCCCAGAAATGCATTCGTTGAGTACATCTCCCACCTGTTACTTCCCTCTGCCATCATATCACCTTTATATGTTACCCTTCAAGAGAGCACTATACACAAAGTAATATTTCACAGTCAGTAGAAAAATTGAAGCTATTTCTAGCAGTCATGGCAACAAAATCACAGTGAAATCCTGGACTTAAAGTCGTAAATGCTGAACTGCCTGTTGTTGATCTCATTTGATCTTTGTAAAATCCATGGCTGGTTTGTGGTCAGCCATCAAGAAAAGAGGTGATAGACATGTGTAATCCTACTGTATATTTATAGAATCTAATATCAGAACAGTAATACCCTTGTTTCTTTAATATGAAAACACACAGAGGGAATATCACCAATTTGATTTGTTGGGATATGTACGTCTGCTTGAAACAGATCCTGTTCCATTATGCACTCAGAAGACAACTCTGGATTGATAGCTATATGATTACCAAAGTTTAACAGTTATTGCTTCTACCTCAAAAGTCTTGAGTGTGCATTGCCTATCTTTGATATTCTGATTTGAGCAATCTTGGATGAGAACTTCCTGGCACATCTTAATTGCATGCACTCCATACACCACCAGGTGACAATTAGGAGCGGAGACAAAATGTAGCATAAAGAATAAAAATATAGGAATTATCAAAACTATAGTTTAAATTTAGGAAAAACATACTATTTGTTTCAATTCTCTAGAAACTGAATGCTTGTCATGGTGAAAGTCTAAATAAAGGAGTTTCATGTGTGATTTGTATTTTCTGTAGTACAAAGAACTGTGTATTCAGTGTGATAGCCAGTCTACTATTGATAAATACTTCACCTTGCATCTCTTTCCTGCCCTAGAGCATGTCATTTCTCTTCAGAGGAACCTTTCTTCAAATTCAAATTCCACTGCTGCCTCCCTGCAACTAAGAGCCCAGAAGAGTTAATTAGCAACTTACATTCTATTAACTGTGTTTTTCAGTGTTGTGTTTTTTGTGGCAATTTCACTTCCACATGTCTCAGTTCAGGTCATTCAATTGGAACTGCCTCGGCATTCTTTATTGTGTTATTTCTAGCACTGCATGCAGCTCTTCACAACTGTGCCTTTAGTAGGGGAACCTTGAAGGCAGAGATACATGAATTATCTCTCAGTCTACTTTAGACTTTGATTGGACTTTGTAATCTCATAGTTTAAAAACTGATTTTCTTACTGCCTAGCTTAGTCTTTTTAATCAAAAGTATTGTGAAGTAAGTAAACTAAAAACTGTGGAGTTTGAAGCTACCATATGTGCTGTGTTTAGAATTTCAAAATATATCATCTACATAAAGTGTGATTTTGGCTGGATTTGCATTTTTATTGTGCCTTTTAGTACTGAATCACACACAGAAAAAAAAAGCTTAATTTGGAAATAATTAGTTTTTATCAACATTTAAAAGATTAAAACTTCATGACTTTAACTATTTTACTGCAGTCTAGCCTTTTTTTTTTTTTCTTTTGTTAGAATTCCAAACCAGTTTGTCAAATAACAATATATTTCTTTTCTAATTAAGTCTGGACATTCAGTTAGGTAATGTCAGAATATCCCACATAAGTAAAAAGTAGACACCCTAGGCAGGATCCAGGGGGAAATTTGAAAAGTTCCAATATAGTTATACTTTACTGTTTAAAACTCCAACTCTTTTTCACACTTTGTCACCTTTACAGAATGGATACTGATGAGGAAAAGAAAAAACAGGAATACTTCAGCATGTATTTCACTGTTGTACACAGCTTTTTCAGTATTTTCTGAACTGAACTACAGGCTTTTGTCAGTGTTGACTATGATAACACTATGATAATATGTCTAAATTCTTAGTTCAAGACATGTTTCAGAAGTTAGGTTTGCAGAAGTTACAATTCTTGCCTATCAACCTTCCTATTAATCTGGTCTTTATTAAAAAAACAAAACTAAAACAGAGGGTACAATTGAGTAATTGATAAAGTGATACAAGGTGACATCTATATTAATTCTACATGTTCTTGAAAAAGCCTGGAACACATATTTGAATATATCATGCAGAATATAAGAATTAGAATTTCAAATATTTCATAATGGGACACCTTTCATAATAGAAAGATATTTTGAAATATCAAATTTAATACTCTCATCATTACCAGGGTTAAAAGACAAACATACCAAACCTAACATCAGCAGCAACAACAAAAAAATTCACCTACTCATCTTTTCCATTTGAAAATTTTGACCATATCACCCGTATTTTTATTTGGGAAGAATGAGTTTATGGCGCTTGAGTCACATAGGATTTTAGGACTTTCAAGCACATAATTGCATGCTCTTCTATCCAGCTCTCCTTTCTTCTTACATTTTAAAATAATTAAATAAATAAATAAATAATATTTTGTAGCAAATCTCACCTCTACATGTACCTACAAAGAAGTGTAATTACTGCAGAAATTCAACCTCCTCCAACAAAACCATCAAAGTCCAGCACCAAAGCTTCTGTCTCTGAACAGTAAGAAAAGTAGAATTCTTCTCCCAAATGTGCTTAGATCTTCTCAAGGAAAAAAAAATAATAAAATAAAATGTATAGAAACAAAGTGACAAATATATCTGTCTGACACATTCAAGCTTGTAAGTAGGTTGAATACACTCAACCTAATTCCTTTCTAAAATCATGATTTTTATAAAAGGTCTTCAATTTTAACATCTTTATCATATAATTTAGATATTTAAGAAAAAAAAAGACTGTATATAAGTTCAAACTTGGGGTTTACAAACATTGTTTCCAATAGAAGGTTACTGCTTTTCTACAAGTATTTATTTTCTATGATATTTATTTCTGCACGAAGAGTTAAAAGAGAGAAAAATCTAAGTACTGATGAAGTGCTGAAATCAGATGTTTTTTGTTCCTTTTGTCTTAATATCATCTTGTTTCTTTTCAGAAATATTGATTTTCCAGATGTCTGGCTTCTGCTAATTTTTTTTTTATTAGAAAAGTTTTAATTAAGATTTATAGAAACATCCTGAAGATTGAGACATGAATATATTCAGTGAGGATAAAGCTATTTGTTTTAAATATGATATAAATATCAACTTCTGTCAGTTATAATGGTTACTTAAATTAAGCTTAATATGTATCTCTCATTAAATGCTTGTGAGAAAATCTATAAACCAGAGTTTATACACAGGAGATTAAAGACTGATGTTTCTTCTCAGTTTGCTAGCTCTTAAATCTATAAGAGTGCTTGTGTTTTGCTCATTACTGTGTTACTGAATGAAGTTTAAAACCTACTGAGACAGTGCTTTAGCTGCAATTACATATGATTCTGTGCTTGATAAGGTCATATCTGACCAGCTAACATGCCTTTTCATGTTTCTGCCAATTTAAATTCAGTACATGCTGATAGCGATACCTTTGACAGACTCAGCATACAAGGATGCAAGTGATTCATAGAACTGTTTCTGTCCCACCAGTCCCACCTCACACTGAAAGAATCTCAGTGCTATACCTATTAAAAATCAGTCAGAATTAGTGTCAGTACAGCTGTTTTGAGTGTCAAAGTGTAAAAATATGGAATGCACATCTGAGAACGTGAGATTCCCAAATGTTTCTGATGTGTCTGTGGCTTGTTTTCCACACGAGACTAGACTCTAAGATGGAAAAGTGTGAGAATTTTCTTATCAGAAATAAACATCAGAAGACACACTCAAACCACTTAATAGAGAATTTTGAAGTCTAAACCACATAAATGTCATATAAGAAAAGAAAGAGCAAAGGTACATTGTCTTAAAGACGAGGACTGCTTGTCTGAGAAAACAACTTAACAAAAACAGTCAAAATTTGTTTCACATCTCTCTTTCTTACATGTGTGTGCTTTTTCCCTATCCATCATAACAGAATATGGCAGATCATGAATTCCTTATATTGAGGCCAAGCTGCAACACCCATACTGAGATTGAATCATGATGTATGTCAGAAATAGTCCCATAAAATCCCCTAGTGCCATGAAGACACCTTAATACCTGGTGAATGAAAGACTTCAGTGTTAGGAAAACAATCAGGTTCACACAGTTTATAGGACATGCTAAAGTATCTACTTACTTGTGTTCACTTTTGCAGAGATTAACATTAAACAGATTTTTTTTTATCCATTTCTTCGTATCTTATTAAGCTTGCAGAAACTGTTAGAAAAAATGCATTTATAATTGAAACTAAAATATCTTTTGTAACTTGAAAATGTACATTGATCATTCCTTACAATATTTTGCAGATGAAAGTGCTAAACATTAACCTTGTCTTTTGAGAAAAACTTTCTTTGAGAAGAACCCAGGATATTTCCTTTTCTGAAATGAATGCAAAGAAAAGAAAAATTATTACAACATCATGGTGTTTCCATATTGGGCCTGGTGATATTTGAACTCAGTAAAAACTAATACCTGATTTAGTGGCACCTCCAAGAATTTCTAGTTGTAGAACAATAAGAGCCAAAAAATGTCTCTCCAATCACAGTGAGGAATGGATTTTATATGATTAGAGAAGAAGGTATTCAAATACTTTTCTGTCTTACATGTAATTATTTTCTTCTGAGTTCCAGTTCTAGATTTCACAGCCCATACTGAGTTTCTCAGCCATTCACACTGAGAACTTAGCCAGAGCCTAACATCTCCTGCTTAAATGTGTAGATTCATCTTCTAGAGAAAGAAAATCTCTTTTAAAAATGCAACACTTCTTTTGTACTATGTCATGCTATGGTTTTGAATGCTTTCTGCATTTTACCTGTGCTGTTATATTTCTTTGGCAATCAAGAGAAGGTGTGGGAGCACTAGTGTTTCTCTTTGGTAAAAAAATGCCAAAAAAGGATTTTATTCAGATTTGAGAACTTAGGAGTATTCCCTAATTGCTGACCTATTTATAACAGTTCACGGTTCATACAGTTCCATGCTCCTTCTCCAAGTTCTTTGTTTCTAAGTGGCTAACACTTTTCTCTCTCTAATTAATATAGTTTACAATAAAACATAAAGGATGAGAGAAAGTACATAGTCTTTTTGTTCCCTATAGATACAAAAAAGCAGAAGGTATTTGTGATCTAGCCCATCTACAACCAGAAACTTGTGAAACTTTCATGTTATTCTTGTAAATGTGTTTATTGTTTAAATAGAAGTAATTATTTTTCTTCTCCTCCTGGAAACTTCAAATTGAGCCAAATGTCTTTAGCATTCTGCTAGCAGATACAACATTTTAGAATAGTGCACATATGTTCAATTGTTTTTAGAGAAGAAATGGCAGGTAGTAACAGTCATTTGCTTAAATATGTAGATTCAGCTTCTAGAGAAAGAAAATCTATCCAGCAGTATGCTGATTAAATGAGCAACTATTCAATGAAAGCTGTTTTTTAAAATGCAGCACTTTTATTGCATTGTATCATGCTCTGATGTTGAAGTATTTTTTTCCATTGTTTGGTTGACATTGTTGTCTTTAGAACTGCCACAGTGTAAGTTTCGAGATCACAATGGCTCTTTCTATTGAGTTTTGTGGAAATCACACTTTAATTCAAGAGGACAGAATAGGTTATACAAAATATTCTACATAGCTGAATAAGTTCTCCTTACTGCAGGGCTAATTAGTAGGCTAATACCATTCTACATTTAAGAAGTGATAAGTTAGATATTATATACTTCTGATATTTCACTTCTCTTCCTTCAGTTCATCAAAGAAATAAATTGCCCAATTTCTTGTCTATTTGAGACATACCTAAAAATTAAAAAAAAAAGAAAAAGCAATTGTTAGAATTTTTATTTAATTCTTCTGATATGAACTAAAACAGTTATTAACTTCAACGTTTATTTCCCAGTATATACTACCACAAATGTAGTCCCAGATTATTTTTCATATGTGCGTCCACTGCCTATGTGAAAAATGGGTCTTAAGCTCTTTTTGTGTCTTTGGAAAGAAAATTTGCTGTCACAGACAGGAGCTGTCTTTCTTCAGGACACATTCTGTTACCATTCCTGTGGTTCAATAACAATACATTTCACAATCAGGACTTTTTTAACCCACTGTATAAATTTGACTTTGCAGACCTATTTTCCCTTCTCCAAAGTTGATAAAAGTCACTGTTTCTTGTCCAAAAGTCTTCAGACAGTTATTAGATTGTAAGCTTTAAACTGTACACAGACAGTCTGAAAGATGCAAAGGTTATTATCTCCCCTGATGGTTTCCCAGTAAACATAAGTACTTTTTAAAATATTGCAGAAATTGCAGATCAGACTTTCTTGCCTCTTATCTGGAAAGGAAAATTCATTTTGTTTGGGGGCTTGTTTTTTTTTTTCCATACTCTTAATTAAAATACTATTGAAATCAGTCATATCTGTTCAGGTCTTTCCATTTGAAAGATACAATTTAACTTGTTCAAAATTAAGCCTCTTGAGAAAAATATTCTCTTTCCATCCTTACCATTCATTTAAGATACATTCATCTACAATTTTGCCTCCATAGCAAATGGAGACAAAAATTATTCCCCACAGGAAATTAGATTTCATGTGTTTGGCAGACTTTACAGCCATGAGAAACCCTAGGCTAATACTTTTCTGTTGAACAAAGATTGTTGGCACTTCAGAAGCTAGCATGCTAACCATGGGCTACTAAAACACTGTAGGTAAATTTCTGATGTCCTTCATCACATTTTTTTTTCTTTCTTTGTTTTGCTTTACAATTCCCTCTTCCTTTTTCACTCTTTTTTATTTGTTATTTAGGCTATTTCATTAATTCTAAGACAAATCTACTTTTAAATATTTCTTTTCTTAGTAAAGTATTTCATATTATTTATTAAGCATTCACAGAATCACAGAATCCCAAGGGTTGGAAGGGACCTCAAAAGATCTAGTCCAAGCCCCCTGCAAGAGCACATGTAAAGTGTAAATGGTTCCAAAACTAAAAGTTATTTTATGCATGTATAGGTATAAAAATTGACTTGTGCATACTAGATACAGAGTTTAACTTAAAGGCCTCTTGTAACTGTCAGCTCTTGCTTCTGTCAGGCATTTATTGCAGACAACTCGGAAGTTAATGTTTGCAAGCTTCTGTGAAAATAAAGAACCATTATTCACCTGATTAGTTTGTAAATTTCCTTTAAAGAGATTAAATTTCTGTCTTGGAAGTGTTTGTTAACATACATGCAAAAATAAAGGGCATTTGTGAAAGGAATTTTGAATATACTGACTGCAAGACATGGTTTTCATCCCTGGGATATCAAAATCTCTAATCTCTCTAGCTGTTATGTACTGACTGCACCCTGTTTCCTTAGCAAAAAAAAGTTTTAAGGCAATAAGGTGTAGATACAAATGAAAGACTACAGAAGTACAGGATTCACATTTTCTATAAGATCCCCTATAAAGAGTTTCTGCTGATTGTTTAAAAGTTTGATTCATTATATTTTTATATTTCTGTCACACATATTTCATCAATTTGTCACCTCTGAAACACACCATATTTATCTAGTTCTCCTAGAGGAGATCTATTTTTTAAAAGGTGCAGTTTTGTTTTTTTGCCATGGATGTCACATTTACTGACTCATGTGTACATAGGTATGAAGTCATCCACCTCTTTCTGTCTTTCCACAGACCTTTTATAGAAGCATCTAAATAGCAACCCTGTTTCTGTATCTCCAAACAAAAGTTCTCAGAAATCCTGACAGTCTATAATGGTATAAATTTCAAAGGAGTAATAGTTACAAGAGAAAGCTGAAAGTATCTTCACTTTAATTCCAGGTCTTCTTAATGAGCTCCAAGATTTTCGCCTCACAAAATTAAGCCTGTATACCCATAAGATGTTTTGAATTGTTAAAGAATGAATGTCAGTAAAACAATCAGTTTGCAATAACCTTGTGTTTAGAAACTGAAAGTAACATATAAGTTCAAAGTACTTTTTTTTTTTTTTCATCAAAACAGCAATTTGGTTTCCAGAAAATAGTGAAAATGTTGAATGATGATAAAATATTAGATGGTGTAACTCAACTGAATAAATACATATCTTCAAAAAAAGAGGCTTAATTTTCTAGCAAACTGAGCATGTAGGCACAGAGCTGAAAGCCTCTTGCAGTCATGCTGAGTCTTCTGAAATTTGTTGTTTTTGTAGCTTCCTAAATAATGACCTTAAAAAATTTTAGTTTGTCATTTTCTCAGTGCAGTAGACTGCATCTGTGACATACAAGGGTTTTAGCTAGGTTCAGACTAGGAGAAAATTAACTCATTTTCTACATGGAGATTCACAAAAGACAGAGAGAAAGAGAGAGTAGGTAGAGCAGGATGGGGGAGCATGGAGGGAGTCTGATGAAAGAAACATGCAAAAAAAAATGCTTAGTGAGAGAAAAAAAAAGAAATATGTAGACAAGGAATTGTAACAAAAAAATAAAAAAAAACAAAACAAAAAACAGGAGCATCAGTTTTTAATGGAAATTTTAATGAAAGAAACCCAAAGCATATCCTCTCTTAATGCCCTGTGTTACTGCTGGCTTTAGTCTGTATGAGTAGGGACTAAACACTGAATTATTTTGATCTAAATACTTAATGTGCTGCCTTTTACCTGTGAAAAAAAAAAAAAACAAACCAACAAAACCATGCTTGCAAAAATACAGAATTGCCATTGGCATGTTTCTCAGGTTTCATTAGCCTTGTTTCATGTACATTTTGTATAATAAGGCTAACATTTTATGTATGTATTGTTCCATAGACATTTTCGGGGGTTCGTCAAGTTCCTGCTTCATGTTCAGAACTTGATTTTAACGCCCAGTCTTGCAGCTGTTGAGATTAGAGGCAAGCTCCTTTCAGTGTCTGTAGGGTAGAACACTACCCTCATCAGGGTACTTTTCCTCCTGCTCAGGGAAAAACAAAGCCACCAGATTTTTAGGCTGTTTAGTATCACAACCACACACAAGTTAAACAAACAAATTGAGTGTATGTTACAGAATTTTGAGGCTGAGAATTCAAGTCAATTCATTATCCAAGCTTAAAAGGATAATGAGTTGTGTTTTTATTTGAGTGTTGTAATTTTTTGGAACTTGACCAAAAGGCAGGCTATAAAGACAACTTACCAAGCAGACCATCATATTATAGCAGAGAATGGTGTTTGTTCAAGTAATTGTTTGCTTTTTCATAACCATTCTGTACTGCTAGATTATACCTTGAGCTTACCAAAATGTCCCACTGTAATGTTCAGATTTAACTAGAAAAATAGGTCACTGCAGAGGTCAGACATTATAATACCTTAAAAATTCAGACAACTAATAATAGCTAAGGAAATAAAAAAAATCACCAGTTTGACTGTTTATAAAATATAATTGTATAGCTTTGAACATACTATCACATATATCTATAATGTTATTTATTTTTAATTCTATTTTAATGAGGGATGTAATAGAAAACTCAACAGTGCTTAAAATAACATCTTTTTCATTGTTTTGTACTTGCTAAGCTTGAATGCTGGTGAAAAATGGTGTGGAAATGGATTGGACTAAAAAGATACATGTGCATAAATAGCTACTCGAAGTAAACTTAAGTTGAAGTTAAAATGACTGAGGAAAAACAGCCACAGGCTAAAAGAGTTACAACAAACTGAAATCCCATTCTCCAAAAGTGATTATTTCAGCAAGAAAACAATGCAGTTCTTGTTTACTGGCTAGGAAACATGGATTTATAGTGATGATAGTCATTAAAGCCCCATAGGGAGATGACTAAGAACTAAAACACACATTTTAATTGCAAAATAATGCAAACAGCTTACCTTGAAACATTGCTGATATAGAAATAGTCACATTTCTAATGGTGCAGAGTTTCAGAAAAGGATTTACTGCCTTTTTTAGGTGGTATGCTGTCCTGGGTTTAACGACATATGCTAAACATCAATGTTAGAAGGCCAAAATATTTTCAGAAAGTATGACAAGTGGAGTGATTGTGATCACTTTTGTCATTCAGTAATAAACATCACACCATGGATGGAAACATTAACTACTAGTGCTAATTCACCTTCACTTTTCATTTCCCAAAATGTTGTTGAATTATGTAGGAATAGGCAGGGATTAAACACACCAGTCATCAATCCATTTACCTGCTATTGCACTGATACCTTATTAGAACTGCCTTATAAAGGTCTTCACTCTTCCCTCTGCTATATGAGGGTTTAAGATGAAATACCTATGTAAATACCATAGAAAAGTGCACAGACTATTTGATATGAATGTGTTTATTGATTCAACTCATCTCTAAGGGGTTCACTTAGCAAGACCTGAAAGCAAATACATTTAATGTTATATAACCTGTAAATGAATACTCCGATTTTCTGGTAGATAAGAGATCTGGATTCTAATTTTTCTTTGACGCAGTTCTGCTATCATCTTGGGCAGTCACTGGGGTACATATTTTTGCAAGTGACATTTAATAATTGAGTCCCCCGAACATGAATTTGTGAAGATGGGCACAATAAATTTGGGACTCTGAGTATTAACACAAACTCTATTAAAAATTGTGACTGGCAGTATTTTCAAACTGTTTTTTCTGCTTGAATTACTATGTCTACCATTATGTGCAGAAAAGAACGAATCCCCTAATCAGAGACTGTTGAGAGTTTTATGCAAAGGGTGCTACTCATTTTCATCAATTAAATGCAAATGACTGATTAAATTATACAGCTCCTTTAATAAGGGATATCTCAAATTTAAAGTCATCCCAAATTATGAGAAGCTAAGATTGAAGTAAATCAGTTCAACAGTTTTTTATATAAACAGAGTAAGGAAGTGTCTGCATGAGGATGAGGAAGGAACAAGATTTAATTACTGTCCTAACCCACTGAACACAAAGGAGTTACAATAGGTGTTTAAAATATACTCTCTATATAGGGAAAGCTGAAACTGTACCATGTATCCAAGGCTTTTTCATACACAGTGGAGAGGAAGAGACATCTTGCAGAGATGATCCTTTTAACTATTTTAGAGAACTTGATTAGGGTTAGTTGATTGAAGCTCTATAGATTCTGTTTTCTCAGTAACTATGAAAAAAGCATCATGTTCTGACTTGGACACTGATCCTTTATCTTTTAGATGTTTAAAGCCATCTGATACAAGCTGTGTTGGTATGGAGTGACATTTGACTTTCTTCAAATATCCAAAGGAATTTTGTCTCCTACAAAGTCCTTCTTGTAAATTTATTATTTAAAAGAACAGTTTAATTTGAAAGGTTGGTTGGGGGGTTGTTTGGTTTTTTTTTTTGTTTGTTTGTTTGCTTTTGTTGTTTTTTTTTTTTTCTTTCCCAGAGCACAATGTACATTTCTTTTAGGATCTTGGCAAATTAAGAAATCTAGCACATTAGAAAGAAGAGTTAGGGCAAGAGAAAGAAATGGAAAGAAATAAGAAAAAAAAAAAAAGAGAGAAGAATAAAGAACAAAGAAAGAATGAGTTGGATAAAGAGACAGAGAAATAAGGAGAGGGGAAAAGAAGGAAAAAAGGAAAGGAGGAAGGAAAGAGAAAAGGAAAAGAAGAAAAAAGAAAGAGAGGAGGAAAGAAGAAGGAAAAAGAAAAGGAAGAGGAAGTGAAGAGAAAAAGAGGGTAGGCAAAATAAAGAAGGAAAAAAAGAAAGAAAATGTGGAAGATGAAAAAGGAAAAAAACCCAAAACCTACTTAGTAGATGCATAGAACTTTAAGAAGAGCCAGGAGCAGTAGTTTTTTAATACATTTAACAATTCTAAACTTCACAGTTGGCACAAAGATACTACTGTTAATAGGCACTTTAGAAATGACAGTGTTAATATGATAGTTTAGGCAATTACGATTTTCTGATCATTACTAGCTCTATGCTTAAGGTAATTAGTACAAGTGATCCTAATTCCAGTGAGGACTTGGTTTGATAAAACAAAGCATCCAGGACCAATGGCAAAACTGTTTTATACAGCTGTTAACGCTATCACATTTGTTTGTCCAGAAAAGAAAAGGAAAAAAAAGTGTCAAGTAAATCTGTGCCTGATGTAAATTACCATAGCCTTAAATTACCTGTTAAGTTGATTTGCACAGACTGGTCAATATGTACTGGAGTTCACTGAAAGCCAATATTTGCTTATTTATAAATTGGAAAATAAGCATGCTTGCTTCAGGGAAAAGTAAAGCACGTCTTTGATTCTTCCCTGAACAAATAAAAAAATGAACTTCCAAATGTAAGGGTACCAAGTCATATTGCAGTGTCATTTGCAAAAGAATCCTGAGGCTGTGGCAGGCTAGCTTATCTTACTGTTGCCAGGTTTATTACAAGCAGAGTTTTGCATGCTTAACACTTTTTGAAGGATTTCAGAATGTCACATCCTGACTGACAGCTTTACTCAGTGACCGCCTTGCTTGTGAGTATATGACAGTTTGACAGGCCTCCTTAGGGCTCATTTAATTATTTTATGCAAGTCTCCTTACTGAATAACATTGACCATTTTACTTTATACGCACAGCAGCAACAAACTTAAGCTGCCACATTGCATTCCATTGTAACTCTCCCACTTATTAGCTCCAGGCATTTTTTTACTTTCCCCCTCCCTCCTCCTTCAGCCAAAAAAGTAGATTCAGAATAACATATGCACACAAAAAAGGTAACAGAATAAAGACTAATATTTACATGGTTTCATATGAAATTAAAATATCATCAAATATTGCAAAAAATAAGCAGACATACTGATATGAAAATGTCATTCTGGAAACATTCTTTTAAAGGAAAATAAAAGCAGCAAAAGAAACACAACAAGGAGAGAAAAATAAGAGAAGTTTTAAGTTCGGAATAAAACTTGCATGTAATCATTGTTATTATTACCTTTATTGTTAATGGCTGTTGTTGATATTGTCATTGTAATTACAGCTTCTTCTCCGGCAGCATACATCATACAGCTATCTCCAAAGCTGCTTTAATTTAGACAAATACTGTTGGTTTGAGTTTTTTTTCTCATTATGACAGGTATGCTCACTTTTGTATGCTCACTTTCTTAATACCCATAGCTGCAGCAATTGCTGTTGATGTGGAATGGAAGGTGTGATTTATAGAGTCATTAAGAGGGTAACATGCTCTTGAAATGTTCATTAACAATTCTGAGGTTCAGAGTACAGAAATTATACATCTATTCTTGCTGGATAGTCCCACGACATTGACTTTTCCTGTGACTCGTCTTCTGTCTGCAATTCCTTGCCATTTTTATTACAGCACTTCAGAAAGGCAGTTTAAAGGCCCAAAGAGGCTCAGACACTGTATTCATAGCTCTAAGCTGCCATATAGTCTGATGGGAGGGAGAGATAAAAGTAGTTAATATTTTAACATTTTTTTGAGCATTCTGGAAAAAGAGCCAGAATACCTAACATACATAAAGGTTAATCCAGAATGACCTAATAATAACCTTCTGTTCCTCTTTGCTTATGAACAAAACACTTAGGATTGGGGGGCTCATTAATGACACACTTTACAAGAAAAAAGTATATTTTTCTGGCCTCAAAGAGGATCCACTTTTTTTCCCTGTTGTAGATGTGATCCAGTTCTTACATCCTGGTCCACAGAATTTCTATTTCCATGACTCATTCAGGTGGTCTGGATGCTGTGTGGAAACCCATGGAATGGTTTATAAGTTACCACTTATAGAAAATAGAAAGAAAGAAAGAAAATGTCAGAGTTGTGCATAAAATGATGCATTAGCAAAGCTGTTGTAAAATACAGCAAGAAATTTAGCAAAAAGGTATGTCAATTTTCAGTTTTAGTAGCCAAGTAGTCCCTACAAGTATTAAATATTAAATTTGGCTCTATCAAACACTTCCTGTATACCACTAGAGAAATTGTGAAAGGCAAACAGTTGTTTCATGAACTGTAGGTTTGATTCTTTCATACTTTAAAAGTGTGTCATTTCAGATGTATACTGCTAAAAATTGTTATTTATTAAGCATTTAACAGTTATAGCTACAGATGAAATTGTTGACAAAGCTCAGCATTTCTATGACTGAAGGAATGATCAAGAGAAACAGGACATTATATACTGGAGACAGCCATAGCTGTTTCCCCCACTTTTGAAAAGCAGTTCTATGATAAGTGAAGTGGCATACACATAAATGAATAAAGCAAATGATCAAAATATATCCATGTATTCAAAGTTATAAGTTCAAACATGATGATCCTGACATCAAAATATTAATCTAGAAATTCATATCTGTGGAATGAAAGAGATTATATCTGGTGGAGTCTTATGCTGCTGAAAAGATGTGTATTCTGTAGTCACTGGACACATGAAGCTGTTTCTGAGAATAGTTAAAGAAAAATTTTTGACCAGCTATTCAAGTGTTATAGATTTTTATGGCTCCTTGGCACTTCTGCTGAAGCTATACCAATTTCTAACTCCATAGAACAGGGAACTGAAATTGCACATGTGAAAGAGAAGAGTCTTCATTTTGGCACTTCCAAACTTGTTTGCTATTGATTTACAATCTTGGCAATGTCTTTTTCTTACAGAATTGTGAGTGGAATGTTGAAGCAAGTGTGAATTTATGACTAGACTACTATCTCACACTCTAAAGACTCCTGTTCTGACTTGTTTCCTGAGTGGTATTTTTCTCATAACAATAATAATAGAAATGGTTTCCATTTCAGTGCAGAACTGGATTGATGACATTAAGCTGTAATCTTCTATAATTATTAGTTAAATAAAATAATACTTGTATGTGTATAACAATAAGAATGAAAGAAAATAGCAAGTTTCTATATTTTGAGCACTCTTGGTAAACAGAGGGCTTGCCAGCTAACTTCATGACCTAGTAGAGATTTACAGGGTGTTTCTAAATTGTTTGTAGATGTCAAGATCAATCTTTTAATGTAAAAGATTTACCAACTTGACCTCTGCCTGCACTTATTTTCTCTGAAAGAACATAATTTTATGTGAACAGCACAGAAGGAACATGGCTTATTCTACTGTAGTACAAATCTTGCCTCTGTTCACAACGAAGCTCAGTATTTGTTACAGCAAAGTGGTTTGGGCTGCATCTTTCTGATGCAGCTTTGAGTGGGAGGCTAGCAAAAGTGATTGTGGATAAAAATTGGATGAACAGTTTTTGTGGAAAAGGCCTTATCAGAATGTAGACAAAGTTGTAGAAGTGGTAACTCATTCCATTTCCTATCAGGGAATATCACCACCTGATATAATTATGTTGAATGGCACTGTTTAAGCAGAAATAGATATCAGAATTTGAGATGAAGAAAAATATTTTTATACCATCATTCTTCAAAGAGACCTTCTACCCTCTGTTCCATCCCTTGTCCTCTTTCATGAAGAAAATAAATCATTTGTGTGAAAATAATAGGTTATGCAGACTATTCATTATGAACATCACACATTCAGGGCTTCACTGATGACTCCCATCTTGTGATTATGTTGTGTGGAGATAAAAACATCTGCTGAATTAATGACAAATTGTTAGTGCCTTTATCCGCTGCCCTGTTTGAAATGCTTAAACTCATCAAGTGCTTGCTTAATCTATTTTCTTTTTTTCATGTACCATGCTCACTGCCTGGGGCAAACCCATCTAATAATTTTCAATTGAATAAAACCATAACTCATGACCCAATAAATTATTAAAAAAAACCTGCATTGCATCAGATTCATCATTCATCTTTCCAGTGGCAGAGAGCTTACAGAATTCCTTAACACTTCTTGCTGTGATAAATAGCTCTATTAAGATTTATGAATACAGTGGGATATATTAACACATATTTTGTTACTGAATTATCTGTCATACTATTTCCTTTTCTTTCAAGCACTGATACATTGCATTCATAATTTCATTGGTCTGGAAAACTCACAGCCAGGTATCATCATATGGTTTCTGTTTGGTTTTTGTTGTTTTGTTCTGTTGTAGTTGTGATTTTTTTATCTTAACCCTGAGATCCCTTCAAAAATGTAGCACTATTGTTGTTCTGAATTGTTTTTACTCATGTTTTCAGTCAAGTTATTAAGAAATTTATCCTCTAGTACTGTCTAATGTGATTAATTGTAAAATAAATTTAGAACAATTTTGACATGATAGAAAGAATAAACAATGATTAAGTAGCTGCCATAAGAATGCCTGATAACATGGATTAGGAGATACCTGTTTCACTATACAAATGCATTAGCAATTAGTGACTTCTAAATGTAAATTCTGTTCATCAGCTTTTTTGAACCTGGACAATCAAATAGTGGCTACTGCACAGAGATGGCATGCATTTCTCCATCTATTCATTTTTCAATAGAAAATCCAAGTTTTTAGTAAAAAGCAAACACAAAGGAATTAACCTTTTTCATCACTGAAATGGAGGTAGAAGGCTTCTACAACATAGTGATACAGGGGTGAAAAGGAATGTTGAGGGAAGTAGAGCAAAATGTAAAATCAATGATCAGCCTGATCATTTACTTATCATAGGTCCCAGCCTGAAGAAATTAGTGCAATTACACAATAAAATGTATTTGTATCTGGGGATGCTAAAGCACACTGGTGAGGATCAATTAAGCCTTTGCTACTGCTTGCACTATTCTGGGGGTCTCAGCCTAGAAATGTGTGGAGTAAATGTGATTTTTCCCCCTCCCATATTATTTTGATTTAATGAAATCCATCATTAGAACTGATATCGCCTGCAGTGTGTAGAGAAGATATTTTCATAGTAGATGGAGATGTAAGAAATTTGTAGTCTGTAAATAATTTTGGACTCTCTATCTTTTAGTTTGCAATAACAATCTTGTTCCTTCCTAAGAGACATACAGTCCTTTCAATTTTCCTATGCAAGAAGCAACTCTACTCGAGGCAGTCTCACTTCCACAAGGAGGGATATGAGAGCCATCATTTATATCTTAACCCTTCATTTGATCTGGGCTGAGGGCCAAAATTAGTTTACATTGTGACATTTCATCTTACAGCTTTTTTAGCAGCAGAACCTGCACAAGTCCCTAAGGATGGAGACCATGCTCATCAGAAAAAAGATGGAAAAGCTATCCAACATGTACAGAGTTCTCTCTTCCTACTTGCTTTAGCACTTATTTCTTTCTGGAAGGTATTTTCACAGCATGATGAAAAGGATTTAGCCCAAAGGTATTATTTAATCGGTACACATTTCAGTAAAGATAGATATTTTATGCAGATAATCTTATTTTATGAGTAACCTCCCCTGCGTGTACAACAGTTTTTGACTGTTCCAATAACTTCTTAAACCACAAAGACTCTTTTTAAAAACTCTTTCATAAGCAGGAAAGTTACTTGCTTTAGAAAAATGTTTAAATCATGGCATTTAAATACAACCCTGTCAGTTATTAGAGTGCAAAACAATAAACAAATCTGGTTTGGGCTAATGCACTCTGAACTTTCAAAAAATTAATGTGGAACTGCTCAGTTTTATTTTAAAAACAGCTAAAATGAGTAAAGCATTACTGTTTTTTAACACTTAACAACATGTTGCTAGGAAAGAAGAGGTCTAACGTATCTTCATCAAGGCGAAGTTTGATGACAGAGCCAGACCTGGCTCTTCACTCTTCGACATATGAATTCAGCTTTTTCAGATGCTCACACCAGCCTCCAAAAGCTAATTGCAGGTCTTTGTAAAAGTTGCATCTCCCCAGGTCTGAAAGACCGAAAGGAGTCAGTTTGGGCCAAAGTGCAATCTTCGCTGATTTAGCACAGGGTGAGGGGAGCAAAGTGCCTTCTCTTCAGTTTGAGCCCTCACTGTGTTTAATCTATGTCCTCTTTTTAATCTACATAGTTTTTAAAGCCTCCCACAGGTGCTCTGCATCCTCCCAGAGGAAGTGCTGATTGTTTGCCCGTGTTCCGGAAGATTCAGCAGCTGAAACAGCAGCAGCACCAGGGGAGGCATTCAAAATGCACAGTTCATACCCAATGACATGTTTAAGCTGGATGCCTTTTCTCAAGGGGTGTAGGCAGACAAAAACACAAGAAATAATTATATGCTCATAACTGGATGTTCTCTGAACCCAATTACCTGATCAAAAAGCAACTTTTACCTTCAGTTGCACCTCAGCAGGAGTAGCAAATTACAGTAGCAGTACTACAAAGTGTTGGAGATTTATCACTCTGACTTGCCATTCTGCCTCCCCCCCCCCGAGATTACTTACATTTTTCCTTATAAACCAAAAGTTATTATCTATTTCCCTCTCTTCCCTGGAAGCTCTCCCCACCTCTCTGCCAGAACTATGCATAGGAGAACAATAAAAGTAATAATTTTGTTTGGTTTGTTTATTTTTTGTTTCAGCTCGTTTATTTGTTGGTTCGGTTGGTTTTGGGTTTGTTTGTTTTTTTTTGTTATAAAAAGATTCCTTAATATTGTAAAAATCACTCAGACATGGGTATGCTGGCACTCGGAAGGTCTCTCCAATGTTTGCAGGCCCTAGCTCTGCTATACATGGTGTAGTCTGAATACCTGCCATTACACCCAACCTCCAAAATCACCCCAAAAAATCAAGAACAGAGCAGTCATGCTTGTCTCTCTAGGGATGACTCTGCTAACTTGAGAGCTGTCAGTTCAGCCTGGCTCTCAGCCAAGTGATCAGTGAAGAAACTGAAAAACTTCTCAAAGAAAACCTCTCTGCTCAAAGACCAGGTGCAAACAACACAGATTGACCCGCTTACTATCTCTGCCACAGTACCTGCAAAACCTTATGCCTGGCATGGATTAGAGGGTGGCAGAATGAGTCTGTTGTTAAACACACTTCCTTTAATCATGTTTCACCTTTCTTCTGCCACTTACAGGTAAGTGCTGTCATTCTGTGTGTTCCCAATCATTTTTCCTTCAAGATGTCTGGAAAAAAGGATCATCCTTGCTTAGAGTATTCTTTGTGCAGCTTTTAGCTCTGGCTTGTGTGGGATTTCACAGTGATGCTGCTATGGAAATTGTAGAAGCTAAAAAGTCTGTAGTGTCCTGTGCATCCTTAGAGTGACAGATCAAACAAAAATGTTGATTTTTGTAGTCAGGCAGAATCAGAACAAGACTACAAAAGTCTATGAGTCCAATACCAGCACACATGCTGCCACATCAGACATAACATGTGCATGATTTAAGTTTTGAAAAAGAGAACAAGTTGGTCTTGTACCTAGAGTTTTCTAGTGTTAGTAGGTAGGTATAGTTTGGGACATATGTAAATGATATGCAAATTGTAGTGAGGCAAGTATATTTGGTCCATCTGACTTCAGAAACCTTTATTTGGTTTACCAAATATTTTGTAGGGAAAAAAATACATGCAGGTTAAAAAAAAAAATTAAAAAATAATCAGCCTTTATTTGATGGATATCATGATCCAAAAGTGGCATTACATGAATGAACAGGTATAAGTGCATTTTGGGCCAGGTCCTAAACTCCTATGAATTGGCAGAAATTCCTTAACTTCGATATTCTTTGATACTCTGATGATTTTACACTTCAGGACTTCATTTTAGCATGATGAACAGCAAAATAAAATCTTCCTGAGCTGTTGTTTCATCAAATAATTTTCTTATTTGTAGCCAGTTTTATCCAATTTATACAGAACAACTGAAAGTCTACAATGTTTCTGTGTTTATATTCTATGTTTTTGGGGTCCTGAAGGCTGTGTAAATCCCTGCACTTCATGGCTGCATTCATTGGTATATTTTTACACTTTTTCTTCAAACCCTTGCTTTGTTCTTATAATTAACACTCATATTTAACTTATTGTGGAGACATGTTGTCCTAAGATTGTTCCTGTAAAATGAAAATAACTTTTCTGATACGTTCTCATTTCACTTATAGCAAAGACCTAATATCTATATTTGAAATAACCCCCTCAAATAAGAAATAAGTGCAAGCCTGGTTTCTTTTCTGAAGTAGACTACAGTGTGCTTTCTTTTGACACACTATGTCATTACTAATGTTATCAAAGCCATTTTAGTAATGTAATAATGGAAAATGTAAGGTTTTGTTTATCATAATAACCCTCTACTAAAGCAAATTTAATTTTGTGTACATGGAAGGAACTTAGCTGATTGTAGAGATCCTTCTTAGCAAGTTACAATCTGACATGATGCATATTTGAAACTAATGTAATAGGGAAACTAAAATTGTCATTCTCCTTAAACTGTGTGCTTAGAGGAAACTGTATTGCTTAGACATATTGCATAACACCTTAAATTTCCTTGGGATATAGGTTTTGAGAAGGGACAATACCGTGTGATTTTTTGTCAAGGTGACCAAGTCCATTGTGCCCCTATGAAATCCGTGTCTATGAAAGAAGCAATAAATCAAATTGCAAGACATGTTATCTTCTAACTGTTTTCATATTCCTGTTCATTGAGAGGGAAAAAATCTACAAATTTATCCCTCACCTTTCAGGTAGCTGCCCAGTACTCCTCTAAAGTGATTGCTTTGATGTATTTACCAGAACACAGTACTTTGCAGTAGACTTGTAAGATCCATTCAAAGCTATCAATTAGTTAGACTTTAACCAGAGCATAGGTAAACAGAGAGGTATGGGCAAGGCATTTAAGACTGCAGTGACTTAAGATCTTAGTCACTTAGGAAAAGGTAGCAGCAGCTGAACTCTCTCTTCTGTCTGTGTTCCAAGACTATAAACTGTTGAAATCTGAATTACCAGTTTTAAATATCATACTGAGACATTTTAGAGGATAACAGATGAATGGAATTAAAAATAAAAATAAAAAAAATAAAGCCCACACCAAACCAAAAAGCCAGGAATGACATGTAGAGTAGCAATATATATCCTGTTCAGGGTAGATGGAAGTGAAGGTAAAAGTAGTAGGATTCTATCACATATTAAGCATTTATAAAACCCAATCACATAGCATGAATAAAACAGAAGGCAGTTTTAAATCTCTTTAGGAAGGATAGTAAAATATAGTTGTTGAATTATTCTATAAGCTCATATTTCTGACAGAAAACTGAAATATTAAGAGAAATACTAATAGCCCTGAGAGCCTTCTTTGTTATGGAAAATTTTAGTTTCTAAAGATACATATTCCTGAACAAATGTTACCAATAAAAATAGTGCTGAATGTGATAGGAGGAGAATTTAGCCTCTGAATTTACATAGTTTCAATGAAGAGAGTGTCACAAGGGAAATGAAATGGAAGAAGCTGTGATTTAGTAGACGCATTAGAGAAAGGATGGGGAACTGATTAAGGAAGAAACTTTAGTGTTTCTGGAATGTGCTGGAAAATGAAATAACCAAGAGGTAGAAAGATTACAGTTTCCTAGCAATGTGTGTTGAACTAGAGTTTTTTTTAATATTTTAGTCAGTGAGCCAGATGCATAAAATATGTGTGTGCCAATAAATTTGGTTGGTGGTTTGTATTCTGGGTTAATTGTTAAAACAGAAATTATTAAAACACAACAAAAGATGGGGTGAAAGATTAGTAGTATAAAATGAGAGATCATATATTTGAAACCCCTAACAAAACCCTTTACTGGGAGTTTGTATATTAGAAAGGCTGTAGTTTGGGTATATTACCTCACCACAGAATTAATGTTTTACATCATACACTTCTGTACTGGAACAAAATATACAATCTGGCTCAAGTATGGGAAGGAGGATATGATAACCTCTTTTATATTTTTTATTCAGGCAAGCAAACAGTATTGCTACTTTCTTTTAACTACAATGACTTATTCTTCATTTATCTATTTTCTTCAAGCTGCTGGAAAACAGCTGATTTTAGGGACATATCAGTAAACCAATATGCAATTCCTTTCTCTCTAGCTGAATAGTCAAGACTACATCCTACTAATACTTCCCCATTATACTGATATGATTCATACAGTTTTGCCATTTTTGTTCTCCATTATGTTATGCCTTTTATTTTTAACTTCATTCTATAGCAGTAAAAATGATGCATAAGCCAACAGCAAGCTTCATCAGCAATAACCACCTTCTCAGTGCTATTTATCTCATTATTCCTTTTCTTAGACTTCATTTTGGCCCAATGATTTATTTTTTTTCAAGAACAGCTCATACAAGCACATCTTGAGTGTGTACTGACTCTACTCCTGTACATGTAAGTAATTACATACACATACACTCACACAAGCAATTCTAATCTTATTTATTAGTGCTTCCACTGGAAATTATTTGTGGTGCAACATCAGGTAGTAGGAAGCTGACTTGATGCGTTCGTTGATCAAGGCCCAGTACCATAAGGCTCTTGCATTCACTGGGACAGCTGTTAATACAAAATGCAGCAGTAATTAATCAAGAGGAACCATAAGAGGTTTTTATTCCTTATCCCCTCATGTTTTCAAAGATCTTGAAGACAAAAAAAGCTAATAAGGAGAGATTGGTTATCTTCAGTCAGTGACTTTCACTATTCTTTATTTTTAATCTGAATAATTAAACTACTATTTCCCCCCCCCGTTTTTCTTTGTGTCCCAGCCTCATTCTCACTGAAATATGAGGAGTATAAGTAGGAAAACAGTCATGTTATCTTTGGTGTTTACAAGCTGTACAGAAGAAGGGACCAGAATCTTCTCATTGGTAGTCGGTTTGAGGACAAAGAGACAATGGACAAAAACTTAAATACAGAAAATTCTGTTTAAGCAGGAGAAAAAATATCAAAACCAAAAATAAACAAAACCCCAAATCAAAACAAAAACTCAAAACAACCTTTTTCACCGTGCGGGTGGTCAAGCACTGGAGCAGGTTAACTAGGGAGGTTGCAGAGTCTTCATCCAATGAGATATTCAAAACCCAGCTGGACATGGCACTAATCAGCCTTCTGTAGCTGATCCTCTTCTCAGCAGAAGGGTTGAACAGGATGATGTCTGGGGGTACTTTCCAGCCTCAGCACTCCTGTGTTTCTGTGATGCTGTATTCAGTATCAGTTTGCTTGAACAGGTAAAAATTGTCAAGCTCTCCTTCTGTATTTTATGCTTCTCTAATTATTTTTTATTTCCTCTTCTTCTCCTAATGAAGAATGATAGTTAGCATGAGACTGTGGAAACAAATATAAACCATGTGGCATTATATTTATAATTGTATTTAAAGGGATAGCTGACACCATGTAAATAATCTCTATCTTATTAGCTACCTCCTAACATTTATCCAGAATCTGGACAAACTGTAAGTTTATTTTTTTCCTTGGAAGTTAAAAAATAATAAAAATACAAATCTCTGTGTCATAACTAAGTCTGTGAGTTATTTATAATAAATGTTTCCCTGGAATTAAACTCCTTTATAGCTGGGAAAAAGAAAAATTGAAAAGGAAATGACAATACTTAATAATCGTTCTAGTTTAATAAATGCCACAGCCCCAAATAAAATAAGTTTTTCACTTGCTTTCTGAGATACCACATAGAGCAATATTTTGACTGCATTTCATTTACAAGCACAGACAGTCCTGAAGTGTCTCATTTTGCATGTCAACTCAGCTGATTTTCCACCCACACTTCATTACATCTGCCATATAATGTCACTTTTATGATTTTGCTTAAAGTAATAGCTCTGGTAGGATAACAAGAGAAAATGGTGTTTTCCACCTCTGCTAATTACATTTTGTGCTTTGAAAAAGGACAGGAATATTTTACTATAATATTTAGCTCAGTAACTTGTATAGAGCCATATGAATAAATGTCACTCAAGATTCTAGATATATATATCGTAAATACACAGTATTTATTTTTATAGTTTACTTATTTTTTAAACCAAGGGAGACGTTCATTTTCAGATACATTAGTCTCATTTATCTCCACGATGTCCTTAACGTTACAAGATGTTACAGCAACATTACCGGCTCCTGCAGGCCTGTATCAGCCTCTAGCTACTCAGGCACATTATTAGATTGCCAACATAATTGAGACATCTCATATAAAAAGAGCCAACCCACTGGCTCCAGTTCTTTGTAAATGTATTTGCCTGATTTAATAGCTTTAAATTTATCGAGTGTTCTGTTGAGTTTGTTGGGTTTTTTTTCTTTTTGTGTACCTATATACTACTTGGAGAGTCATGTTTGAGGCTGCTAAAATATGACGAAAAGTAGTACTTAGCACAAATTCTTGCTGTTGTCACATACTGTACTCCTCTGTTAAACCACTGCACAACATTTGGATGAAGAAGGAAAGTCATAAAATATTTTTGAAACAAAAATAGCTAGAGAAGTATTTTGAGGTGACTGTTCCTAACTGACTCTGTAAAGGGCATTTTGATATTTTATGGGAAGTCACCCACTTTTCATAGGATTGAATACCACATAAGTTTTTTGGAATGTACTAGTTTGTGTTTGAAAAAAGAGAAGATTTTTTGAGAAAAAAAAAGAAAATTCAGGACAAACCTCAAGAAAAAAGATGGATTCTTTTCAAAGTGTCTTCTGGGATTTGAGCATACTTAAAAACAAGTCGCTTTGACCTACACTCTGCAAAAGTGATACAAGTATTTATCTATTCTGTTAGGGTTTTTATTCATGCACCAAAGAATAAAAAGAATTAATCACAAAAGCCCAAAGACAGAAAGATTATCAGTAGATTCCCCAATATAAAAGCATGAAGCTGAACCAGAGTAACTCTGAAGCAAAGCAATGTAATTTTTCACTGAAATTCAGGGCATTTTCTCTTCTCAGACCTTCCCACTAAGTTAAATTAGATAATTCTAAACACAGAAAGCATAGTAAGTCACCAGACTTCAGCTCATGTGGGAAACTGAATTAATTTTCAAATACATTATTTTTGTGATTAGCTGTGTATCCATGCACTAACATACACAACTGCATATATCACACGTAAGGCATATGAGATGCTATTGTTATTTTCTCAGAATAAGAAGTATTAGCTTTTTGTGGTCATTATAACAGCTTTCAGAAGCAAATTACGGAAAGTGAGTAAGTCTTTAGGAATGGATGGATATTTGCGTATTTTGCTTAATATATGTGAACTTAATATATAAAAAGCAGAACTGTATACAAATCAGCTAAATGCTATATATTAGGCAGAACTATACACAAATTTGTCATATAAGTGAAGTACTTATTTGCCTTCCAAGCCTTATTCAATTCCAGCTACTATACTGATGAACAAATCAATCATGGAACAGAACTGAGTAGGTACTCTAAATCCGTCTAGCTTCAGCATCTGGAACTGAAGTCAGTGAGTTAATAAATGAGCTAGTTTCAGGAGAAGATGAATGTGCCCAGAATCTTAAAAACACTGAGTGAATGCTAAGTATAACTGGATAAGACAAATCAAAATCCTATTCCCAAACCTGAAATATTATCTGAGTATTAGTAAATTTCTCTGCATTTTCATAATTTCCTCATGCAATCTACATGAAAAGTGGATTAAAAAAACAACATAAACCTGCTGAGAGCACACCTAGTATTGTGAATGCTCTTTATCTATATTTATCTAATGTTGGCATTAAGCATATCAACATTTGTGTTAGGAATGTATGAGTTTGCAGAGACTGATTTACTGAAGTCATTAAGCACATTATTTTTCCTTAAAAATCAGAAAACTTTCACTTAAATGGAGAAGAAAGTGTGAAGAACGGCAGGAAAAAAGGACAGAAGGAAGGAAGGAGGGGGAGAAAGAAATAGGTCATATGCTGAGGGATGTTTTTGTTTTTTTAACCTTATATCCAAATCGTTGTGATTTGTAACGAGCTGTCAGCTAGCTGTTAATTTACCCACTGTTTTATTGGTGACATTTACTACTAAAGGGTAGAGTTGGACAAATTTTAGTAATGGTGCAGCTCTTTTGAAAGTTGAGTGAAGAATTTGCAGAGTGTAACACATGAATTTTCTCATTATGCAGGTGGGTGTAAAACTTTCTGTGCATCCATTTTCGCTTGTAATCTCTGTCATTGGTCAGGTTTTGTTTATTTTTTTTTTTTGCTTTTCTTACAGTGATTTTCTTCTCAAAGACAGTAACCAGAAAAAAAAAAAATGTTAATGTTGTCCATCTCAGGAGACAAACATACCTTTTTATCCATGCTGATCAGACAGTTTATGCTGTAGCATTTATGAAGTTTTCCCCCTCTCCGTCCCTCCCACGCAAGAAAACCATTTTCATAGTCATCAGTATATTATCATTCTGCTTATGGCACAGAGAAGAAACTAGATTTTCTGTCTCTAGCTTTGGCATTTAAATGGAAAAATTACTAAAGTGATCTACTAAATATAAGATCTACTTAGTTTCAGCATTTTAAAATCAATGTGAATTTATTTTAAAATAATACCAATAAAAATTCTAGGAAGAAAAAAATTTTAAATTCCTAAAGAAGGAAAAAAAAAAAGTGTCAGTTGCAATAAGCATCTTCTCAGGCTAATAACAATATAACAGCTTGAACATCTCTTCTCAGCAGCAGGTGTTTCAGCAAGAAGTGACATTTATTTGGGAACACGTGAGCCAAGGGAATGATGCTGTTAGGAATAAGACACACACACAAAAAATATCAAAAAGCATGAGGTTACTAATACTGCAAATTAAGACAACAAAAACGTATAGATCTCAATTTGTTTTTCTACGTTATATAAAATGTAGATTACAGATTCAAAGGGAAGCCCTAACATGATGACATTTCTTAATGGATGAACTCAACAAAATCAAACCTGTAACACGGAGATACGAATGAAACTTTGCTGTCCACAGAAAAATTAAAAACACATACCACTGAGTAGAAAAAGTTCTGCCTACAACGCAATGTAAACTGCAGCTAATGTAACCTTCAGTTCATCCTGTCTCAGCCATTCTACTGGCTGACTTCTCTGCAACAGAGTGCCTTTCCCTGGCTGCTTAGCAGAATTGAAGTTACGCAGTTCTACCAGAGGAGACATGTCCATCAAACGGGAAGAGGAAGCTCCTTTTCACTGTGAAGCTGCATAATGTAGTGGTAAAAACCCCAAACAATAATTGTTTTTAGA
Source organism: Neopsephotus bourkii (assembly GCF_033783945.1). NCBI lineage: Eukaryota > Metazoa > Chordata > Aves > Psittaciformes > Psittacidae > Neopsephotus > Neopsephotus bourkii. Next base: position 767,867 of record NW_026901388.1, read on the forward strand.
TCACTGTTGAATTTTCGGTGAATTTTTCATCTTCCAGACGTATTTTTTCCCTTACAGAGAGTGATGGGGATGTATTGAAAGATTAGTAAGCAAACTAGAAACAGGTGCAAAAAAATCTGTGCTTTACATAGTGTCATATTTTTCAGCTTAGAAGATATGTGTCAGGCTAGAGAGATATCAAATAAAAATAATATAGAAAAACCCTCATATCAGTGACAGATATATATATGTGATGAAAGATTTTCTCTAGGTAGTGGAAAAGGAGGTCCACCTGGTATTCTGCAAGATGTTGACAGCTGCACTGACTTTTAAAATATCTTTTATGAATAAAAATGTGACCTTCACATTTTTGTTATATTTATGAACTTTTTTTCCAAGGAAGGAGAAAGAAAGACCAAATGCATGCAGAGAACATGATAGCTTTCTTGATGATGCTCAAAACTCTCTCTGAGATAGAAAACATTTCTTTTTAGAAAGGATGGTGACTGGTCGTTGCATCACACTATGAGGGGAAGTAGAGGAATTTCAATGCCTTTGAGTCAGTCTAATTTGTTTCTAAAATAAGCATTTTATCCAAACACACATGAGAACGTTCAATGACAAAATAAACTGGTCACATAATATAGCCTTATGCTATGCAAATGGAAAATTAAATTACCTAATGGTCTGTTCTGGCCTTAATATCTGAGGGCCTGTTAATGAAAGATACAGAAAGAGTTAAAATTTCAGAACAGTAACTTATCAACTACAGACAAGCATAAAGTTCATTACCCTTTTGTTTTTTCTAAAAGTGGATTGACAGTTGGGCATGATTTTCCTTGGCAGAATTTCTTCCCATGCTGCCCAGTCTGATACTGTGTACTGTTGTTGAGCAGGGGATCTTTGAAGTCATAACCAAAATACAGAAACATATCAGAGCCAGACAGTCAGGGCTCAGCCTTCCATACCTTCAGATAAATTTTTTTGCAACCTTGACTTTAAAGGGAATTGCATTTTATAATGGGAAGTAATCAATGTCTTATGGATGAAGCTACAAGTGAGGCTCATTAACTGGCTGGTGAACCTTTCTTCTCCATTAAAGTTCTGCACTGTTTTGCATGGATAATTATTATTGAGTCAGTGTATTCTAAAATGATCAGCATTTTAATTAATATTCCAGAATTTTCACTTCCTCAGGTAATTCTTCCATACTTAAATATCACACTTTTGTACACTTTTTTTTTTTTAGGAAATGCTATTTGTGTGTTTGTTCCACAGTATTCTGTCATACGCACCATATGTTTTAGATAAATGATACCTGTTTGTAAATCTTTATATAGAAAAGCTATATTTCAGAATAACTACCTTTAATGCTTATTATCTATGGCAAATAGAAATGTGAATAACTGTTATCAAGGGTGAGAATAGACTTAGAAAAAATAGGCAACATGAATAACAGTCTTCGTAAGAGAGAGGGATAAGATGGAAGAATGACTCCTCAATGTCTCTAGATGGTGAAAAACTTGGTTCAGCTGTTCTTAAATTTTTCCATTTTGAGACTCTTCTGTAAATCAGAGGGGTGTAAAATATCAAATTATAAAATTTTTTGAAGCAAATTTGAGTTCATTCGATTTACATTCTCAGGACTTAGAATTAAAACACCTATAAATGATAGTATAATACCTAAAATAATTTCAACTAAGAAAACTAACATGAGACACAGTCCTTTATTCGCTGGTAGAAGCTATTCAGTTGCTATAGATTATGGAGCTGCAAGTGTAACTGATACTGTACTAGCAGCACAACGTTCTAGTAATACATCTGTTTTTACCAACTTCCATATGTATTTAAATTTTATTTATTTATTTACATCTTCATTTAAATTAATGAAATCTATTCTAATGTCTTCTTCTTGCTATCATCTGCTTCACACTGAAAAGAACAATAATGTTGAAAGCACATTGGAAAAATAACCTATCTACTGACTCCCTGGCTTCTCTACACAGACTTAAGTAGATATAGCTACTGCAGTTGTAACTATAATTCATCTATCTGTATAGACCTTTATGTAATATGTTGAAGATTAATACTGAAAAATGAAATATAATAACTGACTAGTGAATTTTTTAATAATTAACAGTCCATGGAAATTATATGTCTGATAATCAATGTCTAAGCCAACCAGATGAATAAGGGAAAAAAAAAGGAAGCCAGACCAAGGCTGAGAAAGTTGGGGCTGTTCAGCCTGGAGAAGAGAAGGCTGCGTGGAGACCTCATAGCAGCCTTCCAGTATCTGAAGGGGGCCTAGGGATGCTGGAGCGGGACTCTTCATTAGGGACAGCAGTGGTAAGACAAGGGGTAATGGGTTAAAACTTAAACAGGTGAAATTCAGATTGGATATAAGGAGGAAGCTCTTTACTGAGAGGGTGGTGAGGCCCTGGAACATGCTGCCCAGAGGTGATAAGGGATTAGGGAGAACGTAGGCCCCCTCAGGAAGCTCTCGGGTGAACTAGCTACACAGGATTTCAAGAAGGCTGAGGTTCTGAATGACTTCTTTGCCTCAGTCTTCTCTAGCAAAGGCTCTGACCTCACCACCCAAGTCTTGGAAGACAGACTCAGGGACTGTGAGAATGAAGACCTTGGGCCCACTGTAGGAGAGGAATTGGTTCGAGACCATCTTAAAAATCTGAATGTGCACAAGTCCATGGGTCCTGATGAAATCCATCCGCGGGTCCTGAAGGAGCTGGTGAATGAAGTTGCTAAGCCGCTGGCCATCATATTTGAAAAATCATGGCAGTCAGGTGAAGTTCCCGACGACTGGAAAAAGGGAAATATAACCCCCATTTTCAAGAAGGGGAAAATGGATGACCCAGGCAATTACAGACCAGTCAGTCTCACCTCTGTGCCTGGCAAAATCTTGGAGCAGATTCTCCTGGAAGGCATGCTAAGGCACATGAAAAACAACAAGGTGCTTGGTGACAGCCAGCATGGCTTCACCAAGGGGAAATCCTGCCTGACCAATTTGGTGGCCTTCTATGATGGGGCTACAGAACTGATGGACAGCGTAAAGCAGTTGACAGCAGTTGAAATTTTTCCTAATATCCAATCTAAACCTCTCCTGGCACAGGGGATGGTGCTATTCCACCATCTCTTTCTAATCTCAAAAAGCTCTGCAGCCTCACACAGATTTCTGCTTCCTTCTTGTTTCCCAGGCTTCATGAGCTTGCATACATATACTTGTGATGGTCCCCTAGTCATGTAGCTTTCACAGCAGGAGCAGGAGAACTTTCTGCATTATGCTGAGACCTGGGATGTACTTTATTACTTTTGTCTCCATGTCTCTCTGGGTTACTGTTACCATCTTCTGATTAACCTGATTTAAAGCCCTCCTCACTAGGTTAGCAAGACTGTTGGCAAAAAAAAAAAAAAAAAAAAAAAAAAGTTTTTCCCTACTTTTCATATTACCTGTTCCTTTTTCTTCCCAGAAGAAATAATTTTTCAGAAATGATCCTATGCTCTTAAAAGACAAAGTCCTGCTTCTCTACCAGCCATGCAGTCAGGATTTTCCTGCATGAAGGAAAATCCTAAACTTTTCCTTTTTACCAGCAAAACCAATAACACCACCTGCATTCTCATATTGTTCATCCTCACCCCGAGGGCCTTGGTACCATCCATAATGCACTAAAGTTCTCTCCAATAGCATCGTCTGTCATATGGATGAGCAAAAAGGGATAATAGCTTAGAGACTGCATCAGCTTCAGCAGTTTCTCTGCAACATTCCAGACCTGCAACACTAGCAAGCAACAAATATTCCAGGACAATAAATCAGTTGTGTTTCCACTCCTTGCAGAGGTTAGCTTCCCTCTTCCAGCAGCCACTGCTTCCATTTAGGGGCCAACTGATTAACTAAAAATGCTGTTGCTATGTACAGATATAGGTATGAAATTTTTAAAACCATAGTCATATTTTTGACAAAGAGAACTGGAAATTAGAAATCACAGCCCATTATTTAGAGCTTTCAGCTTTCAGAGTTTTCCATTTTACTTAAATGTCCCTTACTTTATATTTCTAAGGAGATTATATTTCTAAGGAAGTAGTATTGAGCTGTGGGAACTCCCACTTCTTTCTTGAGTTAACTGACTGCTGTTGGACAGCTGTTAGTGCTGCTAGCTCCTCTTAGAAAGCTGAATTATTGACACTACAATAATTTGATTCTTTCACTGGAAGTCCCTACAGAGAGGCTATGGAATGAAAGGACTCAGGAAGAATAATCTTCTCATCCTGCCTTGAATCAATCCTTCAGATCAGGGAAGTAGGTTGTAAGCAACATGGGGATTTTTTATGCTCAGGCATATGCTGCATCTCTTCAGTGAGTAATAACTTTAATGTACTCTTTTAATTCTTTCAATAGGGACTTAAATAATGTTGAAGGCAGCATGTTGCAATGTTACCTGGTAAAGATGTCTCATCTGGGAAAAATATTCCTTTTTGTTCTATTGACCTGTTCCTTCTTGCATTTGTATAGAAGATTTCTGTTACAGCTTCAGCCAGAGCAAAATTATTTTCCAGTTCAGCACTAATTAAAGTGCTAGGTCAGGCTTTAATCCTGTCTATATCTACTTCCATTCTCATTCTTGAACACCCATGCATAGTTTTGTTCTCCATTAATTTCTGAAATTGTCCAAAGAAATGAAATGAAATGAAGTGAAATGAAATAAATGAAATGAAATGAAATCAAATTAAATTAAATTAAATTAAGTTAAATTACTGAATGGCTTGGACAAGGGAATCCCTTCTCCTTCTCCCTCATCCCCTCATGGTCTTCACCTAATCTCTCTGTCTTGATCACTCTTTCTCACATATTATAGTGGCATTAATCATTAATTTGGCAAGAAAGAGACTTGAGAAAAATGCATAAGATGAGAAAGAAATCTAATTTTTTTTTTTTTTTTTGCTGACTTTTACATTTTCTAGTCTTTAGAAATTTCTGGATAAAAAAAGCCCAGTCACTTCAGTCTTTTGTCTCCTACGCAAAATAAAAACTTATGAAAGACAGAAAGAATTTAAAAATGGGAGAGTGTTATCTGGTAAGGTCATAAGACCTAAAAGAAGAAATGCTAAGCTAAAACAGTAGTAACTTCTAATTTTAAAAAATAATCTAACAGGCAATTCTGGAAGTAGTTTGATTAATCTAAATTTGGGTGAAAAAATCTGAGATGTTTTAAAGAGGTTTTTCAGTGCTCTTGAAAGTACTTGTAGTGTATATGTATGTGTGTGTGCGCATATGGAAAGTTTGCTACTCAAAGATGTGCAAACTGAAGTATTTGGCTGAACTATACTTACGTAAAAACTGTATCTAAACAACGCTGAACAGCAAATAAAAGCCCAGATATATAACTTGAGGAAATTAAAATATCTTTGTTTTCTCCATGGAATTTTGCTACTGCATCTAAGGTAAGAATCTGAAATAGTACTTGTTTTAAACAAATGAGCAAACAAATAAACAGACCCTTCTAATTTACCTAGGAAATAAAATACCTTAATAAAAGCATTGTCCTAACTCTAAAATGAAGCTGAGTGTTAAATTCTGCAATAATCAGATTTCATTTCACTTATCATTAAGAACAAGAAGCACTGGACTTTTTTTATGTAGTTTTTCCTATCAATGAGACTTGTTCATCTTTAATTAGAGGTGCTTTGAAAAAAAATCCCAATGTATGTTCATAAAAATTAATTTCTTTTTTATTGTTTTATGAATAATTTTCATTGCCATTCTGGCATTTTGGTAATAGTAATCCAGAATAACTTCCTGTTATTCTAGAAAGTGAAGATTTCAGATTTGTATTTACTTTTTCCAAAGAGGACAAAAGAAAAGAGAGGAATGCTCTCTTTTTTTTTTTTTTTTTTTAATGGATGACTCATGAAACCCTAGTACCTTGTAAGTGGTGCAGTTATTTAGCTACATACCTACATATTCCCTATAGTAGTTTTTAAAAAGGGAAAATAGGAATTAAATAACATCTTTAGTATTTGTGCCAATACCAGACAAGAAGAGTGATATCAAAAACACAATCATCCAAATACAGAATTAAAGTATTGACATATTTATGTCAGGAAGTCTCAGGATTATTTCTCTGTGTCAAACCTCCTTCTGTGTTAGTGCTTTATTCATTACTAATCTGAGCTAGAAAAAGACAGCAAAGACATAAAGTAAAAATGCAGCTTTTGAATATCTCTGACAAAATACATAATGAAACTAAATGTGCAGTGCAGACTTTATCCTTGATATTATATTTATAGATGCTGGGAAATTGGTTTCAGTGGGAGTTTTGCTGCAGACTGGGAGATGTATATGGTCCATTGTATTTGATAGGAGGAGCAGCCAAAATGCTATTTAACCACAGGAGGTTTTGCTTGTTATCCGAGATGGAACTGCAATAGAGAAGCCAAAAGAGGTAGACAGGCAATGTTTACAAAATAAACAACTTTAAAAAATTATAAGTTTATCACTTTTGTGTCGTTCTAAATATGAATTAAAACCAATTCTCACTAAGAGGTTGTTTTTTGTTTTGGTGTTTATGTTTTTGTTGTCTTCTCTCCAACACACCCTGCACCCCATCTCTAGTATGTATCTCACAAAAAAGTACGGAAAACTATTGAGAGAAATGAGGAAAGAATATCTTCCTTGCTCTCTACTTCTAGTAGACAGCCTAGGGGAAGGTATAATTTAGTTATTCTTGTGAATAGGGTTAATTCCTTGGTAATATTTTGTAATAAACATCAACATAGACATGCTAAAAATTTCATTCATATGTTATAATGTTATGACCAGTTAGAGGCTTCAAAGATTTTCCAGAGAAATTTTCCACAGTTAAGCTGAGAAATGGATTCAGACCAGACACTGGCCTAATTTAATTAAGGAAAGGATGTAGTCAGCATGATATTTGTAATCTAAAACCATCAATTAGTAAGAACAGTTCATAGTTATTTTGTTCCTGCTTTGAATTGAGAAACAAATTAATTGTTTGCTTGCTATAAGCTTTCAGAAGACAGACCCAAGTTGCCTTTTACACTCTGGAGTTTACCCACCCTTTGTACTATTTCTCTGCCAGACTTTGCTTTCCTCAGACTCATCTGAGTTCTACCAGAGGAAAGGTTTAGTGCTACAAGCTCAGGAGTGACGCAACCCAACTAGAAGGAAGTGCAGCAGCAGGGCCAGGAGACCTCCTTGGATGGATAAGGAGCTGCTGAGGAAAATTCAAATGAAAAAAGAGGCTTATAAAAAGTGGAAGCAAGGACAGGCAGCCTGGGAAGAGTACAGGGACGTTGTCCGTGAAGCTAGGGATCAGGTTAGGAAAGCTAAGTCCCAGTTAGAATTAAACTTGGCTAGGGATATTAAGGATAACAGGAAGGGATTCTACAGGTACATAGCAAATAAAAAAAAAGACTAGGGGAAACATAGGCCCCCTCAGGAAGCTCTCAGAAGAACTAGCTACACAGGATTTGAAGAAGGCTGAGGTTCTGAATGACTTCTTTGCCTTGGTCTTCACTGGCAAAGGCTCTGACCGCACCACCCAAGTCTTGGAAGGCAGACGCAATGACTGTGAGAATGAAGACCTTGGGCACACTGTAGGAGAGGAACTGGTTCAAGACCATCTTAAAAATCTGAACATGTCAGATGGGTCCTGATGAAATCCAGGAACAAGTCCATGGGTCCTGATGCAATCCATCCGCGGGTCCTGAAGGAGCTGGTGAATGAAGTTGCTGAGACACTGGCCATCATATTTGAAAAATCATGGCAGTCAGGTGAAATTCCTGACAAAAATGGGAAATATAACCCCCATTTTCAAGAAGGGGAAAATGGATGATCCGGGCAATTACAGACCAGTCAGTCTCACCTCTGTGCCTGGCAAAATCTTAGAGCAGATTCTCCTGGAAGGCATGCTAAGGCACATGAAAAATAACAAGGTGCTTGGTGACAGCCAGCATGGCTTCACTGAGGGGAAATCCTGCCTGACCAATTTGGTGGCCTTTCATGATGGAGCTACAGAAATGATGGAGAGCGGTAGAGCAGTTGACATCATCTACCTGGACTAGTGTAAAGCATTTGACACTGTCCCACATGACATCCTTGTCTCTAAATTGGAAAGACATCAATTTGGTTGGTGGACCACTTGGTGGATAATGAACTGGCTGGATGGCCACATACAAAGAGTTGTGGTCAGTGGCTCCATGTCCACCTTGAGATCAGTAACGAGTGGTGTCCCTCAGGGATCTGTGTTTGGACTGATCTTATTCAACATCTTCATCGCTGACATGGACAGTGGGATTGAGTGCGCCCTGAGCAAGTTTGCTGATGACACGCTGGAGGGAAGGAATGCCATCCAGAGGGACCTTGACACGCTTGTGAGGTGGGCTGATGCCAACCTCATGAAGTTTAACCATGACAAGTACAAGGTCCTACACCTGGGTCAGAGCAATCCCAGACACAGCTACAGGCTGGGCAGAGAAGAGATTCAGAGCAGCCCTGCGGAAAAGGACTTGGGGGTGCTGGTCATTGAGAAAATGAACATGAGCCGGCAGTGTGCGCTTGCAGCCCTGAAAGCCAACCGTATCCTGGGCTGCATCAAAAGAAGTGTGACCAGCAGGTCGGAGGAGGTGATCCTGCCCCTTTATTCTGCTCTCATGAGACCTCACTTGGAGTATTGTGTGCAGTTCTGGTGTCCTCAACATAAAAAGGACATGTAACTGTTGGAACAAGTCCAGACGAGGGCCACAAGGATGATCAGGGGACTGAAGCACCTCCCATATGAAGATCGGCTGAGAAAGCTGGGGCTGTTCAGCCTGGAGAAGAGAAGGCTGAGTGGAGACCTCATAGCAGCCTTCCAGTATTTGAAATTGATTCGGAGAAAGCATTTTTCCACATAACCAATACCATCCTTTCCCTTTAGGAACGGGCCATCACTGAACTACGATACCATCTATGTTAATTGTTAATTGTATGATTGTAATTTGAATGGTGACCTACATCTGTGGCATTTAAACAAGCCTGATCTCCTACTCTGGTTTCTGATGTAATACCCCTTTGTGCACAGGTGTAGTATTTATTACCTGGGTTAGGATTAACTATTTCAAATGTTAACCTTTCCTTCAAATACAGATCGCTATTGTTCACCCACAAATTTGTCCATGAGACAGTGTTAGGAATTGGAACTCCAATTAATGGGAGATCCAGGCTTTCTCCTGATTTAGGCAACTGTGCACACACCCAACAGTCATTATGATGAAAATATTAGTAACATTCTGCACTAATTTCAGGTATAAATTCTGGTCCCAAGCTTGTGCGCCAGTCATATGAGTCCAAATTATGACCGACACAATTTCATACGCAAGGGTACTGAAGGTTCGATCCACCCTGTCTTCTCTGGCTCTGGTGCTTTCTTTATTCTTGAATAATGTGCCCAAGCAGGTTGTTCCTTTATCTTCACTGCTGTAAAGGTGATCAATAATATCTGGTACAGTCCGCTAAACTTCTCCTGTAGAGGATCTCCTGAAAAATTCTTAACATAAACCCAGTCTCCAGATCTGAAAGGGTGAATTGGATAATCCAAACCTCTTGCTCTTTTCCCTATTATCTCCTCCAATTGTTTTCCCAGATTGATCAGAAACTGTTGGAGATAGCCTTCTCCCACTTCCTGAAGACTTTCTCCTTTAAACTGGGACTGATACGGTCTTCCATACAAAATCTCAAATGGGCTAACCTCTTCTTTTGACCGGGGTCTAGTTCGAATTCTTAATAAAGCCAGTGGTAATGCCTGGTACCAATATAAATTTGTTTCCTGACATATTTTACTAATTTGTTGTTTAATCAGATGGTTCATCTTTTCTACTTGCCCACTGGCCTAAGGCCTATATGGAACATGCAGTTGCCAATCAGTTTCTAATTTTTTCCTAATTTCTTGTAACAATTTTGCACTAAAGTGCGAGTCTCGGTCAGAATAAATTGCCTCTGGTACCCCAAAATGATCTTATTATCTTGTTAAATAATATTTTAATCACTTGTTTTGCATTATTTATTCTGTAAGGGAATGCTTCTGGCCAGCCTGAAAAAGTATCCGTTAACACCCATAAATATCGATAACCACCCCTTTTTTTTTTTTTGGTAATTCAGAAAAATCTATTTGCCACTGCTGTCCGGATAACTTCCTCTCCCAATTGTCCCAGTTTGATTTCTATTTTCAGTCTTAGGATTATTCTTAAGACATAGCTGACATTGTTTTGTCACTAATTGAACTGTGGTGTATAGATTTGTTTGTCTAAATATTTATGCAAAGAGTTGCTACCCCAATGAGTTTTATTATGTTCTTCCTGAGATAACATCCAGAGCTGGTTATAGGGGATTACAATTCGCCCACCAGGTATTTGAGCCCAACCCTCTATTTTCCTGTCCCTTTAGATTCTCAATCAATTTTCTATCCTCTTTTGAATATCTAGGTTTAGATTTTTCAATTGGTAGTTTGCCGTCAGGGATTAAGGACATGATTTTAAATTGTTCAGCTGCTCGTTTGGCTCCAAAATTGGCCAAATTATTTCCAATTTCTTGATCAGAGCCACCTTGTTGATGCCCTTTACAGTACATAACAGCTACTTCTTCAGGTAGCTGAACAGCTTCCAGTAATTGTAGAATTTCTGTAGCATGGTTAACCTGTTTCCCTTGTGTGTTCAAAGGTCCACATTCTTTCCAGATAGCACCATGGACATGGACCACACCAAATGCATATTTAGAATCAGTCCTAATATTTATCCTTTTATCTTTAGCCAGTTCCAGGGCTCTTATTAATGCTATTATTTTTGACTTCTGGGCAGAGGTGTTACCAGGTGAAGGTTTAGATTTTTTTTTTTTTCCCTGTGAAGTGGTGGTAATGGCATATCCTGCCTTTCATTTACCATTTTTCATGAAGCTACTACCATCAGTAAACCAAGAATCAGCATCTTCCAGAGGTCTTTCTTTCAAGTCTGGTCGGCTCGAATATACAGTCTCTATGGTGGTCAAGCAGTCTTTTGTTAGTGGTTCTGTCGATTGTTCCTGCAAAAGGATGCTGGATTCACAACGTTAGTGACCGCAATTTCTGTATTATCCTGTTCTACAATAGTGGCCTGGTATTTAAAAAAAACGTGAAGGAGATAACCTCCTTTCTGCTCCAGGACTACTGATACCACATGGGACACTAGTACAGTAATCTTTTGTCCCAAAGTAAATTTGCAAGCCTCTTTAATATTTGTGATAACTGCTGCCATAGCTTTTAGGCATCTGGGCCATCCTTTGCTCGCTTCATCCAGCTGTTTTGAAAAATAGGCCACTGCCCTTCTGTAGGGTCCTAGTTTTTGAGCAAGGACCCCCAAAGCTATTCCTTGCTCTTCACAGGAATATAGCCAAAAGGATTTAGTCACATCCAGGAGTCACAGAGCTGCAGTTCTCATTAGCTCTGTTTTTAAATTTCTAAAAACCCCTTCTGCTGTATCAGTCCATTCTAAAGAGGGAGAGTTTCCTTTCAACAGCTCATATAGGGGTCTTACCAGAACACCATAATCATGGATCCAAAATCTGCACCATCCAGTCATTCTCAGGGATGTCCGGAGCTCCTTGATGGTCGCTGGTCTTGGAGTCTGGCAAATGGCTTCTTTTCTAGCAGTTCCAAGTTCTCTCTGTCCTCCTGTTATTTCATATCCTAGGTAGGAAACTTGGGTTTGGGTTAGTTGCGCCTTTTGTCTGGATACCCGATAACCATTCAGTCCCAGAAAATTTAACAATTCCACTGTCCACTTGATACATTCTTCCTTTGTTTCTGTAGCAATTAACAGGTCATCCACATATTGTAACAGAGTCCCGTTTGAGTAGGTGGCTTCCATGATTCTAGTTCTCATGCTAGCTGATTTCCAAAAATTGCTGGACTGTTTGTTTTTTTAACCCTTTATGTAAACTATCCAAGTTAATTGAGTTTCCCTTCCTCTGTCAGGATTTTCCCATTTAAAAGCCAATAATTGTGGCTTTCTTTGGCCAGTGGTAAGCAAAAGAAAGTGTCTTTTAAATCCAGGATGGCAAACCATTTTTGATTATTATTCAATTAATAATCTATATTTTAAAATTTATCAATTTTTTTTTATTCCCTTTGATCCTCTAATTTTAAGGGATACTGTTTTATTCTAATTGGGTAGGCCCCCCCCTTTTTATTTCCACTATAACAGGCAAAGCATTTTTCGCCTTACCTGGAACTTCAGGTGCCCATACTCCCACATACACCTGATTAAGGATTTCTTCTATTTCAGGGAGGTCCTCCTTTTTGCTTTTCTGTTGAATTAAACTCAAAACTGCAATTAATTGTTTTTAACTCTGAAGTCCATTTTGCCTTCTTTAAATGTTGCTTCTCGCCCTAACAAAGATTTTAGAGAATTTGGCATGCATAAAAATTTATGCATTCCGATTTGTTTTCCCAATTTGTACTTTAAAGGTTCCAAAAAGAATGCCTTTTTTTTTTTTTCCTCTTTTCCTTGGTGGCCAGTAGCTCCCACATCTGTAACGAATTCTTTTCTCTCTTATTTAACACCAAATAAGTTACTCCTGTATCCACTAAAATTCCACTTTATTTCCCCTAGTTCATAGTCTTAATGTAACCAGTGGATCTGCTAGGGTAGATTCCCCAGGTCCCCGTCAGTTTAGTTCCAGTTCAGTCACCGGAGCCACTCCATGGCACTGCCCTCCCCAGGCAGTCTCACTTCCAGCGTCCAAAACCCCCCATAGCACGCACACCGGTCCGGTCCCACAGAAGAGAAGAGCCCACTCCCCCACCTCCTGCAGACATCCCTCCTCCCACGCTCAAACACTGGAGCTGCTCGATCTCCCCTCCTTTCCCCCTTGGTTTTCCTTTTTTTTTTTTTTTCTTTTTCTCACAGCAGCTCCCCCTGCTCTGCAGGGCCTGCAGATGCCTGCCTCTGCAACGGCACTTCTGGTTTAACCCCTTCTTAACTCTGAATGTGGATGTGCCGCTTGTTGCCAGTGACAGAAATCTCTTCCTCCTTATCAATATCAGATAGGACAGAGGCAGAGGGTGCTCCTCTCGGAGGTACCTGTAGTACGTGATTTTCCACCTTATGTTCCTGATTACTGTTTTTTAACTTTAAACATCTTTCCCCAATATCAGAGGCTGAGCATCTCCAGCGTAACTTTCAGTTTTTCCCTGTCCTTTTCCAAAGCCAAAATTAAGGAATCTGGTGGAGCTATATTAATTTTGCATTCAGTCTGTCACTCTGTGTGATTTCTTAAAGTGAAAAACGTATCTGCATACATTACTTCATCCCATTTTCCTTGCCCCCTTAAAACAACATTAATTGTAACAATGTATTATAGTTCAGAGTTCCATTTTTAGGCCATTTTTCCTGATCTTCCAAAGTATACAAAGTGCCACCATTGGTTACAATATTTTACCAATATTTTCTTATTTACCAAGCCCCCAGGAGACCCTCCAAGTTTTTTCCAGTGTGCCAAAATGCACCCAAAAGGATTCTTTTTCAAGATCTCTTCACTCTGCTGATTTTCCATTATCAATCTCACATTCACACACACACACACACACAGATGGGATCCCCAGACATACTCCACACAGTTACAACACTTGAGACAAAGACAGAGACTTAAATTCAACCAAACAAACAACAGTTAATAACACAGTTATAACATCCTGTCACCAGTACCAGAACCGCAAGACCAAAATCATTACTGTAACAAGCCACAAAATAAGCGAATACCAGTAGAATCAAAAGCAATACTTCCTAACCCTTATAGCTCAGACCATATTGTAACATTAATAGGGGGGTTTCCTTGAACCCTTTATAGTTGACCAGCCTGTCAGTGTCCCAGGAAGGATGAGACCCTTGTGTCCGACCAGCCTGTCTGCGTCCCACTGTGGGAACCATACTGAACAGCCCACTGTATCGGAGGGTGATTCTACTAACCTATTCAGGGACCCCCGCTGACAGCATCACTGAAAAAAAAATCCCTTATGGGCTGTTGATAGCACACTGGACCCAAAGCCATTTCCACAAGACACCCCCCTGTGTCTTGTAGGACCTAAATCACAAGATGATACCCCCTGCTTAGTTATAACAGTCTGTCACTGATACCAAAACCACAAGACCAAAATCCTTAATATAACAAGCCACAAAATAAATCAAATACAAGTAAAATCCAAAACCTTTTTCTGCAAGACACCCCCTGTGTCTTGCAAGACCCAAACCACAAGAAGCCCCCTGCTTCCTTTGGGTGTATACCAGTAAAATCCAAAACCTTTTTCTGCAAGACACCCCCTGCGTCTTGCAGGACCCAAACCACAAGAAGCCCCCTGCTTCTTGTGGGTGTATACTGAACGGGTATACGCCTTTACCTACGAGATTTCTTATCTCGATTTACGGAAGGCTTCCAAACCATGCGTACGCTTACCAAGCCAATTTACCAAACCAATTTACCAAACCAATTTACCAAACCAATTTACCAAACCGAGGTGCCCCCTGCACCTTACAGACTATACAAAAAAAAAGAATACCTTTTATGAGATGGTCCTTGTCTGCTCCCGCAGCGATCCGAATGAGTCGAGGGGTCCCTCCGGGAAAAATTCCCGAGGGCCCTAGGGAGCCCTGTCCTCAGCGGGTCCTGCAGCCGAGCAGAGAGGGTCCCACCTGGGTCGCCAAATTGATTCGGAGAAAACTCCAGGAACAAACTTGCCAACAAAGTTTTCAAGCTGACAAGCAGGTATTCTTTATTGCGGCGCCGGGAGACACGGGGGATAAATCCTCCTAACGTGTGTCCCCGTACTGCTATACAAGCCACCCTTATATAGTCACTGGGCATACATACATAATCATGAGGCTACGTATGGATTACATCATTTTCCAGAGAGTTCCCCGCATGCGTACAGAATTGTGGTGGTGGTCTCTGAGGGTCGGTTACTTCTTCCAACAATCTTCATCACTTCTGGCAGCCTTTGAAGCACGCGCAGTAGATGCTCATACCAGTTTAATTGGTTCGTTAGCACCAGAGACATAATAATCCTCCTATCCTCCTACTTATCAGTTAGTTTAACTGTAGCCCATCCTGGACACCTGCCATTCCCAGACACTCCTTATCCCTGTGTCCTGTTCTTCTAGACTGTTTTTCTTAAAACTAGGCCAACTATAACGATTTATCTTGTGAGAATTCTTAGTATGTTCTCTAGTTGTACTCTGTTTTTTTTCTCTATGTATCCTGCACCTCAGTAATTTTCCATTGCTACTGTTACAAAGCCATCAAACTTAACATTACTTAAAACTTCTTATAAAAGTTTCTATATCCCATTTTGTGATTTTGTGCCCCTTTGTCTCAAAGGGGACCTATAAGGATGCTGGGGAGGGACTCTTCGTTGGGGACTGTAGTAATAGGACAAGGGGTAATGGGTTAAAACTTAAACAGAGGAAGTTTAGATTGGATATAAGGAGGAAATTCTTTCCTGTTAGGGTGGTGAGGCACTTTATCGGGTTGCCCACGGATGTTGTGAATGTTCCATCCTTGGCAGTGCTCAAGACCAGGTTGGATGAGGCCTTGGGTGATATGGTTTAGTGTGAGGTGTCCCTGCCCTTGCAGGGGAGTCGGAACTTGATGATATTAAAGTCCTTTCCAAACCTAACTATTCTATGATACTATGACCTATCAGTGAGTGGTCCCTGACCATTCCCATTCGCTTTCCCTGGAATCCCATCTCCTAAGGAGCAAGCCAATGAACATGCTCTTATTATTTCTTTCTCTGCCTGCTTCAGGACAACACTCTATTTATTTTTCAGAAAGCTTAAAGTATTCTGAGGATTTGTTTCTCAAGGAAAAAAAATAAATAAGACAGATATCAGAAATCCACCAAATGTAGACACTTGTAAATGTCCCTATAGTAAAAAGATTGCTGGCTGAAAAGATTGAACAGCATCCAAAATAAACCAGCTGCTGAAGAATGAGGATAGTCTCAGAGAGAGGAAGGGGGTTTGACCAGGGAAGGTGTAGGTTACATAAATTCCCTGCCAAGTGCTGAACCTCACAACTAAAATGTCAAGTTATAGCAGACAGCCCTGTTATGGGAAATTGTAATAAACTTTTTTAGAAGACATATGGAAATAAACCAAATGTTAATAGAGTCATCTAGCTTGGGAGAAGTCCTGATTCTGATTTGCTGTATCATTCTGTTCAACTTTTTTGCAGCCCTCCTTCTTTCACGGTTTCGGCCTCCAGGCCACTGGGTCTATAAACAGGAACAAGGTCATCAATAAAACACAATAGCTGTTCTGAGAGCCTGGTAATTAGTGTTTACATTATGGAAATGGAATTGACTAGATTTGTTGTTCTTGGTGTATTCTGACTACAACAAAGTCAATGTCATCTGTTACCTTGCTGAAAATCCATCATTCTGGGTGTGTAAATGCTAGTACTCCTGCACTGTTATTGTCTAAAAGGAATCAGTGACTCCTAGTTAAAATAGATACTAAAAAAAAAAAAAACCAAAAAAAAACCCCTTTCTTGCTGTCTTGTCTAACCAAGAGGAGCTGTTATGGACTGACCATAACTCCCCTTTTCCCATCCCCTTTGTATAACTGATCTCTGTGACTCAACCCATGAACTTTTTCATCTTATTTTCTATCCCTGTCCTGTTGAGGAGCAGGACTGAAAATCTGTCTGGGTGGGCATCCAGCAGCCAGAAAAGGTCATAACATCATGCTATAAGGTACGCAAAATTTCTATAGCTAACTGAAATGCAAAGATGCTTGAAAAATTACATTATTACTTCCGGAGACTTTGCTGAGAATTATTTTAGAAGAGAGAGTGAAAAACAGATAGATAGTTCCAAGAAAAAATAGCAGCATGCTCCAGCACAGCTCTAAAGCACCATGATAAGAGCCAAAATATGGGATCTAGGGGTAGCACGTTTGCTAAACTCTGGTAAAGTAAGGAAGCTATGCTTACTCCTTTGCTTACTCTTTTAGTAGTTATATGTATCAATGTCACATGACTTTACTATAATGAATTCCAGATTCTAACGAGAACAATCTGCAACACCACTATTTTGGCGAGCCACTTAGGCCAAAAGAAAGAAAATTCACAGTGTTGTCAGCATAGCTGATGTTTAAAATTCTTACTTTTATACATGGATAACAAAGATTCTTTACTAGAATATATTAGTGAGTTCTTGATGTTATTTTTAAATTCTTAGGTTTTTCTTTTCCTTCAGTAACTGAATCAGAATGAGGCCAGGACTTTCACTCCATGAATTCACCTTCATATTATACCCCATGTTGCATTACTTTCATGAAGAAGAATTGTCTTTAAATCATCCAGTTCCACAAAAGCGACACTGTTTTCATGAGCATTTCCACTGAAACAGAAAACAGACAATGATCAATATATAATAATGTTGTAACTCACTTTTCATATTGTGTCACTTTACCTTATCACTTACCCTCATAAAATGCGCCAGTCTCAACTTCAGATGTAAAAATTTGGAAGCCAACTGTAGTCTTCTCTAGGAAGATCAGTAAGTATTCAGTGCCTACAAGAAAGCTGAAGGGGGACTTTTTACAAAGGCATGTGGGGATAAGACAAGGAGGAATGGTTTTAAACTGAAAAAGGATAGATTTAAATTGGATATCAGGAAGAAGTTATTTTACTGTGAAGGTGGTGAGGCACTGGCACAGGTTGCCCACAGAAGCTGTGGCTGCCCCATCCCTGGCAGTGTTCAAGGCCAGGTTGGGTGGGGCTGTAAGCAATTTGGTCTAGTGGAAGATGTCCCTGCCCCTGAGATTTGGAACTAGATGGTCTTTAAGGTCCCTTCCAACACAAACCATTCTGTGATTCTGTGATCTGTCTTGTAGTGCTGGTACTCAAAGAATTCTCTTTTACTGTACAGGAAGGAGGGCGATTAATATATTAAAACTAAAATTCTAAGCAAATATTACTATCCTCAATCTTTCTGAGGAATAAAATCAAAACCTTACTATTTTATATTTTCTAATGAAGGTATTTATTTTTACCTCAAACTAATACTGTGAGCATAGCCCTAATGACCTACATTGTTACACATTCAACAATGTTTTTCTAGTACTAATAAGCCTCTACATGAACCTCATGTCGTGTAGAGAAGAGACACTAGAGGAACCTATGGGAAAAATCAGGATCTAATCAGTAATTTAATTGAACAATTAGCAATTATTCAAAAACATGTCACACTTTTCAGTCAGGACGAAAGGCTTGGAAAGCACATCTTCATCAACATGTTATTAGTAATCTGCTAACCAGTCTTTTCAGTTACTAAACTAAAAGTATTACACATTGATACTAGTCCTCAGAGCATGTGAGGTATGTCCCCAAGAAGGAAGAAAGTATCTCATAAATAAAGTTGATATTAATTCCATATATTTTCTAACATATATAAGGTATCAAAATAGATTTTCTCCAGCATATCCTGCATTTTATTAAAATATAGTCCCTACCTTCAACACTCTTACCACTGCAAACACATAAAGATTCCTATACTACTTGCATACCCTGATAGTAATGAATGCTTAAAGAACTCTAGTTGTTTGAGGCTCAGATCTTGAGGGCAAAATATGTAAACACCAAAACCATCACAGGAAGAATTTGAATAGTTATTTTCTTCCATAGTTATTCTTCCAGATGACAATGCCAAGTAATTTCAATGTGTTCTCACTTTTCATTCTCTCTCTGAACTTTTATCATGTCAGAGCCCTTGCAGTTCAGCTGCCAAGTTTCATGTCTTGCTTTTACAAAGCCTCTGTAATGGAGTGTTAATTTTTCAAATACAGCTTTTCTGATGCCATACTCACAGGGCATAGATTGCTTCAGGGACTCTTTGGATGTATATTCCTTTATCGAGTTAATGTCACCATTAGTTCTGATTGCCTCTTTAAGTGCCTTCCTGTGTTCTGTTCAGGGTATTACAGATTCTTATTGTTGTCTTCTTTTGGGCAATTTTGCTTTAATGCTTTGTTTGTTTGCAGTCTCCCTAATCTGTACAGGAGCTTTTGCCTAAATTTTCCTTCAAAGTGGATTCCAGTTGTGTTATTAGGTGGAGTACAAAGTGGTTTTCCATCACTTCAGACAGTTTTATACTTGTTTAGTGAGGTTAGAATTTCTGTTTCTGGCGATGCGACTTTCCTTTTTTAGTGAGGTTTTAGTCATGCAGACTATACAATGACTTTGGTGGCTGATATTTTTTCTGGTTTCCTTCTGTGCATTTGGTATTTCTTGTAATATTATTCAGAGGTATGACCAATTGCAGCCGTGTCATTTCATGACTGAGATCTGCAGAAAATTCTGCTTATTTTTATTTTCTCAAAAAATGATGAACTTCTTGTGTACAGTATTAGTTTAGAGAATTCACCAAGACCCTCGTAACAAATTTTGTTTTGATATAATTTAACTGTGCATGCATGAGTAAGTGTCATTTAATGGAAATTGTATGTCAGACTAAGAAGGATGCATTTCTCTTACTGCACTCTATTCCCTGGTTAGAGATCACTTTACGTATTTCAGTGCACTCATAAAAAACTGGGATCCACTTTATAAAATTCTGTGCTTTATACCTCTGGGTTTGTTGATTGAAGAACTGAGTGAGCTGAGAAAACTTCATCTTTCAGGAAGGAAAATATAACAATTTCAATATCTGACTACTATATTTTCCTCCTGAATGTGTTATTAGATGGACAAAATTAAATTTATCAGGCTACTAAAAAAAAAAACCACAAAAAACCTAAATCAGGAGCACCATTGCAGACATTTAAACTATTCATATTTTGGCAAATGAAGTTTTCACAGATCCCAACATATTATGGAGGAAAATGGCCTACTTTCACTGTACTTTTCCTCTGTGTTCCTAAAGAAGGTTTGATTCATATCCCCAGGGTGGATGCTTCTGACATGGCCACCACCCTTCTTCTGCCACAAAAGCTCAAACCAGCTCAGACTGCCCTGTGACAATCTGATTTTGGTGATCTAAAAGCTGTTTATTTTTTATCTCATTTTATCTCAGCCTAGCTAATGTGTATTAGTCTTCTGAAGGTAGCAGTACAGTGGGGATAAAGCATGATAGCTTTGCTTTAAGGTTAACTTCAAGTACTGCACCAGGTGATGTATCATAACACCTTAGCTAAAAAGCACAGCATTTACTGCTTTTCTTCTTTAAATCTATGAAGCCATGAGACTTGATAGCCATGCAGATAAATTATTTTGGTCCTGAAATGTTTCAGTCAGAAAAGCTTCCCATAACCACATTTTAAGATTATTTCCAGGGAAAGAAGAAATTTGTCTTGGTTTATGTTTCTTCATGGCTCATAAACAAGTCTGAAGTGTTCTGTTTACTTTAAAGCAATGATTAGTGGAGTCCTCAGTATCAGAGACTGACTTAAATATAAATACAAATAGAACATTAAGGAAAAAAAGACAAAAATTTTATTTGAATTCAACATTGCAAGTCTTTGGATGCAACTGAATAGTGTTTTAAAGCCTTTCTCAGTGACTGTCAAAACAAGAAATTCCCTGAGGAAAAGAAGTCTATTATAGTGTAAACATTGAATCACTGCTGTGGAGCTTCAGAGTAGATCATTCAACAGACTCCTCCATGAATGGGATTATTGCATTATGGGAAGTATTGCTTGAAAAAGACTTTGGAACCTGAACTTGAAACATGAAATAAGTTTCACTATCTCAGATTCAGGAGTTTCAACATTATATGTCCAAGTCAAGACCTGGCATCTGTTGTGGTTTAAACCCAGCCATGCATCTCATTCAGTCACTCCCCCTTGTTTCCCTCCCCCTACTCCCAGAGGGACGGAGAGGAGAATCGAAAAGAATGCAACTCCCATGGGTTGAGATAAGAACAGTTTAGTAACTAAGGTTTAACACAAATCACTACTGCTACCACCAATGATAATAATGATAAAGGAAATAACATGGGAAGAGAATACAACACCTCACCACCTGCTGACCAATAACTCGCCACTTGCCCAACCCCCTCCCCCCCAGCCCGACCAAGCACCAACCGATATCTCCTCCAACCCCGCAGTCCTAGCCCTTCCGGGTAGCTCTCAGTTACATCCTGGGCATGATGTGCTGTGGCATGGAATACCTCTTTGGTCAGCTTGGGTCATGTGTCCTGTCTCTGCTTCCTCCCGGCTTCCCTTCCTCCCTGGCAGAGCATGAGGCTCACAAAGTCCTGGGTCAGACTAAACATTTGAGCAGTAACTAAAAACATCAGTGTCATCAGAGCTGTTCCCAGGCCGAAAGTCAAAACCACAGCACTGCACCAGCTACTAAGAAGGAGAAAAAAATGACTGCTACTGCTAAACCCAGGACAACACCTTTAGTGCTCCACTAGTCATTTACTCAAAGGAGAGTAAAAAGCATTTCCAGGAGATAGTTCAGCTCATTCCAAAAGCAGTGCTTAGGATTGGTCAGATGAATCACCCTTCATCTACTTTTATCTATTGGTTATTAGGAGAAATTAGATTTATCTCCAACCCTAAGAATAAAGCAATAATCTAATCATCTTAATTAATGCTATATGATTAGTCCTGAGATCCTAGAAGAATTTAGTTATCATCTTGATAACAAATCTGTGAACCACACCTTCAGGAGAGTAATTATGAGATGTATTAATATGCACATACGGGAATAAAATATTTCATCTTTAAACAATTCTTTATAATTGTCAAAATAAGAGAGTGCAATTGTTCTGAAGACAGATCATGGCTCGATTTGTATCAGTATCATTCATGTTCTTGGGCACTCAGACTTGCAGGTATAAAATACTGTGATAATTCAATGCTCTGGAATCAAGTCCTGTAACTAAAAATAATTGTTTCTGTGCATCAGAAGTCACTAATTGTTCAACCATGTTGCAGATTTTGAACATATAGACTAGGCTAGACTGCTTTTTTATTTTTCAGCCTTTTAGTCTTGCAAAATTTGAAAGGCACTTCAGCAACTGTCAAAAAGCATTTGTTCACTTTCAGAAGCCAGAAAATACCTAGAAGTCCATGCTCTAAGCAGTTTTGTCTGACATGGTTTTGGAGATTTTTGTTATGAAGACTTCACAGATTAATTCCCCGTAAGACTTGATTGGAGACATATCAACAGCAGTATTCCTCTTGACTTTAGTACCACTGTAACTCACCAGCAGCTATATTTTGACATTTCTTTAACACCTCTTAATAACGATAGTGCTCATTCTCTTTACAAAACCCCTTTATTTAGATCTTTCTGCTTTAAGAAGTGCCACTAAAAATGAAAAGTTATGTTGGCATAAACTTTCAGTAAACAAAGATGTGATTCTGCAGAAGCTTGAATTCATTTGTAAAAAAACCCTAAACCATCAGATGAAATTGCACAGCACCATATACAGTAGGAGTTGAAAATTGAAACCACTGTCAGAATTAAAATTTTAAGAGCAATGACGGAGAAATATGAAAATATTATACAGAGGAGTATTTACTGCAGGTAATGGTAGCTCACAGAGATCAAACAGCTAAAACATTACATTGGTCTTACTTTTCATTATTCATGTGGTTGCCTTAGAAATCTCTAGTATTTTCCAGCTTTCTCTGTGTGCAACAGGGTGAAAGAAACAATCCTACTGCGAGAATTTCAGACCGGCCTATATGATGTTGAGTGCCCTTTTTGCATCAGTGTGAATAAAAGCCAGTTGCTCAAATGGTCTCTTGCCATTAGGTGAAGCCTGGACAAAATGAAAGGACTTAATTTCCAGATGTGATTGTACCCATGTTCTTTACATTCACATTAAAATGCAAAATGTACACTGGTGATATGGATCCAAATAAGGGGGAAATGCTAGGCTTGTTATTCATACTCTAGCTGTTGCAGAAAGTGAACTCCCCTGTAGCAGCAGTGGCTATTATTCACAGCCTCTGACCTTTTCCTGAGGATCTGTATTAGGAAAGAAGAGAGCTTTTCTGTGCTTCAAAGAAAACTGGGTAGTCTCATAAACATTTTGTTACCCTCGGGAGCCCATTGATCTGGCCAACTACTTATCTTGCTTATGTCTACAGTTTAATCCTGGATGATAAGTAATCACAAAACCATTATTGTAGTAGGGTGGAGAGAAAGAAAAGATTCTTTGTAAAATCAAGAGAGATAGAGAAGACAAAAGGCTACAGTAGTTGATATATGTATGATATACATAGTTACTTAGACCTTTCATGAAGGCAAGAGAGAGAAAGTAGAAAACAAGGAATTAAGTGCAGATGGTTATAGGTAGAGGTGACAAAGGATTCTGCAAGGACAGAAAATCAGTGCCTTCAGTAAGGAATCAGGCAATGCTGAATGAAGAAAAATCACTGTTATAGTGGCAAAAAAGTCTGCAGAAAAAAAGTTTGCTCAGGGCAGATGTCACTGGATCACAGGACAAAAAAAAAAAGGTGATGACTATTAACAGAAAAAATGTCCATAGTCCTCACATAATTCAGTTTTTCCTTTAGAAATATAAATTGTTCTTTTTCTAAGATTGTTTATGGCAACTGTATGACTTGCCACAAAAATGTTTGTCTCATTATACAGCAAATGTATTTGCAATTTATTACCTTCTTCCTAATGACATTCCCAGATTAGTTTCTAAATATCTTTTAATTAAAAATTTTCAAATTTTCCTCCTTTATCTTAGGATAGGATTGCGTTTATGTTTCTAGGTAAAGAGATTTTGACAGTTGGGCATAAACAGTCCATGTGAATTTTTTTTTTTTTTTTGGTGGTTATTATTATTTTCCCTAGGTACCTTTCAACCATTTTTTATTATTTGGTTTGAAAATAAAAAGCATATTTTAACTATCAGTCAAAACAAATAAAAAGCATATTTTAACTATCAGATTTTCTGCTCTGCAATCAATTGAAGCTTTAATAGGTTTTCATTGTTTAATTGTGTACTGGCTAAAGTAATGTGAGTAGGAAAGATTGTTCACCATATTTACATCTCAAATATCTATACCTTGTTGGAGTGTTTGATTATTCCCTCAGAAATGCTAATTATAAATGATAGAGATTCCTCTTTGCATTTCAGACTGTATCTATACATAAATTATTGGACCAAATAATTTTCCTGATAGTTGAAAAACCCTCATTGTTCAGCCCATTGATCCATTTTTCATAAAGCAGATGCTGCAGAAATTGGTGGTATTTGCTCAATTTATTTGCTCAAGGATTGTATATAGATTTCTATGGTTTATTTAATGCAGAATTGTGTTATTTATGTCAGTGTCTCTGAAAATATATTCTGTCACTTTCTGTCTCGTTAGTATTCAGATCTCCCTTTCATGTTACACTTGCAAATTCTTCAATTATCTTGAATTTATTTTGCAGTGAAGGTATTACATAATTTGATATTTAAACATATCATTCAATATTGTTCTCATCAACTGAGATGCTACAGTGCCTTCCTAGACCCACTTCTTTCAAATTTATTAACAAAAGAGTACTGCAGGGTTGTTTTTTTCTTTTTTTTTTTTTTGGGGGGGGGGTGTTATTTTGCTTAGTTTTCATGAAAACTCATTCTCCTTTTGTCTGTATCTCAACAGAAACAACAACAACAAAAAAGAGGTTCTGTAGGATGGAGACTGAGATAAGATAAATCTATGAAGTAGAACTCTCTGTGAAAATGGCCACTTGCCACTTTCACAGACCCTTTATTCTCAATATGTGAATCTGATTTCATCTTTAGAAAAGAAGACTGCAAATTTGTTATCAAAATCAAACGAACACAGAACATGAGCATGGTGAAATAGCTTTTGAAAAAATATCATTCAATTATATAGAAATTAAGTTTAGATTAAATAGTTGAGTTTGCGACATTTGCTAGGATCTTTTTTTTGTGTCTAAAGAAAAAAATATGTACTTGCATTGCTTAAACCTAAATTTTTTTTGTCATATACATCTCTTTTTAAAACAACGCAGAAAAAATAATGCCTTTGCATACAGTTACTGAGAAGTCTGCTAAGGGAATTCCAGAAAGCAAGCATGTTAAAAGTACTCTCATGGTCTGAAATTAGTAATAACAAGGTCTGCATAAGATTGAATTTCGTGGTTATATAGCAGTTCATACATAAAGAATACAACTTCATTTTGACATAAAAAGTGTATTGCAAAAAAATAAATCAAATTGCAAGGAATCCATCACACCCATTTATTTTTTTTTTATTTTTTTCTCATTTTTAATTAAGGTAATTATTCCAAATGCAGTTTATATTTGGACTCAATATGTTTAGTTATAGTTTCTGGATATTAGACTTTCTTTACATATTCCACTCCAAACTTTAATTAAATTTCTTACTATTTGAAGGAATACTTGGCTGTTTCTACAGACCAATACTTCCAGTAGCTGGTGAAAATGATCCAGAATTTGTGTTCATCTTTCCAAAATTATAAATTCTCTGTACAATCATTTGTTATCTGCTGGCTGCCATGAATATACAGTTATTCACAGATTATCAAGTCAAAAGGATTAGGTAAATTTTGCTGGATGGGATTTAAGGGTGATATTTTCTTTCAAAAGTGTATTGACTGTCCTTGAGATGGAGTAAAAACGTATTTCCAGCATGCCATGGGTTAGCATATGCTTCTTTGCTCAGGTGCATGAAAATCTAGTGGGAAGCTATGGGCAAATCTTTCCTCCAGATCCTGAAGTGAGAGAAATATTAAATGTATATTGATTTCTTCACGTATGACGATGTTACCTGTGTCTTGAAGTAATTTGTTTGGAAGCTTATTTCTGTAAGTAAAACAGACCTTGAAGGAAGGGATAATGTCTGCAGTTAGAACTTTGTATTTTATTATTGTCCTTATGGTTGCTCACCATCTCTTAATGCCCACTCCTAATAGAGACTGACTTAGGCTCTGGAAAATATAACCCATATTTGTCTTTTATCAATAAAGCCATATCACTAATGATGACTGAACCCCAAATACAGAATGGTATTTCAGTAGCACATATTGGTGGAACAGCTTGATGGAATACAGAGCACAGGTTTCAGGAAATTACATGTGCTGTCTGCCATACTTTGGGGAGAGCTGGAAAGATTTCCTCGCATTTGACAATCACATACATAAAATGTATGGCAGCACAGCCTGAGAAAAGCTAGGTCATGCCCTTGCTCTGTATTTATCTCCACACAGTTCTTGAAGGCATTAATAAAGACAGCACTGACAGAATTCCTGCTGAGTAGGCAGCTGTAAGCAGATCCCAACATAGTGAACAGAGCTGGACATTTAACACAGGGCTTCAAAGTTCTGGATACATTTTGGCCATATCACTGAGTACAGAAAGAGAAGAAACAGCTTTTTATAGTGGAATGGAAAAATCCTTCAAGCCGTTGAGGAACTTAAGAGGCTCCTGCCATGGTAGCTATCTGTTTCCAAAGAACATTCATCACTACTACAAATGGGGAAAAGGCAGTTTTAGTACTTCTTTCGTGTGTGCGACTAGTGGCATAGGACATTTTTTCATGACTCAAAAATTGATGTGCTCTTTAAAGTAGGACACACTGTACACCTCTGAGTGATAATGCATATGTGATGGATAACCCTATTAATTGATAGAATAGTTCAGCTAAGGAGTCAGTAGAGTCAAAAATCACATTAACCTCATTTTGGTTTAGGAATATCAAACACCTATCAGACCAGCAGAAGCCAGAGGTTGTCTCTTATAAGTAAAGTTGTACAGCATGTTAAGATCAAATCAATGATTTGAACCCTATTATGACTTAACCTGTCCTTGCCACATCATTTGTAAAATGTGCTTCTCAACAGGAATTCCTGTCACATTACCTACCTAGGGTTTTCAGACAAAGACTAATAGTGAAAATATCAATATGGATGACAGGGAGCCATTTAGTGATGAATATTCCACATCAAGCATGACATACAGTTCATCTTACTGAAATACTTCTAAAAGTATTAAAACTGACACATCCATAGCTTATATTATAGGATGTTAATTTAGAACAAACATCTCCATTTGAATAAAGATTTTAACTAATATGAATTAAAATGTCTTAGGAAAGTTGTACAACCTAAACCAAAGAATTCAAGCTTTTTTTAAATAAAAATTAGGCACAAAATCTCTCTAAAAGCTATACACAGTAAAATAAAAAAAGAATATTTTATTTTTCACATCTGTTTGAAAAAGTTATAAAAAAAATAGTTGCATTTTTGGGACTTATTTATCCTTTATACTCCAAAATGTCATACTTAATTAAAGAAAATACAGCAAATTTATAGAGAATAATCCTCAAGATATCAGTCTTGTCCAAACTCATAAATATAAAATTTAGAAACAGTGTTAAAAAATTCTCTCAGATTAGTAATAATTTGATAATTGAGTCAAATATGTGTTGGTCTCTGACTATAAAAAGACACAAAAAGTTACATACATCTGCACCATGAAATTAATTCTAGCTGATGTAGACTGTTAATGCCTCTTTAATTATCAATGCCGCCTTGTAAATATTTTTACATTATAGTTGATAATGTATATCTTGTTGATAATAACTTTTTTCATGTTGATGATAACTTTGTGTTGGAAGTATGCAGAGACTTCAAACAAAAGTAACAGCTTTTACAGTCTGTTGTATAAATAAAATATTAAAAATAAAGCTAATTTTAAAAGGTAGCAGGCAAAACCTGAAATGTGAATGGTTAATTCAAACAAATATTTAGAGTTTATATTTTTCATTAAACCGATTTTAGACACTTCAGACATCATTACAAATGTGCACTAGACTTTCTCTGTTATGCCGTTTCTGATTATTTATGTGTATGCAATTGTTTTTCATCCTCTCATCAGCTGAATAAGCTATGCTCCCACTCAGAGCTGGTCCTCATGTACACCAGGAGGAACTGTCCCCATTTTCTAAAATACTGACCATATGATATTCTGATCTTCAGTTTTTAAAGTTGTGGCATGCAATTTTACTGTTGTACTGCTGAACAGAAAAAGTGAATTCCTATCCTGTTTCAATATAAAGGCAAAAAGAACAATCCTGCTTCATCTTTAAAAAATATTAGTAAGCCAACTGGACAGGATTCTGCAAAGTAGACTTTACATTCCTAGTTAGAAAATAAATTGCTCATGTGTTAGTTTTTATTTATTATAATAAAAAATACAAGATAAGTAAATCTGACTTTTTATAAAGAAAGAGATTTTTGAAGAAACAAAGTCCATGATTCAGTCATCTGATCTAGAAGGTGGCAACTAATCAGTAGGGTAAACCTGAGCTTTCTCATAAAATTATGTTTGACTATACTAACCTAATTGGACCTGAATTATTTTCTGTTTAATTTCAGATGGAAAAAAAAGCCCTTTTGTAGCCATTATTAAATAAAGTTAATAATATTATGATAAAAAACCTGTTCTGTCCAAAATGCACTGACTTCATTGTAGATGCTGACAACAGCTTCATCTCCTTCTTGCCAGAATTTTTTCTCTTAAAAGAATGTAAGTAGAACCATGTTCATCATATACATTATATATGCGGAGTAATAATCTCCAGTTGCATGCACTGGTAGGAAATGTGATTTTTATTCTCCAGTACTTTTTTAGAATGAAAATAGGATAGAGTATCATTGATAAAGGATGATGCATAAAAAAGAGAAATAACTAAAAATTAGTGGCAAAAATAAGAAACTATAGCCAAAATAATTAAAAACAAGAAAAAAACAGCAACAATAAAAAAAAAAAAAAGAAGACACCCCCCCTCCAAAAAACAACCAAAAAAAAAACAAATAAAACCCTGCCTAAAAACCTATGGAAGGAGACATCTGAAATGAAGAAAGTGAAGAACTAAATAAGAAATGAAGAAATCACCCTAGGAATAAATGAAAACAGAAAAAAAATAAAAATAATGGAGTAGGTGCTGAATTTTAACATTTTCATAATAAATCTTTCATTGAGGCGAATATCAGGAAAAAATGTCTGAAGATATACTTTGCTTCTGAAAATCTGTTGCTGCTCTGCAATTAGAGAAGTTCTGAATTTTAATCATCATCATGCATATTTTTTATATAATGCTGGGTTTCAGATCTTAGTCTCTAATATAGAAAGAAATCACACACAAACAAAACTTTATTATTTTTAAAGCAAGTATTACAGATATTTTATAGGCATTGGCACTAGGCACAGTGCAATCCTGTCAAATGTATTGGACTGAGAAAGCAACTTGCCCTTATAAAATCAATTTGTATTTAAAATACTTAAAAATCTTCTTGGGCACAAAGATAAAATGCAGGTGAAACTACACTGTTAAATGTCATACTAGCTGGTGTGGAATTATGTAGCTTCTTTTAGAACAACATAATGCTCATGACCTACAAATTCACAGTCTCGCTAAATAAAAAAAAAAATAAATTATGCAGACATTTAGTGAAAAGGTTTAATGTTCAAAAAGTATGCTACTTCTTTTTTACTTTATTCCTTAACCTCATTGTTTGCTATTGAAACTTTAAGAGAAGAAAGGCTGCAGTTCTGGAAGATCAACACTTACTGAATGACAGCAGTAGTGACCTTGCTGCTGTGATTCCCATTATTCAAATGGTCTCACTTTTTGCTTAAACCAAAAGCTATTCAAGTGAGACTGATTTTCTTAACAGGTAGCCTTATGTCTGAAAACTGGGAAAGCCTATCATTTTTCAGAGCTGTTTTGAAAGGTGTGCTTTGAGGACCTCAAAGGAGCTGCAATCTGCTTTCATTCAAGAGATAGGAACAAGATGATCTAGCAAGTCGTGCATTTCAGCACCTCAACCCACACACAGAAAGAGGACATGAATGCTTTGACACTTGAGCTGAAGGGAAGTCAATTCCAGATTTCTCAGAGACAGACTAATATCTTGAAACCCAGATTAAGAAGATGCAATTATTCAACAGTACAGAAGAAAGTCCCTATGGCATATTTAAGCAAGTGTTACTGCCTGATAATCAGTGCAGAGAGAGACATACAGTATGACTGAATTGATCCCTACTTGGAAATATGCAACATCTAATCTGTCAGTTTTGCTCTAGATATGTAAATACCTAATTTTTAGGGACAAAGCTCTCTGAGGTCCTAGATATGGATGTGAAGTGCCAAATGTAATGAATTATTATACTTCAGTAGAACATAAAGAGTAATTTCTGTGTACATGCTTTTCAGCACATAACAATTTTGCCCAACTTCACCTGCTTCGTTGTGACTTAAACGTAAGAAGGTATTTCTTTCAGTTATCTGGTCTGCAAAAAGGCAATTTTGATTTTGTATTTATCTTTGATAGATACATTAAAGGGGGGGGGGCACATCATTTTTTTTAAGAAAGTGTGATAATAATAATAATAAAAAATTCGTATAACAGATCAAAATATGTTACAGGTCCATCTTGCTTATTTTTCTCTTACATAATATAAAAAACTAGAATGCTCACCCACAGTTCCCTTACCCCCTTGAAGACCTTCTTATAATAAGCAAACTAGTTTAAATTTGTACCACTCACTATCGTCTCTTTTCTACTGAAAATAGATGGGAATCCTTTTCTTATACTGAACACATAAAAAAATAAAAGATCTGATTTCATTATCTCCTATCTCCTGGTATGTACCTTAAATGACTGGTTCCTCTTTTTGCATGTGTGCGTGTGTGTGAGAAAGTACTTGTTTAGTTGCAACAAACACGGAGGTTTGGCAAAGAACTACTAAAAATGCCAAAAAGAGTTGTTCAACTTAACATTAGCAGAAAAAGTTAACGTTAACAGGAGATCAGAACAATAAGGTCTACTGAGCTGTATAAGGATTCAAGTAATGCAAAATTCTGACTGCTAAGGTGGAATTCCCACAGATGACTGAGAATAGAGCTTAGGAATACGTAAAGAATACAAAAAAATAGACGATCCTTTTAAGGATTTATATAATTCCTCACACAATATTTTTTATAAACTCAAGCTCATGTTACATTATATCTAAAATGTACACAATTACTACATGTCATGTTCTTGCAATATCTGTTTACCATACTGAAGTCAATGAGGTTATGTCAGTGACAAATTATGTCTTGAGAATATGTACAATCTATAAGCGCTAGGTTAAATTCCTGGTTTAGAATATTTATATGAAGCAAAAATATGTTCCATCACTCATAACCCAGTCTTGAGTACATACCCAATTTATCAGTGCTAAGGCAAGTTCTAGGATTATGGCTTTTATATTAAACCTAAAATGTACCTCATCACTCAGACTAGACATATATTCAAGTCAGAACTCATCCCTCATAGAGCTTCATCAGCTTCAGTGGGTTTACTGACCATGAATGAATTTGGACCATTGCCCTTGTTAATGCAAATTTTAATAATCGATTGTCTTTTAAGAGGAGCAGATGAGAAAGTGACTTGTTATTCTCTCAGATTAATGTTGAACGATGTCACATAGGCAGGCGGAATCAACTATTGTGCTTATTCAATATCAAAATAACTTCTTGAATCAAAGTGACTCCAATGAATAGCTCTAATCCAGTAACTCCAATTTAAACAGTCTTTCAGATTATTATACAGTACCTCATGATGAGCCCATCTTAAGACATGAAAAACTTAAATGTATTATTTTTAATTACAAATATATGTAAATATTTATTTCTATGCTTGTCGAAAAATGCAGTGAAAAGGTAACAACAATTTAGGCCATGTTGATTTGGGCTCAGCTATTTTCTTCGCAAAGAGCAATGCAAACAAACTCATGAATTAATTACCCCTTAAATAGCAGGGTTTTCTCAACTTAAGCAGTATAGCTGTTTTCTAAATTTAGAAATATTTAGAAGTCACCTTCTTGATATACGTTACACAGCAGAACCAACCTTAAGAAGGCATCAAGGGGGGGGTTTAGTTTGGGGTTATTTTTCTCCTCTTTTTAGAACTTTATCAATGTGACCTAGTAAGTAGCTTCCCAGCCAGATGTAGCTTGCAAGGTACTCCCTTACTTCAGTTAAGCTACATTTTCCTCATGGGTAACAAGAGTTATTCTAGGGAAAAATGGCTTCCATAACAGCAACCACCCTCCTCTCTACTCATTGAAGATCATTTTGGATCAACCTCTTCCGCTTCCTTCCTCATATTTCCCTTACTCTGACTCACAGACCCTGAAAACAGCTTTTCTGGTCCCATTCGGCCCAGCCCTGACTCCCACCTTTCCTTCTCTCATTTCCTACTGTTAACTGCATAGGAGTCCTGTAACATGCAATTCCCACTTGTGTAATACTAGCTATGAGAGTGTTTATTTTGTAACAGTAACTGAAGATGCAAAAAGAAAAATAGAGCAGCTGTTGCTTGTCTGAGAGATAAGGTAAAAGACAAAAGGTGGAGGATGATCCAGCTCAGTTCCAGGAAGCTGGAAAAGGTAGCATGCATCTAGATCTAAACCCTCAGTGCTGTTGAAGTGGAATCACTGTGGCTATTGACAGTATTTTACCTGAATTTACAGGGAAATAAGAAACATTATTACCGTACATTATCCTGCTCATAATTATTTGATCTATTTTACCAAATTTATCTGAACTTGGCGAGGTCTGAAGGTTCTGAAATGTTATTTATTTCTTCTAAGAAGAGAATGTGCGGTTACATAAACTCAGCTTATGTTTTTGAGTGGCATGTTAGCATGCTATTAGATCTGCCTATCTCTTGGGTTAATCTTGAGCGACCAATGATGCAACATCACAACATCAAACCTCTAGGCAGGATTCTGACTTAAAGGCATTCAGTCATAAGTCCGCAGATGGTAGCCTCGCGCCAGTGGCTTAGCAAAGATAGGCCTTCCTCATACGAGAAGGAAAGCTCCTATTTTCAAACCTGGACAGAGGGAGCTCGTCTAGCCTTCTATGGACTTCCATTGAAGAGAAGGACACTCTTACAAAACCTATGACCTGTGGACTTTGCTGTCACCATCCAAGCTAGCTAGGCCGTGTCAGTTAAACCTCAGGTTTAAAGGGTGGGGCCAGTTCTGTGCGCACAGCGCCTCACCTAAAACATCCACTGTGCAGGTTGGAAGGGTTTACTCACACTTGTCTGTATGGACAGGTAAAGGTTGAAATGGCAGGTGACAAGGTGCATGAGAAGCTGCAGATCCAACCTTGCATGAGGGCAGATCAGGGCATTGGTTGCTCGAGATTGCCCCAGGAGATGACAGTCCTGGTTGGAAACTTCCTGATTGCCTAAGTAGCCTTTTTTGCAATCAGTTTTGCCTGTCCCACATTCCCTTGGTCATTGTGCTTGTAGTAAGCATGGGTAAAGCCCTTCCCAAATCTTCGCTAGTGAAGCCAAGCCATCAATCAAGATCTACCTATAGGAAAAGAGTTGAGTATTCTGTCACTGTGGGAAACTTCAGTCTTATAGCTAATTGAAGGTCTGTCTTTATTAATTCTAGTTCTCAAGGAGAAAAAGAAAAAGAATATTTTCCTTTGGATACACAGGTAGTGATTTTGCAAGGAGCAAATGGCCATAGTACAGTAAAGGTGTACAAACATATAACACAGAAAAGATACACCAACAGAGGCACATTAGAGTTTCTTCTAGAGCAGAAATTTGGAAGAACCATAGCTACTACTCTCAGAGGTGTAAGGTTATTTGTTCTTCCTCAAAGTGGACAAGAATAATTGTAAATTAAGTGGCCGCAAGACTGTTTACTAACAAAGACTGCACAACAAACCTAAAATAGTTATCAATATATTCTCTTTCCAAGATCTTAAATTATTATTATTATGACATGGCATGTAATATGACACAACACAACTTAACTGGATAAGTTTAGTTTGATACTTTCTGTAGAAAATCTTGAGATTTGTGCCCTTGGTTCTGGAAATCTGGCTGCTTTCCCATCTTGTACTCAAACAGAATTTCCTGGCTCAGCCTTCACTGGCTGAATTCAGTAGGAAAACAAGGGTATATGATAATAATTTCTCTTAGTTTATTTTAAACACTACTTGTTAGATATGACCTTTTAAAACAAGCTGTTTTTTTTTTTTTTTCTTTTATTTATTCCACCCACCCACCCCCAAGGTGAATGGAAAGGTAAGTAAAGAACATGAGAGAAACTAGAATGCATCATGATGACAGAGAAGGGCAAGAACAGCATATATTTGTGGGAGTTCACTGGGTATGCCAAAACTATACAACAGGAGGCAAGACTGACACATTCAGAATTTAGGGACATAGCTGAAGGATATTTTTTCTTATAATGGATTTCTCCAGAAGCAGGAGAGCAAGCTTTACCCACTCGCAGTGCAAAAATAAATAGTTGTAGCTAAAGTTCAAGGCACTTTAATTGTCTTGATACACATAAAAGCAGGGAGCAAAATAACATAAGAATCAAAATATGATTGAGGAGATTTAATGAGGGGTTTCTCAGTCATCTAAAACACTATTATGTAAAGGTAGGAATAAGTCAGCAAAGAATCACAGACACATTTAAAGATTGCTTATAAGAAATCAAGTCTGGAACACAAAGAAAAACTAAAGAAATAGAGACAAAAAAAAAAAGAGAAATGTTAATTAGGGAGAGTCAAAGAAATGTGCAGGCACAGAATAGTTTTTATTTAGCTGATTATCTAGCTTGTTTTACCAGTCTGCCAATTGGTCTGCCAAGTCCAATGCTGAAATGAAGCAACAAACTACAACCTAGAGGAATAGGAATTTCTCCAGTTTTAAGGGAGCATTTAAGTGGAGAGTCTGATAGCCAGCCAAGGTCAACCCACCACCACAATATTTACACTTTAATTCACAGAGAGAATAAAATAAGAGTATATAACAAGAAAATAAATACCAGCAACTATTAAATAGATATATATCACTATTCTAATATATGTAATAATATATATTATATAGAAATCAGCAGCCATTCTAATTAATAACTAAGAGAAGGATAAAAAATTATTCCTTGTAAATGTCTGAGAAAATCTGTGACATAAATGAAACTACAAAGTGTGAAAGTATATAGACAACTAGAAAGGGTAGATGAAGAAATATTGGCAAAATCTGAACAGACAAAAATATATCCTAGAAAACAAATGGAACTAGATTAATTAACTGATTATCAATAATTACTGTTGATTAAATTGAAGGGATATTAAAATGAAAGACAGACATAATAAGTAAATCAGTAAAGAAAATTGCTGTTCCTCCTAAACATTATTACATAAACCAAGAATTGTTCAGGGTCATAAAAAATGTATTAACTACATTATTAAGTCTTGTGTGGTAAAAAATTAAGTATTAGAGTAACATATAATTACACTTCATTTTGAGAATCCCTTTCCTACAGGAGTTTCAAAGTTATTTATTTGAAATAAAAATGTTCTGCTACAGTGAAAAAAGAAACTACTGGTTACAGTGAGAGGTTGGAATTATTACCACCTTGCATTGAAAATTTTCTGCTCATGATTTGATGTTCAATGAGTTATTTACTCGAGATGCAGTCATGAAAATAGTATATATCAACGTTTGGGTTTCCCCCCCCCCCAAAAAAAAATCACAATCATAATATTTTCCTGTACATTTTGAAAAGTACTAGAGATTACATTACTTATTAATAGGTATAGTGAAATGAAAATAACTTGTAGAAAGAAAAGGAGTCATTTCGAGTAAAAAATCAAGAGATTTAATGTTTGTGAATTAATATGGAAGCCAGAAGCTAACATTTGATCCTGCTGAAAAACCCTGGTAGCAAAAATAATAATAATTCTTCATTTTAAGTTAAACATATAACCTCAGGGTAACAAGCAAGCATTACTGCTTGCCTGGGGGGAAAAAAAACCCCGAACAAACAGCTAACGTGTTAAACTCTGTCTCACTGGTGACTTCAAGCTGAAGAAGAAATTGTTCTAGTGGCTAAATTTTGAGGTGGAAGAAAAAACAAGTTCTTCTACTGTTCTGTAAGTGCATCGGGGAAAGGTAGAAATGAAGCTCCAGAAGTATAAGTTAGTACATACAAGGAATGTGATTTCCACAGAAAGATGTGAGAAGCTGAATCTGAAGAAGTCTTAGTAGAAAAGCAAACGAGAAGAGGGAAACTGTATTGTCAAAGAATTCAGAGTTATTAAGTATAACTGATTTTTTCTTTACGCTCATACACTGAAAACCACTAAAGAAACGAAAGGTATTTTAAAAAAAAAAAAGTGCCTTCAGCCTTATTAAAATCTTTGCATTCAAAGCACTCAGAATTTTCAGGAAACTTGAAACTGTGTCTGCTACCATTAAGGCAATATGTAAATATACCAGCTTAAATTTAATCTCACTTTCTAATGTATGGTAATTTGCGTGAAATAACTTGGAAAGCAGTTTGCTCAGAAGTCTTCTCAATAAGATAGAAGCAAATTTTCACAGTGAAATGGAAGGATTACAATCAAATAAAAGGATTGTGATTTCACAGCCTTGCCACCCTCATCCACAAAGTGAAGTGTGGATGTCTACACATCTGAGGATCTCAGGGTCTCTATATATGCATATGTAACTGTCTCTGGAAGGTTTTCTATCATATTCATTATTTTTCTGGGTGTATAAACATGAAAATGGGGTTTGTTTGGGTTTTGTTTTTTTTTTTTGGCTTTGACTTTGGCTTTCCATGGAAGCTCTTCCCCTTCTGGTTTAGACACACTGAGGAAAGTTATTAGAGAGAATCATCAGTTTGAAACCCCTGCACTGCACCCATCCAGTAACCACAGCTATTGTTTCTAGAAGCCCCAATGGATTCCTGATTTAATGCACTGAGTCGAGCAAATCATTAAACAGGAATCAGCGTCACTGCCATCCTCAGTGTTGCCAATCCAAAGTACTTGATGTTTAACAGAATCTTCCATGATTTAAAGAAAGTAATAAAATAATTATAGATACAACAGGGTTTAGGGACAAAACTATTGTATTAAAAGAACATTGTTCTTGTTATATATAAAAATCCAAATGAAAATATCTGGTATTATACCTCTATATTATATATTTTATTCTATATAATTTCTAATGAACTTCTATACCTGGAAAGATACACTGTAGATAAGGACAGGGAGTTTTCAGCACAGCTCCAAGGGTTAATTTGCTATGAGATTTATTAACACATGCAATAAGACATTTTTTAAGAATAAAACAATTTTTTTCGCTGCTAAAGTAAATTGTTCAAACTAAGGTGTTTCTTCAAGGTCACAGAAGGAAAAGCATGCCTTTTTTGAGCCTTCATATACCTAAAGAGAATATTCTAAGAAATTCCCTGAAGGAAATAATTACTTTGATAAACAACCTTTATTGAATATAGTTGGAGGAGTATTTCTTCAGGCTACATTGCATTTGAGGTATTTTTCAATGGAATTAATTAAAGCCCTGTTCAAACCACCTTTCTTTATATTCTAACCAAGTCATTTGCTGTCCAGCACAAAATCAAATTGAGTGTAAAACAGAATCAATTTGTCTGACAGTGAAATCATGAAAACTCATAATTAATTGAGAAACTTTAGGGGTTTTTTTATCTTAAGTGAAGGCCACCATGGGCATGATCTACTAAATTAGGTATGTAATACACTTCCAGAAACCTTGGCTGATAGCTGAGATAAATCATAATAAAAAAGTTTTTTTTCTTAAATATCCTTGGATATTGTCCAGAAATATTTGTGTCCTTTTCTTTCATGCAGGAACAGAGTTATCACCATTTTTAAGCACTGTTTGTACTCAATGACAATGTTAAGAGGAGCATAAGTATAGGAGCTTTAAGGCCTCTGCAGTGGCAGCCAAGACAATTCATATAATTCTATGAAGAACCTGTCTCTGAAAAATGGAGGTCTTCCAGCTTGGGCAGAGTGGGACTTCAAAGTCAGTATAGCTCACTGTGTATAAGCGGGTATACATATATGTATATCCATATGTGTGTACATGGGTATATATATGACATAGAATTTTAATTTAAATTAATGTAATTTTGATTCATATGTTGTAATGGATGGGAACATAGCTGAGAGCTGGTTCCCTCTCATGAGTGAGAAACATAACCAAGTATGTTTTTTGTCAAAGTGTATTTTGTAGAGTATACATGTTTATGTTCATTGTGACTGTTTCTTGGAAAGAGGCAGGAAAATACAGGTGTGCAGCTGTTCTATGACCTTCATACTTTGTTTCACCGGGCCAATGCTCTCAGTGTGGACAACAGTGAGATCATGAGAAATTACATGGCCCCAGAAGTAAACAAAACAGATCTGGCATAAAGCCAATTGTTTTTCTAAGGTTATAAAAGTGGGACCTTGTGGCTGAAAGTTGAGAAAAATAGACAGGGTGAGAGAAATGAAGAGGAAACACAGGTAGACAGCATCAACTTGGAGAAGACTGATAGGGAAGAAAAATTAAAGTGAAGTCAGTTTCTTCTTTTTTAAAAGTAAAATCTTTTAAAAGATTTTTTAAAAGTCTAAGTCTCGCCCTTTTTTGTGTGTAATAGAATACTCAGTAACGTGTGCCTCAGGAATGTGTGTTGGGTGTCATTAGTTCTTCTCACACTATTCACTGAATATGCTATGGAGTTGTGCTATATCGTTTAATCCATTAGTTTCAGGGATCTAGAAGACCTTAAAGACTGTGGTGATATTTTGAGAACTCCAGTGACGGAATTCCAGTCTTTTCTCTGGCTAGGGGAATTACAGCCATAAAAGCATGTACGACTACATTTACATCTATTCAAAATATTTGTAACGAAGAATTCTTTTAAGGTTAAAACATTAAGTACTTGAAAGGTAGAAAATGTCTGATTGTGAATTGTTTATGCTTCATATGTCCTGATCTCCCTTCCATCTTTTTTGCAGTATGGTTTCCAGCTAATCACAGTGATGGCCCAGGCTCTTGTACTTTCAAAGCAAGCTTGGGAGATATAAAAAATGAAAGCAACTATAAAGTCTGTTCTGTAGCAAGCACTTTGTATATCAAAAGCATTAAAATTAGTGCTACATATAGCAATAGAATATACTACAGGTGAAACAAGGGAAAGGAATAACAGATGTAGAAAATGTAGTTCTTTTAATCAACCACACACAAGTCAGCAACCTCTCACTCCTCTACAATGCTGTTACCACCTTTGCATACCAGACTACAGAATGAGAACAGCTTTGACAGCTTGGAGGGTAGGGCAAGTAGTTACCATGGTGATGAGGGAGCTTGCATTCAGTCCCTAGCACTAATTGAGGGCTGTGTTCAGTAATGGATTTGATGTAATTCCATATCCACAGCTTTTGTTTCATTAAGAGAGAGTATAAACCTATTGTAACCTGGTGAGAGAAAAATCTTGGCCCTCATTTCAAGAAAATGCTTAATCGTGAAATAATTTTGTTTCTATGGTAAAGTTTTCTGAATTTAAATGCTTGCCCCGTGTCAATTAGCCTGAAGAAGAGGACAGCTGAGAAAAGAGGTACTTTTCCACACATTTCAAGGTCAATCACACAATACACATAGATCATATATAGTCAGGCTTGATTCCAAGTAGTAACGTATAACAGCATTTTCACACACACACAGAAGTTTCTCCATGCCTTGTCATTGTAGATGTATAAAATCTAAGCATTTAATGCACATGATTCAAATATACCTTACTCATCAGCAAAGAAAAACACCTCCAGGAAGAAACTGATCTGAAAAGAAAAAAGTATAAATGATAACTTTACCTCTCTGATGTCTAAAAAAGAGCTCAGATGTTTGGCCTTGATAAGACTAAAACTAAACTTCAGTCGGCTAAAATGAGGTGACATGAACCCATATTTGATGTGCAAAAAAACCCAGTCACAAGAGTGGACCTATACTATACATACAGACGCCGTAAGTTAACACCAAATCTGTCAAAATCTTGTACACTGATGCTCAAACTATTGGGTGAAAATTCAGCTCAGCTCAAGTTTATAAAGTGTGTATGAAGGATCAGACAATCCTGATTTTTTTACCTAATAAACACTTTCTGCATAGTAAGACTTGTCGTCTGACTGAGTGAAATACAGGTAAGACAATCCTGGTTGCTGTTAAGAGTTACTGACTTTGGTCAACACATGCAATGATGTGTGGGTTTGCAATTCCTCCTAACCAAAGCTCAGTGATTCACTTATTCTCTCACTTGCCATTAAATAGCTATTAGAAAAAGAACATAGTAAAAAAGTATTCATAGAAAAGCAAAAAACCCAACAAATGTGTATCTGTGTGGATATAAATACCTAATTAAAACATCTAGTATATTAGAGACAGGATTGAATAAACATGCTGCTTGAAGTGCTTTGTAATTTTGGATTAGTTTTTTTATAAGTTATGACTGGCATATTAAATACTGTGCAGATATCTGTGAAGGCATAGTAGCTTCTATTTAAAACAGTTAATGATCTCAGTTGAATGTGAGGATAGCAAACAGCATATGAAGTAAGAAAGCAGACTGGGGTAATTGTAATAGCCACAGAAAGACAGAGAGAATGGTTAGTGTTTACTGTACTACCTAGAAAAACATATTCAGAAGTCCTCACTCTTTCAAAAAATTTAGTTCAATAGTGCCAGTCATGTTGGATGGGAAATATTACATTAGCATGATAGCTTTACACTAGGAAGTATCAAAATCCAAAGAATAGACACATATACCTGGTTGCATTAGTATCTGAAATAAACTCTTTAAGTTGAAAGCCATTTCCCCATGTAACATTTGAGCACTCATACTCCCTGAAACAAAAGTAGACACAGGTGGACTAGGTTAAGTGTCAGGTTGGTTCTGGAAGATGTGTGTCCTTTTACTATTTATATGATCTCCTTCTAAAATAAAATACTGGTCTTAAAGATTGGGTTCTCTACAGAGGACCTCAGGTAAAGATTTACAGGAATAGCAACAAAAATCTGAATGTCAGCACATTCCACCTCTCTATTGATCGTGTTAATCATATAAATCTTGTTTGTGAATCTAGATATTAATCTGGAAAAGGTGGTCTTGCTGACATTGTTTTGCAAACCATAAAACAATGGCAGAAGCTCTGACATAATATGGCCAAGGACATCACACTATGATGTAAGATGATTAAAAGTTTCAATCAGAAAGATTTTTGATCAATCTCATACAATGCCTTGAATAACAGCAATTAATCAAAATAATAATTTTCGGAATAGGAACATATACTTTTAATAAATTATATTCTAGCTCATATTACAATATTACATGTTACAATGCTACAATACTGTGCTACAAAACTGAAGGTTAGCAGCTTGGAATAAGTACAGGACAAGACTTAAGTAATGATTAATAGATTAATACGATTTCGGGAAATATAATAGAAACACTTTTTTTTTTTGTATAGCAGCAGTAATTTCTTTTGATGCAAAACAGAGCAAAAAACCCTAGAGGGTGTTTTTAAGTCTGGCATCATTATTCTTTACTACCAAGCAATAAAGGTAGTGTCAGTCAGAACACTACTGCTTTGTATTGCTCTGTGTTGTTAAAATCAGTATTTTACTTCTGATAAAGCAGCTGCATGGATAAAAAACCAAAACAAAACAAAACAAAAACCAAACCCACCAAACCCCAAACCCAGCAAAAGACTAAACCAACCAAACTCCAAACAAAGTAGAATTTGTGACAAACACTTAAGAACAAAAAGATGATTAAACTCTCCTTATTAATTCCTGTAGTTTAGCTTATTCATACTTTGTATTTTTAAGAAGCAACCCCATTGGGATAAACATTCAATGAAAGCAATTAAAACAATTATTGAGCTAGGTTTCTTGGGAAGAGCATTTTCTCTAGGATGCTTAGGAGTATGTTTGTTATACAATACTTTAGCAGGGCACATGTTCAGTTGGCGTTTTTTTCCTTGTCTGTGATATAATACTCAGATATACGATCTTCTACCATTTTTATATTAAACATGTTTATTATATAAGAAATAATCACAGAAACAATGCTAAGAATCAGAGGAATATGCACAGGCTGTTTATCAATATCAACTCGATATTTTCTTCAATTTTTATGTTAAGAAGAACACAGACTTGGAGCAAGCTCAGAGCAGGGCCATGAAGATGAGCAGAGGAGAGCTGATCTCTCCTATAAAGACAGGCTGAAAGAGCTGGGTTTGTTTAGCCTGAAGAAGGTTTCAAAGAGACCTTAAGCAGCCTTCCAGTACCTGAAGGGGTACAACAGAAAAATTGGAGAGGAACTTTTAACAAAGTCATGCAGGGATAGGACAAGTAGGGAATGGATTTAAATCGAAAGAGGGGAGATTTATGTTAACTATTAAGAAGAAGTTCTTTACTGTGAGGATGGTGAGGCACTGGAACAAGTAGCCCAGAGAAGTTGTGGCTGCCCCATCCCTGTCAGTGCTTAAGGCCAGGTTGGATGGGGCTTTGAGCAATGGTCTAGCGGAAGGTGTGCCTGCCCATGGCAGGGAGGTCGGAACTAAATGACCTTTAAGTTCCCTTCCAACCCAAACCATTCTATGATTCTATGGCTCTGTGTTTCTTGAAGCTACATAAAAGCAAGATCATTAAATCAAAACCATGAAATTCACAAAGTTACTTGATTATATCATTAGCTGCAGAAGTCAAAACATAATCTGCTGGTTTATTGTGCTTAAATGGGATTGAGATAAATAGATAATAGTAGGGAGGTAGTCCTTAAATATATGGAGAAAATTATAAGGCTCTACATGCTTGACAGGAAGCAAAACTTTAACAAATCTCATAAAAACAGTGAAATTAAGAGAGGTAGTGCTTAAATTACCCTACAAGTTGAAGTCAAGAAGTTTAGAGAGTCAAAATAGGTAAAAAAACCACTGATTAATTACAACTTAAACCCATACATGATATTAGTGAAACCATAATGGATATTGCTATCCTCATCTTCTGCAGTGGGGACTGATCATTTAACTCTAAAAGAATGTAAGAGCATAACTCATCAGTTTCCACAGAGCAGTCTCCTTAAGAGTCTCATTACAGCACTTGATTTAACTTCAAATGGCGAGATTGAAGGTGACAGGTATTAGTGTCATTACAGATGATCATTCTGTGGGTGAAGGAGAGGATATTAAGAATAAGCCAAATGGGTAGATAACAAATCATTAGGCAATATGAAATAGTGAAATAATGAACAATGAAGTAGAGTGCCTAGATTCCCCTGGTCAGGAGCACCATAGGAATTGTTCATTCAGGCTGGATTTTGAAAGTCATGTGCATGTTGTAGTATGTTACTGCTAAATAAGTTTAACAATAAGTTTACGGGTAAATTTTTAGACACAGACCCATGACCTCTCAGAGATGAAAACTTCTCCAGTGCATAGGGAATGCAAACATGAAGAAGCAGCTGCTATTAAACAGTCTCAGGAATGTGCTTCAGTGAGTTTCAATCTTTGATGGGATTTTCTGCCTAAATATTTCTG
The DNA here is from genome assembly GCF_033783945.1 of Neopsephotus bourkii. Classification (NCBI taxonomy): domain Eukaryota; kingdom Metazoa; phylum Chordata; class Aves; order Psittaciformes; family Psittacidae; genus Neopsephotus; species Neopsephotus bourkii. The sequence continues at coordinate 811,340 of NW_026901388.1, forward strand.
CTAATCTATAACTAGAATTCAATATCACAACCCGGTCTTTTCTCTCTTTCAATAATCTAGAAAGTTACCAAGAAAGCATGTCATCCTGTTTCAAGATAACAAGATGTGCTCAGCGACATCTAGACTAAGCTCATTAGGGTAAATCTAAATTTTAAGGATTATTTTTCCCAAAAGCATGCTTTAGCATTTGATCTTAAATTAAACACATTAAATGAGTAGAATCATAGAACAACCCAGGTTAGAAGGGACCTTAGAACATCATCTGTTTCAAGCTTTTATAGGAAATAGAATCTACATGAGATTATTGAGCACCTTGTTCAATCACAGATTTTGAATAAACTGCTTTTGGTAATATTTCATTAAGTTAAAGCAGAAGAAATTACAGTTATGATATAGTTTGACCTTAGTCCAGAATCAATTCCAAATCACTCCTCTGTACAATTGTCTAAATTTAATAGGTATTCCTGACCTAGACTGTTACTATTACTTTAATCTTTATCATAATGTAATCTTATATCAAAAAGGTCAATATGGTTTTGCAGTAGTCTTGTCTTCATCAGCACACTCAGATTAAAGTGCAATTCTAATTTTTCAGACTTTTCAGAAGTTGCTCTTGGAAAAGGTTAGAAAAAAATTTCTTCTGTTTTAATTTTACTGAATGGATTTACTAACTTTGACAAACAGTTTTATCTGTATATATGTGCACTAAATATTTTCCTATAAATATCAATTTACTAAATTTTTCCCATTTTAACTACCTATAACTTAAAAATTTTCTAGCATTATTGGATTTTTGTCTATGTTAAAACTGTTCAGCTTTTCAAAACCATCTGGGCTGTTTTCATTGCAAGGATCAGAAATGCAACTGAAGAAAAATATACTGACATGCAGAAGGATTGACAGGGTTGGCATGAAGTCGTTATTCCAGGATTTCACAAGAATCCCCTGTACTTTGAAATATAATTGATTGATTAGCTTTTTCATCCAAAGTTTAGCTTGGTCTCACAGGTGTTCTGAGGCTTTTTCCAACAGATCAGATTTTGTTCAAAGTGAAGTCAGGAGATGGCTATATATCTCATTTAATAGGTAAAGGTCTAGAAAAGGAGTAAGATATAAATTCCCATATTCTTTCTCTTTAGAAACCTGCATTTATTTCCACTGTATATAAGAAAATAAAGAGTTACAGTGTGTGTAAATACCTAGAGGTTTGGGAGCAAAGAAATGCATTCCAGTTCCCATTACACTGAGATGCTGCTGATTCAGTCTGATGATGGGCACTTCAGCTAGTAGAAAAAGAGAAGGAAAGAGCCACTCTCAAATTGAAAGGATCAAATCCTATGGATACCATCAGGCTATGATTTGAAGGTAATATTGATAGTTACATAGATCCTAAAGACATCAGGTATTTGAAAAAAGGATTCAGTTCATTCTTGACAGTAAGGTCTACTGCTGGCTACAGTGGCGTACTGGCTACAGTCAACATGGTGACATGGACTCTGGAAGTCTGAATGTAGAAAACTGAGTGTCTTCAGGAAAGAATTGCTTCTTGTTTCACTAAGTATCTGGTAGTGGAGCTAACTTTTTTTTTCTTTTTTCTTTTTTTTTCCTTTGTCTCCTCCCTTGTTTTAATGAGAAGTACTTCAAATTAACTTAGAACAGGCTAAGCATAGTGTGTTTTGCTATGGGAAGGTTAATGTTAGGAGAACATTCTCTCTTGACCAGGTAAGAAAATGTCATTTGGCATGAGAAATTAGAAAATTTTCATCAACAGTCTAAAGAAAAAGCCCACTGTATGTCAGTGATGGATTACTCTCCCAATGCCAGGCAGAGTTCATTAGTTCTTTCCCTTTAGGGCCTCATTCCAGGATTGAGCTCTCACGTGACAATACAAATTAGGGATACATGGCGTTGTAGTGACATATTCAGTCCTTGCTGTGCACGATAGCCATGCATCTGCAGCAAGTAGCAGAGCATTTGTCAGTTTGAGGAGGCTTTATGATGTACAGAAGGCATCCTGCAGCTAAGTCATTTGGCTAAACTGACAGCCACTGGTGATTGTATTGCTCTAATGCATGTTTGATCCTTCCAAACACAGTCTCCCATTAAGATACAAGGCAGTATTAATTTTTCATGCAAGAATTTATTAAATATACTTGGCCACTATCAGTGATGATTTACCTGTGCCTTTGCTGCTGCAGATTGTTTGTTTGTTGTGGTTTTTTTGTTGTTGTTTTGGGTTATTTTTCTTGGATTTTTTTTTTTTTTTTTTCATTCCTTGGATTAATTTGTGCTGTAAGAGAGTCCAGCTGTTGCTGCAGTATCACTTAGGAAAAAAAAGACACTTGGAATTTTAATGGTGTGTAATATACTTGCCCTTGCTGGGCTTTTCAAGGTTTATGTATGTATTCAATTTTAAGGATTGCTTGTAGAGTCATTTTTACGTAACACTTTCATAGGCAATAGGAGGGATATTTTATACAAGCAATGCTATTGATATCAATCAGTAGCATTCTTAAAATACAGATTGAAGACATCATTATGTTCACTGTGTCTTTGTGATGTAGCTCTTGAAAACAAAAAGTTGCTCTCTAGTTAGTTTAAAAAAACTGTGGAGATTCATCCCATTTGTAGAAAAATGCAATTTCTTGTTCTTCAGGGATGATTTTCTTTAGTAATATTGCTACCCATTCACTTACAGAAAAAAAGTCTTAAAAAACAATGAAGTCACAACGCAAGGCCACTTGCTTTCCAGCAGAAGTAGAATTTTGAAGTTAGAAAATGTGGATGACATAGGTAATAGATAAGCTATTTTCCAAACCTTTGATGAAAACATGTTTATTGATAGATGAATATGACCCCTTTTGGCACCTATATGAGTGCATACAATGATATTTATTTAGCTCAGAACTATGTAATTAACTAAATCTGCTGCCAAAATCCACCAAAAACAAATAGTAAAGGTAATCATGAGACTTCAGAAGTAAGAACTCTTATTTCTTTCCCACTGCTTTCATCTATTTTGAAAATAACCAAAACATCTTTGAAAGATTCTTTGTAATTTATATTCTGTTCTTTCAGTCTTGGAGAAAAGGCAATATTGCCATGACCCTCTTTGCAATGGTGAAAGCTAGATTATTTCTATATAAAAATACAGATTTGAAGTCCCAGGCACTAGAAATAAATATTTTAACTGAAAATGTTGAGACTATATAACTTGAAGCACAAACTTTCTAATGCAGACAAACTGGGCTGTGCTAAAACAATTGTACAGAAAGGAACACATGAAACAATAAGAATCTAGTAGGAAGAGTATATAGAAACTATCAAAAAGGTGTTATTTTAGACAAAAACTATTATGTACAGATATTATGTCATGTCTGTCAGAGTATAAGGCATTCAGATGCTTATAATGTCACAGTCATACTGCTAATAATTGGGGCTATATATTCAGTAAGAAAACACAGTTTATTTGTTGTTTAAGCAGTTAATTCTTTTTCGTGAATCCCACCCACTATTCTGTATAAAAATACAATTCTCTAAAATGTGAATAATTTCTATATTGCAATGACTTTCCATGCTTCTCTAGGAAAGCTCCTTCCAGCATCAATAAAATACCAAATATTTTGTATATATACACAGCAATTTTCACAGATTTACTTGTATCACTTTTCTTTCAGCCCTTAACCAAGCAAAAATTATTTAAAGCTTGAAGTATTACATTCCCAAATGTAGTCTTCCAGCACAACCTCCCTCTCTTACAGTCACCCTTTCAATGTCTTTCTAAACCAAACTTTCCTAGTTTCTGAAAATGACAGACTATATGTTATATATAATATTCCAATCCATATAGGCCTGAAAATGGATGTATGAAACTACAATAAATGCAGTAGCTGCAACCGAATCATTCCAAAACTTTAACCAGGTTAAAACTATCGTTACAAATAACAGCATGTAGGACTATGACCTCGATATTAATGTGGTTTCTTACCCGTGATTTCAGAATTGTAATAGGTTTGATACTGATACAGATGTAAAAAGGACACTACCTGACCTGACTGACAGTGCAGGGTCTAAGGACTTGTCTGGGCTTGTTTTGGCCTGAGCTGGTTTCAAGGTTTTCCACCTGTGATAGCAGCTACCTAATAATCAGGTAATATTGCTCAAATCTATTTTGGCGTGATTTTGATTTGTAGTAATAATAAGTATTTAATCTGCATAAAATTGAATTGTTTACTCCAGAGTGAAACGTGGTAGGAAAAAAGTGGATAATATCACGGATAGTATCATGAGGTTCTCATCTGTAAATGCAAATTGTAGCAGTCAAGCAATTATCTCTACTAATGGGCAGTGTTGTGAACTAGGTAAAACTGAATTTAGAGATAACAAGAGAAGAGAAAAATGGAATAACTGGAGGTCAATGAAAAGACCACAAAAACAGGCTGCACTAGCAAAACATAATAATTATTCTCAGTGCAACAGAGACATTTTGAACCAAAGGTGTCACCAACAAAGTGATTGGAAGGGTTAGGAATGACAGGCTTAGAGCCAGGTTCTACTGTTTCCTGGACTGCTGTTATACACAGCAGCATTTTGAGCAGGTGTAAATCGTTATATCTACATGATTTTCTTTTATTTTGTCCTACCTTCATCAGTGTAACTTTGAAAACTAAATTTTAAACACACAAGAAAGAAAGTTAAGGTAGGGTAAGAAAACTGCAAGTTGGACCAGAAAAGTGTGCCAATGATTCTCTCAGACCAAAGTTGATGATGTCTCACAAAATAGCCATGGCAAAACGTCCTAATTACAGAAATTGCTAGTTTAACAATGCTTCACAGCTAATCTGGTAGGATATGTACACAAGAAAACATTAGATGTTTTCTCTGTGGTGCTGTATCTATGCTATCTCTTACTGGCAGGTTTTTGAGTGGTAGAAAATCATGAAGAGGATTGCAATTGTTCTGTTTCTTTTTTCCTTAGCCTTTACCTTTCTCCTCATTTCTTGCATTTTTCTGAGTGGGCTTGCCATGACTCATGTTGGCTTGAGTACAGCATATGAGACATTCATATTTCTCACATACAATGGGATACTTCCTCTGATACTTTTGATATCTTTAAAGATTTAATTTCATAGTTATAAAGCTGTAGTGGACACAGTTCATACCTTCATTAAAATTTTCTCAAAGATTGATGCTAATTTTGGTTTCAACCTAATTCTAATTAAGTAAAATGTTGAATCATTTTTTTTCTAAAATGAAAAATTTAAGAGCTAATTAAAATTATCAGGATCAGAATATTCATCCAGATGAAAATGGTACTTGTAATTTATACTTCAGTTGATGAAAGAAGCAAAATTTCTTAGGTAACTGTCATATATGCACAGTTGTATCCCCACTCACACATAAAGTAAATTGAGATGCTTCATTAACACTTAACTCTAACAATGTTTTGTCTATCATTTCTTGCCCCAGCATCTCAGTCTTTTACCAGTTGTTACCATGATAACATTTCCACCAGCAATCTGTGTCTATAAATAGGCTTGCTTGGAGAGCTCTGCCAGCTACATTGCTGGGAAGCAAGACAATTTCAAGTTTATGTTGCTTCATCCAACAATATCAAATCCCATACTACCCAGGTTATTGTGGATTAATTTTTGAAATAATCAAATTTATTTCATTATTCAGTTCCTGATTTAGCAGACCTTTGAACTCTCTAGCTGCTGGAATTTTCTTGACAGGTGGAGCAGGCAGGAAAATTTTCAGGTGGCTTGGAGCTAGAGTTAGGACATCAATGAAAGGATGAACCTGGAATCCTTGATTACACAGAACTGGACGTTTCCACTAGATATCTGCTCTTCAAATTCTTGCTGGGCAGAAACTAATGGAATCCAAATAGAAGGAGAAGATTATTTTTCCCCTTTGTCTCTTAATCTTTGTTTCTGTGCCACTGTCAATAATATAAAGAAGAATGCGGGTTTCTATGTCCAGCATGGGAGTTTAAGAACATTTCAAGAAAAGTCATATTCTTGAAGCCAGGTGCATTTTTCTTTAAAATGAGTAATATACATTTAAGAAAGCATCTCTCCATATTAGTAGTATTTCCAAGTGGTGAAAAATATTTTAAGTCTTGCAAACAAGAGCAAATTTCTTCTGTTTAAAGTGCTGTAATAATGGTGATGCCATTATGACTCAGATACAGTAGTATTTCCACAGCATGTGACTTTCAGAACATTTTCCTTCTTATGACGATTTATGAGATATGGGAGTTACAGAGGTATCTTGCACTGGAGAACTCCCCTCTGAAGTACATGCACACATATAGGTATAAAGGAAAAAATTGCATAACATCAGAGACTTCATTTTGACAAAGGGACTAAAATACTTATTGCTCTAGCAAAAAAAAGGAAAATGATATCTTGATCAAAAGAAGCACTGAGGTTCCAGAATATAAATGCATTTATTGAGGAGGAGAGAAATGGACTTTAAGAGAAAAAACCTAACCCCAAACCAAAAAACCCAAAATAAAATAAGACTAAAAAGTCTTTTGTCTTAATGACATATTTATACCTTCAATTTTTTTTCTCTGATTTGGGAGAAAATTAAGGGTTTTCCTTTCTTATTTTTTCTGTGAAAAATCTGGGAAAAAATATTTCTGCCATTGTAAAGCCACACTTATCTGATAATACTCTCTATTATGAGTTCAGAGCACTCATTTCAAAAGACCTACTACAATAGAAATTGAACTTTTATCTTTGACAGCCTAAGTGAGTAAACACAGTCATTTATCATGAGCACCCAGCCTTGCAGTGCTGGAGGTTTTACAATTTGTACTGAATGATTAAAATATACATTGGACTAGATAGTCGTTACAAGACAGACAATTCAATCTTGTAGTTCTTATTTTCAAGAGAATAGAAGGGAACTGATGCTTGAGTTGCTTATCAGACTGCAAGATTAAGACATAAATACTCTAGAAAAATGGTTAACATTATGGTTAGAGCGTACTGGAGGCTTCACTTCAAATTCCTATTCTAAACTGAGTTTCGAAGGCAGTTTTTTAAGTTATGTATTCCCCTCTTTGGGTGATGTTGTGGCTACCTAATGAATATTTGAACAAGATATCTCCATAGAAGTTCATCTAGACCATGCATCCAATGTGCTAAGCAAAATGTTTTACCATAAATTAAAAATGTGCCTGACTGTCCCTACTTAGTTTGAGATGTATTCATGGACAATCAGTTCATGAGTGAGATACTGTTGCTAACATCACAGAAAAAGAATTGTCAGAATAATGCAGCATGAAACTGTATAAAGTTTTGTAAATGTTCTGGATAGTGTCCTCCATCTGTAAGACTGCAAACACAAGGACAGCAATCTCATTCCTTAGAATAAACTAGGGTATGCCTTCACCTTCTTTTGCTCAGAAAACTAGTAGGAATTCTAGTGGCTTTCTGCTATTTAGGGATTCCCCTTTGTTTGGGGAAAAAGTCCCCAGGGCAAGGGAAAGTACTTTTATCTCAGCTTTGTGTCAACAGATAAACACAGTACATCACAAATATCTAGGGCTAGTCTGGTTAAAAGAAATATTTTTTTATAAATAATTCTGGCATTGTGTCAAAAATAAATTTTTAAATAAGTGTTTTTTATGTTTCTTCATTTAAACCCATTGAAAAAAAAAAATCAGAGTTATCATTATAGTATAAAAACAGAACAACTTTTAACCATAATTTTCTTGCCCTTTCATTTGATTTTGATGGTATATATTAACAGAGGAAAACAATGTTCTGACCACAGAGGAAAATAATGTTTTGACCATAGGCATGCGATTTCTTTACCACATTATTATTTTATTATTATCATTATTATTATTATTACTGAAAAGAGCAAGGTTTTATTTTCCTTCTTGCTTATACCACTGTAAATCAAACTCCTGCTTTTTTAAAACAAAATTATTGACCTCTTCGTTTTTGTATTCATAGCAGACATGCTTCCAAGTCACTATAATGCTATTGTTAGCTGTATGATTTAAAATACAGTGACAGGAAAACACTGAAATTCAGAGTGTGTAATGCATGTGTTACAGAGAAGCAAATGACATTGGGTATAGCCCTCAGTATCACCCCCACAGTAATGGAATTGACTGATTGCTTATTGTCATGCTTACAACTGCGCACAGAATGCAATTATCTATACAAAGCTTTTGGGATTTGACGTTGCAAGCGGAATAAATAATATTTTTTTATAGAAGCAAATCATAGAACTCACTGACAAAAGTTTCAGCACCCAGACTTAAAATTAACTTCCTAAGAGAAATGAGACAAAATAACTGTGCATGCCTTGCTCTCTCAAATAACAGGAAAAGAGGCAAGGAAAAATTTTTTTAGAAAAGCTCATTATTACATTCACATTGTTCAGTGACTTTGGTATAGAAAGAAAAAAAAAAAGATGATAGAAACCAGCAAACAAACCCACAACTTGTCCAGGCTTTCAGTTTATTCATTAAGTACTTGATATAAAGAACTGTGAAGTACTGTATTAACACTGGATTGAGGCAAGCAATGGAAACTGAATCTCAGTTGAGACTTACAAACTGCTAACATTCCCTCCCCAGACAACAATTAGATCTTTAAATCCTATATTTCCTACAAGGAATTTAATCTGACCTGTAAGTAAAATTGGTAAAAGCTCTCTTCTTTCTGAGAAATTTCAAAACAAAAAAAAATCCAATTACTCATTCTATTACAGTTTAATGCACATTACATGAAAAATACTAGATAGACAGTTCTGAGCAGTGCATGGTAAGAACACTGAACCTAGTGGCTATGTTTGATAAACAGATTCATTTGGTGAATGGGAGAACTGGGAAATCTGGGCTATTTCAAATAGCTTTGGAATACCTTTTTTCTCTTTGTTCAATTCTGAAATAGGTCGGAGTCGTGAAAGGTCGTGCACATAATCATGATGTCTCTCTAGCTATTCAGCAATCTGACAATAGTGATTCCATTTTGGATTTTATTCTGAAAGTGAATCTAAATCCTTGTTAAAATGGGGCCAAAGAGAAGGGCTTCTTTCTGTTCCTAGGCATATGATATATGAGTAATGTCCACAGAGGTTACTTTGTACAGGAGGAAGAAGGCAAGAGTGTTTTTGTTCCTGTCCCTGGCTCCGGGTCACATTTTATCACATAGTTTGGTTTTGTCACAGAAAATATACAGGTAGGACATGATATAACACTATGTGAAAAGGTGTGATAAAACGCAGTGATACAACATAGTTACAGTGAAAACCATCAAAGAACATTACATGTTCTGCAAACACCAGTTTACTTATATATAACACCTAATCAGCTAAAAGTAGTTATTTCTAATTCTCCAGATCTCTTGGCCACAGGTAACTGGAAGCCTGTTAAGTATTGCTCTGAAAGTGCCAACAATGGAGAACAGCCAAATGGCTTGGACTTTTCACACCTGCTAGTAGAATTTTAAAGAACAGAGATCCTCAGGGTTTTGTTTTGTTTGTTTGTTTAATTGTAGTTTCTGTTCTATTTTTTGTTATTTAGATAAATGATGAATATAGACAACTCACCCTCAATATTATGGATTTTATCATGCATTCAATTTGATTTTCTATTTTTCTTCACCTGTAGCAATAAGCACAATGTTTTGAACAGAAAAGAATATATTTTTTAAGTAAGCTTCAAGCTTGGCTTTCATATGCAGAAGATAGTTATAACTTTACAAGCACAATTTACAAATATTATTCTGTCATCAACATGGTACATAAATAATCATTTTAATTGCATACACTTGTGTGCAATTATTTGATAATGTGAAGGTTTTGAAATGTTTTGTTACACTGGCAATGAGAAAATACAAAAATCCCATGCTAGCTGTTTCAATAATGAGTTGGGGCTTCTTTATTTAGAAATACAGATGTTTTTTTACAGAACTCTCAATAGAAAAAAGTCTGCAAGTGGATCATTTCATTTCTCATTTTGTAGAGTAAAACACACTGGAAGACAATACTCCGATGAAGACCACTACAACGCTACATTAGTAACATACTGCAGGTGTTCAAGGAGGTTTACTTATTTCAGTGTTGTTTGCTGTGAGGGTGGAGAGAATAAGAATGAAGGCTGCTTGAATTTAGGGAAGGAAGGAAAATCACTGTGGGAAAATTTTTTGTCTCGAGAGTATCAATTCAAATCAGTTATTTAAATTATCTTTCACATTCTGTTGTTGGTTTGTTTTTTGTTTGGTTGGTTTTCTTTCTTTGAAAGATTCTAGAGAAAACAAAAAAGTTTCTTTACTGGAGAAAATTTGTTTTCATGCCATCTGTAGTCAAGGATAAAAAAAGTTACTAAAAAGTTAATGAGCTTCTTTTTGTGTGAAATGTCAGTGAATATTGCTGATTCAAGAAGTTCAGAAAAGCTTCAGGTGATTACGATGTTTGACTATCTGCTCTGGAGGCCTTTCCAAGATTAGTAGAATGAAATCCTTTGATGATGCCCACTTGTTTACATGGCATCCAAAACTAGCACTAGAGGTCTGCAACTGAGAATAGGTATAAAGGAATTCATCCAGCAACATCAGTCAGTGTAGTTCTTATCTATCTGTTTATGTTTATTACTTGACAAGTAAGATTGTCAGTTCTTATTTCAGGGAGAATAATATTTTTCTATACCTCACAAATGCATGCTAAGCGAGTATGTATTGGTTTGGTTCTGTATTAATCTCTCTAGATCTGGGCTCCCCAGTACTAGAAGGACATCAAATGGACTAATGGGAGCAAGTTTAGAAGAGGACAGCAAATCCAGTAGAGACCCACCAGGATAATGAGGGGCAGAAACATAAGGCATGCAAGGAGAGTCTGACAGCTGAGTTTGTTCAGTTTAGAGAAGGCTAAGAGGGGGTTTCTCTGCTCTCATCAACAATCTAATAGGAAGATATACAGGACACCAAGCTAATTTCCTCTTGGAGGTGCACAACAAAAGGATGAAAAGCAAAGACACAAGTGCATAAAGAAAAAAAATCTAGTTGTATATATATATATGCATATATATCCAACTAGATAAATCCCAACAACAAAATTAATGGCTTATTTAACATTGAAGTTAGCTAAGATTTGACCGGGAGGTTGGACTAGATGACCTCCAATGGCCCTTTTCACCAAAAGTATTGTGTGAAATCTGTTTTAAAAAATTGAAATACAACACATACACTGTGAAGGCATCTTAGTGTTTGGGAAGTGTTCATGTCTGCTTAATAAATTACGTTTCACCCTTGTACTGTTGAGACCCCCAAGTAATCCAAAATGGGGTTTTTTTTTCATGTTTTATTGTGCATAGGTGAATCCTGTATAACTGCCTTTGAACATCACAATATGAAAATGGAGAAACCATAGCACTGGCATAACTCTTTCTGAATTCCTGATTCCAAGAGATTGCAAATTTCACTTCTGTAAGCACTATTCATTGTGAACCTTGCTTCTAGAACTAGATAATTTGTTTTTTATATTGCAGTATTTAACTGTGCTTAAACTCCTTATTCAAAAACTTATTCTACTGGAACTGAGTTCTAGGCCTAAAAGTATACAAACTGTGGAAATATTCTATTTTAGACTGCTGTACAGATGATCTTGAAATTATCTCTACCATGTGCTGTGATTTAATCCCAGCTGGCAACTAAGAACCAGACAACCACTCATTAACATCCACCGTAGTGGGATGGGAAAGAGAATCAAAGGGTAAAAATAAGAAAACTTTTCGGTTTAGATAAAAACAGTTTATTAGTGATAAAGGCAGTTTAATACGTAGAGGAAAAGCTGCAAACACAAGCAAAACAAACCAAGGAATTCATTCACTACTTTCCACCGCAGGCAGGTATTCAGACAGCCCCAGGAAAGCAGGGCTCCATCATGTGTAATAGTTACAGGGGAAGACAAAACCCTATAACTTCAAACATTCCCTCTTCCTTCTTCTTCCCCCAGGTTTATATGTTAAGCATGACACCATATGTTGTGGGATATCCCTTTGGCCAGTTGGAGTCAGCTGTCCCAGCTGTGTCCCCTTTTAGCTTCTTGTGCATCCCCAGCCTTCTCGCTGATGGGGTGCTGTGAGGAGCAGAAAAGGCCTTGGCTATATGCAAGCACTGGCCAAAACTAGCACACCATGGCACAATATAGCTTCATAAATTTAAAACTTTTTTGATATGATCTTCAAAAACAAATTTGAGGATGATTCTTGGGGAGATCTGTAAATGGAGCAACCCACATTCCAGAAATGCCTGGAAGTCCTTAAATATTATGATATTATGGCTACTCATTGAGAAAGCCGACAATGGCCTTCTTTTAGTATTCCAAAAGAAATTTTGTTTTGAAAGATGACTGCTCACTTTCAGTTTTTTGTCTGAGAACCTTAAATTCCAAGACATATGTTAAACAACCATCTTTAATAGTTTATAATAAGATATTCCAAGTTATGAGTACCATAATTTAAGAGGTTTCTTGCCATAATTCATTACCATGTACACAGTGTGGCTGAGACAACTTACTCAGTTCTATGGTTTTGAAAACCATTTTTAAGGGGAAATTTAATTAAAAAATAAATAAAAGCTATAGACATAGCAAAATTATCTATATCAGCCAATATCACCATGAAAGAAAAAAAAACCCTCTCACTTTGACACTCATGAAAAATAGGTGGGTTTTGCAAAAGGTCCTAAAATGCACACATTCAGGAGGCTAATGAGTATGCAAAAGTATTTCTGAAAAGGAGATCCTTTCATGACCTCCATTAAATGAAGCAAGCAATGTACCAAAAATGGTGATAATTTTAATGCTGTACCTGGTGAAAGAGTAAATTCTCTTAAAAAAAATATGTAAAATTATTGAGGAAGAGATTTCAAAAGGGTCAAAGTCCAGATACGTGGTTTCTGTTGAAAGGCAACATTCTAATTTTTTTTGTGGATTCAAAAATCAACACTTCTGGGAGCACTGGGTCAAAAACAATTAACTTTCAAAAACTATGAAGAGAGTAAGTTAAGTCATTGTGGATGAAAGATTACAAGTATGATCCCCTCAATAAATTACAGCAGCTAATAAACAACCATTCTGAATTTTTCCTAGAAATATTTGAGATCGGTTCTGTGTTGATCATTAACCTAGAAATAAAGTAAGCAAACATGACTCCAGTAAGATCTGTATCATAAAGGAATTCTCACAATTTGCAGGCAGGTAGATTAAAGAAGAAGGAAAGGGGAAACAAAAAGGAAGAGAATACTTGGCCAGTACTTCTATACAGTTTGCCAAACACTACATAAAAACGTAACCAGATATCTACATTTCATTTTTAGAGTGAATTTTCAAATTCTCATTCACCAGTGAGGCTAATTTATTAATTTCCTTGTAGTCTTTTCCATTCTACCATCTGTTGGTTTGGTAACTTTCAAAGAGTTCTAGCTACCAGCTATGGATCAACTCCTACTAGACAATGGATGAGAATGTGAACAGCACCAAATAAACCTCATGAAAAAAATATTCAATTTGAAGGTCCCTGTCTTTGGACGTATAGTGAAGGTATTGGTCTGTGGTGTGACCAAGAACCCAGACAAAGAGGAAAGAAGAATTTTCGTGGGTGGCATTCAGAAAGACCCTGAGTGAAGAAAACCAGTCACCAATTTACATGTCATGAAAACGTCTGTCTTTTAAAATTATTTAGTGCACAAACAAACTTCTGAGTACCTCTTTAAGCAGAAATGAAATTAATAAAGACTATTTCTGCTGTAACAGGCACTGTTGACTCATCCTGATTGTCAGTTGTTATATACATGAAAAGTAAAAAGTTTTTTCTCCATTGGTCCAAGCTTCTGACATCTGAGGAGTTATCTGACATGAACTGTAACTATTATTAATGTCAAAGGACCAAAATTTAAATTATCATTTAATGTTGTCTGGCATGGGAGAAGACATAATTAAATTCTAAACAAGTAATGTCACATTCTGTGAAATGATTGCTGCTTGGATAGCATCAAAAACCCCCCAAAGAGATGCTACATTTCATACAGAGAAAGAGCTGGCAAATAAATCAGATGTATTTTTGTTAAAATATTACATAAAAAGAAACAACCAAATAAACAAAATCCCCAACCAAACCCTCTTTCTTTTTTTGCCAATTTTCTTCTTCAGAAAAAAAAAAAAAAGGGCTGAATCTGAAGTACATATCAAGAGTTCAGTAGGACTCCTCATTTACGTAAGAGGGCTCTCTAAGATAACAGTAAGATCTTGTCTCACATTGAAGTATAATTAAAAATAATGACAATGTTCAGGACAAATAAATATGGAAAATTATGCCAAACTAGTTAAGGCCTTTGGTGTAAACAGAGCATTGACACCCTCTGTGTTAGAGTACACTTATGCTGAATTCTTGTTGTTAATGATTTGATAGTTTATACATTATCCAAACAATAAACAGTACACTAATTCTGAAACTGTCAATTTGTAGGTGTCCAATAAAACACAGGTTGGGTCACATATTTAAATCCCTCAATAAACAGCTCAAGAACTCTTGGAGAAAGAAGTAGGAGACCTTGATGGAAAAAATCCAAATATTTGAACATGCAGAATTTCTCAGAAATAGATTAATTTACATTAAATACAATATAAGTAATATATTTGCTCCACTGGCTGAAAATGGTCATATGAAATATTTTACTAATTTGTAAATTGTACTAATTTGTTCTAATTTCTTCTTTTGATAACATTCTTTGATACTATTTTTGTTATCCTGGACAAAAAAGGATAATTCATTGTTAATATAATGGAATAATTTAGAAGATTATACTTATGTTTGCAGATAGATTCAGTTATAACACCTTGCATAATAGGATGTCTTAAAACCAGAATTTTTTTTGTTGCTATCATGACTTTTTGACCACCGCAGCTCTGCATCAGCATTTCAGCTCAATACGTCTTAGTGGTGACTTCAATTACAGTTAACATGTCCTCATTATGCTCAGAACATCGCTGTCAGAAATACTTTTCGGTATAACAAGACTAAATTCATTTAAGCATTTTGTTAGATCTGGAAACAAGCACCTATATATGAAAAAAATAAAAAGGATAATATGTTTTCAACCAAGGTTCATACAGTTAAAGGGAAGTTTCTTCAGGGTACAAAAATATTATGACCCTGAGTCAGAAAAGAATCTGGAGAGCACATAAATCTATTTGCACTGAAATTTTTGTTAGAAAATTTTCCAAAAGACCATCAGGTTAAGACTAAGGATTAAGTAAATCAAATGTTAAATACAAAATTCACACCCCGTACCTTCTGAGATGCCCAGTCCAATAGACATTCTCAGCATCAATGCTGAAAGACTGAGATGTGTATGTAGAAAAAGAAGATAAAGTACCTTTGTATAGCAGCCTCTGGGTAGACATTTTCCACAGAAAAAAACTGGAGAGTATCTTCAAGAAGAATATATGCAAAGGTCCATGAACCACTTCTGGAAGAATTACCTGCTTACCAAATTATTGCATTTAAAGGAAAAAAAACAAACAACCCACCCTATGTCAAGCTCTGTAATCAAAAACCAGCTATACATTTTTTATAGAAATAATTTATGCAAAACAGCTATTAGATCCATAATTATAGTCATATAAGAAAGAAACAACAGAGAAAGAGGCCCAAGAACACATGGCTGGAACACAAATGTAATTACAATCAGCTTTTATTTGTCAGACTTAGAAATACAAAATGTGCATTCACAAAAATAATCATAAACCAAAATGTCCCAGGGTTCCACTCAATTTTGCTCTATTTCTTTCTTAGGAACACATAGAAATGAAGAAAAAATAACTCAAAACCAGAAAATAAGTTAAAAATGCTGTAAAATATAAATAATGTATTTGAAACATTCAGTTGCTGACCCAGTCAGGTTTACTTAAAGCAAAATACCATCTCCTGCATATCCAATTAATGGTTGCCATGGTAAATGAGAGTTCCCACCGTACTGCCTTATAGCAATATGCATGGCAGTTGCAAGTATATCACTCAGAATATTTCCGTAATGATATTAGCTGATCTATCAGCATCAGACAATTAATTTTGTGAAGCATCTGGTGTTCAGTATTCCTCCTCATAAAAATTAAATACAAACAATCACATATCACATGGAAATGGATTCCTTTATACATCAATAACCTACTTTCTCTCATTAAATATTTTCTTAACAATTAGATTAGGACGGAAGACAGATTTTGGTAATTTTTCTGTATAAAATGGCCATTGACCTTCACAATATTTAAATTTCATAATAACAGCTAGCTGTAAAATGTGTTCTGATAAAGAATACGTAGCGTAAAAAAATGTTTCATTAATAATCCCATACTGGCTTGTAAATGTGGTCCTCAGTGAAATACCTCATTTTATCTCCTTCTTTAAGAATTTTCTTTCAGGATAATGGCTGGATAAGGCAGAACTTAGCACTGCCAGATTTTTATGAAATAAGACAAGTTTGCTGCACCCCTCAAATTACATGTTAATAAAGGAGCCTTTTAGAGGAGAAGTAAGTACTAGGCTGAACTTCTTCCTATGATTTGAATACAGGTATCTTTAAATTATTTGTAATCCAGGGCTCAAAACTTTCCTTCAGAGATGTTTTAACAGTTTTCTTTTAAGCAACACATTGTGGTCATTTCTATAGTCACTGTCTGTCTCACTGTGCAGTCCAATCTGGAGAGATAGCTGCCTCCAGGGCACTGGTCTCTTCTCTAGGCTATAATCTCACCTTTTAGTGGAACCCATTTTCTATTCCTGTGAAGCTGGGTTTTGTGTTGAAATGAATCCTGAAAGTAACTTGCTCTAAAGAGAACCAAATAAGATCAATCAAAAAATCCTCTGTTTCAGAGAGGCTGGGATCAGGGAGTTTAAGGTTCTTCCAGTAAAATGGTTTCTGGGTTACTGGACAGTGATAGTTTGAATTCTGGGAGAAGGTACTAGACCGTTAGGAGATTTCTTGTCTTTGAAGAGAGGAGCTCTTTTTCAGCTTAACCATTCAGTGAAAATGTCTTTTCAAAAGAAACCTTTGTCTTTGAAATGACTTCAGTCTCCAATAACTGAATAAGGAATCTAATTAAGGGGAAAAAATAGCAGAGTGATGTTGATAAAGAGCTAAGCTTAGGAAAGAACTCCTACTGAAGGATCAATAATGAAGCTGAAGGACTGGTAAAGTAAGAGTTGGAAAATTATCATTATTCATACCATCACTACTAGTAATACTAACCCTGTTATTTTAGCACTTTGTCTTTTTTTTATAAATTTTAAGAAACAGGCATCATGCATGTGTATACCAAACAGTAATCATGCAGTCTCCAAATGCAAACTTCAGAGCTGGTCATTTTTATTCTTTGAGAATAGGTTCTTTTGTCTAGATTCCGGTTTGGGTTTTTTTTCCTTGTTTGCTGTTGTTGGGTTTTTTGTGGGTTTTTCTGTGTTTTGCTGTGTTTTGTCCCCCCTCCATATCCACAGTATCACTTTAGTAGACAACTTGAAGTGTAGCTTACATCGGAAAATATGATTAATTTTTTGCACATATCTAAGGCCAATCCTATGAAAAAGTTGAAAATTAGGAAAGAAGCCTTAAAGCAGTTCACTTTGGTATTAAATGCTTATTAATAGTAGCACAACCAACTCATTAAATAATCACAATCCATTTAGAGAGAAGAAATAAAAAGCTAATTCAAGACAATGCAATATGATTTGATCTTTAGATAGAATTTTAACTAGTCATCTGTAAAAGAGAGCAAGCCAACAAGCAAAATTAAGGTTCACTGCACATATTCTGATTCATAGCATTGACCTTGAACATAACTAAATCTGAAGCTGGCTGTAGGCAATGGAATTAGCTGAAAAATCTGGAATTATTCTCAGCACATTCAACACAAAATTTTGCAATGCTTTTGTTTTAGTCTTTTGGCACACACGGTAACCAATAGCGTCATTTAGAAATATTCAGCGGTTTGATGGATCAGATTTTTTTTTTAAGTGAATGAAACTAATTTTACTTGCAGTAACTTCTACCACACCAGCTGTTACTGTTATCACTGCTATCATCATCATCATCATTATCAGCATAACTATAATTACATTTAGAAAGATATATCAAGGGAATGCAGCAGTGAAAACATGAAGTGGCAGAACATGGGGCTATCCTTTGTTTCTCAGTCTTAACTGTATTGCTGTACTGCAGTCTGCATTGCTCACTACATCAGGTTTTTTAGTGTCCTTTGATTATTTTTTTTTGCTAGTCTTAATGGTGATTTCTTGTGTTCCTCTCATGAAAGGTACAAATAAACAACAATAAATTATCTGTTGATATTTTCTACACAATGTCTAGAATCACTTTTGATTATATAAGTAGTCTCAGTGAATTTTTCCTTTCATTAAAAGGGAACACCTGCAACTCAGCAGCTCCTCCTATTATTTCCATGTAATTTATCTAGGTAAATACACATTAAAAGCCAAATACAGAAATAGGAAAATAAAGTCTATTACACTGAATACTGATTGCTTACTTATCAAGTACTAGATGTAGTAATATGGTCAGATGTCCATTTAAGTCCAGATATCCATATAATGTGATCAAACTACACTGAATTGAAGAGAAACTGTGGAAAGAGAAAGGAAGGGAAAACATAACATTATTCTGCTGTTTATCTCACATACAGTAGTTCTATGCATGTAATCAGCTGTCCATTTATACCTGGGTAATGTGAAAGTAGCTACAAAACCATCACTGAAATTCTCGTCTCTGAACTCTTAGATTTAAATGTCACTACAAATGTGAATTTAGCAGCGTACTGTCTGAGACCCGGATTCTCATTGTCTCCATGAGAAACATGAACATGAGTGTATGCCACTAAAAAAAAAAGGGACACAGAACACAAAATTCAGTCTCTTGGTCTGGCTTCACTCTCCACATTTTATTTCTGAATATTAAATGATTGGCTGAGTCAAAATTATTGCAGTCCTGGAGGAACATTATAAGATCCTCTGCTAATTTTGTAAACTTCAAAAAATTTGGGAAAGTTACTACTTGCCAATCACACAAAGATCTACATTAAAGAAAAAAATATTTGTAAAGGTTAACACTTCAAATAATCACCCTGCCACTTAGTTAGAAAAAAAAACAAAAAAACAGAACAAACAATACCCCTCCTTCCAATCAAATCTGATATTCAGCTAATATTTCGTAAATACAACAGCCGTAGTAGGGTCCAGTCAAAGCACCAGAACGCTATGGAAGTACATGTTTGTTTCTAGAGACAGGACTAAATTTGCATTTTATGAAACATCAAGATTTAGTGTTCTCGTGGTTTAAGCCCAGTCAGCAACTCAGCCATGCAGCCACTTGCTCACTGCCCCCCCCTCCCCCCCTTCCTCCCACCTGCTCCCAGATGGATGGGGAGGAGAATCGAAAGAATGCAACTCCCACAGGTTGAGATAAGAACAGTTTAGTAACTAAGGTATAACACAAGTCACTCCTGCTACCACCAATAATAATAATGATAAGGGAAATAACAAGGGAAGAGAATACAACCATTCACCACCCACCAACCGATACCCAGCCCGCCCTGAGCACTGATCTAACCCTGCTGGGTAACTGCCCTCAGTTTATATACTGGGCACGATGTGCTGTGGTATGGAATACCTCTTTGGTTAGTTTGGGTCAGGTGTTCTGTCTCTGCTTCCTCCCGGCTTCCTCTCCTCCCTGGCAGAGCATGAGACACAGAAAGTCCTTGGTCAGACTAAAGATTACTGAGCAGCAACTAAAACCATCAGTGCTATCAGCGTTTTTCCCACGCTGAAAGCTAAAACCACAGCACTGCACCAGCTACTAAGGAGAAAATATGACTGTTACTGCTGAACCCAGGACAAGTGTGTAGTCTTTTATGAGTCTGAAGATCTAATACTTATACAGTCCTTGTTTAGACCTCAGGGATAAGAACGTTATAAAGAGGCAGGCTATCTTCTAGCACTGTCATCTTCTGTTCCCAGATTCAGATAGCTGAGACAACAGAAAAAAAAAAAAGAGTAAGTTGTTTTGAGTCTTCATGAACTCCAAGGCAAGGCAGAACTTGAATATAATAAGCAGAGGTATTATTGAGTCAAAACATCTCTTCATATCATTTTTGAACAAACACATTCTTCACCTAGCACTCTGCAGTTCTATAATGTAAGCTTCAGATGTAAAATTATAAAGTTATTTATTTTTACATTTGAATGACTGTTTAATGTTTAACTATATTCCCACTAAAAAAGGGTGAAGTTAAAAAGACCAAATATTATGATAAAGTACTATAATTTCACTTATTTTATTTCAAATGTAAAAGTACCAGTTGTGGGAATGAAACTTCAAGTTAACCCCTGAGAGCAACAAATGCAGAAAGGTTGTCAAAATATAAGAACATTAATCAAAAATAGCTTTTATAGCTGAATATAGCTTTTAAGCTGGTGAAGTCTTTGTTTCTACAGATTGACAAAGTCCCTATTTAAACATTAAACAGCACAAATGCTGACAAAGACCATGCACATCTGACCTTCACTGATCAGAACAGAAAATGTTTTCTTTTAATACCTCAGCTTTTATTCTGTAATGCTTTTTGTATAAATTTAAAATATAAAGTGCTCATGTGCTGAGGAGGTTGAGTTGTATGTTTACACATTTTGTTCAAAGGCAATTAATTTAAGTAATCATTGTTAAATGCTGCATTGTTGGCCCTGGTTCTGTTTTACAGAAAATACAGATAATTAATCACCTGGCACACTTTTGCTCCTCTTTTACTCACCTATAATGAAATAGAATTAAAAGCTGCCTTAAGTCTGTTTACAGAAGGATACTGAATACAGTGATAGAGTACACCTAGATCATGAGCAATTGCAGTATGAAACCTAGAGCTGTCTATTACTATCTGTAGAGTAATAAATGAAAAATGTTCAAGGTTTCTCTCACTGAGTAGAAGAAAGTCCTCCTCCTGTTCTTTTCATTTCTTCCTTGCCCTTTTTTGATTATCTCCTTACAGCCTCTAGGGCATTTCCCACTGCCAAAAATTAAAATATACCATTATTTATAGCATCGGAGGGAAAAAAAAAAAGAAAAAGAAGACAGGAACTCTTATGCATACTAATGTATTTGTTTCATTTAAGCCTTTTCTGATCATTCCCTAAAATCAAATTTTGCTACATGAGTTAATGCCTCACTAATATGAGGAATGTCTCCTATATTGCTACAACCCCTTCGTTATGTGAATTGTCTGGTCTTCAGAAAACTCTTTTGAGGATCCATTTTTATTCTGTACTTAGTTAATGAACTTATTGTTAATAGGCAGTTAAAAATCATTTAAATATGAATTACAAATAATGCTAGTAAATCTAATAAAAAGAACCAAAAAGGTTTTCTCTAAAAATGAAAAAATCGATAAGAAGGTGACTGGCCTGAGTGGTTCATCCATCTATTAACATCTGGATAATACCCCAAATGGGTCCACAAATTGATTTGCCAGCAATGACTTCCCAAACTAATCTGATTGAATTCAAAGAGAGAAAAATTAAAATGAATGAAGGAAGAAGTGAACTATCTGTGTTTAATTTTCAGTTTCATCAGAAATCGATTAGCTAGCTGACTCTGGGTCCAAAAGAATTAATTATACTCAGTCTCCGGTATAATTAACAGCACTATGGCCATCTCCCAAAATATTCATTAAACAGTCAGGAACAATATGAAATTCAAATTAAAATTGGAAAAGAGATTAAACAGAAGTAGTCATCTCTAAAAGGAATCATGCTACATCTGAGATGAAATCATTTAAGCAATACAAAATATGGAAATATATTTTGTCTTACATTTAATTATCATTAATTCCAGCACTGCAAGCTGGCAGCTATTTTAGGCTCATTAAAAAGACTAAAATGAGCTGGAATTTTAATTTAAATCAATCCTCATTGGAATAATGGGAATATGATTCAAGCTTACAGGGAGTTTAGTTCTAAAATCCAAGTTTTCTTTTAAATTCTAAGTTTAATAGAAGAAATTTGCATTCTGCACCACATCTACAACGAATATTCAAGAAAACTCTATGAAATAGGCACCTAGATGGGAATTGAAGGAGGGAGAAGATGATGATGTATCTTAAATATATGTTTTGGAATCCTTGTTTTCCAAATTTCCCAAACT
This sequence comes from Neopsephotus bourkii, assembly GCF_033783945.1. Classification (NCBI taxonomy): domain Eukaryota; kingdom Metazoa; phylum Chordata; class Aves; order Psittaciformes; family Psittacidae; genus Neopsephotus; species Neopsephotus bourkii. The sequence continues at coordinate 833,569 of NW_026901388.1, forward strand.
TAGTGTCTGTATCCTATTGAGCTAAATAATGATGCACTTTTCCATATTGAATTTCCTTGTGGATTTCTGCATGTAAAGTTTTTTTCAGCCCTTGAAATTTTACCTTGCTGTGTTTGATGCATTATTGTTCTGAATTTCAATAACATTTAGACAGTAAAAGCCAAGCTTCCTTGCGTTGAAATTTTCATGGGTTTACTTCAAGTATCGTAAACACTCTGATTCTATCCCTTTCTGTAGAAAATAATTGCAACAGAGCAAAACTAACATGACATTCTAAGTAAGCCATGTTGGTTATTTTTATGTGTTATGCCAATGGTTATATAGATTAAAAAAACGCAAGACCACATCAGTTAGGAAACAAAAATCCGTCTATGAAAATTGTCATTAATTCTCAAAATTAAGACTCCTATTATTTTACAATTTTTAAATTACTGTTTTCCTGAATGCACAAAAGGCAACTGCTCTCAATTCTTGATTCCTTATGCAAATATCATTTTTGCCTGCTATTGACACCTTCAATAAGGCTATAACAAAAATAAGTCTGGATTTAGAGTCAAAAAATAAAAAAAAATAAAATTAAAATATCTTCCCCCCACTCCTCCTTTCTTCCCAGGATTGACTTTATGCCTGATAGATTCTTATTCCTTTCTTCTCTGGCTGCAATTGGTATTGCACAGGTTTCTTTTCCCCCTGTTCTTAAATCTGTTTAGCAGAGGTGCTACCTCCATCACTGATGGGCGTGGCCTTGGCCAGTGGCGAGTCCCTCTTGGAGCTGGCTAGCATTGTCTCTGTTAGACACAGGGAAGCTTCTGGCAGCTTCTCACAAAAGCCACCCCTGTAGCCTGCACACTACCAAAACCTTGCCATGCCAATAAAAGTTCAGAAGCTATTTTGAAGATAATCTGCACTTGTCCTTGCACAGGTTTTTGTGTTTTCTGGAATATTTAAAAGAAAAATTATCTCTATTTAAATTTAGAAAACAAATAATAAAGTACATATTTTTATAGTCTTGCTCTTTGATAACTCTTTTCGTATATCTAAATGGTACTACCTATGCATTGCAATTACGGAGCACGGTGATGATGACAGTCTAGAAAAGAGGCAGAACAGCATATTTCTATGAACTTCTCTGTGTACAACATTCAGGGTTTTTTTTCAAAAAAGAAATGAAGGAACTAGCCAGGCAGAGGACACTGTATAGGGCAAGCAAAGTAATTTTGCTAACTGTAGGGCATGAGGGTAAGACAGTTAATCAGTTTGTGCTTCTATGGTTCTTTCAGTGAAAGTACTGTATTTACTTAGGCAGAGGGTTTTTTTCATCACAGATGTCCTGGGTTTAGCAGTGGCAGTCATTTTTTCTCTTTCTTGGTAGCTGGTGCAGTGCTGTTTTGACTTTCAGCTGGGAACAGAGCTGAAAAACAATGATGTTTTGGTTTGGCCAAGGACTTTGTGATCCTCATGCTCTGCCAGGGAGGAGGGAAGCCGGGAGGAAGCAGAGACAGGACACTTGACCCAAACTCACCAAAGAGGTATTCCATACCACAGCACGTCATGCCCAGGAGGGAACTGGGAGTTGCCCAGAAGGGCTAAGTGGACTGCAGGGTTGGAGGAGGTATCAGTCGGTGCTTGGTCGGGCTGGGGGGGGCGAGTTATCGGTCGCCTGGTGATGGGGTGTTGTATTCTCTTCCCTTGTTATTTCCTTTATCATTACTGCTATTGGTGGTAGCAGTAGTGATTTGTGTTATACCTTAGTTACTAATCTGTTCTTATCTCAACCCGTGGGAGCTGCATTCTTTCTGATTCTCCTCTCCATCCCTCCAGGAGTAAGGGGAGGGCAAGAAAGGGGGGGAGTGGGTAACAAGCTGTCTGGTTGGGTTAAAACCACGACAACAGATCACAGGCTCCAGAAGGCAAACTGCTTCAACAGAGACTTGCAAGAAAGCTCAGTTTGTTAGGTATGCTAAGAGCATGATCAACAACAGGTAAGAGAAACACCAATTTTAGGGATATGTGAAAGCCAAAGGGCTGTCACAGCAGGAGTACTTCATTGGAAAAAAAAGATGCAACCAGGCCCACAACCTTGAACCTTGTAAGAATGTTGCCCATTCTCTGATCTGAAGCTAAAAGGAAAAAATCTGTCTAAATGTTTGAGTGAAGAAAATAATTTTCCCACAGCCTGGTTCATCTCACACCACTGTGAGCTAGCCAAGCATGAGTTCATTATGACTGAGAGATATACTGGACCTGACTGAAGAGTACCTCAGGCTTTTTGGTCAGTGCAGCATCCCCAAACTATGCAGAGTAAGCCATTATATACAACCATGACATGTTGGGTGATGGGCTTGAAGGACACCAGCTTGATGCAGTTTAGAAACAGACTAAGACTCTCTGCTGCTCATCTGTATATTGAAGACATCTGTACTGAGGCTTATGAGGATGCCACTGCAGTAAGCGGTGGTTGACAAGTCAGGGGGTCTCACAGAGACATCAGGGGTCCTCTTGTATATAGGAAAAACTCCATGTTGGCTGCATCTACAGGCTCTTAGAGTTACTGTGACTAACATGGGCACACAATATGGCTTGAGGATGGGTAGGGTTCTTTAATTGTGCTAGTGGAAGCGCATTTAGGTGACTCTCCTTTTGCTCTCTTCTTTGATGAATCTCCTTTTGCTCACTGCTAACAACATACAATTATTTTCTGGTTGTACATACAATCCCCTAACTTTCTGGAATAAATCTATTGTCAGGACATCAGGTGGTGCTTATAAACAGCAATAAAGGTCAAAATGTTGGACAATTGCACTGTTTCCTGTTTAAATTAAATATACTATGAAATATTGATTGAGAAGCATGGTTTTTTAAGGAAATGTCAATTTTATGTGCTGAAGTAAAATGACTGAGGTTTGTCAATAAGACTACAATTGCAGCTCAGAGCAACCTATTGAAGACAGCTTTAAATTAGGAGCAATGTGGAAGCAAGCTAGCAATCCACAGAAAGTGAGAAAACACTGGCTTGTGTGGAAACCAAAGCATGTAGTACAAGAACAAGAGAGACCTCAGAAATTACAGAGTGGGGATGAAAGTGGCCCACCTCGAGTGTGATGTAATGATTGCATGCAGCCTGGGACATAAGTTGGACAAACAAGACCTGTATGTGCAGTCACAAAACTGCAGCATTGCTGGGATAGCATTGACACCCTGGGACAGGGTGATAAGGTCTTTAAACAAGCCATGGAAGACTTTGTGCTACAGATCCTGATTTCACAGAGGCCTGTAACCTTCCTGCCAGCTCCTGGAAGGGATGGCAAGGCAGGACCCAAGTATACAGTGGTAGAGCTGTTGATGTCATCTACCTGGATTTGTGTAAATCGTTCAACACTCTCCCACACGACATCATTGTCTCTAAATTGGAGAGACAACAATTTGATGAATGGATCACTCGGTGCATAAAGAACTGGATGGAGGGTCGCACACAAAGAGTTGTGGTCAATGGCTCAATGTCCAGCTGGAGACCAGTTATGAGTGGTGTCCCTCAGGGATCTGTGTTCGGACCGATCTTGTTCAACATCTTCATCGCTGACATGGGCAGTGGGATTGAATGCGCCCTCAGCAAGTTTGCTGATGACACCAAGCTGTGTGGTTCTGTTGATACGCTAGAGGGAAGGAATGCCATCCAGAGGGACCTTGACACACTTGTGAGGTGGGCTGATGCCAACCTCATGAAGTTTAACCATGCCAAGTGCAAGGTCCTACACCTGGGTCCGAGCAATCCCAGGCACGGCTACAGGCTGTGCAGAGAAGATATTCAGAGCAGCCCTGCAGAGAAGGACTTGGGGGTGTTGGTCGATGAGAAAATGAACATGAGCCAGCAGTGTGCGCTTGCAGCCCAGAAAGCCAACCGTATCCTGGGCTGCATCAAAAGGAGCGTGACCAGCAGGTCCAAGGAGGTGATCCTGCCCCTTTATTCTGCTCTCATGAGACCTTGCTTGGAGTATTGTGTACAGTTCTGGTGTCCTCAACATAAAAAGGACATGGATCTGCTGGAACAAGTCCAGAGGAGGGCCACGAGAATGATCAGGGGACTGGAGCACCTCCCATATGAAGACAGGCTGAGAAAGTTGGGTCTGTTCAGCCTGGAGAAGAGAAGGCTGCGTGGAGACCTCATAGCAGCCTTCCAGTATCTGAAGGGGGCCTATAGGGATGCTGGGGAGGGACTCTTCGTTGAGGACTGTAGTAATAGGACAAAGAGTAATGGGTTAAAACTTAAACAGGGGAAGTTTAGATTGGATATAAGGAAGAAATTCTTTCCTGTTAGGGTGGTGAGGCACTGGAATAGGTTGCCCAGGGAAGTTGTGAATGCTTCACCCCTGGCAGTGTTCAAGGCCAGGTTGGACGAGGCCTTGGGTGATATGGTGTAGAGCGAGGTATCCCTGCCCATGGCAGGGGGGTTGGAACTTGATGATCTTAAGGCCCTTTTCAACTAACTATTCTATGATTCTATACTTGTGTTGTAAGCAGCGGTCTGCAGGGGTGGTGTGTGAGCCAGGGTCTACCCCATGCTTGACACAGCTGTTTGCAGCTGGTTTGAATGACCCCACTGCAGGATACAGCTGAGCCCGTCAGCCAAGGTGGTGGAACCTCTGGAAAGCTGCAAATGCTACATCGGATAGCAGGAAGAGATTCCACCACTACATCGTCAATAAAGTACTAAACAAGAAAAATGTGGGAGCACTTCCAGACAGAGCAGGTGATTTAGTGACTGCAGACACAGATAAGGCTGGGGTTCTCAATTTTTTGTTTGCCCCAGTCTTCTCTTGTCAGGTTTCCCAGGCCTGTGTGATTAGCAGAAAGCTTCAAGAATAAGAATCAACAGTGGACAAAGATTGAGTCAGAAGTTAATGTAGAGAACTTGACCCATATATGTCCATGAGACATGATGGGCTGCAGCACAGAGTTAATGATTATTATCTTTGAAAGGTCTTAAAGAGTAGAGAAGATCCCTGACAACTTAAAATACAAAGGTGTTACTCCTGTCTTCAAAGAAGTCCAGCTGCATGATCTGAGGAACTGCAGGCTATTCAGCTGCATTTGCTGTCCCTAGGAAAAAAAAACAACAAATAGTGAGTCTTTCAGGAATACATTTCTGGGTACCTGAGGGATCACATGACTGTAAACTGTCAGCATGGATTGACTGTGTGTAAACTATGCCTGACAGACTTGATCACATGATAAATGCCTAGATTTGTGGATGAGGGGAGAGCAGTAAATGTACTTTATTTGAACTTTAGCAAGGTGCTTAATGCTGTCTTCCACAAAATTCTGACACGCTATCTGGGACAATACAGTCTGAACAGGGGGACAACAAAATTATACAAAAGTGGTTTGGTGCCTGAGCTCTGAAGTGTACAGTTAATGGGTTGTGCTGTACCTGGAGGCTGCTAACACGGGGAGTGCTGTAGGGTTGCTCCCCTGGATCTGTCCTGATTAACATCCTTACCAAGAGGCAATGAGGTGCTTGCTTGCGAAATTTGCAGATGACACTGAACCGGGGGAGCAGTCGATATGTTTAAAGGCAGACCTGCTGCTCAAGTATCTAGGCATTTTGAAGGAATGGGTCAGCAAGTACCTTATGAAAATCCACAACAGCAAATGCCAAGTCCGGTACCCAGAATGGGCGGGTCTCTGGGAACAGCATAGGCTAGGGACAAACAGGTGGGGACCAGCTCTCTGGGAGAGGCCCTGGGGGACCCTGGTGTACAGCAAGATGACCATGAGCCACTTGTGTGCCCTGAAGAAGGCAAATGGCACCTTGGGATCTATTGCCAGAAAAATGACCATCAGATCCAGAAGAGGGAAAGAATTTTCCCCCTCCGGAGAGCACTTATTAGGCCTCATCTGCAATACTGTGTACAGTTTTCAGCCTCCCAATACAGATGACACTTTGACAGACTGAATCAAGAAGGCAGAGGTGGGGGGAAGGTGGTTTAGGATTTAATTTTTTGTCTTACTTCCCTATTGTGATTTGATTGGTAGTAAATGAAATTAATTTTCTCTAAGTCAGGTCTGTTTTGACTGTGACAATAATTGCTGAGTGATCTCCCTGTCCTTTATCTCGACCCAGGAACCTTTTGTTCCACTTCACCTCTTCCTGTCCAGCTGAGGAGTGATAGGCTTTTGATGGGCATCTGTCACCCAGACGGGTTCAACCCACTACAGAGGGCCAGGAAATTCCATTTTAAAAGTCTGTCTTCAATAGGAAAGTGTGCACCTATTGCAGTAGTTTTGTGCAAGGATTTTTTGCATTCAAATCTAGTGCATAATTCATTGTAACATTTGAGAAACCTTCCAGATTAAAGTCCATAGCACTAAACAATGAACGAAACTTATTGGGCCTCTGGAAGTCTTTTTAAAATGCATATTTCACAGAAATGTAATTAGATTGATTAGGATTACTGAGCTGTGCATGTGAGATTCTCCTAAAGGCCATTCTTTATCATGACAGATTTCTACAATAATTAAACCGCAGTGGTACATTCAACTGTAACTTTTAATGGTCACTCCTATCAACTAACTATTGGGAAGGGAAAAAAAGAAGATATACCTTCAGAAAGCAGAAAAAAACATCCTTTGAAATAAAGAAATGACTGAGGAAAGATAAAAGGGACACTGATTTTTGAAATATTGAAAAGGTTTTTGAAATACCCTGTAACTGGTAATCACTACATACATTAATTAATCAGACAGACTCTCCTTCCTGGAAGACTTATCTGAATTTACCAATGGACATCACAAAACAAACAAGCAACCAAAAAGGAATTAACCTTTCCCCATTATGTTTATGAGTTTAAATAACTTAAAAAATAGATTAAAAAAATCAAATAAAACCATGCTTAGATCTAGAAATCTACAAATTTATATAAAAAAAATATTTTTGGAAGGTCTCAGGAGAACCACAGACCACAGATTTTTGGAATTATTTCTGGTTTAGGATTTACAAAGACAGCTGTCTGATTCTGAGAACATAAAACTCTCTGTAGATATGATGAAAAATTCAATTTCCTGAGGACTTTGTCTAGCTAATATATTGTAAATGTAATCTAGATGTGCATGTTTTGTGTACAGAGTAATTAAAATGATATAAATATGTCCTGAGCTCAGCAGTAGCAGTCATTTTTTCTCCCTCTTAGTAGCTGGTGCAGTGCTGTGGCTTTGACTTTCAGCCTGGGAAGAGCGCTGATAACACCAGTGTTTTTAGTTGCTGCTCAGTCATGTTTACTCTGACCAAGGACTTTGTGAGTCTCATGCTCTGCCAGGGAAAAGGGGAAGCCGAGAGGAAGCAGAGATAGGGCACCTGACCCAAACTAGCCAAGCGGGTATTCCATACCATCAGCATGTCATGTCCAGTATATAAACTGAGGGCAGTTACCCAGAAGGGCTAGATCACTGCTTGGGGAGGGCTGGATATCAGTCAGCAGGTGATGAATGATTGTATTCTCTTCCCTTGTTATACCCCTTATCATTATTATTATTGGTGGTAGCAGCAGTGGTTTGTGTTATACCTTAGTTACTGGACTGTTCTTATCTCAACCCGTGGGAGTTACAGTCTTTTGATTCTCCTCCCCATCCCTCCACAAGTGGGGGTAGGAGGAAGAGGTGGAGTGAATTAGAGGCTGTGTGGTTCTGAGTCACCAGCTGGGCTTAAACCATGACAGTGTTCCACTTAATCCTTTCCATTTCAGGCTTCTTCCAATACTAGATAAAAGCAGTCATGTTTTCATAGACCTGATTCTGGATGAACAGAAATTTAAGACGCCTCAGATTTTCTCTGAAGGTCAGATAGACCAGTATGGCACAAAAAGTTCTTTTCTAACATTAGTTATAATATTTTACAAATCTTATTTAACTACGGAATGATTACACTGAAATATCTAAAAGGCAACACAACAGATTTTTTTTCAGTGGGCTGTCATTCTGAGATAGCAGAGGACTCACAAATGTAATAGTGTACTGCTCGGGGGTCTGGTTAACACTGCAAGTTCTTCAGCCTGCTGACAAGGCTTGAAAGTTTAAGAAATCTTTAAATGACCAAATCTAAGATTGGTTCAGAAAGAATGAACAAAAAGAAAACAACAAAAAACAAAAAACAAAAAAAAACCAACCCCAAAAAAACCCAGGAAGATTGTGAAGGTCTGGAGGCACTGCTATTGAAGACAAATTCACTACTTGAACTTAATCAGCCCTGTTACAGCTTAGCTGTAGTTGAACTCCCTCTCATTCAGAGAGCTGGTTTTGTTTCTCTTGTGTTACTTCACGTCTGGATATTATTAGTTTACTGAAATAAAAATGCTGCTTTGACAAACTTTGAATATGAAATCAGGCCATGATAACCTGAAAATGCATGTAATATGTTTTGGCCTACTCTGCATCAGCCATGTGCACATAGAAGGTAATGGTGATCAACATGTAGAGACCATAGTATAAATAGTGCAAAACCCAGTAGTCCCCAGTAAAACACTCCAGAGACAGAGAAAATTAATCTTTTAAGATCCCATCTTTGCCACTACAGATTCATCGCTGGATGTCTCCGAGTCTTTTATTATGAGTAAGAGTGAAGTATTGTTTCACAGTAATTTTCACTAAGCTACTCAAGATATTTAGATCTCATCCACATCCTTTCTAAATCATATCATCTCTACCCTAACAGAAACTATTCAGTATCTTTCCAATTGTCTGGCCAACAACTGGTCAATGGTTTGTTCGATTCAAAGGACTCAGCAAGCTGTGCATTAGTCATCAGTATGAGGTATTACACTGCTTCAAAGTTTGTCATTCTGATATACTATATCATCTATTCACTAATAAAGATTTATGCTATCCTTCTCTGTGGTTGTCTTGATCATATAAAGCAACACCTTTTGTGATAATGTGATAGTAATGATCTCTACCTTCCTGCTTTATTCTGTTTAAAAGGCTGTCTTTTCCTCCCCACCCCACACCCCCTCCTCCATTATAGTCAGCAGAGGAAAGTACAAACTGTCCTTTTCTTCCTTCCCTCTGAAATGTTCCACTTGATCTGCTCACTATCTTTTCAAAGTAACAGAGAACATTTTAAGAGGGAAAAAAAAAAAAAAAAAAGGAGCCACGGTATTGTGTGGCAACAAATTTCATATTTAATTAAACAAAAATCCCTTCTGTTTGCTCTGAACCTGTAATATAACTTCACTAGGTGTCTCTGAATCTTTTATTACGAGAAAAAGATTGAACTAGTTGCTTCCTAATAATTTTCGTTAAGCTAGTCAAAATTCTTAGGTCTTTTTCATATCCTTCCTAAGTCATTGTACCCTAAACAGAAACTATTCTGTGTCTTTATTATCCATGTTGTCCGTGTCTGTACTTTGACATTAAGGGAGAGGATGTAAAAAGGAAGGAGATCAGAAACACATTCATATTCAAGGTATGAAGGCACCAATTAAACACAGATGAAGGAGAAATAATTGCAATTGCTAATGATTAGGCAGACAGTATAAGAAAAACTTTACCTAGGGGACACGTGTTAAGGAAATTTAATTATGTGAAAAACCCCAAGCATTAAATGGTCTATCTTTGATTCTTGGCAAAATAAAACACAGAATAAGTTAGAAAATGTGTATGTCTAAAATGATAATACAATTACTTAAGTGATCTTTCCTAGTTTTAAGATATCATTCTTAATTTCATTTAGAGAGCTTAGTTTCTTATCTGCTGTTTGGCTTAATTCCTATTTCTTTCTGTCTTCTTTCTTTAAACTGAAATTAAGAGATAACTAAATATGAAAATCTAACAAAAATCCTATACTTTAATCATAAACATCCCAGAATTTTCACTTAGTATTAGAATAGTTTATATCAGCATACGGTTATTATGAAAGAGCTGGCCTCAGGGATATTTTTTGCCCCAGCGTATATCTAAGATGAATGATATGGTTAAATGTTTGCTTATATCCATGAACAATATCCAATTTTTTTAACCAGAGCACAGCCAGATGCTATAAACTATAAACATGAGCTTGGTGATGTGGAATTTGTTCTTCTACAAGGCTCAGAGCCAATATTTTTCATTCAATTGTTTTGCACCAACAAGGTTTTCAACAGAACTCAGCACATTATCACTCCCATTGCAATACTTAGGGCCAAACTTAGAAAAAAGCCCAACAGCGAGTCTTGTAAAAAATCTGGCAAATAGTAACATCCTGAAGAGCAGAAAATTACAGATAATCACTTTGCAGTTGTCTTATTTTAGTTTATTGCTTTCAGTGAAATGAAAAATGCAATTTTCTCCTGTATTCTCCTTTTGTTTACCAGAATAGGCATTTCTGTTATTGCCCTTCTGTTTCTAAAAGGCAGTAACAAGTAGGAGCATACAGCTATATACATATTAATATCATAAAATCTAGAACTTCTCAGCCTATACATTCAATTATAATAAATTTAAATAATAAAATTGTTAATGTTATATCATTTACAATTAATTAAAAAGAGCAAACTGTTACTTCTTCGCAGGAACAGAAGAAACACTAATGTAACAACAGCTGTTGTCATTAAGACCATTTTACTGAAGATTTTAGTTAAAGGAAAGGTGTCAGGCAAACTGTGGCATATCACAACATGGACTTAATGCAGAGGCTCAAATCCTCGTTTAGTACAACCAAGCCCATTTTATCCCCTTGCTCGGTACTTTCCCACCCTGCACATACATGCATACAACATTCAATCTCATCGGCCCCTGTAAAACTCTCCAGGTAAATAGTCCAATCACCGTGCTGCAGACCCTCTCATAACCCTCACATCCTCTGGCCTCCAGCTGAGATTCCCACCACAACTACATCCTAGACCATCCTCCCAAGGCTTCCTTGTTTACCTTCCCTGTCCTTCAATGTTCCAACTCCTCACCCTAGGGCTTGTCAAGCAGCAAGGCCTCAGAGCTCATTCCCAAACTCCTTTTCATGCAAATCTTACCACCTTCACTCCCCACAGCAAACCGTTTTCTGTGAAACATATTTCAGAAATATTACTGTTGTAAACTACTCTGAAATATTGTATTGGACTTATATGGCAAGGTTTTGGTAGCATAGGGGCTTCAGGGGTGGCTTCTGTGAGAAGATCCTACAAGCTGCTCCCATGTTAAACAGAGCGAGTTCCAGCCAATTCCAAGGAACTGTTGCTGGTCAAAGCTGAGTCTGTCAGTGACATTGTAGCACCTCTGTAATAACATATTTAAGAATGGGTGAAAACTGTTGTGCAACAGCTGCTGGGACAGTGGAGTGAGTATATGTGAGATACAGCCTGCAGACCATGGTCAGTGAAGAAAGAGGAAGAAGTGCTTCAGGCGCCAGGGCAGAGATTCCTCCACAGCCTGTGATGAAGACAATGGTAACACAGGTTGTTCCCCTGCAGCCCTCCTGCAGTGGAGGGCCCCACCTGGATCAGGTAGATCTGTCTTGAAGGATAATGCGAGCCTACTGAGAGCCCATGCTGAAGCTGAGTACTCCAGGTACTGCATCCCAATGAGGAGAAGCCCATGCTGGAGCACATTTGCTGGCAGGACTTGTGACACTGTGAGAGAACCATGCCAGAGCAATCTGTTCCTGAAGGACTGCATCCTGTGTAAAGGACCCACACTGGAACAGTTCTTGAAGAACTGCAGGCTGTGGGAAGAACCCATGTTGGAGAAGTTTATGAAAGGGTCTCCTGTGGGCGGAACCCCATGCTAGAGTGGGGAAAAGCGTGAAGAGTAAGGAGGAGCAGTGATGAAACATCATGGACTGACTGCAACCCCTATATGCTATTTCCCTACTCTTCTCTGAGGGAGGAGGTCAAGGAGTCAGGAATGAAGCTGAATTCAGGAATAAGGGTGAGGTGGGGAGGAGGTGCTTTTAGATTAATTCTTATTTCTCATTATCCTGCTCTTTCATTAATTGGTAGTAAATTAAATTAATCTTCCCCAAGTCAAGTCTGTTTTGACCATGACAGCAGCAAGTAAATGATCTTCTAGTCTTTATTTCAACCCATGAGCTTTCTGTCATGTTCTCTCCCTATCCTGTTGAGGAGGCGAAGTGATTGATAGACCAGCTTGGTGGGCATCTGGTGGCCAGCCAAGGTCAGTCCATTACAATCATTAACAAAGACCAATTTTTTAAGGCTAGGTAACATTTTTATTTCAGAAGATAAAGTTCATTCTATGGTTTTTATTTTAAGATCCTTAGCCTGTTTTTAAAACTAAACAAAGTACATAAAATTTTGCTGGCTCCCCACTGTCTCTGCCATCCCATCCCAAATACCCTTAAATCTAGTTGTCTAAATTTATCTGACCTTGGCAGACAGGTGAAGATTTCAGAAAAGAAGATTAGATGTATTCTATGAGCAGCCTTTTAAATTACTTTCCTAAAAGAAGAAGGGACTATCCAGTAGGTGAGGCAGCACCCGCTTGAGGCTGATACGTTCAGGAGGGCAGCCTGCACAGTTAATGCACTCTGTCACTGAAAGGACATTCTTTCAGTTGCTCAGTCAAGGTGGGAGGTGATATAGGACAGTTTTGGAAGTGGAGCACTGGGAAGACTGAAAGAGATATAAGACCAACATATGTACAAAAGCAGGCTTCATTAATTTGACTGCTGGAGAAGTTACATTCCTCCAATAATTTTTAATACTATGATGTCAAATATCAGTAATGTCAAAGGAAATTTAAAAATCAAGAAAAAAAAAAAAGCCTCTCATGTGAAAATGATAGATGAATTCACATGCAGTGTTACCCATCCGAAATTCAAGTTAAAAAAAATATTAAAGTAGTATAGTGGAAAATGTATTTCCTAATGCAGTGTTAAACTCATTGAACTGTATTCAATCCAGTATATTACAGGCTCATTTGCTTTTAACTTCTATACCTGCAAGACAGTGTTTTGTGCTTTAGGACCACACAGAACTGTTAATTTCCATTGCAAATGCTGTTTAGCGTATGGAATGATTTGCTCAGATATCGTTATTTCTGGGATAAACATACAGTGACAGACACCCATATTTCTCTATCCATGCTGAAAAAAAAAGAAAAAAAAGAAGTCAGTGTTTGGGTTTATAGTGTTAAAATGATGTAAGTAATCCAGACTCAATTCTATGCTGAATATTTTTCATGAGACCTTCAGAACATACTTTTACAATCATAATTTGTCCATACATGTTTGTAGATATGGGTTAATAATACTTCCATACATAATAGTATGATGCAGGGGAAGAATATATTAAAGTTTTCATGGTGCTCACATGTGGGTTAAATCGCTGTCAGAGTTCTATTTAAGGTGCTCACATGTTCAACAATTTTATGTATGTAGGTACATGTGTTTGTCTATTTACATCTATATACAAAATAAATTAAATGCATCCAAGCTCAATACTAATTATTAATGCTAACTGACACAGAATGACACATATCTCTGCTGGCAAACTGTCTTAGGTTTCAATTTCAGGCAGTTGGAGAAAAACAGACTATTTGGAGTGGTCGATGGACTGTTCTAATAACTAAACTGAACCCAAGAGTTCCCTAGTAAAGCCACCAGGTAGAACAGGCCAAATGCTACAGAATGGTAATATGTTACAAATGTGCTAGTGTCCTGGGTTCAGCAATAGCAGTAATTTTTTTTCCTTCTTATAGCTGCTGCAGTGCTGTGGTTTTGACTTTCAGCCTGGGAACAGTGCTGATAACACCGATGGTTTTAGTTGTTGCTCAGTAATGTTTACTCTGATCAAGGACTTTCCGTGTCTCATGCTCTGCCAGGGAAAAGGGGAAGCCTAGAGGAAGCAGAGACAGGGCACCTGACCCAAACTAGCCAAGAGGGTATTCCATACCATCAGCACGTCATGTCCAGTATATAAACTGAGGGCAGTTACCCACCAGGGCTAGATCACTGCTCGGGGAGGGCTGGATATCAGTCAGCGAGTGATGAATGATTGTATTCTCTTCCCTTGTTATTCCCCTTATCATTATTATTATTGGTGGTAGCAGCAGTGGTTTGTGTTATACCTTAGTTACTGGACTGTTCTTACCTCAACCCGTGGGAGTTACATTTTTTCAGTCTTCCTCCCCATCCCTCCAGGAGCTGGGGTAGGAGGGGAGTGAGAGAGCGGCTACGTGGTTCTTAATTACTGACTGGATTTAAACCACAATGGTTAGACATATAGATTAACATAGATTATCTCATACTCATGCTGATGTATATGTACTGCTACAACACTAAAGTACGGAGCAGCAGCTTGAAGTCCACACACTGAAGTAGACTGTACTCTGGTTCTGGAAAAAATTATCTGTGTATTCAGAAAACTTTTTGAGGATTTGTCTGTATTCCGTATATCTCCATCTCGTAAATGACCACATGAGGATGTGTAAATTCATCCTCACAGGTAAGGTGTTTGTTATTCAAAGCTTTAAAGGCAAGAGATTCAAAGTACAAGTGCCTCTTAGTATTATCTAAACACTAGATATTAAGCTATTAAGTGTAAATGCTTATTAAAAGTCCAGAGATGTATCAAAAAATAATACTGTCCTTATAAACTGAATGACAACAGAAATGTTTGCAACGTTACAGACTTCACTTACAGCTAAAGTGCTCTCACATCATATGCCCTTGATTTGGCAGAAAAGAACAAAAGAGAAGTCCTGATCAAAAGATTCTTTCTCTAAAGAAAGGATCTAAAGAAAGCATAAACCCATAACATGAGATTTTTGTCTTGAATTCTTAGCTGCCACTTAGAGTATAAACAAATTAAAATGGCCAAAAAACCCTAATTATAGCTATTATTGATACATTGCATTCATTTTGCATTCTTTCAGATACAAAAACCAATTTATTGTCTTGTACTTTAGCCCAGGCTTGGCTTCTCAAAGATCTAAACATGTTATTTAATATATGTTCCCCATTTTCAATTAGAGCATTTAGAATATATTGTGTTCATGAAAGATGATGGAAAAATTGTTAATAGAGTAGATATACATGAAGAAATAAAAGTTATATTAAAAATGGGAAAGTGAATTGACATTCCAAGTACATACATGGTATTTTTGTTATACATATGTATTTTTCTTTCTTTTTTAATATGTTTTTAATTGAAAAAAAAAAAAAACCACAAAATTTTTACTTGTAATTTCCGTTCTTTGGGGTTTTATAAAAGGTAATAATAAGTTCACAGAAAGCTGAAATAGAATTTTCCAGTTACCACTCATGAACTTTATTTCTTAGGCCATGCTGTGATGCTTCCTAAGGTGTTCATAGGGGATTTAAAATATCAGATTCTTCCATGCCTGATCTTTATAGTATTAATGTAATTAGGAATATACTAAATATCATCATCATCATCATCATCATCATCATCATGGCTTGACTTCGCGAACGAAGATTTGGGAAGGGCTTTTACCCACGCTTACTACAAGCGCGCTGATGACTAAGAAGGCCAATGTGGGATAGGCAAATCCGGCTACAAAAAGCACAGCAGAAGGTCTCCTTGGGTGGAACAGGTGGGACACGATTCTTCCTGCGTTGTCTTTTCTCCTCGAGACTAGTTCTTCGTGAGCACTAAAAGGAGTCAGCGGCATTATGTATGGTGTGCCTCCAAGTCTCCCGATTGGAGGCCAAGGTGGACCACTGATGGTAGTCAATATGGCCAAGGCTAAGGTATTGTTTCAGGGAGTCCTTATATCTCTTCTTTGGGGCACCTCTCTTGCGGCTACCAGTGGCAAGTTCACCATAAAACACGATCTTGGGGAGGCGGTGGTCCTTCATTCTAGAGACGTGCCCTGCCCAGCGCAGCTGCAATTTCAGCAATATGGCCTCGATGCTGGTAACCCCTGCCTGTTCGAGGACAGTGACATTAGACACATATACTAAATATATATTAAAATATATTAAAGAGATTTTTTTCTGAACTTTCCATAGCAAACATGAACAAAGTAGTGTTTCAAATATTAAAGATTTGTTCCTCTTTTGTATATAAATTTTTCAAAAACCAGAAATATGGATATATTTAAACATGGAATGGTAAATAATTTACTCTGATCAGCTATAACACTAGCTAATAATGACTTCTAGCTGTTTTACTTGTTTGTTGGTACTATTTAAAAAAAAAACAAACACATGGTTTTCCAAACCTTTTTCTATTGAAAAAAAGGGGAAAATATGATTTATCAGTTTCTCCTTTTCCACCACAAAAGAACTACATCTATAGTTATTGCAGTTCCTAGTTACTTGCTTAAGCATACTGTCCTGGTTTCAGCTGATGCAGTGCTGTGTTTCGGCTTTAGTCTGAGAACAGTGCTGATAACACCGGTGATTTAGCTGTTGCTAAGTAAAGTTTACTCTGATCAAGGACTTTTCAGCCTCTCATGCTCTGCCAGTGAAGAGGAACATGAGAAGCTGGGAGGGAACAGAGACAAGACACCTGACCCAAAGTAGCCAAAGGGGTATTCTGTACCACAGCATGTCATGCCCAGTATATAAACTGGGGGAAGTCATCCAGAAAGGCAGATTACTGCTTGGGTCAGGCTGGCTGTCAGCCAGATACTAGGAAAGAGAAAAGTAACTTGCATCTGAAACCAGGACATATACGTATAGAAAATATTTATCTGCAAGGTGATTCCCTGCCCACTTGCTACACCCTCATGTCTACAATTCACAAGCTTTATAACTGGCTACAGCCCACTAAACTTCAAATGATCAGGAAATGGCTTAACTCTTCAGGTGTTTTCAACATAAAATATTCTCTTCTCTTCATTAGAAAAAAGACACTTTTGAAATTTACTACAAAAACTTAGGGACATCCTCCCAGAGGCGTCTGTGTTTTGAAAAGCAGGAGATGAGCTTTGAAATCCCTTCTTCTGTATCTTTATACAAAAAGGAAGTGAAACATTCCAGTAGCAACTTGAGAGAAAAACTTATTTCAGGACAAGTTGTTTGACACTGCAAAAGTGAGACTGTCTGTTGTTTACCTTTCCTTCTAGTCTCTGCACCTTGCCCTTTATCAGTGGCAGATTGGTGATTTCTTTTTCCCACTCACATATAGTTTTCAGCAGTCTAATTTATTCAACACAGACATTATCTTCTCTTTTACTGTTTTTTTTGTTGTTGTTGTTGTTTTGTTTTTTTTCTGGGGGGGTTTGTTTGTTGTGTTTTGGTTTTTTTACCTTTCCAGTGCAAATAAAGTACTTTGATATACGCTGGTCATGGTGGCACTCATTCACTCTCTTTTTATTGAATCTAACTATATAGCACGACTGATTTTATGTGAAGCAGGACTAGAAGCAAGTGTCAAATAAAATACTTTTGAAGAGTCTGATCTTATACGAGTAGTTATTTTTTTTTAACAAGAAATTGCTGCTAGGACTTAAAAGGTGTTTTAATGTCTTTACCAACAGAGTTATGCTTCTAAAATTATTGTCAGTTTTGGCCTTTTTTTTTTTTTCATGTGGGTAAGAGAACTCAGAAAGCAGCACTTATTTAAGCTACACTGCTTGTCATCACTGTTGCTTCTAAACTGAAAACTAAACCTGAATGCATTTTGATTTTGATGAAAAAAATATTTATCTGTGCTGACAGCCATTGCTATATTCCATGCACAACCCAATGGAATTTACATAAGCTGAAATGTTAAATATAAATATGAAAATAATCAGTGTGTTTATAACAGAAGGATTGATTGATTGTTGAAATGCAGAGATTATCAAGCATCACCATGAAGGACCGGTTCCTATTCTGATGTCTCATGATGTATTTTCTTACATTAATAGTTTTATTCAATGCCATTTTGGAGCATCTTGGACGTGATTCCATCAACATGATTTTCATGCAGTTTTGATCAAAAAAAAATTACATCAAAGCATGAAATTGCTGCTGTCAAAAAAACCTTCCATTATCTCATAATGTGTTAAAATACAAGTTCAGTATCTGACAAATAGAAAAAGAAGATTGAACCAACTGTTGGAGCTGTGTTTGGATGATGCAGGCTTCTTTTCTCCCTTTTGCTTGTACAGTAAGAAACTACAGAATTAAAATTTTGAAACAAGCTGTTTCTTTCTCTGTGTTAACTCTAATAATCCAATACAAATGAATAAGATACTGGTGTCCACAGACTAATTCAAATCAAAGGTCTAAGATGCTTGGAAAAGTATCTTTCTGGGGAAAAAAAGCTGCTCTGATATGCTAATAATGTAATCAACTATTCACAAGATCTCTGTCACACAGAACACTAAAGTTAACACTTTCTGAGTAAACAATTTTGAGCAATTTCAATTTCCTTTGATTTATTTTGTTTACTAAATTTGGAACAAGAAAGCAAAATTCATTATTTTATTTATCTTTGGCAAGCAAAGATAAAATCTGCACTATGCCAAGTGGGCTCCCTATTGCTTTAAATTGTTTACTGAGGCAAGAATAGAACTTGTGTTGCAGAAACAACACATAATTGGGATGTATTAAAGGGGAAAGGTTCAAGAATCCAAATGAAAGTAGAAAAAGTTAAATAGTTACAAAAACATTTTAATCAAAATTTCTGACAAACTGCTAAAGTCAGCATAATAAGCTGCACACAGAATATCAGCCACAGACCTGATGTATTTATTGACAACCCACCTAGGAGGGACATGCTAAGCTGGGTGTGGAGGAAACAGGACAAGGAGAGAGCAAAGCACGGGTCCCTCAGAAGGAGGCTGTTTTGGGGGTGATTATGTGGCCCATCCCCAGTGAATAGCCTTTATAACAGCATCAGTGAAGATAGAAATGTGAGTAGAAACAATATGGGGTGGATAAAACAGTCTAGGAGAGAATCTATAAAAACATTATAATTTTTAAGAAGAAAATGACAAGCAGATTAAAGAGTAATGAGCAAATTAATGAGTAATTACAAACTACAAATTGGAGACTTTTGAAACAAAGAGGTCACCTTGAAAGGAAATGTGAAAAAAATATGATAATTTGCAATAGGAATGGAGAGACCTTGGGGAGGGAAGGAAGACCATGCTGGGCACTGCCAGCAGCCACCCCACCACCATCACCACTCTACCTGGAACAAGCAGAGCCTTCCCATATGGGACAGGTGCTGGAGGCAGTCTACACCCCCTGCATCATAGGGTATGGATGTGATCTTATGGGGGCTTTCTTATTAGTACCTGTGTTGGGAGTTCACAGAGAGCAGGATGAGTGTGCAGACAGGGGCACACAGCACTCCACAATGACAGGGTGCACATCTGTAACTCAGATGGCCTGTGTCTGTGGAGGGGGAGTGTTCATAACTGTGAGCAGCATTGGGACTTCAGGGGTTTACTTATTAAACAGTGCTTAGAAATTTGTAGGTGTTCATTAACGTCTAATAATATCCTGTCCTGTGGTTTATCCATTGTGCTACTGTTACTGATCCTGGATGTTTCATTCACTGTCTGCAAGTTAATTGCACATAATTAGCAAACCAATAAACTGTTTCAGATCCTATTTGGTTTAAAATATCTGAACTGAGCAGTTTTGGTCTGTGACAGCAGATGTCTTCATTACCAAAAGGCATTAAAGATTCTGAAATTATCTCAGAAAAAGATTGGCTCTCTAAAACACTAGTGTTTCTGCTGGAGCGGAGGAAATCCTCAAGGACATAAATGAGGCTTATGACAAAATAGCCTGTGGATGTCTTGGATAGATCCAGACACAGCAAACAGCACAGTATTCATAAGTATCTTGCAGAACTTAATCAACAAGCACTTTGCTACTGAAGAGGCTTTGTAAAAAAAAAAATATCACCCACAAATATTCTGTCCCATCTTTTTCTTTCTACAAAAATGCTAATATTTAAGTTACATTAGTGACAATTGTACATGTGAAAGTTCTTTAATTCCATCTTGATTATAAGAATATTTGCAATTTACAGTGTGATCTCTGCAGTTACTCATTCCAAAGTGCACCATATAACGACCTGTCTGGCTCAGTACAAAATATTTTTAGCCAATGGTTGTTTTGGTTTTTCTTGGTTTGGTTTGTTTGTTTGCTTTTTAAATAGTAGTGGGAGGAAAAAGGCCCTTATATTCATTACAGACAAGCACCTTGGAGCCGCATCTTTTTCCTCAGGAGGTGGTTTGCAGTATGTAGAAAGAAATACCCAAAGAAACCTTCTATAATACGTGTGTATTATATATGGATTTGTATTTCATATTTTCTACATCCAACTAGACCTTAAAATTGCTTTACAAAACTAATTTTCCTCTGGTTGCACCCAAAACACATCCTGATAACTTCCTCTGAGTGCTGAAGGCAAGGCAAGACAAGGCTGTATTAAGTTAGTTATATTCAGAGCTACTGTTCCATGTAAGTAGAAATGTTCCACACAAGAAAAAAAAAATCTGTAAAATAAAAGACAAGTCTATCATTAACTCTGAACCAGTCAGTGTTTTTCTTCTTAAATCACAGTGTCAGGAATTTTACTTCTTTTTGTACATTCTGCTCTACAACAACAAATCTGAAAGTAACGCTTTTTCTCTAACAGTCAAAAAAGAAAGGCCTTACAATAAGCAATGTCTCTCTCAGTGTGCTGTATCTTTAATCTTCTAGTACAAGCAGCATGATTTTAAATAATTTAAACTGAAAATAAACAATCTGGAAATCTGTACATGTGGAAAATGAGTCCTTGCAGCAAGCATTAGAAAGGTAAAATGACAGTTAATAGCTACGTTGGTTTCTAACTAAAGACAGTTAAGATCTAAGGTAAAAAACGTCGTGTTTTTATCACACAGTCTGACGCATGACTAGTATATTTGGTCAACTTGTGGAAATAATGGATTTTTCAAGATGGCAGCCAAGAATATAAAGGAAAGAACACTGTTCCAGATAGATGTTTTGACATATAGCAAACAAACCAAAACCAAACCAAACCAAGAAATTAAAAATTAATGCCAAAATTACAAAGACATATTTTAAAGTGAGACCTTAACGATTGTTCTCATTTGCTCTCTCCTTTGTCCGTTTTCACTCTTGCACTGTATTCAAATTTTATGTGAACCTTTGCTCATTCTGAATAGCATTGTTTTCAGTATATACTGTGCATCAAAAATACTTCATTCAGGTCTGGTTCTTTATGTTTGCATATTCTGTTATAGGATAGGTTTGTTAGAGAATTCCCTAGTGTGGAGCCAATCACTTAAAATGAGATTTTACCAATCAGACCATTCAGAAGGCTGAGCCTGCAGTATCTTGATCAGAGCTAAGGAAATGGCACTGATAGAGCTAATTTCACTCTATCCTTTGAATGTATGGCTTGTTGAGGGCTGATTTCACTCTATCCTTTAAATTGATGGCTTGATGTCTAAGCTACATCATAGCAGATATTTCTCAACTATGGAGTACACATCCTACTTTTGGTTAACTTCTTACGCTTTGTTGCACTAAAACAACTCTTCTGATAGATAGGCTTCCCTTACTCTGCTATTCCTTTACAAAACTCATGCAAATACATGATTCACCATGACCTCCTGACCAGCCATATGTGACATAGGGAACTAAAGGGCATGATAGACTGCAGACATAGGCCTATTAACACATTAGCATATACATCCTTCAGTTTAACATCATGGATCAACTTTGAGCCTGGGACAGTGACTTGTAGCACTGTTTTGAAAGAAGTATTTAAAATGTTCATGATGGACTCTACCATCATAAGAGGTGGTTCAGAGAATGTAACATCACTAGGGGAAAAGAAATATAAATTCATGGAAGTGACAGACTCCATAATCTTAAAAAAAGGTAAAAAGTGAGTCATTGCTTTCTCCTGTTGAAAAAGAGGATCCCAAGGAAAGATCTCAAAAACATCTCAAAACCCACAATAAAGATCACAGATGCACTATTTTATATTTTTTTATAAGCAGTTTCAGAAAAAAAAACAGTGCCTTAGCAAATAATTTTAAATTTATGAGATGTTCAGGTAAACTCACTGTTGACTTCCAAGGTGAATTATACAACCAGTTGTCCATAGGAATGGAAATTTCTGTCTTGGCTTAATTCTGGGTTTATGTACAATACCCAGTGGTTTTCAAGACTTACTATGGAGGCCAAAATTTTGATAAGGTTTCAGTATTCTGAAGGTATTAGGCCTACTGAATTTGAGTGTAGCATAACTATTCATGTGAGACAATGATGTAATTAGTATCAACCTTGATAAAAGTCATGCTATTATTATATGCGGTTACACAGATAATTTCGTGCCCTTCCACCCTCTATGGGATCCAATCATATTTTAAAGTGAGGTTATGATTTTGCTTTTCTTCTTTAAACATGGTGAGTAGGACAGCAGAAGAGATTCTTTTCACCTACAGTCTTTCAAAGACATGTAGGAGTTAACTTGTGAGTTTTCCTCATACGAGGAATACCTCACTGTAGATATATATAAGGTCTGCTTGATTCACTTTCAAAATAATTAAATGCAGTTAATAGAGGGCTGAGAGCTTTAAAATAGATTTTATCATAATGGTTTGTTATTTTCTGGAGACATACTATTTATCACTGTTCATACTGAATACTTTTGAGGTCAATATTTAGAAACTGGAGGTAATTAATTCCAACTCATCTTGCATAGCCATCTTTGCAAATTGGCAGCATTTTCCTTACTGGAAGACCTGCTATTGTATCGATTTAATAAAGTAGCATGTTTTATTTATACAACACATTACCTGAGTTTGTGCTCATCTGTATTGGTAACTTGAGTTTAATAGAGCCTTTATGTTACTGCTGGTTCAACTCAAACAATTGCTATTACTGTTTTGACGTAATAATTTATTCAGGCACGTAATACTCATCTCTCCCACTTGAGAAGAAGTGCCTCTTCAGACACTGATCCAGGGGAGTCACAATGGTTTCAAATTCAGCTGTCATAATTCAAAGGGCAGAAAGAATAAATTAGAATTTGAAAGGCTGGAATTACAGTTGTTAGTGGGAGTATCATTTAGGATGAAAAACCAACCCAGCGCTAAATTCATACAAATTAGGGTTTGGAGTTTAACTGGAACCAAGCAACATCAGGGAGTGAGAGGAGGTGTTACTACAGAGAACACAATCAGACGTGTGGCATATGCATACCAGGACTGCAAGAGCAGAGCAAAGCAAAGAATGCAATACTGCCAGTCAAGAATCAAGAATAACAAGAATTTGCAAGTGCATTCAGTGTAACAAGAGGAAAGGATTACTCTGTTGCTCAACATAGGAAAAGAATGGCAAACAATGTCATGAAACAGTTTTTACTACCTTGCCTGTTTCAGTCCTCAGGAGCAGATCAGCTGAGAGCAAAGGACTGTTGGAAAGTTTTTAGCCTACGAGCAGTCAAGTAATGAAGAAAAAACCCAAAAACCACTTCCTTGTGACCTGTTTTTTGGGGGGATAGAGCTTCAGCCTTATGAAATGAGGTTTAAAAAAAAATACTAATCTTGACTCAAGCTTTCAATGGGAATGCATGATATTCTGATAGGCAAACATGAGAAAGATGAAACCGTGCGAGTGCAAAACTTCTTAGAAAAGCTGATTCAAAAGAGTAATTGTCAATAACCTGTTATCGTAATGGAAGGGCTTACTGATTGCAGTTCCAAATGACATGGAGGATGCAAGAGAAGACACATAACTGAATTTGCTGATAAAAAGAAAATCTGTGAGGGACTGCAGGGAAACTAGAAGACAGGATCCAAGCTTTAAATAAACACAAAATTTTTAAATGCTTTATTAAAATAATCAATATGGGCAATGGAAAGTGCTGTGCTATGCAGAAACAGCCAAATAGAGAAGTACAGGAAAAAGAATAATGGATGGGTAGCCAGTGCATGGAGGAGTTTGAAGCTATATAATGGATCACAAATTGAACAAGAGACAATAATTTTACATCCTTACTAGAGAAGGCATGCATCACATTGGAATGTATTAATACCAATATACCCAACTCTTCTCCAAACGAGGCAAATATCAGCTTGATTACTGTGTTTAGTCTAAGCCATGGTATTTCAGAAAGTGTGTCAGTGAGAAAGTTGTTGTGAGAAAGTCTACTAGGGAGCAATGAGGTTTCAAATCGTGATTGACCTTAGAAAAAAAGCTGAAATAGTTAGGTGTATTATGTCTGTTCTTTGGACTGAGAGTTAGCTGGCAGTTCTTTGAAGAATGCCCTTGCTGATCAAATGATGACAAATGGGCTCAAATTGCAAGGTAGATACAGGCTACATTTTAAATATTCTTATGGGAAGAAACTTGAAGCACTTTATTATGTATTTATACAATGAAACACTATGGAAGGGTATAATGAAAACAAGCATCTAACAATTGGTAATGAAAATTCAAGAATCTTTTTTTTTATTAATGCTTTTCTTGAGTTGGAGAAAATATTCTTTCCTTTTTCTGATTGGTTAGGGGTTTGATGTTGTTGTAATGGGTTATTTTGTTTGTTTTATATTGGTTTTATTTTTTCTTTTGCTTTGTTTGTGGTTTGGGGGGTGGGGGGATATTCCTTCTTACTATTTTCTTGTTCTTTTACCAAGACCAAGTATGGTTATCCTGCTATTATAAATTGCTGATCCACAACATTAAAGTACATGTGACCCAAGACAGAGATATGATCACAAACTGAGTAGCTAAGCCCCATGTTACACTGATGAGATGCTACCAGAATGGTAGATTTCAAATGCAAACCAAACTTTTCTTTAATAATTCTAGTTTTAATATTCTCTTTTCCTCACAATCTCATTTCAGACAGCATGTTGAAAGGCAATGTATTAGGTTTGCTACTCACAGTTCATTGAGATTCGTAGTACTGACATGTAAATTATGCCATAGAAATAACAGCCACAGTTAGGGGGTATGAGACTGAAATACTGAATTTACCACTCACACAAAGAGCTAGCTAATGAAATGAAAGTCACTGTAGACAAGGACACCTGCTTCATACTGTCATGCCCAGCCAGAGAGCAGGAAGAAGCACAGAGCCATAATAAATATGCTGTATTGCTTATTGTTTGTCCAAAGGTCAGATTATCCTGACATTTTTTAGCAGATCACAGCAAAACCAGATCAGTTGGGGTATTCAGAATTGGTAGTTTAGGTTTGCATCAGAGGAAATAGCAGAAAAGATCTCTTAACAGCATTTTCAGACTCTGCTTATTAGAACCCACAAAAAAAAAGGGTAATAATCTAACTGATTTACTTTCCTTTCCATGGTATGATTTTCAGTGTCATTTCAAGCACTATGGAGAGGACAGTTTAAAAAGTCTTTCTCTAATGCCACTTACAATCTTGAGCAAACCCTACATTTAACCAGTCTTGCTTACTGATACAGGCTTGTACCTAAAATGGCAGTATCTGTTTTCTTCAGCAGAAATAAAACTGAGAGATAGTACAAATGTATCAGAATTCCATTAACATTTCAAGATAACCTCAAAAGGGGAAGAAAAAAATTTTTTTCATTTTTTTTCAGGTATAAACTTGTATATAATTTAGATAGGCCTACATTTGGTCTAAAAATACAATGATACTTCTGAGAGATTTTAACAAGATCAGGGCCCGTAACTTCTTCAGACCAGTTACAGTATATCTGACTTTCATTCACTGCAGCTGGACTACCTCTTAGCAGAAAATGGCATTTTGTAAAATACCAGGCAAGTGAAGGGTTTTACATAAGTAGAAAAATTAGTGTAAAACTGTATATGCAAACCCAGAAAGTTACATTTCATTTAGACATCATTCAATGAATGATTTCACTTCACTCTCTCCTTAATGCAAAGGGTTGGACCATTAAAACTGATGCAAGTGCCTGCAGGATATTTCCAAGTGTGAGCGTCAAATCACAGTACAATTCTAATCCTGTAGCACATGTACATTGTTCTCACGTAGGTCTACGTTTTCAGACATGTATATTTAAGTGAAAAAAAAAAAACCAGTCCAGTCTTTTCTGTCTTCTTCTATTGATCTCAGTGAACTTTGTTCTTAAAAAATATTTCTCGGTTTTAGAGCACACAAAAAAGGCAATGAGAATGAAAGAAACTGGATCCAATCGTATCCATCTGATTTCCTGAGAAAATATTCTACCCTGGGAAATTTAATCTTCAAAACTTAAATTAGTGCCTGTAGTACAGAGCAGAGACCTGGAAGCTTATTTTTTTTTTTGTTTTCCATAACCTTTTCCTCCTTCTCATCTGAGTGGCCACCTTCTGAAGTCATTTAAACATGCCCACATCCTTTTTATGTTGGGGGCCCTACAGATGAATGCAGTACTTGAGGTGGGGTTTCATGAGAACAAAGTAGAGGGGGAGGAATCGCCTCCTTTAGCCTGCTGGTCACTCTTCTTTTGATGCAGCCCAGCATATGCTTGGCTTTCTGGGCTGTAATTTAGGAAGTATAAAGAGAAGGAAAGAGACACAAACGTACTGTAATTTCCTTGCATTTGGGGGTTTAGCCTCTGCTCCTGCACATGATTAAAAGTGTCTGTGACATTTTTGTCTTTTACTTTCATGATACTTCCACACCCTGCCAAATTATATTTTTTGAAATGAAAAGTTCTTATTGCAACTGCTTTTTCTTTTACAAACATTAATCAGTAAAGATAATTGCAGGTTCTGATACTAAATTAGTCACCAATAAGCTCAAGTTGTCCTTATTCAGCTTGTCATAGTTGAGAAAATATTATTTACTATTAACTCCATCTTAAACCCCAGTCTTAAACTCCACTATTGACAAAATGAAAAAGCTTATATCACAGAACATTTTCATTACTCATACAAACCATTAAATGAAAACATGGCCTTTTAGCTTTATGTGTTTGCTTGAGCAAGTATGATAGCATGATTCACAGCCAATACTTTCCTATTTTACATGTGAAAAATATGCAGAATCCGAATTTATCTGCCTATGTGAATAGTTTATTTCTTGCTTGAATTTCTCAAACATGTCCTATCTCCCTGATTAAAGTTAGGTGGTATTTTTCACTATGTAAACTCATGTAAAATCTTAGCTTTAAGTTAGTGGCGTACAGGTGAAAATTTCAGAATTTTGTTACAACACTTTGCATACACGAATTTCTCAAGGAATCTTAATATGCTCTTACTTGATATCTCCTGCTGATAACTTCTCAAAAAAGTTGAACTTTAAAAACAGAGGGAAGATTTAATGTATAGATTTTGATAGTATAAATTTGAGGAAAGCCCCATAAAGTTCTTCTAAAGAACATCAGGTGAAATTTAGTATTCAGGAAAATATTAGAGAGCAATTATGGAATAAATATCAGTGAACTGCAAAAAATACCTTTAGTCTTTTGCTTAGCTTGGAATCAGAGAAATTTGAATTCTCATCTGTTTCTTTGTTTCTTTGTGTAGCTTTATATGAAGGTGGGTGGGTTTTGTTTTCGGAAGGAAGATGGTTTGACAATTGTTTTATACATACATAACAAACAACGAGATTCCCTGTCTCCAGTTCATGAGACAATAATGTTAAAGAAAGACTATTGGGAATGCCAAGAGAATACCCTGCTCTGTGTAGACACAGCATGAACATACTCTGCTACCATCAGTCTGGATTTTTCATTGAAAACATTCATATATTGCGCCAGGAATGTTTTGTTCCAGCCATTTTTTTCTGGTTAGTATTCAGTGAGGCTTAAAAGAACTCTATAAGGGAACATATGGCTAGGCCAGTTACCTTATTTCCAAAAGGAAAAAAAGAAGGACCCATGCTGGCTTGCAACATGCCCTGCCTCAGGCTTTTGACTCCAGACCTTCTGTCCCCTGCTCCCCTTTCCTTCCCAGGGAGGTGTTGTTCTTAACATAAGCTAGGTCTTTCTGTTTATTTCTCAGTTTCTCACAGTCTGATGATTGAGTGTAACTGGATCAATCTTCCCTTCTCTCCATCCAGATTTTTATGAGAACACAAAAAAGTGATTACAGAGACAAGGAAAAAGGATTTCTGCTTTTTCTCCTCATTTTCCAGTGAAAACTTTTAAAGTCATATAACTGCTGGAGAAAATGAAATTTCAACCCCCAAAAAACACAAATGATCAGGATTATCTGAAAGCAAAGGATGCAAAAAAGAGAGGGAAAGGCTCTGTCCCTTTTCCTCACTAATAATGTTGCTGCAGAAATGAAGCTATTAAGAATGTTTACATGCTTATTTTAAGTATCATGTCTCAAAGTTTGATCACAGAGGGGCCTCCCACAACAGAGGATATTATATAAGCACTATTTAATTTCTAGGTATAAAATGAGAGGCTAGAAGACGTGAATATTTCAAATAGGAAAGCATAAGACAACTGCAGCTGCAGTGCAGTTGTTACTAGAAAGTTCTTTTGACTTCCTAGGCAAAAGAGAAGACTACATGTAAATAGAATAGCAGATCTCTCCCTTCCAGGTTCCACGGATCATCTGGCTCACTATCATCACATCAAAAACAGTGTTTAAACTACTGTGAGAAAGAACATACAAAGCTACTGCTCTTTAGAGAAAACAGAAGAGATGTTTGTTCATTGGAACAATCTGATTGCTTGGAAAAGCTGTGGTACTTTGGGGAAGCATTAAAACTCTGTTAGAAATGATACCATGTAGAGTACATTAATTCCAATTAACACTGACTAGCTCAAAGCACACTAGAAGTCAGTACAGGAAGGTAAGAAATACACAGAACAGCAGTAAGGAAGAAAGGAATGCACACACACACACACACACACACAAATAAACTCCAAAAGAAATATAGAAATTAAAAATGAAGCCAAGTTAAAAACAGTACAACTAACCACAGTGCAAGAATGACAACAACAAAATAAACAAACAAATAATTTGTTTCACCCTGCATCAAAAGACTTTTTTTTTCTGTTTTTTTTTTTTCTTTCAATGAGAATGAAAGTCCAGGACTACTTGGTGCCTTAGTACAACAAAGGGAGATAAAAGCAAAAGGTGAACTTCTTAATGATGCTATAATCTGGAGTCTTACAATATGGTATCATGATTTAGGAAAGGATTCTCTAGTATTAAAGCCAAATATCAATTTGAAATTTAGATTAAAAACCTTTAATGAAGGTCAGTACTACTGGTCTTGTGGCCTTTTCATCAAATTCCCAAGCATATGGCCAAACTTGTGTGTTTTCTTGGAATATGACACTAAGCAGGTCAAATCACTACCACAGGCTTCAGTTTCTCACATCAGACATGGCAGTCTTTCCCCTCTCTTGAGAAATGGGTTAACTGCTTTTGGGCGAGATATTTCCATAAAATAAATACTATTTAACAGGCACCCTGCTTCAGAAGAGCATTATTACTGCAACCTGGGCTTCCCTCAGAAAGGCTGGGGTTGGGAAGGCTCAGTCAGAAGAGATAACTATTGAGGGCTATTTAAAAAATGCAAGAAAAAACCTGTCCTTTGCTATTACCTTATCTTCACATGTGCTTTGATTTTTTCTTCTGCAGTTGCTGAAGTGCATTCTATAGTATTTTCTTGGATAAGAATTTCCCATGTCAGCCAAACCAAGGAATTGTTTATTATTGTAAAGATGAAATGTATAATATGACAGAATGGAAATACTCCAGGGAAAAAAATAAATCTTAGTAAGTAACTTCACTGTCACGCTCTAATCCCAAGAAAAACAACGGACAGGAAATCTTTTTTTTTTTTTTTTTGTAATTTCAAAACTCTACATTGCAACTATTTCTGAAATTAAGCTAGTCACAAACTCAGAAGAATAGAAAAGTAGTTTCCATGATCACCAAGGCAGCATGGTGACACGCAGTCCTGGATCATTGTAAGGGCGGAGGGGTGGAAAGGAGACAGACAAAAAAAACAATACCAAAACAACTATTGATCGGGATTTGTCATCAGATTTTTACCACAAAGAAGCATGGAATGCAGAAGGTCAGTCGCTATTCCAAGGCAAAGGTATTGAGCATTCCAACAGTAACTGTTCACTGAAGGTGACTGAGTTCATGTCTCTAAAATTTATAAACCAAGAAGCATTGAATCCACACAAAGACATTGCAAAATAGATCCAAGGAAAGATCTTATGGCAGAACAGAAACCGGATAGAAACTATAGGACTTTTTGACAGATAAGGGATCAGTGAAATGTGATATTCACTAGTTCAAGCATCATCAAAACCATCTTGCCTCCTTCTTGATGTAGAACGATGTGAATTATGATGATATTCCCCATATCTGAAGTCAATCTGCTTTTCTGAAGGAAGTCACTTCATTACAGTTTCAGTCAAAACCAATTTAAAATGTTTTTTTCAGAGTTAAAATAAATGGCTGTGAAATCAGCTTCCCCTTGTATAATTCCCGTATGTTTAATTAAGCTTTTCTAAAAAACTAAGCTAAAGCTGGCTGCTTTAATGTCATTTCAAGATGTAACTTTCAAAAATGTCTTTCATAAATACTGTTTTAATAGAAGATAAATCAAGACTAACATAACAAAAACACAGTAACATTATTGTATTTCAACACATTGAATAAGTTTGGTTATTTTTTTTACCATCCTGTAGCAGCATTTGTATAAAATCACATAAAAGGAAAGAAAACAGGTGGTAGAGAAGGGACCCAAAACATCTTCAATGTAATCAGGGGGATGATCTTTTTGGTTTGTTTCAGAGATCATTTAAAATACTGGCTTTTTCTTCTTTTTCTTTCTGTTTAAAATAGTGATCAGTATAAGGATGGTGGTGTGACTGCAAATGGATACATTTAAACGCCTGTATTTCACGTGTAAATATCTTTACACCTATATTAATGTGAAGGTGCCTAATGGACCACCCCAACAAATGAAATGTAAAAGAAGCATCATGTGTAGGAAGAGACCTTAGTGAGAGAAGGAAGAGATGTAGTACACCAGGTTGGGCACTGTCTGCAGCCCTTCTACTGGCATCACCACTTCTGCCTGCAACAGGTTGAGCCCCCTCCCATGGGATGGGTGATGGGGCAGCCAGCGCCAAACTATTCACAGGTGTTTATTAATAATCTCTGGTCTCATAGTTTATCTGTTGTACTGCTAGTATTGAATTTTCATGTATAGTTCACTGATTCTCAATCAGTAACATGCCATTACGAAATCAATAAACTTTTTCAGTTTTGATTCTGTTTAAATTATGTAAATGCGTTATTTTATTTCCCACAACAACTAGTTGTTCAGTTTTGATTTGTGTTGTTTATTCTGTTGCACCCAGGAATTCCAACCAGATACCATTTGGCTAGGTATTGAAAAAAAGAAGAAACCAACACAGAAAACTTTCTTCTCTTTGCTCATTTGATGTTACTCAGACCATTAAGTATACTTCACCTTGTTTCCCATTTTTCAGTTTCGTTTATCAGTATTTTAATCACATAAGTATTTTTTATAATCGTTTCTACACAGAACTTAAATTCTTTGCTAACTGTATTGAGACTCAGTGGACACCTCAGAACTGTGTTTAACCTTCATACGCATTTAACCTTCATACTGCATTTAGAGCTTATCTCATACATTTCCTTAAGGCTGCATTATCGATGACTATTCTAAGCTTTTTAATTGATAGAAACTATTTAAGAGAGTAGCCTAGCCAAGACTTACACATGCACGTTTAAGTACAAGCTGCATGACTGCAAGTTCATTCTACAGAAGCATGTTTTGTTTAACAGAACAGTTATGGGGAGAAATACACTTTTCACATGTTCTAGGAGAATGAAGTGTAGCCATGACAAGTCTACTGTTATTTAACATAATATAATTTTCTATTTCTTTCTCTGTGTTTCATATATTAGGTTTACAGTGGAAGCCCTGATCAAGATTACTCCATTTTGCCTGACACATTAAAAAAAACCACATCTAATATAATGTCTGCCTACAGGAGTCTGCAATTTCATCTCTCAGGTCTAAGCAGTCAATGTCTTTGAGAAGCACATATTTAAAGCTAGTATTCTGCAATTGTAATTCAGAAATATTTTATCCTACCACATATACTTTATTATCAGTGGATATTCCTTGAACCTTTTTCTTCCCAAATCAAGACTATTAAAACTAGCAAATTTAATTACATGTAATAATAGCCAAGCACTATATAATTTAAAATTCAATTATTACTTCAAAGTCTTGAATTGTAAGCATTCATCCACTATTCTAAAGATCTCTGCTATAAATCACACATCACAGCATCCAGCAGTTGATCTTAGATACGTGTCTTATCTTGCACCTTTCTGCCTTATTTTTATGCCTGTGAAATTATAATGTTAGTTCTGCTTCACCACTTTCTAGCAGATGTCTTCCAGGTTGCAAACATTGAGAGCAATGACATAAGGAGCATCCCTAAACTCTGTTTCTCAGCACTTGCTTCATCCCCAGTCTTTTTGTTTGTATGAGTTACCATGGACTGCAACTGAAGAAAAAGCATTTTTTATCAGCTTCCGCTCTACATTTGGTTTCATAGGGATTTGTTGTACCTGCTTCAAGAAAAGGGTAAGAGTAATCATCTAGGGAAGCCAGAACTTCCTCTGTGATTGTGGAAGAAATTATCTAAGGTATTTATCACTGTAACAACTTCACATCCCACCACACCTCTGTCCCAAACCCCGATTTTCACATCTGCTTGACTATGCACTCAGATATGCATTTAGCTTTAAGCATTTGGAGTTTCACTGTCTTCCTTGGTACTACTCCCATAATAAAAAATATCTGGATCAAATACTCTTGTCCTGTAATTTCTCTACTTACACAATTTTCACAGTAGGATCCTCATTAGCAGCATGTGGTTGCCCATGCAGTTCTTCCCAAACATTCAAATTCTGAAAGGGAAGCAGGTGTTAATTACATTATCTTCTCCACAGTCAACGTAGAGTTTTGTTTCTACTCTAATCATGTTGTCCTAAAAATCAAGACTTGTATGACAGATGTTTCATTATCTTTTTCTTCACAGCTGGAGCAATAATAAATCACAAAAAAATCAATTAAGTCTCAATACTAACCACAACCCCATCAAGCAAAGAATTGGAGGAAAGACCCCCCCCCAAAAAAAGCCCCCAAAATCCCATGAAATTCAGTTTCCCATAGTCATAGCATCTATAGTGCCTGAAAAAATCCACCAGACATGTTTAAACTCACTGTCTTTCAGAAATAAAATACATCTCCAAAAAGTGTTTCTCAGAATATGAAATGTACCCCTCTGAGGAAAAGACTTTACTCAGGGACTACAGGAGGAAGAGTTTATATGGGTGGGCAGTGAGTGAAATGTACCAGTGTTTAAAGACCAAATCTTTTCCTGCCTCTGCTGAACATGAGACAAATTATTCATTTACATATTTGTAAATTCTACCTACCATTCTGTCCTGGGTGCAGGTGTCGCAGTCACAGGTGGGGCACTTCTGAGAAATATATATAAGAAACGGCAAAATGCCACACAGGCTAGTGAGAAGGAAGGGAAAAAATGTGCTGGACAGCAATGCAGACACTCACGTCAGTGCAGAAGGGGGAAGTGGTGATCCAGCCACTGGAGCAGAGGTTCCCCTGCAGCCTGTGGTGCAGACCATAGTGAGGCAGGCTGTGCTCCTGCAGCCCATGGGGGTTCAAGGGGGAGCAGATATCTAGATCCTTAAGAACCCCACACCAGGGTAGGGGGGTATGTCCTGAAGGAAGCTGTGATCCTGTGAGAAGCCCACACTGAAGCAGGTTCCTGGTGTGATTTGTGGCCTGTAGGGAATCTGTGTTTAAGGGTTAATGGGTTCAAACTTAAACAGGGGAAGTTTAGATTGGGTATAAGGAGGAAATTCTTTCCTGTTCGGGTGGTGAGGGACCTATAACTGTAAGTTTTCTGTCTTATTTTCTCCCTCTGTTCTGTTGTGAAGGGCGGGCAGCAGAGTGGCTGGATGGGAAGGTGGTGGCAGCCAGCCACCCTTAACCTATCAAATATTCTTATGCTTTTTGTTTGGATAAGGAAACAAAATGCAATGCCATACTTAATTTTGTGTAGATTTGGAAGCTGTCCTCTCACACAGATCCTTAAAGAATATTAAGAGAAGGCTCTCTGTAAATTTTATCTTGCATTCATCAGAAAAGAAGGGTGAGCATATTTTTGTGTGTTAAATGTTTTAATTGATAAACGCTGGATTTTAGATCCATTACCTAATCTATTAAAATAAAGTATCTTTTGTCCAGTGCGGGTAGGTCATATGGATTAAATCTGAGTTTCATGTCTATGAATCTTAACTTCATGTAAAGTTTGCAAGCCAGAAGGAAAAGAATAGGAGCACAAAAATATTGAGGAGAGGGGATGGGTCTAGTTCAAGTGATGGAAGCAAGCATCGTGACAGTGCCTCCATGGAAAAACAAGTGATTCAGAATCTCAAATATGAGTTTTCTACTGCACAGTAGCCATCACAGAAAGCCAAAAAAAATTTCCACCTCAACAGAAAACATGAAGCAAATGCCTAAATATTTACTTCACAATATTTAGGATAATATTCTGGACAATATATGTGATGAATAACACAACGATTTAAAGTTAATGTTGCAAAACATTGTGAATCAGCTTCCAGGGCACTGAAGCAGAAGGTGAAATTCTGTTAATAACAGCAATGATTATTAACTCAAGATGAATAAAGGGAAAGATTCATTCAAAGCCTAAATGATAAACCAAAATCAATAGTAAAATGTATGCACATATTTTCCTTACTGTGCATTGATCATAAAATGATACAAATGTAAGCTGTTGCCATTCAACACAAATTTTTGTTTTAGAAACTTAAAATAAATAGAGTGAATAAGGTATTTGAAAAAAAATTATCAATGATAAAGTGCATCTCTTACATGGCTATTTCAAAAGAATTTGTTAGACCAGCTGCACATTGGGTTACAATATCTAAAACAAAAGCTGGGCAAATCATATCCAGATAGACATGAACACAGAAACTGAAAAAAAAAAATGAGACAGAATAACAACTTATTGAAGGATTTAATCTGAATCCCTGCATGACACTGTAGATGAATATAGTACCAATGGAACGGGCTTATTTCCTCTATGTAATTGTAATTAATTTTTATCAAATTCATTTTCCAGAAATGGTGATACCATAAAATTTTCTAGCATTCTTCAGTCTTTCAGTTAACTGCTACTAATACGTGTGTCTTAAATTTAAGATATTTTTGTGATATTGCAGTCAGTGGTTACTACAAAGCTTCCACTGGACCATAAATAGCTTTATAGACCAGTTGCTTGGTGAAGTATTTTAGATTTTTAATTCTTGTAATTATATAGCTTACTGAAGCAAGTATGGTCTAAATTAATGACTCTAGAACAGAAGCAGACTGTGATTCATGTCATTTAGTTTTTTATGGACAGCAGATAAATATCTAAGGTAGCCACCCTAGGATACTTTCACAGTAAATTAAAAGGAATATAAGCATTTTGAAAGGCAGCCTTAAATATCTTGTTCACACTTAATTGTTTACCAGACTTTTAGATGCCTAAATCAGACGGGATAAAGCCTATCCAAAATCAGTCCAACAAATATACTCTAAGATATTAGGAATTTAGAATAAGACAGAGATTAAAATCATACGTGGGAAAAAAAAAAACATTAAATATTAAACAAATAATGCTAAACACTAGAAACCAGTCACTAGGAAGAAGTAATGCAAATAAACTGAGTCAGTGATGGGATTACAGTACAGAAATTCTTTCATCAAAAGGCAGTAACAGCATTTGCAGTAGGATAATGATGGTAGAAACTAGAAATTAAAAGCTTATATCCTGCATACGTAATATTTGACCTCTCTTGCCATCCAAGCCAAAGGTCGTATCTATGTACTCTATTACTATGTGCATTCTTTGGT
Organism: Neopsephotus bourkii; assembly: GCF_033783945.1. Taxonomy (NCBI): domain Eukaryota; kingdom Metazoa; phylum Chordata; class Aves; order Psittaciformes; family Psittacidae; genus Neopsephotus; species Neopsephotus bourkii. The sequence continues at coordinate 869,408 of NW_026901388.1, forward strand.
CAAAGAGACATTACTTTGATATTGCACAGTACAGTATAAGCTTTCATTTGTTTTGTATAATCACAGTTATCCCTAATGATGTGTTTACATAAAACATATTTCTAGCCTAATTTCAATAGTGAAGTCAAGCAAAACTCTCAGAGAACCCATGCAAAACCTTAGAAGTTATTTTTGCTTATGATGGTAATGAATGTTTTATAATATAAATTTCGTTGGGTGTTTTTTTTTTGATTGGCTTTTCAAGATTGAAATGAGTATGTATATGCATTTCTATTTCATGCTGTGCTGTTTTTAGCCTAATTGCATTTCTACTTTGACTTGATTTCTATTTCTTCAACACTTCATGCAAAAAAAAGTGTGTGTGTAAATATGCATATACACGCACATACACATATGTATATTCATACATTCTTATTAGTAGGTTTTAGAAAACCCCTGAAATTTAGAAAAAAAAAAAATTATTCTCTCACAGCCACAATTAAAAAACCCCAAAACTAAACAAAACATCAAATACACAAAACAACAAAAATCAATGTCCTGAAAACAAAACATTATTATTCAATCACGTGTATATAAAAATATTTTTATACAGATTTGTAATGTTTGCTAGTTGTTTTAGGATTATTTCATCTCCATAGAAAGTTCATGAACAAGGTACAAATCTTGATAAGACATAAGGAAGCAGCAGATCTGTTATTGATAGAAATTAAAAAGACAGACATAGCTAGATAGACGGATAGACGGATGGAGGGATAATGCATTTAATAGTTCAGTAATTCTAAAGAACTCTTTTTATTCATTTGGAAAAGGTGCATGTTTAGAAGATGTAATAAAATTCAAAGTTATTAATATTATCGTATCAAGTTTTTATAGTTAAAATCTTTCTTGGAAAAAAAAGACAAAACCTAAAGCTTATCTTGTGTATCTCAATCTCAAAATGACTAAAAAAAGAACACTAGAAATCACGCAGGTGAGACAGAAGAGTAACAAATATTGTTACCCCTTGAAAAAATAAAAGAATAGGGTGCCAGAAAGACAAAATTACAAAAGAGAATTAAATATAAAATAAATAGAAACTTTTTTATGAGTGTTACTGTTTCTTTCTCTTACCCTGTAATGCCATCATGATTCAAAGCAGAACAATTTTTAATTGGCTTCAAGGAAAAATTCAATAGTAAATTAATTGTATTAAATAAATTTGAATATTTTTTTTAAAGTTACCCCTTTTAAAATTAATTTAAACTGTGTATCTTTTTTTTCCTTCGCAAATGAATTTAATTAGCAATCTGCAGTCACACAAATGTTACTGGAATTTGTAACTATCATTTCCTTCTTAGTCTGCTGGAATTATGAGCTCAAAATAAAGTATTTCAATCTGCATACAAATCCATCTGTTTTTAAATTAATTATTGCAGAACCTTCTAGAAAAAAAATGTTTATTATTCAAAAAATTCAGCATCTTTAACTTTGTTTATGAAAATATTGTGGAGTGCAATTTATAACTCTAAATTTGTAAATCCATTAGACCATCAATAATCCAGACTCTGTCCAACATAGTTACTCTGACTGAAAAATAGTTATTGTTTTAAAACACTTCTCATTCCAAAGGTACAACATAAGACTGCTAATGAAAGCGAACAGTTCTGTTTCTTTTCTATCCTCTTACTTTCCTTCTAAATGAATGTTAAAGAAGTAGCCCATCCAGAAAAAAATGCTGAAAGTTTAAGTACCAAAGATGAGCTTTGCATAATTTCATTGAGGGTAGTGCAGAAGAATTTAAATCATGAACACTCAGGAGTGTTGCATCCCAACTAGAAGAAAGTGCAGCAGGAGGGCCAGGAGACCTCCTTGGATGGATAAGGAGCTGCTGAGAAAAATTCAAATGAAAAAAGAGTCTTATAGAAAACGGAAGCAAGGACAGGCGGCATGGGAAGAGTACAGGGATGTTGTCTGGGAAGCGAGGGACCAGGTTAGGAAAGCTAAGGCCCAGTTAGAATTAAACTTGGCTAGGGATATTAAGGATAACAGGAAGGGATTCTACAGATACATAGCAAATAAATAGACTAGGGAGAACGTAGGCCCCCTCAGGAAGCTCTCGGGTGAACTAGCTACACAGGATTTGGAGAAGGCTGAGGTTCTGAATGACTTCTTTGCCTTGGTCTTCTCTGGAAAAGATCTGACCACACCACCCAAGTCTTGGAAGGCTGATGCTATGACTGTGAGAATGAAGACCTTGGTCCAACTGTAGAAGAGGAACTAGTTCGAGACCATCTTAAGAATCTGAATGTGCACAAGCCCATGGGTCCTGATGAAATCCATCCACAGGTCCTAAAGGAGCTGGCAAATGAAGTTGCTAAGACACTGGCCATCATATTTGAAAAATCATGGCAGTTAGGTGAAGTTCCCAACGACAGGAAAAAGGGAAATATAACCCCCATTTTCAAGAAGGGGAAAATGGATGACCCGGGCAATTACAGACCAGTCAGTCTCACCTCTGTGCCTGGCAAAATCTTGGAGCAGATTCTCCTGGAAGGCATGCTAAGGCACATGAAAAACAACAAGGTGCTTGGTGACAGCCAGCATGGTTTCACTAAGGGGAAATCCTGCCTGACCAATTTGGTGGCCTTCTATGATGGGGCTACAGAACTGATGGACAGGGGTAGAGCAGTTGATGTCATCTACCTGGATTTGTGTAAAGAGTTCGAAACTCTCCCAAATGACATTCTTGTGTCTAAATTGGAGAGACATCAATTTGATGGATGGACTACTTGGTGGATAGGGAACTGGCTGGATGGCCACACACAAAGAGTTGTGGTCAATGGCTCAATATCCAGCTGGAGACTAGTTGCAGGTGGTGCCCTCATGGATCGGTGTTGGGACCAGTTTTGTTTTAACATCTTCATCGCTGACATGGACAGTGGGGTTGAATGCGCTCTCAGCAAGGTTGCTGATGACACCAAGCTGTGTGGTTCTGTTGATACGCTGGAGGGAAGGAATGCCATCCAGAGGGACCTTGACACACTTGTGAGGTGGCTGATGCCAACCTCATGAAGTTTAACCATGACAAGTGCAAGGTCCTACACCTGGGTCAGAGCAATCCCAGACACAGCTACAGGACGGGCAGAGAAGAGATTCAGAGCAGCCCTGAAGAGAAGGACTTGGGGGTGCTGGTCGATGAGAAAATGAACAAAAGCCGGCTTCAGTGTGCGCCTGCAGGCCAGAAAGCCAACCGTATCGTGGGCTGCTTCAAAAGCAGCGTGACCAGCAGGTCCAAGGAGGTGATCCTGCCCCTTGTGAGACCTCACTTGAAATATTGTGTGCAGTTCTGTTGTCCTCAACATAAAAAGGACATGGAAGTGTTGGAATGAGTCCAGAGTAGGGCCACGAGAATGATCAGGAAACTGGAGCTGCTCCCATATGAAGATAGGCTGAGAAAGTTGGGGCTGTTCAGCTTGGAGAAGGCTGCGTATAGACCTCATAGCATCCTTCCAGTTTCTGAAGGGGGGCTATAAGGATGCTGGGGAGGGACTCTTCATTAGGGACTGTAGTGATAGGACAAGGTGTAATGGGTTAAAACTTAAACAGGAGAAGTTTAGATTGGATATAAGGAAGAAATTCTTTCCTGTTAGGGTGGTGAGGCACTGGAATAGGTTGCCCAAGGAGGTTGTGAATGCTCCATCCCTGGCAGCGTTCAAGGCTAGGTTGGACGAGGCCTTGGGTGATATGGTTTAGAGCGAGGTGTCCCTGTCCATGGCAGGGGGGTTGGAACTTGATGATCCTAAGGTCCTTTCCAAACCTAACTATTCTATGATTCTATGATTCTTATGAAGTTGTAACAGACATTACCCTGTCCATCATAAAGCTATGAAAGTTTTCAATGAAGTAAAAAAAGCCAAGGTTTTCAAACAGTACGAAAGTAGTTTGCTGTGCCTTCAGTACATACCTTAAATTAAAATTGTACAATTAATCTTTAGGGGTTTGGGGTTTTTTTATATTAAAAAAGGAGAAAAAATACAAACAGCAAGAAAGTGTTGTTTTTCTATCAAAGAAAACAGAATTCAAAATGTAAAACACTTTGTACTTAATTTAATAAAGCAATTTTCATTTGAGACACAGATTTCAGCCAGTGGAAAAGTTCAGCCATAAGAATAGATTAAATCACTTTTCAGATTTAGAGGGTAGTTAGTCTGGTGAAATAGTCAATACTGTCAGAATTAAAATATCTTTCTTATTAAAAACACAACTCAGTGCTAATTATTAAATACATTATTTTACCTTCTGCAAAACTCCCATTGACCTCAGCAAGAGGAGGCTTTTGTGTGTATTTTCACAAATGTTTATGAAACTTACATTGCTTACTGCACAGATTCGATTTAATTTATATGATTTGAAATAGGCATTATTAACATCACTGACATATATCTACAGGGTAGGAAAAACTATCCTATTTATTTCATAGAGCAAACCCAAAGAAATTACAATTTTGTCTCTTAACAACTATGCAAAGGTCCTTTCTTGTACACATGCAAATTCAGTGATTCAAATCCCCAAATTGTTAAGTAGTATGTACAATTATAAGGCTAAATTGCACCTTTAGTCACATCATTCAGTAAAAATTCATAATTAAGGAATACTTTAATCATCGGCATCACTGTTGAAGGATCTATAAAGCTAATTTATGAACAGAACTTTTTTGTATTAAGCTATGGTTATGGTTTCCTCTCACTTGTCCTTAGCCACCTAAAAGTGAAGTATGCTAACAACAAGTTTTAAAGCAGTTCTTCCTTTCCTATCTCATCACGTTAGATAGGTTTAATTTCTTAGGATACACCATATTCTTCCTCCTGTTACTATATCTGAAGCCCAGCAGACTAGATATTTGGACAGTTAAATACTGGTGAATGAATCAAAATATGCTCTTTTCTTCAGAGAATTTTTATGTAAGCCTATCACATCAGTAAATTCCTTCTGTGGAGTAGCCACAATAGCCATTATGTCACATTTTTAATGACAATATTATGGAATCAGCAGCCACATATATCTAGGTACGGGAACTAGCATCTTGAGGCAGTTATAAGAGCATCCCTTCCAAAGTCATCTCCAAATCAGATGGGAACTGCCAGTGAATGCAGAGTTCAAGGAAGGAAAGGAGTTCTGTGCTACTGGAGTCCTTTCAATCTAGTGGCATCTGACTTGGTGGAGCCTCGAAGAGCAGGGGCCTAATTTATCTTGACCTGGCAATAGTTGGGCAGCCAGAAACTCAAATAATAGAAATCATTACTTTTTCACCTTTTATTTTTATCTCTATATCTAAATTTACATACAAAAGTCTTTGATCCTACAAATACTTATGAGATGTATAGTTTTACTCTCATTTCAGTTAAACCTCTGGAATTCTTCTCAAAAGAATGCATCTGAATGTTTTGATTTTGTTTAATAAAGTGTGTGCTGTTTCAGGAGCAAAATTTGAAAAATATATTTTTCATGCAGTTATGCAGTTGCATAACAGATGAAAATATATTGATAAAGGAATGCCTACATCTACTGAACTTTGGTCTTTAAGCTGCTAAAGCTTGCACAAAGGTTCAATTCACAAGTCACTGCTGTAGCACTATTCAGTAAATAAACAAAAAATCATTTCATGGTATTTCAATTTTTATGGTATTGCTTGAGATAGTCTGTAGATTGCTGCAACTTCTATTATAAAAACTGTAATGTTACAATGGTGACTAGTAATGTGGATCTAGTCAAAAGTCTGACAGTTTTTTTCCGTTTTAAACTTCTATTTTAAAGGGTTTAGAACTCCACTATAAGATCTTCCGGTAAGCATGTGAACAGCTTACACACACAGAAACACAGACACACTTAACACATATATCTGTAGTTTTCAAAGGTAAACCTTAAAGAAATATAAATAAAAGTGACACGAAAGAACTATGACCTGGATTCACTAAGAAGCACATACTGTTGAAGTAAGATGAAAGGCCTGAAAACTTGTAGTAAACTCATACTACAAAGAAATGCTAGAAAATCAAAGTATTTTTCTTTTTGTCTCTAGCACAATGTAGAAATCACAACAAGTTTGTAGAAACAGCACTGGCTGTCTAACAAAACATTAGGGAAGCATCCGTGAACAATGATCCCAAAATATTCTCTGTCCACGTTTTAGCTCTTTCACCCACTCCATTATAAAAGGGATGTTCAGTCGATTTTTCTGTGGTGTTGATTTTTCTCACAGTATCTTTATGAATGATTTAGTCATCTCACACTTTTTTTGCCCGTGTACATTTATGGCAAGATAGAGGAAAAAAAAATAAACAAACCACAAACAAACCAAAAATCAAAAAAATAGCAGTAGATTTAACAGTAATGAGATCAGAAACCAAAACCCTCAGAGAATTCTGAAACAATTTAAAAAAAAAAAAAAAAAGAAAGGAATTCTGAGTACTATTCTATGTAAATTATTTTAAAGCAGAAAACTTAACCTATATTACCAAATTGAAGAAAAGAGAAAGGTCTGATTTAAAAAGCTTCTTGACATAAACAGCTTTAAAAATAAAGGAAGTATTGGAAATATTTTTATTTTCTTAGCAATAATGTGAATACATTATAGGATTTGATAATACACAAAGACACAGGTTTTTACCCCTAAATTTCTCTACTTTATTACAGATTGCAACAAATACTGCAAAAAATCCCCACTAGCAAGTATATCACTATTACTGCCAAGTATATATATGATTAATAAAGCATATATATATATTTACCATCACAGATTAACACAGCAACCAAGAATATTGTATAAAAGTTTGGCAGTGATCAATAATATAACAACAACCAAGAACAGCAACAACCAAGTGAGTACTTACTACTACAGGTACAGAAAAAATGAAGAGTAAATGAACAGACATTTTTTGGTACTGTGAGTATTCAGGAAGAATAGCAAGTTACTAAAGACTGCACAACTGAACACTCAGAGAGATCACATGATGAGTCAGTAGTAGAATAAAAGCCAGAGGAGTGGGAAGCCCAAGACATGCCTAGGACGGAAATTCTTAAAGTGGAATTTTGGGTAAATTTGATATTTGTGCTAGTATTTAGGGTTGTATGAAATTATCAAATTAGAATATCACAGCTTTATTTTTATTATTTTTTAAATGTTTTGTACTTTAGTATCCAGTCTCAGCTAGGAGCTCAGTATTTTCAAGGATACACAGGAAGGCCGTTTAAAAATTGAGAAAATCCCTTTATATTAGTGCATTTCTAGTTTTTTGCCGACCAATCTATACTAATTTATTTCATAGAATCATAGAATAGTTAAGGTTGGAAAGGACCTTAAGATTATCTAGTTCTAACCCCCCCCTCCCATGGGCAGGGACACCTCCCTCTAAACCATGTCACCCAAGGCCTCGTCCAACCTGGCCTTGAACACTGTCAGGGATGGAGCATTCACAATTTCTTTGGGTAACCCATTCCAGTGCCTCACCACCTTAACAGTAAAGAATTTCTTCCTTATATCCAATCTAAAGTTCCCCTGTTTAAGTTTGAACCCATTAACCCTTGTCCTACCACTACAGTCCCTAGTGAAGATTTTTATAAAAGTCTATGATTTTTTAAATTGATTTTACCTTCTTATCACTAGTCTCTTCTGTTGCAGTAAGGTTATACCACTATTGTTTTTAGTGCACAAATATAAAATACAGACCTGTACTATGAAACAAACCACAAAGCAGGACACGTTCATAAAGAAAGTTTGTAAGTCCATTGTCTCTTTTTATTAAATATACTTGAAATAATATAATGTATATCTAGCAAAAATTTTATAAAAACACCACTAAGAAAGTAAATACTTTAAACATGAATTGCAATAAATATCCTAGTAAACAGAAGCAATGCATAACATTTTGCACAGTAAAATGCTCCTATGGACATGTTACAAAGAGTTTGAATCCTTTAGGGGCCTACCCTCACCAAGATTATTTTGAGGAGAAAAGAACCCCATTGCTTTGGGTATACAGGAATTTCTCTCATAATAATATTCTTACTTGTCAAGGTGATATTTTTCAACATGTAGCTTTTTTCTTTTCCTGAAATTGAAGGAGCTGACCAATCACAAAACAGTAGCATGTAACTTCATCTTAAGAAATGCTATGACATTGTCAAAAGCTTCTACAAGCTTTGGATGGGATTTTGGTTCTGCATTTGTGATTATTGCCAGATATTTGTCCTGTTCTGCTGTGCCTATTTGTTCACTTAAATCACATTAATGGACATGGCTGCAGATTTCATTTGATACAGGTGTTTGCACAGCATATGGGCATAAAATCACCCACCTGTTCATTAACAGAAGATTTAAATATTTTTTGATATTTGTTTTCAGAGTAACAAATTAATTGAGAGCACAATACTGATATTGTGCCAGGATGGTCTGAATGAAATATTGAACACATGATTATCACTCTTGTCCTTGCCAACAGTCAACAGAGTTTATTAATGATCCAGTGATAATCTTGACACCCAGACACTACTGAAATTAAAAAAAATAGGGACATGCAATTATGTCTGAGAGATGTGCATCCTAAACAAGATTTCTGACAAGACATTAATTTTATCACACAGCTGCGATTGGTGTCATGTTCAAACTAGTGTTTTGGAGCTAAGCAGGAGGTTTTTTTCTTCATACTGAGTTCTTTATTGTTGGGTTTAGTTTTGTTTCTTCCAACCATCCTTGGAGCTACATAAATACATTTAAAACATTAATTTGCAAACAATGTATGTTTTATTTACAATTAAGCCCATTTCCACTTATCCCATCTTTGCATAACAACGACTAATAGCAATTGGCTATGGGTTAGTTTCATGCATATTTCACTGTTTCTCCATATGGTTTTGAGAACTAAAGGAAAAAGGTACACTTTGGATTGTTAGCACAAACTGAAAACGAGTATGCACAGCAGTAAAATCTCTACTGCTTCTTTTAGCTAAGTACAGCTGCCATGCTGGGTGGATGACAGACCTGTATTGGTGTGTTTAAGCCATAATACTTCACCAGGAGAAGGTTCATTCATGTACGCTTTTTGAAACTGTTCTCTGAACTGGAAGAGTACAGAGAATCTGTATTTTTCAGCTATGGTCTGAAGAGAGAGTGTTATCAAATCATACTTTGAGATGTTTCTCTCAGAAGTTTTGTACAAACTGGCTGCTGGAGACTGTGTCAGAAGAATGACAGATTCAGAGACGGTGACTCAAAAAAATACAGGAGAGAGATAAAACCTACATCTTTAATTTGCTTTATCACAGGTCAGAAGAGTGGAAGAATATTAAATACAGATTCATATAACATCATAATTTTTTAATAGCACGTTTTCCTGTTAGCAGAGATTTCCTCAAATACATGAGACAATAATGTTCTAATGTAATGACTCTATTTCTAGTTACAACTTTACCTCCCCCTTTGGAAACTCTCAGTTACATGTGTCTGTCTTTGCCATTTCTTCTAACATTTTCCTTCTGAAGTCACTGTTCAGCAATGACCATAGAATGAACAAAAGATGTTCTAGAGTCAAATGCAGCATTTATACTTTGTGGCCAGGTATTCCAACCTGCTGCTTAGACATCACAGTTTCAGCAACAGCTACATAGAAAAGCATATCAAACCAGGTAACCTATGGCTTGTGGCAAGAAAATGTGTAGCGCATTTTGCTTGCTGTCAGTGATAAGCCCAGGTGCTGAGTGAATGGAAAAACAAGACAGTATTTCTCGTCAACTTTATAGCAAAGGTTTGAAAGGTACACCTTTCAAAAATGTTTTTAGGATGAAAATTAACACTTGATTTTTCTGGAGTGAGAGGAGCTTCAGCACTATCTTGTGTGTATGAAAGTGAATGCTGTGAACAAGAGTAGCTTTACCTGAGAACAAGTGTTTTATAGTAAGAATTCTGAGAAATTAGTGACAAAGGTTTTTCTAGGTTTTTGGAAAACAAGTAAAGCGAGCTCATTTTCATAAAAACAATTTGAAATGAATGAGCTGATATTTGTGGCACGCCTAGCTGCAGCTAAGCAAGTTGTTAAAAAATTCTGTGGTGGATGGTGCCACCATAATTTTACACCTTTTGCTTTTAAAAAATTATAGATTTTGCATATTCCAAATTATTATTTGCAAACTGTTGAAGAAGTATTGTCCTGAGTAAAATTATTAAGGTATTGATTATTTCAGGTAATGACATGCATGACTAATAACCAAAATTATTAGATACTGCTGTGATTTAAGTCTACTGTATAATGCACATTTCACTAATGGAATACACTGACTGACACAGATCTGAAAAACATTTTGTTGTGGTTTAAGCCCAGTCAGCCACACAGTTTCTACTACCCCCCCACTACCCCCCCCCCATTCTTTCTTGCCCCCCCCCCCCCCCCCCACCGCCAACCCCGCTCCCAGAGGTATGGGGAGGAGAATCAAAAGAATGTAACTCCCACAGGTCGACATAAGAACAGTTTAGTAACTAAGGTATAACACAAATCACTACTGCTGCCACCAATAATAATGATAAGAGAAATAACAGGGGAAGAGAATACGATACCACCTGCCAAAACGAGCCCAACCAAAAAGAGAGTGCCCTTCCAGGTAACTCCCAGTTACCTACCTGGGCATGAAGTGCTGTGGTATGGAATACCTCTTTGGTCAGTTTGGGTCAGGTGTCCTCTCTTTGCTTCCTCCCACCTTCCCCTCCTCCCTGGCAGAGCATGAGACTACCAAAGTCTTATGGCCAATCTAAACACATCAGTGTTATCAGCTCTGTTCCAGGCCGAAAGACAAAACACAGCACTGCACCAGCTACTAAGAAGGAGAAAAAATGATTGCTACTGCTAAACCCAGGACACATTTTCAATGGTAACTTCCCGCTACACAATTTGCTACAATGCAAATGGTTTAGTACTGAATTTATTCAAAATTTCTGAGTTTATTCAGTTTATTACTCTTTTGGAATTAAAACGCCTTATTCTCCTTGCTTTCCTTCTTTCTCTAGCAAAAGAAAAAAGAAAAAAAAGAAATGAAAGCCTGCAGGTTCCATCTGCTAGTGCTTAGTATCTTCAGCGTGTTCATAGTGATGTTTGGCACCTCTAGCATCCTGAGTAGGACATATGCGATACTGCTGAGGTACAAAGTTCTCCCATCTTGGTGATCATATGGTCTGGAAAAGTGGAATATTCAGCCTGCAAATTGCAGGAGCTGAAGTAAAATAAAGTAAGTATAAAGAAGTTCCATTTTTTTCCAAAAGTAAACAGAAAATATTTTGTAAGTGTGGATAAGGAGTAAACAGAACTTGCTGTTTCTTAATATGCCTTTTGGGTAACGCCTGATCTAGGAAGCTGCCGTAGAGTCAATACACTGCTTCAATGGTGAAGATCAAAGAAGGAAAGGTAGTGCAACATCAACCTTTAAACTTGTACAGCAGTCAGTCATAAGGGAAAAAGCAAGACGAGAAAAAAGGGTAGAAAGTACTTGGTAATATTCTAGTGACTACAAGGGCTGTGAGCTCTGAGAGTGCCAAACAGCTTCAAGCTCATATTAACTGCCCATATAATTCTGGTTCAGGAATTCTGAACAACATGATTCTGTGTCACATTAACCTGCAAGAAACCTTTTCATTTATGAGCCAGAATTTCCTCTGCATGCCAATCTTTTTGCATCCCTCTGACAATATGAAGAGGTACGAAAATCTCTGTGCAACTGAAGGCCAGTTCAGAATCCATCATACAGATTTGGTATCCATATCACAGCTACCCTTCTGTGTACACTGAAATGATGCAGGTTAGGATCTCTCTTTACTCAAAAATTATTTGGCAACTGAACCTCAATTTGATTTTCTATTAGAAATAATATTTCAAATGATTTTTACATAGATCTGTTTTCTTAGGAGGAAATTAAGTAAATTCAGCTAAATCTGAATTAATCTGAATTTTCACATTCCCTTTTCTATTTGTGCATGTGTGAAAATTCAAAACCAGGTATTGGATCAAATACAAACATTTAGATCACATTTAAATCTTCTTGAACTAAGAAAACCCAACCAACCAACCAAAAAAAAAAAAAAAAACAACAAAACCAACAACCCCACCCCCCAAAAAAGAGGCAATGCAATATAAACTGAACCATGTAAATCTTTTGCAATTAACTGATTTTGCTGTAGCTTGAAATAGACTTCCTTGTTGCTTTCTTCTCAATGTAATGAAGTTTGCAAAGATATAACAAAACCTACATATATCTTTATTGTTAAATGATTTTTTAGGTTCATTCCTCAGAAGTTTCCATATATACTATTAAGATGTATCACTTAATAAGTCAGCATGAAGCTTGTGTTACACAATGAATGGCAAGACAAGAAACAAAGGAGAAAACAGATGACCATTATTAAATATACAATTGTAGATCTTTTACATTCTTTAAATAACTGTTTTGAAGTTGTTTAAGATAAGAAGTAGATATACATAATCATGTCTTTATAAAGAATTGTGTGATGTTCCTGAAAAATGATGGGATTATTCCCATCACAGAATCTCTGTGATCAAGAAGATTAAAAGAAATAGAAGATTAAAAGATATACATACATATATATAGTTCAATGTTGATCTTGAAAATATGTGATCTGCCAGCAAGCTACAGTTTGTCATAAATATAATGGCACAGTTAAAGAAAAACATGCATTTCAGATAGCTGTGGGAAACAACAGACTTAATATGTGGTACATGGAGGAGGCAAACATCAGAAATTAAGTATGTGCTCTTCAATTTATTGCTAGCAATCACTCCTTGTGTACCTCTAGTGGTTACTAACTTGAACTTCCCAGCTTTGCTCATTGCAAATAGATGTATCTTCCAGGAGCTAATGTCACAAGTATAGAGCAAAATCGTCACCTCGGAGTGAATATGAAAACTTCTAGCAACTGATTATTTGAACTTTTTTTTTTTAAGAACAGGGTTTAATGATAATTCCTTATGCTTTTGAATTAACTTTCAGATACAAGAATTGGTCTTGTATTCCTTCTAAGTTTTCCTGATGTAAGTGCATAAACAGGCAACATTACCTGTCAGAACATGCAATATTAAAGGTAAAAATTGCTTTATAATGCCAGAGTGCTATATTTATTTATATATCAGAATTTCAGAATTTTACATATCCAAGTGCAAACCTTGGCTTCGGATGACTGGAAGAAAATTAGGATGGACCTCTGAAAGCACCTGAAACTTGGAAACAACTTGATTTTACACATCTGAGATGTGTTTTCCTCCAAAGTCAGTGGTATTCTGCACTGAAACTAAATTCTGCACCTATCACCAGGATCCCCAGTGCCCCATATAATTTCTTCCCTGTCTCTGGAATCCATACAAACTTCTAAGCAATGGCAACTTTTGGAGATGAGATGTCTGACCTATACTGGATAATTCTGGCTGAAATCGATCGCTATTCTGAAGAAGTGAAGACTTTCAACATTAGCAATACAGTCTCATCATTATTTGTCTTTCGTTTGCCATGGAAAGGAGTGATTCTCTTCTCACCTACAAATCACTTGCATGACATTATTTTCTGAAAAGCAATTGTCTCCTAAAAAAGAATTTCTGAACCATCCATCATCACGATACTTCCTCTATTGTAACAACACAGCATCTCTCCAGGAGTCATTGACTACTTTTAGAATTGGCATTTTGAAATTAGATGTAGGAGTTTTTTTATGGAAAAGGTAAGCTTTTCCATCCTGCTGGACCCACAAGGCAAAACCATCATTCTGTATTTGTGCGTGTCTTTTTATATTGAAACTCCATAAGGTTAAGAATTATGATTCAGAGCCATCTAGGCCACAGACTATAACATTATTGCTGATCAGAATTTCTGGATTATGGTCAAATGCAATAAAATAAGAATTTCATATTGGTGTGTGGGGCTTTTTTTGTTGTGGGTTTTTGGTTTTGTTTTTTGTTTTTTTTTTTTTTTTTTTTCTGCTTGGAAATGTCACAGACATACTGTATTCAACTGTTTGTTCCTTCCTGGTAAAGTGACAAAGTTCCCTGGTTAATCGTGACACAGCAAACTTAATTTCAGCTTTTCCTGCAGTTCTTCCTTAAGCTAGACTGCAGATTCTCTCATTCACACATCTGCAACAATTCACATATTATTAATGGTACAAATTAATAAGGTGGGACTGGTAGCAGTAATTATTTGGTTGCTAATGTCAGAATAAAAATAGGTGCTTGCACACCCATTAAGTTCTCTTGATTTTACAACTACCTTTTATGCTCACAGGTTATTTTTCCTTTATTTGTTTGCTTGGGGGGGGAGGGTTGGTTGTGAGGGTTTTTTTTGTCTGTTTTGTTGTTTGGCTGGGTTTGGGGCTTCTTTATGTCTTGGATTTGGATTTAAATTTTAATGAGCATCCAAAGGCCTAGCAAAATGTAATGACACTTTCAGACAAATCTCAGTTATAAACATATTCATCTTCAAAATCAGCTCACCATCAACATCTTTTCTGCAGTAATTCGTTCCAGGTGCTGTACAGACATGTTACTAGCTGACTGATTTTTAATATGTAAGGGTTTTTCATGTTTGCTTTTCCTATTTACTGTATAAATTAATGTTAGGTGGATTCTCCTCTGAGGTGTACAGTCTCCATCCTGGAAGCTAAGTTCTTAAATCTATCACCAAGACCTCCAAAGAATTTATTAGTTTTGAGCAACAAACACTGTATTTATCCATTCATTAGAAATGTTCTTTCTTCTGCCCTAGTTCTGAGTTATCAATTCATACCTGACTCTGCAAATCTTCTGAATTATCAGCAATATACTGCATATCAATAAATCATTATACTTGACTTATAAAACAGAATTTTCAAATTCAGAGTAAGATGCTCATGCTTTATCTCATAATTTTCAAAGTACATACATGTAACCTCTAATTTATCATAAACAGAATGAAATTACATTTAACAGTAAATAAATGGGAGGGTGTGGAAGTTTAGTGGTTTTGAAGTAAATTATTAAAAACCTAATATATTTTTCTTTTTAGAAAAATAAAAAGCAAACACCATGATTCAAGCAAACAAATATTTTTTCTGATGACTTTCCCTTCCACAATAGGTTGTGACAGTAAGTTGCATTGAAAGTGTCTCAAAACATGGATGCATTTCCTTATTTATCTAAGAATGAGAGGTTAAACTAAGCTAATTTCTAAGGTACTTCCACCGAACAGAAAGAAAGAACATGTATAGGGACACTCAACTTGAGGCAAGGGGTATGGGAGAGATGAGATGAATCATCAGCTAAAAATTCTGGTTCCTCACTACTGACTGCAGCAGAAACATAGATACTTGCTGTCACTAAATGTTCAACTTTTAGACTGTTAAATTTTGAGCAACTGAATGTCATAAAATAAGGCAGTAGATGACCATCTTCCCCCACCCCCCCCGCCTTTGCGAAAAAGGAATAGAAATGTCTTAATCCACTCTTTGTTTACGAGTAGCATCAATTTCAAAGACAAATCCACATGGATGTAAGCATCAGCCCTAGCAGCTCCCTTGGCATATAACAGACTCCCGGGTTTGGCTGCCTGAGCTCAGGACCTTTTCAAGAGGTATGCCCAGAGCTGGAGACAAGGAGAGCAAGTTTTTCTGTTAAGTAAGAAACTTTCAAAACAACTGAGTTCTGATAAAGCTGAGAATTTTTCTGAATTAATAAACATGGAAAAGCAGTAGACAAAAGAAAAAAAAAACACAACAAAAAACAAAGCACTTCTTCATTTCTAAATCTAATATCTTTCTTTTTGGGGTGGCCTTGTTTCTTCCTTAGCAGCACTTAACAGCTGAGAAAAATTTGAAGACAAGGAAGTTAAAACAGAAGGATTAAGCAACCCTAAACTTAAAACAAAAATCCTTGTGCTTCAAGTTGAATAAAGAGTCTCAGATTGCAGTGACAACTTTGGAGTCCCTCTACAGAGTTATTTCTTCTGAAGAAAGCAAACTGATTTTCTAATCCTTGTATTTGGCCATAATCAGAGGAGACTTGCTCTGGCATTCTGTTGCCTGAACCTGTTCTCCAGACGTATTTACCCACATGAGAAAATGACCTGATTTAATGAAGGCTTGTTCCAAGACAAAAGGGAATTACCATCACATTGAGATTCCCCCATGCACTGAAGACCAACTTCTTAAAAATCAATCAGGACTCTGTCAGAAGACTCTGACAGTTGAGTGTGATATTTCTCCTGGCTGACAATCTAGCTATATTAAATCCCTCTGTAACTACTTCTCCCAGTAATCTGTGTCCTTCAACACTGTATGATATTTTGTGTTAGAAGAAAATAATTTGTGCTAAAAATGTAGCTGACCTGAAAAACAGTTCCAATGCTTGGAAGTCTTCTAAAAACCTGAATTATAAATTACGTTCTGATACTGCTCTCTTGCTATGACTGTAAAGAAAAAGAAAGATATAAAGCTCACTGAGTTTACTTTTGAAAGTTTAACTTTACCTTGCAAATTCAATGAGTTTAGGCTACCTTAACATAACTATGAATTTCTCTTTAAATTAGTCTTTTATGTCAGTAATTACCTCTTGTAGCTTTTACAGGAACAAGTGATACATAGCAATCTGTTACACGTACTATGTCTTCTGAAGTTACAGAAATCTTCCGATTTTATTAATAAATCAATTTCTGCCAATATATCTTAATCTATTTCACCATAAATCAATACAACTTAATGTCGTGGTTTTAACCCAACCAGACAGCTTGTTACCCACTCCCCCCCCTTTCTTGCCCTCCCCCTACTCCTGGAGGGACGGAGAGGAGAATCAGAAAGAATGCAACTCCCATGGGTTGAGATAAGAACAGTTTAGTAACTAAGGTATAACACAAATCACTACTGCTACCACCAATAATAGTAATGATAAAGGAAATAACAAGGGAAGAGAATACAACACCCCATCACCAGGCAACCGATAACTTGCTCCCCCCGGCCCGACCAAGCACCGACCGATACCTCCTCCAACCCTGCAGTCCACCCTCTCACCCCCTTCCGGGTCACTCTCCCAGTTACATCCTGGGCATGACGTGCTGTGGTATGGAATACCTCTTTGGTCAGTTTGGGTCAGGTGTCCTGTCTCTGCTTCCTCCCAGCTTCCCCTCCTCCCTGGCAGAACATGAGACTCACAAAGTCCTTGGCCAAACCAAAACATCATTGTTTTTCAGCTCTGTTCCCAGCTGAAAGTCAAAACACAGCCCTGCACCAGCTACCAAGAAAGAGAAAAATGACTGCCACTGCTAAATCCAGGACACTTAAGCACTTAAAAAAAAATCTTACATTCCCTGGCAGTGTTCAAGACCAGGTTGGACAAGGCCTTGGGTGATATAGTTTAGTGTGAGGTGTCCCTGCCCATGGTAGGCGGGGTGGAACCTGATGATCTTAGGGTCCTTTCCAACCCTAACTATTCTATGATTCTATGATATAGAAAACTACAAGATGGATTAGTGTTTGATTTTCTGTGGTTTATCTCACTTCTGCCATCTCAGTGGTGAAAAATGAGTAATCTCTGTTGTATAGTTCTTTTTAACTAACTATTCAAACAAGCCTTTTAGCTAAATACTCAGTTGCACAGGATTTTTAATAAATTTATGCAGGGTTTATGATCTGGATCATAACAGGGTCATCGAAAACTTAAGATTCCATTTGCAGTTAATCTAGATTAAGTTGTTTATTCTAATAATCAACCTTTTACTTCTATACAGAGCAAATGAGTGAGGATACAACTAGGAAATATTTTAAAAGCAAGCAACCAATATTTTTTGTACATTCTGATATCCCATTTTTGTAGTCTGGGAATTCAACAGTGATACTGGATGAAGACAACTGATATAACAACTTACTGCTTAAACATCAAGCGACAGAAAGTTGGAACTCCAGGTGGATCATATGCCACTTGTTACTGTAGACTTTTCTAAATACAAGACAACATATATCAATTGCTATAGACCACATAAAAGCAACACATTTACTCTCCACAATTTATTTCTATAATTGGCTTATTAAAATAGTCCAACTTTTTCTGTTCCTTAAAAAATATATTTCATTCTTAAATTAACTCAACAGCATGTGTCCTTGTCTTCATTTGTTTCAATAAGAAAACTTTTAGCTTTTCTCCAGTTGGCCTTTGATGTCAATTGCAAAACATATTATTAGAAAATGGATGGATTTAGCACATGTACTTGAAGTTGAATAGCCTAAACTGATTCGTGTGAAGAATAAAGACAAATAATACAGTACAGGAACATAAGGATTTGTTAGTATGTAATATTGCAGGTATGAAAAACTTCACAACTATCAAAAATAAGACCATTTTTGAAGAAAAAGTAATGAAAATGGAAAACAATACACTTGTGAAATTGGCTTACATGTTGATTTAATTGCAAATTAAAATTACCATACGTTTACATGCAACAAAAAGCAAAACTAGATGTACACAGACAGAGCACAAGCCTGAAAACTTCTTGTGAAAAGCAACAAGTTCAAGTTCACACTCCAAATCTGGCATTTTCTTGACTTCGCATTTTTATTGCAGACCAGCACCCTTAATACTGGGACAGTCCCACCACTCTACAACTTGAAATATTTTAACCCTGCCACCTTCTAGAGAAAGCCCAGTATAAATGCCTATTTGATCTAGCACTGATTAACCCCTGGAAACTTCAGAACTTTTGGAAACAAACATAATAGCCAGCATACAATGTGGTGACATTTCAGTGATAGATCAGAGGGTAAATGCGGGACATGGCACAGTGGGATAACTGCAGATTAATCTAATTAGAACATGCAAAGGCAACAGATGTCAAGCAGAAAATGGAAAGTATTCCTGTACACACTCTATAAATGAGCCATGAAACTCACTATAAAAGCCTGTAGATCAGATCAAAACTTGGTGGGACACAGAAGAAGACTAGTTATTTAAAATGAAACACCATCATTTACAGTGGACAAAACAAAGCATTGATAATGAATATGTTCTGCAATATGCCAGATGAAAAACAAAACCTGATCATATGAAAAATCCACTGCTTAAGAATTGCTTTAACACATGGTTTTGGAGCACTACAGGAGAAGCTACCATATTTCTGGTTATTTGTTTTTTATTCATAAAGATTTTCACACTTTTAATAGGAGGCGGACAATTAACAAATAACTTTTTGAGCTACACTGCAAAAGCAGTAAGTTTCCATTCTCCCTCGCTCTCCTCCCTCTGCTTACACTAAGAATTTTCTTTGAGAAGTTAGCAGTTTCAGGGAGACAAATATGAACCTCTGACATTTTAGTTGCTATCCAAATTAGGGAATAAGACTAGTTTGGGTCAGGTGTCCTTTCTTTGCTTCCTCCCAGTTTCTTGTGCCCCTCCTCACTGGCAGAGCATGAGAGGCTGAAAAGTCCTTGATTGGCATAAGTATTACTGAGCAACAGCTAAAAACATCTGTGTGTTGCCAGCGTTATTCTGACCAAATTCAAAACAAAGCACTGCACCAGCTAATAGGAGGAAAATTACCTCTATCCCAGATGAAATCAGGTCTCCTGCTAGTGCCTCCACAGTATTAGGAGGTTAGCTAAAGCATTGTGGACAATAGTGGGCAAGTGTTTATAACCTTGCAAGAGTCAGTTGAAGGTATATTGCATCCCCTCCCATGTGAGGGTAAACTGAGCAAACTGTGTTATGTCTTCTTTCCTCAGGGGAACCATTAAAAACACATCTTTAACGTCTACAGTGGCTATCCAGGAGTGAGCAGTAACCTATGCTGTTGTTACTACAGAAGTTATGCTTGGAGTTTTATTATTCAATTTCCTGTAATCAATTGTTGGAACACCACTGGCTGTCAGCCTTACAGACTTACCAGACTGGAGAGTTATAAGTGGAGTGCATACAACTTATAATGTGCCTCTTCTCTAGATCTTTAATTACTTCAGAGATGCTCCGTGTGGCAGTGTATATTGAGACACAGGTTCTTCTAGATTGTGGCAGTGCAACGCAGTCTACAAGAGCCTCATGAATGACTTCTGCCCTTTTGTATTCAAAACTCCACACCCTGCCATTGGGTAGGCATCACTGCTTGGCTGTTAGTATGTCAAATCCCAATATATTTTCCTTGTGAGGACTGAAAGCCACTTCCACAGCTGTCATTCTCTTCTCCCCAGGTAGCAGCAGCCAGAATTGTGTTCAGCCTAAGAGGAACTTTTTCACTACATCAGTTACCTCCACTGTATTTATAGCTTTCCTTGATGGTTTAATTCTTACCTTCTCCACTTGCTGTATATTTAAAACACTAATTTGGGCCCCATATCAATTAAAAGTCTAGACTTACTTGCTTTGGTCACACAGGGATATGACCATAGGGCTCCCCATCAGCAGCCATCCACAGGTATTCACTATGAGGAGTGGGTGGCCCCAGCCCCAAACCATGGCTTTTAGCCCTTTAAAGACACTGTTGCTGCCGAGGGGGGTGGGGTGTTGGGGGGAGGAGGTCGCCTGACTTTCTGTGCTTCTAACCTTTCCTCCCAGCAGTTCCAGTAGTCTCTGGATCAGTGGGTTGACCGTGCAACCCCTTTCACAGTGCCCCTAGCGGGAATGTTTTTTGCCAAAGATCATTTCTTTGGGAACCATAAATCCATCCCTATCTGTCTCTGATAGCCTCGGGATCCCAACGGCACAGAGGGGCAGGGGTTTGTGACAGACCGGCTTGGCTCTCCTGCTCCTGCCAGCGCCATGCTGTGGATCAGTCCAGCCCATCCAGCGCCCATGGGTGACTCTATTGTGTCCCGTCTCCGCCCGAGTCGAAAATTTGACGTAAGTTTCTGAGGTGCTTGCAGGTTGTGCTTGATAGTTGCCTGAATTCTCTCCCTAAGAGGCTGAACAAGTATTTTTAGGGTGTCTGGTAATCCTCTAAGGAGGGGTCTGAGGTAGCTTAGATCTACCGGGGCAGCCATCGGTATTCTGACAGTCTTTTCTTTTTAACAGTGACCGGCTTGTCCTAGCTCTGCGGGCTCTACCCTCCAGCTGAATACGCCACTTCGGGAGGTTATAGACCAGTCGCCCACTCCTGGGCCCCAAAACCCTCTCGCTTCCTCAGCACTTAGTATCTGATCTCCTCCAGTCAGAGAGACTCTTCACAAACCCACTATTTAAGTTTTGCCCCTCTTGCGCAAAACTCCATTTACAATTTCCTGAGCTGAGGTCTGTAGGTTGGGGATTGCTGCTTGCAGACCTCTCTGCCTTTCGGTTTTAGTGAGAGCTCACATGCTCCTTTCCTCCAGATCCTCCACCTTTTCAGAACTGCTCTCATGAGAATCGCCCAAGATACCCCCATCTGTGCCCACAATTAATTTCCGAATTTGGATAAGAGTGGGGTATAGTGGTTTTTGGGAGTTTTATTTTTGGTAGGGTTTTTGGTTTTTTTTTTGGTTGGTTGGTTGGGGGTTTTTGTTTGAGTTTTATTTGTTGTTGTTTCATTTTTTGGTTTTTTTTTTTTTTTCTCTAGCTTTACAAGTATCTCACAGAAAACTAGGACTGTAAACTAGGCTAATGCTCTCCTTACTTTCTAGTGCATAAAATACAGAAATTTACTCTTTGCAGAGGATGGAACCAGGCTGGACAGCCGAATAGAAACATTGCGGCTGTTTTAATATGCTAGAGATAGAGAGACAGAAAAGATGAAGAAACATTTTTTACCTCTCTGACCTCTCTGCTCCTTCCTAAAAATAGGTGACAATTTTTGGTAGAAACAACTTCCCCATCACTTAAAGGTTCTTCTTCACACTGAAATGCATCTTCATGACATTTTCAGCCAGAATGCTGACTTTAGAGACTGACCTATGACCTTCTGTCTATATTTTTATGCTTTTGTGGAAATTGTATCATGTCAGTCTAACCTGAAATGTATCTTAACATTTATGAAGTCGTGTCCAGATTTACACAGAACGTGGGTTTCCAGTGTAATGTTTCTAACTGATTTTCTCCTAAATTTGCAGACAGAAGAACTTCTTTTAAATTCCTGAGCAAGAATCCATATTAGATGAGTATAGGAAAATTGTGGGCAGACATTAGCACTACTACGAAAAGAAGTACTATAAAGATATCTCCTGAAAGAAAAGGGAAATAACTGTTTGATTACAAGAAAATCAATAGTAAAAATGATTCAGTTACTGCTTTAAAAAGACATGTTAAATTTTATACAGGAACATCCCACCGATGTTTCCACAGACATGAGAGCCATAGAAAGAACTTTTGTAATCATTGCTATCTCCTGCTAGTCTTAAAAAAAGTATATCCATTGTTACTCAGCTTTTGTTAAGAAATCTTAATTTACAACACTATATAGAAATTTATATTTATATATACTCTATAACATACTTAGAAACAACTCTCTTTGGTAGATTTACTACATTTCTTCCAATATTGAATAAAATTTCATATAGCTGATTCTGATTTGCCTAATTTTGTGTAATTACTCTAAATTTGATACAACAAGCAAATATACAGTTCAGGTGAAAATAAATTCTTTGCAAATCTCCAGACATGCAATAAATCTAAATGTGCAAACACCCTGGAAGACGTATCAAAATATTTTCTACTTACTGCAAAGACTGAAAATATCAGGACTTGAGTTCTACGTCTTTCTTGTACCAAATATGGCAACAACTTTTCAACAGTAACTGCATTTACCACCCCCAAGTGCTCTGTGTTAGATAACAATATGCAATGCAATCTTCTTTGATATATCTGTCATAACCCTCCATACTTTTATCGCCATTGCACCTGTGAATTGATTTACTACACAGTCTAAGCTTAATCGTCATGCCTGATACCATGTAATCTGTGCCACTCTAGTCACAAAATACCATCTATTACAGTTCCAAGGGTTTAGTTCCCACTTCAAGAAGGAAATCAAATGTTATGACCTTTCCCTTGGTTCATCCCTTTCTCCCATACCACCACTGCACTGCTGAATAGCTACTAGTGTCATGACAAAAAAGAGTGTAAGTAAAAATATCCATACATTCAATTTTGTCACCCTAGTTTAAATCATGGTTCACCAGGCTCCAACAGAGAGCGTACCAAGAGTCCTCTAGGCAAGGTATCTTTCATCCTCCAGTGCCCACTTACAGTTTCTGTGCCTCAGAAAAGGAAATGATGGGCACCAAGCTGCCTGGTGAAAGGAGCTGGTCTCTGGTGCCATTACTGGCATTCCCCAGTGCTGAAGTTAGGCAGAACTCTGACCAACTGAAACTTACACTAGATAGGGCAACCCCCCTATCTTCGTCTATCTATTAACTTCTCACTAAGATAGAAAACAAAATTACAGACCATCAGCAGTTCTACCCCTCTATCTGTTTTCCCCATCTAGTAGAATAGTAATCCAGATACCCTCAGCCAGGCAATGAAGTTTTATGTAGCCTTGCAGCTTTATTTGGCCTTGTAGCCAGGCCAATAAATGAATTCTTAATTAATTAATTAATTAATACCTATAATAAATAAAATAATATGTATTTCATACCATGATCAAAATCTATTCAATATTTCATGTAGCTCCTCTTTAATTTACTGTAGTCCATCTTCTGCCAGTCTAATTTAAATTGATGGTATTCAGAGGCTGACCCTGTTTTTAATGTATTTTGAATACAGGCTGGAATAGAGAAGGCTGCATGGAGACCTCATATCAGCCTTCCAGAATCTGAAGGGAGGCTATAAGGATGGTGGGAAGGGACCCTTCATTAGGGATTGTAGTGATAGGACAAGGGGTAATGGGTCAAAACTTAAACAGGGGAAGTTTAGATTGGACATAAGGAGGAAGTTCTTTACTGTAAGGGTGGTGAGGCACTAGAATGGGTTGCCCAAGGAAGTTGTGAATGCTCCATCCCTGATGGTGTTCAAGGCCAGGTTGGACAGAGCCTTGAGTGACATGGTTTAGTAGGAGGTGTCCCTGCCCATGGCAGGGGTGTTGGAACTAGATGATCTTAAGGCCCTTTCCAATCCTTCCTATTCTATGATTCTATGTTTCTAATACATATTTTCTTTTCTTCTTTTCTTAAAGGAATAGATATTGAGGCTGTGAACATTCTATTTCCCTTTTTTCTTTTTTTTTCTTTTTTACTTCTTTTTTATTTTCCTCCCAACAATTTATACTGTGAAAGTAGAAAGAATGCATAACTGTGCAGACTTAGGAACTTCATTCCTCTGTCTGAAAACTTTCCAAATGGTCAGTGGTATTTGCGATGCAGCAGGGAAATCCACCGCTGATAATTAAACATCTTAACACCCTTACTGACATCAAGTGTAATACGTATGTCTACAGCCACAAGTGTCTGTGGTATATTAATGGCCTGTACAGTTGACCATAAAACTCTTCCAAAAAACTTCTTGAATTCTGTAGCTTTTAGGTGTATAAACAAAGTAGTTGGCATTAATATTTCTGTGGGATACTTACTGCTTTTTTAGTAAAAAGCCAAATTTCTTTTAATGAAGTAAATATGCACACAAGAAGAGCCACTAAACTGGGTTAAGCAGGAATATACAGAAAATAATCATGAATTAAGAAACATGACAGTCGGGGCATGAGTGTAGTCCTATGCAATTATGCAACACCACACCTATAAAAGCAAACAGCACAGAATACACAATGTCAGTTTATTTATATAGGTACAGACAGCTTATATCATGAAAACTAAACCACTACAGTTTAAAAATTTTGAAAATTTAATACATTTGACACCAATTTATTAAAACTGTGTATTAAACAGCAGTTGAAATAAATGTATTTTCTTGATAAAACCACTGCAAAGGATATGCTCACAAAAGAAAGGAAACAAAAGCCATTATTAGTATGAATGAAGATAACTTGGAGGTGCATGACCACTATCATATTGATCTTAGTTGAAAGTCTTTTAATTATTTTCTGAAGTTTCACTGACTGTCATAGAGGCTTTCAAAAGTCAAATAAAAGTGCTGTGTGTAACTGCCACATGAGTCAAAAAGAAAAAGAAACATAATCTGCAAAGGTACTTTGACATTTCTAACTGAAACTCAGTGCAATGTACATACAAATTAAGCTACTTAGATATATTTAAGTTAGTATGCTTCTTAATTAAAGAAAACCCTTTATGTAGGTATCACAGGTAATTAGAACCAAGAGAGTACTTACAGTATGTTCATAAAAGGAAAATCTTGTTCTATTCCAATCAGTTATCAGCTGCTCTGTGCCCTAAAGCTTGCTGTTTTATTCTTGTTATCTTATTTTTTCTGTAGGAAAAAGTACCTCTCTGTGTATATCTATGTTAACCATTTTGCCTGAAATTTTCCAAAGAGCCTAAGGGAGTTAAATTCAATCAGAGATGGTGTCTAATGCCTTTAAATCCTTTTGGAAATACTATTTTTAAAATGTCTAATCCTTTTACTGAATATAAATCTTGACCTACTGTTATCCTGTGGCAAGAATTTTTCATAGGTTTGTTTCTTCATCATCTTTCTCCAAACAGTATAGCATGTACATGCATATATACTGTACATTAATTCTAACTGAAGTAAAGATTTCCATGGGAAAAAAAAAAAATTAAAAAAAGAAAAAGGTTTGCTACTAAAGGTTTTCTATTTATGTCTGCCTAATGGACAGTGTTTCCCTTATCAAGACAAGAAAAGAAAAAAACAACAAAAAGAGTATTAAGGCAAAATGATGTATGTTTTGCTCCGTCTTATTAAGTTCAGGGATATAAAGTTGCCATGGCAACCTCTTCGCTTTTGCATAAGGTGTGATAGATTTGAACGCAACAGAAAGTAGATGACAAGAGCCAAAGCAGTTGTCAGGTATTCAGGTGGTGGAGTCTCATTTGGAAACTGTTACTGTTTATAGTGCAGCTATATACTTCATTTCTCCTGACAAGAACTGCTGACAGGAGCAACCTGTCCTTCGACTGACAAACTAGAGCAAGGCTCTGTTTCCCAAGCTTTGAGGTGAAATGACAGCGTACCTTTTTAATAAGAGCATTAAGGAACACACATTATTTAAGATATTTCACATGGGTATGTACATCTGGATACAGGCAAGAAGAATATGTCTTACTTGAAAACCTGTGACACAGTGGTGCTTTTCAAATTGGCATGCCAAATTAGCTTCTACTGTGACCTTGTTCATTCCTATTAGCTGGATATTAGACAAGGATCCCATGCCACCTTGACAAGTTTTTTTTTTTTTTTCTATTATGCTGTTATTGAATCCCATATGAATGATGGATGGGAATGGTGCATGTCTGAATAAGCAGAGGGAATCACCATAATGAATTATCTTCTGCATTGCAATATGCCATGGATGAAATGACTTATCCATTCTGTATTAACTGATGTAACCACTTAATTTCAACTACTTTTCATAGTTGTCATCCCTCAGAAAGGCTGGTGTTTACAGCTCTCACAGGACTAATATTTATCTGACACTGTGTTGGAGATATGAAACTTAATGGTAACAAAGCAGAAGCATAAGAATGTGCATATGAGTAAAATACAGCCCTGGGATCCTATTAAGATTCCAAGTTTTCTTTACGTTCATATTTATTTGTTTCTGTTGGGTTTTTCCTTAGGTCAATGCAGCATCTTGTTAACAATCACAGCCCATTAGATTTAGTCAGATAGTCTGATTGGACTCATTCATATTCTCCCAAAGATTTTCTGGTCATCTTAATGCGATTTTCATACTGATGTTTATTTTGTCATATATTGTGTGTCTAGAATTATAAACAAGCTGGGGGGGGAGTTAGGGGGAAGAAGGGAGGCTGGTTTTGTGGTTGTTTTATTTTCTTTAAAATCATGTTTGTTTACAAACAATTTATTCTGCAAACATATTTTATTTTCTGTAATCTAAGTCTATCTTTCCCTGTGTGATTGCAGTCTGTTTTTCAATATGCTGTCCCTGTTTGCACATTTTCCTCTTTGTTGACAATTAACTCTGTTGTCAACAAAGTGAAATAGTTCTTTTGATGCAGATTATTTACAAATCTCAGTTAAACCCAAGATAATCACTCATGGCTTGTGAACATTGTATGTGGTTTACAAGAAGACGATTATTTGAAAAACACTCTAAAAAAAAAAAAGAAAAAAAGATTAAAAATGGAACACAAATGGATTTGAAATAGAAGGCAGCAGACATTTGAGGAATTATTTGTGTGTTTAAGGAACAGCTGGAAATAATAAGAAAAAAAATACAATATGTCCTAAATTATATATGCATGTAGACATTTAATGATAATTTAGGTCCTACCAGAGTCTTGTGAGGCATTGCTGAGCTAGGCTGTCTCAAGGCAATGTACACGAGGCAAAAGAAGACAAGTAAGGCATGAGGTAAATTAACAGTTTATACAAGATGGAACATCTCCATTGATTTTGATGAGACTTTACCTTTCATATTGAATGAACTTTTAGTGTACTTGTGATGTATTAGTCATTTTCTGGATGAGAAGGAATGCATTATTCAAATCTCCTCTATGGTCATCATATCCTTATGGGAAAAGTCTGGTAGCCTGTACAAAGCAGGAAAGGAATCACGAGATCCATACAGACAATGCTATAAAATCATGCCTAGGACTCTTAAGTTTTGGTCTAAGGTCTTTAGAAGATCTTAAAACTGCTCTATGATAGGAACTTTGTTGTCTGTGTGACCAACAAGGTGATAAAATGCTATTCAAATAATTTATTTAGAATTTTGCAGAATCCCCATTCATGAGAGCACACCATTAGCAGATTTATATAGATTTGAGCACCTTGTAACACAAACATCTTAAAACGTCTGTTTCTAACCTTCTTCAACTTTGTATCCTCAGTTACTTGAAGATTAATGTTTACCAAGCTATGTATTCTGTGAAAGTTGTCATGCTCTTGATGAGCCACACACTGTAAAACTATATTGCAACTGTGAAAAATGTCAAAAATCAAGCACTTATTTTCTTACAGATAAGCACAACTAAAATAACACAATTTATACACATACTGTGTGAATATATTAAAACATTTTTTATCAAGTCCTTCAATATTCATATAAAGACCTTCCTAGTTTGTAGGGTTTGGAGAGCTATCATAACACAATAATAAATCATTACCAGGATAATTTGCTGCTATCATATACCTAATTCCTCCCTTCTACTGGAAACAGACAGAATAGCAATCTTAAAACCAGCATATAGCACAGAGTGGAAAATTGGCAAACCTTAAATTTTTTGAGTAAAAAGTTAAAACCACCTGAGAGAGACCCATATTTTCAGTTCAAAGGAGAAGGATTTTTTATTTGATATTGCTGAGAACCAGAATGTTTGGTAATTACTCTTTAATCAAAATGCAAATTCATGTTTCTAGAGTTTTTAATGTGTATGTTGAACTATGTTAGAATTCAAACAGAGTTTTAAAAGATGAAATTTGAGTTCATATTTGTATCATACTTGTTCATATTTTACCTTTGACTAGAAATGAATACTGGCATTTGTTCAAAGGCAGATTTGTCTATTTTAAGATTATTGATTTCAGCTTGGTAAGGACAGAATCATAGAATCTTAGAATGGTTAGAGTTGGAAAGGACCTTAAGCTTACCCGGGCAGCTATAGACCAGTCAGCCTCACCTCCATTCCTGGGAAAGTGATGGATCACCTTATCCTTGGTGCCATCTTAAGGCATATCAAGGATAAGAGGGTTATGAGGGGCAGTCAACATGGCTTCACCAAGGGGAAGTCATGCTTGACCAATCTCATAGCCTTTTATGAGGAAATAACACGGTGGATGGATGATGGCAGAGCGGTGGATGTGGTCTACCTTGACTTCAGCAAATCGTTTGACACAGTCTCCCACAGCATCCTCGCAGCTAAATTGAGGAAGTGCAGTCTGGATGATCAGGTAGTGAGGTGGACTGTGAACTGGCTGAAGGAGAGAAGCCAGAAAGTTGTAGTCTATGGGGCGGAGTCTAGTTGGAGGCCTGTATCTAGTGGAGTGCCTCAACGGTCTGTACTGGGACCAGTATTATTTAATATATTCATCAATGATTTAGATGAGGGAATTGAGTGTACTATCAGCAAGTTTGCTGATGACACTAAGCTGGGAGGAGTGGCCGACACGCCAGAAGGCTGTGCTGCCATCCAGCGAGACCTGGACAGGCTGGAGAGTTGGGCGGGGAATAACTTGATGAAATGTAACAAGGGAAAGTGTAGAGTCCTGCATCTGGGCAGGAACAACCCCAGGTTCCAGTATAGGTTGGGGAACGACCTGTTAGAGAGCAGTGTAGGGGAGAGGGACCTGGGGGTCCTGGTGGATGACAGGATGACCATGAGCCGACACTGTGCCCTTGTGGCCAAGAAGGCCAATGGCATCCTGGGTTGTATTAGAAGGGGGGTGGTTAGTAGGTCGAGAGAGGTCCTCCTTCCCCTCTACTCTGCCCTGGTGAGACCGCATCTGGAATATTGTGTCCAGTTCTGGGCCCCTCAGTTTAAGAAAGACAGGGACCTGCTGGAGAGAGTCAAGCGCAGGGCAACTAAGATGATTAAGGGAGTGGAGCATCTCCCTTATGAGGAAAGACTGAGGGAGCTGGGTCTCTATAGTTTGGAGAAGAGGAGATTGAGGGGTGACCTTATTAGTGTATATAAATATATAAAGGGGGAGTGTCATGAGGATGGAGCCAGGCTCTTCTCAGTGGCAAACAATGATAGGACAAGGGGCAATGGGTACAAACTGGAACACAAGAGGTTCCACTTAAACTTGAGAAGAAACTTCTTCTCAGTGAGGGTGACAGAACACTGGAACAGGCTGCCCAGGGAGGTTGTGGAGTCTCCTTCTCTGGAGACATTCAAAACCCGCCTGGACACGTTCCTGTGTAACCTTATCTAGGTGTTCCTGCTCCGGCAGGGGGATTGGACTAGATGATCTTTTGAGGTCCCTTCCAATCTCTAACATACTGTGATACTGTGTGATACTGTGAAACTGATCTAGTTCTAGCCCCTCTGCCATGGGCAGGGGCACCCCACACTAGACCTTGTTGCCCAAGGCTCTGTCCAACCTGGTCTTGAACACTGCCAGGAATAGAGCACTTACCACTTCTTTGGGCAACCTGTTCCAGCCCCTCATCACCTAAAAGAACCACCAGAGGACAATACCAGAACATAGCAGGATATGAGACACGTCAGTATATTCAGATATTTCACTACAGAATGATTTAAATTTGAAAGAAAAAGAGTACTAAGAGAATTTATGAAACATTAGAAGGAAAAACAACCACTAACCAAACAGAAACATAAGCCAAGAATATTCTCTAAGCTTTCTCTTTTCCTTTTGATAAACAATCAGGAAAATTCACTCAGGTTTCAAATTTATAATTCTCTCATTTATTTATTGTTATTGCAATTATTTGTTTCTTTTTCAACAGAATGAAATTAAATTTATTGACTTCTGCAATTAAGTTTAATAAATGATTGTAGATGTTTTGTTATTTGTTATTTCACAATAGTTGTGAGGTCAAAGCAATTAGATGATTGCAGCATTATCAACACTGTTTTTATGATACTATAACGAGAAATTAATAGTTTAGACCACAAAACATTTTCCCTTATTTATTTTAATCTTTCATAACACCAAGTCCAAAGAACTTTTATGCAAACCCTTTAAACTAACTTTTCATAGAGTGTGTGAGAAGTTTGAGTTATATTAATGGTCATAGTGATGATAACTTTTTACTAAACCAATATGTAGCATTCAAATCAGAAGAAAACCCAGTGCTTATTTCTGTCATTATAGAAAGTTATTTTTTCCCAAGCTGAAGAACTAATAATGTGTCAACAAAACAGTATTAGTGAAATATTTGACTGAAACCTGTGTTCAATTGATTCATGAACTCTAGGTTAAAAATAAAAATCAGATAAGGAGAAACTGCTTGACTGAGCCAAGATGTATTTTTGCAAGACATAGCAAAAGAGGATGTGTTGAGATACCTTTTTTGTCTTTCTTCATAACAGCTAATATGTCTGCTAATTCACAGGAAGCCAGATCATGCCTGGCCAATTCTCACTATTAAGAATCTCATAGCAAGATTAAGATTAATTTTAGTTGATTTAAGGCTGAAGTGGGACATTGCATGAGCACATACATTTAGGTTTAATATGCCTGTGCAGTTCAATTGTAGAATCAATATTTACTGAAGCTGACAGTTTAGTGCATGTGTTGACAATTTGACTTAAACTGTGTGTGTCATGAAAACTGAAATCCTTGAGCAGTAGTTGGGTTTTGAATACCCAAAATAAAATCAGTGCAGGGCCACCTTCTCACTTGTTCACAGGAGAAAGGCGGCAGTGAGTCGAGGAATGTGACATTTTTCAACCATTGACTTCTTTGAGGAAATGGTTGGGGATACAGGTGCAGAAATGGAGAATAGTGCAACCTCTAAACTACGAAGCTAATTGGAAAAGTAAACTTTTTCCTCTGAAAGTCTGTTTTTCTCCATACCTGATCTTCTTTCATTGCTCAGTCTTCTCTTTTTCTATTACCTTGGCAGCAGCACAGAATAAAATATCCAATCCAGGGAAGACACAGCAATGGAGATTTCCAGTTATTTTTACAATTCTATTCTCTTGATTTCAGGGCTAGGCTTACGTTACAAAAAACACACACATATTTCACTCACAGGTGTTCTCATCACCCTGAGGAAATTATTTGTGATGGAGCATACAGCAAAGCTGGAACCCTTTTCAAAAGTCAGAACCTACCTGCTACATTTCTCAGGGCTTTTTTATCCTATTGTTCTTTCCATTAAATCCCATGGGACAAGACTGAAGGTTTCAGTTGCAACAGAGAGAAACAAGCAGCAGTTATCAGAATTTCTCTAAAAGGATAGGTTGTTCCTAGTGTGTCAAGGAGTAACTCCTGTCAGTAAAAATTTGGGAAAAAATGCAAAGTTGGTTTTGGGGATAAGGGAAAGCTGCGAGTTAATTTTAGACATTAAACTTGTCTAAACTTATTACTGTTCTGTTAAAGAACTTTAAGTATAGACAAAATTCATTCATGTTAGTGAATTGCAAGCATTATGTTATAAATTTTTTCCATGTTTAACATTCACATGAATTAATTATTTTCAACATGATCTGCAAGCTAATTCCGGAACCAAATGGTTAGGGAGATATGATGCTAATGCGTACATGTTAATAGACATATTAATCAATTACTTGGTGAGTGTTTTATAACACATATAAGCTTGAAAACAAAATGTTCTACATGACCAAGCTGTTCGGAACGAACATTATAAAATCTGATGCAAATGTAAATCTGTCTGCTTTTGGCTAGCAATACTTTTCTCTACTTTTTCATCTACGCTGTACTTTTTTTATAAACTAAGAAATCAAATTTCAGTTGAGAAGTGCTTCATCAAGGATGTGTTATTCTGGATTTCTTTTCAGCAATATAAGGTAATATAAAGCCAATTTATTGTAGAGCAAGAAGGCATAACTTTTCTGCAAAAGTACTGTGCAGCACAAACCAGAAAATTTGTCTTAGATCTTTTTGGTTTCCAACTACTTTTTCAATTTCTCAACTACTTTTTGAAAATGCTCAATAAAATAGGTATCGTGTAGGAATAGGGCATACAAAGTAAGTCCATGTTCTTTGATTTTGTCACCTTATCCGTTCATGCCAGGAGTTGTATTCTTGGTATAGTAAAAAAGAATGTATGCAATATTTCCCAAAATTAACAATTACAAATGCGTAAGCTTTAGAAAGATTGCTAGTTGGATAGACCCCACAGTTTCCATAAACTGGCTGTGTGCAATTGCAAAGCAAATTTTATACCCAGAGCAGAACTGATACAGTGCTACTGTTAATAACACACCTGCAATCATCAAAATTGCCTAGATTATTACTACTCTAAACTTGAGACATTAGTGAGATTAAATTATGTTTCAATCAAAGTACTGATATAAATTTTCAAGGATGATGCTTTTGTGTAGCACAATATGCTATGAGATTACTATGACTCCTACTGAGCTTTGTTTGGCCACAGTGACCAACTTTCAGAATGGTATTAAAAAAAAAATAAAAAAAAAGATGAAGCTAAATAACAGAGGTGATCCACATACAAGCAACTGTATAAATATAGATATCAAAAGGATATTTCTTAAACGGATTATCAATTTTCTGTCAAAATTCCTGGTATTTTAGGATCATAAGGAGAAGAATACATTAAAAAAAAAAAATTTTACACTGTGTTCCTCAGTATGTGATTTTGTTTCAATCACATCGGAACCCAGACCTCACAGCAGAGCACGTGCTTGTACAATTTTATTTTTTGATTTGCCATTTCTTCTCACTCTTTTTACCTTTCTCTTCTGCGATGTGTTGTGTCACTCTCAGATTAACTTGCTTTTCTTAACTAACCACTCCACCTTGCTCATATAAAGTCAATTTTTTTGTTAATGTGCATGGTTTGTTTTCTGTTGTGTTTACAAGTTGTGGTTTAACCCTGGAAGGCAGCTCAGTCCCACACAGCTGCTCACTCACTCCCCTCAGCAGGATGGGAGGGAGAATCAGAAGGGTGAAAAATAAGAAAATTCATGTGTTGAGATAAAAACAATTTAATAGGTAAAGCAAAATCTGTGCACACATAAGCAAAGCAAAAGAAGGAATTAAGTCACCACTTCCCAAACGGCAGGGAGGTGTACAGTCCTCTCCAGGAAAGCAGGGCTATATCACATGTAACGGTGACTCGGAAAGACAAGTGCTATCACTTTCCCTCTTCCTCCTTCTCACCCACAGCTTTTATTGCTAAACATGATGCCGCATGGTAGAAACAACTGTCTCAGCTTTGTCCCCTCCCGACTTCTTGGGCAGTGCAGTCTACTAGCTGATGGGTCAATGTGAGAAGTGGAAAAGGCCTTGGCTCTGTGTAAGTACTGGTCAGCAATAACTAAAACAGCCCTAATTTATCAACACTATTTTAATTGCAAATTCAAAACATAGCACCATAAAAGCTACTACGAAAAAAATTAACTCTAGCCTAGCCAAAACCAGTAGACAAGTAGAATCATCTCTAAAATTAAGTGTAAAAGAATACATTGCATTTTCTTCTTACTGACAGTTTAATAGTAGATATCAAAGTAAATATGATACTCGTGTATAGGCAAACATAGCAGATGACCCAAGCTGAATATATATCAATTTAATACATTGGTCTGTCTACCTAGCATCTAACAAAATATAATAAAATAAGATTTTTAGAAGCTCCTGTATTACGCATACTATAAACCATTTTTTTCACCCAGAAACTAGAATAGTCTTACTTATAGCAGACATTAATTCACACCAAAGTCTCAAGATAAAGGATTTTTTAGTTGTGGTGTTTCTTGGTTTGGATTTTGTTCTTTTTTAAATTCTAATTCTGGCACTAGATGGCAGAACATTTCCATCCAAAGTCGATAAACTTAAGAACTCCCGGGCAGAAGAAAGGCTATCACTGTAAGACAGCTTGCCTTCAAAGGTTAGCCAGAAGCAGAATATGGAATACAGTGCAGAATTGCTACATAATATATATATATATATATAATCAAATAGCTAAATAAAAATAGCATTAAAGAGGGCAGAGTAACGGGGAGTTTTATGTAATTTGAAATACTGTGAGAAACTGACTTCGTATGGTTTGCTTAAATCTGCCAAAACAGCAGATCAGTGATCTGCAAAAGTAATATATAAAGTGTTCTATCAGTGTGCCAAAAATACGATTCATCTCCACAGAAAGCTCTAAGAATGCAGCAGAAGAAAAGCTGTCTGTACCAGTTTTTGTTGTTTTGTGGGGATTTTTTTATTCATTACCAAATGGAATTGTATTAAATCTCTGAAATTTATGGTGTGATGACTTGTATTCCATTACATTTAAGGAGATTGGTTCCATACACAAAGTAAGAAAGCACTGTTAAAAACAGGAACAAGTTTTCTTCTTAGCTTTTTTTGAGACAGAAAAATTATATCATTTCCTTTTCAGCAGAATGTATCAAAATTCTCTTCTGGGGGATCAGCCTGACAGTATCCACTTGCAGGGTCCAGTTTCTTGCTGCAGTGCTGTAATAGATCAATCTTTGCAATAATCAGACTGCTTTGTAAGCACCTAAATCTCTAATGGACAGGGAGGAAAAAAAAAAGCAAAATTTTATACAGAAATTTATATTTATGATCTTCCTATGTGGATACTATAAATTATTTATTGGAAACACACCAAAGAAATCACTGGTGGTGGCATCCAATTCAAATAGGCTTAAAATAAAGTTTTAATGGCTCTCATCTTCTTTCAAATTGAATCAACAGGGTGAACTGGATTTAGAACTACAAACTAAAACTGATTTAGGTTTTTATAGCATTTTTTGTGACCTAAGTGACTGGTGTGATGCTGAGATACTTATTGTAGAAAAAGGAAGCACATTTTTCCACCTTCAGTCCTACTCATGAAATTCCAAAGCCTGCAAAGCTTCAAGATCATTCTCAATGTTTGACAGAAGGAAACAGGCATAAGATAAAGTTTTGAAGCTTGTAAGTAATGAATTATTTAGGGTGTAAATACAAATAAATGCAATGTAATCTCTTCTGGAAGAAAAGCTGTGCTATCAGCATGCTTTTAAATACCTTTTCTATCCTCATCTTATATGTTATTCCTTTATGATACCAAAAATATTGCCACAAGAAAATACTTGAAATCCAGACCTCCACACATACAGTTTGCTTGAAAAGCCAAAAAAGAACACTGACTTTCTTGCCTAATTGATGTAAGACCTTTGGAACCTACTGGATACACCCTCACCCCAAAAAATAACAACATTGGTGAAAATACCTTTTCCCATCATCTTCTAGGCAGGGGAATTCATTTCTGAGAGCAGAAATTAAATGACTCATCCATCACCACCAGATTGTTTCTGTGTATTCTGTGTGGCAAAATCTAAACAGACGTTAAGTGTGTGTGTGTGATAGAACATTTTGAACAAGAAAGGCTTTAGAAGAAAGTTTATTCTGGGTCTGTAAGCTTTTCCGTTTTTTAATTTTAGTGTCTGGTTTACTTTTGGGGTGCTGTAACCCACACTTAGAACTGTAAAATCAAATTATTCTGACAAAGCATGGGGTTCTCAATTCTGACCTTCTATTGCTGCATAAAAGTCTTCCAGATAATCTAGTCCAAGTGATTTATGAATAAATGTGCACATCAAACTGACGTGGTTGTGAAACAAGAAATAATCTCTAAGGTTTGGAGCGTATGATCCAGCAATGTTAATTAGGAAACTTAATTTATTCATTGTTATTCTGCTTTAGTCGTATTTCATGTTGGACATGTGCCAATAGATTCATCAGGCAGGAAGAGTAAAAAATGGGGCTTTGGGCTTGATTAATCTTAGTTTCCTTTCTGTAGTACTCTATTTTTCAAAGAAATCAGATTTCTTCTTATTATTCTCCAAAAAGCTTTTGCAGGACTTCTCTTAAGCTGAGTCATTTCTACAATTTCAGTGGGATGCCACCCTTAATGTGTGCTACACATCTGACTAAGCAAACCTTTATCACTTTTGGAATAAATATTTCATGAATATTCAGGGGCTTAAGTTGCAGCCATGTATCCTAAAAAAAGTGGTTTTTTTAGGCAGTGAGTGCATGAACTTTGTGGCATTAAGAGCTCATTGTAAGAATGGCATGGGTTTTTACTTAGCATTGTGCCTCCTCTATGTATAAAATCAGAAAATATACACGTTTTTCCAAAGAAACTCAGTGTTTTAAAATGTTGTTTGGTTTTTTAGTTTCCCTTGTACATCTAAAGTAATTAAATATATATAAAAAATCAGTTTATCTCTTATGAAACTGGGAAACTTGTCCTTGAAGTAGAGATTGTTTGCAGAGTAATAGCTGCACTTTTCCTGGTTGCTTCTCCAGGACTGAGTGCAGTAATAATAGCAAGTGCAAATGTTGAGTTACCCATGGAGTGGAGCACTACTGGTAACTTTTGATGCCTAAACTCAAGGTGCAAACATCTCTCAAACTAGCCTTCTTCTTCTCCTCTGCTTTACAGTCATTGGTGTATTTCTTCCCGCCACAGCTTTACATTATGGGTGTGCTGCAATCTTTGACTGCATTTACTGGGGCATAAGCATAGAGAAATCTGTAATTAGAGTCACCCTTATCCTATCTGCACAGTAGAAACTGGTGGATTTTTGTGGCATGCTCCTATGGTGAGATACAATTGCTGTCACAGGAGATCACTCCATTAAATGTAGTTTACAAAAGCAAAGCAAACTCAGAAGACCCAAATGACTGCCATTCTTGTGTGCCCAATAAATTACTGTCTTTACTGACTGGATTAACATAAGCCTTCAGGTACAGGAAAAAAAAATGAAATCATTGAATGTCCCTGAAAAACTCACATTGCAGAGATTTTACATTTGAGCCTGGGATACTCTCCAAAAATCATAATAGGATGATTGCTAGCCTCTCTGGAGAGAGAACCTTTTACTTATATTAGTGGCAAAGTAGTCCTGTTCTACCTCCATTAAAACTTTTGTAAAAATAGGATTTCACAAAAGAAAGACAGTTTTGCATCCAAAGAATTCTGAATAACACTTTTAGCTTTTGATTTTATTCTTTGTTGATCTATCTTAACATAAGCCATTGCAAAGTCTGTGTTAACAGTTAAACCCTACCGGCAGATAACTAAGAATATGAACATGCATTTTTTAGGCTAAAAGAAGCAATTTTCTTGGTTTTTTGGGTGGTTTTCATTTAGTTTGATATTGTGTGTGTGTGTGTGTGTGTGGTTTTGTTTTTTTGTTGTTGTTTTTGTTTTGGTGTTCGTGTTTTGTCTTTGTTTTACTTTTTGTTGGTTTGCATTTGGTTTTATTGGATTTTTTGTTTGTTTTATTTTGTTTGTGGGGTTGTTTTTCTTATTGTTGTTGTTGCTGTTTTGGGGGTTTTTTTGTTTATTTTTTTCCAAACTGTACTGTGGCAGAAAATGGTTTGGTTGATATGTGTTTGGAATTAGAATTTTCTTATTAAAAGAAAAATAGCACTTATGCAAAGCAGAACAGAAAAAACAGCTGATATAATATTTATTTGAACCTCTATATTCTTCTGGAAAACTGTAAACTATTATATTTGAAACAAATAAAATTATTTAGCTTACAAATTTTGAGCACTATGAAAAGGAAAACATTTTGAATAAAGCAGCTTCCACAGCACAGATTTTCATATATATTGCAGACGTACGTTTCCAGATCTATAATCTGCCATTACATGCTAATGCTCTATTTTTTTATTCTAAAGTAAGATATTTTGCAGGCTACAACAGACTGAACAATGGGCATCACATACCTCTGAATATGTTATGTCTAGACCACTCAGACAGCAATCCATCAAGAATATAGTAAAAAAATGAGCATAGTAAAAAAATAAGGAGGCAGTGCAATCAGTGTGCTCAGATATTTCAAACTTTAGTCTACTTTTAATGTGAGTATAAGCCCCATATCTTTTATCTTGTTTTATGTTTTTTGAAAAGTTGAGGTTTAGCTATCAGTACCAATTTTTAAATGCCTCCAGTCTGACTGAACTGCCAAGTCCCTAATGGTCTTTAAAAACATGTAAATATATAGAAATTGCTATATTGAGTCAAGCCTCTCTCTATATATTTTATCTTCAATTACCAGGGTTGAATACGTCAGAAAAAGACACTAAAACTTCCATTGAAAAATCTGCCTACAGGGAAAATTTCTTCTGAATTCTTATTAGAAAATGCCCAGCTTATATCTTAATACATGAAGATTTATAGTCCTCACTATTTAATCCAAACTAATGCAACTTGACTCTTACTTAGCTCTTGGCCTTGCTTATGTCTTGGGGCGATAAGTTCAATGGGTTTATTATGCACTAGGTAAAGCTTTTTTTCCTTTTATTATTTTTAGATTTGTTAAATAGAAAATGAAAATGTTGCTATGAATCCCTGTTTCCCCTACTCTGAGAATTCCTGAGATTTGTACTAATCTGGTCAGTAGCTAGTTGCACAGTAACAATAGTTTGTGGTCCAAAGCTATAAATTTCACTAACTAAATAAGAGTTGATTGTATTTTGATAGCTGGACACTCCATGACTTATCTTTGCGTGAATAATGTGTGTATTTATATCACTGTTTTGCTAAAGTTGTTAGACAAGGGTCCTTCTTTTAAACAAAGATGGGATCATGTCATTTTGCAACAGATTCAATAAATAAGACATACTCTTTACATGTATACAAACAGAATAAAAACAGTAGATGACTTCCCGAATTAAGATCAGAGCTAAATTTTCATCACCATTCTTAAACATTATCACACTTTGAGTCTGTGACAAGTACATGACTTCTGAACTCTTGTGAGTTCTCTGCTTTCTGATATTTCAAAGAAGATAAATGCCAAACACTGATGCTGAACACTTACTCTACCTGCTGCATGTCTAAGACCAAAGCCACTATTGTTTCAATATCTACTAAGAGAATGAGTGAACAATTTTTATTTTGCTTAAATGCTGAGAATTTAAGATATGTTTCTGTCACAGCTAGATATAAGAAAAATATCTTGTTTCTGAGTATATTCCTCTAGTGTTTTTTTTATCTAATTGTTGTCCTCTCCCTCAAAACTTCTTGAGTTTGTACAACATACAGCTGAACAGGGTCTTACTACTTGCACTAAGACAAACTAAGTATTTAATTGATACACAAATCAGTGCAAGAGAAAAAAATAGGTCCTAGTTTCTAGAGCTCCAGCGTTCAGCATATGATGAGATGTTGGGTAAAGCAACAGTTTAAATAATGCTTTAATGTTTTAACTATGAACACTAGTGACCCCAATGGAACATGAAAAATCAGTGTCTTCCAGTAATCCAAATATATGTTTAATATTCTTCCAAACCAGACTTTTAGCTTTAATTACTTTTTATTTCTGTTTTCTTTTACATGTCTTCAGTAGATCTTCTTTGCACAGACACGCATATATGTGCATATACTTAACAAGGAGAGACAGCCCAAGGTAGGGTGATTTTCATTATGTTTTTTTCCTGCCTTTTACCAGACACTGTGGCAGGTGATGCTAAAACTTGCAATACTTCCTCCCCTGTCTCTGAGGGGTATTGAGCAGATTAATTAGTTCATGTCTGTACAGCACTTTGAAAGCACTCAGTACTATATAATTAGTCCTATATATTATTAGGAAAGCCTTGAATATCTGCAGTGACTGTGCTTCACCAATTTCCCTTGGCAAATTATGCACTCTTTAATTGACCTTGGTCTTTGAAGTATTTTCTAATGTCTAATTTAATTTTCACATTTCCTGGAATTTGTTCCCAGCACAATGGTTAGCTAAAAAATTTCACCTGTTTGAAAGGTGTTTTTCAAATGAGAAATACCCACAGAACAACTGATTAACCTTAGCCACTGGGAACTTAAATAGTAATTTTTAAAAGTTCCTATTATAGTAAGTATCAAAATCATCTTAAACATAGATTTTAAAAAGTAGACACATGAGATATTCTGAATAATTTATTAAAAATAGAACACTTTTATGAAAGTCAAGGTCTATCACACTTCTACCAAACTGCTTGCATATTATAGGTCAGCTTTACTTCCATACCTTCATGCTTTCTCAGCATTTTTTTCCTTTGGCTGTGTACTTATTACTACATTACATACTTAATAACCCTTACCTCACTTGTTTGATAATTTGAGACATAGTTTTTGCTGGGAATGTGTTTATGATCCTTACAGATATTACATATTTATATGCAAATATGAATTTATATTTATACAGTCAAGTAAGTTTACAGACTTTTAGTATTGGATTAAATAAATTTGAAAATTTATTTGCTAAAAATCTGACTGACAGTGAAATGGGTAACCTCAGAAAAGCAGATTTGAAGAAGCAAAGCCAAACTGGCATGCACGATAAAGAGAAGGCAAAGACATGGATTCCACTTTTATTTCCCATTTTCTCCATACAAAGATGTGTTCTCCGCTCACATTTGTTCTCCGCTCACATTTGTTCTCCGCTCACAGCACAATAACCAGTGCTGTCTGGTCTGCTATCAGGTACCTGACCTATGAAGTCATCTTCTCCCATTTCCAGGATGAAGGGCTTCTTAGGCCAGCAGGGGTCAGGCTTAAAGAAAGGCAGGAGCTTTTCTGACCTACCAGAAGTATGACAAAGCGGCTGTCTCACTTGAGTGTTTTCTCCTACTTTCTGACATCCTGCCTGAATGAAAATCCTCTGCACAAGCTTTCACTACCTATGAAGCCTGATACTTTCTACAACCCTTTACTCTCTCCTCAGTCTTTTTCCCTAGTAGTATTTCCTGACAATATTTACTGTCATTTCCTATCAAAATCTCACTAAAAATCATAGAATGGTTTGGGTTCCAGCCTCCCTCCCATGGGTAGAGACACCTTCCACTAGACCAGGTTGCTCAAAGCCCCAGCCACCTTGGCCTTGAACACTGCCAGGAATGCGGGCAGTCACAAATTATCTGAGCAACCTGTTCCTGTGTCTCACCGCCTTCACAGTAAAGAACTTCTTGCTAAGATCTAATCTAAATCTATCCTCTTTCGGTTTAAAGCCATTCCCCCTTTCCCTGTCACTACATGCCCCTGCAAGAAGTTCATCTCCAGATTTCCTGTAAGCCCCCGTTAGGTACTGGAAGTCTGTTCTAAGGTCTCCCCCGAGCCTTCTCTTCTCCAGGCTTAACAAACCCAGCTTTCAGCCTGTCTTCACTGGAGAGGTTCTCTAGCCTTCTGATTGTCTTTGTAGCCCTCCTCTGGACTCATTCCAAGAGAAACACTTCCCTTTTCTGTTTGAGGCTCAGAGTTAATGCAATACTCTAGGTGGAGTATCACTGGAGGAGTAAAGGGGGAGAATCAACTCCCTCAGCTTCCTGGCCACACTCCTTTTGATACAGCCCAGCACATAGTCCGCTCTGTGGGCTGCAAGCACACATTGCCGGCTCATGTTGAGCTTCTCACCAATCAACACTCCTAAGTCTTTCTCCTCAGGGCTGCTTTCAGTCCATTCTCCCCTTAGCCTATATTTGTGCTCAGGATTGAATCAATGCAGATTCAGTACCTTGTGCTTGGCCTTGTTGAACTTCATGATGTTTGCAGTGGCCTACCTCTCAGTCCTGGCAAGGTCCTTATTGAGGGCATCCCTTCCCTCCAGCATGTCGACTGCACCACACAGCTTGGTGTTTCTAGAAAACTTGCTGAAGTTTGTCAACACTCAATCCTACTGTCCATGTTGCCAACAAAGATATTGAACAGTACCAGTCCCAAAACTAATCCCTGATGAACTACACTCAGATAAAGAGAAAATGAGAGACATTAACATTTTTTTCCCTATGTGATTACTGTGCTTTCTTTTTTTCTTATATATCTTTGTTTTGAAAA
Source organism: Neopsephotus bourkii (assembly GCF_033783945.1). NCBI lineage: Eukaryota > Metazoa > Chordata > Aves > Psittaciformes > Psittacidae > Neopsephotus > Neopsephotus bourkii. The sequence continues at coordinate 911,906 of NW_026901388.1, forward strand.
GGACTTTATAGTTCTTGTCCTTATAGGTTCCTTATTTCTTCATCTTTGTAATTCTCTATACCACAAGAAAGGAGGAACTTCACCACTAGCCTCAGGCAAATTATAAATAGTACTGCTAAAGAGCTGCAGTTTGGGACAATTCCCAACTGTATAGAAACATGCAGACAGAGAAATTTGATCGAACTACAATTATGAGATACTAGTCAATACTTTTATCCAGGGAAGGCACCACAATGTTACTGGAATTTCTGCATGTTCTTCATTTTAACAAAATTTCTAGGAAAAACAATAGAAAATAATATAATCATCCTAACTCTTTTTCTGGTCCTTGAAATGACCTACACCAAAAAGGAATATATATTCAATCTCAGTTCAGTTAAAATTTTCCACTACAAATGCAAATAATGTGTTATGTCACTCACAGTACAGGCAATCTCTGTTTCCCAGTAACTGGGCTTCGCACAAGTTACTGAGGTTATGGACAGAGAAACGATCTAGACACTTCAGATATAGCAGCTGCTCAAATGTACTGACTTCTCAGTTTGAGTGCTGCTGAGATAGAAATAGCCAGTGAAGCTGTTACAGAAATGTTTATGTGCAATTGAATTTGACAGGGCTTTTCAAAAGATGATTAAACTAAAATTCTTAGCACAAATTCTTACACTAAAAAAAAAATAAGTACAATAATAGAAAGTCTTTTGACATTGTAATGAATTGCTTCATGATCTAGTATTCATAAACATAAGGAGTTGATTTTTCTAAGTTGCAACCCCATCATCTAAAAAGTGTCACTGGGTTTTTTCACTATTCATTTTAGGCTTTTTCTCTTCCCTTTTTCCCCTGATGATTTTATTAAGGTGAAATTTTGAATTATGGCCATCATAGAATCCCATCGATTGCAGGATGGTTGGCTTTCAGCCTGACATCTTCCAGGTATTCCTTCCCTTCTCTGCCTCTCGCTGTTCATCTCTCACTGCAGCACTCTGACACAGTTTCTTTACTATCTTCCTGCTTCAGATATTTGAGGTCATTTGGCAAGTCATGCTGGTCGTTGTATTGTCTCTGTTTCATAACGTACACAAGTGCCTGTTTTCAAACATAAATAAAGCTCCACTGACATTGCATCCCTAACAGTTTCTTTAGCAGGAATTTTGTTTGCTCCATTGCTTTAACCTTAGACAAGAGAGGGTTTTGTTGTAGACATGATTGTTTGCAAGCTCTTTCTCCCATACTCAGTTGTGCTCTGTCCCATCCAAAAATGTGTGTTCAGGATGATCTCAAATAGTTCAAGTTCCCAAATTTCTTCAATAGAAAAAGAATATGAGAGAAATATATAGCACAAATACATATAACATAAAATATATAACACAATAATCATGACATAGGCACCAGAACCAAACAGTCCTTGGATAACAGCTTACTTATAAAATCTGTTTTTCTGCCAATATCTCATAGTTATGTGTGTAATTAATAGCTGTGGTGAGCCATTATCAGAAAGATTTTATAATTTTTTGAAAGATTTCATATGTGGCACTGATTCATCTAGTTGGATCTATAAAGTATCAGTGTGCATCCTCTAGCTGAAAAGTTGGGACCAAGTGGGCTTATTGTTTCCAAGCAATATAATGTTTGGTGGTAGAGTTCCCCATAATCAATGAACATGTCAAATCTGTCTCTGTTCTTACTTCCCAGGCAGTTTCACTGTGCCCAGGGGAATGACATATGACTTCAGGCCTACCAAAAGTTATCCACTCTCAGCAGCCATGACAGGGACAAGGTACTATTTTCCACGCTTGCCTGAGTGCCTCATCTCAGTGTCCATTTGTGTCAGGATTGATGGCTTGTGAGTGAGTGCAAAGATCAAGCTTTTTCATAGTGCTGTGGCAGTCAGTTCTTAAACTTTAGCACTATTCTGAGATGGGGATGTGCCCTTGGTGACTGTCCCCACTAAAATAAAAGCCAAACAGAAGGATACAGAGCCCTACACATCCCTTCATTATTCACTTTATCGTTCTCTGTGGAGGGAACGAAACAAAGACAGATTGTCTTTAAAAATCTCTCTGAATTCAGCGGTTATTAATAGAACAATTTAAGACATTTAAGGACGATATAACTCCTAAAATGTTAGATTATCAGGAAAGATTTCTTTCATTAGTCCTTAGACATTTAACATTTCATACAGAAAATGGTAATTAGCACAATGATAGTCTTTAGCCCCATGAGAAGGTGTTGGCCTTCACATAACCAATAGCTATGCCAAGCAAAGGTTATGGTTATTTATTGCACTGCTTTCTATCTTCAGTAAGGTTTTACTCAATAAAAATTAAGATCACTTTTCCTCATATGCATTTTGCATCTTGAAATCAATTAATTAAAAATACATGGTAAGTTGCCTGCTCAAGACTGAAAAGGGTGTCCTACGTTAAGGTATATATTCCACATCGTACTGTTCTGAGCTTGTTTAAACAATAAATGTGTTCCTTCCCTGCAATATTGCTTTGTCAAAGAATCACTTAGGATGTATGAATAGGAGAAAGGGCTAATTACTTATAGCTCTATAACCCAGAATAGTTCAGCAAGCACTGGAAAGTTTATTCATACTAAATGGCCATAAACAGGTCTACTGTTAGCAGGTTTTAGGGCATGGCTAAACAGGGACCATCTGTTTTTAGATGAAATATACTCAGGTCAAAAATAATTTCAATGCATTCTAATCCACATCTAACCTGAGTGGTGCCTTGTACTGCATAATAAAAAACATCTCCACTAGGTCCATGAATTCTGACAGACTGTACTGAGTGTTAGTTCTTGATCTTCTCCTTTGAGAACACTTTACAGTTTTGCACAGAGAATGGAAGTGGAAGGAGGGGAGATGAAAGGTTGTTTGCTTAAAACCAGTCCTCTAACATGGGCAAACAGGTGCTTTTATCTTTTGTTGTTTGTTTATATGAGATCATTCTAGTGTTTCTTTTGGGGTTTTCAACTATTTTCCATATGGAAATGTAGTATAGACTGGGCTATCAACATAAAAACCCATAGATTTTGATGATTCTTTTGTGGAGGTAACTTACTGGAGTAGTAGTAAATATAAGTGCAATATTTGTAAATATAAGTGTATATATGTTGCTTTTGAAGTTACAGCTCAATTTGCTGTTTGCTGACCCATGGGGAAAAAAAAGACAAATCCAAACCACCAGTCAACCAAAGAGCAAAAAAAAAAAAAAACCACCCCCAAAACAATAAAACAAAACACAACATCAAACACCTGAGATTATTAAATATTGGGGGTTAGCTGGGAAATTTATTTCCAGGTATGACTATCAGCATCAGCTGTGTGTTCAATTCTCTGTATTTGTGCCAGGAGAAAATAACATGAACAAAAAGATTTTAGATCCAGGGCCTCATTTTTGCACTGGAGTATTTGAAAGACATGTTAAAATAAATTCTCCTTACTTATTCCATATAAAAACACTATCAATCATTGTTATTGTATTGGGGGGATTTCCACAGAATAGATGCTGCTAATGCCTGAAACCTTGACAGTGTTTATAAGCTAGCTTGGTGTGGTTTAGTTGTTTGTTAGTCTTGAGGAGATAAATATTACAGAAACTTCTGGCAACTTAAAGCTGTTATATGGCATGAAATTAAACAAATTGAGCATAGAAATATGTGAAATTACATAAACAGTCAGGATATTTAAGTGTCCGTCAGTCACAGTGTGCTTGGAAATTATTCAATTATTTATACTTTGATTTTACTGACATTTTGAGAAATCATATAAAATTTGTTGCATTTCTAATCATTATTTCTTCTTTTAAAAACTATTTTTAAAATGTGAGTCTCTGTGAGAAGGGAAGGGTCCATTTGTACATATATATTTTTTTCTGTTGATAATAAAATAGAAAAGAAAAGCTTTTTCTTTCTAGACATGTACATCTAGGCTATCTATTAAATCTATCTACAATAAATAAATTTATTATACAGATTTAAACTGAGGAGTAGGACTAAGGAAAAGATTATAATTGTGATTGAGTATTTCAGAATTCTTGCATGAGTTTCTCTGTACTAAATATGTGAGAAAATATGTGATGATTTTGAAGTGGAAAGATAGCTTTAATAAAGTTGTCCTCATGTTAAATAAAGTTAGAACATAATGAATTGGGGCATGGACTGGAAGGTGAGTTTCAGGGGAGTGCTCAGATCCTTCTCAATGATTTCTCATGTCTCTTGGGGCCAGTGTGTTATAAACCTATTTGCATTTCATACTCTAAATTTCACAGCAAATTTTGCTATTCATAAGATGAAAAGATTGAAAAGCTTAATTCAGGTCCAACATACAGAAAACATAAATTCTACTGCTGCTACAACTTACTGAGTCACAGGTAGTAATAAACTTTTTAATTTCTGTTCTCGCAATTTCAGAAAAGAGATAATAATTTCTCAATTGATAACTGTATCTTGCAAAACCCAAGAGGTACAAGAGAAACAGAAAAAGAGGCATGAAAATGAACAAAAACTCATAAAAGCCTGAGCACTGCCAACTACTTCAGGAATTTAATACACTTTTCCAAAAAACTCTGCTTGTTCTGTATAGAGAATTGAGCCAGTTCTTCGTGCTGAGTGGAGTAATTCAGTCACATGCAGCAGTGTTACTCTTCCTTACTAGTTCTCTATGTGATTAGAATAAAACCATAGAATAGCCATCTAATAAGAGTTATCAATCAGCTATTGCTTTAAAAAAATAGAATAAATATTATTCATTCTTGGAAATGAAACAGAGTAAATTAACCTGTTTTAATTAGAAAATAAATAAAGATCTAGTCCAAAGTAATAAACCTTAGCTATATATACATTCTTCTATTTCTTTTTTAATATGTTGCATCTTAATTCCATGTCTCTGAAAAAAAATTGGTCTTCCAACATCCACAAGAAAAATAACCTCTGTATTTTAATTCTTATTTATAATTTATACTCATATCTACAAACACTACAGGCTTTACATAGACAGTAGCTACTCATTAATTCCCCCATCCCCAAATTTCTAATATAGAAATACCCACATAAAAATTATAGATTTCTTTATTTATATGAAAGAATGATAAAAGATAACATTCATTTCCAGAGCACTGCTCTGAATCTAAAGAATTTAGTCACCATGTTTCTAGCACCCTTGTCTGCAGTAACTGTTAAACTACTGTAGTACACAACAGAATATTGACACAAACAATGGAAGATTATCACTTTAGAAGATAAAAAAAAAAACAAAACAATAGCTATCCCTAGAATAATGTACAAATAGGTCAGTAGATTCTGACTTAATCCAATTATAAGTGGACAACAAAATAAATATTCATTTCAAGTTAACCGCTAATTGTAAATATTACCTGCACATCACAGACACTAGGCTCTCTAATCTGTAAGCTAATTAGTTAGCAGGACCTACATACAAATTAGTATGTATGCTGTAGGAAACAAGGAAATAAAGCATTAACCAATTTCTGTATCCCTCAGTAATAAATACAGAATTATAAAACCAGGTTTATTTGGCATGTATTTTCAGCTAATCATACATTATTATACATGTATGGATGCATCTTGATAAACCTAAATACACAACCCAATGGAAATAACATTCAAATACTTGTTTAAACAAATAGAGTATGGCTTACACCTTGTGATTCACCATTGTGGCATACAAATAAATCAGATATTGGGAAACTTAGACCTATAACATAACCAGATTACAGGAAGAATCAACTCACGAAGAGAATAATGCAACATTCTCACAAATGTTGTCAATTTAATTTTGCCCTTGAGGACAGTAAAGCATCCTCAGTTATTGAATTTTGGTTGCTATGAAGTAGGAACTCAAAAATTGAAACTCGGGGGTTAACTTAGCATGTTCTATTTACACTTTTACTTACCAATCAATAAATAAATAAATAAATAAATAGAACTTAGACTAACTAAACCATAAGGCTTAATTGACTTTCAACAAAGTCCTATTAATTAATGCAAGATCAATCAATAGTAAATAAATCCAACACCATAGCTACCCAATGACACATCTCCCTCTATTTCTGTAGTGGAAGCTCCCAAGTGACTAGAGGGAATAATCAGTCATGTCTTCAACTCAATCAAATTTTAATGATGGACACATCTATTATAAGACTTGATGCAAGTACAGCACTCCTCATGGAGCATAGGCTATCCTTCATAAGCCATTAATTTTCATCAGTGACTATCCTGGAGTCACCTAAAACTTGTCTGGTTTAACATATTCATGACTGTGATATTTTCTTTTGTGTTTTTATGAATTTCAAAATCAACATGGAGTTTTCTAATAGCTTCAAAAAAGCCCATTTCTACAGAATCTGTATTTTGTCACAGTTTTCTTTGGATGTGAATCAGTCATTGTCTTCCCTCAAACTGTAGGCAATACTTTCAGGTGTCAAACTAGATAATAGTGCTCTATGGTCTTTTAAATCTTTTTGACGGTCATCATTGCCAGTTTGAGAAAATTATCTTTATGACCCAGACACAATTCTGTCTCGATGTTAGTTTGTGTGTCAGTCTATTCCCTATTAAGAGCTATCATTGACCAATACTGTTTTATTCTTCTATTTTATTTAAATATACATGCTTGAAGTCAAAAAAAGATTTATGTGTGTGTCCATATCCATGTGTAAGAGGAGGTGGTATTGCTCTTGCTCATCCATTTGTCACAAAACAATACATTTGTGCTGGATAAGTAGGTATGCTTAGAACATGCGAAGTATGTCACTGAGTCCTTGTGCTCCTTTCCATTATCTAGAAGAGGCATTATACACATGCATAGGTCTGTTCAACAGCATCTGAAAATCTTTCATATGACAAATCTTTTACATAGGATATGGGAGTCAATGATCAAACTCATTAAACCTGACAAGGACAAGAAAGCTTACATATAAACCAATACTCTACAGAATGGTGATGATGAATGTTTAGGATGGCAGAACTTCATACTTTGAAAGCTTAACACTAGCTTTAATTAACAGTTTGAATTGTCTTTGGGAGTTGCCTTGAGACTTCACCTCAGTCTCAAGCTTTTAGCTTGAAGTTATACTAAAGAAACACCAACTGATAAGGTGCTTTTTGCACTATTTCTGTATATTAGTCTTTATACAATACCTTATTTCTAAACCAGTGGCTTCTAATACAAAAGGATAAGAGGGTTATGAGGGGCAGTCAACATGGCTTCACCAAGGGGAAGTCGTGCTTGACCAATCTCGTAGCCTTTTATGAGGAAATAACACGGTGGATGGATGATGGTAGAGCGGTGGATGTGGTCTATCTCGACTTCAGCAAAGCGTTTGACACGGTCTCCCACAGCATCCTTGCGGCTAAATTGAGGAAGTGTGGTCTGGATGATCGGGTAGTGAGGTGGACTGTGAACTGGCTGAAGGAGAGAAGCCAGAGAGTTGTAGTCTGTGGGGCGGAGTCTAGTTGGAGGCCTGTATCTAGTGGAGTGCCTCAAGGGTCGGTACTGGGACCAGTATTATTTAATATATTCATCAACGATTTAGATGAGGGAATTGAGTGTACTATCAGCAAGTTTGCTGATGACACTAAGCTGGGAGGAGTGGCCGACACGCCAGAAGGCTGTGCTGCCATCCAGAGGGACCTGGACAGGCTGGAGAGCTGGGCGGGGAATAACTTGATGAAATATAACAAGGGAAAGTGTAGAGTCCTGCATCTGGGCAGGAACAACCCCAGGTTCCAGTATAGGCTGGGGAACAACCTGTTAGAGAGCAGTGTAGGGGAGAGGGACCTGGGGGTCCTGGTGGACGACAGGGTGACCATGAGCCGACACTGTGCCCTTGTGGCCAAGAAGGCCAATGGCATCCTGGGTTGTATTAGAAGGGGGGTGGTTAGTAGGTCGAGAGAGGTCCTCCTTCCCCTCTACTCTGCCCTGGTGAGACCTCATCTGGAATATTGTGTCCAGTTCTGGGCCCCTCAGTTTAAGAAGGACAGGGACCTGCTGGAGAGAGTCCAGCGCAGGGCAACTAAGATGATTAAGGGAGTGGAGCATCTCCCTTATGAGGAAAGACTGAGGGAGCTGGGTCTCTATAGTTTGGAGAAGAGGAGATTGAGGGGTGACCTTATTAGTGTATATGAATATATAAAGGGGGAGTGTCACGAGGATGGAGCCAGGCTCTTCTCAGTGGCAAACAATGAAAGGACAAGGGGTAATGGGTACAAATTGGAGCACAAGAGGTTCCACTTAAACCTGAGAAGAAACTTCTTCTCAGTGAGGGTGACAGAACACTGGAACAGGCTGCCCAGGGAGGTTGTGGAATCTCCTTCTTTGGAGACAATCAAAACCCGCCTGGACACGTTCCTGTGTAACCTTATCTAGGTGTTCCTGCTCCGGCAGGGGGATTGGACTAGATGATCTTTTGAGGTCCCTTCCAATCTCTAACATACTGTGATACTGTGATACTGTGAAAAGATGCACTTTGTCTTTTTTCTTAAAACAGGTCAGGTGTCTGCATGGCTGCTGAAGATTGCAGTGCCCTATGTGCCAACCCTAAATGGGAGTCTCCCCAAAAGCCATCAAAGGTCTTTGTTCTGCTAGAAGGCACATTTTGGAAGTTGAGTTGTTAGTTGCAGGAAGAAGTTACCTGGGTACAGGTGACAGCAGATGTCAGCCATAGATAGCTTCTTAGCATACATCAAGGATGTTAGAGAGAAACTTAAGTCTGCTGGGAACAGACGCCTCAAGGAAGAGTCACTGGAGCATTTCTTCAGTGCATTGACAGCTTACAAAGCTTTTCTGTTGATAACAAAAGCTGTCTCACAGAGCTTTTATGCCATACAATGGCCACAAAGCTCTATTTTCTGAAGGGCTATGATGCTTGCTCTAAACTTGCTTATGACTACCTCAGAACTTCTATCAGCTCCTTTTCACAAATTTGCCTTTTAGAGTGTATCAATTCCACATACTGAACCAGATGACATTCCCTCATCCTGTATTACTATCATGGTTGATTTGTAAATTTCACCTTGTAGTGGAAATTTCAAAGCTAGCATGCTTCAGATTTTAATGAAGTCATATTAGTCAAAAATAGTTTTAGAGTATGAAGACTATATTTTTTCAATTTTTTAAAAAAGAACAAATAATTTTGATATGTCAGAAAATTTTGTTTGCATAATTTTAAATAGTTTTTAATTTTCATATTAAGCAATCATGTTATGAAATAGTTTTTCTATTTTTCTCTGAGCATGAATATCAACAAAAAAGATTTTAAATATTTTGTTGGGTTTGGGGTCATCCACAGTCTTTGAATGGACAGAAAATGATATGGTTTTGCTTTCATTTTCACTAAAAATAGCCATTCCTGAGCATGGCTTTACAGGTTTTCTCTGGATTAGCCAAAAAGTATTTATTTTTACATAAATATAATTAAAATATCTAGCATATTTTATACATAGTCTATCAAGTGGAAGAGAAAAAAAAACAAACCAAAACTGAAGAATGGTCAAGGTCAGCATTAAGTCTCACTCTCCCAGTGAAACTTACTGTACAACCTCAGCAAAACTATATAAGCATATGTTGAAAAACATTAAAATCAAAGAAGGGGTCATGAAAAATTATTATCAGTGTAACGTTTTTCTGGGGGTGAAGGAATTTTTTTCTGCACTTTCAAAATGGTTTGATATACCTCCTAGAAAGATTTACAGATATTTACTAAAAAAAAAGTTAAAAAAAAAATCAGTCAATTTATTTCTTCTCAATGTAATTTTCTCATATATATATGTATATAAATCATTTTACATCGATATATGCACATGAGTGATTCCTAGAGTTTTGTGCATACAACCAAATGAGGAGTTCTTTATTTCAACTCCATTTCCAGTTCAGCTTTCAGTTTACTACACAGGGTTTCTTTAGTACTTAATGTTTTTTCTTTACGAGACCCCCACTGTATGTGTTATAAGTTTATTATTTTGAAGTAATTTATTCTTAATGTTCCCTATTAAAAATATTATTATAAATTATTAATTTTATTTCTTTTATTTTCTTATCTCACTTTAACCACAGCTATTGAAAAAAAATGTTGACATCAACATGCAGACTGATTTTGAATAAAGTAAACAACCAATCTTCAGGTCTTTATTTTCTTTTGTTTATCATTAAAGGCTTTATAGATTTGGTTTTTATTCATACAAGTGTAATTGTCCTCAATTTTTTTACACTCTTTCCAACTAGCAAAGGCTTTTATTGTGATGACAAAATCCAGAAATAAGTACAATGATGCATAGACGAGATTTTCAAAGAATTTAAATATTTTGACTTTGTAGTTAATAACTGCTAGATCAGTCAATGAATTACACCTGTAAAATGCAACTATTTTCTACCACACTTGTGCCTGTACTAGTAATTTCACTGCCTTTCCCACTAAGTTTCTCAGGACTGAAATTCTCCTGTGCTCATCCTTTGTAGGGTGGATAGAAACTCCTGAGTAGTGCAAATCCCTTGTCTTGGAAAAAATCAACCTTCACCTTCAGATTATAAGTAAGTCTGTTTCTCAGGGTCTTTGGAGAAATAACTTTCCCTGTCTTGCCAAAAAATAATGAGACCACTAAAGAGAGAATTATTGATCTGTAAATTACTATCCATGTCAATTTTAGTGTTATTTTGTATAATTTTATTCAGTCTTTCCATCTCTGATATCTCTGAGTGCAGTATTCTTGCCCTGCTGTTGGAATAGTGGAATCTTAGTGATGTGCTGACAGAGCAATTAAAAGAGACTAATGAAAAAAGGACCCAGGTAGACAGAGGCAGACATTGCTACAGTTGGTATTAGAAGCAAGAAGGTAGACTGGGGTGAGAAGTAGAGGGTCAAGGACTTGAGGAGTTCCAGTAGTGGTCAATAGGAGATATAGATCTGAAATAGTTCAGGTAATGTTGTTTTTCATTTTTTTTTTCCTTCCAGATGAGGAATAAATCTTTTCATTGAACAGTTTTATTTTCAATTATAAGTCCATGGAGATGAAAGCTCAGCAAGAGTTTGTCAGAAGCACAGTCAATCCTGATCTGATTATTTCCAAATTAGCACAAGTGCCTTGTGGGAAATCAGGCAAACCTCCTCACTTCCTTCTCTCAGTCTCTGAAGCCTGAAGCTCATGCTAACGGTTAGATTATGGGACCTGAGAAAGGGCCAATGAAACAGACACTATTCTAACAATACTTCTGTGTGGGTTTGGCATATTAAAATTAAATTGCTGCTAAACCTGAAAAAACATACAGTTCTAATTGGAAAAGGAGATACAGCACCACTTTTTCCTGATTTCAAGATCAGAGAGTATGAAAACTGCAAATAATATTTTTTAATCAATTTTAAAAGCCATGATAAACCATGTCTGGTATTACTGAATACTAATAATTACCCTGAAGTCATTCAGTAATAATGTCAGTAATATAATAAACTATAATTTATATGATTCTGATTTTTAACCAGCAATAGAAATGCATTCTTCTAGCAGTTACTGAGATTAAAATATGGATCTCTTCTTTCAAAAGGAAACTTATTTCTTGATAACTTGTCTGCGTAATTATATAATCTAGAAGGCAATTATATAGTCTAGAATGCAATTTAAAGGTCATCAGTTAGTTTGTTAAATTGCACTAGACATTCTACAGCAAGTTCTTTTTATAATAATATATTTTAGAATATACAACAATTTCCAATGATTTTTCCTTATATTTTCTGAATTTCTACCAAGTTGCAGAACTATAGACACATTCAGTCTGACTCTTCATCAAATGCTGGTTTTTGTTTTTTTTTTGTTTGTTTTTTTCGTTCACGGTTCTGGTGGTGGTTTTGTAGTTTGGGAGTTTGAGGGGGGCTTTTTGTTTGGTTGGTTGGTTTTTTTAACCTTATGTAAAATGTATCTCATGCACATCAATTTGAAACCTCTTTCTGTTTTACAAGAAAAAAATAAGGTTTGCTATTTCTTAATTATACATTTGATCATGTTAGAATTTTGTTGGTTTATGATGCCCTTGACAGGGGACTTTGAATCTAGATGATCTCAAGGTCCTTTCCAACCCTAACTATTCTATGATTCTATGATTCTATAATAACAAGTCTATGCCCTATGAAATGGAAAAAAAAAATTTAGAAAACCAATGCTCATAAATGACAGCTGGGAATATCCCATGGACATATAAGTGAAGATAAGAACAAAGTGTGGGGTTCAGGTTATCTATGGGGATACTGGCAGTTATGCAGCTGATGATTGGCTGCTTAGGTAGGTGGTCTACTTCTCCAGAATAAGTGTTGCACAAATCTTGCTCTATTTGTTTCTTTTTTTAATGACAATGAATATGTCTTTTTTCAGGAACATCTCTGGGGTAGATTGTCATAACATTACCATGGAAAAAGAAATACTATCACAGGAAAAGATCCCAGAAATTCTGTATCTAACAAAGAGTTGTTTTCAGGAATGTCATGGATGAGTGGTATGGGGAATGATCACAGATATGAAGATGGAGAATGAAGCTGAGGAAGACCATTGCCCTTTCAGTAAGTTACTTCCCCTACTTGAGCTAGACTGATGGAACAACCTTTAAAGTCTCTGAGAAATGATGTAGCACTAAGTAATTCAATGGGCTAGATGACATGGAAGTTCATAAGGAGACATGTGGACACTACTTTCTGTGGAGAGCTGTGATTTTCTACAAGAAAGTATTTTTGTTATTCCTTCATTTTTCTTACTTCTACGTGTCTAAATACAATTTTAAACAGTTTTAGCAAATATTAAATCCTTTTTCTTCCTTAAATAAGAAAGTATGCATAAACTCATATTGTGTAGAATTACACTGTCAGTTTTTTTGACTGAAAGTTGAACATTTATTTGCCAGCATCTATCTAAGAAAAATACTGATTCCTAGAACCATTTTCTGAGATGTAATTATAGTATAATTGACTTCAGTTAAATACAAAGTTAATTTGTGCTTCAGTTGTCACAGTCCTTTTGTGTATGTAATGACTGCAAAATTACAAGTTGCCTACCAAACTATACTTATCACGATTGTACAGAAAATATAATAATAATTTAAACATCCCGCCTAGTTAATATATTTTTCATATGCCTGACAATGATTGTGTCTTTTTTGCTGCTCTGTGAAAACAAAGGAGTACTAAACTCCTTTGTAAAGTTCTCTGCAATCTAATAAAATTGTTTTGTAAAAATATGATATTATATGGCTTTATTATTGTTTACCTAAACTGTTAAAAAATTCTATCATGACAGAATGAACTCTTCCATAAGGACTGACAAAAGCAGTTAAGGAAAGACTCAATATTTGGTTCAGAGTGCATAAAAACCCCAAAGAAACTACTAATAAAACCCTGTAAAAGCTGGGTGTTTTCTTTTTTTTTTTTTTTTGGGGGGGGGGGGGCTGTTTTTGGTTTTGTTTTTGAATTCAGGGTATCAAAATGGTAATACTTTATGAAAAGGCAAGTTGGACAATAAAAAAAGCCAAAACAAATGTAATTATTAGAACAATAGCAAGGTGCCTGTAAGGAAGAAACAGTATAAAAGACATTATAGCTGATCACAGTTGCAGCAGTCCTTAAAAATGTCACTACAAGTTTTGCGAGCTCTCACCTCGTGTCCCTGGAGATGCATGGGAAGTATGTTTGCTTTTACTCAGTTTAATCTCTAATTTTTCTGGGTAGTTCAGAAACCCAGTCTGTCAACAATCCTCCGTTATTTGGACAATTTTCCCTTTCTTCTTATGGAGAGTCAGAAAACCCTCATCTGTAAATCAAGACTTCCTTTGAGCACAAGAAATCAAATAATTTAGATGTTACCGTAGAAAGCAAAGATATTGCTGATGTTAAGGCACAAAAATGAGGAGTTAGGATGTAGATACAGGTGCTATTTATGGTTCGGCTCGTGACCTATAAGTAATGTGGAATGTAGACCCTCAGGGTCTCAATTTCCAGTTAAGCATCAGAAGGATGAAAACAACAGCAAGTTTTACTGGGGCTTGGGGAGATCAAATCAGGGAATGTTGATAGCAGTTATGGGGTAGAGTGATAAAGGAACTAGGGAAATAAGAAGAGGTGAATCAAAAGGCAAGAACAATTTATTTGCTTCAGAAAGCACCTGTGCATAGGCTCAATTTCCACATTCTTAACTTGTCCTTCAGGTCTTGGTCAGTCCTTCAGAGTGGAGTTCTGCAACGGAGATTTTAAAAAGATGCCTTCTCAAAAAAAAAAAAAAACACAACAAGAAATCCAATTTCTGCCTGTCCTGGGTTTAGCAGTAGCAGTCATTTTTCTCCTTCTTGGTAGCTGGTGCAGTGCTATGTTTTGACTTTCGGCCTGGGAACAGAGCTGATAACAATGATGTTTTGGTCTGGCCAAGGACTTTGTGAGCCTTGTGCTCTGCCAGGGAGGAGGGGAAGCCGGGAGGAAGCAGAGACAGGACACCTGACCCAAACTGACCAAAGAGGTATTCCATACCACAGCACCCAGAGTTACCCAGAAGGGCTGGTAGACTGTGGAGTTGGAGTAGGTATCGGTTAGTGCTTGGTCGGGCTGGGGGGGGGTGAGTTATTGGTTGGCTGGTGGTGAGATGTTGTATTCTCTTCCCTTATTATTTTCTTTATCATTTTATTATTGGTGGTAGCAGTAGTGATTTGTATTATACCTTAGTTACTAAACTGTTCTTATCTCAACCCGTGGGAGTTGCATTCTTTTCGATTCTCCTCTCCGTCCCTCCAGGAGTAAGGGGAGGGCAAGAAGGTGGTGAGTGAGTGAACAAGCTGTCTGGCTGGGTTTAAACTATGACACTGCCAAATTCCAGTATACTATCAGTATACTTCTTGAAAAATCTAATTTCAAATGCTTCGCTTTTTAAAGAGTGAGTAGATTGTCCTCACGGGTCTCTCTTGCCTGCCTGAAGAAAAGCCTAGTGAATTTCCTACCATATTTGAATTCAGTAGAACTAGTACATGCTACAGCTGATGCATGTTTGCATTGTGTTTACTTTTAAGATATAGAGCTTTAAGGAACTATAGATCTAAATTCTGAACCATTTCTCTACCTTGGGCATTCAATTTGATTTGACATGTCTTTTTCCTTGTTTTTTCCTTGAGGTTTCTGATAAGCATACAGACAAAAAGGGAAGCTCTAGCTTCTGCAAATATCTGTCTTTAAGGTAAAGAATTTGAAGTCACAACTGCATATTTTTGAGTTCTGTCCTCATTAGTCCTTAACAAAGGAGTGGTACAAAGAATCATGATACCATTGTTTCAGATCTCTGCTGTTAATTACACCTACTGTGGTCAAAAAAATGAAGGAGAACTGGTCATGTGGAAGGCCTAGAGTTGAAGTCAAAAGACTTCTGGATTTCAGGAATTAGGGTGGTTTTTTTTTCCCAGGCAAACTCCTTGGGCAATAACCTAGAGCAAGTCATTTAATCTCTTTGTTCCAGATCCTCAAAGGTGCTTAGGTATAGAATTTCCATTAATTTCTTTCAGATTAGTGAGGATCTATGTGTCCCAGTCCTCTATGTGAAAAATAGAGATTCTGCTTCTGTACATCATAGAGGCCTTCTGTGTATCTTGACAAAATGTGCTCATTAACGTACTTAGTTACTCTGGTAATGATGGCTCTACCTAAAATAAAGTGACTTAATTCACTAATTCCCATATAATACCACTGAGACCAAGAGCTGAAAATTACTCAAAAGGTAGAACTATACCTAGATAAGAAAGAAAGAAAGAAAATAACCCAAGGATTTTGTTAGAAAAAAAAAAATAATTGTTTTCTTTTAAATTTTGTGAACAATTTTTCATGTCAGAAACTGCAAGACAACTGCTAGGTGGCGCAGAAGACATCAGCTATTCACTTTTAGGGACACAGTATCAGTTCCAACAGAATCCCTTTAAAATAAATGCCCTCTTCTTTTCCCCAGACATCACGTAGGAGTTGAAAGGATAATTGATGCACTGTTTTTTAAAAAGAAGGCTATTTAAAATGGGATTTTTCAGGGAATACAGGACAGTTAAGTGCTGAGACCTTACAGGAATTCAACAAAAAAAGCATTTTCTGCTCGCTAAAATGCCTTGGAGAAGTTCACTTGTAGAAAGCCTGTTTGTGAACCCCTTCTGATGCATAATACATATAGAAAAGTTACATGCTTAAGAGTCTTAAGGATTGTATCTATTTGGGCTGAGAGCTTTAACCAGTATGTGCTGAGCTGAGAACTGTGCCACACATCAAAATACCAGCAGTGAAATGAAGTAGATCTTATTGAAAACACAGTAGGCTCTGCTCCACTTCAAAGTGGGTGTTAATACTGGACACTGGTTAACAAATTCAGAGAAGGCAAGCTTAACAGTATGTGTGCTGTTCATCCTTACCAATACACAATTTTGAACATTGCTTGGAAAGTATTCAGAAAGCAATTATATTATTGTAGAAAGGTGGGTGATCATTGCAGACAACTTGGCATGACTGTTCTTTAACAGTATTGATGGCTTGGCTTTGTGAGCGAAGATCTGGGAAGGGCTTTAAGCACCCTTACTACAAGCGCGATGACCAAGGGCATGTGGGATATGCAAATGTGGTTGGAAAAAAGGGTGCTTAGGCAAACAGGAAGTGTCTGACCAGGACTGTCATCTCCTGAGAGATCTCGAGCTACCCGTGCCCTGGTCTGCCCTCATGCAAGGTTGGATCTGCAGCTTCCCATGCACCTTGTTACCTACCGTTTCGACCCTGACCTGTCCATACAGACAAGTGAGAGTGAGCCCTTCCAGCCTGTACAGTGGATTTTTTAGGTGAAGCGCAGCTTGCGCAGAACTGGCTCCACCCATTACACCATGGCCTAGTGTCCTGGGTTTAGCAGTAGCAGTCATTTTTCTCTTTCTTGGTAGCTGGTGCAGTGCTGTGTTTTGACTTTCGGGCTGGGAACAGAGCTGATAAAAATGATGTTTTGGTTTGGCCAAGGACTTTGTGGGCCTCATGCTCTACCAGGGAGGAGGGAAGCTGGGAGGAAGCAGAGACAGGACACCTGACCCAAACTGACCAAAGAGGTATTCCATACCACAGCACATCATGCCCAGGAGGAGACTGGGAGAATTACCCGGAAGGGCTAGGGGGGGACTGCAGGGTTGGAGGAGGTATCGGTCGGTGCTTGATCGGGCTGTAGGGCAAGTTAACGGTCACCTGGTGATGGGGTGTTGTATTCTCTTCCCTTGTTATTTCCTTTATCATTACTATTATTGGTGGCAGCAGTAGTGATTTGTGTTATACCTTAGTTACTAAACTGTTCTTATCTCAACCCGTGGGAGTTGCATTCTTTTTGATTCTCCTCTCCGTCCCTCCGAGAGTAGGGGGAGGGCAAGAAGGGGGGGAGTGAGTTAACAAGCTGTTTGGTTGGGTTAAACCACGACAGTTCTTTCTGGCGCCCAATGTGGGGCTCGAAGGGGTTGAGATAACAACAGATCTGACCGGATTAATAGTCACTCGTCACAATGCTGATTTATTGGCTCTCAAAGTTGTTCCTCTTGATCTCACAGCTTCAGAATGTTGTAACTTACTTAGAGCCGGTATTTGCTGTGTTAGTGTTTATCAAGTGTGGGGCTTGGGCTAAGGTTTTTGTCTCACTGTACTTTATGGCAATGACTTGTAATACGGGCGAGCTCCAGCAGCAGGGCGGGACGGACGTGGCCGTGGACTGGTCCCTGTCCGTCCGGCTGCTCCTCACCCTCCTGGCCCTCGCCCTCGCCTCCGTCTGCGTGAGGCTCTGGGAAGCCGAGGGGGAACGGCCCCAGGAGCCGGCGGCTGCTGAGGCAGCCCGGGAGAGCGGCCCCGGGGACCAAGCGGGAGCGGGACTGGAGGCCGGCAGGGAGCGGCTGCCGGTGGAGGAGGTCGGGGCGGTCGAGGAGCGGAAGGAGGCGGCTGCCGAGCACTGGGACAAGGCGGCGGAGGAGCCGAGCCCCGCAGAGGAGCCGAGCCCCGCGGCCGAGCCCAGCCCCGCGACGGCTGAGAGCATTCCCCAGAAGCCGTCCGCCGAGCCCCAGGAGGATGCAGGAGACCCCGCAGCATTTCCCAGCAAGGCAGAGGAGGAAGAGCTGGACTCAGAAAAAGAAAAGCTGGTGGTGGGAGAGCTGGCAAGCACAGCAGCTGCACCAGCCCCAGTGACAAGTACAGCAGCATCGTTTGAGAGTTCTGAAGATTTTGGATGGCCTTTGGGTATCCTTGGGACCTGCCTGCTGATTGTGATGGGGATCAGCATGTTGGCACACACACAGAGTGTGTTTTACCCAAAACCATTTTGTCTGATCTCAAAAGCTAAGCAGAGTCAGGTGGTCTTGTCTGGGGTTAGACAACAATATGGGAGGACCAAGAGGTTTCCCCCAAGGCTGGACAGTCATGAGTGGCAGGGCGTGTGGGACAGTATGGGCAAGTATCTAGTCCACTGGGCCCCTCCAGTGCTTTGGAAGCATTGGAGATGGAAGGACAGTGAATTAGTTTGAGCCTGGTGGGCCCATGACCCTTAAGGCCATCTGAGCAGAGATGCAACATAGAGATGGACGCATGATCGAGGGGTGGACTTAGCAATGGACACTATTGCCCAGGTTATTCACAAGTGTGAACATTGCACACAGCCTCTCCTGCTCTGGAAGACTGTTACAAGAGATGGAGCCTGACATCATGGACCAGATGGACTCAGCAGCTTTATAGGGACTAGTCCATGCACTAAGATAGAAGTGCACTTAGATAAGAGTGATGGTGTATTGAAAATGTGGGATCTGAGCATGACGTGAATGGTATGGAATAAGGGGTGGATAATGTCCTGGGTTTAGCAGTAGCAGTCATTTTTCTCTTTCTTGGTAGCTGGTGCAGGTCTGTGTTTTGACTTTCGGGTTGGGAACAGAGCTGATAAAAATGATGTTTTGGTTTGGCCAAGGACTTTGTGGGCCTCATGCTCTACCAGGGAAGAGGGAAGCCAGGAGGAAGCAGAGACAGGACACCTGACCCAAACTGACCAAAGAGGTATTCCATACCACAGCACATCATGCCCAGGAGGGGACTGGGAGAATTACCCGGAAGGGCTAGGGGGGACTGCAGGGTTGGAGGAGGTATCGGTCGGTGCTTGATCGGGCTGTGGGGCAAGTTATCGGTCACCTGGTGATGGGGTGTTGTATTCTCTTCCCTTGTTATTTCCTTTATCATTACTATTATTGGTGGCAGCAGTAGTGATTTGTGTTATACCTTAGTTACTAAACTGTTCTTATCTCAACCCGTGGGAGTTGCATTCTTTTTTATTCTCCTCTCCGTCCCTCCGAGAGTAGGGGGAGGGCAAGAAGGGGGGGAGTGAGTTAACAAGCTGTTTGGTTGGGTTAAACCATGACACCTAGTTAGCTAGGACAGTGACAGCAAAGTCTACAGGTAGTAGGTTTTGTAAGAGTGTCCTTCTCTTAGATGGAAGACCACACAAGGCCAGACGAGCTCCATCAGCCCAGGTTTGAAGATAGGAGTTCTCCTTCTCCTATGAGGAAGGCCTGTCTTTGCTACTGAAGATTCAAGAAGACCTTTACCCACACATTCTGAACAAGACTGGATGATGCAATAGCACAGCAAGCATCTAGGCGGGATACTTAGAGGCGTTCAGGCATAAGCCTGCAGATGGTAACCTCAGGCCAGTGGCTCCTCAGCCAGGCACACACACCAGGCGTCTGAGCCTGCAGTTCCTCTCGTACTGAACAGGATTACTATTGCAATAACACATCACCACTAGGGTAAAACTAACCTGTCTCACGACGGTCTAATCCCAGCACACGTTTCCTATTAGTGGGTGAACAAACTAGCGCTTGGTGAATTCTGCTTCACAATGATAGGAAGAGCCGACATCAAAGGATCCTTTAACAGTATAATATATATATATCTATGGATATGTACTATTAATATGTATACATCCACAGAGAGAGAGAGAGATTATTTCTTAGTGCATGGAGCAATCCCTATAAAGCTGCTGCGTCCATCCAGTCCATGATATCAGGCTTCATCTCTTGTAACAGTCTATCAGAGCAAGAGAGGCTGTGAGCAGTCCTGGATTGTTGTCTGCTTATGATACCACAGATCTCAACTGGTTTCTTCAAAGTTCATTCTTTGTTGGGATGATGGTTGTAGGGAAGTCACGGCCAGTCACTGATGACCTGAAGACATCTAGTTGGTGGGCTATATCATTCCAGATTATTGCTGCCAATGTGTGGGCATATGATGACAGTGCATTCTGTGTAAATTTCCTCCATATGGGTCGTGTACATTCAACTTCATCTGGATCTATGGGTCCTTTCTCAGCATCCTGGTTGTGATAGATCATCTCTACAATGGCTGCTTCCCTCAGAGACTGGATGTCTTTCTCTAGAGTAGTCCACTTAGCCAAATGGCACATAACAGCATCCTTGTATAGAAACCTTTCTTTCACAGCTGCCAAGAGCCACCTCCAAAGGCTGAGGGACTGTTTCTCTCTTGCAAATGTTTTGTCAATTCCCCCTTCCCTAGCAAATGATCCCAGCTGCTTGGCTTCTCCACCTTCTAGCTTGTTACCATTGGCCCCATTGTCCCAGCATCGGAGCAACCAGGTGATGATGTGCTCCCCTGGTTGATGGGTAAAATCTTTTCACACATTCAGTAGCTCAGTTGAAGTCCTGGGTCGAGAAGTCACCTCTCTTCCTCTTCTTCCTCTGATTAATGTACTAGTAGCTCCTGGTCAGATGCTGTCCCATGTGGTGAGTACATTGTTTCTTCATCTTATTTCATCTTTCTTGCCTCTTTTTTGCTTTTCCCCTTGTGTACAGGGGCAACCGATATCAGCATGAGTTGATTCTCTGGTTTAGCTGCAGTGATTATCACTGTGGTTGAAGTGGCTGCAGTATCTGTTGTTGGGGTTTGGGTAACTGCTGTAATTGTCACTGGGGCTGGTGTAGCTGCTGTAGTTGGAGTTAGAGTAGCTGCATTCTTGGTTGCTTTGCCATCAGATCCAGAGACATTTTTTTCCCTTTGAAGGTGCTGGATGATGTTGAACAGGGCTCTGTAAGCATAGGTCAAGCCCCAGCACATTGCCGTGATTTGTCCCTCTCTGGTATGACCGGGATGACAACACACCTCATTTAAATGTTTTATTAATTTTTCTGGATTTTGCACATGTTCAGTGGTGAAGTTTCAAAGCACTGGAGGGACCCACTGGCCTAGATACTTGCCTTTACTGTCCCACACACCCTGACACTCATGACTGTCCAGCCTCAGGGGAAATCTCTTCGTCCTCCTTTATCGTCGTCTAACCCTAAACAAGGCCCAAACCTGACTCTGCCTAACTTTCAAGATCAGATGAAATGGTTGTGGGTAAAATACACTCTGTATGTGTGCCCACATGGTGATCCCCATCACAAAGAGCAGGCAGGTTTCAGGGGTACTCAAAGGCCATTCAAAACCTTCAGAACTCTCAAATGATGCTGTAAATGGTCTGGTGGGGGAGCTGGGAAGGTAAGGGAATGTCTCCTTCACAAGTTGACTACCCGAGGAGGGGAAAAAAGGATGTGTAATAGCTAAACACTTCTATTATATACCTCCCAAAGTATAAACATGGTGACCACACTGGGAGCACAAGCCAGATCAATTTCATGATAAATGATTCTATTGTATTACAAGTCATTACCATAAAGTAAAATGAAACAAGAACCTTAGCCCAAGGCCCCCAGCTGATATACACTAACACAGCAAATACCTGCTGTAAGTAAGGTACAACAGGCTGAAACTGTGAGATCAAGAGCAACAACTTAAAGAGCCAATCAATCAGCATTGTGATGAGTGACTATTAATCCAAAACAATAAATTCTTATCACAAATACGATTAAACACACTATGGTCTGATCTGTCATTATCTCAACCCTTCATGCCCCATGTTGGGCATCAAAAAGAACTCTAAGCCCAGCCAGAAAACCAGAAAACCACGGAGCTGTTCGCTCACTCCCGCAGCTTCCTCCCCCCGCTCCCGGAGGGATGTGAAAGAGAATTGAAAGAATGTAACTCCCACAGGTTAAGAACAGTCCAGTAACTAAGGTATAACACAAACCACTGCTGCTACCACCAATAATAATAATGATGAGGGAAATAACAAGGGTAGAGAATGCAACTGCTCACCACCTGCCAAACAATACCCAGCCCAACCCAAGCAGAGACCTAACCCTTCCTGGTAACTGCCCACAGTTTATACAGGGGGCATTATGTGCTGTGGTATGGAATACCTCTGGCTAGTTTGAGTCAGGTGTCCTGTCTCTGCTTCCTCCCAGCTTCCCTTCCTCCCTGGCAGAGCATGAGACTCACAAAGTCCTTGGTCAGAGTAAGCATTACTGAGCAGCAAATAAAAACATCAGTGTTATCAGTGTTGTTCCCAGGCTGACAGTCAAAACCACAGCACTGCACCAGCTACTAAGAAGGAGAAAAATGGCTGCTACTGCTGAACCCAGGACATGAACCTACACAGAACCTCATGTTTGAACCTGGTGTCCTTGTTTTCCCATCTTCATCTCTATACTGAAGTCTCAATTGTCTCAAATATCTTCTGACATGTGTTGCAGCACTGCTTAGCTCCCAGTCATTGAAATTGACTTTTGCATGGAGTGCATCATGGCCTCTGCCTGTGTCATTCTCCAAATCTTGCTGTCTGCAGGGGGAGAGGAGGAGATGACATAGGGACACTGTGCAGGCCTAAATCTCACTCTGGATTTTGGTCACAACTCAGTCATCAGAATATATATCTAGATCTCAAATGCCCAAATGCCATACATTATATTTATTTCTTATGAATTTTTAAATACCTCTTTCATTACTTTATTATTACGTTTTAATTATAGCAACTTAGAACACTTTATTTTTTACTTTCTATAACAAGAACCAGCTGAAACCCACTTGTGCTCTTGACCCTGTTAATAAAGTTACAGTCATACTCATTTTGTTCTGTATCAAATTAATAGAATCTGTATCTTTTCTTAGATACCACAAAAAGGAAACATCACAAGTAGCATGTTTCGTTTTTCTTCTCAAGCTGAAATTTTGCAGAAGGTTAAAGTCAAGTATCTGGGAGATGAAGGTCTTCCATGTGTATATTTTTCCTGTTACGACCATCAGGGGCACATGTCCTCAAGTCTTGGTTTTATTAATTAGGTATTATTTTGCCTGAAGTTTAGTTAAGTGTCATATTAATTGTGCATGCCTTTTCCAACAGGATTACAAAGCTGGGAAAAAAAAAAAAAAACAACAAAAAACACCAAACAACAAAGAACCCAAACACAACAATGCTCAGTTTTGATAACAGTAAATGAGAGGTGCCTTAACATTTATTTTATCAGTTTTTAAATTTTCTCTATTCATTGAAATTTATTTTCCTTTATATCAAGCAAGTGGAATAGGAATCACACAATGGCTACTTTATTTGTAATAATAATGTAATAATATTTTGATTGTTCATGTATGTCTTACATCCTTTTTCAGCTAGACTATCATAAACCAATAAAGTCTGCTTCCACACCTCCCTTCCATCTAGCAGCCAAGGATTCTAAGGCATTTTCAATGCAAGTAAAGAAAGTAAAAGAATTTTTTTTTCCAAATTCTTGAAAACTTTTGCTCTAAAGGACTACTGCTTCCAGTTTGCTGCCAAAATATTAACATCCGCCATACGAAATTCCTTTTACTATTTCTTGACCTTACTAACTTCAGTTGCAGATTGCTTCAGCTTACTGACTCAGCCCATCTGGCACTAGAACAGTTTAATCCCCTCTCTTTCACTCTCTTCTTTCTATCATGTCCATCTCTCTTCCCCAAGTCCTCTGAGAATCCAATAAAAATGAAACTATTGATGAATTAGGCAATATGATATATTCTGATTCTGAGCTTAAACCCTTACATGCCCTTAAGAAAACAAAGTAATAGCTCAAAAATTGAAAGCAGCTAAGCAGTGAAAGTTTGTTTACTGAAAATTAAATGCTGAGTAACAATCTTTATTTGCTTTATGTGATGAAGTGCTGCATATGTGATACATTGTTAGAAAGAGAGGGAAGACAGACAAAACAGATCGATACACAACAATGGTTAAAAAAATGCACCTCCAAAATCTGAACATTCAGGAGAAGAATCTCTATACTCTATCAGTGTGGCACTCTTGCTGTGCATTTCTGATGCAGTGTTAAAACTTTCATGCATTTTCTTTCAGAATTGTTTGGAAATTTTGGACCATGGACCAAGACAAATAATATTGCCCCATACCTTTACCCTAGGCCCTGCTAAGTAACCTAATATTAGAGCTTATCGTATAATCAAAGTATTAGATTACATTATGCAATCAAAGTAGGACAAGACCAACATTTCATAATGGGCAAATGTTCTTTCACTAATGGGGGGACTATAGTATTCTTATTTATAAGCACAAATTTCTTGCTTGCTTTTCTTTTTTCTTTTCTTTTCTTTTTTCTTTTCTTTTCTTTTCTTTTCTTTTCTTTTCTTTTCTTTTCTTTTCTTTTCTTTTCTTTTCTTTTCTTTTCTTTTCTTTTCTTTTCTTTTCTTTTCTTTTCTTTTCTTTTCTTTTCTTTTCTTTTCTTTTCTTTTCCTTTCTTTTCTTTCTTTTCTTTTCTTTCTTTCTTTTCTTTTCTTTTCTTTTCCTTTCTTTTCTTTTCTTTTCTTTTCTTTTCTTTTCTTTTCTTTTCTTTTCTTTTCTTTTCTTTTCTTTTCTTTTCTTTTCTTTTTTCTTTTCTTTTCTTTTCTTTTCTTTCCTTTTCGTTTCTTTTTTATGTCCTAAAACTCTGAATAACAAAGAAAAGAAACTGGTTTTCTGAAACCATATTTACAACCAAGGCAAGAGAGGCAGGAAAATGGCAAGAAGATAACCTAAATGGTATCTTTAGCTGTAGCTAGGTCTTTAGCAAAACTTATATTGTAGTACTTTTTCTTCTGACACCCACCACTAGGAGTAAACACACTGAAGGTTAATTGAAGCATTTTATTCTTCTTTTTCTTTCTGCTTTCCATTCACAAGGACATATCTCGTCATGTTTGTGTTAAGTCATATAATAAAACACTTTATTCTAGACTCTGGCCTCCCTCGGAGCTATAGTTCACCCTAAGAGGTTGTCACCTAAGTTGCTTACTGTAGCTGGATTCCAGGACTGTTTATTTAATTACTCTTCCTTGGTGTAATGCCAGTACACAATGAACAATAATGTATTCTGTCTTTCACTTTGTTCCATGCACCTACTGTCTCACAACTAACAAGCTGAGCTAAATTTGAGAAAAAGAGAGCACGAGAAAACACTTTTAATTAAAAAGTGGGTGAAACCTATGCCCCTTGAGGGAATAGCCCAAAACACATGTTCCATGAAAAATAAAAGCAGCTAAGTAATAAAGCCTTATTTGACCTGGAACTACGATTATCTGGAACCATGATTTAGTCAACCCAAAACAGAATTTAAATTACACAAGCCCAGTGGCTCAGTTCAAAACCTCCTTGTTTAACATTGTCTCTGAAGGTGCCTTGTTATATCATTTTTTGATAAAAGTTGTGCCTTTGCATAGTATTCCCTTTCTGTATGTTCAAACCTTCCTCAGAAGTGTAGCACCTACACACAACCTAAGCTTAGGCAGGAACTTAAATCTTCTCCACAGGGTCCTATAAGGATCTCAATCTACGGATCATTCCCTGATCACACCAAATACTTCGCAGTTATAAAAGATGACTCTCAAATGTATGTATGACTTTGCGTTTTTATTATAGGTCTGTTAAAGGAAGAGATGGTGGCTAGAAGATACATCCAAACTGATGTGTAGTGTTATGAGTTATATGAAGCAGCTTGAATATTAACATGGTATTCAGCCCATCAGAATTTGAACCCCCACCTATCTGTAAAGGATTTGAATATGTATCTCCTACCTGTTGAGGCATAAAGGCTTGTTGCGATGGAGCTCTTCTAATCTCTCCAACAAAAACATTTCTGACAAAAAAGTTCACATGCTGAAGAGAGAGCTTAAGAGTAATCCCATATTTCTATGATTAGAACACTCTGCAAGAGAAATTTCATAATCCATGTTTCTTTTAATGCTGACATTTTTATATTAAATGCACAGCCAGGTTTTGAAGTCCTTTTTAAGATTTAGGTTTTATTGAAACTCATGCAACAGAAATTTCAGTGCTGATATAAAACTAGTAGGAGGAAGCATTGCCTACTGTTCAAATTCATAAGCTAGGTCTATGGGAGTCTTTTTGTTAATGCTTCCTACTGTTACACATAATGTACTGAAAAACAGTAGGTATTAGCTTAGTAAAGCTATTGTGAAGTAGTGCCAATGACTAAATGGAAACAGGTACAGATCTTTGCTCATAATGGCTCTATTGCTTTGTTCCTTTGCATGACCTCCTTCAATTCAGTGGATCTATCCAGATGTATATATATATAGGGAAAAGTTTGTGTGTAGTAATGCTGCTGTAAAAAGGTTCAGGTACTCTAGCTGAATACCAAAGCATTTGCAGGGAATGAGAGTCAAAGAATTAAAAGTTACTCAGCTCTTTAACAGGCAGGAAAATAGAGGATAATTATTTTACTGTTACTGACTCCCCTTCCTCCCCTCCCCCCCTCCAATTCTGAATCAATTTTTAAAGTTTAGGGATTCCCATGGATTACCCCCAAGTCCCGGTATACTGTGAGAAGTTAAAAATGTATGAAATTAATTGGTAGAAATCTCTTAATTAAAATAAGTTTCTGCCAGATTGATACAAACAAAGGTCAGAATGCCCTGCTACTTGTGACGTTTTAATCAGCCATTACAGTAAATGCCCCATGCATAGGAATGAAAGAGAACAGAACAGATGTGTGGACAACTAAGGCATTGTCTTGAACATGACTTACAGGACTGGGTGGGAAGGAATGACTTCTAACACAATGCACAAAATGCAAATATCATGCTTGAGGAAAATTGCCACTAAAATATCAGGAAGAGTAGCTCAGACATGTCAGTGACAATGTCTGCTACTGCTAATAATGCCTGGACCCTTCTCACGTACAAAGTCTTTTACAAAAAAAGTTGCAGAGTCTTCCAATTTCATGTATTCTAAAATCAGTTCTTTTTTCTCCTTTTTTTTTTTTTTTTTTTCCTCTCTCTTTCTATTCCTGTGATTTACACAGTTTTAGCATTTTAACTGCCTAGGAAATGCATTGCCTTTGAGATCTAAGATACAGACTTATCATGTCAAGAGCTGAATGCCCCTGACTCCTCTTGACAACAAGTACTTCATTCAAGGGGGACCAGAGGTGTTACCATTGAAGAATAAGTCACCAAACCATCATTTTATTTATAGAAAAGGATATAAAGTATAGATGAGATAGAGGAAGATAACAAAGAGTGCATAGAAAGAATAAGTACAAAAATAAATCAGCTTCCTATGAATACATGTGTCAAGGCCATGAATACGGCTGGAGCTGAATAAGAAAATATTTCCCATTGATACAGATTGTATATTCAGAATGAAAATTATGACCAAAGATTTAGTTAATAAATTTCACATGATTCTAAGGGATTTACTGAACTTTCATGGAAGGTGAGTGAAGTCTGATCACTTAATTTCTGAAGCCACCTCTTACCAGCACTTGCTGGGATTTTAATAACTTATTCCCTGAGACCCTTGCTAAGAACTCTGTATAACTCTGCAGCTAGCCTTCAAGTTACTGAATAGACTTTTGTTTCAGCCAAATTAAACAATGTTACAACACAGGATTCTGTGATATATATTAAAAACCCATCAAGGTTTTTTAATCTGTGCTAATCTTCACAGATGAGTAGCCCTTTACTTCATTAATAAAATAACAGAAAGATCAGTATTGAAAAGGACACTAAGACTGAGGATTTGGTGTTGCATTTTGTGTTGGATGCCAGGATGATATTAGGGAAAATATAAAAAATAAACACTCTGGTCTGATTTTTTTTACAGGAAATAAGTTTCTGACTGAAATATTTTTGAAGTAATGCTTTATGTTTATATCCCTCTTTTCTTT
This sequence comes from Neopsephotus bourkii, assembly GCF_033783945.1. Classification (NCBI taxonomy): domain Eukaryota; kingdom Metazoa; phylum Chordata; class Aves; order Psittaciformes; family Psittacidae; genus Neopsephotus; species Neopsephotus bourkii. Next base: position 940,014 of record NW_026901388.1, read on the forward strand.
CCTATAGTCCTTGCTTCCTATCTTTTGTGGTAAAGAAAAGTGATGAAAATGTTTCAGCTCTGACTAGGAGGGGGTTTTGCTAGAAATTGCCATCCAAATGAGAAGATAGACCCTGTAGGAGAACATGGGATATAAGAACTATAACTCTCTTAAAACACTGCACTAGTTGATATGGAATAAGAGGTTTTGGTAGTTTAGTCATGCAATTATGCAATTTCATCTATATATATTTTGATTTTTATCAAACAATACATTTATTTTCATTAGAAGTGAAGGAAAATAAAACTGTTTTGTTGTTTTTCTTCAATATTTTGTACAGTTTAAAGGTTTTATTTGCAGGTGTTTTTTGGTGGGTTTTTTTCTTGTTTTTGGTGTTTTTTTTTCTCCAAATTAAGTGTTTTCAACTCACTATATATCACCTTAATTAAGTTAATGGCTAGACGAAAATTATGTCCTCCTCCTCTTCAAGAATCACACACAACGTAAGAAACTTTCAGTCCATGCTGTACCCAAAGGTCTCTTTCGCAGTCAGTGTTCTCAAATTTTGGGTCATTTTTTCACAATTAGGCCTTTTTAGTTCCAGGGATAATGTGGTATTGTCTACACCCTGGCTGGGGCAGCCCAGTCAGGAATGGAGAATGTATTCACTTTTACTGACTACAAAGGGTTTGCAGCCCACATCAGACACTAGTATTTTGCACTTCTGAAAAAGTGCATACTACTTCAGCCACAGTGAAGAGAAAGATCCCAGTCTTAGTATTTGAGTATGGCTGAGCAAAACATAGTCATGATTTATTTTGTTCCCAGTGGAAGGAAAAGAGATAATATCTAGACTTTGCGTATGCAATATTGTCTGCGAACAAACCTGTCACAAAGACTTCACTGTGAAATTATTTCTACATGAATATGTAATGCAGTACACTTAGCAACTCTAAAATATTATATCATTTTGATTCCCCTAAAATGGGAACCTTTTTTTTGTTTTTCTCATCTGTACAACTTTAATTACAGGGTATTGTTGTGGTGGAGAGAATCTTGGCAACCATGCTAAGACAGATCAATAGTATATCAAGCTCACTGTGGTATAAACACTAACTGAAAGCATGGATGCATTTGCAAATGCTTTGTACCAGTAATCTTGGAAGTCAGACAAAAAGTTGACATCTGAGATATCAGATGACTACTGACAATGCTAATTATGAAATTCTTTCTAATTTGTGTAATTTTCATTGGAAAAGAATAATTAAATATTAGGAAACATCACTAAGGCAAAAATACGTTGCTCTATACAGGTATGGTAACATCTGAATTTACAGAATAATCTCAGCTGTCATGGAGGCCACTAGGAAATTAAAGTCTTAGTTCCTACCAGGAGACACCACAAGCCCTGTAACATCAAACTTGATAGATATCTCTGTAATGTCAAATAAAAGAGGAAGCAAGATATGTTGCCATCACAGAGGTCAGGTGATATATTGACTCATGTCCACACCACCCAAGGCTTCTTCTTTCTCTACAAAATTCTGGAGGATTACGGAAAGTGAAGGAAACAGATCTGGTCCATGTTTTGCATATTAAATTTGGAATAAACTCTCTTAGGAATGGTGGCTTCAAGGTGTAGAAACAAGCTATCAGAAATCAGGGAGATACAAAGCGATTGATGTAGCAGCCCAAAGTGAGAGTGATGCTAAATGTAACAGCTAGCTGAACTGATTCAAAACAGAGCCAGAGGGTAAGCTGTTTATCACTCTGGATGACCAGGGGTTCATTGTAAACTCAATTCCTGGTATTTTTTTTTAGATGTACCCTGTTCTTTTGCAGAGTACAAGCAGAAACATTAGGAATCCCATTGATGGCAAACCTTAAAGACATATCTAATGTGTATTAATCTGTTGCTGACCAGAGAAGCAAAAAGGCCTGAAGGACTTTTTCAGGTACGATGCTAGAAAAATTGAGTGCACAGGTGGCTTTTGCAAACCCTCACGCAATAAGGAACAATTTTTTTTTTTTTTTTTTGTAGGCTACAAGTAAACTTTAATTTTTCATCTGTAAATTGCTCATCTAAGTAACTAGTAATACAAATTGATTCCTAAGTAACTTTTATTTTTGAAGGCATAAAAATTTAGGGACAAAAGGAGAAAAAAAGATCAAGGAAGCAAGATGTTACCAGTCTGTATTTCTAACACAATTTATTCTACAGAGCATCTTCATAAAATGCTGTTCTATTTCAGATGAGATGTAACTACCCCACCTGTCTCCTAGGAGTGTCTAGTTTCCATACCCTCAGCTCCTCACATAGGGCAGTACTGAATGATAAAAGGAAGAGCTTCTTTCACCTGTATACTTTTTTTTTTACAGAGTTATTTTTTAGCTTAGCTGTTGATTACTTCACACACACAGATTTACATTTTGTTTTCACATTTTGTGTCTTAAAATAAGAGGGGGTAATAGAAAATTATTCAAATACTGTTATGGCTAAGTAAAAACTATACAAAATGCTACAAGAATTAGTCAACATTCAGAAGAATCACTGATGATAAAGATGTGTCAGATAAAAATGTTTTTCAAGACTTTTTTATAGTGGTACTGCAGGATCCAGGGAAACAGCTTTTTTTTTCTGATTGAACTGTATGAAGGTGATGGATGCATCTGTCTTGATGTACTTTTCCCATACTGCTGCACATGGATTGCGTCTTAATGTGACTTTTGGAGAATTTAATAGCCCTCACTTTTTTTCCTTAATCCTCTTGAAATGGTCATGTACCATTTAGGAATTAAAACATTTTATATTTTTGAACGTTCTCAGTTTATGAAATTTCTGCAGTTTAACATTGAGAGGGGAGCATAAACTTCTAAGGGTAAGAGCAAAAGGCAAGAGTATTCAGTGAAAGAGAATTTTTAAGGTGAATGTAAGTATGGAATACAGAAATGGAAAATATTAGTCTGAATGTTTGAGAAGGACAAGAAGAGAGGAAATGAAAAATATGTTTCAGAGTGCATTGCAGCAGATATTGATCAGAAATATCAAGCTTTAGGAATATAAACACTGAATTAATGTAAACAAATACTTGAACAAGATCTCCAAATTTCATTGTACAAAACAGGCTTTCACCAGATGTGACTGTAGCATTCAGTGAAAGAGAATAACAGAGTTGTGTAGTGTTTTTGTCATGTTTTTTTCTAATTGTGTATTCTGTAACTGAGTATTTGAATTGGTTCTTTGAATTGAATATTGCTTTGGATAATCAAATCACCATAATCAACTGTATTTCCTGCTAAGAGGCAGCCCTGTTTCCCCAGAAGAACCATCGGATCCAGCACAGAGGTAGCAACAGAGGTCCAGAAGCTGTATATAGAATCATAGAATCATAGAATAGTTAGGGTTGAAAAGGACCTTAAGATCATCAAGTTCCAACCCCCCTGCCATGGGCAGGGACACCTCGCTCTAAACCATATTACCCAAGGCCTCGTCCAACCTAGCCTTGAACACTGCCAGGGATGAAGCATTCACAACCTCCCTGGACAACCTATTCCAGTGCCTCACTACCCTAACAGGAAAGAATTTCCACCTTATATCCAATCTAAACTTCCCCTGTTTAAGTCTTAATCCATTACGCCTTGTCCTATCACTACAGTCCCTAATGAAGAGTCCATCCCCAGCATCCCTATAGGCCCCCTTCAGATACTGGAAGGCTGCTATGAGGTCTCCACGCAGCCTTCTCTTCTCCAGGCTGAACAGCCCCAAATTTCTCAGCCGGTCTTCATATGGGAGGTGCTCCAGTCCCCTGATCATTCTTGTGGTCCTCCTCTGGACTTGTTCCAATAAGTTGCACAGGATATATCTTGAGTTGCACAGGGTATAAATGTTCCTGTTTATACTTTTACAGTGATTGTAACTCTTCAACACTCTCTAGCCATGTTGCTCTCAGTTCTGGTAAAAAAAAATAAAAATGGGTAGACAGATGTTACAAGGGACATGTATTTCATTTCATGGTGCTAATGTTTCTATTTTGGGGGAGCTAAATATTGGGATCTTAAAGTAACTGCTCCTTCAGTCATTGTGCAGACAGCATGTTCACTACTGTAGAAAGGTTTAGCAACCTCTATTGCCTTGAGTTACAACCCAGGTCTGTTTTTGTGGAGGGTGGGTTGTTGAGACAAAATTCAACAGCTATGATATTACATCTTTAATTTTATTTTATGTGAGGCAATGCTTCAGTTAAATTTGAAGTACACTCAAGGCAAATGGGAAAAATTAAGAAATATAGTCTAATATTCAAACGGGCACTGTTTAAAATTGTGTTTACCAAGTCTGCAAATATTTATTGAAAAGAATGAGTCTATCAAATGTAAGTAAAATTTTGTTTCTGTTACATTTCTGTCACTGAAGTCATTGCAATGAAGTTATGTGGGTGTAATTGAAGGAAAAATATGGACAACTGCTTGTCTGAGCACACATTTACATGTGCAATGATTCAGTGCCACACAGATTGCATATCCTTTCTGAACTAATAAACAATATAATCTGTACTGTACTCAAGCAAAAATGCAAGAAGAAAAAGCTTATCTAAACCTCAACTTCTCAAAAGTACAGAAATACAGATAGGTATAAAAATAATTAAAAAATATTAAATCACATATTTTTCAAGGATAAAAATGTTAAGGAAAAAGGAAATTCTTTTAAAAATAAGTTTTCTTTGATTGTGAATTTCTTAAATGTAGCATACAGTGAAATCTTTGTGTTTTTCTGTCATGAGAAGTAGTAAGCTCAGCAACAGTTTATTGCATTTTGTTATGTTTAATGTGATTTATTCATAGTCATCTTCGAGGAATATGTCTTTGTAACAAAGCAGATGTCATGTTCAGACCAGATATGTAAAAAACTTCCTGTATTTGTATTCTCAAACATAAAGGTATGTAACTGCGATTGCTGAGGTGCCACGCTGATTACACTTCAGCAAGAAAAAGCAATGACACTAACATAATCTTCCTTCTGAAACATTTTTGGCAAGTTCAAAATTTCATTATTTCCCTCTAGGGGATTATGTGTCCTCATTTAACACTGTGGTCTTCAAGTATCATTTTGTACTCCTTGAACAAGATTTTTTTTTCTGAATGTTGGTGATTTTAATATGAAATAATTTGCTGCTATATACATCCTCTCCCTTCCCTTCTCTCCCCTCCCCTCCCCCTTCCTCCACAGGGACATATTTGCATTTGTGAAATAGTAAATTTCCTCAGAACTGGGAATTTGACATTAACAGGGTGGTCTATTAATTTCCATGTCTGTGATACTTCTTCCTCTGTAATTTTTGTCCATAGTGTTAACTACAGTGCCACTAATGCAGTACGAAGTGGTAAGTACACTTGAAGCTTCTGCAGAATTCATTCTATAAAGACGATAAGAGCTTCCAAGGCAATTGCCTCACTACAGGGAGAGCGAATTGTTTGGCATTTGGTCTTTGTGTTGTCCTTTGCTTTCTTGCAAGTGGCTGACATTAGCACACATTAACAGCAAAACTGACTGGCTGCAGAGCTAACAGTTTCATAATCATTCATTTTCTTCCTAAAGATATTGAGAGCAAAATAAATGAATGACTTAAAGGGTACTACTGGGGTAGAGAGCATTTGCACTTACATATTCAATGTACATGCTAGTCTAAATTTTAGGAATATGTTTAGAATATTTCTTCACACAACTTTTATTGTTTCAGTGAATGTTTATTCCAGAAATAACTATATTGAAATTGTTTGTACATCAGAACAGCACACTGTACTCCTTTAAGTATATTTGGGAAACTCAAAGCAACTCCTTATCAGAAAATATGAAGTTTATGAAATAAAATCACAGAAAGCAAAATTAAAGGAGAGGAGCGTAGAAAAGCAGTGAGGTGAGACAAGGCAAGGGAGGGCAAGGAAGAAAGCAAGAGCATGACCTCTTTGCTGTCGTTGACTCTGTTATTGAGTGGTATTACTATAATAGCAGCTGAACGACACCCACAATGAGATTATATTCTGTAATCTTCAGAAGTCTTATTCTCCAATTTATAATTTGGCTTGATAAAGCAACCTACTTTTAATTGAAAATATTTATAAGTATAGTAACTATCTACATATGCATATGTATATGCATGCAGGAATATGTATGTTTAGTGATTTCTCAAAATGAAGAAAATTGTACCCATCTAAAACATATCAAAGCTTTTTAAATTCCCTTAATTTCTCTGAGATTTGCCTCATTTCTACCAAAACCACCCACTTACCTATCTCAACCATGGATTTCTGCAGTTGTTTCATACAGATGGACTTCTATGAAGACATAAATCTCACTGAAAATAATTACTTGTAAGCACTGAAGCCATGCAACAAGTCAGAAACTGAAATTAAGTGAAAGATGATAAGAAAGGTATACCCCTTGCCAATTTTTACATTGTGTGTCATATGAAGCTGTTTATGTTGTGCATCCTCAAATGTGTATATCAATTCTGTAAACATGAAATAACTTATACTACTTTTGAGATGAATGTATAATACTGTACTGCAGTAGCAGTGGTTAAATCTCAATGAAGTGCTTTACCCAATATTATAGATAGAGGTCCTGAACAGAAACCTGGAATCTTCCTTTTCCTGTAAGCACTTACCAATGGTATCTCTATGCTGAGGAAAAGGAGGCTGAATTTGAGTTTCATCAAGGAGTGTATTTCTAACAAGATAAACTATTTTATAGCAGTCATAGTTTAGCTAGCAATTAAGAAATTATTTTCAGTTAATGATATAATAATGCACCAACAAATTCAGGGTAGCATATGTGTTAAAAGAAAGAAAAAAAAAATTGTCTATTTAATTTCATTAAGCATTTGAATGCTTAATGTTGTAGTTTCCCAATCCATGGGCTTTAAATCAACTTCAAATGCCTTCCAGTTCCCTTGCTTCATTGCTCACTTACGCCCTTCACCACAAGACACCAGAATCCTTAAATTCTGTTTGTGTTGCTTTTGTAGATTAACTGCCTGTGTTCAAACGCATAACAACCAAAACCAAGCCCAAGCATGAGCAGATTGGCTGTTGCTAGATATTCAGGAGAATAAATGGTAATTCTTCTGATCATTACAGTATTTATCAGTATGTACTGATAACTTGCAACTAATATTTGATGCCATTCGTTTTTATGTAATTGCTATGTGTCATGGGTTCAGCTGTAACAGTTACTTTTCTCCTTCCTAGTATCTGGTGCAGTGTTGTGCTTTGCCTTTAGACTGAAAACAATGCTGATAACACACCTATGTTTTTAGTTGTTGCTAAGTAATGCTTACTCTAACCAAGGACTTTTCAGTCTCTCCTGCTTTGCCAGTGAGAAGGGGCGCAAGAAGCCGTGAGGAAGCAGAGACGGGACACCTGACCCAAACTAGCAAAAGGGGTATTCCATACCACAGGACGTCATGCCCAGAATGTAACTGGGGGGAGTTACCCGTAAGGCCCAGATCACTGCTTGGGTTGGGCTGGGTATCAATCATCAGGTGGTGAACAATTGTATGGTGCATCATTTGTGTTTATTGTTTTCTTTTCTTGTCCCTTTTTAGTTTTATATTTTTGGCTTTACCTTAAGTATGACTGAGCATTGGCACAGGTTGTCTGAGAAGTTGTGGAGTCTCCATCTTTCAAGATATTCAAAAACTGCCTGCACAGAGCCCTAAACAACTGGCTCCAAGTGTCCCTGTATGAGCAAGGGGGCTGGAACAGAAGACCTCAAGAGGTCCCTTCTAACCTCAACTAAGTGTCTTTGAAATTAAATAAATATTAGTCTACTCAATTTTATAAGAGCTGAAATCAAACTTGTCCTGAAAGAAATCCCTGCCCAGAACAGCTGTGGCGCAGGGTTGAGCCTGTGTAGTTTCAGTGTCAACTGGATTAGATATTAAATCAAGGTTTTCAACTCAAGCATCCTATTCCACTCATATCCTACAAATGATACTAGATATATCTACACATGAATTCTAAGATGGCAGATATAAGCAAACTCTCACACAAAATCATATGTTAATATCTCATAGTGCCTTACCCATGATAAGTAGTCCTGCCTCTTATCTAATATACCCAGTGTTAACAGGATATTTTGATTTTGCATTGTTCTCAGTATGCTTTGTCAGCAAATATGAAAGAGCTGTTTAAACATCTTTATTTGTTTTCAGAAGTCCTGTTTGAAGACATTTGTTTTGAAATAAGAGTTATATGGATATATGCTACTTTGTGTGCAGAGCATTACAGTTTTGGAACTTGGTTCCATTACAGGAGTGACACCACATTCGTTACCCAATTGCATTTATTTTCAGTGTCATAAAATCTCTTATATAGTGGTCTCATAATTTTTCTTTTTTTCCTTTTAATTCTTACATAAATGAACATGAATGGGTTCATAATTTACTTTCAATGAAATGTGAAATTTCTGATAATGAAAAGAAATGTTTCCTGGATAATTTGTAGATCTTTGCAGAAAAGCATTGTGAGCTTTCAATGCTTTATAATTGGACTTTATGTAAAAATGTAATAGCAACTTCGAACTGATATTGGATAATTCATTAGTTGTGAATAAATATGCATCTTACTGTATAATTTTAAAATTCAAAATATACTATTAATAATGTTTTTTTTCTTGTGCCATAGTTTCTCATGGGGTTTAGGGAAAACACATGCTTGTTTAGAAAAAAATTCACTGAGAGTATAAGCAGTAAGAAAAAAAAAAGCATAAACAAACAACAAAAGAACCAAAGAAAAAAATGCAATGACATTTAAAATTTTGGTTTTATGTATTTTATGTAACTCAGCACTGCAGAATTGTTATTACAGTCTGTAGATGGAATGTTGAATAAAGAATATGAAAAAGTTTTTCAGAAAATAGATACAACCCTTACTTAAGCACTGCTAAGCAGCGGACTATTTCTCAAGGGTTCAGTTCACTGAATTCAGTAACGAGACATTACAATGCATTATAAATGCAAGCCCAATGGTCCTTGGGTTGAAAAACTAGAAAAAGTTGTTAAAAAAATATAAGCTTTATCTTCAGTCTTTATATAGTTAGTCTAACCATATCTGTTCAAGGTGATTTGCATCTTAATATTATTTTGTCAATGATGTTTCTCTGCCCAGTAACACAAAACATTTGACTGAAAAAATTATACAGTTTTCTGAAGAACCTCTGGCTGTCATTAGCTGTGTCTTGTGTTCTCTGCTGAAACTGTTCCAGGTTGTTCAAGGTTTCCAGGTAGGGAAACATTTTGAAAGTCACCCCCTGAAGTAAATGTTGTTATCATATTGGCACCAAGCATTCCATTCCTAGCTGTTATGAAACTCGCTACTTTTGGTAAATTCAAGGGATTAAGGATAAAATATTATAGATAATAACATTGATATTTTTCTTAGAATGTGCTGTAACTGAGTTTTTCTATTTTTGTGTCCCAAAATGGTATAAACTTATCTAGCTTTCTCCAAGCCTCCTAAGTTCCAGGTGATTGCCTATAATAATATTTATTCTTCCAAAGATACATATATTCTGTTTCACTAAAAAAGCCTCTTATTATCAGTCTTTTGAGAACTGCATTAAAGAAGAAACACGTAGAAGACATTTTTTTGCGTATGTGAAAACCCATATTATAATCCCACTTCTAATTCTGAAAGTTATTTTAAAAAACAATATTAGATGAAGACTCCAAATTTTTCATTTGAGGTAGCAGAAATACATCCATACATGTGAAACATCTGTGTATGTTTTTACTTATATGCATGCATTTCTATAAATACATATATAATTTTAAATATCTATTTGTTACTAAACTCATGTTGGCAAAAAAAAAAGATAATACCATAACTTTTATACTTAGATGATGGTTTTTCACAGCTTTTTACCATGTGCAGTCAGGTATAAATTTATGGACTCACAACCATACAGCTAAGGAACTCACCAAATGTGATCACTGTGGAGTGGTCATTTCATGGCATACATATGCTTGAAAATCAGGGCCATAAATATATTACCATTAGAGAAAAAAAAATAAAGTCAATTATTTAATGGATTGATTGCAAAGTCCATATATACAGAAGATTCATGGCAAACTCTGGAGAAGGATATGTTCATTGATGTTTACCATCAAAGAGAAATATTTTTATTTATGATTGCCCCTGTAATAACGATTTCTTTTTTAGTAGTCATAAGATCCTCTCAAATTATCTGATCTGGTTTGTTTTGTTTTGATTATTTGTTGGGGTTGGGTTTTTTTTCTGAAAAAGAATAAAAATCAAAAGGTATTTAGGAAAAATAAAATACACTAGAGTACCCTGAAATATTAATATTTGTATATTTATCATTACTGGAACTGAAGACCTTGACATTTCTGAGTACAAGAAAACAGCAAAACAAATTTACTAATATAAAATAGTACTAAGCATTTTCATCTCATGCTTTTAATCTGATTTCAACATTATTATAGCTTCATTATCTGTAAGCGTGCAAGTAAATCTAAGCGCTCCTCTGAAGCTCAAACAATGTGTTCATATTTTGTGTAAAGCAATATTTCCCCACTGAACTGTTCCTGTATTAATAATGCACAGGTTCACTAACTCATCAAGGTTTGTAGTATTATAAGCTCAATATCATTCAGGTGTGTTGGTTAATACAATTTCATACATAAAGCATTTTGCCTTGCAGAAATGAACCAATTACTCCTGTTCCATCTTATATAGTAATAAACTAAAAGAGAAATGATTCCAAATTAAAAACCACCAACAGAACCAGAACTGGCTTGATCCCTTCACTGAATGAGTAAATGCAACAATTTCTGCATAAAAATGATGAATTTGCCTGACTTTCCATACTTTAAAATAAGATTAAGGAAATTTTCCTGAATAAAAGGTATAGTGAAATCAATGAACACTTCACCATATCTGAATAAAACTGCTAAAATCAAACAGAAATAAATTTCACAACTGATTGAAATAAAAACTGATTGAATAAAAAATAGCTGGTTGAATAAAACCAGTATATTGAACTGAAAATAATACTAGGCTGAACTGTGAAGAGGAATGACAGGTACCTTTAAATAATCAGAATGAGTAACTTGCAAATTTATTAGAAGCTAAGAGAAGACAGCATTTATTTTGGGGAAAGTATGCACATTCCCCAGTGTTAGTGCTTCAGGGAATTCCTTCAATGAAAAAATAACAAACGTTCTGATAACTTCATGTAGAAACTGTAATTTATGATTACCATTTTGTACATGAGAGGAAAATAATCATACAGACAGGACCAAGATGTAACAAAATGAAGTTTTTTAAAGATGCTAAGTATAGGCTATGATAAAATTCATTTGCTTCCTTGAAATATCTGACTGTCCAAAACGCTAAATTAAAAGCAAAATTTAAAGCATGAAATATTTTTTTGCTAGTGTTTGAATATTTTAATTGTTCATCTACTTGTGAGCTTTGCATGCTCCACATAGATTTGCAGTTTTCTGTCTGCAGATTAGGTAGGATCTCAAAAGTCTAGTTCACATCAATGAGAGCTCATATTAATATTCATCTAGATGTTGCGAAAAACCTGATGGCACTTCCTCATCTCATTGGACCTTAATTAGTTTCTCATTCCTTGCTCAGCATTTCTTTGGATTTTTCGGTTAATGCATATCCCATCCAAATTGTTACCAAAACCTTCATGGCAAGAACAATTTTCTCTGCCACCATTGTGCTAAGATGTCAAAACAGCAAAACCAGCTTTGGCAAAAAAAATTCTGCTCTGGTATTCTATATCCTTTTAACATGATGTATCAAGCTACTTCCTTCTAAGGATAAATTATAATCTTAAACTATCTGATTTAAATATTTAAATTCCTTACCAACTTTGAATGCAATAGACTGAATGTAATAGACTTTTATTATTTTGATCTTTCTTTACTGATTCTATCTAAAGCTATAACAAAATGTCTTTTCTCACTTACACTACCGATTTGTGCCTGTAATTTGTAACATTTCTCAATACTTAGTAGTATATTAAGTAAAGGTACATTATTTTATTTGCTATTTTCAGAATATCACACAAAATGTCTGTACTGGATGCAGCTGCTCAGGCACTGGCGATGGAGGGGTTTCAGGGCCACCTTACTGGACACAGCCTGTTCCAGCCAGCTCCAACTACCCCACTACAGGGCACAGCTGAGCCCCTCAAACAAGATGGTGGTGCCTCTAGGAAAGACTATGTCATGTAGGGTAAAAGGTGCCATGGGGCAGTTGGAGGAGTGAGGAAAAAATGGAAAAGAAACAGTCCTACAGACACCAAGGTGAGAGAAGGAGGAGGTCCTTCAGGCACCAGAGGACATTCCCCTACAGCCTGTGGAGGACTGCACAGTGGAGCAGGTGAACGAATGAAACTGCAGCCTATGGAGAGCCCATTCTGAAGCAGGTTTATCCTGGTGGACTACAGCCCATGGGAATGACCTTCTGGAGCAAGGAAGAAATGTGAGGAGGAAGGAGAGGCAGCGAATGAAGAGATATGAACTGAGGAAAACCTCTGTTCCCTGTCCCATCGCACTGCTTGGAGAAGGAGGAGGTAGAGGAACGGGGAATGAGTGAGGAGTCAGTAATGAGACATAAGCCTGTGAAAATGGGGTGAGGTGTGGGGAAGGTGTTTTTTTCAGTTTGTCTATGTGTCTTGTCATCCAAATTCATTTTAATTGAAAATAAGTTAAAATAAGTTTCACTAAATCAGGTCTGGTTTTCCCCTGATGCTAACTGGCATGTGATTTCCCTGTCTTTATCCTAGCCCATGAGATTTTTCACCCCCCCTGTCAGTTGAGGAATGGGAGTGAGAGAATGGCTGGGTGAGAATCTAACAGTCATCCATGGTTAAACCAGCACAATATCATACAAACGTGGATAATGAAGCTTCAGATTAATCAAACATGCCTTCCCTGTAAAGTAAGACAACTGTACAGAAGCTCTCACTAACATGAATACCAGCTATAAGATACCCATATGAAGCTATGAGTCTCCATGAACTGATCTATCACATTGCTAGAAATTCACATTTAGAATGTTTTCAGAGTGTGTCTGAGATGCACAGCATAGATAGCAATATTCAAGAAGAAAAAGAAAGCCCACTACAATGTTTTTAATCTGAAACCAAACTTGCACCTCTTTTTAAATTATCTACTAGGAACATCTCTGTAGTAAAAGACTCAGTAATGTCTTTTACAAAATTATTCACAAAGCAAATTTGGTTGGTTAAACAAAGGTGGATACACAAGCTTATGAGTGTTTCTTCAGGTATTTTATTGATAGACCTGACAATCATAATGAATTACCAATCATTTTCTTATTAGCTACTAGACTTCAAAACCGTTGGATAACATTATTTTCATTATAATCACAATTTGTTGTTCATCTCTTACACTGTGTAAAGGAAACATTCTTCCGAATATTACAAGAAATTAACTATGCAATAAAGGAATACCTAAGAATGTACTACTTCTTTTTTTTTCTTTAGCTACTGATATGTAGTGATTACAGAAAAATCAAAAAGTAAAACAAACTGCTGATACATAATATCCTTTCCTTGAGACAGATTATTAGCAGCAGCTTTCTCTTTGTACCATGTACCTATGTTCTCTACTGTCACCTATTGTACTGAAGTTCAGGTACTTCTGTAAATCCCCTACATTGTCTGCTTACACCTTCAAGCTACAAAGTGATTGGCTTTGTGTCTGGACGATGATTCCAAACTTAAAATATCTTCTAGGACTCTTAACTGAAACACACTTGTTTCCACTGCTGGATGAATCATTAAATGTTGCCAAAAGGCAGTGTTTTTCACTTTTTCAGGTGAACACCACAGCTCTCACATTTTTGCAAGCCTATACTATAAGCAAGAACTAAAAAATAGTCAGGTATCTGGAGTCTAACTGTTGCTTATTTTAGTGAACAACTGAAAAGGAAAAAAAAAAATATTTTGGTAAATCACCACTGCTTCAGTCACCTGAATAAAAGAATGAGCTTTGACACAAACTGAACCACACTCATTAATTTGCCTTCTAAATTGTAAATCTAAAGCACCTGACAGTGCAAGATATTGCTTATTAATGTGCAAAAGACTTTTTAAAAACAAAGATTACCCCTTCATGTGTGTGATCATTGAAAGTCAAAAGGGTTCACAGGCATTTTGTTGGAACATTCAGATACTCTAAGTGGCAAAGAAACTGTCATTGTCAGTAGGCAAAATGTCATTTAAACCACTCCAAAAATAGCTCAGAATTTCAGTGTGAATTTAATTCTCTTTTCTCACCCAAAATTAGTTTCTACTTCTTCATGTCTTCTTCTTTTTTTTTTTAATGGTTATTCTTTTTTCTTTTTCTTTTGAATGGAGAGGATATGACCTTTGAGAAGAGGGCTGCTCTGTCTTTTGAAATATACTAATAATACATGATCAGAGAAAGTTTTTAATAAGAATGCAATGCTAAAAAAATGATGATGTGATAAACTTCAAGGTTGACTAAAATTATTTATATGATACTTGGATGAAATTTCCTTTGAAAAAGTAAAAAATATTTTAGAAAGTAAAGAATACAAAAGAATGATATTTATTTGGGAGTGTTATTAAGTATCAGTATGAGGGTTTTTACTGCTAGGTGAACTAAGCTGATGAAGGAAAGGATGACAATAGAAGGATGATGTCTTACATGGACTAATGTTCAGAAAGAAATTTTAAAAAGCAGCAAGGAATGTATATTGTTAGAGAATGTCCTCTGCCAGAAAACTGATGTAGAATCTCACAACTTTGAAACCATTTGCAGCTGCAGGTGGGAATATCATGTTTCTGCCCTTAGTTTTCTGGTTTTAGCTTCATATAATCTCTTTTTCTCTCAATCCCCCCTTCTGTCATTCTCTTGAAATCCTTGAAAAATAATTATTTTCTTGCCCTGTGTTTACACTAATGTATTCCTGAATTCCCTATCAGCAAATAGCTTTCCCGTCTACTGATTCAGCCATTCTACTTCTCTCTCAGATAGTGTCAACTTTTTACACCTATTTTTTCTTCCCCATGTTCTCATTTGTCCCACAGATTATCTTCTATGTCTTCATTCTTTGCACACTGTACTGAAGCTTTACGGGAAGGAATAAAATCAAGAAGAAACATATGTTTCATTTTTCAGGCCTGTGTTCATCAATCCATCACATGAAGCAGTAGAAGTTCAGGTCAGTTCTGGCTGTGGCTGACTGGATCTTCAGGGGTTCAGAGTTGTGCAGAAAATAGAAACTGCATGAACTCTCTTGACCACACACATCTCAGCTTCTGGGTTTAGCAGCAAATCTTTTGCAGTTCTCTCCTGAATGTACACCAGTTACATCTCTGTATTTGAAGCAGTTGATAGAAGTGTAGAGTGGCCTTTTTTTTTTTTTTTTTTATAAACAAAAATGGCAGTAAGTTGAAAAGCTGTTTATTGACATCCTGATCCAAACACAGATGCAAAAAAAGGACTGTCTCTTTCAAAGACCTCATTCAAATTACAGACATGCTGCTGTCTCTAAGAAGAGACATTCATGCCCTTCTTTATACAGAAACAAACCACATTTTAAATTAATTAATTTATTTATTTATTTATTTATTTAGCCCTCTAAGCACATTTTGGAGACTGTGGATCTGTTTATGTCAAAATTTTTAATCATGGTGATACAGTATGCACAATTCAGCCTGAATTCCTAAAGTTTTGCAAAATTATTAACAGCTGTAAACAACTTCAGAAGAAGAAATATTAGCCAGTCTACACTCTAGGTGTTAGTTTCTATACCAACTATAATTACAATTTGTAGCATAAGAATTTTATATGAAGCACCATCAGGAGCTATATGACCTTCTGGACACTTTTTTCCAAATCCAGTTATTCCCATACTCTGTCCTTCACATATCCATAAATATGACTAAGTGGTCTATTTTGAGGACTTCTACATTAACCAGGGCCAAGGCACGTATTAAGAAAAAAGACTCATAATATCAAATGCCTGTCTACAAATGTTATTGAATATTTTGGACAGAAAGGAGTCATTTGCCTCCAGCTAATGTTTTTGTATTCTTTTAATTGTTAGCTAAATTTGTAGGCCGCAGAAGTATTCTGACACATGCCAGGGGTAATGATCTAGGAAAATTGAAAAGTGTGATACTGATTAGGCAAATGAAAAGAGATATCTCTACTCTGCATGAGTCATTACCAAAAGGTTTGATAATGTACTCAAAGCATTATTCAGTGACAGACAGTTTCCGATGGACATTTAGAAGGATAAAAATAGAGGAACAAACAGACCTCATAATTTTATAAAAGTAGTAATAAGTTTCCTACTGGAGCAATAACAACAGAAATAAATTTGCCATCTTACGATCTCACTCACATGGTTAACCCTTTCAGTGCAAGAAGTGATAAATGGAAAATTATAATGAAGATGTTGTGAGTTTCAAAGACTAAAACGAAAACTGGCCTGCCACCTTGGCAATAACCTTAATGGTGTCAACATCTTTCTTCACCACTGCTTTCTGTTACTTAGTTACCGGTAGCTAAGTAGCAGCTACTTAGTTGCCTGCAGCTAACTACCTGCAAAATAAGATAAAGAAATCCCATGCATATAATTAAGTACCTTGTGAAGAATGAAAGTGTACAGATGTTACTATATACTGACTGATTTCTCCAGTTCTAGACAGTATTCTAGTAAACTTTTCCTTGATAGGTCCTAGGAGGCTGAGTAAAGGAACACTAAATAAAAAGGTAAGGTAGGATAGTGAGGGAGACAGGAGAGGACAGGACAGAATAAGAATCATAACTTGTAAGGAGTAATATCTTAAAATAAATGGAGGGGAAAAATCCTGTAAATTAGGAAAAAAATAATTCTTCAAACATAAGTGGAAGGAAATCTAAATGAACAGTGAATCGAGTTTGGGATAATGTAATGACAGTCAGTATAAGCTTCTAAAAATATTAAAACATGCCAAAGCAATGTGACTAGCAGCAAGTTATCCTTTTATTAATTACATGAACTTATGTTTGAAAGCCATTAGAAATATTAATTGTACTTGAAGTATACCATTTCTGTTATCAACTGACCTCATGTGAGATTCAGAATAATTCTGTAGCAAGTGCGTTAACTTAATGCCACATGTAGATTTTTGTCTTCCAGCTTCAAATGAACATTACCTAACCAACGCTGTAGGGAAAATGCTTTGAAAATCATGGCTCTGTGAGCACTGTCATTGTCAGTGTTGTTGCATTGCAAAGTACTGAAAGAAAATTATATTGTTGTTTCAGAAATAGTTATTTAGGGTGTATTTCCAGACTGTTGTTTCATTATGGCAGGACGACAGCTTAAAAAGAAAGGTAGGGGTGCAGAATCTAAGCATTCCCACAACTCATTATCCTGCAAATACATCGATTACCACAGCACGAAAGAACAGACTGTATTCAACAACAGTCAACAAATCTCTGTGTGAATAGTTACTCTGAGAAGCTGAAATGAGGAAAGTTGAAAGCGACTTTTGTGCTGCTCAAAGACTCATTCAGGCATGTAGGGGGTGAAGCTTCATGTCTCCAGTTTAATAAACTGGTTCATTTTTAATTAAGCAGTAAGGTATTGTAGAGCATAAACTGTATTGCATTAATTCATAGGAAGTGTACTGCTGCTAGCTATAAGGCTGAAGGATAAGTCACCATCAATGCATGAATTACCACCGAGCAGTCATTCTGGAGTATCTTATGGTCACTGTAAAAATTTTATTCTTTGAAAATATTTACATTTTTAATTAAAGTTGTGCACAAATACACTTCTGTTTTAAACCATGCTCATTTTATTCCATTTTTTAAAGTCTATACATTTATTTAGCAAGGGATGAATTCACCTCTCCCTGCACATTTACAATGAAATAAGTAGCAGTAGAGGAAGAGGATAATATCTGTTTTTTGTTCAGTTATGCCAGCAGCTCAAAGTTCTTTTTTGAAGGGTTTGCATGCAGATTTATCACAAATGTAAAATAAAAAGTGTTAGCGATTAAAAAAGATTTCAGATAAATCTTGGAAGCTGATAATTTCTAGTTCTGAACAGGGGATCAGATTATTTTTACTGTTTCGCTGCTGTAAATACAAGGTAAATCCCTTCCAGTGAAGCGAAATAAGCATTCAAGTAACAGAACTTTCTGTCCTAATCACTTACTAGAACGTAATGAGTTTCTCAGGGCATTTACCTGCTCCTTGCCTCTTCATGTGTGTCACATAGTGGAACCACAAATAAGCTCCCACAAGGTGTGCCACACACAAGCTCCCACCGTCACCACTGAGTTAGATCCTAGCCAGCTTTGGTCCAATGGTTCTACAGACATTTGCTACTAAACTTAGAATTTTAATGTAGGGTAATCATAGAATCATAGAATGTTTTGGGTTGCAAGGGACGTTAAAGATCATCTAGTTCCAGCACCTTGCCACTGTCAGGGGCACCAGTGATACAGACGGACAGGTGAAAACATATTAACATGGGAAACAGAAATGTTAAACAAAACTTTATATATCTTTCATCCATTCTTACAAGTTCTGTACTAATTAGGGTTCCTTTCATTATCCGTCTTCCTTTCCTTGTGCCATTTTTAACATAGCTAATACCCAGAGAAAAATTTCTGGCTTATTCTTCATTTTCAAGAGAGCATGTTAGCACTGAGACACGTCCTAATAATATAAGCTGGCAATACATTCTGTGTATATTATCATAAAAAGTCAATTTCTGTGATGAGACCAAATGTAAGGGATATTCTGCATTTGGAACACATTGCATGATTAGATTTCTTTGTAAGTGAAAACTAATTAACAGCACAATAGCATATGATACAATGAAACCGCCCCATCTTGTAGCAAAGTAATTATTGCATCCTTTCCAAACATTAGTTCAGGATTTTCTTTTCCGTACAGTATATGAAAGAAAGTCATTGGCAATGCTGAACTGCTATGTCTGCCAAAGTGCTCATTGGTAAGCAGTAATTCAAGGAGCAAATAAGTTTTCATGTATGATTACCTGATTGAATAACCATGTGAAATAGGTAAATTTTATTATTTGTTAATAATTCATGTATGAGAATATATTTTTTGCTGTAAGTTTTATCTTAAGTACTATTTTTGGATACTTGAGAAAGACAGGTATAATTTTTATTAATAGCTCTAAAGTGTAGGAAAGAGCAGCGGCAGCAAAAGTGCAGCAGTGTCTTCTGGCAGCACCAAAGTTTCATATGGCTTCAAAATTGCAAATTCTGCTGTGCACACTCAGATATTAAGTAACCTATTATATATTCACAGAAGATAGTAGCAACTAGAAGTTGGAACTTCAGTAGGGTAAGGGCACTCACATGATCAGCTGGGCCAGAAGTATCACTCGTCACGAGCTCTCATTCATAGTGTGAGTTTGATCTGTTGACCTATTTTTAACTTAGTACTGGATTTTAACTAAGACACAAATACACCAGAATTTTAAATTATTAAATATCCTTTAAGGGAAGAGGAAGGATATCGATGATTTTATTCTGTCTTCTAAGAAACTTTCGAAAGAACCACCAAGATTTCTGCACAGCTCAGAAAAAGTCAAAAGCTAAAATGACTTCACATAGCCCTTAACAGCCTACTCAACATTGATTTCTCCCCATCTTAAGTAAAACTTAGGAAAAAAAAACCAACAATATACAAACAAAAAAAAAAAATATTTTTTTTTCTTTTTCTGTTTAAACAGCTTTAATACTTAGGAGTAACAAGGAATGATACATGAACAGCAGGTCTTTTTTCCATTTTATTGGGAAACAGTTGCATTTCACCAGTAAGCAAGGTCAATTTATCCTTTAATATTTTCTGGCTATGTGTACAGTGTAGTGAAAGGCATCAGTACAGCTCACATGTCTGATTCTCAAATGGTCAAAATGCTAATATTGATAATTGCTTCCAGTCATAAGCACACTTACACCACACCACACTTACATTTCTAAGTCCACCTTAAACTCACTATTAGAATCCCTGATTTTCACATTTCTGGACACAGAGTGGTATAAGTAGGCAGATCCATATTCTACCTACAGAGGAAGCAGTAAGACTAGCTAATAGTGTAGTTTGGATGTGGAATAACTGGACATGGAGTAACTGGAAAATTTTCCTCAGTGATGGCCAATGTTTAAAGAGATAACTGATAGATCGTATGTGTCAACATTGACAGAGGTTCTTCTCTGACATATTCTTGTTTACAAGAAATGCATTTTATTACTGTTTAGATTGATAGTATATTTTGTGTCAGTTTAACAACTCCAAACAGAGTGATTTATTTCAAAAGGTAAACAAAACCATCTTTGTTTGAACTAAATTCTAAATATGATTTTTAAAGATGGTATAGAAGAAGACACACAAGTAGTACTCAGATAAATATGTTAAATATAAAATCTTTTCATCCTAGTTAATGGAGATGTTTTAGATTCCAGAAGCTTAAGAGTTAAAGAAAAAATCTGAAGAACAATGTTGCAGTATATGTGTTTAAAGAATAGGTTAATAATGTCTAGTTCAGTCTACTATTTTTTATTCCTCATTCTAATATTATTTATCAAATTCATTTGCTAATGTCAATAACATAAAGCCAGAACAGTTTTCATAAGAATATTTTGAGCTATTATCACACAAATTGAAGATAGGTCCATCACTTGTAACCATGAACTTCTGATTTTGTGAATTTTTAATAAGCCTAACTGCTGTTCAAGAAATTGTTTAAGGCCATAGCAAGGTTTGAATTGGTTTCTTTCTTTGAGAAGCATAACAATGTAGAAAAAAACAAGCACTGGTAACCAGCCTTGTAATGACAGTGGCCCAAATGGATATTTGGAAATTAGACCTTTTCTTATTTATGGTCAATTTATGCTTGACCTAGGATAAAATGATTATGAAAGACTATTACTCCAATTGTACATTGTAATAGCAAAAAAAAAAAAAAAAAAAAGAAAAAAGAAAAAGTAGGAGGGATGGAAATAGGACAGGAAAGAAAATAAACCCTTCAGATTTCTGAAGCAGTCATGTGAATTTTAATAAAGGTGCAGAGAGTTTAATATGGCAGAGATGCTTCACAGACTCTTCACAGATGAATTAGCCTATGCATGCAGCATGGTACACATCTGCAAGGCTGCAGAATAGCCAATTAATGTCCCAAGATCTTAAAAAAAAACCAACAAAAAACCGCAAAATCATTCACTTGCCATGCATATTAGATATTAATGACATTTAATACTGCAGTATATTAACCTCTTACATTAGTGGTCAGAAATGAAACATGCTGTGAACAAATGCATGACAGAAAGGAAAAATATTTCTGATGGCTCTTGGACTTCATTTGACAGTTAATAAAAACCATCAAGTCCATATCATGTCAGATTAACCAAGATCTGGATTCCACTTGACAAGACATTATTATTAAAGGCAAGTGGAGGGTATTTTCAAATACACCCTGGAGTGATGCATGTTAAAATATGTATGGCAAATTCTTGAATGTCAAGGACATTTTGTGCAGTGTATAATAGAAAACTGCATGTAATGTGCAGTTTGGGATCTATTTTATGTACCTCTGAAGACCTGAGAGTATCACAATGAATGTTTTATTGAAAGCTGTCACACTCAGTGCTGGGACCAACTGTATTGCAGATATTTATGAACAACCATCAGTTTGGCAGCTTAGTGCTTCTGCTAAAGAAGAAAAAGAGCAGGATGTGACTAAATGGCCCATCTCTACTTCTCTGCTTTCTGATCATTTCATCACCTGTTTTATTCTAACATGTTAATTTAGGACTGTGTCTTTCACTTTAATATTCTTGGTTTGAAATTCACCAATAGCTTTCTAATTTTGGTCTCAGTGCTGTTCAAAGACACTATTTCACAAAAGTGCAGTGGCCTCATCACCTATATTCTGGTTTATCTCTAGGTTTTGTTTTACTGAATTGAGTTACTTTTATTTTACCATTTCTTTCCGCTACTACTGTTTAAAGTCAGGCTAGGATTTATGGAGATATTGACTAGGAAATCTAAAATTTAAGAGCAAAGACTATGTTGCAGTATTCTAGGAACTGTAATGTTATACAAACAAAACTGATTCATATTTGTAGTGTCTTTAACAGAGAATCTCCCTCATATTCATTGGAACAGTTATGTTTTATCAACAGAAAAGTATTACTTCAAATGTAATTGTTGTTACTGTACTGAAAGCAAATTTGCAACACATGATCTCCCTGTGATGTGCCCACCATCTCTGACTCTCTTCTTTCAATGTAAAAGTAATGCAATTGTTCAGTAAGTGGTAAAACGTCCTGAAAAAAAAAACAACAAAAGAAATCCGCAGATTATTCTACAACAAAGCAATACTTGACACCAATTTATTTTTTTAATATATATTTTTACCTTTCTTTTTAATTCCAAATGTTTTAACCTATAGATCACAGTCTCCAAGTAAATATGATCTAACAATGTTTGCTAGAAGGATGTTAATTTTAGAATTTATCTTCATATTCTTTTGCACTGAGTGTCATCAGCATATGTTTGACTAGGACAATCTGAAATTCAGAGAACAGAAAAAAGAACACATATAAAAATTTCTGTGAATTAATGTGCATCTGGTGGTTTCTAGTATATATGCCTGCTGGAAGGAGCAAAGGTGGCAAGGCAGAGCACAGAAAAGTGCTTCTTTTGCATGAAAAATATAAAAGAGTAATAATGATTTTTCCATATATCCAGAGCTAATCTTTGCTTTTATCTCACCTTTTATCATGTCTAGACATAGACCATGAAGAGGACATTCTTTTCTGTGTATAGCAGTGTAGTCGTATCTAAATTTAGATTATTTCCTGTAAATTGCCACAAATTCTGCAAAGCTTTAATACAAAGCTTATTGATCTCCATTATCTTCATTAAAAGATCACCTTATCTTTGTAATGGGAAAGGAAATAAAAAAAATAAATCTAATATTTTTATGCACACTTTTGTGATAACAAAGCAATTATCTTACTGCTTTTACTCTGTTCGGTTTAATGTTTACAGAAATCTTATCTATGGTACAATTTATTACACTAACAGAAAAATGTACCACCTCCAATGGCAGATCTGCTTGACTCAATTTGTTCATTGAAATTTAACTTGCTATAAAAAAGTCAATGGCACTCATTCATTAGTCAATAGGAAATAAAATAACTTTCCTGAAATAAATCTGCTGGTGCCAGTTCAGCACCACCAGAAAACAAAGTACTATCATACTTCATACAGAGTGCTCATACCATTTCTGGAAATGCTGGAGAAAAAAAGTGTAGATTCTCATATGGAGCAAACATTGTAGATCCACAATAGAATTATAGAATCATACAATAGATAGGATTGGAAAGGACCTTAAGATCATCTAGTTCTAACACCTCTGCCATGGGCAGGGACACCTCACACTAAACCATGTCACCCAAGGCTCTGTCCAGCCTGGCCTTGAACGCTGCTAGGGATGGAGCATTCACAACTTCCTTGGGCAACCTATTCCAGTGCCTCACCACCCTCACAGTAAAGAACTTCTTCCTTATATCCAATCTAAACTTCCCCTGTTTAAGCTTGAACCTGGTACCCCTTGTCCTGTCACTACAGTCCCTAGTTAAGAGTCACTCTCCAGCATCCTTCTAGGCCCCCTTCAGATACTGGAAGGCTGCTATGAAGTCTCCACGCAGCCTTCTCTTCTCCAGGCTGAACAGCCACAACTTTCTCAGCCTGTCTTCATACGGGAGGTGCTCCAGTCCCCTGATCATTCTCGTGGCCCTCCTCTGGACTTGTTCCAACAGTTTCATGTCCTTTTTATGCTGAGGACACGAGAACTGCACACAATACTCCAGGTGAGGTCTCACAAGAGCAGAGCAGAGGGGCAGGACCACGTCCTTTGACCTGCACGCTCTTTTTGATGCAGCCCAGGATACGGTTGGCTTTCTGGGATGCAAGTGCACACTGAAGCCAGCTCATGTTCATTTTCTCATCGACCAACACTCCCAAGTCCTTCTCTGCAGGGCTGCTCCAAATCTCTTCTCTGCCCAACCTGTAGCTGAGCCTGGGATTGCTCCGACCCAGGTGTAGGACCTTGCACTTGTCATGGTTAAACTTCATAAGACTGACCTCAGCCCACCTCACAAGCGTGTTGAGGTCCCTCTGTATGGCATTCCTTCCCTTCAGCATATCAACCGAACCACACAGCTTGGTGTCATCGGCAAACTTGCTGAGGGCACTCTCAATCCCACTGTCCATGTCAGCAACAAAGATGCTGAACAAGACTGGTCCCAACACCGATCCCTGAGGGACACCACTAGTTGCTGGTCTCCAGCCGGACACAGAGCCAGGAGAATCTGCTCAAAGATTTTGCCAGGCACAGAGGTGAGACTGACTGGTCTGTAATTCCCTGGGTCATCCATTTTCCCCTTCTTGAAAATGGGGATTATATTTCCCTTTTCCAGTCATGGGGAGCTTCACCCGACTGCCATGATTTTTCAAATATGATGGCCAGCGTCTTAGCAACTTCATTTGCCAGCTCCTTCAGGACCCTCGGATGGATTTCATCAGGACCCATGGACTTGTGCACGGTCAGATTTTTAAGATGGTCTCGAACCAGTTCCTCTCCTACAGTGGGCCCAAGGTCTTCATTCTCACAGTCCCTGCACCTGCCTTCCAAGACTTGGGTGGTGTGTTCAGGGCCTTTGCCAGTGAAGACCAAGGCAAAGAAGTCATTCAGAACCTCAGCCTTCTCCAAATCCTGTGTAGCTAGTTCACCCGAGAGCTTCCTTAACCTTTTGGAGGTTAAGAGTGTAGGAAGAGGCACAGAAACCACAAACCATTATCTCCTATAATGGCTCATAACAAGAATCTTAGTGAAAAAAATACAAAGCTGAGAAAAACTTTAGAGAAAAGTGGAAATGTAACCCCCATTTTTGCGAAGGGCAAAAAGGAAACCTGGTGGAACTACAGGACAGTGCAGTCAACACACTAGAGGGAAGGGAGCTCTTTTTTTGTTACCTTGTAAAATACCACACAAGTCCCCAGTTAATTAATCGCTCCTTTTAAAAAAATTAGAACAAACATTCATTAAGTCCACCAAGTGCTGAAAAATTTCTGTTTTGCCCCTTTCCCAGTGCTAAAGCAGCAAACCAATTTTGGTATTCCTTCTGTTTGGATTTCGAGTCCCTGACATACTTCTTTGAAGGAGGTGATCCTGCCCCTCTCCTCTGCTCTTGTGAGACCTCACTTGGAGTATTGTGTGCAGTTCTGGTGTCCTCAACATAAAAAGGACATGGAACTGTTGGAACAAGTCCAGAGGAGGGCCACGAGGTTGATCAGGGCACTGGAGCACCTCCCATATGAAGGCCAGGTTGGACAGAGCCTCGGTTGACATGGTTTAGTGTGAGGTGTCTCTGCCCATGACAGAGGTGCTCAAACTAAATTATCTTAAGGTCCTTTTCAACCCTAACTATTCTATGATTCTGTGATTCTATGACTATTGTTATTTCACATAATATCTTTTTAAAAAACTTGATCTTTTTGTATAAACAGAAACTTAATTTCAGTGAGCATGAGTAGCTTTTGCATGCTATTTTTCTTGGAAGTCGCCAAAGCACTCTCAATCTTCACCTGCTATTTGTTGCAATAAATATTTAGTATTTTTTTCCATGGCATTTCAAAATACTGTCTTTTGTATCTTAGACATAGTATGCAAAAATATTAAAAAGTAATGTCTATAGGGAGCTAGGTACAGACAGAGGCAAATATTTTGTTTCACTATTCTGTGTCTGGACCACCCACAAAACACCAAAACTGGCCATGATCTCATGAGGTTTTTAACCAGGAAACAGAAATGTCATCTTTCTCAAAATCCCAAATCCAGAAAATATTTATCTTTGCTCTGTGAAACCATCTATCAATTTGTAGTGTTTACATATGGCAGCATCCATTTATTTTTCATACCTAAATTTCTGTAATATTCAGATTTATCAAGATAAAAGACTGCATATTAGCACAGTTTAGATTCTGTTGTTAAATAAAAAGGAATGATATCAGATTAAGAAG
Organism: Neopsephotus bourkii; assembly: GCF_033783945.1. Classification (NCBI taxonomy): domain Eukaryota; kingdom Metazoa; phylum Chordata; class Aves; order Psittaciformes; family Psittacidae; genus Neopsephotus; species Neopsephotus bourkii. The sequence continues at coordinate 966,155 of NW_026901388.1, forward strand.
TGTAACACTGGGATTGTATTAAATCAGCTCCCTTGTCTGTCCTTCAAACTAACTTTGCTGTTTCTTAGATTTTCCATAGACAGATTTGACCGAGCTGCTGCAGTTGTCTGCACTTCTATTAAACATCTTATTTCTACAAGTTATTCATTCAGTACTGACCTTTGTAATAAAACTCTTTAAGATGAGAAATGTAGGACATGTTGAAATTACAGAGCTGTTATTCGTAACACTTCAGTTCTCTTATTCAGAGATTTTTAAGGAGTATGATAGACCTTAGATGGTTCAGTGCCATTAAACAACACACAAACTACAGAAATGTTAGGAAACAAATAAAAGAAAGAATTTTCTTCAATGATGATAAAAATAATATTTTACTGCCATTAAATTTAAATGGAGATGTAAAAGGCTTGAACTTTATTTTCATTATATATAGGGTAAGAATCAATGTGAGTACAAAGGAATAGAAATATAGTGTCAATATGAAGATAACTATGAAGAGTTTTTAAGGTTGAATTCTCATAGACTTTTCTTTATTCCATTTTTAAAGAATAGTAGTTGCATGGTAGTAATAAATTGATTCATATAGTGCAGTCAGTATTCTCAGGATTTGACTAATTCTACTCTAAGATTCATTAAAATTATTTTAATGAATGAGAAGGAGTTTACCTGCTACAATCTCATAGAATCATAGAATGATTAGGGTTGGGAGGGATCTTAAAGAGTATGCAGTTTCAACTCTCCTGCCATGGACAGGTACACCTTCCACTAAACCACGTTGCTCAAATCCCCATCCAAACTAGGTTTGAACACTTCAGGGTATGGGGCTTCTCTGGGCAACCTGTACCCGTGTCTCACCACCTTCACTCCGAAAAGTCCATGCCATTCTTATGCTGGGGACCCCAGAGATGAACACAGTACTTAAGGTAAGGCCTCACGAGTGGTGTAGAAGTAGAGGATCACCTCCTTCAACCTGCCGGTCACATTTATTTTTATGTAGTCCAGCATACGATTTACTTTCTGGGCTGCAAGTGCACACTGCTGGCTCATATTGAGCTCCTTGTCAACAAACACTCCCAAGTCCTTCTTGTTAGGGCTGCATTCGATCCACTCTCCACCCAGTCTTTAGTTGTGCTTGGGACTGCCTTGAACCAGGTTCAGGACCTTCGTTGAACTTCATGAGGTTGGCATTGCCCCCACCTCTTAAGCCTATCAAGGTTCCTTCCCTCCAGTGTGTTGACTGCACCACATAACTTAGTGTCATCAGCAAACTTGCTGAGGGTGCATGCAATCCTACTGTCACCAAAGTGTTAAACAGCACTGGTCCCAATGCCAGCACCTGAGGAGCACTGCTTGTCACTGTTCTCCACTTGGACAATGAGCCATTGACTAAAACACTAGTGTTATGAAAACCAGGAGGACAAACAATGTGACAAAATATCTAAAGTCTTTCAAGTATAGTTCTTGAGCTAAAATTGAATGAAAATTTGAAGAATTATGACCCAGACAAGCAGTTTACTTAATCTTGAAAGTGTTTGATTTACCCTTTCCTGTGCATGGCATAAGGAGATAAGAGCATGCTGAATTCAAAGTAACCTATGATTTGCAGTTAACTTACATAATTAGTCTTCTGTTTGATAGTTTTACAATTAGCCAGGGATGAAAGAGTCACGATGTCTTTGTTTACTTTCTAGATTTTGGTTTTGGTTTTTTTTTTTCCAGTTAAATATTTTCCAGATAAATTTGACCTAAAAGTGACATTTAAAGTTCAGGTAGGATCAGAGCAGGATCTGGTTTAATCTGTAGCTCTGGCAGTATAAAAGAAAAAGCTTAGGATTTCCAAGAGAACATTTAAAGCTGCTAGGTTCCTGCCCAGATTGTTTTGCCCTGGCATCAGGACTCCTGTAGGTTGTCATTACTCACTTGTCTATGCAGGGCAGCTGTATTTGCCTTGATAAGAGATGTTAAGAGTGTGAAAGATAAACCTTTCTCTATTTTACTTGCTTGGCTATACTGTTCCACCATAGACACTAATACACTTTTTTGACAGAAATTTTCACCATCTGAAAATTTCTTGCTTTGTGACTGCTACCACTAGTAATATAGTGACAGTTTAGTCACTGAAGACGGAGGCTTGGTTACTTTTGCCAGTGCAATGAGTGTTAATATTATAAGACATACTGTGGTGGATAAGACAGGAATTACTTAGAGCTCAGTAATCTAACAGATCTTGGCTTTATTCAGTTCAGAAGAACTGCAGAGCAGAAAAGGCACTAGTAATTGTTTTGATATCAGACATTATAATAAGATGCATGCAAAGTGAGGTAATGCATCTTATTGTTACCTGTGTTAATGCTATTAATGTAGCATTCCTAGAAATACAAAAGAAAGAATACTAATGTAACAACCACTCAGAGGAGTTAGTTAAACAGGTATAACAGGATATAAAACTCCAAAGTTTCAATGAGAGTGAAGGAAGCCAACACATTTCAGAAACTCTAGGCATAGTGCTAAAAGAAAACATGTTGAATGCTCTAAAAAAATAGATGTTTGTGACTGCTAACAGTATTGTAAGGTATAAGAGATCTCCTTTTTTATTTATAGTAATTTTTCATAATATTTACATGAAGAAGGAGGAAGAGAGCAGGGAAAGAGAGATAAAATTGTGCCAGCAACCAAAATGTTTCAACCAACTCTGACTAAAAGACATTTTTACAGCTGAGATTTGTTGCAGCACATTCCCTTGTTCAGCAGACTATACAAGGCTATAAATCTGGAAACATATAACACATCAACTGAAGAAAAGATGCTAGCAGTTTTTGACTTCATGAAAACAACTCAGTTTGATTTTTAGTGAAAAAAATAAAAAAAAAAAATTAATGCCAGATTTCTGGTTTCTGAAATCTGTGACCAGTAATAATTGTTTCAAAGTGATGTTTCAGACTAAAAGCAGAAATTAAATTCAGCTGAACTGCATAGGAACCAAGTCTAATCCAGCAGACACCTGCATCGTATCAGGGTTGCATTGGCATGGTAGAGCAGTCAATTCCAACAGTTTCTGGCAAGAGCTCCTTAATCATATCCTTTTCTACAGATTCCTTCTTTGGAAGATATAATCATAACAATAACAGTATTAAAATAGGGATTCATTTAATCTTGTAAACATCCTATTATCAGTGTTTCAGCATGTCTGGTACTGTTACACAAAACTGCCATGCTCTGCAGAAATATTGTAGCACTAACACTTGATGGCAGCTGCACCATTCAGTCTATTGTGCCAAGCCCTGGACTTTTATTTGACTCTGACATGGTTTTTCCCTCCGGCTTTCCAGGTGATGCAGTCTACCAGGAGTATGAGAAGAGATATGTAGCTGGAGGACTGCATTAAATTTCAAAGAGGGACACAAATCTTTACTCATGTACACTCAGGTGTGTTCTTTGGTCACAAGTCTGATGTTGTCAGGAAACTGTAGACTCTCTGCGGGTGATAACTTTGGCTGGAACCACCTATTGGGATAATTGGCCTGAGATCATCATAATTTCTAGTCTCCCACATCTGCAAAGTGGAAAGACTTAAATTCATTAAGTGCCAGTATCTTGGCCTATAATGTTAGTATGTGCCATAAGTTTTAAGAAAGTCATTACTCATTAAAGGCTTTCTAAATGCATCTTCCCTTATTTTTATATTCTTTCAAATTTTTGAATGATCTTCATTATTATTTTTAGTTTGAGTGGTCCAAATTATGAATGAGTGGACAGGAACAGAAAGGTAAGAACAACCTAAGCTTTTCTCATTTTAAGGAGAAAAATCTTTATTCATTGTCTGTATATGACCTGATGATAACCTGAAAAATTAATCATGTGACACAGTATTTAATATCCAAAATTAAGCATAGAACTATAATAGCTTGCATTTGGACAAATTCAGGAATGCAGCAAAGCCATTGCAGCTGACCAATATCAGTCAGTAACTGAAAAGAATCATTACTGAGTTGCCCACTGTGGTGGTTTAAGCCCAGAAGGTAACTCAGAACCACACAGAGCCTTGCTCACTTGTCCACCCTCCTCTTCTTCCTTCCCCAGCTCCCGGAGGGAGAGGAAGGAGAATCGAAAGAATGTAACTCCCACGGGTTGAGATAAGAACAGTCCAGTAACTAAGGTATAACACAAATCACTGCTGCTACCACCAATAATAGTAATGATAAGGGGAATAACAAGGGCAGAGAATACAACCGCTCACCACCCGCCGACTGGTACCCAGCACAGCTGAGCAGTGATCTAGCCCTTCAGGGTAACTGCCCCCAGTTTATATACTGGGCATGACGTGCTGTGGTGTGGAATGCGTCTTTGGCTAACATCGGTGTTATCAGCGTTGCTCCCAGACTGACAGTCAAAACCACAGCACTGCACCAGCTACTACGAAGGAGAAAAATGACTGCTGCTGCTGAACCCAGGACACCCACCATGGGAACAGTGGGGTAGTTGGAGGGTAACCAGTAAAATTTTTATATAGACTTTGTTAATCAATCAGTAAAATGTTATTATTTTTCATAGCCACTACTAGATTAGTAGTAATTTTTAGTCATTTGAATCTACTTAAAGAAACCCAAAGGAGATATTGAATTTTTAAAGCAAAGAAAGATTTTTCAGAGGTAAATACTTTATTAGCTAAACAAATGTAGCTAAAGAAAAAAGATTTAAAAAGTTACCCCCTGCCAGAGAAAAACTATGCATGTCCATTCTGAAGAAGCGATAATTTGAGCTTTTTAAAAACAATTTTCCCTAACTGTGACTCAGATGTGTTATTTTTGTTTGTATTTTGTTTTTTAACACCTTTTTTTTTTTCCCTTTATTTTTTTTTCTATAATCTTCCTTCAGTGTTTGGACTTAGTGATTTTTTAAGGTCCTTTTCCAGTCTACTTGATTCTATGATTCTTGTCTCTTTCCTTTTTCTTTCTTCTCTTACTGCCTTACTTTTTTCTACTTTTTTATTCTTTTTTTTTTTTTATTTTATTTTTACTGGGGGGGGACTGGGGAATGTGAAATGGTGTTATTAAAAAACATGTGGCTTTTTGGTCCCTTATGTCCCATTGAATATGACATTGGGAATGCAAATTTATTTTGGTAGCAAGAAAGATGACCTTTGAAATGAGAAATTTAATAGAAGTATAGGAAAATGGTTAATACTTACATGTGTTACTTCTTAATTCTTACATATAAATACAATTCTTAATTATTATAATATAGTGCAACATTTTTAATAAATTCATATAGGCATCTGTGCATATATATATACTTATGTATATATATAATTAACATAACTTAAATTCATTTCACTTTCTCCCAGGGGGAGAACATTTCTGAACAGAAGTCACCAATGGAGATGGGGCAAGGCTTTTGGAAATAAAGTCATTCTAAAAATTACTTTGCTACAGTTCTCTTAATTATATCCTCTCTTTATGACAACCATAGACTCCAAACCTACAGCTGTATTTATTATTTTCTTTTAAATTTTCCACATTTTCTTCTGCTGACTGTTTTTTACTAGGAAAAAAAAGAAAATGTAAAGCTGTTTTTTTCAATATATATGATTATATTACTCAACTTTCTACTCCATGGTTGTTTAATTCTTCAGACTTCTAACTTTCCCTAATGTGTGACAAAGGAGAAAGAAATTCTCGTCTTTTGAAAGCTTTATCTTAGAAGAAGGATTAAATCCTTCCTTTATTTTGTGCTGATATGAGCACACACTATAAAAACTATCTCTACCTCTGCTTTTGTCCCTTTGGGCTTCTTCATGTGGACACTGAAATTTTTTAACGTACAAAGAATCATTTATCAGATTTAAGCACAGAGTAGCTTCCAAACGTTATTTTAAAAGAAATAGGGTCACTACCATAAACTGTAAGGCCTTATTTGATTTTTCAATAGCTCTATATTTAATTTTATTTTTGAAAAATTCTTGCCCATATTTTCTGATTATTGTAAAAGATAAATGCCTGCCCTCTTGAGGTTGTATTTTTTATTGTCTATTGTACCAATTTTCTTTTTTCTAGCATGGTCATCTGAGAACTTAAATTGAGGAACAGAGTGCCACATTTTCAAGTCTTTTTTCACCATTGATCTGAATCTCTTTTTCCCTGCAGTTAAGGAGATTTGCAGATTATCTATTGGCACTTAAAACCTTCAAAAAGCTCCCAATACATTTATTCTCATTAGCAGTTGCCTTTATATTCTCATTATTAGAGATGGCCCGCTAGGGAATCTTTCCTTCCAACTGGCAAGTTCAGTGAAGAAAAAATGTCAGTTTTATAATTTTTATTCTGAACTATACTAATTTTATTTATGAATAGCTCCCACAAAAGTCACTTACAAATGGTGTTGCCTATAGGACATGTATCCTACTGCTGGTTTTCAGAACTCACGGGTGACTTAAAGGGATCCTATTTTTACTGCTTTTCCCAGCAATTTTCATATCAAATGTTCTCAAACTACAGGCAAAAATCTATTTAAACTGTTTATCTCCTGCCAGCTCTACTTCAGTTCTGATAACTGAGCTGCAGTTACTCTCTATTTAGTAGTACTCACTAGTAATAAAATTTTAACAGTTTTACACCACAATCTATTCACTAAATTTGTCATGTTCATGTTCATGGCTTTCAAAATAGTACTAAGGTCCCTACTGTTCATACAGTGTGCTTCTGTACTCGAATCCCCATCTTTCATGGACAGATTTTATTCTATTTCTTAAACTTGACACTGTGAATTAATTTAACAAACAGAGGGAAAGTAAAATAAGGTAAGGAAAGGAGGAAGTCCCAGAAGCTTCTCTACTAACCCCTAATTCCAGAGAAAGGAAATAGATGCATTGAATTGGACGTTCAAGGGACCACAGCTGATGGTGCTTCTCAGCAGATAAGCAGGAACACAGCCACAGACTCCTAGATGACATACAATTAACAACAGAACATTAAGATCTTTACCTCTCTGTGCAATTACACTTCAATAAACTAATGAGTTTAAAAGTTATTGAGGTGTGAGCATGGAAAGGGGCAGGCAGCCCTTGTTGACTAGATAGGTCTTAATTTCATCAAAAATCAGTCTTAAGATGGTAAAAGCTTTTGCTGATCCAGTGGAAACAATAAGACAATCTTCCCCAAAAGGTGAACATGCTTGAATTGAAGACAATAGTGGTACTCAATTGTGCAAAGATACCAAAGAGATGGAAATCTATTGCTGCCTGCTTGAGGAATATGACTTATTCGTAGTCAGGCACAAGCATATTTTTATCACTTGAGTGTCCTTTAAGACTCCAATACTCTTTAGAAAGAAAGTAAAATTCCTACTTTTCTCACAATCTGTAGTAATAGAACTCTGGAAAGATGGTGATATTTTTCAAAAATAGAGGAAATTGCTAGAGAGAGACTTTTCTTAGCCAAGGGGTAGAACATTATAACCACAAGCTTTGCTTCTATAAGGTTATGAGGCTAAGTTTCACCCAAGTTTCACTGAATCAGAGGCTTTGATTCATTTGGGGGGATAATTAAAACAAAGCCAAACAATCAAATGAATAAACAACAAACAAAACCCTCTGTGCTTCCCACATCCTTTACCTCTTCCTATAATAATACGCTCTGTAGTTAACCATGAGAACAGAAGGATATTAATATGTATTTAAGTCTAGCAGGAAAAGAAAAAAAAATCTTTAATCCCTGTAAACAACCCCTTCATCTTTTTTTCTTTTATTTATTTTTGTCTTCTTAGGACCATGTTTTGCTTTCTAGAGAAGGATATATTTCTTTTCTCTGAAATCAAGCCCTCAGATTTCTTGTACTAAGTCTATCTAACTGTTAAGTCTATCTAGTGTCAGTTGCAGTAGATTACATCCTGACAACAGGATTTCATTGAACTGGCTCTGAAAGCTCTTGCAGAGATATAACAAAGAACATCAGATTAGCTAAAAGATTTCTTCTCAGGCTAGCAGCTGAAGAAGGAAATACCTCATGGCTTCAGAGAGCTCTACAGGAGACACTGAATGTTCTATAAATCCCACAAAGATCTTTTGCTCTGAAAAATTTACAATTACGAAATCAAGGTCAAATGCAACATCAGATTTAAACTTGTAAGTTTGTGTGTCTACACATAAGTTCCCATATGTTCACTAAGCATTTAAGCTCCTATTATAGCTGCTGCAGTTCTATTTTCTTACGTTTTGAGCTTCTTTTGGGCAATGGAAATAAGCAATCTATTGGTGAGACGACATTGCAAGCACCTTTCAGAGCCATTACACAGAGGATGTAACTTCTTATAGCCCCCGGTAACAAGGCATTGACCATTTTGTTAGAACACTAATAGTTCATGCCTGCATTTCATTGGTTCTCTGCCTGCTATGCCAGCCAAGAGAACAGCTGCTGTATCTGTATTAAATAATATGCTTCACAAATGTAAGATGAAAGCTGTAATTCAGTGAGATTACTGATACAACCCTGTATAACCAAATTCAATCTAGTTAACTGAAAAGGCAATTAACTATTAACAAACTTTCTGATTAACTGTTAGCTGAGGTAGTCTATAAATTTCTTAACTGGATATAAAGTGGAAGTATATTACATTTAATTGTAAGGTATAGAATTTATAAAATGGGAGGAGAGCAATATAGAGTGAATAGGATGCAGACTGTGAAAACTTAAGTCAGACTTCAGGGATATTTTTTTAAGTCTTCTCTCAATATATATATTTCCTGGATTAAGGAAGAAAAACAAAAATATAATTTATTTCTTAACTAGGACTAAAATATATTAAGAAAGTTAAGGTCTCTAATCACTAAGTTGAAGTATTTTCAGTTAAATGCAGGTAACCGTTAACAATGAGAGATAATTCAATCTCAGTGAAGTTCAGTCTTGGCATTGAGTTCCAGCCTTAAGCAAAGAAGTCTTTACATTATGCAAGAGGATGACATAGTATAAAAATTGCATGGTATTTTTTCATGTAGGGCACAGAAAATGATATTACCTCATGCATTTAAAGAAACAAGTTACCTTAGTGGAGCTTAAATAGTTTATTATATAGTCCAAAAAAGAAAACTGCACATTTAGCAAGATTCATGAAATTAAAGAAGCCTCCATGTATGCTTAATAATTATCTAATGTATATTATTTGCACATATCCTTACAACGTTTTTCTTATAAATGTCTTATCTATGAATATTTGAAATATTATTTTATAAACATCAATTAAAAACAAGTCATTTCTAGGTAATAGTCTACAGTATTTCACATTAAATTCTAATTGCACAGTTAGGATGCCACTATATTGTTCTGTGAGACTTTAATTTTGTTCTGTTGTGGTTGAGCTATAAAACCAAGTGTCAAATACGTCTACATGATGAAAGGATTAAAGTGATTTCCTTATAAAACAGTGAAGAGGAATTGGGGTCTCTTCTACACTAGGAGGTTGTATCTTTTAATAAAGTATGTCCCTGACAATGCTGGGTCCTTTGTTTCTGGTTCCATAATAAGATGACCTACATATATCCTATCACAGCTTTGATGCAAATGCTGGGCAGTTACCAGGACACTGTGTTCTGTATTAGTGCTGTCTGAAAAAGAGAGCCTAAAAACCTGCATGCTTGTTTTCCCCTCACTAGTATCAATTAGTTTAATAACAGATATCTTCAATCTTCAACAAATAACACTACAGTTCAGGCATCCCAAAATCATAGAATCATAGAATAAGCTAAGCTGGAAAAGACCTTTAAGATCATCAATTCCAACTATTTCCCCAGCACTGCCAAAGCCTCCACTAAACCATGTTAATAAAGGCCTCATCTACACAGTTTTTGAACACTTCCAGGGACGGTGATTTCACCACTGCCCTGGGCAGCCTGTTCCAATGTTTGAAAACCCTTTCAGTGAATAAATTTTTCATAATATACAATCTAAACATCCCCTGGTACAGTTTAAGGCCATTTCCTTTTGTTCTATCAGTTGTTACCTACTTGACCGACCCCCACCTCACTACAACCTCCTTTCAGGCAGTTATAGAGAGCGGAGTTGTAGAGAAATCATGGGATTGGTTTCTGTTAGGTTAGATAATAAATAGAACTAATGTGTTCACTATGTAGAAAATTATTTTAAAACATTAGGGTCACCTATATAATGCATGTTCTGCTACTGTGGTGTTTGCATTTGAAGAACTGTGGGATTCAGGACACACCCCAGTATTTCTTTGGTGGGATGCTACTCATGGTACCTTTGTATCTGTAGCATCATTTTTAGGAAATGAGAATCATAGAATCACAGAACAGTTTGTGTTGGAAGGGATCGTAAAGATCACCTAGTTCCAAGTCCCCTGCCATGGGCAGGGACACCCCACACTAGACCAGGTTGTGTTGCAATATAAGCCCAGCTGACAACACAGAACCACGCAGCCACTTGTTCACTTCCCCCCCCCTTCTTCCTCCTGCTCCTGGTGAGATGGGAGGAGAATCGAGAGAATTTAGCTCCCACGGGTTGAGATAAGAGCAGTCCAGTAACTAAGGTATAACACAAATCACTGCTGCTACCACCAATAATAATAATGATAAGGGAAATAACAAGGGAAGAGAATACAACCACACACCACCTGCTGACTGATACACAGCTCAACCCAAGCAGTGATCTATCCCTTCTGCGTAACTGCCCCCGGTTTATATAGTGGTCATGACATGCTGTGGTATGGAATACCTCTTTGGCTAGTTTGGGTCAGGGGTCCTGTGTCTCTGCTTCCTCCTGGCTTCCCCTCCTCCCTGGCAAAGCATGGGGCTCACAAAGTCCTTGGTCAGAGTAAACATTACTGAGCAGTAACTAAAAACATCGGTGTTATCAGCATTGATCCCAGGCTGAAAGTCAAATCCACAGCACTGCAGCAGCTACTAAGAAGGAAAAAAATGACTGCTACTACTGAACACAGGGAGGTTGCTCAAAGCCTGAGCCAACCTGGCCTTGAAGACTTCCAGGGATGGGGCGGCAACAAGTTCTCTGGGCAACCTCTTCCGGTGTTCCACCACTCTCATAGTAAAGACCTTAATCCTAATAGCTAATCTAAATCTATGCTCTTTCAGTTTAAGGCCATTATCCCTTGTCCAAGAAATAATTTAGATTTCAACAGTAAGTAAAGAAAAATTGAGAATTGGAAACACTCTTGACTTAAAGTATTTTCTTTGGCTTTTATGATAACCACTTAGAAATTTTTGTTTCTTAAAATAATTTGGATTTAGATGCACTGTCAATGAGCAATAGAATGGTTTTAGTAACAGAATTTTATGCATACAAGTTTCCATTGAGTTTGAACTGTACATTAAACAAATACAAACTTGCACATTAAGTATTAAAATTCATATGTCTATAGGAATTTGCTATCAAGATTCATTAGGGATGTCTATGTGCAATTATACCTAGCTAGATAGTATATGTTCATATATATGTATGCAAACATACATTTTCTGTATGCAGGAAGCACCGAGTCTTCTGTGAAGATGATGTTAATTCAAAGTAAAAAAAAAAAAAAAGTCTGAAAAATACATTATTTGTTATCTTATAAAGGAAATAAAGAACAACTTATTCTTAATGAAAATTTTGAAAAATATATTACTAAACAAGGCACTGTCAAACTGAAATATAGCTAACTAAAAAAATACATGCAAAATTATTTTTGGGTACTGCATATGCTAGTTAATCTCTCCTTCACCTTTTGTGATTTTAGCGTGATGATTTCCAACTAAAATAATACTCCTGCCTATATGAGAGAAACAGAGAAGCAGGGGAGTCTGTCTAGCAGACTTTACACAAGAAACTGAGACTGACTGTAGATATAGTGCTATGAAATGCACAGAGTAAACACACTGAAATAAATTAGATTATTCTTACATCTCCTTTATAGAAATATTGTCTGTTTCTTGTAAGTTATAACAAGAGCAAGCACAACATTTTCGAACAGAAGTAATTTTTGAGATGATAGTATTCCTTCTGACACTGATCTATTTGATTATATTATCTAACCCAGAAAAACAATCTGCCACTGCTTCAGAATTGCAGATGAAAAACATCAACACTATAAAATAAGAATGGACTCAAGAATAATAATAATGATAAAAATCAAAACCAAAACATAACCTATTTTTCTAAGCAGGGAAACCCACAGGAGACCACAAAATCTGTTTTGCAGCACAGAAAACACATATATTTTCCACTTCCTCCTACTAAGAGCAATCAACTACATTTGAAGAAGTAATCAACCTGGGTTGTTTTTTTTTTTTTCACAGAGAATTACCAGGAACTATATTTTTTTAAATATCATTGAAAGTATTTGTAATGGTTAAATATATGTCAGAATATTTAAGAAAAAATAATGCAGATGAAAAAAGCACAGTTAGGCAAATGATTCATAAAAAGCAAAAACCAATGCTGTCTTTCAAACCGTTTATTTCCAGAACTGGAGTCTTTGTGTCAACCCAACCACAATTGCTTTTGCAGAACATCAGAATTATCAGTTCTTGCAGTGGAAGTGACATCAGCCTCATTTTCTGTCATGAAAAAGAGGATCAGAAAATAAGGTCATCCAGAACTGAAAACAAGTTTGCTTTCTTCCCTAACTTAACTGTTGACTCTTAGGTGCTGAACCTATGTGTGAGCAACACCAGAAAAATGAGGCATTTGTCATTTAACAAAGACCCAGACTTTAAGAAGCTGAGGGAAAGGAAGGAACTTTGGAATGTGTGGCACAGCAAGTTCAACAACAGCTATGGATAGCCATGTGGAAATCTTTCTGGAAATATAAGAAAATATTAATAGCATAAGATAGTAAACTTACCGTAAGACACATCCTAATGGCTTATAACACATGAACTCAGGGGGGCATGGTTAGCTACATTAAGGGATAGCACTTGTAAACCATAAGAAAATAAAACTAGAGGAAATAGAATAATAGTTTTGAAAGATAACCTATATTCTAAGAGTTTGAGAATTTAGGTCAAAAACCTTATTCTCAAAAAAAAAGCAGATATTTTATCCTTGGTAATGCATGCAACCTCATTTTCTGCAATGCATGATAAAATCAGAAAAACAAACAAACTAACAAACAAAGAAAAAAGAAGCAAATTTATCTTCATGTAAAGATGTTGCCTAATTTGCAAAATCCCATCTCGCCCAGTTAACTGTGTTTTAGTTACAAAAGTAGTGCTTATAACTTTATGGTTTAAATTATAAGAGATAAGCTCTATTTCATGTTTTTTTTTTCTCAGTCTTTTATAATTTAGGGAAGTCATTCAATTCTTCTAAATCTCTAAAATGAGAGATTGATATTTATGTTATCTATGAATATGCTCCAACAGGGAGATAGATTGCAAAAGCAGTAGACAGCATTACAGGTACACAGTTTAGAGATAGCCTATACTCCTTCAGGTAGACCTAAAGAATTTCATATTAACTATGTAAAATTACCATACCATGTCATATTACACTTAATTTATGACCAACTTTTTAAGCACATTTTGACAGTGTTCGGTTCTCTGAAACCTGTATACATGACTGGGACATCTAGGCAGTCTGACAGTATTGTTTATAAACAGTAGCAACAGTTGTGTGACTAAGCTATCTTATTTTATATGACAACAACTTCTGCTCTAAGTGGTAAGTAATAACCAGGGCTAGTGAAGCTGAAAACAAGAAGGAGAAAGACATATAAGAAAACTAAACAAAATGTATTCTCTAAATTGGGAAACCAAAGCATAGCACAGTACATTATGGGTACTTTCTCTGAACATTCTGAGTACTGCATTTTCCATGCAAAGGTTTTATAACCTTAGAACCATGCTCCTTTCACCTTTGTTAGAGGACTCTACAAAGGTTTAGTGTCCATTGATGGTCATTTAAGCATTTTAAGTTTGTAGCAGGAAAGGTCCTTCTGGGATTTTCATTACAGCAGCTTTGTATCACTTCTTGAAAGGCTATGTCTGTGGTCAAATTTGTATTGCAAAATGAGTAAGTCTAAGAACAATCAGCAGTGAAATTCCAAAGCAATGTTGAAAATAGTGCCTAGAGCTGTCAACGGTTTGTCACTGGATTCCTCCACTTGCAGGTCCAGGGAACAAGACAATCCAAAACAAAATAACCTTTCAGATAAAAATCCCCTAAACTGGAAATAAAGAAAAAAATTACAGTAATAAAAACTTTAAGTAGAGATGCATATTTTACAGTGATCGTATCTTTAGCCCTTGCAGAAACTTGTCAAATTAGTAAGATATTTTTATTTTTTGAAGAACACATTAACACATGTAGTCTAGTGGAGTAGGAAGGGTCAGATTTAATTTTTTTTTTTATGTGTTACTGATCTCAAGGATTAACATGAGCAGACATAGTGAAGTCATAGCAAAATCTCAGAACTTTAGGGTGACTGACAAGTAGCTGGATTAGTATGCAGTCTGAATCTAAATATCTGCTTTTTCTAACAGCTTTACCATGGTACATATGCAGACAAGAAATCTTCTGCCCTTTGAATATGACATTAAATATCACAGGAAGCAAGTTGGCATTTCATCAGTTCTCTTCATATCTCCCCTGGATTCTTGGTAATGGATTGAGATCCCCACAATGACAGCAGTAGGTGAAAGTGATGCTCTCCAGACCTCAATCCAGAGAGTTTTGCAATTATTTGGGCAGAGTTTGAAAAAGTCACTGTGAACAGTCTTCAGGAGGCACTATGGAAGACAGATGTCTTCTGAGAACTTCAGGCATTTAACAGTGATCCATATGCTGAAAAAAAAAGTTAAAAAAAAAAAAAGTAACAAGATAAAAAAATGAAATAGAGGTTGATTTTAAGCATGCAAAGAGCAAGTAAAGAACTCTTTTTTAAAAAAGTTGAACTGTTACCTAGAAGCATATTTTCTAGACTGAAGGCAAGAAGATTTTCTCAATTCTGTTCTAAATCTAAGATTTTCCTTATGCAGTAAAGTATCTTACTCAAGCTGTAGATTTCAAGGCAACTAAAAGTTATGAGCTCTTTTCTCAGAGCTGAGATCTTTAGTAATTTTGAAAGACTGGTCTTGAAGTACTTTTTGATTAAAATACTTCCATCTGTCTGTGCCAGAGTAATGCCTCCAACTTGATATGTCCTGAGATGTTAGCTGAGAAGAGCAGCATATTTTCCTTCTTATAAATTATAAACAGTAGAGATTCATGTGACATATATATACACACATAGATGGAAGTGTGTGTCTGTTGCTCAGTATATAGAAATTTAACTGACTGTTGAAGTGTCAGTTAGCATGGAAGCATGACATCTGAAAATGCTGGAGTAATGAATTTTCAAGACATCCAGGAAATAAGTCACAGTTTCCACTGTCCTAACCACTAATTCTATTAACATTACCACAAAATAAAGAAAAATTCTATGTGTTCAAAAATGTCTTCTCTAATGTGCAAAACCCAGAATTTTAAGCCTTCATACTGAAAATTTTATTCTTTTTTTCTGATGGAAAATTTTCAGGTTTGGACTGAACATGCTTCTTTGTAAAATAACTGCATAGCCAATATATGCTTAGAAATTAAAGATTATAGACATTTATTAAATCAGACTAAAATAAAATTGATTTTTTTTTAATGCAGTGTTGTATGTAGTATACTTAAAGTTTAAAAGAGCTTGGGATAAGCTTAGAAGGAAGGAAAATATGAAGAACCTTGTGAAAGTACTGCATAAAAAGCACTGCAGTAATACTGGCTTTGAATTTTAAGCGGTTAAACAACACATCCCATTAATCACATAAAAAGAGCAAGAAACACCTTTGATATGGTTTTTTTTAAATATAAGTTTTGGATGGACAGATGCAGATGCAGCTAAGGCCTAGTTATTTTAACTTATTTGCTGCTTATGCATACATGATTACAAGTAATTTCTGAAATGGAGCAATTAAGATAAAACCAGAACTTTGATAGGACTTGGGAAGGTTTCTGTAGATTTCCATGAATTTAAAGAGCCAGCAAATTGGTCACTTGGTAAAAGAGCTCGAAAAGAGCAAGCCAGAATCAGCAAGCCATAAGAAAATCAAGGTAGGAGTTTCCAAGAAGACCGTATTTCACATTAGCATAGTGTAGCAGCAGCACATGAGTACTCTAGGATCTCTGAAGGAGAGATCAAATAAAGGAGGACAAAGATTTGTGAGCCATTAAACCTAAGCAAAAGGCAGAAAGCTTAAAGCCAAACTACATAGAATATAGCCATAATTGCTCTCAGATCATCATGTCTATGTCCAAGGTAGCCTTAGCTATGATGACTATGAGCTGTTAGCTGCTCTCTAGTTTATAACCATATTTAAACTGTCTGTAGGAGCAGGTCCCACATGCAATATGCTATATAAAATGGAAGACTGTGACAGTGTTTCATATGCAATCTAGTGAAGTAAATAGGATTTAAAAAAAACCCCATGGAGTGAGAATATTATAAATAGCACAAGAAAATGTGTATTCAGTGTTCACTGCACCTTTAAATACAGCCAACTCCCTGATGAAACATCTTCCATTTAGCATTTCAGTTGTGAAGCAGCAAATTGTAATTCCTCTATTGCAGTTTTTTGTTTGTTATTTTCCCTCAGTCTAGAATAAAACTAAATCAGCCTGAAAAAAAAGAGGTTTGCTCTATATGTATGGCAACAAAACCATGACAAAGAGATTGATGTCTCTATTGAAGAAATAAGTGAGGGAAATCATAGCTTAGTTTTGCTAAGGCTATGCTTGCTGTTCTCTGTCTAAATACTTCACAGCACAATTTTGGGTTTGAACCAAAAGAAAAGGAAAAAAAAAAACCAACAAACCTTTAATCTGGCAGTGGAAATTTAAAGCCACAAGCAGACTAATAATCATTCAACTTTGAAGATTGTAAAGATAATAGTATTCATGTCAACATCCAGTCTCCCAAGAGACTATAGCTTGCATGAGAAGAAGCTTTCCAGACTCTCTGAGACATTATAAGAGGATAAAAATGGCTTTTGGGGTTTGTTTGGGTTTGTTGTTTTTTTCAGTAAAGAAGACCAACAATCCACCTTCTTTTACTGGTTGTCCCACAGAGCAGCATCTGTCATAACGAACTATTGGGAAGATTCAGGGTATCAATTTAAAAAAAAAAAACAAACCAAAAAGAAAACCCTACTGATAAATACACTGGGAAACCATCAGTGGTGCAGTTTCAATGGTTGATTACAGATACCTCTCCTCTTTTTTGTCATCACTTCTGTTTCATAGCAGCCACTCAAAAGAAGTTATTGAAGCTAATGTTCACTTGCAGAAACGTGTAAGAAAACTCTCCAGTGAAAACCTTTAAACATTTGCTTTTTTTCACTTAAAGTCCTCTAAAGCAAATGGACTTTAAGGAGCTCTGAATCTGAAATTACTCTGTCAAATGAGTCTGAATAGAATTTAAAAAAAAACCCAACCAACTCCCACCAGAAAGTAAACCTTGCTGCAATTGTATAAATTAAAACAGTACTGGGGGTGAATCTAAGCAAATATAAATTAATGTGCAAGTAAGCATTCATTTGCTACTCTCAGTGCAGTCCCTCTACCCCTTAGACTGCAGGAGCCTGAGAGACTGAAGGTCAATGTGAGTGAGCAAAGCTGCACTGAGCTCATGTTTTACTTTTTGAGGAACAGTAAAACTCTTAGTTTTTTTTATTAGGCTGCGCAGCTGAGCCCACATAGTTTGGATACATTTGCATATAGTCATGGTGCTCTTTTGAACTGAGTAGGACTTAAACACCAGTGGAGGTAAGGTCAGGCAAGCAGACATCATTCAACATATTTCTTGCTCTGCTGTGTCCCCTTATAAGTCTGAGGAATTATAATGCATCTGAACTGATTGTCTTATATCTATAGAAAGCTTACATGGGTGCGGTGTGTTCATACAAATGAGGTTTCCACTCTAGGCTCAAAGACCCCAAATTTTCAGAGATGGTAACACCTTATGGCTTAGGAATGTTATTTCTAAGCTAAATTTAAAATACTTCAGCCTGGAGTTTTTGACTTTCTGGATATTCCCATGACTATTCATTCAACGTATCTGGAAAAAATCAAAACTGTATAATGTAAGGGGCAGGGTACTAGATGAGCGTTTAAGAGACCTGTGTCCATTTCTGGCTTCATGGCTTGGCATCTGTAAAAAGTCCCTTCCCCATCCCTCCATTTTTTCTGCAAACTTCCAAAGGCTAGGATGTGCCTTCCTGTGTGTATGAGCATATATGATTATAACAGGACTGCTGTTAATGTTTTATTTACTATTATATAAACATGTTTTGGAGTACTCATGAATGATACCAATAGAAAATATGCCTAATAACTGGTGATTGCTGCATACATCACTCCCACATTGAAGTTTAGCAGGAACAAAACTTACAGGCTAGAAGTGGTAAAGAATGACAGTTATCTCAATCAGTTTTCATTTAAAAAAAAAAAAAAAAAAAGTAGCTACTAAACCATTCTTCCAGGAAAAGTATCAAAGAAAATTTTCTCAGGGAGTAAATTCAGGTTCCAGATTTTTTATGAGCCATAGACAAATGCAGTAATTTTTAAAACCAAACCAAACTGTGAATCAGCAATAAACTGGGGTAATCTGTAAACCATTTTATTATCAAAGCAGAAAAATATGGCTAAACAGGTATGGTAATTATGATTTCTTAAAAGCCTTTTTTCTTATTTTTATTAAAGCTAATAAATGAAAATTGATACTGCATGGTAAATGCTCATATGATGAAACTGAACCTGATGTGAACCATACAATTTTTTAGTATTTTCCACATGCAGGTAATACAAAATCTCTCCAGCAGATGTTCTCATTCTCTGCTACCATTACAATGATCCTAAAAGCGCTTAAACCCATAAAAGAACTGCTGGAATTAAATGATTGTTCTTCACTGACAATAAATCCAGAATTCTCAACATAATTAAACTTCTTTTTTATTACTCTTTTTCTTTTTTTAATACAGATGACTCTTGTGGAATATCAAACACAGGTATAAACAAAAATTTAGTAAGCATTTAATGTGCATTTAATTTGCAGATAATGAATTGTAAAAATTTCTGTCACAATATTTGCTAGATGTTGTGACAGTGAAGAGTATTTTGGTAAAGAAAATGCACCCACACAAAAAAAAAAAAACATGTTTCTATCTGTCATGAATTATAGTAATGTCTGAGAATACACTAGAAACTTAATACTCATCTATTCTGCATTACTACCAATATCCATCAAGTTAGAAAAAACTATTTTACTATGCAAAACTCAGTGTCTTAGGAAACAGTACTAGGTCCACACAGGATTAAATGAAGTTGATGAATGCCAATGAAACTTAGAAATAATACAAAAACATGAAACAGTATAGCCATTTTTACAGTTAGGTTTAAATTCTACATCTTAATTGTACTGCTTGTCATTCAAACCCAATTTTGTGCAGTGGGTTTGGAATTTTCTGGTTTCCCATTATTATTATGTTGATGACAGTGTTATTATAAGCACCTTATTGTACAAATAGGCCCTCCTATCCTTTCATCAATCCCTATCTATTTTATTATCCATATTATTTTATTATTATAAATGAAAATCACAAAGCTTCTGACTGCACATACTATTGATAAACTACTTGACAGTGTATGAAATAAATAAACAGAAAATAAATGACCTGAAACCCTAACTAACCTGTCAAGACTTTAGACAAAATATGTAACTCAAAGCTGGGGGATATGGAAACTTTATTGATTGCAGAACTTAGCATCTTCTCAGTTGTGCCCTGGCAACACCTCAGGGCAAGACTAAAGCATCTACTGACATGGCCCTTTATGTGCATGCCCTGGAAAGAAAAGAAAGGGGGACAACCCAGCAGACTAGCACATGACATACTGCTGATGGGTATATGTCTCAGCAAATATACAGAGATACAGTGCAGGAATGAGAAATAGAATCATAGAATCATAGAATCATAGAATCATAGAATAGTTAGGGTTGGAAAGGACCTTAAGGTCATCTAGTTCCAACGGACGCCTCACACTAAACCATGTCACCCAAGGCTCTGTCCAGCCTGGCCTTGAACACTGCCAGGGATGGAGCATTCACAACTTCCTTGGGCAACCTATTCCAGTGCCTCACCGCCCTCACAGTAAAGAACTTCTTCCTTATATCCAATCTAAACTTGTCCTGTTTAAGTTTTAACCTGTTTCCCCTTGCCCTGTCACTACAGTCCCTAATGAAGAGTCCCTCCCCAGCATCCTTATAAAATATAGCCTGCAATTAAGCAGATCTCTTTGGCAGTCTCTCTTTTGGTGATTACAGAGCAGGTATTGAAATCCAAGGCAATAACAAAAATCAGCTCATGAGAGCAAAGTTATAGCAAGTATTTTGTTGACATGCGGAAACTGAAAACAAACAAAAGAAAAAGGACTAAGTTTCTCGGACCTGCAACCACTGGTACTACGTGTCTTCTCATCAACTTTCAAACTTTAAAATTAACAGAAAATGTCAAGACCCATTTTTTGACTGATTCTTCTGCAGTGAAAGTATCTTTGAGCAACTGTAAATCCAACCACTATGTAAAGTCCTGCTCATCTCATTTATGAAGACAATAATAAACTCCATGGTGTCAATAAGAAAAGTTGTTCAAAAGAATAAGTCAGTACTTAAGCCCTTAAATTAGGCACTTCAACACATTTTTTTCTGATACCATCTTAGCTTGATTTTTTCATTCTAAGATTTAGTCTTATTATTCAAATCATTTGGGAAAGCATGTGTATTTAAGGAGCCACAGGTCCCACCACCGAGTGCTGATTTCTGTCTTCCCCAGCTGTAACTGAAAAGGTAAAGATGAACAGTATGCTTCTGTGACCTTGTCTATCAAAATATATATTTGTATTTTCCCATCTAGGATGCCTCCAGAAACTGCGAATGTCAAGGAGAGGAATTACTCTGTCTTCTTAGCTTTGGATGCATGGGACTTCCAAACAAGGAACACACAGATCCTGAGATGGTGGCCTTGTTGTGCATCTCAGCTGTATTTCTTTCTGTCAGTGCAGTCCCAGACAGCTTGCTTGAACATCACAGTGACAGATGAGTCAGACCTCTCTGTGCATCAGGAAGTTTCCTCATGCTCAACACTCTTGAAGACTGAATGATGCAGATAGTTTGTACCAGAGGATTTATCATATTGCAGCACAAAACTATAGCTTTTAAAGGAAAAAATTGCTTCTACCAAAGTGCAGTGCAGGTAGAATTGCTGCCAGCAATATCTCTCCAGTGTCAGAGCCTCTTAGGTCTAAGATCTCAAGCATGAATTCAAACTTGAGCAGCTAGTACAGCAATATTTTAAATCAGAAATGCCTGACTCCTTATTGACTGGAAAGTTTAGGACAGTTAATAAACCAGAATCATAATTTAGACACTCGTAAAGAATGTGAAAACCATATTACTTATAGTTTAAAATACAAATTAATGTAAAACATATATAGCATATTTGCTGTTTGCCTAATATTTATTCAAACCCCTTTTACTCTGCAGCTGAGAATGCTATTTTCTAAGCAACGAAGACAAGTGCAGAATACTGGTGGTGTAGAACAATCAGCATTGTTAAAGGTAACAGGGAGAGCTTTCATCCAAAACATGCTATGTATCTCACAGATGTTGTTGTAGCTCTTAGTGCTGGTAGTGATAAATGATTTACAAAATGAGTGAATGCTGAGAGACAGCCACACATAGAAAAGGGAATATAAGAAGAATTCCATGACAGCAAGAGACAACCGATTTTATGAAGAAAGCAGGTATGACATTTATTTTTCCCCTGTACATCTGTTTTCCTACTGTCTAAACTCTGGGACTTGGTTTTTACTTCCTCAGGGTGTTGTTTCAAGGCAGAGTCTTGTTCACAACAGCAAACCCTTAAATTACTCGTGTCTAGGGTGGGGTTACATAGGTGTGGATGGTGAACAAGAACATATAATGGTGATCTTGCAAAGGTGTCCTGCACTTTTGAAAAATCGGTGTTCCCATTCAAAAGGTAGGATTGAAATCAGAAGGGATCTGTGGTTCATTATGTCTTGCTGTTACTCCATCATAATAGCTAGCATGTTCTCACTTTCTGTCCTTTCACTTTATTTGCTCATGTGTTTTTCACTTTCACATTCTCTGAGTTGTCCTAAAGAGCATCTGTGAAAGGGTGTGCAGGTTTTCCAAACTAATCTGCCTCATATATTGAACTGTGTAAAGAACATTTATAGCTAATTGAAAACATGCATGCACTTCACAGATGAATGCCTGTCACTATCTTTCAATTATGAATCTTGGCTCCTTCTGTTCTTTGACACCTAGTTTTGAAATCACTTTCAAACCCTCTCTGAGAAGCTCAGTAGCACATGTAAGATCTGGAAAATGAAAATATTTTGAGTTTTGACTCTGTATTATGTCAGATTCTAATTATGGGGAAACATAAATATTATTGTCTACTGTGACTATAGCATGGCAAATATTTAATTAGAAAAGGCATAATTGTTTCAGAAACATGAGAATTTTTCAAGAAGAAATCAAAGTATTTACAGTGTCTTGTACCAGGTTCTGATCTAGCCCAGAAAAAAAAAGAGGTTTTAAAGGAAATCACAGACCATTATCAACCCTGTCCTTGGGTTCTGAACCAAGGGGTGCTGAGTGTTATCATGTGACTCACTGACATTGATCCAGGAGTCACTGAAGACATTTTAAACTCACTTCAATATAGATTATAGTCAATCCACTTTATCAGAAGTGGTAGCCTTCAGCAACCATGAGAATATACAGATTCCAAACCCTTCCAAAATTTCTTAACATTCCAGATGGTGGTGTTAAAGTGTTTTTCTTAAAAAAGTACTTATATTTATGAAATTTCAAATAACTATCTGGCAATTTACTAAAGCAAATGTTTTTGAAAGCAATATAAATAAGTGGAGAAATGTAAGTATTCACAAATTTCTTTCTCTTGCACAGGAAGGAAAAAAGACATTTTTATTACTAAAACATTATGCTTTACAATTTTCAGGTCTTAGTTACTTGTTCAAGTTTCAGGTTTTTG
This sequence comes from Neopsephotus bourkii, assembly GCF_033783945.1. Taxonomy (NCBI): domain Eukaryota; kingdom Metazoa; phylum Chordata; class Aves; order Psittaciformes; family Psittacidae; genus Neopsephotus; species Neopsephotus bourkii. Next base: position 989,256 of record NW_026901388.1, read on the forward strand.
AATGAAATTATCTTCCCTTTGGGATTTTATTTCATTTTAGGTAAAAAAGGATAAAAATTTTAAAATTAATTATTATGTAACCATATTAAAAATGCTAGAGATTCCCAAATAATGATTTCCTTTTATGTTTAATTTTTATTTGTATAGAATTCAGGATTCCTATGGGTCACGGAATAAAATAAGTATATTTTAAAATAGTTTTTTAGCTAAGAATAGAAAAGTTAATACAAGTATTAATATTTTTTTCCTATTCATTTTCATAGACTTTATTTCTCAGTTCAACTTTATAATACATTCATAGAAAATATTGCAGGTCATATTATGCCTCCCATGATCATTAACATTGTATTCTGTTTAAAAGAGTATTATATAGGTACCAACCAGTCAGAAAGTGATTTGGCTGGTCACTGGAAGAATAATGCTAGACATCAAAAGAAAATATATTATTTTACACCTATTCATTCTCCCAGAATTTATTCTAGAGCTTAGAATTATTCTATGGCTAAAGTAGTCCAGCTTTGAGTAGCAAAATCATTTAATCCAATTTATTGTTGATCTATTTGATCAGTGAAAGGTATAATGTAACAGCAGACTAAGGTGCTCAATGATTCATGTATTTCCTTTCAGTCCTGAGAAGCTGCAAATAGGAGTATGATTTTTCTGTGCAATTTCTAACTGCAAGTATAGACTTGTATGCAAATTGTGATGTTTTATCATAATTGGCACTTACTGTTCTTCTAACACTTGTTTTGAAGCTAAGAAATGACTGAAGTTTTTACCCATACACTCATTTCCCTCCAGTAGTAGTAAGGGTGTGTCGTGGTTTAACCCACAGCCAGACAGCTTCTTACCCACTCCCCCCCTTCTTGCGCTCCCCCTACTCCTGGGGGAACGGAGAGGAGAATCAAAAAGAAATGCAACTCCCACGGGTTGAGATAAGAACAGTTTAGTAACTAAGGTATAACACAAATCACTACTGCTACCACCAATAATAGTAATGATAAAGGAAATAACAAGGGAAGAGAATACAACACCTCATCACCAGCCGACCGATAACTCGCCCCCCCCAGCCTGACCAAGCACCGACCGATACCTCCTCCAACCCTGCCGTCCACCTAGTCCTTCCGGCTAACTCCCAGTTACCTCCTGGGCATGACGTGCTGTGGTATGGAATACCTCTTTGGTCAGTTTGGGTCAGGTGTCCTGTCTCTGCTTCCTCCCGGCTCCCCTCCTCCCTGGCAGAGCATGAGGCCCACAAAGTCCTTGGCCAAACCAAAACATCAGTGTTTTTCAGCTCTGTTCCCAGCTGAAAGTCAAAACACAGCACTGCACCAGCTACCAAGAAAGAGAAAAATGACTGCCACTGCTAAACCCAGGACATTATCCACCCCTTATTCCATACCATTCACGTCATGCTCAGATCCCACATTTTCAATATACCATCACTCTTATCTAAGTGCACTCTCATCGTAGTGCATGGACCAGTCCCTATAAAGCTGCTGAGTCCATCTGGTCCATGATGCCAGGCTCCATCTCTTGTAACAGTCTTCCAGAGCAGGAGAGGCTGTGTGCAGTGTTCACACACATGAATAACCTGGGCAATAGTGTCCATTGCTAAGTCCACCCCTCGATCATGAGTCCATCTCTATGTTGCATCTCTGCTCTGTTGGCCTTAAGGGTCATGGGCCCACCAGGCTCAAAATAATTCACTGTCCTTCCATCTCCAATGCTTCCAAAGCACTGGAGGGGCCCAGTGGACTAGATACTTGCCCATACTGTCCCACATGCCCTGCCACTCATGACTGTCCAGCCTTGGGGAAAACCTCTTGGTCCTCCCATATTGTTGTCTAACCCCAGACAAGACCCAAACCTGACTCTGCTTAACTTTTGGGATCAGACAAAATGGTGGTGGGTAAAACACACTCTGTGTGTGTGCCAACATGCTGATCCCCATCACAATCAGCAGGCAGGTCCCAAGGATACCCAAAGGCCATCCAAAACCTTCAGAACTCTCAAACGATGCTGCTGTACTTGTCACTGGGGCTGGTGTAGCTGCTGTGCTTGCCGGCTCTCCCACCACCAGCTTCTCTTTTCCTGAGTCCAGATCTTCCTCCTCTGCCTTGCTGGGAAATGCTGCGGGGTCTCCTGCGTCCTCCTGGGGCTCGGCGGGCGGCTTCCGGGGAATGCTCTCGGCCATCGCGGGGCTGGGCTCGGCCGCGGGGCTCGGCTCCTCTGCGGCAGCCGCCTCCTCCCGCTCCTCGACCGCCCCGACCTCCTCCACCGGCAGCCGTCCCTGCCGGCCTCCGGCCCCGCTCCCGCCCATTGGTGCCCGGGGCCGCTCTCCCGGGGCCGCCCCCCCTCGGCTTCCCAGAGCCTCACGCAGACGGAGGCGAGGGCGAGGGCCAGGACGGTGAGGAGCAGCCGGACGGCCAGGGACCAGTCCACGGCCATGTCCGTCCCGCCCTGCTGCTGGAGCCCGCCCGTATTACAAGTCATTGCCATAAAGTACAGTGAGACAAGAACCTTAGCCCAAGCCCCACACTTGATAAACACTAACACAGCAAATACCGGCTCTAAGTAAGTTACAACATTCTGAAGCTGTGAGATCAAGAGGAACAACTCTGAGAGCCAATAAATCAGCATTGTGACAGTCAGATCTGTCGTTATCTCAACCCCTCGTGCCCCACGTTGGGCGCCAAAAAGAACTGTCGTGGTTTAACCCACAGCCAGACAGCTTCTTACCCACTCCCCCCCTTCTTGCGCTCCCCCTACTCCTGGGGGAACGGAGAGGAGAATCAAAAAGAAATGCAACTCTCACGGGTTGAGATAAGAACAGTTTAGTAACTAAGGTATAACACAAATCACTACTGCTACCACCAATAATAGTAATGATAAAGGAAATAACAAGGGAAGAGAATACAACACCTCATCACCAGCCGACCGATAACTCGCCCCCCCCCAGCCTGACCAAGCACCGACCGATACCTCCTCCAACCCTGCCGTCCACCTAGTCCTTCCGGCTAACTCCCAGTTACCTCCTGGGCATGACGTGCTGTGGTATGGAATACCTCTTTGGTCAGTTTGGGTCAGGTGTCCTGTCTCTGCTTCCTCCCGGCTCCCCTCCTCCCTGGCAGAGCATGAGGCCCACAAAGTCCTTGGCCAAACCAAAACATCAGTGTTTTTCAGCTCTGTTCCCAGCTGAAAGTCAAAACACAGCCCTGCACCAGCTACCAAGAAAGAGAAAAATGACTGCCGCTGCTAAACCCAGGACAGGGTGGTAAAAGAAGGAAAGGCTTCAGCATTCTGGTTTTGGCCCATTACGTGGTAGATAGCCTGGTCCAATTCTCTCTCCTATCTTGGCCTGCTGCAAGAAGGGTCATGTCTTGAAATGTAAAAGATATCTTCTTAGGAAAACATCATGAAGTCAGCTGGGAAGAGTAATCAGTATCCACGTCTGCTCTTTCTCTTCCTTACTATGAAATCACATTTTTAGCTTTGTATCACACAAAACTTAGAGTTTTGTCAGATTTTCTACATCTGGGATACATTTAACTCTTTCCTTCCACAATGGTGGTACAAAGTCCATCTCACAACAGTAATTGTTTATGATAATTTAAAGAGAATAGGTAACAATTGAGTGAAAACTTTATGACCTCTGTGAAGGATGAAGTATTTCTATGCAGAAAGCTATGGGGTGGGGAGGGCTGTTTGCATATTTTCCTACGGACTATGATGCAAAATTGCAAATATCAATAAGCATAAAAAAAATGTGATTCACAGTCTAATATATGTTTTCCGTAGTCTGAGTCTCATGTTATTCCCCCCATGGAAGCAAGCTCAGTTGCATTTTCCTTTGCAAAGGTGGTTTTCTTCACACTATCTGCTTAGCTGTACTTAGTCTTCAGCTGAATTACTTGATTTACTTGCTTATGTGATACTTCTAGCCACAAGTATTCATTCTTCACTTCCTTTTGGGAATACAATGAAAGACCCATATTCCTCTTTTATCTAGATTGCCCAGTTGCACCTCTGTAAAGTTTATCTATCTAGAAGCTTTAGTATATTACAGTACACAAAAATTGTACACAAACATTTATGAAGAACATATTCAGCAAATGTGCACACAGTGGATATGACACAATCCCACTCTTCCTAAAGAAGCAAAATATAGCCATCAGTAAATCTAAATCTGATGCCTGTGCATACAAATCTGGACCCTTTTTCTATTTTCCTAGCAATGGATTGATGTAAAAAAACAGAAGAAATAGAAGTCATTGCCTTTCCAGTCTGTCAGGTCAACGATCCAAAAATAAAGAAGCATTCATGCCAGAAATTAGAATAGATTAGAGAGATGTTTCTTCTCTCTTCAGTGTATGTAGAAAAATAGTCAGTTATGGAGACCTGTGTATGGATTTGGTTTCTTGTTTTGTCTTTTTTCCAATGATAAATCAATTTTTTTCATAATATTTATACAGTGCAGTTTTAAAGAGTATATTGAAGTATGTGGGATGTATACAACTTTAAATAGTTTACCAACTTTATAAGTACATTTTTTACATATAATTATTTTAATTATTTGCTGCAAAGCAGATCTTGTACTTGCACATCATATTTCTTTGAGTATAGATAAGGATAGATAATGATAAGCAAATGAAATTAAAGAGGAAAACTCTCAGGTAAGATAAGACTACCTTTCATTAAGTTTAACTGTGGCTGTCATCCTGCTATTCAGTAACAGATCTGGGACACTGAAAGTCGATGCATAATAGAAATCAGTACAGTGAAGGCTGTTATTTTCTTGGTATAAATTGCAATATTTACAAAAGTGCTTGAGTACATCCATATCAGACAAACACAGAGAAGTTCTTGTTGGGAATTTTAATTAAAGTATTAATGATAACTCTCCAAGAAAACAGAATTACATATATAAAATTACTTAAACAAAAAAAAACTTTTCAAGCTTTTGCTATAAATCCACCAAAATATATCCAGTTCAGTGTTATCCTTCTTCTAGCTTCCTCCAGAGCTACAACTCTACTTGTGTGCTGCAAAAGACAACTGACAAAACTGTTTATACAAACACAGTCTATAGGCCTTGTGTGATAGTATCTTTCCACATTTAAACAAAATCACACATGGTCTTTTAATCAATAACAACAAATATTAACTGAAATATTTTGCTATATTTAACTCTGTTAACTTTTAGCAGTCTATTTAACCTCAAGGAGATCATACTTTTATGTTAGAAGTGTCTTTTTTTGTAAAAAGAATATTTGCATATTCCCTTTCCTGATATGTATCTTAATTAGACATTGCTAGTTTGTTTTTAATTCATATAGACTCTGCGTAAGTAATGTGAGAGATCCAACATAAAGAGCACAGAAGGCCAAAATTAGTTTGATTTAAAAGAAATAAGTACCTTTCCCAAGTTAACTAGCAAGTCAAATTGTTTGAAAGATCTTTACTGGTTTGAAATACATATCGCTTAGTCAATAAAGAGCACTTTTATTGTGTTATATGAAGTAACGTTTAGGGAATATCAGTTTTGTTTGATTTTTCTAAACAGGGAGTGTAAATATGTGTGTATATGTAAGTGTGTGTGCACACACTGTTTAATTTTTAGCAGTATTTAACTCATACTCTAACGGAGTTGTACTGTTTGGACTTGTGATGTTGCAGGGGCAAGAAAGGTATGATTAATCTCCCAACTTGTTTCATTCTTTCAACTTTTAATTTCTGAGTCAACAAGATTGTCTGATTAGGCTACATGTAAAACAAATATAATCAACATGGGATTTTTTTATTTTTTTTTTAATTAATGAAGTTTCTATTGGAAAGCACATAAGCAAAACCACTAAATTAAACTAAAAAGAGAGGTGTTGAGCCTTTTAATAACAAGCATGGGTATAGACACAATAACGAAGAAAACAAATTTCAGTGATAATTATTCCTTTTGATTTTATTCAGATTTACCAGACTGCTGACTGGAACCCTTCTTAGATTCTGGGTTTCAGAGGTGCTCTGTTTTGTGTGGTGTTTGCTGCATTGGATGGACAAATTTTCTCATCATGATTTAATTTGTCATGTGCTGATTACTAAAACCAAGGAATAGAACAGTCTTGAGGACACTTACATATAACCATTTCGGTAATGAAAAGAGGTTCTTTATACTCCCAGTGTCCTGTCCTTTTAAGTCTCAAATATGAAATGAATAACCAAAAGTAGTGACAGATGGAGTCCACACATTGGTGAATATTAAACTCAATGGAAATACAATTACAGTTTCCTGCTAGACAAAAACTGATTTGTTCATTCTGTGTTTGGGCTTTGAAAATTTAAAAAACTTAACACCAAGGAACCACAGAATATATGCTTAAACGCAAGGAGTGTTATAGAAGTAAGGAAAAGTGGAGGGAAAAATTAGAGCATGGAAGATTTTTTGTCAGTACAGTTTTATGTGTGAGAAACACAGTGATCATTATGTCAAAAATGTATAATAGAATCATAGAATGGTTAGGGTTGGAAAGGACCTTTAGATAATTTTGTTACACCCCCATGGACAGATCAAGCTGCTATAAAATAATGTTGATGACATAGCTTGGCTGTTGTAGAACATTTATTACCTGATTCCCAAGACTATTGTGGTAGATCCACTAGCATCTTGAAATTATTTTTTCCAATTTCAGATAAAATTAAGACGAAAAAATATGAGGTGGGAATAATAAATATATGTTATCATAGCACAGATGCAGTAAACAATTGTGAGTCTGAGATTCATCTCAAAATTGTACAATGCATTAGAAATTAATTGTATTTAATAGATTTTATCATGCTTTTAATGTTTCAGAATGTTTCTGAGTAACTTTTAATACTAAAGATAACTAATATTATTCCATATACATGTGTGTGGACATAAATATTTATATATATTCATAAGAGTAAAATCTCCTTTATGAACTTGGGCTGCTGACCATAAACTGGACTGACAACTGTAAATGGAAGATATGGTCTAATCAGTTATAAATTCACTTAGATTAATATACAACTTCTAAAATGATGGAATAATTCCACAGTATAGAAAATATTTTTCATATACTTTTGAAATAGTTTTAATAGAAAATTACTACAACAGTCTATTAAACCTTTAATATTTAATATTTGATTTTTATAACTGTATGAAAAATTGAGTTTTTACATCAGTGCTGTGATGTAAGCAAAGCCAATGTCAACATTGTTCTACTTCAAATTTTGTTTGGGTTCCCTATATTCACTATTTATTCCTCTTTAATTGTTGTTATTTTAATTCTTGAAGAAAATCCCAGACTTTAGTGAATTTTGTGATAAGACTTTTCATACCTGTCCTTAACCAGTTCATTGAAATGACTGAAGAAAGGATATGAATTTAAATTTGAAGCTTCTATCTATCTCCTCATTAGATTCTTATGTTTAGGTATAGTAGACAATATACCTATAAGAATCATCCTGTTGGCAGTCATTGCTTACAGTAAAATACCCCCAGATTCACTGACACGGAGTAAGAGAGAACTGCAACACTCAACCACAAAGTCTCCAAAAGTGAGTGTTTTCAGCAAGAATCTATAAGGTTCCTTCCAGACACTTATATCAGTAGGTTTAGTAGCCAAAAAAGAAAAAGATAGCTATCATGCCAATGCTATAAATGTAATTTCCCAACTGCTCGTGATTTCCCTCAAGTAATCTCAGGTAAGATTTCTGTTGCAGATCACCAAACTCCAGTCTTGATCTTCAGCTTAACAGAAGATACGCAATATGTTAGGAGCATAATCTTATCATGGAAAAAGCTTTATACCCTCTGGTATATGTGAATTTGCCTAAATTCAAAAGCGCATACAACCAGGAAGGTGGGATCACTAGTGATGAACCACTACTGACACTGATAACTACTTGCTCTTCTCACTCTTGCAGAAATACCGTAATTAGAATTGCCTCAGCATAAGAACACACTGAAACCAACCAGAATTCATTTACAGTTACCTAAGAATGGTATAGGGGAAAAAAGGCAAAATATTTGAAAATCTAGTTATGAGCATTTCACCAATACTTATCAAGACATTTGGTGCCATGACGCTACCAAATCTGTGTGCAAGCAAAGACTGGGTTGGAATTTCAAACATTTGCTTTTGGAAAAGCACTTTCACGTGTCTGAGACAATTTTGAAGACTATGCCAAAATTTTTAGGTGATCATTTTTGAAGCCTGGATTATAACCAACATATGAAAGCAGGGTATGTAATTATTATTTGTCTATATGTCACTAGAAACCCTGAAGTTTAGATAAAGTACCTAAAAGAGCAAGCTCAGTCATAGCTACATAAGCCTGATAAGCAGATATAGGTAGCTGTTTACTGGGAATCTCAATGCTGTCAAACTTAAACTCCTACCAAACCATACAGTTTAAAGTTAATTTTGATGTATCTGCATGATCCATGTCATAGCACATAATACAAATAACCTTGAGCTACTGTTGTTATTTCCACTAATACTATATGGATGCTAATTCATAGCTTCTTATAAAGGTCAAAAAGAAATAGAAAAAAATTGCAACTGTCATGATCACTTCAATAAGCAGAAGAGAAAAATTTGTTCCATTGAAAACTTTTCTCAAATTTTAAATGAAGTCATAGTTTATTATAAGAAATAAAACCAAAATAATTATGCTGAGTTTTAATTGTTATTTTACTTATTTGTTATGCATTTTTTTCTTTCTTCTTTGCTTAGAGTATAAAATCCTGAAATGGCAGTATATAAAATAAGTATGGATGCGCACAGTGATGTTGTGTAACTGAAAAAAACAAAAGTTTCCATAGCTAATGTTCCTAAGCTTCCCATAGCGTAATTTCAGTTTCATAAAAGGAAGATTTTGTTTACTAAGTTTGCTTTGACATTTGAGTTCAGTTATTGCCATGGCAGAAGACAAACCGATTAGGTCATATGTATCATCTAAATGGAATTCCGAGTAATGTCATCATTCAGTGGGTCATTGAGAACAGAAAAGTGATTGTACCCCATCAAACCAGGCTCTATAATCAAGTAAATAATACTTGGAATGTATCATTAGACTGTGCAGATAAGAATTCTGATTGGCTGATATTCAGATAAAGAGCATGGGCTTTAAATTTGAAAAGGGTGCTTAAGAAGGAAAAAAAAAAAAAAAGCCAACACAAAGGAAGGGGAGAAAAACAACTCTGAAGTAAATCCAAATTTGCAGCCAAACTTATTCACAATAGACTGATTTGAGATCAGCTTTAAATATTCTGTGATACATTCAATATACCATTATTTTCAGTGATTAATTAATTTCATTTATAAGCATTATATTTGGCTTAATCCGATGGAGATAGTGCACTGCGTAACTTTCACATATGTTTAAAAAATAAAATAAAACCAAACACAAACACAAAAAATTGAAAACAAAACACAACAAAACCTTCCCCAAAAAACAATCTCTCAAACCTCCTCCCCAGATTTTGTGCAAACTTTGAGTGGTTTTCTCCTCAGCTAATTGAATTACATACATAACGCTTACATTTATGACTATTCCACATACTAAATATTTCACCATGTCAATAACACACCTCAGCAGATGTTGACTATTGTTTCTATAGTGGATTACTTATTTTCTGACGTAGACATTTTCAGGATATGACTACAGTTCAAGAGGAACTGTAGGGCTCTACCCAGGCTATCTTTAGTTAGGAACTATCCAAATAAGCTTTAAGCAAACCTGTACAGAAATATTTAGCTTTAGCTTCCTGAAGTACTTGACATTCTATCGACCCTGAAGGGCTCAAGTTAGTCCAAACTGTAAAAAGCACTTTAAAATGTATACCAGCACTAGAGATGTGTTGAATCTGTTGCATATTAAGTTAGCTTTTGTCAGCAGAACATTACAGGGATTTAAACCTGTGTTAACAAATTACCTTAATTCAGAATGCTAACTTGACCTGAATCTCCTGAGTTATAAAATTCAGCATGATCAAAAAAAGAGAGTGACAGTCTAGGTTAGACTCTTTTAGAACTGTAATGTCCTCACTTTTACAACAACTGGCAACAGTTTTAAAAAACTGGAGAATGTCTTTTTATTAAATGGAATATGAAGTAGTCTTGAGAATAATACTGTATTTAACCTCTATCCTTTAAAGCACATATATCCACACATGTATGTGTATCTTGCCTTAGGCTAGTGTCAAAGAAGAGAGAGAGAGCTCAGTTCTGTAAGGTACTGAGTAGTGTGGCTGCGATCCAGCAAAGCACTCAAATATGAGTTTAAATTTAAGTACATCGACAAGCCACTAACTTCAGTGGGATTATGCCGAAAGATAAACTAAACTTAAATGCTTTGCTGGATCACAGCCACAATTCTTAGCGCCAAGTGAATGCAAATCCAACCTGAGAGGAGCATTTTTCTCTCTCTGTTTCCAGACAGAGCTCACAAAATACAAAGCTCCTTTCAGGAAAGGGACTTCATGTGATAGCCAGACTGAATAGGTTCAGAGAGTTGGGGTGAGCTATAAATCTTAGGATGTTTGTGTTCCAACAAGCAAACAATGGTCTTTGACTTTCCCAGGTTCAGATATTAATTTATTCATTTAACATAATAACTGAGTCTGGACAGGCGTATACATAAAGCAGAAGAAACCAAGTGATAGAGTGATAAGCAAACAGTGTTTCCTATTTTCCTTTGCCAAATTTTTCTTTTGATTTTAGCTGTGTCTTCTGTTACTTCTGTAATTGAAGAGAACGAGAAGTCTGTAAGTTTAATAGTGTATGAATAACCTTACAGAATACATGTCAATAGAAATGAGACAATACAGTCTATATAATTAGATATAAATTACATTCTTGTAGGTCTGCTGCTGTTCCACCTGAAAACAGGAAAGTGAGCTTATGAAACAATATTTCTAAAAGCAAAAGCAAGCCTGTGCTTTTCAGCATTACATATTAAGATTACTAACTTTGTCATTTGGTATGCAAGTTTTGAACTTTCCTTGGCTCCTACTAGTGTAGAGGACCTGGTTAGAGAGCTGGAAACTGCTAAAGGAAGACAAAGTATTTACCAGGGTGATGATGTGACTTGAACAAATATGCAACGGTTTTCTATGCCCTGGACACCTTGACTGCCAAAATGAAAACTAAGCCACAGCAAGCTTCCTATAAAAAAGAAAAAGAGAAAATGTCCCCTAAAATAGCATTAAACCACCTAGGACTGCCTCAGCAAACTTGGCCACATGGGGATTTCTTGAAGGCCTGTATCTTATTTAAAAATAATACGCAATACACACAATAGGGCTCCATATTTCAAGGGAAATAATTAACGACAGCATTTCACTTTCTAGGTAACATCTGTCATTGAAGCAATGGGCAGCTCTGGCAAAAGTCTGCCACGTTGCACCCTGCAGTACAGTCAAATCAAACTGATAAAGAATTCTATCAGAGGTTAGTGAACATGAAACACTTTGAATTACAAAGTGCCCAAGCAGCTCAGCATGTGTACTTCCCCCCCCTCCCCCGATTTATCTTGTTCCCACAATCCAACTGCTCACCTTTTCATCATATCCACCAATCTCTTCCTTGTTGAGAAACAATTGTACCCTAGGAATCTCTTGAACTCATTTGTACTCTTTCTTTTATTCTCGTTTGCTTGAACCTTGTCCTATGGCTTTATTATCTTTCATATGAGCTCCAATTTTCTATTTACTCCTAGATCATTATTGCTATAAAATGTTCTCTAGATTCAAAATCTGTCACAAACATGCATCAGTTCCTTTCATAAACTGAAAAAAATCGATTTTTAAATCACCTCTTGAAATTTGAAGAATGTTCTGTAGTCATGCAGGTGTATTGTATGTTTTCATCAAATATTCATAATAGTATTTTAAAGCAGAATGTGTTTCCTCAACTATATTCTCATAGATCTACTTTTCTAACTGCATAATCAGGTCAGTTAAAACCATCAATAGTGAACTGCCTGATATCCAGTTCCCACCATGCACAGATTTTTATTCTTCAACTTATGAAAGAAATAGAAGAGAGGCTATTAGTTGTACACAATACAGGAACTCATTACCTTGTCTTATAAAATGCAATTGCAGAATAAACCATGTTCTAAATATTATTCTTTTTTTCAAAAAATTATTTTGACTGAAAATTTCATTTGGCCCTGATATGTGGAAATTTTTCAATCTGTAGTTTATTGATTCCTATCTAACTCAGATCAAGAGACACTTGCACTTTTCAAAATCCAGTATCTCTTTCACAGCAAATGTAAAATGACTGCAGTGACAATAACAGCTCATTTCCTGGGAGGCATGTCTTCATCTGAAATCCATCATCAGAAAATACACTGTTCGGAACTTACTCAAAGAGACTTAGAATTAAATACATTCAGAAAGACTATTTTCTTCTGGGGTTAGGCTTAGATCTGAATTAAGACATTTTGGTGAAGTTCCATTTTTTTACTATTGGAATGCACTGCTAAGGCCAAAGCAGATAATACTACTTAGGTTGATTTCAAGCTCTCTTTCCAAGCTCTTGGGTTGTTTTCAAATTGATGTTAGCCGAAGTTCTCAACACTTAAATGAAGTCCTTTGTGAAGTCAGACTGTTCACAATAGCAGCACACAAATGAGCTCTTGATTTTGAACCTGTACGATCACATGGGCAAGCTAGCTCAAACTAAGTGCTCATTAATGCTAGTCAGAAGTCTCCAGCTGTGAATAGGCATGAAGTTAAGATCAAAATGAAAGTTAAAGGCTGGGTTTACACTTCAGTAGAAAAAGAGGCACTCAGATTAATGTTTGGGTTTTTTTTTTTCTGTTTGTCTCTTAGAGTCGCAAGAGAAATGAACAAAATGGATCTCACACAGAGAAGGAAAGCATGGTTAGACAGAGAAAAGCAGTTTTCCTCTATTTTATTGGTATATGAATCTGTTTGCTGCAGGCTTCTATCTGTGTCAGCCTCATGGGGTTAGGGATCTGTTACTGCAGTGTAAATTCTCCAGCCCCCGGAACACAACTAAAATAAAACTCAAGTGTTCAAGTAAATTTGCAAATTTCAATCATTCTGAGAGGTGGTGGAGATATTTTAAGTTCTGTTGTTTGGAATTAGTGACTAAACATGAGCACAACTGAGCCTTCTTTTTGTAGGGTTGTTGGTTTTTTTTTTTTTTGTTTTTAATTGGGAAATAGGAACTTACGTGGTTAATAAAATATGTTATGTATGTGGTCATTTAACTGCAATTACCTCATATTAAAATCTGAAAGTGAGTGAAAATACAGTCATTGGCTATGACATAAAAAAAGAGTTAATCCCTCCTCTGGATGCAGCTCAGTGAGATGACACTGATGCTTCCAAGTGTGGAGGTGTCTCCCTCTTCTTTCTCACCCAGTCTTTCTTCTCTCTTCTCCAACTTCTTATTTCCCACTTCATAACTGCTCTTGCCTCTGTGCAGCAATTCCACTTCTTTTGAGTCTGCTCTGACATGTCTGGTTTTGAAGGCAAATGCACATGGAGCCTGTGAAAGTAAGGGGTCAATAAGCCCATTAGACTTGCCATAACAACACAAAATTACTTTCAGCTCTTGTATTACTGTATCGGCTTGAGGTTGGGAAGGGTTGTATGGGAAGAAATGTACAAGCAGCAGAGGCAGGCAAATAGGATATTGCTGTCTCCCTTTTGAAGGTAGCAAGTTATTAAGCCATCTGTTTCTTGTATAACTGTGCTACTGGGATATGACAGTCTGGGAAATACAACAGGGAAATATGGTGTGGCAGTGCCACATACAGATCTACCTTAAGGTCTAACTTTATGCACCTACCTTAAGAACCTGAAAATGGACCTTTGCCTCTAAATATTAGAACAGGTTTCTCAAAGAATGAATCAACACTCAGCAAAGGATCCAAGAGCCTGCCAATTTATAATTCAGATGTCCAAAGTTAAATGGGTTTAATACATGAATATTCACTGTAGCACAGCTGTGAGGGTCCAACGCAGAAAAAGGAACCATGTTTTGTAGTCTATGATTAAGCTGAAGGGATTATTTTTGACCTTGCAGAACAGACAACTGCAGAGGTAGGAATTTCTTACAGAGAATATTATGCCAGCAACCAATATACTTTTGCTGAGAGATAAACTCCTTTGCTACAGACAAAACATGATACAGCCGGATGTCCATCTGTAATCTGTGACAGTATAGGATTTTAATGGAGCTTTGCTGACACAAAACTTGAATTAATGTCATATGAATCAGTCCTGTAATGAAAATGAGGGTCAACTTATACTAACACATTTTCTTATATTATTCTCTACCTTCTCAGAATAACAAATTATTAGCTTTTCTGAACAGTTATTTGCATTAAGAAACCAAGTTCAAAATCCTGTCTGTGTTGATACATAGATAATTGGCTTGTTAGGCTAAAACTAATTCTGAATCTATTACTTTATACTGATTTCTTTTCTTCCTTGGTAGGTGTATCACATCACTCTAGACCACAATTAATACAATTTCCTAGTATGTGTCTTCGTTTCTGTTTTTATGTAATCACCCACCTTTCATTTGCATGCACATGGGATGAGCTCATGACAATTTCTTTGACTTCAACTCACCCTCTTAAAAACTCTTAACATTTTTGCTTCTCTGATTTAATTGTGAAGTACATCAAAATCACTTCTTTCTTCTGTAGCCAAAAGAGGTCCTTTCTACTCCTTTCAGCTTTGTTGGTGCAACTTTTGGGTAGAGCTACTTGAGCTGCCTCTCAGCAAGGGCTTTTGAATTCTGTTTTGTGCACACTTTGGTTTCTTTTGTGTGCACTATGTGTCATTATGTGTCAGAGCATTATGTGTCACTGTGCATTATGTGTCAGAGCAGTCTTTACGCTTTTCCACCTTCCTTGCACTTGCTGTCTAAGGCCCAGTAGCACTGCTATTGTAAATGTTACATCTTGAAATTTTATCTACAAATACAAGTCATTCTGGTATATGTTTTGATATTGCATAATCTAAGGGTACATTTGAATTAGTTCCAATTTGGAAATAGACTGGCATTCATTCTACCTCTTAAATAGTAAATAGAGGCATTTCTTTGTAAATAAAAGCTTAGATATTTATGGTTTGAGGGTACACAGAAGTTGATTTCTAGCTTGATCTAAAACCTGTTGAATCAATGAAAAGACTTCCACTGGCAGCAGCTAGGTTTGTACCATGCCTCTTATGCAGTATCTGTCCTCCAGTAATGACAGATGCCTTGTCCTGTGACTTTCTTAGCAAACGAAACAGCATCTTAATAGCTGATACAGGATGCATATCTGCTAATTCAGAACTGAAAAATAACACTTCAGTAGAAGATGAAAGTGTATTTCTAAAAGGAAGAGTAAAATTATGTTTCTTTACAACTAGTTTATCATTGTTTGCAGTTTCCAGTCTACAACAGAAGAAATAACAATAAATATTTAGCAAAAGAAAGTGAATCTGCATTTAGACTATTTTAATAAACATGTAAAGGAAAATCAACATAGATCACTTGGTTCTGTCTAACTCTTTTTTATCTTCCATCTGCCTGTCTTTGATGGATGTTGTTCATACTCTTTAGTTTACAGTGACAAACAGGCTTTTTAATTTTTCTATCTTCCTTTTCTCTCGTGCCAAGCTATGATGGGTGGTGTGACTAAAAAGATTCATCAGTAAATTCTAAATTCTGAATACAAAATAAATTAGTAATATAAGGAACAGATTTGCATTCTCTGACAGCTTTGCAACTGCATCTGCTGCTTTCCCGTTTTTTCTGTTTACTTGTTTAATTTTGATAATAATACAAACTCAGCATAGAAGTACCTTGGCTTTTTTAAAAAACACAAAAATGTACAGTATTGTCCTAATATTCTTTTTTGTTTTTATTTGAGTTGCAGAGTTTGGATTTTCTATTGAAGCAGCAGCAGCTGAAAGATAGGCAACAGTCTCAGGATCAAGAATTCAATTCCAAACTAACTAACTTTCACTCTCTAAACAACATTTTTCAAACATTACGATACTGATTTGCCAGGTAATAAGTATTTCCTAAAGGTTAACCATTTGTAACACATGAATCATGTACATGTGGTGATGAATATCCAATAAGAAGTCTGAGGGCAATCGACAGAGACTTCAGGGTCCTGGGAAAAATGCTTAAGGGATCAGGAGCACTCTCTTCTATCCTTCCAGTTACATGGAATGATGGGGAAAGAAAAAAGAAGAACCAGCAAATCAATACCTGGCTCCAAGCCTGTTATCACTGACAGAATTTAGGTGGTTTTGATCATGGGTGGGTTTACACAACACTAAGCCTGCTGGCAAGAGGTTGGGTATAGCTTTTTCAAAGCAGGAAAAGAATCTTTGCACAGAAGTTAGCAGGGTTCATCAAAAGAGCTTTAAACTAGATTTGAAGGGGAAAAGGGATAAAACCAGGGTTGCTACAGATAAGCCTGAGGGCAGCACACCAAAGTTTGAGGGATGGTATACTATCAAGGTCCTTCAGTCTGTCACCTCAGTAGAAGCTGGTGATGGTGATCCATGCAGCACAAAGACGAAAGGATTATTGATATTTAGAAACTATAGAAGCACCTGAGGATGGGCCAGGGAGGTTTCTTCCCTCAAAAAGGCGATAAGATCAATAGCCCAACTGAACTGGATCTACGCCAATGAATGCATCATGAGCAATAAACAGGAGGAAAACTGTGACATAGCTGCCATCAGAGAAACTTGGTGAAATGACTCACAAAACTGGAGTGCTTCAAGGCATGGCTATAAACTCTTCAGAAGGGATAGGTAAGGAAGCAGAGGCAGTAGGATAGCTCTATATGTTAAGGAGTGTTTTGATTGTCTAGGGTTTAACGATGGTGAGATTATAGGTTTGAGTGTTTATGGGTAAGAATCAGGGCAAGGCCAACAAGGCAGATATTTTCACATTGTAAAGAGGCAGATAAAATATTCTATGAGCAGCTGGGAAAAATCTTACAATCACCCTTGTTCTCATGGGTGACTTCAACTTGCCAGATGTCTGCTGGAAATACAATACAGTAGAGAGGAAAAAGTTTAGGAGATTACCAGAATGGGTAGAAGATAACTTCCTGACACAGCTGGTGAGTGATCCAGCTGGGGAAGTCACCCCACTGGACCTGTTGTTTGTGAACAGGGAAGGACTTCTGGGTGATGTGGTGGTTTGGCGGACGTCTTGGGAATAATGAACGTGTAATGATAGCTCAGGTACTTAATGACTTTTTTGCCTCAGACTTTAATAGTAAAACCAGTTGTTCTGTGAATATCTAGCCTCCTAGCTGGAAGACAGCGATGGGAAGCACAATGAAACCTTCATAATCCCAGAGGAAATGGTCAGTGACCTGATACACCATGTAGACACACAGAAGTCCATGGGGCCAGATGGGATCCTCTCAAGGGTAAAGAGGTATCTGGTGGAATTGTTCACCAAAACACTTTCAATCATTTATCAGGTGTCCTGGCCAAATGGGTATGTCCCAGTGACTGGAAGTTAGGCAAATGTGACTACAAACTACAGGAAGGGCCAGAAGGAGGATCCAGGGAACTACAGACCTATCCTATCTGTCTGACCTTGATTCTGGGGAAGGTTATGGAGCAGATCATCATGAGTGCCATCACACATCATGTATGGGACAATCAGGTGATGAGGCCTTGTCAGCATGGTCTTGTGAAAAGCAAGTTCTGTTTGGCTAACCTGATCTCATATGACACGATGACCTGATTAGTGGGTGAAGGAAAGGCTGTGGATGTTTTCTACACAGACTCTAGTAAAGGCTTTGACACCATTTCCCAGAGCATTCATCTGCAGAAAACTGGCTGCTCATGGCTCTGGCTGGTGTAAAAAACTGGATGGCTGAGCCCGAAGTGGTGGTGAATGGAGTTAAATCCAGTCGGCACCTGATCACAAGTGGTGCTCCAAGAGGCTCAGTACTGGGGCTAATTCTGTATAATATCTATCAGTGATCTGGACCAGGAGATCAAGTGCACCCTCAGTAACTTTGCAGATGACACCAAGTTGAGAGGGAGTGTTGATATGTGGGAGAGTAGGAAGGCTCTGCAGAGGAACATGGACTGGACACACTGAATTGATGAGCTAAGGACAATTGTATGATGTTCAACAAGGCTTAATGCCAGGTCCTGCACTTGGGCAACAGCAACCACATTCACTGCTACAGGCGTGGAGAAGAGTGGCTGGGAAACTGCTCAGCAGAAAAGGACCCGGAGGTGGGGTTTGACAAACAGCTGAACATGGGCTAGCAATGTGCCCAGGCAGCCCAAAAGGCCAACATCATATCATCCTGGCTTGTATCAGAACTAATGTGCCCAGCTGAAGTAGAGTAGTTTTTGTCCCCTGTACCTGGCACTGATGAAGCCAAACCTTGAATCCTGTGCTCAGTTTTGGGCCCCTCACAAAAAGAAAGACATTGAGGTGCTGGAGCATGTCCAAAGAAGGGCAACAAGGCTGGTGAAGGGTCTAGAGAACAAGTCTTAGGAGGAATGGCTGAGGGAACTGGGGTTGTTTAGTCTTAAAAAGAGGGGAGACCTTGTCCCTCTATACAACTGCTTGGAAGAAGGATGGAGAAAAGTGGGTGTCAATCTCTTCTATTGCTCTAACATGCAACGAGACAAGAGGAAATAGCCTCAGGTTGCACCTGGGGAGGTGTATTCAGAAAAAATTCTTCACTGAAAGAGTTACCAAGCATTGGAAAAGGCTGCCCAGGGAAGTGGTTAAGTGACTACCTCTGAGAGTATTTAAAAGGCATGCAGTTGAGGCACTTACTGACATGGTTTAGCTGTGGACTTGGCAGTGCTGTGGTATGTATAGTATACAAGTTCAAACTTGATGATCTTAAAGTTTTTTTCCAACCTAAATATTTCTATAATTCAACCCTATGCTCCAATCATTTGTCCTTGACTTCTGAAGGGCAACATTTCCTTTAACAATTGCTTTCCTTAAGTTAATGGGTGTCTGGGCTCCTAAGAGGTCTGCTGAAGTTAAATGATTGCCTGGAATCCTTGTGGGATCCTCTATCCTTCATGTAGAGAAACACCAAGGTTTTCCTATTGCCAAAATGGACAGCAAAAGCAGTGATAGGGAAGCTGAGTATGATTTTGATCTTTTCTTCTATTGTAAAGGCAATTTCTTTTGCATAAAATTTCTGCTTTAGAAGAGAATTTCATGGTTACTCTTGCATAAGACTTCTGTTAGGCACAAACACACACACACAAAGAAGATTGTGATGCTTCCCGGAAGAAGAAATAACTATTCAGGAACTTAAAGACCATGCTTATGAAAGTCACGCAGGACTAATATAAATGTATACAACAAAAAATATAACCTGTTGCAAATCCACAGTGAGAACAAAGCTGGATGAATTTAAGATGTGCCTTCTGCATATAGCATATTGTCAGTAATGATATCTCAGCATTGCAGTTATGCACTCCTGCTGAAAAGCTGCTTTAAGGTGAATCTCAGTAGCAGCTCAGATTGCCTGCAAATAAAGGCTTATTTTATAATAAGCCATCTGCAGCCCCTTTTACAGATCTTTTTAAAGGTAAAACTGACCAGGTTAAAAAGATGCCAAGTGATCCTTTATCAATTTCAAACCACTGGATTAGACATTTTGGTCACTTAACCTAACCTCTTGAATTGTGACAGTGACAGGATTTTCTCCCACAGTTCTTATATCTACCCTAAAGCTTTACATTGCTGGTATTGCAGAATGTGAGTATAGATAACATCTGGTGGAGTTATAACATTTATTTTTAAAAGATTCTTAGTTATAATTTAAAGACTGGCAGAGACAGGGTTCAAGAACATGTTGACTATAGGATTTCAGTGTTTAATTATTCTCAGTGTAAAAAATTAGTCCCTGATTTCTAGCATAGCATCTCATCTTCTGGCTAGTGGATTTTATAATAAGCAGGAAAATATTGAAACTCCCTCAATGAAAACAAATGTAGCTGAACAATTTATACTTTGAATGGGCAGGAGTGAGATGTGCCAGGAGGGCATGTTTTGAACCACTGAATTCCATGCAACCAAACACCTGAGAGGATGAAACACCCAGCGATCAAAATTTCAGCCCACCCCTACTGACCCAGCAAAATGAATGAAACCAATATGCCAGCACAGTTTGTGAGGTCAGATACAGGCTCTGAAGTTCCATTCATTTTCCTTTGATCTGTTGTATCATTGAATGTTTCAGAAAATTTAGAAGCTCCTGTTGTAAAAGGGAAGCTGAAAAAAATCTTTTTTGGATGAGGCACAAAGAGATCATCATGCCTATGTTCTCATCAGGCAGTAGTTGTGAATTTGGGAGTCAGTACATCCCAGTGAGAATATAACTTTTGTGGGGCCAGAACTTGAGCAGTAAAAATTTGTAAGGCACAGAATATCAAAAATACATTATTGGGGAAATTACACAAAATGGGTAAAATTGACGAACACATAGAGGAAGCTTTGTAAAAGAAAGGCAAAATGATCGATTTCATGCATTTGGGAAATTATAGTCTTAAGGCAGAGAGGAGGTAGAATGCTTCCCTGGCTCAATTATAGGACCAGGAATGACAAAAGAAAGGGCACAAGTATAGAAGAAAAATCTGTTATACAGAACCCTTGAAATGCAGGGTATACATAAGAGTACGCTCACAGAAGTACCTCAGAACACTTCACAGCAATAAGACAATTAAGTCAAGGAAGGGTGGTTTGTTGTTCACTGTTTTTATCTGATACTTCTCATGTGCTCTGACAGCAATTTGCTTTTAAATATGAACAAAATGCCTGTATGTGTAATACACATACCCACCACAAACTCTTGAAATCATAAAATGTATAGGTGAAACAATTTAATCTTCAACCAGAGCTGCTGGAGATGACCGGGCAAGGCTAACCTTATTTCCGAGACCTATTCAGTCTGCACACTTTGGTGTCAAAGCATTATCAGAGTTGCTGGGGGAAGCTCATATCTTAACATTCTCAGAAAGGGACAAATAATATCCATATACAGCACCAGAAAACTCTTGGCTTTTGTGATTCAGAGTCTATAAAGGCTCTCACAGCAGTCCTGTAGTATTCAAGCAAGGGTGCTTTCAGATTTAAATCTATAACATGTTTTGTTTTCCTTCCTGTGCCAAGTTTATCACATTCATAGCTGAGAATTTAGTCTAATTTGAACTAAACTTCCAGATAAAATGGTTTCAAATAAATTTTGGGTTCAGTTTGTAAATATAATTAAAGCATAAGCTTTTTTTTCCATACGGGTGTAAAGGGGAGCACCTACAGATATTACACCTTTTTCACTTTCCTTGAAATCTTATCTATTTCCCTCTGAGATATACCACAAGCATAATTCTACAACTTTAATGAGTGTTTCTCAGTCCATAAAGAAAATTAGCACAAATTTTACCTTCTCTGTATGTAATCTGTATATGCTTAAGGTATCTAGTCATGGTTTTAGTCACTGTCACTAAACCAGGTAGGAAACAATTTAGCTGTCACATGCTGGGACATAGTTCACTGCTAACTGTCCCTTGTTTTGATATGGTTAGCCAAAAACATTGCAGTGGGAAGAAAATAATATCTAGGAAATGTTATAAAAATTATAGGTTTATCGGCTAAAAGCAGATTTTGTTGGGGAGGGTGAAGCTCTCCCTTGAAGGAAGGGAAAACTGACATATTTAGGGTTTTGGGGAAAAATAAAAACAACAAACTTCATTAGGTTCTGATAGCCAATCTTGAAAAAGTTTGCATTATCCTCTTTTTAAGAATCTGAAATTTTCACTTTACCATTAGCTGTGTGAAAGTGCACTATTCCACTCCTAACAGGTGAAATTCAGACAGGTGTATTAATTTGCAAAGGACAATGGTCTTACCTTCTGTAAAGGTCTGAACCCAGTGCACAAAGTGAGTGGCTGTCTGGATACCAATGATAGCCATGAGAAGTTTTGCTCCAAGCCATAACTCCAGCCAGGCAGTGTATAGCTCCTGGAGTTAGGGAAGAAGTGCTATGCAACATATGAAAAAAAACAGTTTCTGTCAGGTACCACATTTTAATACCAAGTACCTTAGTCCTTGGTTAGTGCTTTAGCAGCTGGAAATGCCACTTTTCGTGTTACTTTTCTTGAAGTGAGGAAAGTAAGTGTCCTTCAGTAACACCTCACAATCAGGCCTAAGCGTGGGACCTGAGTTACCACTGTATTTATGTACATGTGTTGCTGTCAGGTAAAAACTGAAGTCTTAGAAAGGTTCATGGCACCCAGCACCTGCACTACATTAACCTGAAATCCAAAGGCTAAACATAATTTAAAAATAGTATGCCCTTGAACAGAAAATTAATTTGTCTATTTTGAAGAATCTACCATAATTTTACTCCATTTGGAAAGTCATGTTGAGTATGTCAGGTCTCAGAACTCCAATTTTTCATACTGAGTTTTTAGCTAAGTACTTAAAAGAGACTGGAAATCTGTCAGTTGCAGGCAAGAAAGAGCTTCATATAAATATCGAATTTAGTCAAGAGGGTTTGTGTTCTGGTTGTCACTGAAAGGCACAAGGGGGAAAGGACGGAGTGGAACAGGGAGCTTGCATGAACGACTTCAAGCCTCTTGGTGAGCTCAGGGCAGACCCTGTGCCTGTGAAATCATTTTCTATTGTTAGCCTGCTCAAAATGTTTGGCTGTAAGCCCAGAGGGAAACTAGGCTGTTTCTGTGCAAGACTGCTGTTGTGAGGACAGTGTATGGTTGCTGTTCTGCACATAAAGAACAAAGACATACAGATTTTTTTGTTTTCCTTCTCTGTGAAAGTCAGCTTAATAGCCATTACAGTAATTTTATGCAACAAATCAGTAAAGAAACCTCATGTGTTTACACACACAAGCAGGTGTGTTTCTCATGTGCTAGAGAAGGGAAACCTTGGCTGTCTGTGTCCTGAGGGTGAGGGGGACTTATTCCTACCCTTGGAAAGGTCATCTACCCCTAAATATCTGAGCTGAAATTTTCTAACTTGGTTTTCCACAAGCCTTTACCTTTACCTGCACAATAAACCTGGCTATCCACCCTAACAACAACATTTCTGCATATAAAGGCAAATACATATCTTTTGTTTTCCCTGAGAGAACATAATGGAAAAAAAAATAAAAATGAAAGCACTTTAAAAATATATCTAGCAAGAAACAATGAAAGTAGCTGTATACATGGAAATGTTTTATGATCGCATATCTTAGTAAGTTCTGCAATACAACGTTCTAGTAAGAACGAGTAAAATTTAATTCAAAATAATTTCATTTAGTAAATTAAATGCATTACTTTCAATCCCTGAATTATAGCATTAGTATATGAGTGTGATTCATCTGTTGAACTGTGTTTCTGCTTTACCATTTGTAACAGCCACATAGGCTGGTAATCTTAGTTTTGGATAATGATGGGCATGCCTTTTCATTTTAGGTCCAGGTTACACATTCTGTTCACTGTCTTCAGATAGGAAGGTGCAAGGCTATAAAAATAGAGTGGAAAGTACTTTCCACAGGTCATTTGGTTTAGCGCTGGGGGAGAGTGTTGTGATACCAATTATGTCAGGATCTCTTCCTCTGCTCTAACCAGACCAGTTTAACAATTGCAGAGCATTTAAAACACATCTATTTTAAGGGGAATAGCTGTGAGGAAGGCTACATGAAAGAACTTAAATGCTAACTTAGTTGACATGCATTTTGAACAGTAAAATGTGTTATCAACCTTGAATATGATTCACATTCTGTCAACATGTTTAGGAAGTGGTAGGTTTCTTTGTAACAAAAGTAAAATGAATGTCATTTGGAATGTGAAATAAATATGCAAGCCCCAAGTATCCTAAACCATCATTTCTCTAAGGAAGCTGTCATTGTCAGAAGTAATGAAATGATTTATCATAAAGGAGACCCTAGATAGGTTTTCCCCTCTCCTCAGGGCTCACTGACATTAATTATTTGCAGGAATCTGTATATTTCAATGAAACAATAAAGATGAGGAATATTGACTCTGAAATAAATAGTTCCATTAAGTAAATGCCTCTAGGTAAAAATATGCTCTCTGAAATACAACTCTCTTAAAGCCCTATATAATCTTGTGCTGACTCTAATCCTAAACGGAGGTTACACAAGTATTTCCCAGATGTGGATACATGTTAATAAACGAGCATAGCATATCTGCTATGTTAAGATGTTTTTTCTTGGGTTGGACTGACTGTCAACTAAAATTTAGATGTCAACTAAAATTAACACTTTGCTTATTATAAGCAAGTTATGGTACAGGTTGTACCAAATAACATGTTAACTCTTCAACTTGGTAACTGCATTACCTAGCTGAAGTCATAGTCCCCTTTTAAAATCCATTAATTTATCAGTGCTTGCTAAATTCTGCAAAATTCTGAATTCATAGACTTTTGTTGATAATTCAGGTGGTTCATTGTATTAATCTCATGTATTGATGAATGCAGCCATATATTGGCTTGTAAATTGTAAATTTGTAGCATGACCCTTTGCATCAGGTGAATAGGTAAACAGTTCAGATCTGATTAAATTCAGTTTTGAACTCCATATTTGCAAGTATATGCTCAGTTTGACTTATTTGGGAAAGTAAATATTATTCTGGAAAGTAAGACTTAATAATGGAAGCGTTGGGCTTTACTACTATTGTTTTGAAGAAGTGATGCAATCTCTGTTTAACTAGGTCTCACATACCAGCTCCGGCAGTTTTATGGATTAGCACCTGAAATAGTAGTATAAAGCGGGTGGATTTACAGTAAAATTCCATCATAACAAGCTTGAATTCATCTTTCTAGAGATTGTGCCAAGCTCCACAAAAAAATAAACAAACAAAACAGAACAAAAAATTAGTTACAGTGATTCAACTTGCAGGCTATCCAAGCAATAGTCTCTCCATAATGAGATTTTTATCTTAAAGAGGTATTTGAAGTCTTCTGGATACCCATTAAAGAAAGTTGTGGTTTTTATTCCTAACAGTCTAGATGATAGTGAAGCATTTGCCAGTGTCCCAACAGCTTTTTAAAATGCTGTTGATGACTGATGCCCTTTGGTATCAAGGATTGTGTCGAGAAAACAGCATCATGTCTGCTTGCAGACAATGTAATGAGAAAACACTGGCAGATAAGAGGTAATACACAATAGGGTGAAAACTTTGCACCATGTCCTTGTGAACGAAGTCAGAAACACATGTTATTTTCATGAGATCACAATTCTGGAAAATTAAAAATTGCAGTTGAGGATATAAAAGAAAGAAAGAAGAAAAACAAAGCTGCCGTTATTGATGGAGTTAGGACAGTTACTCCATGATTAGTGATGGACTACTTTTACAGTGTTACTGGAACTCAACCTGCATGTCCTTTAATCCTACTCAAATTCAACTGAGTGCAATTCTTCCATATAAAAGCATGGATAAACTGATCATCTCTGAAAAGTACCTGTGGTATTCTTAATGGTCTACTTTTCAAGAGCTTATTTTTTATCTTATGAATCTATTCAGGAAAATTCTATAAGCATATAGTAGTTAGTAAAAAAATTTGTGGTTTGAGAGAAGCAGTGTAATGGATTTGAAGTCCACATAACAGCACTACAAATGAAAGGCATCATCTGCTGCTTATCAGCCCAATATCAAGGTGTCAGAAGTATGTGTCAGAATACACTCACAGCTTGAAGATAACATTTGTGCCTGAACTGGATATTTTTGCAAATTATGAGTTAACAAAGGCCATCATAATATCTGTTACATTCAGAAGATAATAATTCCTATTAATGCAGCAGAGACTTTGTTACTGCACATACAATTCTACTCAATCTCATCAAGACCCATTTTTTTCTGCTTGAATGAAAGACCACAGCAAGGTATATTTTGTAAAGAAAGTTTACATAATCAAAAAGAAAACTGACTTCTGGCAGAGGAAAGATTTTTAAAACCAAAGCAGTAAAAGTCCCCTGAAAATGAGATTCAGTCCAGTTTGACACAATAAATTGTTTTAGTGTTGAACAGAGTCCCACTAACAAGTATAGATTACATGTGTAAGACCTGGTTTTGCCTGCAGCTAATGTACCTAGAAGATGTATTGACTGTGCAGCTTTCCAGTTTGCAGGCAGTAGAAAGAATTTGGGTTTGTTTAAGTTTATTTAAGAGGAAATGGAGAAGAGTATGAACACTAAAGCTTAAAAATGGCCTAATATGCAAAACTGTTTAATATCAGTAACTGACTTAATGTTCCAAATAGTTTAAGGGGGCTACATCCTTTTCTGTAAGCAAAATATATGTTACTATTTACTGGAATACAGAATAAAATGGAATTACATTAGCCACAGATATTAAAATGACAGATGGGGAAAGAGAAGGTGCCCTATGTATTCTGCAGCATGCCTGCTTGGAATCGTTAGTGCTTCATGCTATAACAAGCTGAAAATGAAGTGCAAACTCATCAGTGTAATTATTTCTCCTCTTCTTTAAATGGGGGCTGTGCTGAAGGATGGACATCTTTAACTTAATCACTGATTACATTTGTTGCTGTATGAATCTGTAAAACAAGTGCAACAAATCTATTGCTACGCTGAGTCATCGGGAGCCCCAGTTCCCGATCTCAATTTTGTAGCTCTGCTGTATGAAAAACAGAAACTCCACTTTTCCCTGCTGTTGGTTTGAATTGCTCTAATTTGTTCTGGTAATGGTGCCAGATGTCACAGTATAAAAGGAAGCCCAACCCAGCAAAAAAGATTGCCATTCTGACCTTCTATTGAATTCTAGAGCTCTTGCCCTTTTCTGTCTTCTGAACAAAACCAGCACTCACAAACATACTGAATGGAGTGGAAAAAGCAGCTTGACTCCTGTGAAAGAAGTTACAAGCAGAGCTGAGATGGCCGCTTGCCACTTTCCCTATCATGGTGACATCTGCCACGGTTTCCTGAGCTGCATTTTTTGGGGGGGGAAATGAACTTTCACCCCAGCAGGGCTGGGCCTCTCTCCACATCCCTGCACCTTTGCTGCTGCTGCTTTTTTTTTTTTTTTTTCTTCCAGAAAGATCTTTATTTTGTCTTTGATCTTTGAAGTCGATCTTTTAGGAGAGATGAAAGCTGCATCTCATGGGACTTCTACTTCTTCAGCAAGATCCTGACACCATTTATTTTCTCATATAATGAGCATTTAGTTTATATTATTTACTACTCTATTCATCTTGATAAAGTGGTTTTACATCTGTAAAAAAATCCCAGCAGAGTAAATCAAAGCAAATAAAGCTGTATGCCTGCTTGCATTGATAACAGTCCACTTTCATGAAAAAGGCAGTCAACTTCCACGATTCAGGCGTCCTAGCATTTAGACCGTATATTTTTTTTAACTGATCTTTGCCATATTCAAGATAATCTGTGTGAAATTCTGTTTTCCTGTTTTCAGGAAGAAATAATAAAGCCTGGCAGTACTGATTTTGGATGCAAATAGGTATGCCTATGTGTATGTACATGTGTGCATGTATTTGTATGTCTACACATTTCCAAGGTCTTGGCACCTACTTTATTTCTGGAACTCTTGTTTGATAGCCCTAAACATAAATATAAAGCAGGATATAATTATATCTTTAACAAGCAGAAAAAAGGTCATTAAAAGAAAAAAAAAAAAGGTAAAAAGTTCAAAACCTTTGTCTGCTTGGTGAGGGTGTAAGTCCCCCTGGTAACCCAGGGAGACCATATATTTTGATCTGTCCCCCTAACTGGCTCACATGCACTATTCAGCCACCAGCATGCTGCTTGGCAGAGGGCATCATCTCTCAGTGCCTGTATCCAGTGAGTGCAGAAAAAGAAGGAATAACCACTAAAGAGAAAAGCAAGTAACAAAGACATAACGTGCAAATCACCCTTTAAGAACATTTTAGAATCAGGCTATAGCTCTTCCTCCTGCTAATTCATATTTGCTCAATTAGGGAAACCCAACAAGCATGTACAGTGCTTTATAGAATCACAGAACAGTTAGGGTTGGAAAGGACCTTAAGATCATCAAGTTCCAACACCCCTGCCATGGGCAGGGACACCTCGCACTAAACCATCTCACCTAAGGCTTCGTTCAACCTGGCCTTGAACACAGCCAGGGATGGAGCATTCACAACCTCCATGGGGCAACCTATTCCAGTGCCGCACCACCCTAACAGGAAAGAATTTCCTCCTTATATCCAGTCTAAACTTCCCCTGTTTAAGTTTGAACCCATTCTCCCTTGTCCTATCACTACAGTCCCTAATGAAGAGTCCATCCCCAGCATCCCTATAGGCCCCCTTCAGATACTGGAAGGCTGCTATGAGGTCTCCATGCAGGCTTCTCTTCTCCAGGCTGAACAGCCCCAACTTTCTCAGCCTATCTTCATATGGGAGGTGCTCCAGTCCCCTGATCATCCTTGTGGCCCTCCACTGGACTTGTTCCAACAGTTGCATATCTTTTTTGTGTTGAAGACACCAGAACTGCACACAACACTCCAAGTGAGGTCTCACGAGAGCAGAGCAGAGTAGAGGGGCAGGATCACCTCCGTCGACCTGCTGGTCACATTGCTTTTGATGCAGCCCAGGATACAGTTGGCTTTCTGGGCTGAGAGCACACACTGAAGCCGGCTCATGTTCATTTTCTCATCCACCAGCACCCCCAAGTCCTTCTCCGCAGGGCTGCTCTGAATCTCTTCTCTGCCCAGCCTGTAGTTGTGTCTGGGATTGCTCTGACCCAGGTGTAGGACCTTGCACTTGTCATGGTTAAACTTCATGAGGTTGGCATCAGCCCACCTCACAAGCATGTCAAGGTCCCTCTGGATGGCATTCCTTCCCTCCAGTGTATCCACTGAACCATACAGCTTGGTGTCATCGGCAAACTTGCTGAGGGCGCACTCAATCCCACAATGACTTTATTCAGCAAGCAGAATTGCATGGATGGGTATTTTGTTCAACATAAAGCATTCAAGTGAGAAGGTTTTCTTTATGCTGAAATAAAATGTGCATCATGTTCAAGAGAGTAAGAAGCAAGACAGACATTAGAGACTAAAATTAAAGCAGGCTGAAAATATAAAGGATTTAGAATCTTAATATTAGAAGCTGTCCTGGACATTAACATGCAGATTAGCAGTGGCTGCTGAGTTCTTCTGATCTGTCCCATGAGATTTCCCTAGTTAAACATGGGAGGTGAAAATTCTTTACTATAGAAGAGGCATGGAATTTATTTTATATCTTTCTTTATATCTTAATATAAATATATTTATATCTTTAGATTTATCTTCATATCTCTATTAATACATTACTGCATCTTTATAACTCATTTTATAATCACTGTATACTTCATTAAGCTAGATCATTCATGATGGGGTTGTTTTCAATTTCCACAGAGGCAGCAATTAAATACTCACATTTTGAGTTGTTCTTTGGTTGCTGCTCTGGTTTAAAATGGAATGCAGGTAAAAATGGTGGTAATTATGGGTCTAGTTTGGATGTGAAAACCACAACTGATAGATTAGACAATGATGAAACTTAATCAAAGCTAGCTATTCATTCATCTCCCTGACAATGCTGTAACTTTAAATAATGCGCAGTCTACTGAAACCCAGAATCAAACAGTTTGGCTATTTCATCTTGTGTCTGATATGCTCTTTAGTCAATTAGCAAAGTAAGTATCCTTTGCTTTGCAGAGTATTGCTGTGCATTGCTGACTATTTCTTTGTTTGACTGCTATGTTACAGACATGTAAGTGGTGAATTACATTATCCTTTCATCAGAATAATTCTTATTTTTATAATTCAAAAAGCATGGTATGCTGCATATAAATATGAAACACAGTTTTTGACAGGAGAATAAATCTTCATGAAATTACATACACACTAGAGAAAAGGGAAAAAAAAACTCAGCAAATGTGACACTTGCTGGGTCAACAGTCCTTCTCCAAGGATTTATGCTGTCTGGAGACTTCTATCCAATTGTCTTCCTTTTAAATCCCCCCCGATCTCTTCTATTTATCATCAATTGACCTCTTTATTCTTTGCAGCAGAGACTGACACCCACCATCAAAATCTAGTTGAGCTCACTAAGGTAAGTGCCTGTGTCCTGCTAGAATTGATCATTGATCTGGGAGTAGGACACACATATGACAGAGCAAGGTCATTCAACTTTTTTCCATTTTTCAATTCTACACTGGTAGCTACCACTTCAAGGTTCTGCCTACCAGGCTGTCATGTTGTTTCTTATTATACTACTACACGGAAAACAGAGAGCGCTCCAACCTTTGTGAGATGTTATCTTCTAAGCATTTCTCTGCTAACAATTCAGGAACACCCTCTCTACTACAAAATGCCACCGAGGTACACTATTTTAAAAATATGATTTTTATCTAGTAAAAAATGCTATTATGGGAAAAAATGCAAAGAAAAAAAAAGGCAAGTCATTACGGATAACCTATTAAATCCTAATGAATATGTGTTGTAAAGGAGTCATATATCTGCAGGGATGGC
This sequence comes from Neopsephotus bourkii, assembly GCF_033783945.1. NCBI lineage: Eukaryota > Metazoa > Chordata > Aves > Psittaciformes > Psittacidae > Neopsephotus > Neopsephotus bourkii. The sequence continues at coordinate 1,019,813 of NW_026901388.1, forward strand.
ATAAACAATAATCTAATGTGAAGTAAAAATTCAGTCAAATATCTATGATAGTAACTTTTGTTGATGTAAAGCACTTCAGGATATTCCATAAGTGCCACTAGGCTATTTATCTTCAAACAAAGAATGCAACTGGGAGCTGTGCAAGGTCTTTTATTTAAAATGGATAAACCTGAATATTAAAAATAAGCCTCATGCTCTGTCATCAGTACTCCATTTTCAAATTTTTAATGTAAAAATGCATGCATTTATGTGAAACAAACTTCACAGATTGTTCTGTAGTTGACTTGACATAGTTATTTAATTCTGTGTAGGAGTGAATGGCACATTCATTGACAGGTTTCTAAAACTGTAATTTCGTCTGACCAGGGTTTGAAGCCTCAGGAGTGTTTTCAAATTAATCCTAATCCAGAAGTGAAATAACATCTCCGAAGGAAGAAAACCTATTGAATGTTCTATTTCACTGATTTTCAAAAACAAAGATTGGATGTTAACACAGAAGTTGAGGTCAGCTCTTGCTAGACTGTCTTCATAATACAGAGGAACAGAAAGCATTATGTTTCTACGGATCTTATAATCAACTCTGAATGTGGTCAGTTTCAAATGAGGTCCAGCTGCTGCAGTAACTAGTGCAAATTAAAATACTAACCTTACTAGTTTTGGTGCCGGGTTACCTGATATTAATGAGAGCTTTAAAAAACACAAGAATAGGAATGGAAAAAAAGCACATTCTGAGGCCAATGGCATAAGAAGATTTAAAAGATTTCAGAGAAGCATAGAGAGTTCAATTTTATTATTTTTTTTAAAGGGCACTTCCTTCCAAATTTTATTCAATGTTTTAAAAGCTACTGAAAACTGAAAATTTCTTAATCAATAAAATATAAATCAATCTCTAAGTGGCAGAAGGATTGGCTAAGGGTAATTATTTGATTGATGAAAACAGACTTAGAACAAAGTGTTCTGGAAATCTTCAATATCAAAAGAGATGGTGTTAAGGTGACCTCATATCCCAGAACCTTGGAATCATAGGAAATAAGACTGAAATGGACCTTAAGGCATCAGTAGATCAGTCTTTCCCCTAAAAGCGAAATCAGCTGAACTGAAAAAACTGTTGACAGATGGTTGAATAGTCTGCATAAAAAGCCAGGTGTTGTAATGCAACTTCCCTCCTGCATCTACACTTCCATTATCCTCAGACATTTTCTTACTACATCACACTGTAAACTTTTGTATAAATCACCCTTATCTCGATGACTGCTATTTTATAACCAAGAAATTACTCTTATTTATTGTCATTGTTAGATTTTTCCTATGATACCTATCCTATTCTTGCTTAGAATGACATTCATTACTTTTTGTCCTATGATGACCACAGTGAATACTTTATCCTGTTCCTTAACTGATTTTTCTTTTCCTTTCTCCTGTGTTCTTAGCAGATTTCATTGTATCTAAAATAGTCAAACACTGTAATATGCTGCCCTATCATAATAAGCTGTTCTTTAAAACATGATCTACCACAATAACTGGGTTGGTCTTTCAAAATATTCTGTGTGATGAGCTTTTTTTCAGTTCTGTGGAGCAATTTTCCTATCCGTAATATGATGTCTGGGTGGCTCAACAATGTTTAGATATGGTCAATTTGTGGTCAATGGCTCACTGTCTGGCTGAAGACCAGTAATAGGTGGTGACCCTCAGGGATCGGTGTTGGGACCAATCTTGTTCAACATCTTTGTCTGTAACATGGACAGTGGGATTGACTGTGCCCTCAGCAACTTTGCCGATGACACCAAGCTGTGTGGTTCAGTGGATACACTGGAGGGAAGGAATGCCATCCAGAGGGACCTTGACATGCTCGTGAGGTGGGCTGATGTCAACCATATGAAGTTTAACTATGCCAAGTGCAAGGTCTTACACCTGGGTCAGAGCAATCCCAGACACAACTACAGGCTGGGCAGAGAAGAGATTCAGAGCAGCCCTGCGGAGAAGGACTTGGGGGTGCTGGTGGATAAGAAAATGAACATGACCCGGCTTCAGTATGTGCTCTCAGCCCAGAAAGCGAACTGTATCCTGGGCTACATCAAAAGCAATGTGACCAGCAGGTCGAAGGAGGTGATCCTGCCCCTCTTCTCTGCTCTCATGAGACCTCACTTGGAGTATTGTGCATAGTTCTTCTGTCTTCAACATATAAAAGACACAGAAATGTTGGAACAAGTCCAGTGGAGGGCCACAAGGATGATCAGGGGACTGGAGCACCTTCCATATGAAGATAGGCTGAGAAGGTTGGTGCTGTTCAGCTTGGAGAAGAGAAGCCTGCATGGAGACCTTATAGCAGCCTTCCAGTATCTGAAGAGCATCTATAAGGTTGCTGGGGGTGGTCTATTCATTAGGGACTGTAGTGATAGGATAAGGGGTAATGGGTTAAAACTTAGAATCATAGAATAGTTAGGGTTGGAAAGGACCTTAAGATCATCAAGTTCCAACACCCCTGCCATGGGCAGGGACACCTCACTCTAAACCACCTCACCTAAGGCTTCGTTCAACCTGGCCTTGAACACAGCCAGGGATGGAGCATTCACAACCTCCCTGGGCAACCCATTCCAGTGCCTCACCACCCTAACAGGAAAGAATTTCCTCCTTATGTCCAGTCTAAACTTCCCCTGCTTAAGTTTGAACCCATTCTCCCTTGTCCTATCACTACAGTCCCTAATGAAAAGTCCCTCCCCAGCATCCCTATAGGCCCCCCTTCTCCATGCAGCCTTCTCTTCTCCAGGCTCAACAGCCCCAACTTTCTCAGCCTATCTTCATATGGGAGGTTCTCCAGTCCCCTGATCATTCTTGTGGCCCTCCTCTGGACTTGTTCCAACAGTTCTTTACTTAAACTTAAATAGGGGAAGTTTAGATTGGATATAAGGAAGTTCTTTACTGTGACGGGGGTGAGGCACTGGTTTACCCAAGGAAGTTGTGAATGCTCCATCTCTGGAGGTGTTCAAGGCCAGGCTGGACAGAGCCTTGGGTGACATGGTTTAGTGTGAGGTGTCCCTGTCCATGGAAGGGTTTTGGAACTAGATGATCTTAAGGTCCTTTCCAACCCTAACTATTCTATGATTCCATGATTCTATATAATGTCCTTTATCTGCCTCTATCAATTTGCTTGAAATACTACCCTCGTCATGATATTTTTATTTCTGAACTGAAGAGGCATAGGTTTACAGAGAACCACTCAGGAGAAAAGTTATTGATTGGATGGTAACAATGGGTTGTGGTCAACAACTCAAGGTCTATGTGGCAACCAGTGTTGAGTGGTGCTCCTCTTGGGTCACTACTGTGACTATCATTTAACATTGTCATTGACATGGACATGTGATTGAGTGCACCCTTAGCAAGTCTGCCAAAGACAACAAGCTCTGTGCTGTGGCAGACACATCCCAAGGGACTTTAGCAGGCTTAAGAGGTGGGTCTCTGTGAACCTCATGAAATTGAACAAGGCCAAATGCAAAGTCCTGTTCCTGGGTTGGGGCAATCTTCACTATGAGGTGGTAAGTCACTGGAACATGTTGTCCAGAGAAGTCATGGAAGTGTTCAAGTCCGGATTGGATGAGGCCTTGAGCAACCTGATCTAATGGAAGGTGTCCCTCCCCATGGCATGGAAGTTGGAACTAGATGATCTTTAAGGTCCATTCCAACCCAAAACTTTCTATGATTCTACGATATTTTAATTTCCTTTAGAACAAATTTCTTTTATTCTACATTCAAAAGTCTGGCTACAATATTTGTTCTCAATCACATTTTGTCACATTGCCAACTTATATCCAAATTGTTGCATTATTTATCACTGGGATCGTGTGAAAGACCAAACGTAATTTTGATGTCATTTAGTTGTGTGAATCTGTCAAAACAAAGAAATGCATCATTGTTTTATGTGTAAAAATACTAAACTGTAACCAAAGCAAAGTAACACAATTAAACAAGATGTGATAAGCTACAAATAGAAAGGCTCAGACTTGTGAATATGTCTGGTTATAAGAAAACAAACACACTTAAGTGGTCAGGTTTCTGAGACTTTACTCTGGAGAAAAAAGTACAGAGAGAAAAAAAAGAAAACATAGATGTCTATAGCACATAGTAACAGTATGTACACATAAAGACCTCCATAAATCCATGTTTCTGTATGCTTACCATGAGCAATTTAATTTTTAATAATTTTTTCTCCAGATGATGCTATGTCCAAGAATGTCAGTACAGCCTTATAACTTGCTATGTTTCTCTCTAAATTTTTAAAATTGCTCCAATACCACCTCAACCCCTGCCCTCCCCACAACATCCTTTACATTCCCTGGCAAAACCACCATCACTTTAAAACAACAGCAATGCCCACTGTAGTTGAATTGCAGGGCTTACAAAATAACCAGAAATGATTTGAACAGTTTTGCTTAAGATAAATTTATTGAAAAGATGAGTTTGCCCAATCTGAAATGCTTTGAAGAAAAATACCAATATTTATTGTCATTGGGAGTTTTCTGAAGGGCAGACACTATGTTTCCTCTCCAAAGAGGCTTCCTCTATCATTTGCTGGGTTTCAGACTAAGGACTCTTCGGATCATAATTTGCAGTCTGAAGGCAGGGCATATTTGTACCTGTTTTACTTCTATTGGTATAGCTTCTGTCTTCTCCTGTCTTTGAATTTCAATGCATGTACAATCATTTCCTATAGTGTGTAAACCAGAGCTGGAAAACAAAATTCAGAAATGTTTGAAGACAGAGAAACTTCTCTTTAGAACTGAGAGCATTCTAACAACCTTGAGAAGAGTGTCTAAAATGACCATCAGAAACTCCCATGTGTGTGATAATCATCAACAAGAAAAACAGGAGGAAAAAAATGCCCCGTCCTAGAACAGTAGTTATAGCAGAAGCAAGATAAAATAAATAATAACACAAAAAGGGTCAATGAAGTCTAAGGCACTGCTAAGAGTGGTAGAACACCAGATTCATGCTTGGCTAGATTGCCTTAGAAGTAATTAAAAATACTGCAACAAGGAAAAGTCTTCATAAAGGTAGATAATAAAAAAGTGTAAAACAAAAGAGACGAAACAAAAAATATGCTGTTCTTTGAGAAACTAAATGGCAGTTCACTAACAAAAGATAACTGTCAGAGATAGCTTTTGTACTATGCAAATCAGAACTATACATTGGTATGGGATGTTAATGCCAATATCACCATTCACAGCAGCAACATAAATAATCACAACAGCTCATCAGTTGAAATAAAATTGTTGAAGCCTAAAGTGAATTATTTATCTCATAAGATGGTAATAGCGGTAGCGTTAGCAGTTACAGGGAAGGAAAGAAAGACTTCTGTTGTCTTAGTCATTTTGTGGCTAAACACACAGAGATGTGTCCTGCTACCTTGTGCCCCTTCTCTCTAGTGCTGTGGAAGAAAAACTGTCACACCAGTGTCAGTGAATTGCTGCAGAGACCTGCTCCTTCCCAGCCTCTCTCTGTGCTTTTTTCCCTTACCACAGGACTATGTGCTGTGGCATTGCTCCTCCATCCATCTGCAGACCATCTCCTGCAGCAGGAGCAACCTGAGAGGAAGGCAGACCCTTCCTGGAGCAGGCGGAAGGACCAGAAACCATCCTCTCATCTTGAGGATTCAAAAGCTTGCTGGTAGATGCCTCTCTATTGCTTCAGAAGCAGGAAGCCATGCATGAACACATGGGGCTGGAAGGATTATTTTTTTTAATCCAAAGTCCTGCTTCACCTTTATGTTGGCAATTTAAGAGAGTTTCAGCTATCCTCATCAGGGTGTTCACTCATGCAGCTTCAATAAGTAAAATAATTGGGTGTCAGCATGTTTTTTTTTCTGGTGGATGTTATGGTTAAGAGGACATGACAGTGAGCTGCAAGGGTCATTATCTATTAATTTTGCTGGTTTATTTTAGTAAGCAATTTATAGCTTTTCCAGAATGTCTTTTACATTTTACGCTCATTAATTGAGTCCCATTTATACTATTTCTTTTGCATTAAAAGATGTATTGCACTATTTAAAATGTTAATTTAGCCCATATGTCAAAACTATATCTAAATGAGCCACTTACAGTACTTTTGGAGGAATTACATTATGTAAGTCTTTCCCCTTCTGTCTTTTTTATCCTTGCAGATTCAATTTCTTTATTAGAAAGCAGGAAAAAAATGAATAAAATATAAGTATAATAAGCAGCAATATTAAAACACAGGCTTGGACTAGCAAGTCAAGCTCAAGCTGCAAAAGGTGTTTTAAGTACCTGAAAAAAATGGTCCAAAACCTTGCATAAAGGTGCTAGTAGATGAGGTTCTCCCATGTAAATTGACAAAACCCCAATGCCTCTATTCCATTTTACATGGATATGTTGGGGTTATTTCCAAAAGGAGTTTACAGTTTTGAAACTAGAAGGTACATTCCTTCTCAAGATAATGTCTTTGTAAACCCAGGAGGAGTGTAGGGTGTGAGGAAAGATCAAGGCAGAACATTATCAGAACTTCTTTCTTGAAGCTCTTCTGGTCTTCCAGCTTCTGACAGTCCTTAACTCTAGGAAAAGAAAGAACTAAAAAAAAAAAAGTCCAACCAGAAAAACAACTCACTTCCCCCTGCCCTTGGCTCTACACCAGAGTTACTGAGGCTAGGAAACATTCTATTTTTAAACAGGTGTTTTTTTTCTGGAAACTCTTCTGGAAGTTTTATTGTGTGCTTGTTTTCTGGCATCTAATTTCTTCTTATTTCATCCATTACTACCTATGCTGTGAGCTAGATACTTTACTGGTTTACATTTTCATATCTTACCTTTAATGTCTCCATCGAATGGCCCATTGATTCCAAACCATATATTTACAACAGCATACAGGAAACATCACTCTTTTCCTTGGTTGGCTAGCAGCAGGCAGTGACATCTCCCATTGGGAGTAGTATCTTTGCACTGCTCAAATGTGCGTATAACTTAGATGCTGATATTGATGTTCACAATAATGATGTTTGTCATCTGCTCCATTGCAGATGCGAGAAGCTCTTTTCCACTTAGCACTGCATAATAAGGTGCCAGTCTCATGGTTCTTTATGCTTTCTTTATTCAGAGAGAACTTTCTCTGCTTTATCTTTTTTTGAGCAAAGCTTTTTTTTTTTTTTTATTATTTAAGTTATGTGCCATATTTTTAAGGACTCAATTAATATTAATCAAGAGGTTTTCTGCCCTTAAAGCTGAGTGTTTTCAATATGTTTCCTTTGCTCTCACACTATTTTGTCCTAATAGATTGCTTATTATAAGATACAATATTGCCAGTGGTTATAATAATGATCTTTAACATCTGTTCTTTGCAAGTACCAACTGTTCCCTAATTTTGTGCCATATTTAAAAGTAATTACCTACTTTCAGGCTTCCAATTTAATACCAAGTCATATTTCATTTCAGTGTATTTTAGCAGGTAGCTGATTTTTTCTTTTATTGTATAGTTGATTCTTAGCTCATAACAGATTATTATTTCTCTGACCCTGCATAATTTTGATTGAGTGAATACTGCTCCTTATGATCTGCTTCCATTCGCAACTTTCTTTCAAGCCTGGCAAAAAGTAAACAAACAATCAGGACATGTTACCATGTTATCCTGAGCAGGAATTCAGATGTAGTAGAATTAGGAGATATATGTACTGCATATCTAAAGGTGTTTCTCTTTCCTAATAACTGCTGTAACACACAGAACCCAGTATTCTTTTTTTTTTTTTTTTTTTATTTTTTGCTATAATTTGCATACTTTGGAAAACTATGTGTTTTAGCCTTTTATTATAAAGCCTTTATTATAAGTCCCATGGTTCAACCCCAACCAGTAACTGAGCCCCACATAACCATTCACTCACCACCACTAACACTGGGATGAGGCAGAGAATTAGAAGGCTAAAAGTGAGAAAAACTCCTGCATTGAAATAAAGACAGTTTAATAAGTAAAGTAAAGGCCATGCATACAAGAAAAGCAAAACAGATTCCAGTTGGCAGACAGGTGTTCAACCATCCCCAGGAAAGCAGGACTCCATCACGCATAAAGGTTACTTAGGAAGAAAAATGGCATCACTTCAAACATTACCCCCCTCCCCCTGCTTCTTCTTCTCCCAGCTTTATATGCTGAGCATAGGATCATATGGTATGAGATATCCCTTCGGTCAGTTGGGATCAGCTGTGTCCCCTCCAAACCTCTTATGCACACCCAGCCAGCTCGCTGGTGACTTATTGTGAGAAGCAGGAAAGGCCTTAACTGTGTAAACACTACTCAGCAATAATACAAACACCCCTGCTTTATCAACAGATTCAACACAAATCCAAAACATACTAGCTACTGTAAAAGAAATTTAATCTAATCTAGCCAAATCTGGCACAATAAGGCAGGTCACCTTTATGCTTTTTTTACCTTAGGCTTGGAAATGCCTCCAACCCCTAGTCTGCTGATACGTCTGTTTCAGAAACAAGAACCCAAATCTTGAATATTATGGGTCAGACAGATAGCAAATTTTATGTTATTTCTTTTACATATTTGAACTTTGTTATTTGCTCAGATCTTAACTTCCTGAATGGCAAGATACAGAAGCTGAGATCTCAGAACTCTTTTTTCCTGGTTCTGATATGTTAGAGTCACTCAGTAGAATATTCAGAATCTTATGCAAACATACACTCTTGGAACATTTACAGCTTTTCAGACTCACAGATACTAGATGATTTAAATGCAACAAGTTCATTGCTCTGGCCAGAATATGGAAAGTTTGCAAGTTTTATGTTTACTGTTCATAGGAACAATCAATTTTTTTTTCTATTTTCCAGATTATGCTTAAATATATCATATAAGGGTGAATAATTTAGGTTTATTGGTTGTTTGTTTTCTTTTTAATTTACAAATATCAGAATTAACCTTTAAAAAGAGCTGCCGAGCCTCTCATTTTTCATTGAAATATTTATATTGCATATTTTTTGGATGAAGGAACTTACTCTTTTCTCTGTATGCACAATACCTAGCACAAGGAAAATGTAATTTTTAGAGTCTCCAGACATTACTGCATATAATATGAAAACTTAACATTAATAATGTAATGTGGTAGCACTTCAGAATAAATTTATTTCTTGAGTTGTGCTCTTAATTTTAACAGAATTGCATTTCTATTTTTTTGAAGGATCCATGACATAAAATCAAATGGTAAAGATGTAATATGAAAGAGTGACTTGGTTTGTGACAATCTATTGCCTTTGTAAGCAAAAAGGGCAGAAACTCAAATACAGCTAAATATGAAAAGTCTTACCATTGACCTGTAGAGAAGAAATATTATTACTTGTAATAGGGAATATTAATTTTATTACTTAAAAATTATGATTCAAACAGCACGACATTCCCTTTGTTTATTGCTTATTGTAAGAATTATAGTAAAATTTTAAGTTGAAAAAAGAACCTGGTAATAACATGTATATTTTGTATTATACGGCATTAAAACCAGATGAGAAATCCTTACTACCTTTTTTGATTAATTTTCTGATGCTATTCTGAATACTTTACTTTTCATTTTCTTGAAAATGTCCTTTCTGAAGTAGTCTTACTAGCATATAAAACTTTGTATATCCACTGCAGCTGGTTAGGCAGATAAATTAATCAGGAAAAAATAACCTGTGATGTCTGCATCAGAGATTCTTTGGGCTTCTAGGGACAAGATCATCTAACTTTCACTGGAAATGTCATGACTAGACTACAAACTGAATTTATTTACTGTGTTCAAGAAGAAATATGTGAATGCTAGTATTTCTACCACATAGGTTCCAGAACATGTTATAAGCCAGGAGAAAATAACATTTTTTATTTCAATCAATTGACATAATACATTGTTTGCATCCCATATTTTGGAGGACTTATTGCTTATATTCAATCAGATTAATGTTTATTAATTTAATGAAACTCATTTTTTTCTTCTAATAGTTGAACATGCAGAGCATATGCTTTGACCAGGGAAGAAACTGCAAAGCTGAAACTATTATATCTTCTTAAATTTCTCTTTTGAGTTTCTCAACTAAAATGAGAAGGCAATATTCTGTTTTCCATTTATTATCTGTATTGTGCATGTACAGTAAACAATTTTTGGCTTTGTTCATAATGCTGAAGATAGTCATAAAATTACTCATTAGCATTTTTTTTTTGTTTGAAAATCTAAAGAAAATAATGGTGTAAGGCAAATGTTAACTCATCTGATGAACAGAGAATCTCGAATTTCAAAACACTGTGGTACATGCATACTTGTGCTGTCAGTTTGATGCATCTAGGTTGTAGAGTAGGTTGCTTGGATTTCTCTGAATTAATTACTCCAGATCTTGTTATGAACAAAGGGCAACAAACATGTTGTCTTCAAAATTAGGAATTTGTTACTCTACTTAATGTCTCAAGAGTCTAATGAAATACTAATTATTACCCCAATTACCATCTTTATAATATATAGTTCAAAATAAATATGATTAAAATCAATATGCTCAAATTTCCTTGAATGTTCCCCTTTTCTTTGGTGTTCACCCCCTCTAACACTCTGTTGGGTGCTGAGGCCAATTGCTTCAGTGTGGGTTGAGGGAAATGGTACATTGAAATTTCAGCATCCTTAGCCCTTCACTAGAACGAGCTAGGTGTTGATATTGATAGCATCTTCCCCCTCACTGTTTGAGACAATTTTTTTTTTACATATGTAACATCTTGCTCTTCATTGGTCTGCAGGACCATGTCACATCCAAATCCTCTTTATATGGTATGTTTTATATGTTTACCCAGGTTATCATGTTGCATTCTTTTCATAAACAGCAGTATCTCATTTCTGGTAACATCCTATGCCCAGAATTTTAAGCTCTCTCCTCTTATCCTGCATCTCCCCTCCTCAAAGCACTATTTAACTCCAGGGTAATAGATAGTTCATTCTACACTAAGAAGCTGCTGAATAGAAATACCAAGCAACTACCAAAATTTATATAGTTATACACACAAAAAAACACATGTATACAGAGGCAATTTTACAAAGCTAAACATAGATAAAATAAAACCAGATAATTATTAATCTGATCATTAAATAACTGCTTAGATAGTTAAACAAGCTAGGAAAGATCTTCAGAGATGAGCTCAGACAAAGCCTGATAAATCCTAGAGCATGTGTTGGTGTTTGTTTCTCAACACAATGCCTGTAGCTTGGTACAAACAATGTCATTCTATTGAGCCAGAAGGTTGTGCTCACTTTCTTGAAAGAGACAGTTCTAAGAAAATGCTTGAAGTCCATTTACTGGATCACAGAGTGATTGGTAAATTTTTCTAAAGTTAGCCAATAAGTCATTGACAGTATAACTGGGATTGATTGTTTCCATAAACAACAGCATAGTAGATATTTTTTCAATTAATAGAGAGCCATGTGGGGGACTATGCAGAAATTATTCTCTCCAGGTTAGGCTTAGAGCATGTTTGTAAACCATAATTTACAATGCATGCGAAGTTTTATTTTGTTTTCTGTAACATAGTTTAAGCTAATGAGTTATAAATTTTGAAATTGCTGCTTTGTCCATCACAAATGTACTAGTGATGGCAGCAGTATTAAGATTTAAGAATTTACTTCACTGGGAAAATATGATTCTATAGAAATTATAAAATGGAGATAGCAACGCTGGAAAGAAACCAAGATGACAAGTCTGTATAATATATTGCAGAACTATATAGCTATAGGTACATAGTTTTATTAAGTTTAACTCTGATATTCCTTTTCATACCAGTTTAGTGATCTTCCATGCTCCAACCAGGTAACCTTCATCACTACAGAACCCTCCACAGCATACAGGGACACTGCATACCAAGACAAGTTTAGCTTTCTACATACAGCACTCAGCACCGAGACTAAGTTGTGTGATGATATAAAGCTCTGTACTTAACACTGCTCCAAAGTCTGTCATTTTCTTACAAAGCAGATTAGAATTATGAGAGTATGCACAATCACATAAACTCAGAAATCTAACCAGGCTGATAAACCTTGCCTTCTGGTATCTTTGGTACCTGTGAAAAAAGCTACATATATATCACCTCCAGACCTCAGTTTCCAGATTTATTAACTCAGGTTTCCTCTGTCTTATACATCTTTGCACAGTTTTATGGTGTAAACATTCAGATTCTGATTTTGTATTTGGATGCAGGCATGGCGTTTCTGTTGAAGAGAAAGGAAGATTTAAACTTTACAGCTTATAAAATGTTCATACATTAAAAAAACAAGGCACAAAGAAAAGTTTTGCCTAATGGTGAAATATAGTGTTTGGGGCTGCAATTTAAGTATTGTTTCTATTTGTCATGTTGGAATTAAAACAGCAGTAACACCAATTGATTACAATACTATGCTAATGAAACTTATGCCAGACATTTTATCGTAAGTGAATACTGAAAAATGTTGGGTTTCTTTTCCTTGTGAAATAAAGATCAAATATTTGAACTAGTTTAATAGCAATAATAATATTAATGCTGTTTTCAGGTTCTCTAAGGATCAGTCAAATTGAGACTGGGTCTTTAATAGATATTACTGGTGATCTTGAAAATTCTGAGCAGCTTGAATAAATAAGTGCCTCCTTTCCAATTTCAGGAGGCAAGGTATTTGGACAAGGTAAAAAATAGAAAGTAGAGCTTCCAAAGAACAGAAGTCAAGTGCCTCTTCCATCCCTGCTGGATTTAGCTTCTGTAATCTCTAAACCTTTTCTAAAGAGTAGAATCAGCCAGTGGCAATGACAGTCATTTTTTCTATCATTAGACTCCTTCCTTGAGTGAAGGCCCACAGCCTTGCTGTTTGCATGGGAGGTGGGAGGGCTTCTGAAGGCAGTGGCCTGACTGCTGCACAAGCTGTTCTCCATCTGGCTAAGGGTGAACTGGCCAGCACCCAAGGCAGGGCTGATCTTGCCCCTGGCTACCTACATCTTCATCTGTCTGGGACCTTGCTGTGTTTCTCATAGGCTGATCTCTCATTTCTCCTGACTGCTAGAAAAGCTGGACCTCCATCTGGTCAGCGTCCAAGCTGGTCCAGTCACAGTTTCTCCATCTGGTTTATTCTTGGAAAGGTAAAGTAATTGTTCTTAATTTAGATTAGTCAGTCTCTCCCTACCCTCTATCCCCAGCCTGCTTACTGCATATATAATATATCTAGTTTTGGCAATATTTATGCATAAGTGTGGAGAGAAGAGCTGACTGTTTCTCCCCTTTTTCTTTTTTTTTTTCTTTTTTTTTTTTCCTCATTTCTATTGTGCAGTAGCTTCTGACTCTAAGAGGTCAATGCATTTCCATGCTGTTATTCATGTAGGAACTTCAGATGGTCCAATTAGTATAGAAAACACAGCAGTTAATGGAGGTAGATAATTTTACATCTGCTTACAGATCAAATAGGACCATTTTAAAAGTGGTAGTTACTCGGCACTCTGGCTGACCTCTCTGACATTTAAAGATCATAAAAACATAGAATAGAATCATAGAAAGACTTGGGTTGTAAGGGACCTTAAAGGTCATCTAATTTTACCCTCGTGCCACGGGCAGGGACACCTTCCAGCAGACCAGGTTGCTCAAAGCCCCATTCAACCTGGCCTTGAACACTTCCAGGGATGGGGCAGCCACAGCTTCTCTGGGCAACCTGTGCCAGTGCCTCACCACTCTCAAAATAAAGAATTTCTTCCTAAAATCAGTGGAGCCCTGCTTTCCTGAGATGCCTGCCAGTTTGAAGCAGTGAACAAATTTCTTGTTTAGCTTCACTTGAGTGAGTGACCTCTGCTTTACCAATCAAACTGTCTTTATTTCAACCCATCAGTTTTCTCACTTTTATTCTTTGGTTATCTCCCTTACCCCACTGTGGTGGGAGTGAGCGAGAAGCTGTGTGGTGCTTAATTGCCATCTGGGGTTAAACCACAACAAAGCCATTCCCCCTTGACATGTCACTGCAGTCCTGGATGAAAAGTCCCTCTCCAGCGTCCTTGGAGGACCCCTTCAGATACCAAAAGGCTGCTATGAGGTCTCCACACAGCCTTCTCTTCTCCAGGCTGAGCAGTCCCAGCAATCTCAGCCTGTCTTCATAGGAGAGGTTCTCCAAGCCTCTAATCATCTTCATGTCCCTCCTCTTGACTTTGACTGATGGCTTGGCTTCATAAGCGAAGATTTGGGAAGGGCTTTAACCACACTTACTACAAGCACAATGACCAAGGGCATGTGGGATATGCAAATCTGGATTGAAAAAAGGGTGCTAAGGCAATCAGGGAGTGTCTGACCAGGACTGTCATCTCCTGAGAGATCTCGAGGTACCCATGTGCTGGTCTGCCCGCATGCAAGGCTGATTCTGCAGCTTCCCATGCACCTTGTCACCTACCATTTTGACCCTCCCCTGTCCATACAGACAAGTGAGAGTGAGCCCTTCCAGCCTGCGCAGTGGATTTTTTAGGTGAAGCGCAGCTTGCGCAGAACTGGCCCCTCCCTTTAAACCTGAGGTTTAACTGGCACAACCTAGCGAGCTGGGACGGTGACAGCAAAGTCCACAGGTCATAGGTTTTGTAAGAGTGTCTTTCTCCTTGATGGAAGACCACACAAGGCTAGACGAGCTCCATCAGCCCAGGTTTGAAGATAGGAGTTTTCCTTCTCCTATGAGAAAGGCCTGTCTTCGCTAACAAAGATTCAGGAAGACCTTTAGCCATGAACAAGACAGGTACATGTTCTTCTTCTGTTGGGGGCTCCAGAGCTGAACACAGTACTCTAGGAGGGGTCTCACAAGAGAAGAATAGAGGGGGAGAATCACCTCCTTCAACCTGCTACTCACACTTCTTTGGTACAGCCCAGAATATTATTGGCTTTCTGGCCTGCAAGTGCACACTTCCAGCTCATGTTGAGCTTCTCACCAACACACACACCCAAGTACTTCTCTTCAGGCTGCTCTTAATCCAGGTTCTGCCCAACCTGTAATTGTGCTTGGAATTGCTCTGATCCAAATGCAGGACCTTGCCGTTGGTCTTGTTTAACTGCATGAGGTTTGCACAGGACCACTCCTCAAGCATACCAAGGTCCCTCTCCAGCGTGTCACCACACCACATAGCTTGGCCACCTGCAGACTTGCTAAGTGTACACTCAATCCCATTGTCCATGTCACCAGCAAAGATGTTAAACAGTACTAGTCCCAGTACTGATCTCTGAGGTGATCTCAGTTGTCATTGGTTTCCATATGGACATTGATCTCTTGACCACAACTCTCTGAGTACAACCATCCAGACAATTCCTTATCCACTGAGTGGTCCTTATGTGAAATCCATGCCTCTTCAGTTTAGACACAAGGATGTCTTGTGGGACAGTGTTAAATACTAGATAGGATGGACTTTTTCAGTTTAGAATACCAGAGAGCTCAAAATTTGTCTTACTTCTTTCACCTATCCTTTACCTAGAAATCAAATAAATGTTGAGATGAAGCATCCAGAAGCACTGAATGAAGGCACCTTACCTTATATCATACTCTTATCACCCACTAACAAAAAGTAAAATATGTTGCCTCCTGCTTTCCTTTCCCTCTGGGCAGGAGGGATGAGATCTGGACCTTTTCCTTACCCAGCAGCTTATCTCAAAGGCTTCTCATTTTTCACAATTGTCTTCCAATCTATTATTTAGGCTTTGCTAGTAGGAAAAGGGATAAAATGTTGACATTATGAAATTCTTCAGACAGAAATCCTTCCCTTTATTTGATTTTGTTCTATTTAATTTCATTCATTTTTTTAATGGAAATGTCATGGGGATTAATTAAAAGAAAAAAAATTCAAAACACATTGACATTTCTGAAATTGGAATATTTCACTTAGTTTTGTGGATTTAATACAACAGGGTTATTTTTCTGCCACTGAAATTTGTGCACACATGCCTTTTCCAAATTAGGCTGACCTGGCCATGTAATCTCTACGTCAGTTCTCATCCTAATCTCTACATTAGTATTTCTACTAAGAGGTTATAATATAGCAGCAGGACACTGGGCTGATCGGCCATCTAGCTGACCAGACACCTATAGATTTGGTCTTCGTGAACTTTCATATAATATTTCTAATACT
This sequence comes from Neopsephotus bourkii, assembly GCF_033783945.1. Classification (NCBI taxonomy): domain Eukaryota; kingdom Metazoa; phylum Chordata; class Aves; order Psittaciformes; family Psittacidae; genus Neopsephotus; species Neopsephotus bourkii. The sequence goes on from NW_026901388.1 coordinate 1,035,916, forward strand.
TCTGCTACATCAATGCTTCATTGTTTTCTACATGTACATGGTTATAATAATACCTACTTTGCTACCTCCGGTAGAGGTAAAATAGCCTCTTGCATTTGTAGCACTGATCATGTGTGTGAAAAAGTGTATGAGTGTTGCATAGCTCACCAAATGGAAAGAAATATTTATCTGGTTATTCTTATTATGCTATTCACATTTTATGGTATGAATGAATTCTGACTTGCACTATATATGACCTGTATCTGATAGCAGCTGCTGTCCTCTCTGTTGGAGACATGTGGGAGGATATGAACTAGTTAATTAACATAAACCAGCTGAAATCAGGCTCTGCTTAGGATGTGATCATCACCATGAGATGGTACTAAACTGTATATGAGATGACATCTCATTTGCTCAGTTTGTAGCTTAAAAGCGTGTAACAATAAGAGAATGAGGGAGATCCACTCTTTCAGGGGATCATTTTTAAGATTTTTCTGCTTAGAATTCACTGTTACTTATTGTATCCTGTGATGGGAATACAAACAGGAAAAGATAATAAGGTGTCTGGGTATTATTTTCCAAACACAGTATATTCTATTATAGCAACATTCATATAAAAAAAAAAAAAAAAAAAAGAAATAAAGGAGTAAAGGAGAAAGGAATCATCTTTGGAAAAGTCTGATTACAGTGTGATATTCAGATTCTTTTAATTAAGTTTATGTACCATTTCCACAGACTTTTCATATATACTATGAAGTAAGTGTTTATTTAAAATAATTATATTTCCTTGCAATTCATTAAACTTCTTTCCCCTCAAGTGCAAAAAAAAAAAAAAAAAAAGAAAAGAAAAAAAGAGGGAGAAAAAAAGATGGAAAGAAAAAAAGGAGTTCATAAACCAGAAAGCACTGAATCATGTGGGGAAAATGCAAACATACAGAACTTTAAATATTGAAAGAAATGAGAAACAAAGAAATTTTCAATTGATTTCAAAAAATTCCATGAAAAACAGTCTCACTGGTGTTGAAGATTTATCCATGCATTTTTGTATTTACACTGTCTCACATATAGCTTCTACATTCTATTCCAGAAGCTGTAATTTATAACTTATTTTGGTGGGAACTGAAGTTTAGTTGCAGTGGAATTATTAAAGAAGTGGAAGGGTGGAAAAAAAGAAAAATATTTATTCAATAAAATGCTTTCATTAAGTGCATTATATTTATTCTCTAAAGTGACAAGTATTGCTCACGAATAAAAAATAAAAAAATAAAAAAAACAAACAAAAAACTGCGTGTGAGCCTATGCTGCACTTCAAGTCCCACAGTTCCACTTCTCCTTACTCTCTTGCTTCTACCTGGCTCCTCTTAGAGCTGTGCCTCCCTTAAGTTCCAAAGACTCACTTTTGAAAAAGATGCAAGGGAGTTGTGAATGCTCTATCCCTGGAGGTGTTCAAGGCCAGGTTGGACAGAGCCTTGGCTAACATGGTTTAGTGTGAGGTGTCCCTGCCCATGGCAGGGGCATTGGAACTAGATGATCTTAAGGTTCTTTCCAACCCTAACTACTCTATGATTCTATGATTCTGTTCTTACAGTGCTTTCTCCAACTTTTTAGTAGTGTTGTGCACACTGCTTGCCTAGCCTGGAATGATTCCGCTTAGCTTGATGCAAATTCCAAATGTTTATTCCAAACAAGCACAAGAGCCATGATTGGGTATGGGTGCTTTGGAAGAATCATTGAATTCTGTCTTCCCTGTCCCTCACTGTGTAAATTCAATTTCCTCTGATATCACAAAAAGAAAAAACTACTTTATTTTTCACTATGATATGTTTGCAAAAGTTATAAGCTATTACTTGGAAGTTGGAAATACCATATATCAAACAAAAATAACCAAAGAATATAACTTCACACTTTTCATGTTTCGTGCCAACGATCTACAGAAGTATGAAAACATCATAACCTGCATGATATGCAGAGACCAAATATGGAGCTGAATACTTCCTCTTCCCCCTAGTTTTAGTTCACAGAAACAATGTATTCATACGCAAAATCGAGGAGAGGACTTAGTAGATATATCTTTACATATGTTGCTTTTATATAGCAGCTTGCCATAAAACTTGGCAGACATTTGACTAATTTCATTTAACTTTTTCAAAACATAAAGCTTTTTAAATTGCTTTTTTTTTCAAAAATAATAACCATTATATGTAGATAAAACCATTGCTTCTTATTTTCTGTAAGCTAATATACATGCAATTTATTCATTCTTTTGTCACCTTCTAGAAACAAATATTTTCAAAGTAAAATGTCTACTTTTGTTTTGGGCATAAAGTCTTTTTTTCCTTCGCTGTGTTTTATGAGAGTAATTCTCCCTCAGGTAAATAGAACTGACATCCCATCTCTGAATTTCCTCTAAACCCGTGTGTTGGGTAAATGTAGCCCATAAACTTAGTAAAAGAATAATTAAATAACAGATAAATGAAATAAGAAAAAATAAAATAAATTGTTTTGGTTTTGTTTGTTTGTTTGGGTTTTTTTCAATATCTGCTCATTTCTATTCCTTTCATGTGACATATCTTACTTAGATTCCATCCTCTGACAAGATTCAGCATTCTCAGTAAATGAGCGTCTTTTTTGCCAACTATCAGCAATGGTTTTACCCTTTTCTTACACCTATGTCTAGTTAATTCTGACTGGTGAATGAAACATCACCTCTTCTGTATTGCTAGAAAGCCAGTGAGAAGCAGCGTCAATAAAAACCTGTCTTCCAGGTGGTAAATGGTAACTTATCACTGAATTCCAATTACACTTCTTCAGTTTCCACACACTTTAGGAGAGCATTTTTATCCTCTTCCCATTTTCCTACTTTACATCTGCTGTACCTCACCCTATGCAGAGCTGATGTCAGACCATGAACCAAAGGTAGGTTACAGCTATACTTACTAAACAGTGGCTTTCCCCAGAAATTCCTGTTTCTTAAAAACAAACCTAACCAACCAACAGGGCATGGTAAATACATGACGAGTGCAGAAGGTATGAAAATGTGATCTTTATGTTGATTCCATCACTCAAATCTAACATCAAGGCAAAGGAATCAAGCTTTGCCTAGTGCAGGCAAAACTGGTTGAACACCAGAAAGAAATTTTTGTTAACTTGGTTTTGATATCTAATTTAATAAATAATTAAATAATCATTACTAAGAACACAGTTTTACCAAAGAACCTTAATCTGTATTTTATTGTGCAGGCATGATTAGAGAAAAAAATGTTACCCAATCTAGCTACTTCTCAAATCAGAAGCTGTACAGAACTTGATAAATTGTGTGGTTTCTGTATTTCCAGTCTGGTATAGAAACTATATTACTTATACTGAAGCAGTTAGGAGGAGATAATTCTCAAGAAGTTATCAAGACATCATCCTCAAAAGACTGAGAAGTAATTCTGAATAATCTCACAAATAGTGAGCTGCTTAGATAGTGTACTAAGTACTTTTCCATAGAGTACAAGGCCTTCTGACTCAAGATGGACATAATGGATGGGCAGTTTTCCTGTGTTATTTCAAACCCATTCATTTCATGTTTAAAGGTTTGTGATATTAATTCACAATTTTGTGAATTAATTTTGTGAATTAATTTTGTGAATCAATTTTTTTTGTATTCATTTGGAACAGCTGATTTGCCTGACATCTAGACTTAAAGACAGTAAACAGTAATTCAGTGTTAACCAAGGTACCAGAGTTCACATATGCATCAGTCAAAACTGCTCCTTTTACAGATCATGCTGTTGTTCTCTGACATGGCAACACTGTCTAGTCATGTTTTCTTATAGTAGTACATATGCTGAAGAATCCCATTTCCTCACTCACCATCTATTGTGCTCTGGACATGAGATTACTGAAAGTCTAAGGAAGATCTGTAGGGCTGGTCAGAATTTACTTCTCTTATTTTCCGGGAAAAAAACAGGTTAAGGATACATGGCAAAAGTACAGACAAGAGTTTTTCAATTCCCAGATAGGAACAGTTGCTAAATTTTCTTAGATCATATGAGGAAAAAAAAAGGAGAGATAACTTCTCTTGAGATGTCAAAATTTTCTTTTTAAAAGAAGGCAATTTGGGGATTAAAAAATAATCTGTCAACTGAAGGCATATTTAAGGCAACCTTAAGCTATTAATTTCATAATGAAAAATCTAAAATTGTTCTAGGGTGGTTTTTTGTTTGTTTGTTTGATTCATTGATTTATTTTTATCATTAACAGGATACATTAAGGATACAAAATTTCGGATGTTCACTTTTTTCTTTTTTTTTTAACATTCAGGACTTCTCAGAAATTGTCTTGGCCTGGAGCTAATACTGATATAGTACTAAGGTCTAAATTATCTCATAAATATGCCTTCCATAACAATTACAGAAATGTTACTGTAATTCACAGTTTTTTATTCTCAAAGGATCCATATTTCTTTTTTGAAAGTACAAGGAATCCACAATGTATACTTGAATTATTGTTCAACCTTTACTAAATTATTTTAAGTTAAAAATTAGTTTCTATGAAAAAACCTATAAATTTTGCAAAATCATTCCACAAGATTTTGAGTGTCTTTTTCTTTTTTTTTTAATGAAGATCATTTTTATCATATTTTTCAGCTAACTCTAAATATTCAACACCAGCTTGTTGACAAAAATTAGCTTTTGTAGACAGCTGTAAGAAAAGGAAAAGGATTTATTTAGTGTCTCTCAAAACATGTAGGGACATAAAACAATACTTTGGTCATGTGTTTTTTTCTCAATGCAAAGATTTTCTGATTCTTGAAACTAACTTATTTTGGGGATAAAAAGGCTGGAGGGTAAGAACCAGACTGTAGAAACTCTCTTCTTTGACTAACTTTTGTGACTGCTCTATACTGATCACTTGTTTCCCTGACTAATCTCTAAACAGGGGTCATATCCCTTTCAATTGCAAAACAGTTTCACACAAAATGAATTACCTTCCCACCACCTTGGTTACTTGCCCGGGAGTACTTTATTTTTCCACTATGAAAAAGAAAATCAGTCTGTATTTTGCTTGCTAGAGCCTTCTGCATTTTAATTCTGAACTCTGAATGAACACCAGAGAGGCCTTATGATGTTTTGCACAAAAGTGCCTGTGTTCATAGTTTTACTCAGGGCACCCAAAATAGCATGCAGTAAGCAGTGCCATACTGAGAGTTTGCAAAACTAAAGCAGAAGTGACTTATACTGGCAGGAAACTGTAACTCCTAAAGCTTTCTGAGGATCTGTGAAGAGAACTGCTTACTTCTCTGCATCAGATGTTTAATTCAACTTTTACAATACCTATATCTTTAAACCTAGAAGGCCCTGAGGTTACACAGGTAAGATATCTTCTTTTTGTTTTTCTTTATTATCTTCAAAAGTAAAATTTAGAACATTTAGCTGGGTGTCTCCAGTGCAAAAAAAAAAAATACAACAAAGTCAGAAGCCACTCAAACCCTCTAGGATAAGAAATCTGCCTTTATTATTTCCTCAGAATCCACTGACCAACTTCTATAGCTGTGGAAATCCAAGCTTTTACTTTGGATTTCCCAGATAAACTGCTTACTATGCCTGTTTTGTGCCCAACTTGCACATTAAAATGTTCATGCTGATTATGAACCTGTTTTTGCAAGACTCCCATCTCTGACAGACTGCTCACAACTGCTTCATCTACACACATGAATGTGATTGTCATTACAATATGCTTACAATTTCTGAGGGTGATGATAAGAAGAGTGAAAAGGTTTTTTTTTTACAAGAAGACAGAAGTAATCTCTGCCTTGTTACTCTCCAGTCTACTGTAGATTTTTTTTTCTAATTTTAGTCTTAAGCTTAAATTCATATTTCTGTTCCCATTTCTCTTTATACTTCCACATTCAGATCACAAAAAGGGATGCTTTGACTTTTGTTGGATCTCAAGTGTAAAATGGCAATTTGTTAGTAAATAAGATGTTCAAAGAGCAGCGCAGCGCATACATTATCAAAATATCTGCATGTTTCTTTCGTAAGCCTTCTACTGAAAGCTATAGCTACAATTTTTTTTTATGCTCAACCTCTCCAATTAGACTGTAGTCAGAAACAGCCAGTAGAATATAGCCCACAGATATTTAATAGCTGTTGATTGGTTATTAAGATGCTGAATGTCTGCCAGGTTGTTCAGTTTGACAAATACATTTGATATGAAACTGGTAGGAATTACTTAGCTTCTGGATTATATAATTATATTTATTTTAATAGACTGCAGTATAGGATCAGTGGTGGTTACAAAAGCAAGCTAAATAAACTACTTTTAATTTAGAACAGGATATATTCGTACTAGGTGCAAAAGTTGTAATTTTTTTAGGACTTGAGTGATACATTTCAAAGTTCAGCATTTTACTGTTAGAAGTGTTGAACCAAGCACTTACATAAAATGAATAAAAGACTGTGGCTGGACTTCAGACTTTCTACATTTTAACAGACTAAGAAATGCATTGGTGTAGGAGCTAGCAGCTAATGAAAATCAGTTTTGGAATTATTTTAGGTAAAGAAGGAAGGAAGAAAGAGGGACTTTCCCACAAAATATTCTAAGAAAAGTAGCTTAAAATTGAAGGGCAAAATTAAAAATCTGCTATGTAAAGCCACATATTTTTAGAACCAAAATATAACTATTTTAACCACTGTTAAAATGTATGAAACTGTAATGTACATGTTGTATGCTAAAATTTAGAATATTTTAAAAATTAACTCAATATGCCGCCTTTCTGTTTCAGAATGCTTTACAGTTACTAGCCTGAAGCAAACATCAGACAATATCAGCACATTTTTATGTTGAAATCAGAAAGCAATATCTGATATGCTATACAGACAGATTTTAATGGTGCTCTTGGTTTAAGATACCTGTTGCTTTTTATTATTTCTGTTAGTTTTACTTCCTCCGATACTTTATAACTCTGCAAGGTGAAATTTCCATTGCACAGTCTTTGCATCATACTCATTAGAATTATGTTTGGAAGCTTCTAGTTTAGCTTAATCGTAAAGATTTGGCTATTTCTTCAATTAGTTTAATTTAAAACAAGTAATTTTGCCAACAGATCTAATCATACAATAGATAATACTGTAGTCTTCTAATATGTAAAAACAATTCTTTTCGTTTTACTTTGTAAGTCAAAGAAACTCTCAATTTTTACCATAGACATAAGAAATGGATTACACCACAGTCCTCTGTTTTTGTTGTTTTTTTTCTATTTCAACTATGTTTGCAAGCCTTTTTGAGTCTACATGATATGTAGAATGATTACGTTACATGTAATAGAAGAAAGGTGTAACAGAATGTCTGTCTTCTCCATCCTCTCGATATTATTAACCTAGCAAAAACCTTGTTTCTGAAGATGAATGAATTGAGAGGCCAGAGAGCATATATGGCAGCCTCAGCTATCTTGGCTAACCTGAGAATTGCTAAAGGTTTCATTTCAGTCCCTGCTAAGTAGACAAGGTACATATCCATTACAGAGGAAGCTGGTGAAGGTGGAGCAATATCAACAAGACCACATGGGGCAGACCTAGGAACATAACTGTGATTTGGATACACAGATCCAGGTCTTCTCTCTGCATCTTCACTACCTGTAACATAAAAGGAATTGCAACTGCTGTTGCTAACAAGCTGAAACTGTTAACAATGTTTGTAAATGGATATTACTTCCAGGCTTTCTATGAGGGACTCAAACACAGTGAAGATGATGTATATGGAAGGTGATATTAAATTAAAATCCCTCGTTCTCAGGTCCCTGACCTAACTTTTAAGTCTAACTCCTTTTGAGACAACAAAATTAGAAACATTCATTATAAACATAAAGTATATTCAGTTGGGGGACAAAAAAAAAAGAAAAAGAAAGAAGTAAAACCCCTGTAAAAGACAGTGTGTTTGCAAATATAGCACTGGAACTAAAAATACAACACCTGAAATGAGATTACTAAGACTATCTTCAGAGGGAACTCTAAAGTTTACCTGTTCAGATTCAGTGTTAAACTTGTGGAGGACAAACTCTTTTTTGCATTGGCACTTTTTTTTTTTTTCAAGTATGTGTGACAGTTGTTGCAACCTTAAAATTACTGACTACACATTGGAGGAAGTATAAGCTCTGACTTAGCATTTTCCTGGTTTACTTTTTACATAGAATTATGACACACTGGAAGCCAAATACAACCTCATACAGTAAATTATAAAATATAAATAAAAAAAGAATACCTGAATTCAGTGTGACTGAGCACTGCCTTTTCAAATTTATCCTAACTCAGATCTAGCCAGGATAAATATCTCTCTGCAACATAACTCTTTTAGTATTCTACAGATTTTTAAGACAGCCGGTAGTAAATAACATGGGTAAATAGCAGTTTGAAGTTCTTGAAGTTTAATTTTGCTTGACATTTTTCTGTTTAAGACCATTTTTTTGCAACTACATTAAGCAATATTTAATATTTTAATTATATTGACAAATATTTTAAATGGCTGCCCCTTATTCTCATGCAGCTAGAAAAAGGTTTGTGGCTTTTCATTGTTAGCACTCTGATGCTGTAGCTAATCTAAGGGGTTCTCTTCAAATATACAGAGTGCAAAAATTAAAAGGGATTTAAAGAGGCAGTGCTTGGCAAATGATAAAGATACTATGGTCGCACACTCCTTTCCCTGTAGAGAACCTTTTTAGAATGGTGAATAAAGCATGTAGAATATGTGTGAAAGAATTTACATAGCAACATGGTAAATTTTTCCCTCCTGAAGTTGATAAATTGAAATAGGATATTGTCACCTCTCAAAAAAGTGGTCAGAAAAAAACCTGCAAAGAAAACTGTGTTTATTTAGTGTTTCTTTAGCAATTTGAAGTTGTTAAATGAGATCTAGATATCCCAAACAGAATTTATGTATTATATTGCCTTTTAAAGAGATTGTGTATTCCTGGGTGTCATCACAAGTGAGCAGAGATCACTTTCTAGGAGTTTTACCTGTGATAACTAAGCAGAGGAACCAAAACCTGACTAGATGTGAATTTCTGTTAAATCACTCTGAGAGTGCTGAGGCACTGGCACAGGGTGCCCAGAGAAGCTGTGGCTGCCCCATCCCTGGAAGTGTTCAAGGCCAGGTTGGATGGGGCTTTGAGCAACCTGGTCTAGTGGAAGGTGTCCCTGCCTGTGGCAGGGTGTTGGAGCTGGATGAGCTTTAAGGTCCCTTCCAACCAAACAATTCTATGATTCTACGTTAATTAAGCTGTGATTTCTGGATGTTTGGAAGCCCTCTGAAAATTTCAAGAAAACTATCAACAGACTTCATAAATAAAGATGAGAAAATCTTAACACAGCAGCATGTATGAATTTATATAATCAAAAATACTGCAAATATTCTACGCGTATTTTGTTTTAAATTTACTGAAAACAGTCATAACAAGCACACGTGCCCATATGCAAAACCATCCTCTATGTTACATGTTGGCATGAAGAGTACGAATGTACAAACTGCTACAGAAGCTTCCTAGGGACCTCATGAATTTACATGTATTTTTGTGAAGATGGACACAGACTAGGGGTAGTTCTAATTTTGTTTATCTTTTAACTTATCCTAGACATCTGAGGTGTTATGAAACAGGATTTCCTTTTTCCTCTAAATGGTGCAAATTCCTTCTCTCTTTCATCCTTCAGATGAAGAACACAAAAAGAGATCTTTGTGCTAAGGCCCATGAGCTGAAACAATGGGTCATGCTGATAATGCCCTTTCTAGGCATAGCAGCTTGTCATGAAGCCTGCAGAAAACTAGAGTGAAAGAATAAAGGAGAGAAGGATGCATACCAGTACACTGCAAACTATAAAACACCTATATTTACTAACAAATTGTAAAATAGTGCTAGTTTCAATTACTGCCTTGGTCATCTACAAATAGCTGATCTTTCACTCCATTTCTCCGTGAGATGCAAATAGCTGTCAGAGAAGATTAAGCTCATTTCTGGTGCTCTATTTATGTATTACTGTGATATATATTGGCTGCACTAAAATTTACCCTTAACAGTAATTCCCAATGGTAGGTGAACTAGAATGATTTATGCTACTTTATATCCCATGAGGTGCCCCTAGAAAATAAAAAGATATTTCCAGGCAAATTAAGATGACAACCAGACTTAGAGAAAGAAAATGTAGTAAGTGTATTGTTTTTTTCCTAGCATAGAATTTAACATATAAATTGAATTGGTTTCAAATGCCAGATCATTAGATAGCTGGTGTACACAGCTATTTTCATAAAAGACTGACCCAAAAAGTGTATAAATAGCATTTGGAAATGTCACATAGAGATAAACTGTGCCAACTGCTCAGCTTTCATATATCCGCTTTCAGTGGTGTGCAAATGTTATAAAATGAGACCCATTTTCTGGTGCCTTAGATGTAATATTGTTGTACTCAATTCTTTATCTCAAATATTTTTTCAAGTGATCATCTTATGAAAAGATTTTTTTTCCCACCTAAAGATTATGGGAAAACAGAGCCTAAACTCAAAGACTGTTACAATTTAAGATCACTTTGTTAGTGTGGACACCAAATGGTCTTAGTTACCTGAACATTTTAATACCAGTGATATGTAATCTTCACAAGTGACATTACCCCCCTGACTTGCTGAGGGGTTGGGGGTGGGGGTGGGAGGGAGACAGGGGGGACATGAATGTGACCACCAGGAGGAAGATCCAGCAGGTCAATATAGCAGTCCCCCCATGTACAGTCCCTGGGGTCTCTCTAATGTCCTCTCAGAGTCTTCCCACCTGCACACAACAGATTCTCCCCTCGCATACCTCTTCAGTGCCTCCCCCACGTACCTGCAGGGTCTTTCCCTAAGCATCCCCAATCCCATCAATTACTGGTTCCACAGGCAATATCTGACTGGGATCCCCCATTTGAATCCCCTCAGCATCCCATATGAGTCCATGGATATAGCTGTAGCTGTGACTGGGCCCTCTTGTCTTTTCTCCTTTGCTGGTGGCTCCCATAGCCATGGGAGAAATGCTGACTGCAGCCAAGGTGTTTTGCTGTTCTGGTGTCAGGGCTCCTGCCCTGTGCAGAGGGCTTCACATCCTAGCACTGCTAGGACCAGCCATGCACATATGGACAGGCAGCAGATTTCTTAAGATACATCAGTAGGAGAAGCTAACAGAGCAGCCCTGCAAACCGTGTTCAATGGGAGCCTGAATCCCTTTCAGACGCTAACCCAAGGCCAGATCCTGAAACATTCTCTCTTGATAGGCAGATAGCTAGATAGTTTCACTGCAAGCATCCAAACAACTTGCTCTCAGCACCCCAGCATTAGCAAAACCAAACAAAAAGTTACTGTTACATAGAGTCTTTAAAACCAAATGTAATTGTTGCATTTTTAAAATTGTTTATTTCCCTAAAATGAAACTATTGTCACAGAAGAAAAGAAAATGTAAAGCAAGAACTTACACCCAAATCAGTGTCTATAAACATGGGTTTGTTGCATGCACAAAGCATTCAAAGAAACTCTGAAACACAAATTTGTAAAATTTATAATCACATTTTCCGGATATATTACACAAACTGGAAATGTAAATAAGTCAAAGATGTGAAGAGCTCATAAGTTGTCATTAATCATGGATTTCCGCTTTTCTGTCCTTTAGGGATTTTGTTGTGTGGCTTGCCTTTTTTTCCTTTCTTTCTTCTGATAGATAACCTCTCCAAAATAATGGCTGATTTCCAAGTGGAGAAATAGTGCGTACGCCTGAGCTACTATAAGCTGATTCAGACCATTTTGTTTGAAATGAAAACAAGGTGGCAGAGCAAAAATTGTTACATCGTAAATATGATAGACGGTGTTCCTGAGTATTACTAATCTTAAATGTCAGAGAGAGTAAAAAAATGTACTATTTCAGTAGGACATTTGAAGATAAACTCTGTTGGAACAATTTCAGTGGCCTTTTGCAGACAGCAACTTCAGATTTCTAGGAATTTGTAGTTGTTTTGTGTAGGTTTTCTTTTTTTAAGTCAGGATATGTTGGAGCAATACTCACTCTACCTAAACCAGGAAAGTAAGATGAACCCATAGGCGCATGCAGAAGAACTTCTTGGAGAATCAACTGACATCAGTAAAAATCTGAATTCATATTCACCTGTAATGAATTAAAAAGTGAGCATTCTAACGTATATGTATCAAAATCACAGAAAACTATAAATTGAGGAAATAAAGAAAACTTAGTTTTAGTTTTATTTTTTTAATATCCAAAAGAAACAATTTCTTTCCACACTATGACATAGTATTTATGATTTCTATATGACAATGTGATATTGTTGTAGTATGCCATTATGATCATATTGATCATAAATCATAGTAATCTTATGTATAAATAGCATTCTAATAATCAGCTGTGTTAAGCAGGGATTAAAAATGTGTGAGAAAAAAGTTTCTTGAAGACTGAGAGGTTTTTCAATATACTAAAAAACATGGAAAATGTCATCTCTTTTGGATAACATTATTCCCCGTGTCCAGTCCATAGACAAATAGGTTCTAAAAAGGTGCTTATATGATAATTCAAAGTATCCTGTACCAATAAGAAAAATAGTGTGTTTTAGAAGAATTTTAAACATTATTTTAAGCCAGTTAATATATGAATCACTTTTTGGTTTGGTCTATATTCCTTCACTGTAATCATTTCTCTCTACCTAAAATGCAAAAAAGTACAGAGCAAATGTGAGTTATACTTCTAAATGTAAATTTGTACTGACATATTTAAGAAGATGCACCTTGAACTTCAGTAATAGCAGTATGAACTCAGAAGTGAAAGAGTTTGATGAAAAATAGAGTATTTCTGTAGGGGTGACCATAAAATTAAGAATGCAGTTCATCTGTAGTTGTCTCTTGGGAACTTATTTACTTAGGTTAATTGTCAAGACCCTCTAAACAGAAAGAGGGTGATTTAGACTTCATATGTTAGTTACCTTTTTTGCAATACAGTAAAACACAGATGCCTTTCTTTTTCTATTGACTGTTGAAGGAGCTTGCATAGGTATGTTATACTAGATTTTAAATTTTCAGGTGCTTAAAATTAATGAATGCAGAATTAATAAATGCAATATTAAGAAAACATGGGAATCTCAGGCTTTATTATTAGGTTATTAGCAGGCTTATAATATCTATGCATCCACAATAAACATTCTAATATTTCACCTTGTAGTCACAATTTTTTACTAAAAAGGAAATTTATTCAATATTACATTCTGTCCTTCTGGTAATAAAATATTTTTTCTACTTGATTTAGCAACTGTATTTAACAGTCAATAAGCCTAGGAGCAAAATTAATTCATACACACAATACCAATAAAGGTAATGTAGTAAAATAGTGAAAAGGTAACAAAAAAAGCTAAAAAAAAAAAAAAATTGGAAAAATCAAACATTTCAGGCAGTGCAACTTTGTCCAAGGCTCTGATATATCTTCGTCAAAGTGTCAGTGGGTAACTGTGGAGAAGAACTGAATGTTTTTTACTCAGCAGAAACTGTGAATAAGCTTGATTTAAGTGAGGCAGAGAGGCTGCAAATTGATTTCTTGATTCATTTAGGACACAGTCAGAGGTAGCATACAGAAAACCCTGGGGAGAGGAGGACAGCATTATTGTTTCCTTCCTTAATAGGTGTAAAAGGCTGGAACTCCGTCAAGTGGCAGCAAGTTCATCTGTGTAAAAGACAATGTAAGTTATTTGCCCGTCAGACACATCGATTGCTTCATGCAAGGGAGAAACATAGGTGACAGCCTCAGCAGCCGCTGATGACTTGCCGTCTCCTGCATATGGGTGAAGAAGATAACAGAAGGATGCTGAGCCAGCCCAGCCCTGCTGCCAGTCACACCACAAAGCTCAGGCGTGTAGGCTGCAGCTGCACTGCTGACAAATCATGGAAGGTTTATTAGTCACAGCCTGCTCCTTCTTGCCCTATATTGCTTCATGAAGTTAACAGAGAAAAAGTGGTTCAAAATCAGTTTAAACTCAGTGAAAAAAAAAAAGTTGAATATTCACATAGCTCTCCCTCGAGAGGAAATTAATTAAAATAACTCCAATATTTTTCAAGTTTCGAAATACTTAATTGATCAACTACAAGTTTTTCACATGAAAACAATCTCTGCTTTTACTTTAAACACCAACATATTTGTAAAAAATGTTCACAAAATATCATGGAAAGCTTTTTCCTGTTTTTTTTTTTTTTTAAGAAAAGAATTTTCATTTCTGTATCTTGCACTGAAATAATGTCTTAAAGATTTTTAGAGGACATACTTCAAGAGTCATTGCTTTAGATCTTCATGACATCTCCATTAGGTAGCTAGATTAATTATTTGCAAAAAGGTCTGTACTTATACCACTATTTACCATTTATTTTAGAAATAGGCTACATATATTAAAAAAGGAAACAATTTGATAGCATGCTCATTATATCACACATAAGCTTCTTAATATGCAAACATAATTTGGGGGTGGTTTCTATCATTTACAAGGCCAAAACCTGGCTGTACAGCGATGACACAACAGTGATGCTAAGAATGTGTTAAAAAACACCATTGTTTTTAATGCTGGAAAGTTTTTTGCAGTTTGAACTTCTGAAATACTTCTTAAAATGCAGTAACTATATATATATCTTTATATTTTGTTTTACAATATTTGTAATGCATTTTAATTCTCCTGTTTCTATATCTATGATTAAGAAAAACAAAAATAATCATAATGTTTTCCTCTTGTAGGTTAGAATTATAACTGGAGATTTTTTTACATGTTTTGAAATTAATTTGCCATTTGCAACCTTAACAACGATAACCTTAAGCCCATAGAGTTCAGTTTACACCATTAAACTCAACCCAGGCAAAGACCTATTTCTGTAAAGAATGGGAAATTCAGGAAGATTGTTGGTTATCAGATGAGTAAAATGATTAAGATATATTGAAGTACTGTCTTATTTGCACTGGTTCTTGTATTGAACCAATGTTTGTGGTATTTATGGATCAGTTGGAAATTGTGGTAAAATCTCATGAAAAGGCATTATCTTGAAATATTTTATTTTTATTCATCTGCTTTCTACATACAAAAAAAACTCCACTGTTTTGGAGGTGTTGTCTAAGCATTTCAAAGAAGAATAAGCATTTGGATTTAGATGTAGTGAGGTTGTAAGTAGTTCTTAGTTATTGTATCAAGATGCTCAATAAACGTAACTCTACACAAGAAAATCCCTGTGACATGAAGAGGTTAACTTCAGCCTTGAAAAGAAACAGTACCATCTTTACTAAGGTGAAGTCATTAACCTGATGTAAGCATAAACATCCCAGTCACTCCCCTAATTTACCAAGCCTTTTCTCCCTTCAAACCTCTGCTGTACAAGTAGTAAATGACCTCACAAATTTGTTTGTTTGTTTGTTCAACTTATAGCTTATGATTTCTCTCTCCAAACAACAAAAACCAAAAGGGACTCACCAGGGCCCACAAAAGTGGCTGGTGTCAGAAGAGAGGGAAAAAACAGCCTAAAGTCATGGTGCTACTAAAAAAGGCTTATGTTAAACTAAGCTGCAAACTATCCTTCACAAAGTTTGCAGAAGACAAGGTGTCCTGGGTTTAGCAGTAGCAGTCATTTTTCTTCTTTTTAGTGGTTGGCACAGTGCTGTGGTTTTGACTTTTGGCCTGGGAACAGCGCTGATAACACTGATGTTTTTAGTTGGTGATCAGTAATGTTTAGTCTGACCAAGGACATTCTGAGTCTCATGCTCTGCCTGGGAGGAGGGGAAGCCAGGAAGAAGCAGAGACAGGACACCTGGCCCAAACTAGCCAAAGAGGTATTCCATACCACAGCACGTCATGCCCACTATATAAACTGGGGGCAGTTATCCAGAAGGGAGATCACTGCTCGGTCAGGCTGTGTATCAGTCAGCAGGTGGCGAGATGTTGTACTCTCTCCCCTTGTTATTTCCCTTATCATTATTATTATTGGTGATAGCAGCAGTGGTTTGTGTTATACCTTAGTTACTGGGCTGTTCTTATCTCAACCTGTGGGAGTTACGTTCTTTTGATTCTCCTCCCCATCGCTCTGGGACTGGGGAGGGGAGAACAGGGTTGGGGGCGGGGGGGGAGTGAGAGAGCAGCCGCGTGCTTCTGAATTACTGACTGGACTTAAACCACAACACAAGGTAAGCACCTGAGGAGGTAAAAAGGGAACTTTTTACAATTGATTTAACATTTAGCACAAAAAGAACTGAATTTATAACACAGAAAAATATTTTACTGAGATCAAGTAGAGGAAATGCTCTTCAAGGTGAGGTGCTTTCATTGCACATGAATTGTGTGGCCTGTATACTCAGTAAGTTGTTTCCACAAAGATGACATTGTAAATCTAAATAGATTGAATTGCAAAAATCCTGATAATAGATCATATTTTACCTTAAGATTGCCTTTTCACAAATCCTGCTTGGTCTATATTTGATATCAATATTTGAAGAAGAAATCAAGTGCTATGATCCACAGCTAAAAATGCCACCTTTTCCTGCTTATATGAACCAACTGGACTTTTATGAGATGACTTTTTTTTTCCTTTTGATTTTCTTGAACACAGATAGATATTCCTTCGAAGCATTTCAGAGAATTTGATCATCTTGGAATTTTTGAACTTTGAAACCACTTATAGTTCAACCATTTTCTCAAGGTAATTTTTTTTTTTTTTACAAGCAAATTGCAATTTTGTATTTATGTCTACATGGATTTTCAGCCAGTTGTCTAAATATTTTGATCTCAGTTTTGTTTGTTTGTTGTTTTTTTTTAAACAAAGCAGTAGTGAAATTGTGATGCACTACTGAATGAAGTTTCTACCCAGGTAATTGAGAATATCTCTCTATTTTGTAAATACCCTGCACAGGAAAATATCCTTCCATTCATTACACTGACATATGATGTCCTTTGTGGAGGCAGCTAAATAGATTTCTGTGATTGAAACACTAATTTTCAGACTGGCCTTTTAATTCTGAGTGTTCAGAGGACAGATAAATTTTTTCAAATTAACACTTATTTTTACAGGTTAAATAGGTTGTAACATATGCAATACAAAATTAATATGCTCTGTAATAGCATTTGAGGGAAAAAAAACCCAAAACACCAGAGCAAAAAAGCCTACATAAAACTAGTTTTATGTCAGAACTCTTGAATTATAGGATATCTTCTAATAAAAAAAATAAAATATGACAGACCTATAAAAAAATCAAAACTTGATGAACAGTAGTAGAAGTTGGAGAAGGACGATCAGAGGAAACCTATCATTAAGCCTGCTACCTATGCTACCTCACAGCTTATGAGAGCTTCCTAAACAAAGCAAAACTTACCTAACATGACATAAAATAGTGACATATCTAACAGTTCCCTGTTTTCTTTCATTTTTAACAATCTTTTTCTGAACAGTTTTCCACATCCTGTTGCTCTCATGCCATTTATCCACTACTAGCAAGTCCTGGGCAATATTCTCTAAAAGGACTCAAAATACCTGGAAAAACAGGAGACAGCTAGCATGGCACAAAATTGAAATCTGAAAGCATGATGTGCAGTGAAATTCCACTCACGGAGAAATATAGGTTTCAGTGTGCTCTTTAAGTTGAACGTGCAGTGGAAACTTTCAGGTTCGACATCCTGTTGAAAACTGGCTCTAGAATTAAAATGAAAAAAAAGTATTAAATAAAGCAACATAAAATACAATAAAGCTGCTGTGGCAATTCCCATCTGGGGTGTTCTTTCCACACTTGCTGGATTAAAATAAACAACTGATCTACACAGGAATCTTATGAAAAAGAACTACAGAATTCATTAATCTAGGGAATTAAGTTATATAAAATTGATTCCCTAAGACATAGAAGTTATAGGTAGATTCAATGATTAAAATGTCCCTATTCATTTACTAGTGCAAATTTTCCAAAGAATGTTTATGGTATTTATAATATCTACCAATGTTATGTAGGAAAGTTGCAGTGCAGCAGGCCTGGTTTATTATTTTAATCTGCACAATTGTTAAGTGTTGCATAAAGCACAAGGTGTAGAGAAGGAGGACAAATTTAAGTAAACAAAAAGAAAACTGTTGTTCTCAGAATTAGTGGGTGATCTCAATTCAACATAAAAGATTTTCAGTTCATGATCAGGAAGACTGAAAATCAGGGAATTGTCTGAACTAAGCTAATATATTATTATTTTTTATTAATTCATTTTGTCACATCCATCTTTGCACCAGACAGCATAGCTGTTGCCTATGCCACACTTAATCCAAAAGACTAAGGTGCCCCTAAATAAATCATGCTGCCCATGGCAAAATTATGTGATTCAAATCTGCAGATTCTTCACGCAACTTCTCCTTCAGTCTTGCTCTTCCATATTTTGTTACCTGAGCAGTGTCAGTACAAAATCTGTGGCCTGGGAACAGCAATAACTGACTCCAGTCCTGTAGTTTCCACTAAATAGCAAAATTCAGTGGCCTGTCCTCTGTTACCGGTAAATCTGTGTGGCCTTTATGGATTTAACAGCTCAGTTTGGGGAACTTTTTAAAAATAGACTCTTATAAATTAAAAAGATACCTCACAGCATCCCTTAACATGAAAAACATTAGTGTTACCACATCTTAGTTTCGTGTTCTTTTTCATTTTCCACTTTTGTTTAGGATCCTATCTAGTGTGCAACTACTTTTAAGTCACTATGGAGCAAAGCCCATTTTTCACCAATTAAGGAAATGACATCAATTTATTTTATATATATATTTTACATATATATATATATATATAAAATCCATGGACTTCATAGATCTAAATAATTTAAGACCGTTACTGTCTGCAGGATATGAGTTCTGGATTATACAAACTAGTGAATTAAGTCTTTGACCATTCAGTTACTATGGAAATTTTATGGACTTCCCAGCTTCAGCTGGCTTCTAATGAATTAAAATCAAAAAGTGTCAGACTCCTGAAAGAAGGGAAATTATGTAGAAGAAAATAGTTTGAAAGCAGCAAAATCCATAGAAACCTATTTCTGTAATTTCTTTAGTAAGAACTTATTTTAGGAGCAAATTTAAACAATCTGATTTAGTAAATCAGGACATATTTGAGAACTCATGCATATTCATATGCTTATATGCATTGAAGTTATTCACTTGGCCATGTAGGCACCAGAGAATGAATACTCTCAAGCCTGATGAAGGAGAGGAAAGGAAATGTCTACAAAGCAGGCATGCTGATAGGCAGGTCCAAGTCCAAGAAGTGGTTTGAAAAGTATCCACTCATTTCAATGGACTTTGAAATGCTATTTTTTCTCTACAAATTTCCATGGGCCACTGCGAAGGGATGAAATTTGAAAGAAGTACCCAATGTCTTATTGTCCTGGGTTCAGCAATAGCAGTCATTTTTTCTCTTTCTTGGTAGCTGGTGCAGTGCTGTGTTTTGACTTTCAGCCTGGGAGTAGAGCTGATAACAATGATGTTTTGGTTTGGTCAAGGATTTTGTTAGCCTCCTGCTCTGCCAGGGAGGAGGGGAAGCCGGGAGGAAGCAGAGACAGGACACCTGACCCAAACTGACCAAAGGGGTATTCCATACCACAGCATGTCATGTCCAGGAGGGACCTGGAATTTAGCCGGAAGGGCTAGTGGACTGCGGGTTTGGAGGAAGTATCAGTCGGTGCTTGGTCGGGCTGGGGGGGGCAAGTTATCAGTTGGCTGGTGGTGAGGTGTTGTACTCTCTTCCCTTGTTATTTCCTTTATCGCTATTATCATTGGTGCTAGCAGCAGTGATTTGTGTTATACCTTAGTTGCTACACTGTTCTTATCTCAACCTGTGGGAGTTGCATTCTTTTCGATTCTCCTCTCTGTTCCTCCAGGAGGAGGGGGAGGGCAAGAAGGGGGGTGGGGGGGTGGGAAGTGAGTTAACAAGCTGCCTGGATGGTTTTAAACCACTACAGTTCTTTTTTTTAGCACCCAACGTGGGGCACCAAGGGTTGAGATAATGACAGATCTGTCCGGATTGATAGTCACTCCTCACAATACTGATTTATTGGTTCTCAGAGTTGTTCCTCTTGATCCCACACTTTCAGAATGTAATACATTACTTAGAGCCGGTATTTGCTGTGCTAGTGTTTATCAAGTGTGGGGCTTGGGCTAAAGTTCCTGTCTCACTGTACTTTACGGCAATGACTTGTAATACGGGAGGGCTCCAGCAGCAGGACGGGACGGACGTGGCCGTGGACTGGTCCCTGGCCGTCCAGCTGCTCCTCACCGTCCTGGCCCTCGCCCTCGCCTCCGTCTGCGTGAGGTCGCGGGGAGCCGAGGGGGAACGGTCCCGGAAGCCAGCGGCTGCTGAAGCGGCCCGGGCCCCGGGGACCAAACGGCGGCGGGAGCGGGGCTAGAGGCCGGCAGGGAGCGGCTACCGGTGGAGGAGGTCGGGGCAGTCGAGGAGCGGGAGGAGGCGGCTGCCGAGCAGCATGAGAAGGCGGCGGAGGAGCCGAGCCCCGCGACGGCCGAGAGCATTCCCCGGAAGCCGCCCGCCGAGCCCCAGGAGGATGCAGGAGACCCCGCAGCATTTCCCAACAAGGCAGAGGAGGAAGAACTGGACTTAGGAAAAGAGAAGCTCGTGGTGGGAGAGCCGGCAAGCACAGCAGCTACACCAGCCCCAGTGACAAGTACAGCAACATCATTTGAGAGTGTTGAAGGTTTTGGATGGCCTTTGGGTATCCTTGGGACCTGCCTGCTGATTGTGATGGGGATCAGCATGTTGGCACACACACAGACTGTGTCTTACCCACCACCATTTCGTCTGATCTCAAAATTTGAGCAGAGTCAGGTTTGGGTCTTGTCTGGGGTTAGACGACGATATGGGAGGACCAGGAGATTTTCCCCAAGGCTGGACAGCCATGAGTGGCAGGGCATGTGGGACAATATGGGCAAGTATCTAGTCCACTGGGCCCCTCCAGTGCTTTGGAGGCGTCGGAGATGGAAGGCACCTCTATGGAGTCCCCAGCAACAAGCTTCAGAAACTGCTGAAGGGGACAGTGAATTATTTTGAGCCTGGTGGGCTCATGGCACTTCAGGCCAACAGAGCAGAGATGCAACATAGAGATGGACTCATGATCGAGGGGTGGACTTAACAATGGACACTATTGCCCAGGTTATTCATGAATGTGAACACTGCACACAATCTTTCCTGCTCTGGAAGACTTGTTACAACAGATGGAGCCTGACATCATGGACCAAATGGACTCATGGACTGGTCCATGGACTAAGTTAAGAGTGCACTGAGATAAGAGTGATGGTATATTAAAAATGTGGGATCTGAGCATGACGCGAATGGTATGGAATAAGGGGTTGATAATGTCCTGGATTTAGCAGTAGCAGTCATTTTTCTCTTTCTTGGTAGCTGGTGCAGGGCTGTGTTTTGACTTTTGGCGTGGGAGCAGAGCTGATAAAAATGATGTTTTGGTTTGGCCAAGGATTCTGTTAGCTTCATGCTCTGCCAGGGAGGAGGGGAAGCCGGGAGGAAGCAGAGACAGGACACCTGACCCAAACTGACCAAAGAGGTATTCCATACCACAGCACGTCATGTCCAGGAGGGAACTGGGATTTACCCAGAAGGGCTAGTGGACTGCGGGTTTGGAGGAGGTATCGGTTGGTGCTTGGTCGGGCTGGGGGGGCGAGTTATCAGTCGGCTGGTGGTGAGGTGTTGTATTCTCTTCCCTTGTTATTTCCTTTATTGCTATTATTATTGGTTGTAGCAGGAGTGATTTGTGTTATACCTTAGTTGCTAAACTGTTCTTATCTCAACCCGTGGGAGTTGCATTCTTTTCAATTCTCCTTTCCATCCCTCCGGGAGTAGGGGGAGGGCAAGAATGGGGGGCTGGTGAGTGAAAAAGCTGTCTGGCTGGGTTTAAACCGCGACACTTATACATTAGTTTCACAGCAAAATATACCTTTCTTGATGAAGAGGTCTCCTATCTCCTGTTCCAGGATTTTCTGAAAATATTACTTCCTAGAGGAAACTCCCCCATGCCTCTCACAAATATATTAATTCCTGCAGTTGTATCATTTCCCATGGATGGGAATTACAGTCCATGCCTGGTTTTCTTGCTCTTCTTGACTTGCTAGCTGAATTTACATTAGACATATAGAAATTATTAATATCAATAGTAATAATATTTACTAAAATGGTGATGACAGAAGTAGTCCTGGTCATATTTTGCCAAATAATCACCATAAGTCTCTAATTTTTATAGGCAAGTTTCCAAGGTCAGACATTGGTTGTTAGATAGTTGCTTCTCTTTAAGAAAATTAACACTGATAATGGTAGGAGATTTTTCGTAGAAAGTAAATTTTGCCTATAATAGACTTTCAAGTTTCAGTTAGTTTAATGTTGGTTGTTTTGTAGGTTGGTTTTGGTTTTTTAAGCATGACCTTGTTATTTTGTTTCTTTATTCAGAAAATTTATTCATGAAATTAACTTTTTACCTTTTCAAATTCTTATTTAAAAGAAACATAGAAATACTGGAGCTATTAGCTCTTCAAACATGCATCAGCTGTGGATAAGTTTGGTATTTGCAAAGGCCTCAGGTCTCATGTTTCTTTCTTAGTTCAACTCCCAAGGTTTCCGTCTCCTGCTTGTCAATACTGTTCTTTATAGATATTTGAAATCTTCTCAGACTAATTCTGCCTTCCTTAAACTTAGTTCCCTTTATGACTGTAAAGTTTCTTTTGGACACCTGTGCTATGCCACTTCATCATCAAGGTCTTACAACAATAAAATCTATAATTTTCTTAATCCATTCTCTACCTCCTTTGTTCTGGAGGAAATACTTTGACCATGTAACACACTAAACTGATGTCAAACCACCAACACCATCCTTTGTTGGTTTTAATATTCTTTTAAAACAACCGGGAGGGTACTTAATACTTAGCATATTGCTGTGCTTTCTACCAGAAATGGGGCTCTTGCACTGAACTTCTGCAATTGCTTCAGCTGAAAGATTCCTTCTGCAATTATTCAGTTGAAAGAAAACAAAATCCATAAAGAATATTTCTGAATAACTTTAATTGAGCTAAACTGGATATATCTGCAGATTTTAGCTAAGTCTGACTTTTAAAGTTGAGATGAAATTCGAAACATGCAAAGGACCTGCCTGCAGGTTTCAACACCCCTGCTCCACAGAACTGTACACAGAGACCAGGAGGCAGTTCATCCTGTGGATTTCTCCTGTGGACTGAAAGGCCCTAGCCCAACACGGTGCTCCTTTCCAATGCAGGTCTGACTGTTGCCTAGCTTTCTACTTTCTTAATGATTGATGGAAAATGAAGTTTTATGTTTTAGACACCAAATTCTTCTATTCTCTCACCACTCACCATAGAATCATGGAATAGTTAGGTTTGGAAAGCATCTTAAGATCATCTGGTTCTAAACCCTGTGCCATGGGCACTCGCACTAAACCATGGCACAAAGGGAAATGGGTGCAAACTGGAACACAAGAGGTTCCACTTAAACTTGAGAAGAAACTTCTTCTCAGTAAGGGTGATGGAACACTGGAACAGGCTGCCCAGGGGGGTTGTGGAGTCTCCTTCTCTGGAGACATTCAAAACCCGCCTGGACACGTTCCTGTGTAACCTTATCTAGGTGTTCCTGCTCCGGCAGGGGGATTGGACTAGATGATCTTTTGAGGTCCCTTCCAATCTCTAACATACTGTGATACTGTGATGGCACCCAAGACTACATCCAGCCTAGCCTTGAACACTGCCAGGGACGGAGCATTTACCACTTCTTTGGGCAACCCATTCCAGTGCCTCACCACCCTTACAGTAAAGAACTTGTTCCTTATATCTAGCTTGAACTTCCCCTGTTTCAGTTTAAACCCATTACCCATTACCCCTTATCCTATTGCTACAGTCCCTGATGAAGAGTCCCTAGCTGTCATCTGTGTATGCCCTCTTCAGTTACTGGAAGGTTGTTATGAGGTCTTCATGCAGCTTTCTCTTCTCCAGCCTGAACAGGCCCATGATTCCTACCCTATAAAGTCATCCTAGCCAGGATTTACTTTTAGAGTGGATTCCTGTTTCTGCTTCTGGCCTCCACTTACTTCTTGGCTTAAGAAGCTTATTTGAGTGAAAGAAAAAGTAGGTGATGCAGTTCAAAAACACTGAGTTTGATTGTGCATTTTAATATTCTAGTAGTGCATTAAGTACTGAGAATACCTGCTTAGTTGGAGATACAAAAGCTAAGGCTAGAAAGTACATAAGTGCTCTTGAAATAGGCAAAATAACCCTGTGAATGACTCTGGCTCAACAATATAATACAGCTCAATTTATTTTTTACAATAGGTTTCTATGAAGTAAAATATCAAAAGAAATCTGTACAGAGAGGCTTCATTGAGAAGTACAGAGAGATAGCACTGAACAGAGAGCAGCAGAATCTCAGGCAGGTAACAAGGGGAGAATGATACAGAAAGATTAAAGAGAGGTAAAAAAGATGATAAAGATGCTATAAACTGTTACTGCAGATGAGTTACAGTGGTGGAGCCAGAACTGACAGATGAGTAGGCAGTTCTTCAATCTTAGGTACAAACAGAAAACAAGTTTTAACATGAAAAATGGGAAAAAAATGAGGAGAGAACCCCAGTGGTTCAGTTTCTCGGTGAGAAAGGAAAATTCAATGTAGACTAAGAAGTGGAAGAATCATATTGTAGTAAGGTAAAAACTGATGGCGAAAGGAAATAAATGAATAGGAAGTTAAAAAAGAAACTGAACAGAAAATATGGAGAAATAACAAAATATTTCACCAGCTTCAAATAAAACTGGGTTGGCTCTATCAAGAGTGTTAGTCCAGAAGATAAATAATCTTATCAACTAACAATAACAACAAGCTGAACTAATATCATCTGAATTTGGGTTGTTATTTTGAAGTCTTTAGCGATTTTAATTCTGTTTTCCATTGATCTTACTGCTTTGTGTGGGGTTTCTTTCTTTGTTTTTTTGTTTTCTTTTCTCCCCTAAAATAATGTAATACACTTAAGGAATGATCAGAATATAAGGACCTGAGATAAAAGTGTGTTAAAAATACAGCATTTTGCCAGCAGCGTATGTGGGTGTTCAAGGCATCAAATAATTGCTAGGAAATTTCAAGAGCTATTTCCTACATAATTCTATAATATATTAAAATGACCACCCAATGATAAAGTATGACCTGAACACTAACTTTTAGAAAGGTACATTTCAACACAAAGTCTAGTGGTGTTAGAATCACAGAAGCATAGAATAGTTAGGGTTTGAAAGGACCTTAAGATCATCTAGTTCCAATCCCCCTGCCATGGGAAGGGATGCCTCACACTAGACCATGTCGCCCAAGGCTCTGTCCAAACTGGCCTTGAATACCACCACAGATGGAACATTCACAACTTCTTTGGGCAACCCATTCCAGTGCCTCACCACCCTCATAGTAAAGAACTTCCTCCTTATATCCAATCTAAAATTCCCCTGTTTAAGTTTTAACCCATTACCCCTTGTCTTATCACTACAGACCCTAATGAACAGTCCTTACCCAGCATCCTTACAAGCCCCCCTTCAGAAACTAGAAGGCTGCTATGAGGTCTCCATGCAGCCTTCTCTTCTCCAGGCTCAACAGCCACAACTTTCTCAGCCTATCTTCATATGGGAGCTGCTCCAGCCCCCGATCATCCTCGTGGCTCTCCTCTGGACTTGTTCCAACAGTTCCATGTCCTTTTTATGTTGAGGACACCAGAACTGCACACAGTACTCCCAAGTGGGGTCTTGCAAGAGCAGAGTAGAGGGGCAGGATCACCTCCTTTGACTTGCTGATCATGCTCCTTTTGATGCAGCCCAGGATACAGTTGGCTTTCTGGGATGCAAGTGCACACTGAAGCCAGCTCATGTTCATTTTCTCATCAACCAACACCCCCAAGTCCTTCTCCGCAGGGCTGCTCTGAATCTCTTCTCTGCCCAACCTGTAGCTGTGCCTGGGATTGCTCCGACCCAGGTGTAGGAGCTTGCACTTGGCATGATTAAACATCATGAGTCTGGCATCAGCCCACCTTACAAGCATGTCAAGTTCCCTCTGGATGGCATTCCTTCCCTCCAGCATATCAATCGAACCACACAGCTTGGTGTCATTGGCAAACTTGCTGAGGGCGCACTCAATCCCACTGTCCATGTCAGCAACAAAGATGTTGAACAAGACCAGTCCCGACACCGATCCCTGAGGGACACCACTCGTCAACTGCTCTACCATTGTCCATCAGTTCTGTAGCCCCATCATAGAAGGCCACCAAATTGGTCAGGTGTGATTTCTCCTTAGTGAATCCATGCTGACTGTCACCAAGCACATTGTTGTTTTTCATGTGCTTCAGCATGCCTTCCAGGATAATCTGCTCGAAGATTTTGCCAGGCACAGAGGTGAGACTGACTAGTCTGTAATTCCCTGGGTCATCCATTTTCCCCTTCTTGAAAATGGGGGTTATATTTCCCTTTTTGCAGTCGTCAGGAACTTCACCTGGCTGCCATGATTTTTCAAATATGATGGCCAGCCGCTTAGCAACTTCATTTGCCAGTTCCTTCAGTACCTGCGGATGGATTCCATCAGGTCCCTGGGACTTGTGTACGTTCAGGTTCTTAAGATGGTCTCGAACCAGATCCTCTTCTACAGTGGACCCAAGGTCTTTATTTTCACAGTCCCTGCATCTGCCTTCCAAGGCTTGGGTGGTGGTCAGAGCATTTGCCAGTGCAGGCTGAGGTAAAGAATTCATTAGGAACTTCAGCCTTCTCCAAATCCGGGGTAGCCAGTTCTCCTAATAGCTTCTGGAAGGGGCTTACGTTTTCCCTAGTCTGTCTTTTATTCACTATGTACCTACAGAGTCACCCCCAGCTCACATTCCCTATTAGTTGATGAACAGTCCAGTGCTTGGTGAATTCTGCTTCACAATGATAGGAAGAGCTGACATTGAAGGATCAAAAGGCAACACCACTACGAACGCTTGGTCACCACAAGCCAGTTATTCCTGTGGTAACTTTTCTGACACCTCCTGCATAAAACAAAAAAAAAGCCAGAAGTATCACGATGCCCCGCTTTCATTGTCTGTTCCCAAATTTTCACTCTGAAAGCCAAGACATCAATCTGTCACTCAAACCCTTCCTGTTATCTTTAACAGCCCTAGCCAAGTTTAATTCTAACCAGGCCTTAGCTTTCCTAACCTGGTCCCTAGTTTCCCTGACAACATCCCTGTATTCTTCCCAGGTCACCTGTCCTTGCTTCCACCTATTATAAGCCTCTTTTTTTTCCTTCTAATTTCCCTCAGCAGCTCCTTATCCATCCAAGGAGGTCTCCTGGCCCTCCTGCTGCACTTCCTTCTAGTTGGGATGCAACACTCCTGAGCTTGTAGTTGGTGATCCTTGAATATCAACCAACAGTCTTGGGCCCCCCTGTCCTCTATGGTTATATTCTATTGTACCTTACTAAGTCGTGTTTCTGATTTTCTGATTAATGAAATTTAGTCAAAAGGGAATTTATAATTAATTAGAATGTCCCAAGATGTCTTAATTTGATTCAAAGTAAGGACTCTGTTGAATGATAATGGAAATATAAACAGCATTTCTGCTGCTCATTTTGCAGGAAGAGGTATGCTGCATGTACGAAGTAGCAAGATTATAAGAGAAGATGGAATTTTATTTTATAGATAAGTGTGAGAGTGATGAATGAAATTTATGCTCTGAGATACCATAAAAGAAAAGGTAATTTGACTTTGAAACATGTCAAGACCTAGGTTGCAGATATGATGCAACTTAGATTTTTTTTTAGATATATTTCTTTTACCTGAAGCTATTCTCTAATGTATTAATATAGGAATATCAGATGGTTCTAAAGTAATTTGTATCCTTAAAAATATCTTTAAAGTTAATAACTTTTGGAGCCTGTAGCATGAATAGTTAGAAAAGGCATTCTTTTTTTAGGATTTTTTTTTTTTAATGACACATAAAATATGATTTCTTTAAAAAAAGCCCCAAACATATGCACAATTTGCAAATCTAATGGAATTTGTTGGATTATAACTGGAATATTTTATTTTACACCTTGAAACAGGACAGAAAAAAAAAAAAAAATCCTTTTGAAAACCTTGGCATGAAATTGATTATGCAACACTCTTTTATTTGGCCTGGATGACCTAATGCTCTGAATATATTCCTATCCTGTTCTGAATACCTTGGTGCCTGAAAAGTGCTTACAAAGTTTAATGAAATCAAATAAGAACTGCATTGGATTAATATATCTTTGATGTGTGAGACAGATAAAAAAGGATATTACCTTTCATGTAATTGATACAATGAGTGAATAAAAATGTTATGTTCTTGGTAGTTGAGCGGAAAAGTGAAATATTAAAAAAGAGAGATAAGGGAGCTTTTTAGCCAGTTTGCCAACTAAGTCTTTTCCATCCCTATTTCTCACTATTCTAAAAACTGAAATTACTTTTCAGTTTGTTGCCTCTATCGAAAACAGGCGAATTCTATCTTTTCTTGTCTGATATTATTGCAGTGTTTCTGAGGGAGGTGCATTCTTTCATCTTTCTACTAGCTGACTTCCACTATGGTCGTGCACAGAGTGCATGCATATTTGTATGCAAAACACATTGTCTGCTCAGGAATTTCAATTACATCTTTAAACTGTATTATGGATCAAAGGAAATTTTTCTAGCTTATAATGAAAACTGTTAATATAATTAAATGTTCCCTGCTTTATTTACCTTAATGTGTTTATTAATAGAGCACAAAGTGAGTTAATGAAAATTAAAAAAAAAAATGGTTTTCTTTCCTTTTTTCTTCTTAATGAACAGTTTCTTTAACTGTTTGCAAGGGACTGTTTTAATGATTATTTATTTCCTTTACAAATGAGCAGTGGTAAACATTTGAATATGATTCCAGTACAGTTTCCCGCTGGCATGGACTGGATGATTTCATTTAAGGGTTTTTCTGATTTACCTCATTTTATGTGGAAAATTAACTGTAAAGCCAAAATCACCAGTCTAACAATAAGTCAAATTATAGTGAAAAGCATCTGCTTAACCAAAATGTTAAAACTTCTCTTTATCCTTTGATGTTTCATATTTAAAGGAATTAAATCTCTTAAGAAACCATGGGAAAGGTGACTTCATTGCATTATTAGTTTTAATGCCTGCAAAGAAATGAGTGGAAACAAAAAAAAACCCCCGTAAGCCTAAGGAGAGTTTTGGAGAATTTCAGGATGTGATTTCCTGAAAATCATTTGGCAAACAAATTCAACTGTGAATCACAGAATGTGGTCCTTTATATCATTATGATGACAAGTGGTTCTTCAGTACTGAGTGGTATCCTGCAGAGCCAAAAATGTTCCAGCAGGATTTGCCCAGTGAATCAAATACCTTGTAATTGGATTTGTTATTTCTCTACAATAAAAAGCTAATGCCAAAAGGCAAGAATTTCTTTTTTTATTGTGTGCATGTGTTAGACTTTTTAATCAGCAAAATATTTATGCCAAAAGACAAGGGTTTATTCATGATTTTCTGTAGAGAAAACTATCTTAAAGATGAATAATAGTCACAGTTAAGGAAAGTAACAATTAAAACTAAACATTTACTTATTTTTAGTATAGAGAGTGCAATGTACCACAAGTACAGGCGAAACTGAATCTTTTAGCTTCTTAGCATCTGTTTACTGAACTAATTTTTTCAGCAGAATAAAATTGCTGAATCTATTTAATGACTGCAGAAAAACAGCATATTTTTTTGTAAAGTTAAATCCTAAGGTAAGCATTTCAATTTCTCTTTATCTAGAAAGCATCTGCACTGAAGTCGGATGTAGCTGTATGGCAGAATAATATGTGAAACAGCACTAAATGTAATCATTAATTTACCATCATTTAGACAAGAGACACAGATATTCCTATTTATTTTTTCTTTTTCTTCTTTACAAGACAGTGAAGTAGTGATATGCCTGTCTTCTCTTCTGTGAAACTTCATCAATTAACTTCTTCAGTTAATAACATGTGCAAAAGCTATGCTTCCAAGAAAAGAGGTGATGCCACACCAACCAAGGAGAAATCCTGGAGGTTTACTTACCTGTGGGGAGTCTGCTGGAACTTTGTATGTGTCAGTGTCACATTCTTGGTAATACTTTCTGGTCGCTTGGGGGATTTCAGTAAACTCAGAAAGAAACCTTTAATTTTAGTGTATTACTTTCTGATGTTCCAGATTTCATTTTAATATTATCTCTGTTCCAACTGAAAAAAAAGCTAATACAAGCACTCACAGGAAAAGTTTACAGTATTATGGAAAACAACAAGGTGGTTGGTGATGCCCTGCATGGCTTCACTAAGGGGAAATCCTGCCTGACCAATTTGGTGGCCTTCTATGATGGGACTACAGAAATGATGGACAGCGGTAGAGCAGTTGACGTCATCTACCTGGACCTGTGCAAAGTGTTTGACACTGTCCCACACGACATCCTTGTCTCTAAATTGGAGAGACATCAATTTGACAGGTGGACCCCTTGGTGGATAAAGAACTGGCTGGATGGCCACATGCAAAGAGTTGTGGTCAATGGTTCAATGTCCGTCTGGAGACCAGTAACGAGTGGTGTTCCTCAGGGATTGGTGTTGGGACCAGTTTTGTTCAACATCTTTGTTGCTGACATGCACAGTGGGATTGAGTGCGCCCTCAACAAATTTGCCAATGACACCAAGCTGTGTGGTTCAGTTGATACGCTGGGGGGAAGGAATGCCATCCAGAGGGAACTTGACACGCTTGTGAGGTGGGCTGATGCCAGCCTCATGAAGTTTAACCATAAGTGCAAGGTCCTACACCTGGGTTGGAACAATCCCAGGCACAGCTACAGGTTGGGCAGAGAAGAGATTCAGAGCAGCCCTGCGGAGAAGGACTTGGGAGTGTTGGTTGATGAGAAACTTAACATGAGCCGGATTCAGTGTGCGCTTGCATCCCAGAAAGCCAACCGTATCCTGGGCTGCATCAAAAGGAGCGTGACCATCAGGTCGAAGGAGGTGATCCTGCCCCTCTACTCTGCTCTCGTGAGACCTCACTTGGAGTATTGTGTGCAGTTCTAGTGTCCCCAGCATAAAAATGACATGGAACTGTTGGAACAAGTCCAGAGGAGGGCCACGAGGATGATCAGGGGGCTGGAGCAGCTCCCATATGAAGATAGGCTGAGAAAGTTGCGGCTGTTCAGCCTGGAGAAGAGAAGGCTGCATGGAGACCTCATAGCAGCCTTCCAGTATCTGAAGGGGGAATATAGGGATGCTGGGGATGGACTCTTCATTAGGGACTGTAGTGATAGGACAAGGGGTAATGGGTTAAAACTTAAACAGGGGAATTTTAGATTGGATATAAGGAAGAAGTTCTTTCCTGTTAGGGTGGTGAGGCACTGGAATGAGTTGTCCAAGGAGGTTGTGAATGCTCCATCCCTGGCAGCATTCAAAGGCAGGTTGGACAGAGCCTCGGGCAACATGGTCTAGTGTGAGGTGTCCCTGCCCATGGCAGGGGGAATGGAAATGGATGATCTTAAGGTCCTCTCCAACCGTAACTGTTCTATGATTCTAATATCAGATAGCTTTTGGCTCCATCCATATACAGTGTTTACCCTAACCAGCACTCCAAAAGGGCACGTCTTCAGAATGAAAACAGTCTGCTGGACTCCCACCTACCAGACGTTTATCCTTAAACACACACAATTGTCCTAATGGCAATGTTGTGGGTGACTCTTTGCTTGTACAGGTAGTCTTTATAGATGTGTTCGGTCATTTTTACAAGACTGTTTTAAAAGAGTTGCAATAAATTGCAATGAGAAGATTTGGGTCTTCTTCTGCAGCATTCATGACTGACGTGTTTGTGGCTGCACTTGCACCTCTTTTTATCGCATAAAGTGAAATAAGGATTTCCAAAATCAGAAGAATCTTTGTCCACAGAGCCACAGCAGTGGCAGCATTCACCCAAGGGAAGTTAAACACAGGAATGTTGAACCAGACTCAGAAATATTGAGTTGGGCCCACTGTCCTGGATTTAGCAGTAGCAGTCATTTTTCTCCTTCTTGGTAGCTGGTGCAGTGCTGTTTTGACTTTCGGGCTGGGAACAGAACTGATAACAATGATGTTTTGGTTTGGTCAAGGACTTTGTGAGCCTTATGCTCTGCCAGGGTGGAAGGGAAGCCGGGAAGAAGCAGAGACAGGACACCTGACCCAAACTGACCAAAGAGGTATTCCATACCACAGCACGTCATGCCTGGGATGTAACGGAGAGTTACCTGGAAGGACTAGGGGACTGCAGGTTTGGAGGAGGTATCGGTCAGTGTTTGGTCAGGCTGGGGAGGGGGGGGCGAGTTGTTGGTCGGCTGGTGATGAGGTGTTGTATTCTCTTCCCTTGTTATTTCCTTTATCATTACTATTATTGGTGGTAGCAGTGGTGATTTGTGTTATATCTTAGTTACTAAACTGTTCTTATTTCAACCCGAGGGAGTTGCATTCTTTTCAGTTCTCCTTTCCGTCCCTCTGGGAGTAGGGGGAGGGCAAGAAGGGGGCGGGGGGGGGGGGGGAGGGGTTGGGGTGAGTGAACAAGCTGTCTGGCTGGGTTTAAACCACAACAGCCCAGCGAAGTACATCTGCAGGAAACCACAGATCAGGAAATAAGTTGCTCAATTCTAAAAATACTGGTGGAATAGCGTTGAAAAAAGCAATAATCTGACTATCACATCTTGTATGCTCACATCCATTAGGAAATAAGTATTACACAGCCAGGTTTATACAACAAAGTTCAAATAGTATAGAGTAGCACCAATTGTCCCTGGCTTTTATTCAGAAAAAGGCTAATTTTCCACGTTGGTTTACTCATGTCTTTTTGTAATTAATATAACTCCACTAAGGGAATAAGAACCATCAAAGATACCGTGGTGTGAGGTTGTAAAACTGAATACGTCATCTATCCCCTACATTTTCTCCTTTGTTTTGTGGGCAAGAAACCTCATTGTTCACTTTGATCCCTTTCTCCTCATTTAAAACAAATGTCCTGCCTTTCTCGTCAGTTCCTATAGGTTTTTAATGGAATATATAGGATTTGAAGAAATACACTTTGCACTTTGATACTCTATTACCTAGTATGGACAAACTTTTGGCTACTGCTTTTCATTCTTTGAAGACTAGTCATTTATTTTTTTTTTGTCTGAAATGGCACCTGGGCTTTTTCTACAGTTCCACAGATATTCTAGGAAAATATTGGAGTCAGATAATATGTATTAATATGCTTCCTGGAAAGATGATCACCAAACTCTCATAAAACCATAGGAATGACAGGATTTCTAGTCAGTCAAGTCTAGACTGATTAAAATCCTGACTTAAAAAGCACTGATCAGCTTTCAAATTCATTTCTCTAAAGCTATTTTTGTCCATGTATAACTTACAGATAATTACTCTGAAAGCTCCATGTAACAGTTTGAGGCCTTCCTTAAAGGCACAATAGCATATTTACAAAATGAAGAAAATAATGTACCAATTAGAATGAATTGAAATTTATATCACATTCATAACATCCAAGTAATTGCTCTTCATGAAAGTGAAGTGCTGGGTGATGAGTACAGACGTGCAGCTGTACTGTGCTAATATGAACTACTGGTCAATATAATTTGATCAAATGTCACATCAAGACGTGTTAAGAAGACACTTCTCAAGGTTAAGTAAGAGCCTTTATAATAGCTATTCATGCAACAGACTAGCAAAACCATTGTTAACATAGCTCTAATTAAATGAGTGAAGTTATTATTACATTGTAGATGTTAATTCTGATAGCCACAGCATAATTAAATTCAGCATACTTATTAAATATAGCAGTCCAAATTTATTAAAAACAAAGTGTGTGAAAGACAAATTAAAAACAAAACCCTAAATTAAAATAGATTCAATAGAAATAATAGCTAAAACTAAAGCGATATTAAACACTAAACTAATCAGATAAACATAAGCTGAGAGGCATATAAAAGGTGAACTGAGGTACAGCAGGACTGATATCAAATTTACCCATTCACAAAAAGCAATTCAGTCAGTCAACCAATATGTATGTGTGATGCATGACAACTGTGATATTCAGTAAAAAATGAAGTTTGAATAACAAAACAAATTCTTGAAACTTTGTCCTTTCTTCCTACTGTTTCTTTTAATCAACTCAATTAAACATTGTTGTCATAGTAGTGACTTCTCCTGTGCCAGTCTGTGATAGCAGTTATCAATGGAACCAGAGGTCAAATCCAGCAGAGTTGGAACTAAATATGCCATACATATTCCTTAGAGGTTTAGTATGACTTTTTGTGGTGTCACCAAATAAAATACTAAAAAAAAATTAAGAATGAAAAACATACAAAAAAAAAAATCTTGTCACTGATTGCAAAAGACCAAATATAAGTAAAAAACCCACTGGAAATAGTAACAAAGGGTTTCTAACACACCAAATCTGCAAAAAATAGGCTCTTCCTTTATGCAAAAATCAGCAGCGGTAAGAAGCAGCGAGAACAGGATTGTGTCCACTACTTCGCATACTCTGGAAGATTTTATCGTTCTTCTATACAGATTATTTAAAAAAAAAAGAAAAAAGTCAAAACTCATATTCATTAATTAAACTAGTTGATAGGTACATGAATAATTCTTTGGCACTTCTAGAAGTATTAAAGCCTAGATGTCTACCATATTGCGTGAAACCTAAATAAGTCAATGAAAATCAGTCCAGGTAGTCTTTTCTGAAAAGAAAAAAGAGCAACAACAGTATAATACGGTAGTCTTATTAGTAATCAGCCATATAAAATAAACATTGTACAAACAAATATATAGTTGAAATGGTGAAGGTTTCTACCCAACCAAGCTTTTTCTAATGCAGTAATTTGTAGGCATTAGTTACAAATAGCCTTTCTTCTTTATTCCATTAAATGAAAATTAAAGATAGTAACATATAAGGAAGACAAATTTAACTATAATCTTAATAACACCAATGCACAAAACAGAGCTTGTAACTGAAACAGCATCAAGTTAAGCTTCTTGAGATAAGATGTTTCAGAAGCTCCATATTAATTCAAATGGCTTACATGAATTTTCTCACTTTGTTGTTGCTTGCTTTATGTTATTAAAACAAGAAAAGACAGCACCAAATTCCTCAAAAGGAATGTCTTTCAATCTGGCATTTTCGGCTCTCATCAATACTTTAAAGGACAGAGAGATTTGTTTTTCTCTAGAGTGACTGTTTCAAATCCCTGCTGAAAAGTAGGATCAAACACATATGCTAGATGGTCTTAATGGTGTCTAATTAAGGAGTATCTACCACATCCCATGACACCATGCTCCAGCGTTTTGTTACCTTCTAATTAAAGGTTTTACTTACATCAGATGATGGGGGTTTTGTTACAAAATTAAGCTGTTTTTTTTTTTTTTCCTTATTCTTCAGGTAATAGAGCTGGAACAGAATTTATCTTCACCTTCACTGTAATCAGTTTTTTATCATTTTTAATGAGAAGGTTGTTTTGTCTGCCCTTAGCCTTCTCCCTCTCCTCTCCTCCAGCAAATATATAACTTCATTATATCCCAAAGATTCTATTTTTTAAACCTCTTACTCTTTCTATTGTTATTCTTGCAGTGTTAAGCAGTAACAGGTATTATATTGTAATGACACAGTCATAATTTAAATAAATTATTATCATCAAAACAGAGGTAATTCAGAACCAAGTCATAATACTAGCCTGCCTAAAACAAATACCCAGTTTCAAATGGTGACAGGTTGCCACGAACCAGAAGGTAAATCTGCACCTAGTCGACAGGAAACTTGTGATTTCCATTGGACATAAAATGAAAATACTGTTTTAAAACATGTGGCCTACTTATTACAAGTACAATTGATATTCTTATTACTCTGTTCTAAGTATCAGTCTTTATTAATGCAATCCAATGCAAGTGAGAGAGATTGGAGATGTACTTCCTGAAGAATAAGACAGGAGCAGAACAATGGTCCCCATTTCTCTTGTTCCCTTAGCAAATTATTACTGATAGCTCATTTGCTCATCTCTGCAAATGCATTTGTCTTTTTTTTCAATAAGAGATTATTCTATGAAAAATGTATCTATTTGTGCATGCATATTACTATAGCACCTAAAAGCTCTGTGCTTTTATTAATCCTCCTTCCGCTGTGTATTATAACACGGAGTACGAGATTATTTCATTTACAAACATCTTAGAAACTGCGGGTAAAACAAGAGACAACTGATGAATGTTTAAAACAAGAGATAGCTGATGGACAGGAAATGACAGGTACAAGGGAATAACAAGACAATACTAGTCACTGTGATAGGCAGCAGTCTCAGCACAGAATCACTTTAAACCCTGTGAACACTTTGTTTCCCTTTAGGTAACAGTAAAATGTAGATATTTTAAGGCAAGACTAGATACAGAGGAGGGAAGAAGAAATTAGTTTCTGGATGTTTTATGAGAATTATTTCTGATAATGAATTGCAGTTTGTGGAACAGAAATAAGGTGATTGTTTCACAAGAAAGCAATTGGTCTCATAAAGAATGGTAACGTGCTGGCTAGAAGCCGGAGGTAGTGTCTTAACACCAAATGAGTAGGAAGATATTGGAAGCAAATATGCTTTTAAAAATCCTGAAAATAAAGGCAAGTCAAATATGTATGTTAGAGAAAAGAAAACCAGAAACACTTATAACTGTCAATTCCAGTGCATAGCTTTATGTTTCCTTACAATAACCTGTATTTCAAGTTTCAGTCTTTTTACACACGTAACAGTGTGCAACATGCAAAAATCTAAGCATGTTTATTCCTCCCTCCCCTCAATTTGTCTGAGATGCGACTCCTGAATCCATGCAACATAGGCTATTAACATAAATTAGTAAAGAGAGAGCACTGAAACAGACTGAAATATTAATTATGCTCAGCTGGTCTTTGCTGAGTGCATTGCTAAAATGTGTCCAACAGTAGACCAGCGGTAGCCGTATTTGTATGCTCACTGTATTGATATGTATACACAGTGTCTGCAAGATGAGTTTGATAATGAGTGTCTGTTTGGCTTTCACTCTGCATGAAACACTGACTGGCAAGCCTGGAACAGTTTGTTGGTCAAAGTGGTCAGTGTGAGAGCAAGTGGACAAAACACCAGCTAATGGTAGCCAGAAGCATTTGCTGTCGCCCAGAGTGAAAGCCTGTCTCCTCATTTAAGTACTGATTGAAATAAATTTCTTTACAATTCCTCAGAAAGGTCTCTTTGACTATACAGTTTTTGGTGTTTGAATTGTTTGTCCTTTGGTATGTACTGCAAGAAAATGAATGTTAATTTTCAAAATTAGTTTCTATGCAAATTACTCCTGAGTGTTACATACACCTGTTGTGCAAGGAGACTCTCCAAAGCCTTTAGGCCTTTTAAACCTCACTCAAGCTTTATTTGAGAGCCAACTTGAGCTTTGTTGGCCTTGTCCCGCAGCTTTAGGAAAATTAGCAATTTTCCACAGAAATTTGAAACAAGAGAGTACCCAAGTCATATTCACTCAATTCAAGTTTCATCTTGTGCTGTTACAGCTTTACAGTTGAAAACTAGAAAATGTTAAGAAATTGGAATGTGCACTTTCATGCCTACAGTTCTATGTGCCTTACTATTAGAACTCCTTTCTCTTTTTCTCAGTAAATATACATATGCAGATTACATTTTAACAGAATAGTGTTCAAAGTCATGTAAAATTGATGGAAGGAAAGAAACTGTTGTCTATATGGCCTGTCTGTCATTTTAAACGATTTTGAAGTTTCCCTTTGAATAAGGATTGGTGTTCATAACACTATCCTGGGTTCAGCTACAGCAGTCAAAGCACAACAAACACTATTATTTAAGTAATGATCTTAAAATACATACATTTATACTTTATCCTGTACAGGAAAAAGGTTTATGGATTTTTCAGGCGTAAAGTAAATGCAGCTGAATATTTTTGCAGTATGCTGTACAGACAGACTGGCATGTGATAAATTCATAAGCCAGGCTCTCTAGCATAGGAAAAGGCTAAAGCCTTGAAGAGATTGGCTAATATCATTGCCAAGTAAGGTTTAAGAACTGTGTGTGGTTATGATTTTCATAATTTTCCTTTTTACCTCAGAAGATGGCTGTTCTTACCTGAGAACTGCACTTGATTTAAAATTCAGAATTTCATTTATTATACCAAAAATCTCTGAAAAATCAATAATAGCATATAGTTTGTGCAAAGCCTTCATTTTCTGAAAGAAACTAGCTTCAGAAACCTACAGCTTTCAAGATGCATTTGTCCTTTGCCTGTTTAATTGAAAACAAGGATGTCAGAGGTGGTAAAATCAGTTATGAAAATTTCTGTTGATCAGGAGGAGAAAGCTGCAAATTTTTGCTGCTTCCCATGGTACCCTACAGCCTTTGGCATTTTTGAAGCCATTTTCTGAGCTGGGAAAGAAGGAAAGAAGAGGTTAAAAAATTATCTGCGCTGCTCTGTTTCAGCTGTCAGTCATCAGGGCCACTAAGGCTAGATGTTCACCCTTCAGGCAGTTCTGTGACTGCACCTCAAAATGAGCCCTGCCTAAGCAGAAACATACAATTATTTCAGTCAAATTGTTCTTAGGCTACACAATACAATTACCCAGCTTAATTTGGAAGATGAATTAATTGAAGTATGATTTTCCTTTTTTGCATATCCCTGTGTGGGATATTCGTAACAGACAGTTGAAACACTTGACTTTCATGCCAGAGTCTCTAAGAGAATCTCTATTTTAATCAGAAGCAGACTTTGTTTCAACTCTTTTAGGGAGAAGAAGAGTTTTTCACACTGCAAGTCAGCTCTTACGTTTTACACAGAACTAATATGTAAAAGTGGAAAGAGAGAAGTCATGCTTTATCAAGATTTATTTTCTTTTTTCCCCCTTTTCCACAGATGAAGATTGATTGAAAGAAGAGTTCAGCATGAATTTCTCTGAATTGCTATCTCTCACACTGATGCTGGCTCAACTTTGGCCTTGCTCTCCAAGCACACAGAAGTCCTTGGCTCAAAACACATATCAGTCTTTCACAGCAGTTCGAAGAGTGAGACGTGGCTGGGTGTGGGAGCCACTTTTTGCAACTGAGGAACAGACTTCGGTGCCTGTGTATGTTGGACAGGTATGATAAGTAATGATTCAAGGACAGTAAAAACTTAGATTTAACATGCTGATTAGCAGCTTGTTACCTTGACTTGGAAGACCAAGCATCTCCAACAACCTGGCAATATAAAAAAAAAAAAAAAAACAAAATTGAAGCTTTGGGAGCTGTAATTGGGCAGCACAAAATCTCTCCTTTACTGTGACCTGACTTAGGGTCAGAGAACTCCAAGAGCTTGAGGTTGTGGCAGTACCAAGGACCTTCCTTCACCTACATCTGCTGTCAAGGAAACTCCACATTCACTCTGTTACTAAAGCTGTCTCCATATACAGCAGATGAAGGTATCAAGATAAAAAGTCCTTTTCTGTTTTCTGAATGAAGGTTAAGGACTTACCAACATCTGGCAATTTCCTTGTGCTGTTTT
The DNA here is from genome assembly GCF_033783945.1 of Neopsephotus bourkii. NCBI lineage: Eukaryota > Metazoa > Chordata > Aves > Psittaciformes > Psittacidae > Neopsephotus > Neopsephotus bourkii. Next base: position 1,075,538 of record NW_026901388.1, read on the forward strand.
TAGCACAGCATCAAAGCAGCCATACTGAGTGCAGTGTAGTTTACAAACAGTATTTAGCATGATTTTATATTACACTAAGTAGCAGCTGATTTACCCCTCATTAATTTTTAATGAAGCAGATTAATACTAAATCCTTTTACCACTGAGAAACTACAGGAAGTGGCGTGGTTCATTAGATTAATGTAGGTTTAGCACAAGGAGCAATTATTTTTCACCCTCCTTTAAAAACGTGCTTTAAGATAATTGCCTTAATTTTCTTAAGATAGTCTTTATCTACCACTTTCTTCTCTCTCTGATGATAATTATTATTATTATTATTGTTATTAAATACTTTTTGTGTATGTTAGAAGTAATTGTAATCTTGAGATCTAGTTTCCTTTTCTTTAAGGCAATTTCTAGATGAATGAACCAAAATAAGCTTAACTGCTAATTAACTAGCACTAAAATTAAATTGGGCCCAAAGGGTGAAGTGTTCAAAATTCATTAATTACTTTTTCACAGCTCCTTCAAAGTAACTACCATAAAAGTGTGATGTCTCACTTCTAAAAGGAAATGTAGACATACTGATTTTTTTAATAATTATTACTTTTCCATAGCTTGAAAACAGTTTCTTGTAATTTCATAACTGTCCTATATTTTCACACAGCTTTAGAAAAAATTCATAATCTATCCTTTATATTTGTTACAAGTAAACTGTACAGATTTTTTATTGAAGAGTATAGTTAATTTATTTCAGTCTAAGCACTATCCAATCAGACATATGTATTTGTGCCTTCTTATTAAGATTATGCTTTTCTTTTGGTAAATGTAATTATAGTCTATAATCAACACACAAATTTTTAATAAATACATCCCTAAAGGAGACAGCATCAACGAAAATGAAAAGGTAGACAGTCTATTTTTATGTCACTATTCCCACTTCTCATCTACAACAAAAAGACCATGAATTCTTTTCTATCCAGGGTAGTAAAACAAGTAAGCTGAGGGTTAAAGATCTAGATGTACACCATCTTTCCCATGCCCTGGGGTTCATGAAAAGGAAACTAAGATTATGGATCAAAAAAAATCTATGGTGCCCCCTAGCCAAGATACCCAATTTCTGTGGTGTTAAAATTAATTTGGCCAGACCACTCATAAAGGGCCAGACCTGCCCCATATTTTGCACAAGACTACTAAATTTCAAAACATTTCACTTTAAGTTGTTCATATTTTAAATAGTTCTAGATGTTGAGAAATTAAGTTATTGCTATTTAAACAGTAGTTGCATATTTTTAACATGAACAGAACTGGTTTGTTGTCATGAACAAATGAAGCTGGACCACAGTGTTCTCCAGGGCTCAACTTCATCAGAGGAAGTATCATCATAAAGTTCATCTTAGAAAGACAACAGAGGATGCAGATATTCCTGGAAGGAAATTGTCTATCAATTTATTTCAAAATAAAAAATATAGGTTTATACCACAGAATAGCGTTTCATCTCTTTAATATTTCAACAGAAATAGAACTTTCATATTTACACTTAGTACACTCGGTACAAAAAATATATGCAAAACTCACAAAGTACACCTGTCATTTGTAATAATAAAAAGATTAGATAATGTTTAATGACCTTCACATCGTTTTCAGCAGAATTTTAAGAGAGCTGATGAAGAAACAAAGTGAAGTAGGTACTTACATTCATTCCCTTCAATTCAAAGTGGCTGAAGCAACTTTTTTTCAGGTTTACCACAGATTTATATATTTATTATATAAAAACTTTAAAACTGACCCCTGACTGGAAGAAAATGTCACAGTACCCCCTTTTAAATAGGCTCACTAGTGACAGCACTCATTGTGGAACAAAATTTAAAAAACCCTACAACACAAATTCCAGAATTTTGCACCTCCCAAAATGTGGCTAATCTTTTCTGACTTGTACTTGCAGGTGAAATCAAATATCGACAAGCAGGATGGCAACATAAAATACACTTTGACTGGGGAGGGAGCTGGAAGCATTTTTATCATTGATGAAGACAACGGCAAAATTTACGTGACACAAAAGCTGGATAGAGAAAAGAAACCCTTCTACAGCCTAAGAGCACAAGCAATTAACAGGAGCACTCAGATTCCTGTTGAACCTGATTCAGAATTTATTATCAAGGTTCGAGATGTCAATGATCATGAACCACAGTTCTTGGATGGACCTTACATGGCCACTGTTCCAGAGATGTCACCTGAAGGTACTGCATGGTGTGAACCAAACTCTTTATTTCCTGACTTTTTTCCTGGTAGCTCTATTGCTATAAAAATGTAATAACATATTTTATAGACTGCCTTTCAGTACGAAGGAAACACACTATTTTACAGGCTTGGAAATTTTCAAAGACATGTTTAAACTGAAGGTTGTGCGCACCTCTGTTTAGTATCCTGGCTTTCAAATATTTAGGTATCCACATGTATTCAAGTCCTTTTAAAGAATCTGCTTGGATACATGCTTGGATTAACTATGGACAGATGTCTTAACCTTGAAATGGGTACACATTTAAGACTATAATATTACCATTTGAAAAAGAGTACTACGGCCAGTTGAACCTCTAGAGGAGACATGGGACTGACCAATTTCATAAAACCATAGAATACTTAGGGTTGGAAAACACCTTAAGATCACCTAGTTCCAACCCCCGTGCTATGGACAGGGACACCTCACACTAAACCATGTCACCCAAGGCTCTGTCCAAACAGGCCTCAAATGCCACCAGGGATGTAGCATTCACAACTTCCTTGGGCAACCCATTCCAGTGCCTCACCACCTTCACAGTAAAGAACTTCTTCCTTATATCCAATCTAAAATTCCCCTGTTTAAGTTTTAACCCATTACTGCTTGTCCTATCACTATAGTTCCTAATGAACAGTCCTTACCCAGCATCCTTATAGGCCCCCTTCAGAAACTAGAAGGCTGCTATGAGGTCTCCATGCAGCCTTCTCTTCTCCAGGCTCAACAACCACAAATTCCTCAGCCTGTCTTCATACGTGAGGTGCTCCAGCCCCCTGATCATCCTCGTGGCCCTTCTCTGGACTTGTTCCAACAGATCCATGTCATTTTTATGTTGAGGACACTAGAACTGCACACAATACTACAAGTGAGGTCTCACGAGAGAAGAGCAGAGGGGCAGGATCACCTACTTTGACTTGCTGATCATGCTCCTTTTGATGCAGCCCAGGATACGGTTGGCTTTCTGGGATGCAAGTGCACATTGAAGCCAGCTCATGTTCATTTTCTCATCAACCAACACCCCCAAGTCCTTCTCCGCAGGGCTGCTCTGAATCTCTTCTCTGCCCAACCTGTAGCTGTGCCTGGGATTGCACCGACCCAGGTGTAGGACCTTGCACTTGGCATGGTTAAACATCATGAGTCTGGCATCAGCCCACCTTACAAGCATGTCAAGATCCCTCTGGATGGCATTCCTTCCCTCCAGCATACCAACTGAACCGCACAGCTTGGTGTCATTGGCAAACTTGCTGAGGGCGCACTCAATCCCACTGTCCATGTCAGCAACAAAGGTGTTGAACAAGACTAGTCCCAGCACCGATCCTTGAGGGACACCACTCGTTACTAGTCTCCAGCAGGACATCGAGCCATGGACCACAACTACTTGCATGTGGTCATCCAGGCAATCCTTTATTCACCGAGTGGTGCATCCATCAAATTGATGTCTCTCCAATTTAGAGACAAGGATGTCGTGTGGGACAGTGTCAAACGCTTTGCACAGGTCCAGGTAGATGACATAAACTGCTCTACCGCTGTCCATCATTTCCTTAGCCCCATCATAGAAGGCCACCAAATTGGTTAGGCAGGATTTCCCCTTAGTAAAGCCATGCTGGCTGTCACCAAGCACATTGTTTCTCATGTGCCTTATCATGCCTTCCAGGAGAATCTTCTCCAAGGTTTTGCCAGGCACAGAGGTGAGACTGACTGGTCTGTAATTCCCTGGGTCATCCATTTTGCCCTTCTTGAAAATGAGGGTTATATAACATTTTTTTTCAGTCGTCGGGAACTTCACCTGACTGCCATGATTTTTCAAACATGATGGACAGTGGCTTAGCAACTTCATTTGCCAGTTCCTTCAGGACCTGCAGATGTATTTTACCGGGTTCCATGGACTTGTGCACGTTCAGGTTCTTAAGATTGTGTTGAACCACATCCTCTCCTACAGTGGGCCTAGGGTCTTCATTGTCACAGCCCCTGCATCTGCCTTCCAAGACTTGGGTGGTGTGGGCAGAGCCTTTGCCAGTGAAGACTGAGGCAAAGAAGTCATTCACAACCTCAGCCTTCTCCAAATCCAGGGTAGGCAGTTCTCCTGATAGCTTCCGGAGGGGGCCCATGTTGTCCCTAATCTGTCTTTTATTCACTATGTGCCTATAGGATCCTTTCCTGTTATCCTTAACATCCCTAGCCAAGTTTAATTCTAACCAGGCCTTAGCTTTCCTAACCTGGTCCCTAGTTTCCCTGACAACATCCCTGTATTCTTCCCAGGTCACCTGTCCTTGCTTCCATCATTTATAAGCCTCTCTCTTTTTCTTCAAATTTTCCTCAGCAGCTCCTTATCCACCCAAGGAGGTCTCCTGGCCCTCCTGCTGTACTTCCTTCTAGTTGGGATGCAATACTCCTGAGCTTGTAGTAGGTGATCCTTGAATATCAACCAACAGTCTTGGGCCCCCCTGCCCCCTAGGGCTATATCCCATGGAACCTTAGTAACCATTTTCCTGAAGAGGCCAAAGTCTGCTGTCTTGAAGTCCAGGGCAATGAGCTTGCTGCACACTCTCCTCACTGTTCTGAGGATCTCAAATTTGACCATCTCATGATTGCTGCAATCAAGGCTGCCCTGGAGCATCATATTTTCAACAAGTCCTTCCCTGTTGGTGAGCATGAGGTCAAGCATGGCACCTTTCCTTGTTGGCTCCTCTATTACTTGCAGAAGGAAGTTGTCTTCCGCACAATCGAGGAACATCCTGGATTGCTTGTGCTGGGCCATAAAGATGCTCCAGGGTGGTTGAAGTCTCCCATGAGAACAAGGACCTCTGACTTTCACTACTTTTTTAGTCAGTATACCCTAGACTCTAGAAAAATGTTCAGTGTATAATTATTGCTGCAGCCTGTCAGCTTTTCAGGATTCTAACAATCTGAAAGAAAAGTAGTTTGCAAACAAACTACTAGTTCTCTGACTTGATCTGACTCTTTTAAGGACATAAGTATAAGCTTGGTTGAACTCAGAAGTACACAGAAGCAATGTTCAGTCTACTCTGATTCTGCTTACTAATTAAATAATGTGTCTTTATTACACCCTGTGTAGTATAAAACATATTGTACTGTAATTGCAAAAGCGTCTCAGTCACACTACATGCACTAACAGTTTCCTGCTTTCCCCGCACCCAAAGGCAGAGATAGTTTCTTTCTTATAAGTAATGGATTCAGAACAGGAAAGGTATGAAGCTGAGGCGGGGTTGATGTCATGACCATCCATACACCATATATGATTCTTACCTATTTACACTGCCAAGTCTCTTTCCCATCAGGTCAGCTTCTCTTCTGATTTCCTAAGCATATGAATCGTAATTTTCTTATCAAGAGGAATAACTTAATCCCAACACTTCTTTTCCACCTCCACATGATCAAACAGATCTGTACTGTTATCTGTCATGTATCTGGAAACTCAGTACAATAAATACGAAGCAAATCAACATCTGAAAAAAAAAAATATATATACACATATATGTGTACATATTCATATGCATACATAATCATAGAATAGTTAGGCTTGGAAAAGACCTTAAGATCATCCATTTCCATTCCCCCTGCCATGGGCAGGGACACCTCACACTAGACCATGTCTCCCAAGGCTCTGTCCAACCTGGCTTTGAACGCTGCCAGGGGTGGAGCATTCACAACCTCCTTGGACAACTCATTCCAGTGCCTCACCACCCTCACAGTAAAAAACTTCTTCCTTATATCCAACCTAAACTTCTCCTCTTTAAGTTTGAGCCCATTACCCCTTGTCCTATCACTACAGTCCCTAATGAATAGTTCATCCCCAGCATCCCTATAGCCCTCTTTAGATACTGGAAGGCTGCCATAAGGTCTCGATGCAGGCTTCTCTTCTCCAGGCTGAACAGCCCCAGCTTTCTCAGCCTGTCAAATGTCTATAGGATACAGATATATGCCTATCATATAAGGACTATGGCATACAGATAAATCTTTAAAAAAAGACAAAGTGTGAATGCATCTGACATAAAAAAGCATGTTACAAATGCTGCTATCTTCAAATAATTTTTTAATCAAAGAAATGCATCTGTTATTAAGATAAATTAAAAAAAAAATCTTAAGAAAATCAAAGGATTCTTTAAGCCTTACAGAAATGATTCTAGTAACGTTTTAAATTTATACCTCTCTTTCTTCGGGTTATTTCTTTTACAAATAATATTGAAAAAAAATCAAATATTGTGCTACTTAAAGAGCCATGAATTAATGAGGTCATTAAAGTAATAGCATCAGTGATCATTAAAAGTAATAAAAACTATGTTTCATTCAGCATTACCCATTCAACTTTTAGGGCAGATTCAGTGAATCCTCCACAAGGAGCTGTAAACTATCTTTTGCAAGAATGGAAAGGAGTTGCAATAAAAGGATATTCATGCTTGGGGTTTAATCAAAAGTGGGATTAGTATCCTAATTGCTGCCACGAAATTCGCTACCATCTACAAAAGATATCTATTTCATCAATTTATTCATTAGTCATCCTGCTTATACCGTCTTCTACCAGGGATATCATTTTTGGGTGTATGATTGCCATTTTCTATGCCATTTTGTTCCATGAAGACAGACTTATTTGTCTACAGACTTCTACATTGAGGTTTTTGTCAAATTACTTTTTCCTGACATAATCAGTTGGATCTTCAGAGTTTACCTCTAGCCTTTGCATCTTGCTCATTCATGCAGGTTTGCAGATGAGAAAATAGGTGTCTTATCAAATACTTTTGGTTTTGGGGTTTATTTTAAATGTGATCGGAGTAATAATGGGCATAGTTGATTGTCTAGAATTATCAGTGTATTTTTATCTCATATTACACAAATTTAAACTTTGACAATGCTCTTTTTCCTTTTTTTTTTCCTTTGTTGTAAAATGTTGTTTATGAAGCACTTAGTCTCTTATAAAAGTGGTTTTAAAATAGCTGATAATTTAACATAACTTTATTTAAACTCACACAGTTCTGTAACTGTCCATAGAAGTATACAAAAAATTGACTTAAGTATTCTTTCTATTTTATCTTTCTGTCTTAATGATGAGCTCCTATCTTAATGATGGGCATATTGAAAAAAAGAATTAAAAAAGTCTGAAGGAACACCACATTACATTGGCTGATATAGGTGAAAAATAACATAAGACCCCCATGTGCCTCCTCTCTCAGACACAGACTACCTGAAATAGTAAACACTCAGATTTGCAATTACCAGTGTATGGTATGTGAGTCTAAGTCAGTCCTACAGGTCTTGATATATTTTCTACACTGCTTCTTCTATGTTTTACCTCTCCAGCACTAATACTATAGCTGTTTCAGAGATTGTTCTTTTACCTACTTTTCCATGTAATGCTACTACACTACTGGTGTACTACTGTGTATATCTGTCATATAGAATGCAAGTGGAGTGGTGCATAACAGTTTATACCTTAATAGTGGTCAGCTCCACTGCATGTAACAGCTGAACCAGATATGATGAGGACTTCTCTGGGCTCGCTTACTCTGCTTTTCAGAGGATAGGGACTGCACTTCTGATGTGAAACCTATTTCAGTGTGCAGAAATTTCAGCTTTAATCCTTACATGGAAATTTTTAAGCTCACAGTATATAGAAACAGTAACCAATGAAAATTTGCAGCATTGGTACTGTGATGGCATCAATATCAGTGGTTTTCGCCCAGTAAAATAGAATATCCTCTTGCATAATGGGGGATGTAGACTGGAATTAGTTTAAATTACACAGTGCAATAGATTTGCACTTTGCTCTTTTTCAGAGCTCTAGCAGTTCAACACACTGATGCTAGATCTGAAATCTCCTAGCAATTTCCTCACAGAAAACATGTTCAGGAAGTGTGATCAATACTTGGGAAAGCTGTTCACTGTTAGTGAACATTTCATCTGAAGCTAAGAAAGCAAAGATAGAATATTTGCAGCTGGCCACTTTTCTCAGAGAACCACGAAAAAACAGAAAATTGATGCAGACAAATTTGTCTAAACAAAAATATCAATATAAATACACAAATAAGCCAAAAGATTAGAATATATTTTACTTCTTTCTTGTCTCTCTTTTAGGTTCACTACTAAATTTTATTAAGATTTTATATGGAAATGGCACAGTAAAAGAAAAGCCTGTCAGCAAATGGACTCTTCTAATAACACAGGCCTGTGCTTTTCCCTCCGCCATTTGGTACAATTATACATTAAGTATTTTTGATATACCTGTTAAACTTGCATGAATGCAGTATGCCTGATAAAACAGTTAATACTCACATACAATGATGCATCGGTATTTAATGTTTTTATATATTTCAAGTTCTAGCTAGAAAAATTAATAACAATTTGCCATATGAGAGCCTTGTAGTCTACTTAATGCGTTGCATGATTCCATCCAGTAATTGGTTTGCTTTTTTTTTCTTTTTTTTTCTGCAGGTTAACTGTATAAAGAAAAACAGGCTTCATGGTAGTGAAAAATTAAAAAATAAAAACATATTTTAAATGCAGGATAACTTTTTTCTTCTGCTTGCTACACAGTCTATATGTAATGTAGTCTCATATAGTGATCATGAAATCCTTGTCATAAAAAAAATATGTGGGAAAACTATGCCCTCTCTTTACATGGTTTATGGCCTCTTCAGTTTAGAAATAGTCTTCCTCCTGAGAGCATAGGACATCTGCTATTGCTTTTCCTCCAGGTCTTCTCCCTCTTTCCCAGGTGCCCCTTGCCTGCTCACCTTTTCATTATATCCAACAGCTGCACCTCACTGAGCCCAATCGGCCAAATTCCATGCTTCTGCCTCCTGCTATACTCTGGAAGAGTCAACAGGCAAGCAGAAATGTAGGCTGAGGCTTAGAGAAGGAGCAGAAGCTGGTTTAGATTCAACATTTCATTCTAATGGTTAGAAATCATGCAGAAAATGTATCTACCTTTAAATGAGTGAGATGTACAAAAGCTGTAATAACATTGCAGTACTACATATGTTGGATTTTGTTCCTGATTTATTAAATATGGTGCTGTAAACAAGTCAATTTCTAAACATAGTTGTGGGTGCTTGGGTTTATTTAGTATAAAACGTCATTATAACAGATTGTACTTCTATTATTCATTACTCCCTTCCTTACTAGCACTCCATTATTTTTTTCTTTTTCAAAGCGACTGCATTCAAGTAATATTCAATTGTCTTACAGGATGAATTTCCTGTATTAGAACAGTTTCCATAGACTGTAGCTGACACAAAATTAACAGTTTTGTAGTTGAAGATTTCCTTTACCGTTCAGTCTTATTAAAGAATACTGTTATTTCTGAATCACATATGTGCCCTGATTAAATATTAATCTGTCATTTTAAATTTAACATTTCCACAGAGGAAACAGTATATATATATACATCTACCCACATATTTGATGCGTGCCTATATGTCAGAAGTTCGGTATTGTAGGTATGTTTTGAAGGACATATAACTCCAAATGATAGTGGCAATTGATAATGTTTCCATCTACCTCTATCCTGAGAGAAGATAATATGCATTATGGAATCACTTCAAGTGCTGGTGAATAAACAGAGAGAAAATGCAAAGAATATTTTTTTTAAATAATCAAAATATTTCATTCAACATACCCTTATATGAGAAAGCCTTCTTAATTTCTGTTTAAAAATAAAACTATAGAACTGATGGAACATTCAGAAATGAATATATTTGTTTTACTGGAGATATAAGTATCAACCTTCAGTTTGTGTTTCTGATCTAACTCCTTGCACGCCATAGTTTCTTCCTTTTTTCTCCTTCAGCTATACTAGTAAGCAATTACAACCATATGAACATATGCAGAAAGTTCTAGATTGTAGCTTGACTACCTGCCGTTATTTACAAGAATTGATATTTGCATCCTTATGCAGGACCTAGGTGAGGAAAAAAAGACAAAGATAATGATTACCTTTCAAAATTATGTTACTGTGAATATTTCCAATCTCATGGCATTGAGGGTGCCATGAGATTGCTGTCAGTCTTGTATTTAGAACATAACCAGCTTCCAGCCAGAGATGGAATTAAGCCCTTCATATTGATTCTGCTGCAGTTTTGCACTACATATTCTGCTGTCACTCTTGCAATGGGACAGGCTCATTAAAGCATAAAAAATATTATCAGAACTTTGTTATACTTCTTGGCTGCTTTGCTTACTAACAGTTAATTTCTTCAGCAGGCCTACTGGTGATAAAGTGGCTGTGTTTTCTTATTCCCATGGGAAGCTTCCATAAAATAATTTGAAGAATATACAAGGGGAAGAGAAACAATTTTCTGTGCTCCATTCACATATCAGAAGATATGTAGTATTTTAAGCAGCATACAGTCCTGAAAAGTCATGTGCAATTTATTTATATTTTAATTGAAAATTCAAATGCAACAAGAACAGTTGCTGAGGAACCATTTTCCCTTTTTAAAGATAAATGTTAGAACATGCCATTTGCTCCTGTAAATTTTCAGGACTGTTTGGTAATATAACTGGTATGTTAAAAGCTTTTTTTTTTTTTAAAAAAAAAAGGTCTTATATTTTGTAATTTATACAAAAAGACAACAAGCGCAATCTATTTTATTTTTCCTTAAGGTACTTCAGTTATACAAGTAACAGCTACAGATGGTGATGATCCTTCTTATGGGAATAGTGCCCGTCTACTTTACAGTCTCATTCAGGGGCAGCCTTATTTCTCTGTGGAGCCGAAAACAGGTACTACAAATGATCATGCAACTTGAAAACATTAATGAACTAACATAAAACGGATGCAAAAATTTCTTCATTTTGACACAAACATAAACTGATACTACCTTGCATTTTTGCATCTTTGCATAGGTCATAGATTTAGAAACCAATCAATTCTTTCTCTGAAATTCTTTCTGTCTGAAGATCTAACAATTTATTTAGAAAATTATCTTGTTAAGGAAATGAGTTGGATTCTAAGTACCTCATCCAGCAAATGGACCTATGAAAAATTCTGGATTAACAGCTCTATGACTCATTATGTGACATTCTGTTGTGGTTTAAGCCCAGCCGGCAACCCAGAACCACTCACCCGCTTGCTCACTCTCCCCCTTCCTGCTGAACCCAGGACAATTCCTATCTCTTCTGCTAAAAAAACCACAAACATATGACATTCCTCCAAACATCCTGATTTCTGGTTGTCCTGGGTTAAGCAGTAGCAGTCATTTTTCTTCTTCTTAGTAGCTGGTGCAGTGCTGTGTTTTTGACTTTAAGCCTGGGAACAATGCTGATAACACCCATGGTTTTAGTTCCTAAATAATGTTTACTCTGACCAAGGACTTTCTGAGTCTCATGCTCTGCCTGGGATGAGGGGAAGTCAGGAGGAAGAAGAGATAGGATACCTGACCCAAACTAGCCAAACAGGCATTCTATAGCACAGAACATCATGCCCACTATATAAACTGGGGGCAGTTACCCAGAAGGGCTAGGTCACTGATTGGGTCAGGCTGGGTGAGCTGGTTGGCTAGTGGTGAGTGGCTGTATTCTCTCCCTTTGTTATTTCCCTTATCATTATTATTATTGGTGGTAACAGTAGTGGTTTTGTGTTATACCTTAGTTACTGGACTGCTCTTATCTCAACCCATGGGAGTTACATTCTTTTGACTCTCCTCCCCATCCCTCTGGGAGCGGGAGAAGGAAGGTGGAGGGGAGTGAGCAAGCGGTTGTGTGGCTCTTAATTACCAGTTGGGCTTCAACCATGACACTAGTGAAGAAAAACGGTTATGTATGACGGGGGAAATATATGTTATGTTTTACTCCCCAAGTCTCAAAGTATGCAGAATGTATCTGTCATACAGCATAGGTGTTACCATGTATACTAATTCTCAATATTAGGACAGTGTACTGTGCATGTCAATTAATAACTGCATCAAACGATGCATTTTATACCCAAAATATATGGTCAGATACTGGGAAAAAATGAGATTATTATTTGTTGCTATATTATACTTTTTGATTTTAGGGGTCATCAGAATGGCTTCCCAAATGGATAGAGAAACAAAAGATCAGTATTTTGTCATCATCCAAGCTAAAGATATGGTTGGGCAAGCAGGGTCATTTTCAGCAACAACCACTGTTACCATCAACCTCTCTGACATCAATGACAATCCACCTAAATTTCAACAACGTGAGTATAAACTACTTAAAATAGTTCAGGTCTTGAGGAAATTTAGATGTACTATAACTCTGTTAAGTTCACTGAAAGGTCTGTGCTTTGACTTCAGTATATAGATTTAAATAACAATAGAATGAACTCCATACAAAGCTCAAAAATGAAAAAGAAACCTACCATTACAAAAGACCTCAGGTCTGCTGTTTTTATCAGTAGGCTTTGGAGATAAATGGTTTACTAAACTTCTTTCCATACAGTTTACTTTATCTAACCCTAAAATCTGGGCTACAGGATATTTAGTACCATTTTACCTCAGCTTCTTTCTTTTTCTCCTTTTTTCATTATTTTCCAACAGATGCTGTAAAATTCTTGGCAAATGAGTTGACCTTCTCTGCTATCTGTGCTATCAGGAAGAACTAGTGAAATGCAGTAGGGAAGTGCAGGCCTCCCCTCTTTTTTCACCCTGTTGGTTCATAGAATCATAAAATGGAATTACAGCTTTGCAACCCTTCGGTTGGAAATGACCTTTAAAGGTCATGTGTTCCAACCCATCTTCAGTGAACAGGGACATCTTCAACCACAGCAGGTTGTTCAGAGCTTTGTCCAGATCGACTGTTAGTGTTTTGAGTGATGTGTGCATTTTGTATGAAGTTCTGGTGTCCTCAACATAAAAAGGACATGGAACTGTTGGAACAAGTCCAGAGGAGAGCCACGAGAATGATCAGGGGACTTCAGCACCTCCCATATGAAGATAGGCTGAGAAAGTTGGGGCTGTTAAGCCTGGAGAAGAGAAGCCTGCATGGAGACCTCATAGCAGCCTTCTAGTATCTGAAGGGGGGTTATAAGGATGCTGGGGAGGGACTCTTCATTGGGGACTGTAGTGATAGGACAAGGGGTAATGGTTTCAAACTTAAATAGGGAGCTTTAGATTGGATATAAGGAGGAAGTTCTTTACTGTGAAGGTGGTGAGGCACTGGACTAGGTTTCCCAGGGAGGTTGTGAATGCTTCATCCCTGGCAGTGTTCAAGGCCAGGTTGGACGAGGCCTTGGGTGATATGGTTTAGGGTGAAGGGGGGTTGGAGGTAGATGATCTTAAGGTCCTTTCCAACCCTAACTATTTTATGATTCTATGATTCTATGTGGCATCTACCACCTCTGTGGGTGACCCGTTCCAATGTTTCACCATCCTTATTGTAAAATATATCTTGGCTTTACCCAAATTTCTAAGATCCTTAGGCCATCATAACTACAGCACGTATTAACCATGGTGGTTCACTAAACTGTGGTGCTATTTATTTCTTTAGGACTCTATTATATGAGTGTCTCTGAAGAGGCTCCTGTGGGCACTACTGTAGGCAAAGTCTTTGCAGAAGACAGTGACATAGGGGAGAATGCAGCCATGAACTATTCCATTGAAGGAGATAGTTCAGATGTTTTTGAAATCATTACTAACAATAAGACTCAAGAAGGGATCATCTTATTGAAAAAGGTAAGATCTCAGAAACCTTCTAAAAAAATCTCTGAATAGTAGAATGACCCTCCTCAAGCAATCTAGGTGTTTAAAACAGGTTTACTGTTTTGCATTCTACTATATGTTTCTTCAGCCTTTGTGATTTGATTAGGATTTGGGGGGAATAAAAACAAAAATGCTTTTCTTTCTGTTTACTTTTTTTGACTCATTCTTATTACTGCTGAATACAATAGTGACAGTCAAAGTATCTTAATGTTATTCCTATCTCTGCAACAGTATATTCCCATTGTGAGAAAATGTTCTTCTGTGCACCATCTGTAAAATCTTTATCAATAAGTTGTGCACAATATTTCCCCACTTCTAACACCTTTTGTTAAACTTAACTGAAGCTGGAATGTATTACAGTATTATAATCAGTGGTGGTTCTGTTATGACATAGCTTTGAAAAGACATTTGTCTCAAAAAAGATACCAGTTTATTAATTAAGATATTTAAGAGGCTTTGATACTGTGTGACTTATTTTGGAATCAAATAGGAAGATTTCTGGGTCATCATCTGAAATGATGATAGAGATTGATAATATGGTGAGATCCAGGACCCTGAAGAACTGAGTGCTATAAATTTGATAGTTTGGGCTTTTGTTTTGTTCTCTATTTGGATTTATTACAACACAGGAAGGTATTTATTTTGTTGTTTTTTTGTTTTTTTTTTTTTTAATTACAAAAATTAGTGACTATATAAAATAGTAATGTGCTTATTAATAATAATGTGTTTATCAAACACTCGTTGCTTTTTAGGTTTTATTTCTTTTTAAGGCTAAATTTTAACATAATCATCTTAACCCCTACAGATTAACTGACCCATTTTGTTATGTGAAAATAAATAACAGTGTTAACTAAACTTACACCTACATAGGTTTTAACCTTAGTGAACCAAGCATTAATAGAAGTTGTTTTTCTTAGGGGTGTCATTCTACAGAAAAACTTCTTTTAGTGTTGCTTAACTGTAACATTAAAGCCAGCCTGCATAAGAGTTTAATTTTAGAGTTTTTTTAACAACATAAAAAATCGTAGTAGTAACTCCTTTCAAAAAATTCCCAAAGAACGGTAATGCTTTTTTTTTTTTTTAAAATATCACACCACTTCCTGAACTGTATTTAATTCAAACGTGAAACAAAAAAAAACAGTTCTACTTCTCTCTTTCTTAACAGAGAGTGGATTATGAAAGTAAGAGGAGATACAGTATTGAAGCAAAAGTTGTAAACAGATACATTGATGAGCGTTTTCTGAAAGAAGGACCATTTGAAGACAAAACTATTGTCAAAATTAATGTGGAAGATGCTGATGAACCTCCAGTTTTCACAATGGAGAACTATGTGATGGAGATTGCTGAAGGGGCTGTGAGTGGCTCACTGGTGGGAGTTGTAACTGCTAGAGATCCAGATGCTGATAACTCCCCAATCAGGTACCCAACTTAAATATAAACAGGCCTCAAACATAAATGCAGTTGTGATTTCCAAAGGCTATTTCTGTTCCTGACCTTGGTTCCTGATTACACTTAATCATGCTTTCATTGTGATAGTCTAGGTTCTTCTAGGTGTCATGGTTTAACCCCAGTAGACTTCTAAGGACAGCACAGCTGCATGCTCACTCCCCCACTCGCTGGGATGCAGTACAGAATCATAAGGGTAGGAGTGTGAAAACTTATAGGTTGAGATAAAGACAGTTTAATAATAAAAACAACAACAAGAAACAAAGATAACAGCAAAAGGGAAAAGAAAAACTACAACAAAGCCTCAAGGAAAACAAGTGGTGCAAAAAAATCCCGAAACAAGTGCTTACCATCAGGTGGTCAATACCCAGCCCCTCCCATTTTTTTTTTGCTGAGAAAGATGTCATTAATAAGGTAGATACTTTTGATCAGTTGGAGTCTGCTGTCCCAGTTGTGTCCCTCCCAGCTTCTTGTGCACACCCAGCCTTCTCGCTGGTGGGGTAGCATGAGAAACAGAAAATACATTGGCACTGTGTAAGAAATGCTCGGCAATAATCAAAACATCCCTGTATTATCAACACTGTTTTTGTCACAAATGAAAAACACAGCTACTATGAAGAAAATTAACTCTATCCCATCCAAGACCAGTACAATAGGTTCAATCCTGACCCCTAGCCAGAAATATATGTAAATGAACTTTGTACATTGTTGCAATCACTTTGAGACAGAACAATATTTTAGACAGTGCCCTGGGAGAGGCTGAGCACAGCAGCAGAGCTGTGGTACCACAACCAAACCTTGTAAGTGCTTGGAGGTATTCCAGTCTGTTCCAAATAATCTGGAGCTACAGAGAGATGGCCTCATTGCTGGGAAGGAGATGCAGAACAGCTCCTCTGGCATCTGCTCAGCTCGGCATGACTAAAGCTTTGCTATCTCCCTACATGTACCAAAATTGCCCCATAGAGATATTATACAAAAAGAACCCCCAGGTTTTTAATTTTGCAAAATAATTTTGCTGTCTCTTGAGGGAGAAAGCAGGTAATTAACCTTTAATATGGTGTTTATAATTTCAACAGATTCTTGAGTTGCTTGATGTCACTATGTACTGTGCAATTTTGATAAGATAGGATATGGGGACAAACGGATAAGCCACAAAATAATTTATGGTGTGTAGATTCCTAATAGAAGAAATATATAAGTGTTGAACAGAGCCTTGGGGAGTTGGAACTAGGTAATCTTAAAGGCCTTTACAACCCTAACCATTTTATGTTTCTATGATGTTATGATTCTATGTGTGTGTGTGTATATATGCATATATACCTATAAGTATGGTTTCAGAGGTTTAGTCAATGGAAGGTCATCTGTTGTGATTTTACATTCATTTACTATTATTACGTAAACTGGTAATAGATTAAATTGAATAAATAAAAATATACATATACTGTTTTTTTAAATAGAGCTTTTTCTGTGGTTTCTTTAGATGACTAAAACAGCTCGTGTGAGACATTTAAACATAGTGAAATCTATGACTTCCTAACTTGAAATATTTGATGGAATTTGCTACAAAGTGAATATGCCTGCATAGTCTCAAAACAGCGATGCATATGTTGCATCTTTGAGTTTCTTTAAAATAGGGTATGTCACTTCTAACATAAAGATATGTTTATTGGGTGAAATGGAATGCATATGAATCTAATTTTTAAATCATTGCTATCATAAATTGCAGCATTTGCTTATAACATAGAAAGCAGCTGTGTTAGCTTGTGGACCCCAGCTCTCAAACAAAGTGAAAAAAAGACATGCAACAAAAACTCACTGCATCAATAATAAAATATAACTGAAAATATCCAACAGCGATTTTCTGAAACTTATCTATCAAGAATCAGATTGCAATTGAGGAAAAAAGAAAACACAAACAAACAAACAAAACACTAATGTGAGAAAACCATAAACAAGCTTTGAGTAGAGATGATGAAGAATACATTAAAAAAAAATATAAATCCCTAAAATAGAAGTTTATAAATGTCAAATCTTTAGGTCAAATAAGAACTTTCACTGACTGTTTTGTGCTGGTTCCTTGATTTACCCTTCTACTGATTTTCAAAACAGAGAAAATGTAACTATAAATAATAAGTTAGAGAGTCATCCAACCTCTGACATATAGTCTGAGTTGCAGTCCTAAACGCCAAGAAACACTTTGTCAAGCACAGCTAAAAGTACAATATGAGAGTGAGTAGTTGCATGTGGGAATTCCAAACTGGAGTGGTAAAAACTTTTCAACTCTTCAAACAGGTTCTATTTCCATGAAATAGACTCTACTAGGAACTGTGACATATATTCTTCTTTTTGTATGGCATGAAAAAATACTAGTAAATGTCCTTTCCATTTGAACCAATATCTTTGGTGTCTTTTTCAGTCCATCTCTGGCCTGTGACCAGTGGTTAGACTTTAACAATTTGAATGGTATGTATGTATGCATGTGTGCATGTGCATGTCCACATATGGACATAGCATCCAGTGCCTTTTCAGTGAAGATTCAGGAACACTGGACTCATTTTAAATCATCTCTTGTATTACGATTTTGTACTCTGTCTAGGTGTCACCTCATTACAGATAGTTGTCTGTCTTTTATTCCCTTGGCATCAGAGCATGTCAGCAATGATAAAATAGATTTGCCATTATACCTCCGCTTAGCTGTTAGTGTTACTCATTTCACAAGTGACACTTTTGCTGTTTCTTTTCAACGAAGTCATTCACCTGCTGTGAGACTGACTTAGAAGTAAAAGTGAATAATGCATTTCAGATTCAGTTCACATTAATATAGATCTGAGACATATTTAGTTATATAAAAAGAAGAGCTTTGATCTTGGCAGCAGTGAATTTTAAATGTTTATAAGTGTACGTTTTTCATGATCTGAGTTGTTACAGCACACATTTATATGTATATATGCACAGGTATCTTTTCTCAGCTGACAATAACTTTCTATGTCCTTGCTCCTGATGGAACATTTCAGTATTAGGGAATCTCTTTACTTTTTTTTTGGTGCAGGTACTCTATTGTCCATGGCATGCATTTAAAAAGATTGTTCAGCATCAGTGAACACAATGGAACAATCATTACAACTAAACCTCTGGACCGAGAGGTAACTTCTTGGCACAATGTAACTGTTACAGCCACAGAAACAAGTGAGTAAGAAATTTAAGGAACACTGTGGTTTATAAACTGTGAACTGTAATTATCCTCTGAATATACCTTCTTTTAAGTGGAGAATACATGCTTCTTTCTCATTTCAGTACTGTTGCTTGCTACATTAAGGGGCATTATTAAAATGATTTGTTAAATCGAAGTTGGATGCATTTAAGCTCCAAGGTCCTGTGCTTTCATAAAAGATGACCTTATAAAAAAGAAAAAAAAGAAAAGAAAAAAAGGAAATTATAATAACTTTGAAACTGTAATGCTTTCAAGTTATGCTGAAGCATATGACTTGCTCCTGCAGTGCAAGATCTTATGCTAAGTTAGACCCTGGTTAATTTCATACCAGAGTTTTTAGAAGCGTGAAATTAGCCAGGGTATAATTTAACACCAGTCAGAAACATGTGGGTCAAAATAATTGTGAATGTAAGGCCCAAACCAGCTAGACTTCTATTCAATGACAATTAAAACTGTGAAGCATCCTTTATATAGATTTCACCTATCAGGTTTTTCTTAAAGTCAAATGCAAATAGACGCTGTTTATACTTTTGGTGATGTGGTTGCATTAACTCTGAGACAACAATCTAGAAAATGATCAACTACTGGTGTATAAGGAAGTTTAACATGTTTATTTGGATATTATTTAAAAACTAATCATATCCATCTTCAGGAAGGGGAGAAAACTTATGAGACTGGAGCCCAGTCAATAAATTGGACAGGTTCTGCCAAATAGTTTTAGCATGGTTTTTAATCCCAAATCTCAATTAAATTTTATTTATTGCTAAGACTACTTTAAACATACTCATAAATTACATTATTCCTAAAGAGGAGCATTCCCTGTTTATATGTAGAATATTAAAGATAGAACTTTAATATAGGAAATTCAATGGCAGTTTTCATTGAAGTCTTTCATTGTGTTTGGGAATCAATAGCATTATCATCCTTTTCAGCTTCTCTGTGAATTTTTAAGCACAAATGTATTTTACTTTTCATGTTGTTAGGCAGCTGGCAGGTGTTTGTAAGATCGATATCTGGAATATTTTTGTCATTTCTTGAATAGTGCTATGGAAACACAGCAGGATGATTTTGATTTGGACTTTTCTGTTTAGTTAAACAATTAAAAAGTAAAGACCCAAATGTTACAAATGAATAACTGTCTCCTGCAGCAAAAGAAAGTGAGTCTTTCACAGTAATGAAAGTTATTGCAGAGAAACTAAGCCCTCATTATCTTCATGTTTTTATTCATTGTTTCTTTAATGATGATAAGGTCACTGTCTATAACACTATATTCAAAAGCATTGAACTTAGGTCATCTTGGTTGGGGCATAACTGAAATGATTTATATTGTGAATATATATTTTTTCCTTTTATTTCCTTTTATTCCTATAATCATATACTGTGTTTATGCAACATTTTGTGGATGACTTTGTTCCACTGAAACCAAATCTTCTCTATGAAGGAGTCACTCTGCTTCACCTAAAATTGTCACTAAATATTTACCAGTCACTGATTCCAAGACTGGGTTTTTTTTTTTGTAATGTGTTGTTTCTTCTCAAAAAAAACCACCTGTGATTTCAGGAAAATTTAAAACTTCCATACTGTTATCTTCCAACAGCAATGTGAGAAATGCCCTTCCTCATCATTCAATTATATGCTGAGGAAAAAAAAAAAAGCCCCAAATAAATGAAGCCAAACCAAAACAAAACAAGGACAAAAGAATAACAACACAACAACTGATATATAGTAAGGAAGTAGAAACGAGACTATAACCAAACATAAATAAAAAAAGGTTTATTTGATAAAACAGATGTGAATGGCAGCTTTAGGCTGAAAGGTGATATATAAATGTTTGTGCAAACAAACAGTGGGCTTCAAAGCCAATATATTATCCATTAATCTTATGAGAAAGCAAGGTAGGAAGACACCAAGGTAGCTGAGTCCTTCCCATGTCACTTTGTACATGACTGAAACCACCAAAGTTATTCCCTGCCTCCTAGTAAGTGTTACAAAATTTTCCTCTCAATCCCAACCCAGCCAAATATCCACCCTACGTATCTGTTTCTGAATTAAGTAAAAGAGGTTGATTAAGTCCTGCACTCTGTATTATTCTGAAAAGGGGTGTGTGCCACTTTTTGTGTTTATTAAAAAAAATAAACCAAGCACTGTTTTATAGCCTATTGTCTTATTATGGATGTTGGAATTCAACAAGAGAAATGTCATCCCACAAAGAAGTATTTTTGAGATGACTCTGGCAGATCAAAAGCTTTGATAAATTTGCACGGCTCTGATGATTGCACATGGGGAATAACAATGTGAAACTGCTGAGTAGCTAGCCCCTTATCTCTGTGGTAGTTGCTTTTGCTGCCATTTCCTTTGGCAAAAGACTCAAAGCTATCAGCACAGATTCCATAAGATCCAAGAAAACAAATGTTTGCTCCAAGCAACTAGTGAATTATACATTAAAAAAGCCAGGTAGGAACCAACCAAACCCATACAGTTTGAAGTGAGACAGAAAGGAATAAATGTGGCAGTGAAGCTTCTTGCCTACTAGAGTAATAAATTACATCTTGGGGAAGGCAGACATTTCTCAGTGCTATGACATGTAAATGAGGATTTGATGTGCTGACAGGCAAAGGATTTCTGAGAATTATTCAATATAGGATTGTGGAATTGTTTAGGTTGGATAAAACCGTTAAGATCATAGAGTCCAACCATTAACCATTGTTGCCCTTCTCTGGACCCAGCAACTCAGTGTCTCTCTTTTAGTGAGCTGAACACAGAGGTGTGGCCTCACTAGTACTAAGTACAAGGGGATGATCACTTCCCCAGTCCTGCTGGTCACACTAGTTCTGATATAAAATGGGACGATATTGTCCTTCTTGGCCACCTGGACACACTGACAGCTCATGTTCAGGTGGCTATCAATACCTCCGGATCTTTTTCTGCCAAACAGCTTTTCAGCCACTCTTCCCTAAGCCTGTAGCTTTGCATAGGGTTGTAACCCAGGTGCAGGACCCAGCACTTTGCCCTGTTGAACATCATACCATTGGCCACAGCCCATCAATCCAGCCTGTCCAGATCCCTCTACAGAGCCTTCCTACCCTCCAGCAGATCAACACTCCCACCTGACTTGGTGTTGTCTTTAAACTTACTGAGGGTGCACTAGGTCATTTTGTCCAGATCATTGATAAAGATATTAAAGAGAACTGGCCCCAGTACTGAGCCCTGGGGAACACCAGTTGCAACCAGCCACCAAATGGGCTTAAATCCATTCACCACAACTCTTTGGGCCTGGTCATCCAGCAAGATTTTACCCAGCAAAGAATACGTCTGTTCAAAACATGAGCAACCTGTTTGTCCAGGAGAGTGCTGGACCTCCATATCTTTCTTCCCTTGGTATTAGGTGACATATTTATAAATATTTTTCTTACATAAACAAATAAGTTTTTCAGCTTAGCTTATACTCAACTCCTACACCATGAAATTAGTAAAGTTAAGGTTTTCCTTTTCTGAGGTACTTAGAACACTAGAACCTTGTGTAAAGGCAGTACTTGCAGGAAAAAGTGCCTCATATTAGCAGTTTATTTTTGTTTACATAAAAGAATAAGCCATATTGACATATCTTTTATATCTAAAGCCACATTAATAAACTATACTTGGATAACAGAAGCAGTACAACTTTCATAATACAAAATACCTCATAATTAAACCTGTTATGTAAATAATACTTGAGCAAAAATAAAAGCTGAGCTTATTAAGTCAGTCAGCATTGCAATTTCTCCATGTGTAGCAGTGACAGAAATATTTTTAAAGCATGTGAATTTTGGTGAAACTTTCTCCAAAAGCTTCAAAATTACAAAATAGTAAAAAAGAAGAGTGACAGAATATATTTAAGAATTGTAAAATTTTCTAATGTCCACATTACTTTAAAATATGAAGTAAATTATTTGTGACTTTTGATTTCTTTCTTTAACCTTTAGGAAATCCTGAAAAAATTTCAGAAGCAAATGTGTATATCCAAGTTCTTGACATTAATGATCATGCACCAGAATTCCCTAAAGATTATGAAACATTTGTTTGTGAAAATGCAGTTTCTGGCCAGGTAAGTGTGAAGGAGGTAACCATCAGTTTCTCCATTGCCATGAAGATTTGTTCTGTGATGCTACTGTTCAGTATTGATCATTTCAGTACTGTGCATACAGGCCGTATTTTGTCTATTTCCAAAGTCATTTCTGTTTATACACGTATAGTTTGCAATTTAAATTTTAGAAGACGTTAAGTTTTCCCACTTTAAAACAAAACCAGCACATCTTGTCTGTCTGCAAAAACAGGTAATATAGTAGTACAGACAGAAACCTCTGCAAGAAAAAAAAAACATAGCGCACAGATTTGCTTCCAGTTAGTGTCACAGGTGTAAAACCCAGGCCTAGTATTTTCAGCAACAGCGTAACATAGTCTGGAAGAACCAAACTAAGACCAGGTTCATAGCAGATACTTATTTATTGTGAACTGATGTTTCATTTGTAGCTCATGCAACAGCTTCACTAGCTGGCAGCTTAAGAGATTGTTGTATTAAGCTTCCTTCCCTGTAGGATTTTTCCATTTGCTACTCATCAGCATGGGAATGTTGTAACATCAGTCAGGTGCCTCAACCTCCCCCCAGCTACACTGCTGACTCCAACAGTCGTTCGTTCTTTTGTGGGTTTTGGGGTTTGTTGTTTTTTTTGTCGTTGCTGTTTGGGGTAGGGTTTTTTTGTTTTATTTTGTATATTTTTTTAAAGCTACAAAATGAAGAACAAAAAAAAACACCACCAACAAAAAAGCTATAGACAGAAAAATGCATGTGTTTTTTCATGACATGCTTTAGCATTACTTGGACATATCAAAAAGTCCTTTCAGGGTATCTGTGATGGCTATTTTCGAATGTTTTACTATGCTTTGATTTCTGAATCACAGAGACTCTCTTTTTAATGCAGCTTGATTTACCTTGACTTTAGTCTGCAGTTAAATAAAGCTTTCCCTGTCGATAAAGTAATTCCTTCATGGATTTTTGCATCTGTTCATGCTTCTGTATGAGCAGTTGATTTGTTCTTTCTTCATTTGGTAATTTCCACTCTGCAAAAGTGATCTCTTTTTCAGAAGTGCTTGGAACAAGACATTTCTTTTGGACTTTGGGTAACTCATTGACAAATCAAGCACAGGCATTAAAGCAAATGCCACTTCATGTTCCTTGTCTTTAAGACACCATGAATTCAATATGGAAGCTTATAAAATGAATATTTGTAATCCATGTTTTGGACTTGCCTATAACATAAAAACCCAGGAGATTTATTTCCCAAAGTTTTTATTATTCTGTCATTGCTCACTAAGAAATAGCATCTGTGTTCTAACCCATTATTGGCTACTTTTCAATAATAATCATGTATTTATGTTTTGTGTATTTTGAGAATCACTGGAAAAAATGGCACTGTGAAAAGTAGTAGTAGTAGTAGCAATAATAATAATAATAATAATAATAATAATAATAATAATCTCTTTGAGCATAGGATACAGAATTATTCCTGTTTAACATTGCAATATATTACCGGGTGATGAGCATGAAAATTTTCCCCATTTTACAGACAGGTAAAATGTTAATCTAATTTATTTATTTATTTTTAAATTGCTATAGCTTTCTGAAAGTCATGGGCATCTTTAATTTAGCTTTTGGAGAGCAAAATAGGAATGCTAAATAATTTTATTAACAAATTATCTTAGGAAGAACAACAGGAAATTGTTACTGAAATACGTAATCATCACAATCAGGGTTTATGATATTTTTTCAATGTTTATGATTTGAAACGATGATAACTTATCTCCTTCAGTGCTCTTATTCTTCTTTTTATTTTTTACTCACAGAAAAAAGATTCTTTATTATTATATCTCTAGACATATATATGTCTAGACATATCAATGATGAGGGGGTCATTAAGAGCAGCCAACATGATTTTGCCAGGGGGAAGTAACATTTGACCAACCTTATAGCCTTCTATGAGGAAGTAACTAGGTGGATGGATGATGGTAGAGCGGTAGATGTGTTTTTTCCTGATTTCAGTAAGGCATTTGATACTGTCTCCCACAGCATCCTCACAAATAAGCTAAGGAAGTGCGGGCTTGATGATCAGGTAGTGAGGTGGATCAAGAGCTGGTTGAAAGGAAGAAGTCAGGGAGTTGTGGTCAATGGGGCAGAATCTAGCTGCAGGTCTGTGACTTGTGGAGTGCCTCAGGGGTCGGTGCTGGGACCAGTGCTGTTTAATATTTTCATCAATGACCTGGATGAGGGAACTGAGTGTACCCTCAGCAAGTTTGCTGATGACACTGAACTGGGAGGAATGGCTGACACACCAGAAGGCTGTGCTGCCATTCAGCGAGACTTGGACAGGCTGGAGAGTTGGGCAGGGAGAAATTTGATGAAATTCAACAAGGGCAAGTGTAGAGTCTTGCACCTGGGGAAGAACAACCCCATGTACCAGTACAGGTTGGGGACTGACCTGCTGGAAAGTAGTGCAGGGGAAAGGGACCTGGGGGTCCTGGTGGATAGGAGGATGACCATGAGCCAACAATGTGCCCTTGTGGCCAAGAAGGCCAATGGCATCCTAGGGTGTATTAGAAAGGGTGTGGTTAGTAGGACAAAAGCAGCTCTCCTTCCCCTCTACTCTGCCTTGGCGAGGCCGCATCTGGAATATTGTGTCCAGTTCTGGGCCCCTCAGTTCAAGAAGGACAGGGAATTGCTTGAAAGAGTCCAGCGCAGGGAAACTAAGATGATTAAGGGAGTGGAACATCTCCCTTATTAGGAGGGAGCTGGGTCTCTTTAGCTTGGAGGAGACTGAGGGGTGACCTCATCAATGTTTACAAGTATGTAAAGGGTGAGTGTCAGGATGATGGAGCTAGGTTTTTTTCAGAGATGTCCAGTGATAGGACAAGGGGCAATGGTGTAAACTGGAGCATAGGAGGTTCCATGTGAACATCAGGAAAAACTTCTTTACTGTGAGAGTGACAGAGCACTGGAACAGTTTGCCCAGGGGAGTTGTGGAGTCTCCTACATTGGAGATATTGAAGGCCTGCCTGGACAAGTTCCTGTGTGATGTATTCTAGGTTACCCTGCTCTTGCAGGGGTTTGGACTAGATGATCTTTTGAGGTCCCTTCCAATCCTTGGGATTCTATGATTCTGTGATATCCAAAAAGATATTCAAAGAAAAGAATTATATTTCAGTCTGTGGGACTATAATCTGAAATATGACAATAAAAATGAATGTAAAGAAGATAGATAGATGTGTTTTGGCATAATTTTAAATCTATTCATCATGTTTATTAAAAATTTTGAATGAATTTTTCACTATCTATTTCATGTTAAAGTTCTGTACTCTCCTAGAATCAAAGTCAGCTGTGTACTAGCCCCAACTAAAGTTTCCTTTTGAATATTTCAAAACCACTTTCACTTTAGCAGTATTAAATGCACTATTTTCAAAATTACTTGGACATGAAAGTTGCTATGTAAAACAGACTTCTATCCTAGTACAGCTATAGCTAGTATCAGAACAAATAGAACAATCCGCAATGAGTTATTAATTCTTTATAGTTACCCTTTGTGTGTGTGTGTACGGTAACTACAAACTGTTGAATTCTAGAGGAAAGATTCCATAAAAATAGCCAGAACATAAAGTGGACCAAATCTGTCCCAAAGGTGACAGTAGAGACATCTCAGCAAAAATGGGTTTGACCCAGAAAGCTTAAATACCAAGGCATTAATAAATTAAATAAGCCTAAAAGTGCAACTTGAAAGTTCAACATAAACTACATCAAATATCTTTTATGCATAAGCAGGCTGACCCTCCAGAATGTACGCATTTATATGCCTGGTAATTTCAGCCCTTTTATGGATATTGGTCTTTCTTCATATCATGCAGTAAATAGATTTCAGCTGAAGACAAACTATACTGAGCACATCTGCCTTCTGAATTACTGCTGTCTTCTCCAATGCATATTTGTTCTGGCAATTTTAAGTTCCTGTAATTTGGAGATCACATATAAAGTGACTTTGAAGTTGCAGCTTGCTTAGTAATTTTTATTAGATCCAAAGAAGCGACTGTATATGCAGAGCACTTTGAATTAAGGAAAAAAAAACAAAACATTTATTTATTCAGTACTTAGCATATAATAAAATAATCATCAGTTACAGTGCAAGTGAAGAGTACTCATTTGATATTACTTTTTAACATAATGATATGTTGACACAAGAAAAGAGGAAATCTTTAAGCAAATTCTAGGGGTTTATATTTAATGTTAAAAATTAGCAGTTAGCTGAAACAGATACTTCCTAGCAAATCATGACATAAAATTATTTTTGGTAGCAGAAAAGAGAAAGGGATAGCTTAGTAAACCAAGGTTTATTATTTCCTTTTGTTTTTCTTTTTTCAGCATTTAAAAAACTGATCTTAGTAGTAGTGATAAGAAAATACAAAGTTAAAAAGAAAAAAAAAACAACAATGAAAGCACTCCTTAGAGTATAAAACCATAACCAAGCTGTGAAAACACCATATATTCCAGCAGGCCTTTACTCTAAACTACACCTGTAGATGCAGTGAGTGTAACCTCTGACATTCTGTTCTATATGGACCATGATTCAACAACTTTATCTCATAGTAGAATGGAACAGGTGGGAAGAGTTTATCAGCATATACAAACATAAAAGGCACCTCAGTGTCATGGTGCCGTGTTTAAATCAGAACACATGGCATGAGCTTTGTAATCATTAGTCCTTTGCTGAGATGTGCATCTTTTTAGTTATAGTTGAGAAGAAACTCTTCACAGTAGACCCAGAGAAATCAGATCAATATTATGCCAACTTGCTTTAAGTAAAAGAAAATAGGCAACCATTAAAAAGACAACCTTGGTCTTGTGGTAGAAGGTCTATCTAGAAAATGCAGGTGGTCACTAGTGACTATAGTCTTGCCTACACTAAACTCTGATGTTCATTAAACATTACTGAGCAATGACAAAGAACCTACTACTTAAAAGGGCTCTGTCAGTTTGAAGAAAACCAGTTCTTTACTTCCTAAACAGGTGGATGATCAGTTCTCTTACATCCTATAAACTACAACAGAGATGCTATTGAAGGACACAGAAGAAAACAAAATAAAAGAAACTAAAGTAGAGAGGTATCAAATCTGTTCCTACTTCCATCTGCTTAATGGGAATGCTAAGACTATATTTGGATATGGAAGCATGCACAAAGGACTCCAAATTACACACTCTACCATCAAAATTAAAGCTACTGATGGCTGTGCAGATGGACATCTCCATAATTAAAAGTCAGTGTGACCACTTGGAATTGAGGAAATTAATTTTCAATGTATTTTCATCTACTACCAAGCTGACATCTACTCCATACCTTGTTTGCAAGACAAATAACACGCAGCTATATATTCAGTCCAGAAGTGTTTACACAAAATCAATGGGAGATCAGAGTTGTTACTGGTATCGTAGGCTCCTTCACTAATGATATTTATTAGTTGAAAGTGACCACTAATCAAATGTATGACGAAGTTGAGTATAACAGGCCACATCTTTTTGTGATCTTTGATCAAAGTAACCCTTGCTGTTCTCAGAAGTGATCTCAGTGTATTTAGAAAGAAATAGTAAATGAGACCCACCCTTATGATCTTGAATCATTTTTTCAAGAAAAATCAAGTTAATGAATCTGAATTTTAAAGCAAAGTATATTTTCAAATGGACTGTTGGATTATTAAATCTCCTAGATTAATGAGATTTGAAATAACAGATTTTACAGTAATTAATTTCAGCATAGTCAATACAACAACTGATAAAACCTTGCAAAAGCAACACATCATTCACTCTATTTTCTTTGCATGTTAAATGTAGAGTATTTTTAAACCTTGACTCACAAACTGTAAATGCAGTTCCTCAGTCTGTGATGCCCGCTTCCCTGGTGAAAGGCCAAAGCCTCATAGTTTAGATGTAAAAAAGCCTAGGAAAGCAGGAAAAAAAAAATAAAAAATTTCCCTTCTCTCTGGCTGACTTTTTCTTTATAGTCAGCAAAATCAGAGCTGCCTATTGCTCTGTGAATATTTCATAGACTCATCTGGGTTTTGCTGAATCTTAGTGGAAATGATATAGTGAAAAATAAACAATAAGGGTTTACCCTGTTCTTATGTTCCAGATATTCCCCTCCTTGTAATGTGAATCCTTAAAGGCATGTGAGTACGTCTGGAATAATCTCAAGAGTCTTAGTTTTGTGTTGAATAACAGAATAGTACAGATCAAAAAAAAAAAAGGAAGGTGGGTGATTTTTTCAGCTAGCCAGATACTCCTCAGAGTTTTAGGGATTGGATTAGATATAAATAGAATTTATGGAGGCAAATACCTTCTGTATGTAAGCTAGTGAAAGTTATTAATGAAATAGCAAAACAGTAACTAAGTCACAACTGCAACAATTTTATGATATTCAAACATGAGAGGATCCTAAAAATATACTTTTCAAAGACATTGCTACTTTCTGTTTAAATAACTATTAATGTGAATGAAAACTGGAAGTATAATTAATGCTTCTGGTGTGGTTTGGTTTGGTTTGGTTTAGTTTGGTTTGGTTTGTTCCTTTGGCGAGTGAGTAGGTAATCCTTCTCTACCAAGTAACCCAACTAGAAACGAAACAAAACAAATAAAATTAAATGTGGCTGTCTGTGTAGATTGCTGTATTACTCTTCATCTTCAGCCTAGCCTGACACACTGAATTGTATGGACAGACATACAAAGCTTTTTCTCAGCTACAGCTTTGGAGATGTTACCAGAAAATTATTAACAAAGGCCAATACAGTTTAGTTGGGGTTTTGTTTGTTTTGTAGGTTTGGCTTGTTGGGTTTTTTTTAATTTGTGAGGTATATGGCAGAATATTATCATGAAAATGTGCCATTGTTCAGGTTTTAGACTGGATATGTAGTTCTCTTCTGCTGATCATATTGAACATAATCTGGGAACTATAACCCCTTAGAAAAAATGAAGCCCATAGTTTACTATCAAGGTAATATTAGTGTTCAGTTATGGCTTTTCACTGATTTCTTGATATGCATGCCTATACCTGTATTTGTATCACCTTAGCTATTTTTTTTTTTTCTCTCTGAGGAAAGGGAGAAAAATTTCCTCAAGAAGCTTCATCATTTTTACATTGTCAACAGGTACATCCCTGATCACTCCTTGGATTAGTGGCAGTAAAAAAAGTCTCAAGGGTCCTCACTTTTCCACAGAATGAAAATACAGATTTGAAATAAATTTCATATAAAAAGGGAACAGCACTAAGAATACAAAGCTTCTGGAGTGCAAGACACATTTTACACTCTGCTGTGATGATTTCATCAAACTTAGCTTGCTTGAAAAGAAAAAGAGTATGTGCTGAAGTCTTAGATCTCTGAAAAATGGTTTAATCAGGAAAGAGTTTTCAAAGATGCAGACAGAATGCTATAGCCACTTCCATTGACTGACTGGTTTGCTTTTAAAGCACTGCTTCCAGCATTAACAAGCTTTCCGATTTGGGGAAAGTTGAGGCTTCAAGTCTATTGGTTATAAATATCTACAAGACACAGATAATAGGTAAAATAGAGTCAAATTCAAACTGGGCACTAGCTTTTTTGAAAGTTGGTGGTCTTGCCTCAGTTTGCTGTCTTTCTGATCATCAAGGAGACTTACTTACTAATCTATGTTGATGGTTAGGTCATTAAATATTGATAAAAATAACAACTATAAGCTCCTTTTAAGCAGAAATATTTCTGTTAACTGTAGTGTGGTTGTTTATGGACATGAAATATATTATTTTGAATCATAACTGTTGGGTTTTATTTTATCTTGCAGTGACTAACTGATTTGACATATTTGCAAACGAACGTTATTTCACTGTCTTGAAAAAAAGCAGTCAAGAAGTTCCATAATCAGTCTGTTATAATATTCAGAATCAACAATTCAGCAGATGAACTTATCACCCTATCTCACTTACTGGAGCTACAATACATCAGTTGAATGATGTCAATATATTTGTGGGCTAGAAGGAAATAGGTTTTGTATAGAGGGATTTGTTTAAATGTAGAATGATATACTTTTCACCTTGGAAATAAAAGGACAAAACACTGAATATATGGTTACTTTTTCATTAATGGAAATTTCATCTACGCTTGGTCTTTTTATCCAGGAAATCTTTTACATTTTCTCAAGATTTTAATGCCTGTCTGCCTCAAATAGATGAAAACTCAAAGCAGAGTATTTGCAGAATATGAGTCTCAATAGCCTGTTTGGGCATAGAAGGCATATATTTGTGAGTGCATATCATGCACTCAATGCATATGCACAGATCACATCTCTAGAAGTAACTGTTCCACATACCTGTCATGTCCTTTTATTGTTTTAAAAGGACAAGTAAATACTTTTATTCTTAAATAATTCTGTTTATCTGTTTCTAGCTAATTCAAACCATCAGTGCAGTGGATCAAGATGACTCAGCAGAAGGTCACCATTTTAACTTCTCATTGGCTCAGGAGATCACAAACAACTCACATTTTATTGTTAAAGATAACCAAGGTAACGTCATTCATGTAGCTCTTTAAGGCCTTCCTAAAGAAGACCGTGCTTCTAGTGGTCCTCACATCACTAGTTTTATAATCTCTACTTAATAGAAACTGTCATTATAAATTATAAATATTACAAAACAATATATAAATAATACAAACAGTTTAGTTTCCTTTTCAGATGAGTAACATGAGAGAAAAAGTCAGTTTTATTTCAAAGAAATAAAAAATCTTTGAGATGAAAAATACATTGTCATTCTTTAAAATTAATTTTCTTAGTGTTGGATATGGTAGCAAATACCAACTTTCTAGATAAATTATCTATCTGTCCAAGAAACTACGTTGATAGAAAGAGAAGATTGTATGTTAGTATGTCTGTTAACTCACCACTTCATCAAGACCAAAATTCTAAAAACAAATAAGAATGTAATATTCTTTCCTCATATATTTTAAATGGCATATGCTGATTACTGATGACATCATATGAATATATTCTGCATATATTTTAATATTATTCAGAACCGATAGTGATTGAGACTATTCTTAAAAGAGTGGTATAGAGATGTATTAAGCAAAACCAGTCTGCAGTGAAAATATGAGCACTATATCTGATGAAACTTCAGGGAAGATGAACACTTAAAGTCAGTCTACTGAAACTACAAAGAAGAGCTTCTTCAGGCTTAGCTAAAGTACACATTGTTCTTATTGACTTCATTAATTATTTGAATGTTCTAGTTAGGTGAATAAATCAATGGAAAAAAGTTTTGGAAAGTTCAGACTATATTAAATGGTGAACCACTCTCAATATGACCAAAGTTGGTCAATGTATTAATATGTATTTTAATTCCCAGCTTCACTAACCTCTCAGTGCCAAGAAGAGATTATATTAAGGTCAAATTGTGTACAGGCTGCAAGCCTTTTCCACCTTTGTTCATTCTGCACAAAGCCTGAGCAGAGCCACACATAAGGCCATATATCCAATTCCTTTTGGTGGCTATTGATGGGGAAAAAATATCTTTAAAATATCTTATCAACAGCTTTCAATCTCACTCATTCCACTGCATTTCTTACAAATGACATGAATTAGGACAGTCCTAGGCAAAAGCAAAGCTGACTCTACAGATCTGGAGCATTTTATCTTACAGTTACTTTCTGAGCTATGACAGAATCCTAGAAGAACTTAAACGTGAAGGAGTTAACTTTAGTAGACTTTTTGTATAAATGCATTATATATATAATGGTAGAAATACTTTTTTAGTTTTCTATGTACGTGTCTGCACACATGCAGTAATTCACCATTCCATGATAAAACAGTTCTGACATGTAAATATTTACAGATTATTCTTCTTTCTATTAT
The DNA here is from genome assembly GCF_033783945.1 of Neopsephotus bourkii. Taxonomy (NCBI): domain Eukaryota; kingdom Metazoa; phylum Chordata; class Aves; order Psittaciformes; family Psittacidae; genus Neopsephotus; species Neopsephotus bourkii. The sequence goes on from NW_026901388.1 coordinate 1,108,075, forward strand.
ACATAGATACGGACAGGGCTAATTTGTTTTAAACAAGCTAAGTTTCAGATCTGAGTTAGCTGATACACAAGAGAAACTGAACTTACCATTTCTTGTATAGAACTGATATCTAAACACTAATAGATATAAAGCAAGATAAGAACCTCTGCTAACTTTTCGCTAATTTAGATGGTAGGAGCTCAGCTAGTTTCAGTTCTTGAGTCAGGGAAGGAAATAAAATACTCTCTTAGTGGATTTTTTTCTTGCTTTTTCCCCTTTCCTTTGCCACCTGCTTGCTCTGTGTGCTGCCAGACACATTTTTGAAGCCTTTTGATTGGTAAACTGTCTATATTTCGTCTGTGAACTGCTGGATTGGTAGAAGCTGGTTATATGGAACGATTTTAAGAATCAATTAATTAGTCTGAGGAGGTGTCAGATACTGAACACAGTAGGATTTTTTTGTAGCTCTGAACATTAAAACCAGCTCCTAGGTTAATTTTTTTATTGCCCCTGGAATACATATGTCAAAATTAAATGAAATTTATTCATGATTGACACAGAAAACCCATCACAGGTCAGTGTCTGGTTTACTTTTTTAGCTTTATGAAGATGTAGCTTTGGACAGCACTGTTGTTTTTAAACAGGTCAGATTCCACTGGAGTTTTACAGTTGTTAGAAATAGATAAATGCATATAATGCATACTCATTTATCTTCTAGATAACACAGCTGGAATTTTCACAGCAAAAAGTGGCTTCAGGAGGCAAGAACAGTTTTTTTACTACTTGCCAATCTTAATTCTGGATAATGGAACCCCACCACTGACAAGCACAAATACTCTCACTGTCACTGTCTGTGACTGTGACACCAAAGTTAATACCTTCTACTGTCGATATGGAGCTTTCATGTACTCCATGGGTCTCAGCACTGAAGCTTTAGTTGCTGTTTTGGCTTGCATATTGATACTCCTAGGTATGTATGATTAAGACTAATTTATTTCCTTCAACAGTGGTCTTGGTTAAGTGACAAAGCTGTTCCCATTCCCTTGACTAGAAGGCAGGAAGTACTGTGCTATTTAGACAATATTTAAAAAAAATGCAGTAAGACAAATGTTGAATTTATTTTCTGTTTTCTTAACTACAATTCTCTCTCCCCTCTCCCTTCCCCTCTCCCCCCCTCTGTTTGAGTTCTAACACAATGTCCTTAAAGTTGCTTCTAATTGAGTCATGGTCCTACCTAGCCCTCCAGCATTGATAATAATAAAGATTTGAGAGTCCAAAATCCATGTTGTGCCCAAGTAAACCTGAAAACTACATTAAATAAGAAAATTGGTTAGTGTAAGAACATATTATAAAGAAGTAGCACCCTACTCATTCTGCCTTAGCTATGCCAAATACAGAGCTAAGATCAATAAAAAATAATAAAGGGAAAATAGGATATGATACTCTCAGAAAGCAACTCCATAAGCAAGCAGGGAGTTTCTTTGTCAATTAATACGGTTGCATCTCCAGATAACCTTTTCTCCAAATGTTGGACATATTTTCTTCTTAGGAGACACCATATTAACCTCCATTACATTTGGGAACTTATGGATGTGTAAAGTGCGTTTGAGAGCAATTTAAATGCACAGGATTTGTGCTTGTGCCTTTGCAAAGGGTTATGCATATCTCAGAAATGATGCTTAAAACCAGAGCAAGCCCCTAAGGCTGGTTATTCCTCCACTGCATGGGGCTATGGTTGTTACAAGGCATACTGAAGTGACAGCACTGAAGAAACTGCTTCTTCACCTGGAGAAGACTGTGCTATCACTGCTACAATGTACAGTGCATGTGCCTTTTCTTCAGTAAAAGGATATGCCTGCAGCATTCAGTGACTGACACATTATAATAGCAGGCACACTGCACTAGTCATTCCCTAAAGGTTAAATATCCATCCTGAAACTCTGTACATGTCTGAGTTAGGGAGGCTAAGGTATGGTAGCTACTGAAGCCTGGAAAGAAAGAGAAGGGATAGAGATGGGTAGGTTGTGGGGTTTTTTCCAAGGCAAAATGACCTTAGAGCTTAGCAACTGATAGCGATTATGGGCCTCAAGACCAAATTCAAGTTGATGCCAATAAAGATACAGAAAAAGACTTCCAAATCTCTTCTGTCTGTTTAATATGACAGACCCATATTATGCCATATAGCTGTATGCATCATAAAATGCCATATCCAAAAATGCCCCAAAACAGCTGCAAGATTATGTAGTTATGCGTTATAAAATATGACCTCAACTGACTATAAATAACAGTGTACAACACTAAGCATACCACCATTAACTACAAGAAAAAGATGAAGGTTGAAACTGAAGGCTTGCAGCTCTAGTCTGATGCTGTATTTTGATCTGTCGTAGTAACAATAGAAGATAAGAAAGACAAGACCAATAAAGTTAATGGAATTATTTTGAGCTTACACCAGTGAAAAAAGAAATTAATGCTTTTAAAATCACCAATATTATGAATTCTGTCCAGAGAGTTACAGCTTATTTCACTTAGCATAAGAATAGAAATTGGCTCTAATTATTTCCTGTTGATACCTTTCACCTCTTTACTGAATCACTTGTTGATAACTCTCTGAATTTTTTCCTAATTTAGTCCCACAGTTAAATAAGTTACCCAGAAGCAGCATGCTTACCTGTTAATTATGAGTCAGCATCTTCATACAGCTTTGAACTCTCAGGATAAGGTGACAAACAGGAAACTGCAGAAACAGCATGGCTTACAAAAAAATATATGTGTTTTTATTTATCCCTATGAGCACATTGAATAGATACTGCAAGGATGAAAACAGTGGAGGAACAACTCATGTTTATTCTGTCTAGATGCAAATACTCTTGGAAAGACACTAGCTATTTTTTGACTGCATACCATAGTCCAGGAATGCACTGTTCTTACTTCCATGTCCTGGTTTCAAACAGAGAAAACAGGAACATACAAGTGAATTGCTAGTTTCTAGACTTGCCTGTACTGCCAGAGTTACCTGATTTAAATTTGAGCTTTTTTTGTCCCAGGCAATCTTCAGAAGCAGCACTGTAAAACAGTCCCATGACTGAAATCCTGCCTTAAACCTTGTAGTCAGTGTGAGCTTACAGACAGGCTAGTGTGCATTTCAGGTTTTCTTTGATCGTTGCAGGATATCTGAACCTGGTCACTTTGTGTTATGAACTTAAGGGACTGAGGATCAGGCAGACTATATCACTGCATTATCCAGACCATCAGTGGAATTATTCATTAAGGGTCTTCTAGGTTGCTTGCAGAGAGGTCCTTTCTCCAGCTGGAATAAACTCTTGGTGTCTACTGGGCCTATGGATATCACAAAAGTCAAAGCAGGGATATAGATAAACATATTAATGAGAAAGAAAAAAGAACTAACCTACCATACTCTTTGCAGACACAAATATTTTAAATACATTAAAACTTCAACTGAATTTTTGTAATTATTTAAAATTAGATAATAGGAGTTTTTATAAATAGTGGTTTTAGAATGTTTGCCACTTTTACCTGGAATCTAAAGTTTCATTTTTTTCCATTTTCCTGTATCATCATGCTTACCATTAGAAGAGTTCACCATGCAAAGGGGTTGGAGAGTTGAAACTATCTGGATCTTGTAAATATAGAATAACATTACAAAATTTTTGTTTCAAACGCTTTCAAGTTTTCTGTGAGTATATCACAATCAAATGAAATAGTATACAGTAAATATGTAGAAATAAGGTCCTATTTCAGGTGCCACACAGCCCTGTGTAAGGTAAAGTCCTGTCATTGTTGGTAATTGTATCATGTTATGTCCTGAGTAAAAAAATACAGTCCACAAACTACTTATTAAATAGAGTTGAGTTCAGATTTAGTTAAAAAACTGAAATAATTAACCTCTGTGGAAGTCACAGACTATTTCAAAGGATCATTCAGCTAAAAATGGAATGAGGTAGGATTAGAAAATAATACATTAAAGTGAGATTTAAAAAAGCCTTTCATATAAGAGAGAAACAAGGTGCTCTGATTCATAGGCCTTGGTAGTAAGTACTGTTACAATGCCATGTAACATATAGTCTTCAAATATCCTAACCAGCATACCAAAAATAATTGAATCACACCCTGCATAGTCTATAGAATGGAATGAATCAACCAACTGGGGAGGATATCTTGCTCATTGCCTCAGTTTTCATTTGATCTTCCTAGGCTTTGATCTGAGACAGAGTGAGAGATTAAGAATTTAAATTTTGAATATTAAGTGGATATATTTTGTGATAAACCAAAAGAGTTTAAAAAAATATAACCTGTATTTCCATCAGTTTCAAACTCCTCTCTACCAAAAGAACTGCTCTATTTCATTCATCTATTTTATAAGTCCCTTTTTAGCTATTTTCCTAGCACATATTATGCTCATCTTAAAACCATAAAATTAATAGAAATTACAGCTCTATAAATTTGTTAATATTTATAATATGTATTATGTATAATATGTTAATATGTAGGTTAGTGTCTGACAACACTGACATTAAGAAACATTACAATTTTTAATTCTTTCTAAGCACATTCGAAATTTCTGGGTCTATTTTCTGTTTATTTTTTCCTTTGCACTTTTTGTTTTTGCATTCTTTTCTTTTTTTTTTTTTTTTTGGTCAGTGTTCTTTTTGGCCATTCTAGCCATAAGGCAGCAGAGGAAGAAGTCTCCCTTTTCAGAGAAAATGGAAGAAGTCAGAGAGAACATTGTCAGGTATGACGATGAAGGAGGTGGCGAGGAGGACACAGAAGCCTTTGATATTTCAGCACTGAGGACCCGCACTGTCATTAGAACACATAAACCTCGGAAGAAGGTTACCTCAGAAATCCACAGCCTCTACAGACAGTCTCTGCAGGTTGGCCCTGACAGTGCTATCTTCAGGCAATTCATTTCAGAGAAGCTTGAAGAAGCGAATACAGACCTTAGTGTTCCCCCGTATGATTCACTTCAGACCTATGCATTTGAGGGGACTGGCTCTTTGGCAGGATCCCTCAGCTCTTTAGGTTCAAACATGTCAGATGCAGATCAGAGTTATGACTACCTTAGAGACTGGGGACCTCACTTTAAAAAACTTGCAGGCATGTACACTTCCCATAGAAGTGTGGGGGATTAGTCACTCTTTCATTTGTTACTTTGTTTTCCTAAATCCCAGCAACCAAAAAAATAGTGGATTTTTAAAAAGGAGATCGTCCCACATTTAGCCATGAAAATAAATGCTCAAGTGTTTTTCCTGGAAAGGCTTGGATGTAGAGATCTTTTTGAAAATCACACCAGGCACCTCTTGAAGTGAGGGTATGGAGACTCACATTTGAAAATCTCATGGCTATTTAGGTGACTGAATGTAAACTGTGCCACTGTCTAGATGTCTAGACATCTAGATGAATATCTAGACCCCATTCTGGATACTGAAAAATAATGGACCCTGTAAGTACAAAAGGAGGAATAGAAGCCATATATAGATATTGTAAATATTCTGTCATGCATAAGCTTTAAACTGTTTCCAAAGTTAAGGCAGATTTTGCTGTTGCAGTTGAATATATTCATTAACCAAAGTTAAACATGTGTATTTGTATAATGCTTCATTATATAAATATAATTCTGTGAAAAAATAGACCCTAGATATTCTAACACCATTATCAAAATGGCTCACAGAATCGTCTATTTATTGTTCTGAAGATGATAAAACTAAAACAAATGTGTTTTCCTATAAATGTAAAAATAAAGACCTATTACAACATCAGCGTTTGCTGCCATTTTAGTTTTTAATGGAACTATTGCAAAATGCATACACGAATACTTAATTTAGCAAATAAGATAGAAAAAACAAAATCAGTTCAAGTTAAAATCAATACTAAACCTAAATGCTACAATTAACCACGTTATATATTACTGTAGTTAGTACAAAATGTTTTCCAAATACAGTCTTTTTTCCTTTTACTAAGAGTTTAAAGGATGACAGATTTACCAGCACAGATTTATTTTTTTATTACAGAATATAAAATTATCTGCAGTAGCCAGTTTTATTATAACAGTATTAAGAATCTTTAAAATGCTAAGCTGATAGTTATAAAATTTTATGTATAACTTTAGATAATAAGATAATAAAATGCCTTAATGTTAATCCACTTTTGAAAATGGTCATTCTGCGGGACTTAAATCTGACTTCAAAATTAATTTCCCACTGTATTTTTTCCAACCATTCTATTATGAATATAAAGCTGTCTCAGAATATTTCTTTACCCTTAATTATATTACAACCCAGCAGCAATTTTAGATCCAAGGTCATCAAATATGTTCAAAATTGTTTGTCTGGAAAAAGCAACCTCCCTAGTTTTTATTTACCTCTCTTCCATCATGTACTTATTTTTAAGAAATTTCATCATGTAATCAACTGATACTTTTCCACAGGTAAAAGCTGGCATCAGGATGAAGAAAATGATGCAATATGTTTCTCTTCCCCCTTCCCTGCACTTTTTGTTACAGCTGCTTGTCGCTGGAGAAAACCAGGGCATGTAGGCTTAGTGGAAATGTAGCAGGGCAGAGTTTAAATTTCTGTCAGCTAAAAAAAAACTTGTGAGAGTTTTAAAATCTGGAAATATTTCCAATATGAGGTCTGCTAAGGGCAGAAACATTGCTCATAACATTCATAGGTGGAAAAATACATGTGATCTGAGCATATGCGGATGAAGCAGCATCTGGTCATAAGGAATACTGGTTCTCTCTAGTCTCAAGCAAGGATGGAAATATGAATGAGCAGCTACAAAACAGGTTTAAAAGATGCACAGGTAATACAGATGCACTGTATGACTTTGTGTTGAACAGCTCTCAAACAGATGTGACAAAATAACTTTCATTTGAGGTAATATTGTACATATTAGTAATTAATTCCACGGACAGGAATAGAGAGAAAACAGCTGTACATGCTGTTGGAGATGGTGAAAAATGCATTTTAGAATTAGGTCTATAGATTTATATGGGTTATACCCTGAATAAATCCTTATTCCACAGGTAGTCCCAGTAGCATTAATAGAATTCCTTGTGTTTTCAAGTGGTATTTAGAACAAAAAGGACAACAGTCTGATCCTTTCTCAATCTAGAGTTTTTATCCATTTATGCAGGAAAATAGCCTTGAACACTCAACCATATTTGCACTTACATTATAATTTCACCTTTTTATTATAAGGAACTTACTTTTAACAATAAATAAATTTTTAAACCAGTGCACACCACAGTCATGTAGTTTTTATAAACTGTGTATGCCGTTGTCTGTAACTTCTATATGAAAAAGGATGATGGCCTACAGTGGATCTTAAATGATTTTTCTAGCTGAAAAGGCATAAAACCATGTTTGCACAGCTGAGGAAGGAAGTGTTGGGTTTTTTTAAGTAAAAAGCTATTCCTAGCTATTACTGGGACACATCTTATTAGGTTCCTTATATTCAATCTTAGATAGTTTATTTCCACATGTAAGAAAAGAATCACTGAACTGACCTAGTAACTTCACATTTCTTTTAATATGCTGTATTTCCTTTAGCTGAATGATGCCTGCAAAAAGGTTTTGTAGAAGTGTCTGCTTATCTGAAGAAAGTAAACATTCTGAAGGAGCCAGAATAAAACACAGAAAAGATATCACAGCAATTAAGAGTATGAAATCCCTGGCGGTGTTCAAGGCCAGGTTGGACAAAGCTTTGGGTAACATGGTTTAGTGTGAGGTGCCCCTGCCCATGGCAGGGGGATTGGAGCTAGGTGATCTTAAGCTCCTTTCCAACCCTAACTATTCTATGTTTCTATGATTCAATGAAATTTATAAAGGATAAGGTATAAGTCAGAGTTCCTGATAATGAGATCTATTAAACTGTGGAATGCTTTTCCCAAGAGAATCCTCCATTACCTTTATCTTTTAAAATTCCTTAGTACTTAGAATTAGATAAGCTATTGGCTGAAGTGTAGACTGCAACTATGGTACCAGATGGTAAATATGTATTCAGATGGTCATGACCTGACTGAGGGAATATAAGGAATAATTATTGACTGGTCAAAGGAAATAGGATCATACACACTTTTTTTCTGTAAGAATGCTTTGAAGAGATGTTCCTGTATGTCTTTTCTGTTAATGTGGTGATGAGACAGGATAAGAACTGGTTAAACACCTGACGAAAGACTGGCTTCCTTTTTCAGTCCTGCTCATAGGGGTTGCTGTGTTACTGGTTTTAGTAATTAAAAGTCATGGAAATAAAGACTATGAATATATTAATAAATGTTTAACATGAAGATGTTTTAAGTTAAAAAACAAAGGAACAAAATCAGTTGATAGCACATTGTAGTGTTAGAGTCGTTGCTGTGACTGGGAAAGGGCATTTTGTTTATCAGTCCACTCAAAGTAAAATGCTTTCATGTCATTTCTATTTTATATATCACTGTGCAGATTTTTTATTATTATAACACTGAAAAGCAATCCTGCTTGCCACTAAGGATAGTCTTTAATTCACATAACTTTTCTATCACATTGTCTCAAAGATACTGTCATTACACTCCTAGCTTTGCTTTCAAAATTTGCATTGGAAATGTGATTGTTTTAACACTCACTCTTAACTGTATGGAGTAACCCTGTCAGATGAGAGCAAAATATTTTTGAAAAGACAGTGTGCATTTTATGCTTCAAAGTCAGATCTAATATATGCTCTCTGAAGAGTAAAAGTTGAAGTAGATTATGTGATTTTACATTTTGGCAAATAATACATTTTATCCTTGATCCAGAATGCAAAAAAAATAGAATAAATGTTATCTGAAAAAGATCACTAGCTATTAGTAAAGTCTATAAGATTTCTCTACCAGAAAGTCGCTAAACCTGTGTTTTACAAAGAAAAATATAATGGTTTAATGTTTATTTTAAAAGCTGATACAATTTATAATAGCAATTTGAATGCTATCATATTTATTCAGAAAAAAAGATCTTCATATATGGGTCTATATCAGCCTTATGTCTCATACTGTCCAAGGGACAGTAAAATGTAACTATAGTGCATGGAAGGATAAAATCATAGAATAGTTAGGGTTGGAAAGGACCTTAAGATCATCTAGATCCAATCCCCCTGCCATGAGCAGGGACACCTCACACTAAACCATGCCACCCAAGGCTCTGTCCATCCTGGCCTTGAACACCGCCAGGAATGGAGCATTCACAACCTCCCTGGGCAACCCATTCCGGTGCCTCACCACCCTAACAGTAAGAAACTTCGTCATTATATCCAATCTAAACCTCCCCTGTTTAAGTTTTAATCCAATAACATACACTAATCCAAAGGTAGTTTCAATATTAATTATTATTAAATCATTTTCGTAGGACAAAACCATGTTCCTGAACTATTCTTTATTCCATATATACAAACATTTTGGCAAGATTAGACAAGATGTCCAACAGATGTAAAAAAAGTGATAAAAGATGTTATCCTTAACGAGTCTATATTCAGTATGAACACATTTTAATATATTCAATGAACCTCATTTCATTGTTTGTAAATGCTAATTTAATTACATCACTTATAAATTCAGTAATATCCTTACAATAACTTTTCAAATGTTTTATGACAATTCTTAAATATGGGAGTGATTTTAGTAATACTTTATCCAGGTTCTTGTTATCAAAGCATCTTATTTTCACAAAAATCTTACCTTGGTTTTGCCAACACTGACTATGAAAACGTCATAGTTAGCTTCTAAAAGCATCTGCAGTTCATCTTACTGAACTTTAACCACCTAATGATTGGTGTAAATTATTCAACTTCCTTCTCATTGTGTGTTGCTACTCCCTTGGACAACCCAAGAGTTCAGAGAAGAATGGACATTCACTCTCCAGGACTACAAAATAAGAAAGGCAACATCCTCCCTTATGGGACCAATTTAGACATGGTAGCCCTTACACAGCAAAGAAATCCTTCTAATACATCTGCTTCACATAACTGATGACTCTAACTCACTGATTAATCACCCCCAGAGCTTTCCCCAACCTGATAGCGGTATAAGGATTCTGCTTGGTCTTCTCACATTCATACACCTTTATGTTTCATTCCTTTCTTTTATTGTTTTTTTTTTTTTTAATCTAATAAACGTTTTCCTTTGACAATAGTTCCTGTCTTTCCTGAATGATTATTATTGCTTTATAGTATTCTACTAACAGCTAAAGGCTTCTAAGTTTGCTCTTTGTGCATACAGCTATTTTGTGATTATAGATTTCTGGAAATGCAGAGAAAGAGACATGAAATGAAGATCAAGTGAAGCCAACTGATTCATGTAAATGGTCAACTCCTGAGCTGGAAACCGAAATATTCAGTCCACTGCCCAGCTCCCTGGACTGCAGTGATTTTTTTTCAGCTCTGTTCATGCTTTCTTGGTGAATAACAAAATAAAATAAAAATGCTATGTTCACCTGAGTTGGTCTGTTCTGGTTTTGTAAGTCCCTTTGAACAACTTTTTGTATGAGACTGTTGTCAAACCAGGTGGAAGTAATGTAATTGCTCTTTTCTTGTTTATGATGCTTTCTCCCAACACAAAGTAGCCCACGAGTGCATGAGAGGCTTTAAAAAAATTAAAGTGGAAGGCATGGCTGACCCAAACTAATCAAAGAGGTATTCCATACTGCAGCACATCATGCCCACTGTATAAACTGGGGGCAGTTACTCAGAAGGCCTAGATTACTGCTCGGTCAGGCTGGGTATCGGTTGGTGGGTGGTGAGAAGTTGTACTCTCTTCCCTTGTTATTTCCATTATCATTATCGCTATTGGTGGTAGCAGCAGTGGTTTGCATTATACCTTAGTTACTGGACTGTTCTTATCTCAACCCGTGGGAGTTACATTCTTTTGATTCTCTTTCCCATCCCTCCCGGGGGGGGGTGGAAAGGTGGGGGCATGAGAGAGTGGGCTGCGTGGCTGAGTTGCTGACCTGGCTTGAACCACAATAGTGGACTCCGATATGGGTGAGAACCTGGCTAGACCACTGCGTTCAGTGAACTGTGGCCTTAGGCTTTATTGGTGTCCAGTCTAGTGGTGTTCCTTAGGGATTGTTGCTAAACTTAATATTGCTTGTCCTCAACATTTCTCTGAGCAAGGGAGGGGAGTGAACTTTCAACAAGTTCATTGACAACACCAAACAGGAGGAACATTCAATGTGTTGAAGGGTAGGGGTGTCCTCAAAAGGTATCTGATGAAGGTAGAGGCACAGGTGGCAATAAGATGAAATGGTAGGGCAATGTTATAACTCTTCATATGGGTTCTGCTTTGACAAGGGTCACTTATTAGTATTAATGATAGAATTAATTTGTTAAGATTTATATAAAAAATCCAACACAACCAAAACAAATGTTGTCCAGTAAACTGGAAGATGTAGCAGCTTTTCGAGTGTGGAGTTTCACATGCTAAGATGATACTCGCTGTCTCTTCTTAGCTAACTCAAAAAGGAAAGCAACATGTTAGCCAATTTAGTGATAATTTTCCCCAAATGTAATAGTTACATGTGGAAATATTCTAGCTGGGAGAAAGGAAAAGTACACAATAAATAGCACAAACATCTGCTTATCTAGAAAGCTCTTAGTGCACAAATGAGCTCAAAGCACAGGCTTTCTGTTTGTTTTGAGGTATTTTTGATGATTTAAGAGGTGCAAACAACTTTTTGCGGGCATTGTAATATGCATATATGGGTATGTGTTTTCTTAGATAAATAACACCATCCTAACCCCTAAAATTCTAGCTTATTTCTTTGTTTGATCTTTGTACTTCTTCACAGTTAGAAGCAATAAGACATAAGAATTGTCTGACTTTCTGGGAATTTGATATTCCCTGCCATTTTCAAAATTTGGCATACCCTAAAAAAATTTAGACTGAATCCAGGTATACCTGAAGGACTTTTGTATTCCTGCCTCCTTATTACTATCTTATAGTAGCTGCTAAAGGAAAATCTGACAGCCTGGCCCTTAAGGAAGAGAGTGGAAGGATGAGACAGAAAACAAAAGCTATGTAACTCAAAACTAAAATTAGAAATTAAGTCACAAGTCATCTTTAATAACAAAAAGTAAAACCAAACAAACAAAAAAAAGGCTTTCAGAGACCTTGAAAAGACTTTAATAGGTAAATTTTAGAGATTAGTCTGAGATACAAACACTAATTTTCTTCTAATTTTCTTTCCTCTGTGACTGTTTTAAAATGACACAAGACCTCTGATCCATCCTCTGAGCTTTCAAAAATACATATGGGACAATGGCGTAAATATAGGAAAACATCATCTTCTGATAGAACAACTATTTTCTTCAGTGCTGTCTACACTTCCAATTTTTAAGCTAATCTTTGAGCACATTCCAGTCAACAAGCCAGCTCAATCTGACACTACAGCTTTCAAAAGCTTCCTTTTAGTCTCAGATGCTTATTCTTGCTGCACTTTTCCTCATCAGAAAAGCTAATTATCCAATTTACAAGTCTAAATGGTCTAAATCCCTAGCATCTGAAACTGATATGCTAAAACCCCAGTGCACACTTACCCCGCTGTTGTGCAAAAGAATTACAAAATAAAAAAAATGCTTACTGTTTTTTTTTTAGAAGGTATTTTTCCTATTACTGAGACAAGATTCTCAACTCGGAGCAATCAATCATCCATACAGTGAGAAGTCATATTAGAAAAGTCCTTAAAATAATGTCACTGTGGGGATATTTATGGTGCTTTTTTTTTTTTTTAAGTATGGAGCTGTTTACTGTTAGTAGTGTTTCATGCAGGCTTACTTTGACTGATGGATGGGGAAAAAAATCACTAAACAGTTGTACTGCTGGAAATTGTGAGTGTCTGCAGAAGCACCTGGGCTCATAAGACTACACTCATATACTTTAATACTGAGCAATTTTATAGACTGTTATACAATTGAAACAATTCTGAATATGTTTGCCCAATGTTTTTAGATTACTGTTCTTTTGTATTGCTGGACTAAAGACTTTATTAAGTACTTTATCAGTTGTCTGTTAGGTTTCCACATCTCACTGCAAAACATCAGAGTAAACAGGTAAGACTAGGTCCTTGGGTTTTGAACCACTGCTCTAATACGCCTTCATTGTTGCAGTATGCTATTTGTAGTGTTGAAAACCTTCATCAACAGAGCTTGTTTTGTAAAGTTCGTGAAACAATCCTACTGAACTGTACCTAGGTCTGCTGGCTTTATTTATTTATTTTTCTGCTGAGTGCAGAAAATAGTTTTTTAATCAATTTAAGCAGTGAACTTTTATTACAAGAGACCTGAAGAGCCAGTGCTTACCGAGAATTACTGCACAAGGAGCTTCCACTAAGATGATCATGCTCCTATATTAACTAAATGCTGATTATTATGGCTTCTTTCCTATTTTCATTGTTAATTTTCCATTTTTTTTTTTTTTTTAGCTTAAGATGGTTCAAGTTTTAGCATGTAAAGTATAGATGTGCTACTGTAGGGTCTACTTTATATACTACCAAGCTAATTGGTAGGAAAATCCTGATATCCAGGATTAGCTTCATACTGTGATTAACTTTTCAGTGGCAGGAGGATAGGATTTTTAATTCTAGGTTTTAATAAGTTTATGTCAGTTATCAGTTGAACACTTTGGTTAGAAATAACGTTATTCTCTATGAAATGTCTTTATTCTATATCCTCTTTTTTTTCTCAGGTTCTCATAAACCAATTCTGCAAATAATTATTATTCTTTCTTAAAGGATTCATTTCAAAATAGACTCACACAAAGCTTTCAAACTTTAATGTTTCAGTTATTTTCCTTTCAACATGTGAAACACACGTGACTGTTAATGCAGCATCCACTGCTAAACAAATTAGGCTTGTCTGTGGCTTACCTAGAGGGTTTCAACTGATGGAGGAGAGAAGAAAAATGGTAAATAACAAGAACCTAAAATTTACTGAAGCTCTTGCCGCAGTTTTGGGAAAAGACTGGCCTAAAACCTGTTATTGACTTCAGGAAATTAGAGAAATAAGGACAAGCATGCTCAGAAAATGTCAGAACCTATAAAGTTCTAAAGGCTGACTTTTGAATCTCAAGCTCACTAGCCATCATCCAGTAGTGCCTGCAGCACTGAGTCTGCGAAAAGTGACTGCTCTTTGGTTATGAGATAGTAATTTTATTTTTATTATTATATTTATTATTCTGTATATATTAGGCTGAAATATTTATTGCTTTACAGGGCTACTGTTCTCGAAATAGGTATGGATCCATTGTAGAGCTCTTAAGGCCTGTATAATCCAAGGTTTTTCTATGTAGGTATGTTATTTTGTCTCAGAAATGCTCATTGATTCAGTTTTACTATAGGATGTCCAAACTCACCAGATTTTTTCCACCCATCTGTCCACTGTAAGTGCAAAATTTATCTACTTCCAATTACTAAAAGTATACTCATAGTAAAGATAACTGTAAAAACTAATTGTTAGTGTGAATATTGATCCAAACCCTTCAACAGCTGAAAATTATTGCCTTTACTGCATTCATAGACAATAAGGGCTTCTGTCCTAGGGACCAGGAAGTCTTGATGAATTCATGACAAATCCTGTACAAAATTATGCCCAATGCAGTATGAAGAGTCATGTAGTATGTTCTGCTGTAGGAGACACTACTGGGAAGACAGCAAGAGAAATGTGATACAGGTAGGAATCTGCACAGGAGACGTTGCACTCCTGTCATCCTGGTTTGTGTGTGTGTACGTATGTATGCACAAATAAACAGGTAGGTGCAGAATATCATGGGAACATTCCCATCATTATCTGAGCTGTCTAGATGCCAGCCAGCTGTAGATATAGAAACCATATTGCCAGTCAAGCACAGAAATAAATCCATATTAGGAAGAAAGTATGCTAATTGGGTCCAAACCCAGCTCCAGTATACACCTCCAGAGTCATAACTGGCTTACATGTGGTTGCCTTAACATATTTACACCTGCCTGTCTGCATCTTTCAACAGAGAGATGCTCTAATAACAGCTTAGCCCTGACTTACTCTGCGAGGATTATTATACTATTAGAGGTCAAATAAAAAAAAAAAACAAAAAAAACTTTTCAGGGGAACAGGCATTAGTATTTTGTGAGTTAACTATATTAACAGCATCTAATAATACTGCAAATTGCAGAAGCAGACCTTCCATTATAAATCACTTGTTTTTTCAAGTGGTGCACTCTTTTCTAATTAATTGCTTATGTAAGACTTATAGAAACTCAGAGCTAGAAATTGCTGAAAATTACGGGAGAGTAGTTGAGCACTTCAAACAAGCTATGAAAGAACAAAGGTTAAATTCTGCCTTTGAGCAGTACTCATGTTAGGCAGACTACAGCAAAACATTTGCTTTATGAAATAAACTTCAGCTATTTTTACTCTGCACAGAGAATGGAGAGCCAGGCAATTTACTGCAGTAGAGCAGATGATTGTTTCGTTTTGTCATTTTTATTGTTATAAATAAAAGAATGAAGAATAAGTGATCCCAGCCAATGGAGAAATGTTATTGCTATAAATGAAAAGCTCTTAAATAACTGAACAAATTAAGAAATCAAACAAAAAGAGATTATGACATAAAAGAGCTCCAAAAAAACCCAACAAACTGATAATGGAAGGATCTTATAATAAAAATTTAAAAAGAAGTCTGGAAGAATAAAATGCATTATGGACTGAGCTTTCTTTGTTCCTGCACCATGGTGGGTCTTCTGCTATTTGGGGCCAGAGAAAGGGTACCATAAGTTAAATAACCAGCTTCCCCTTAAAGAAGGCAGAGCTCAGATGTGTGGCAAGAAGCACTCAACTCATCCTTCTCATTGGTAATTAGGGCATAGTTTATGAGAAATGCCTTGCTCTGAGCATCACCATCCATAGTAAATGCAGATGCAGATTCTTACAGCAGCAGAGGGCACATGGCAGCAAGTTCTTACAAGACTTATTCTATAAAATCATAGGTGGCATGAATTAGGCATGCTTGTTTGTGGGGAGGGCAAGGGAGGAGAAACCTACTTTCTGCATCATAGGGATGAGTTTATGCATGTATTCTATATATATGTGTGAAAAAACTTTGGTTGTGTTTTCTAGCACCACGGGAACACACTTTGGACCGTTTCTCAAATACAGGGAGAGAGATTTATTCTTTCTGTGTGCACTGCTTTTCCCACTAAGTAAGGCGAGAGAACAAAAGCAGAGATTATATAGCTTAGTGACATCAGGCTGTCTGAAGACTATGCGTTTTTCTGAATAATCTGCCTATCTGGAAGCTTGCTTTGCTGACAGTAATTTAGGCTTGATGATTGATCTAAAAAAGCCAAACCTAGTGCTCAAAAATTTCCCAAATATTCCAAGATGACACATAAGGCAATTTTGATAGAGACTCCCACACAGTTGGCATCCTTTCCCCCTAACCTGTTTTACAAATTGTACATGAAGGGTCCATTGGATCTATCAGGTTGCTTGGCTGATATCCCAGGGCAGACAGTTGGAACTAAGTAGGAAAGACAAATTCTGGTTGTTCAGTATGTGACAGGATTTTTATCACCAGCTATCACAGCTGATGTCACTTGCTCATTCAGTTTCATTGAAATTACTTCTTTTTATTCATGCTCTTCTTAGTAGAGGTTTGTGGGTGAGATGTTTTACAGCTATAATATCAGCTCCATATATATGTATGTATATATAAAATATTTATAAGTCTTCCTAATGAAAATTTTGGACAATGACATGGCATTCACTAGAGTTTGTCAGGTATGATAACATTACAGTATGAGCCAAGAGAAAAGAAAGCCAGCCTTAGTCTATGTTAATAGCTTTGCTGTGTTTTTTTTCCACTTATTCTAAGCTTCCAAGTTTTGGCTTCAATATTAGCTCCCTTCTTGATTGCTGTTTTTAATTTCAATGGGCATTGCTTATAAAGGATGTTAATATTTTTATTCTATTATATATTAACATCCATCTGTAGAAAGCAGCTAAACACAGACTTTTAAAAGAATTTTTTTTTAAGTACAAACCATTGAAAAGATAAACATTTCAAAAATTTTAACTACATAACTGAATATATTTTTTATTTCTGTTAGGTTTTTAAAAGTGTCTTGATAAGAAAATCAGGAAAAAATCACTAACTATTAAAAAAAATTATACCAGGATTATATAAATGTAAAATATAAAAAACATTTTTTTCTTTCCGCTTATGTGTGAAGTCTTAGCATATATCTGTACTTTATTATTTTCCTTCTGAGGCTTTTGTCTCATTTCAGTAGTAGTTTCTCTAACTCTGAGATTTTGCATTTCTTTTTTATATTTCACTCATAATTTTTCTCTCTTCTACTATTGCTTTGAATATTCTATGATTCTATGATTTTTTATTTTTTTTTTCAGGAGAATGATTACTATGTACAGATTTTATTACTTAGGTATTGACCAGCACTGACATATCTAGTGTTGAGGGGTGGAAGGTTCTAGGTTCCCGTCCATTCCCAGCTCCCCACAGGCCACCTTTGAAGATCTACATGAAATGCTGAAAATAACCTCATTCTGTTTCAAAAAGCAGATATTTGAAACCATCATACAGTGCTGTACTTCCACAGAATCACAGAATGCTGCAGTCAGAAGGGACCTCTGGAGGTCACCTGATCCAAACTCCCTGATCAATCAGACACCTATAGTTGCTTGGTTGCCATAGACCATGTCCAGATGGCTTCTCAGTATTTCAGAACCTCTCTGGTCAATCTGTGTTGGTGCTCACTCACGCTCACAGTAAAAAATAAATGTTTCCTTCTCCAGACAAACCAGTTCCAGCTCTTTCAGCCTCTGCTCACAGGATTAATGCTCCAGTCCCTCCATCACCTTTTGCTGCTTTTCTGGTTTCTCTCCAATAGCTCCATATCTTTCTTGTACCAAGGAGACCGGAACTGAACACAGGACTCCAGGTGTGGCCCCAACAGTGCTGACTAGAAGAGAAGCATCCTCCCTCTACTGCTAATATTGTGGCTTGTGCATCCCAGGATACCGTTTGGCTTTTCTCCCACCAGGACACATTTTTGCCTCATCTTCAGCTTGGTGTCCACCAGGAAGCCCAGATCTTTTTCCACAGAGCTGCTTTTCTGTTAGTCAGGCCGCAGCGTATGCTGGTGCTGCAAGCAGCACTCCCCAGCATATACTGGGGAGGTTGCTCCTCTGCAGGTGCTGGATTTGTTACTTCCCTGTGCTGAAATGCAGGAAACTCCTTTCAGCTGTTATCTCCAGCCTGTTGAGGTCCCCTACGGTGGCAGCACAATCCTTTGGCGTTATCAGACACTCCTCCCAGTTTTGTGTCATTCACAAACTTGCTGAGGGTACCTTCTGATCCATCATCCTGATCATTAATGCAGATGTTGAAGAGGACTGGACCCAGCGTTGATCCCTGGAATACATTACTAGTTACAGGCCTCCAAGTAGACTTTGTGCCACTGATTACCAGCCCCTTGGTTCAGATGTTCAGCCAGTTTTCAATCTACCTCTGCTCATCCAGCCCATGCTTCATCAGCTTCTCATGTGGATCTTACTGCAGATAGAGTCAAAAGCCTTCCTGATGCCTAGGTTTGCAATATCCACTGCTCTTGCCTTGTTTACCCTGCCAGTCATTTGATTGTAGGAGGCTATCTGGTTTGTCAAGCATGACTTCCCTTTAGTGAATTCTTGCTGACTACTCTCAATTACCTTCTTGTCCTTCATGTATGTTGATTTAAACCCAGCCCTTAACTAAGTGCCACACAGGCACTCACTCAAACCCCTCCATTCATACCCCCCTAGGCAGGATGGGGAGGAGACCCAAAAGCATTTAAAACCCACAGGTTGAGATAAGAACAATTTCATAATTCAAGAGCAATATACTATTACTACTAATAATGATAAGGGAAATAACAAGGGGGGAGAATATAAAAAACAAAAGTGGAAAGGGAAAAAAACCAATAAACCCAAGTGATGCACAACACAATTGCTCACCACCAAATGACTGATGCCCAGCATGACCCAAGCAGTGATCTGGGCCTTCCAGGTAACTGCCCCCAGGTTATATACTGGGCATAATGTGCTGTGGTATGGAAGTCTGCACCAGCTACAAGGAAGAAAATGATTCTATCACAGCTGAAAACAGGTCAATAGTATTTTAGTTGGAGACATAAAGAAAATTTAATTTAAAATATATTTATATGTTTAAATATGCAAACGATGATTATTAAGCTGTGCAGCTGATGTCATTATGAACATGTTATTACAAAATTAAACTTACATTCTAAAATAGTTGTCTACATTTACACAAAAAAATGCTTAGACTGCTCAGAGAACACAAAGTGAAAAGCTATCCTAGAAAACTACCACTCTTGTTTAAACTCATACTCACTAGACTGAAATCTCGCACTGAAGCCAATCAGTCAGAACTGTTCTCATATGAGAACTAAATGAACACTGAATATGGGCCTCAATTTTAGGTGCAATATAACTTTGGGAAAGATACAGGTCTGCTTGTAACCTGCTGTTGTCAGCATAAAACACAGATACTGGAATGAAAACCACTGACCAAACTGATTTACCTTTCATTTCTTGTACAGAAATTTGCATAAGGAAGTAATGGAAATCCCTGAAACCAGCTGTGCTACCAGACTGCACTGAGGTTGCTGCTGTAATACAAATGACAAATTAATGTAGTCGCTCAGAGAAGCACAGTGAAATATACCTAAAATACAGGCACCACTTTCTCTATCCTTGCAAGGTGAAACCCTGAAATGAAAAAAAAAAAAACCCACAAAACAAAAACCAACCAAACAAAAAAAAACAACAGGAAAAGCAACAGCTTTTTTGTCTTCTTTTGGTAAATTTACCCATCTCCAGTGAAGATGGGAGCTCACTTCTCACAGGAGACTGAGATGGCTCCCTCACGAATACCCTCCTGTGATTCTTCTGACACATTGTAGTTTCACAACACAAGGTTCAGCCTAAGTGATATGGCAGAGCTCTATATTACTTTTCTGCTAGAGTTCCAATGTGATTGCATCTCTTTGCTGGGATTTATCATTATGATTTTTTTTATACACCTTCAGAGAGGTGTAATTTCCTATCTGAGTCTGTCTAGGATGTGTCCCTTAATTGAAGAACTTCCCAATTGGACAAAGCAAAAATCTGCATTTTAATAATCGTGTCAAACTCAACTGAACGGTTGTATGATATTATGGTAGCAAATACTTACTAAAGTGTTACCTGATTGGGTTTTGTCTGGATAACAAATATGCTGTTATTGTCTGCTTGGTTGGTTGGTAAAGCTGAATTTTTCTAGACAGGTCCATCATTTCTTCATTGACCTACACACAGATTTGGGTGCTATATATAGTAACAGTGATTCCCAGTGGGACTGCATAGATGCAAAGAGATTCATCAGTACATGAATTTTACAGTCTGGCTCACTTTTAATGGTTGATTTAGGTTGTCCTATTTTCAGTTTAATGTCAGAGTTTCAAAGACCAGATTTCTGTAGTTGAAATGTATGCCAGAAATTGTGACCACAGAAGCAGGGATATATATCAGAATTTGGCTGCTCTCATCCTGCTAATTTCAGGAATTCAGAAAGCTTAGTACTAGTGTGCATAGGATGAATAGCTCACCTTAATGCAGAGTTAACTGCGTCTTGTGCTTAAAAAATGGCATATGGCCACTAACCTTACAAGAAATAATAAGAAAAGCTGCATTAAGAAAAAAAAAAAAAAAGGAGTGTGGTAGTCATATGTGATATGTCTTACTTATATTCTTCATTCAATACTTCTGCTTCCCTACACTGCATCCTTGTCTTCCCAGCACGTACTGAAGAGACTGGCATGTGTTGTATATAGCAGATGGACATGCTGCGGCATACACAGATTCTCAGCTTAGCTCTGGCACACACATTTTCTGCTGAATTTGCTAGCTATCAAGGACTCCAACAGCAGCTGTTTCACAGAAAATGTTGTTCACTGTCATCGTATTAAAAATAATTAGCCTGGGATGAATCAATGAAACGAAATAAATATAACAACCTTAGATCAATCTGGATTAATATTTTTGATATGTATTTCCACACTTTGGTTTTTTGTTTTAGGAAGATATTTATTTAAAATAAGAAATTCAGTTCTCATTCTGAATCGTCTACTAAGGCACTTACCCAACAACTTGGTCTCTTTTGAAAGAGCTGTTGCTGACCTGGTAGGTTTTTGGTAGGTTTTGCTCATGTTGATAGGTCAGTTTCAAGCACACACTATCTGCAGATTCTACTGGTAGATGCAAAGAACTTTTCTGATTGTTATATTTTGTTTGTTCTCAGGACTTTTTGAGTTGTGGGCTTGTCTGGGGTTTTTTTAGTTCTTCAGTGTGGGCTAGCCCCAAGTGATTCACTTTGTTAGACCTTATATTCCTTTCTTTGATGTATTAGGAGTACTGATTTTAAATCTCATACTTTGATTTTTCTTGTCATTGTTAATACTATCACAAGGATAATGTTTCCTCATATACATACTTACCTAAAAATAGATATACACTCAAAAGTATATTTGATTTATCCCATTATTTCTCCTGTCCAAATAGCTGGCTAGTATGGCACAGAATGAAAAGTCTTTTTTTAAAGAGTGTTAAAATATTTTGTTATTCCTAATGTTATCTGAACAGTGGAAAGAATGAAATGTGGAGAGAACAAGAAGGAATTATATCTTTTCCTATCATGTTTTCCTCCATACCTACTGTAACTGCCATCTAGTTTTCTGTCAATAGATTTTAACTTTTGTTTCAGAATAGATAAAGGTGATGCCTGTTTTGAAGACTGCAGTATTAAATGCAATATACGCTTGTGTGTCTAAGCTTGCAACTCATTCCCATTGTAATTTTTCACTTGCATCATGTCAGGTTTTGACCCTCAGTTTAAGACTATGATATTGATAATTGTCCAAATAATTGCCAGTAATGTAGGGTCTTCCTGGCAATAACTGATAATAAGAAACATGTTCGTGGCTCTTTCTTTAAGCCTTGATTTTTTTTGCAATTTCATAAAAATGTATTAAATGAGATTGCTCTTACACTTGTTGAATAATAATGCCGCATTAAACATAAATCTCAGCACTGATTCCATACCGAATACCAATAGCTCAGATGCGTACAAAGAAAATGGCAATGCAATTACCTTGAATTTAGGGCTAAAAGTGAGCATTTCAGCGTTCCAGCATTAAAGTTATTGCTATTAGTAACTGTCATTTCTGTAGTTGCTCAGGGGTCTTTGTCTTCTGCAGTTAATACCATTGCAGGTTTATCAGAGAAACACTGATTTCCTTACAGGGGAAAGAGTATTTACTGCAACTGATATTCTCTTCTGCTTTTCCATGATAGGATTTTGCTTGTAGCTCTTTTTTGAAGTTGGCCTACTGACCTCACCTTTATTTATGCACAGCATATGCTGTTACTTACATAAAGATCTGCTAGGAATTCTTGTTCTTTTTCATGTGAATAAGCAAACGTAAAATCTCACTGCATAGGTTTGTCTTTGTGGAGCCTACTTGTACCTTAATTCTGCACATACAGGTATCTCAGGATTTGACCTGATTTTTTTTTTATGTTGAGGATGCTTTGTATCACATA
This sequence comes from Neopsephotus bourkii, assembly GCF_033783945.1. Lineage (NCBI taxonomy): Eukaryota > Metazoa > Chordata > Aves > Psittaciformes > Psittacidae > Neopsephotus > Neopsephotus bourkii. The sequence continues at coordinate 1,130,716 of NW_026901388.1, forward strand.
TATTTTCCCCTATGGAATACATATATTCAATTTATTTTTTTTTACAAAAACAAGTAAGAACCAGCTTATTGATTTACATTAGGACACTGATTATGAAAACCAAATTCTGAGCTGTACAAACTACCTAGGTATTTTAGATCTACACTTCACTTGTAAACACAAGTTTGTTCCTTTTTAGATGACTCTTCACTTAAAAGATTTGCCAATATTTTGCCCTCTTGTTCACCCCTACCTTGTGTGAAATTACAGGTTCTTATATTATTAGCTAAATTTTTGTAATAAGGTCATTTGCCACTGATTACAAGGCTGCCTGTGTATAAAGTTATACAAAAGAATTTGCATTGATTTTGAACTAGCAGAATGAGTTACTTCTCACCTAAATTAACACAATCATTAAAAATGCATTAGCAGAAAGAACAAAAGGTGAAAGTGGCTAGTTTAGTGAGACTTATTATGGCAATGATTTGGTCTGCAGACCTAAACCTGACCTGACTGAACAGCTAGATTTTAAAGAGGCATTAGAAATAGACTGCATGCAGGCTGGGAGATAAAGAATTATCACTTGCTGAAACAAACTAAATTCTGTAGTTAATAAGACATCATTATGCAGATCACTTTGATTGATACTATATTTATCTACCAAAGTTTTGGGTTATTTTTTTTTATTCTCTTTTATTTTTGAGAGAATGAAGAACAGCACCACAGATGAGGTAACTCACTCACACTTCATCAGTTTGCTCCTTAAATATATTTTTCTGTGTCTGGGTTGTGCAGCAACATTTCAAGCACCATTGTGATGGTACTAGTAATCACAGTTACCACAGCCTTGCAGTGTTAACAGCGTTACCTGGTGTACAATAAACTACTGATGCAGTTCCCTAAGAATATAGTCAGAGTTTAAAGAGGCTTTGTCAGGAAGATTTACGCCTTGTGGCAAAGTACAACACCTTTTCTTAGAAGTTCTGTAAGCATAACTAAGCGCGGAAGCATTAAAGACAGAAAAATACAGCTAGATGGCCCCAAGTGCAATAACAGCTACATCTCTCAAAAAATAAATTACCCACATGACATGGCAGACTATGGGAAATGAATAGGAGAAAACATATATCAGTAAATCAACAGAAGTTCAAAAGGCATTATGCTGCATGTCTAGCTGAAAGGAAATTCAGAATAGTAGCTGACACACTATCTTTTACTCACCCTCATTTCCAGCTGGTGCCAAAGTGATCCTTGCTTGACATTATATTGTTTGGTTTTTGTTGGTTTTTTATTTTTTTTTGTTGTGTTTTTTTAACAGGAAAGCTGTTCGTATTGTGGAGGTAGAATGACTTAGCAGAAAGGTAAATATTATTAAGTATAAGACAGTGAAGCAGTTTTACTTAGGGTCTCTCACTTGACCTTGGACAAATGCCTTAACTGTTCTATGTCTCACGGTGTCCATTAAAATTCCTATTTGTGAACCGTGGATGACTGTGATAGACTAATATTGTCATGACTATAAATATCATCCACAGTTAAATTTACTTTCAATAATGGTGCATTTACAGCCTAAGGATTGATTTTTTCTTTGTTAATTTGTAAATTTCTAACTAAAAGTTTGCAATTTGTCCATTTGTGATTCAAAATTTTCTCAAAAAGTTGTGTTGATTAACTTTGGAGAAAACCTATTGAACTACAATTTTTATTTGTAAAGTTTTAGCAGTTTTATCTAATAGTGAGCTGATCAGTCTTTGATTAGTTTTTTGTGAAGTATATATTTTTCTTGGTTTAGACTGTTTACTACCATTAACTTGTCTATACATTTGAGAAGAATGTTACAAATTTCATCATTCTTGCCTATGGCAAAAAAATTATGTTACCAAAAACAACTGGAAAAAGGGAAATATAACCCCCATTTACAAGAAGGGGAAAAAGGATGACCCAGGGAATTACAGACCAGTCAGTCTCACCTCTGTGCCTGACAAAATCTTGGAGCAGATTCTCCTGGAAGGAATGCTGAGGCACATGAAAAACATCAAGGTGCTTGGTGGTAGCCAGCATGGCTTCACTAAGGGGAAATCCTGCCTGACCAATTTGGTGGCCTTCTATGGTGGGGCTACAGAACTGATGGACAGGGGTAGAGCAGTTGATGTCATCTACCTGGACTTGTGCAAAGCGTCCGACACTATCCCACACGACAGTCCTTGTCTCTAAATTGGAGAGGCATCAATTTGATGGATGGACCACTCGGTGGATAAAGAACTGGCTGGATGGCTACTCACAAATAGTTGTGGTCAATGACTCAATGTCTAGCTGGAGACCAGCAATGAGTGGTGTTCCTCAGGGGTCTGTGTTGGGACTGGTCTTGTTCAACACCTTTGTCGCTGACATGGACAGTGGGATAGAGTGCTCCCTCAGCAAGTTTGCCGATGACACCAAGCTGTGTGGTTCGGTTGACACGCTGTAGGGAAGGAATGCCATCCAGAGGGACCTTGACACGCTTGTAAGGTGGGCTGATGCCAACCTCATGAAGTTTAACCATGCCAAGTGCAAGGTCCTACACCTGGGTTGGAGCAATCCCTGGCACAGCTACAGACTGGGCAGAGAAGAGATTCAGAGCAGCCCTGTGGAGAAGGACTTGGGGGTGCTGGTCGGTGAGAAAATGAACATGAGCCGGCTTCAGTGTGCGCTTGCAGCCCAGAAAGCCAACCGTATCCTGGGCTGCATCAAAAGGAACGTGACCAGCAGGTTAAAGGAGGTGATCCTGTCCCTTTTCTCTGCTCTCGTGAGACCTCACGTTGAGTATTGTGTGCAGTTCTGATGTCCTCAACATAAAAAGGACGTGGAACTGTTGGAACAAGTCCAGAGGAGGGACATGAGGATGATCAGGGGGCTGAAACACCTTCCGTACAAAGACACGCTGAGAAAATTGTGGCTGTTGAGCCTGGAGAAGAGAAGGCTGCACGGAGACCTCATAGCAGCCTTCCAGTATCTGAAGGGGGCATATAGGGATGCTGGGGAGGGACTCTTCATTAGGAACTGTAGTGACAGCACAAGGGGTAACGGGTTAAAACTTAAACAGGGGAAGTTTAGATTGGGTATAAGGAAGAAATTCTTTCCTGTCAGGGTGGTGAGGCACTGGATTGTGTTGCCCAGGGAGGTTGTGAATGCTCTATCCCTGGCCAGGTTCGATAGAGCCTTGGGTGACATGGCTCACTGTGAGGTGTCCCTGCCCATGGCAGGGGGGTTAGAACTAGATGATCTTAAGGTCCTTTTCAACCCTGACTATTCTATGATTCTATGATTTTAAATAGATATATTTGTAATCTGCAAGAATATTGCTACCCTTTCCATTTGAAACTAAAATATTTGCTGCAACTTCACAATGAAAAGCACAGACAATGGCTTTACACCTCATTGTATATAAGTCAATGTAATACCACTGATTTTATTGTAACTATAGCAAGACTGAGTTGATGGAGATATATCTATAAAATCATTTATATAATTGAAAGTAACTATGCAAAATAGTCCAGAAAAACAAAACATTTTCAACAGAAAATATTCTAAGAATAACAGTAAAATTCTTTTGAAGAATCATCATTTAAGATTAAAAAAGCCCTCAAACATACAAAATGCAGACAAATCCTTGTTCTCAAGAATTAGCCATTTCAGTCATGTTTGCAGAAATGATTTAAAAGTATCAGTGAATGATCAATCCCCAACAGACTAAGGAAATTTTTCTGTAGTTTGCTAATGCCAACTCCTTAATAAGGGGTACCTGGGAATTTGTGGCTATTTCACTACATTCCTTGGTAATCCTATCACATATATAAGGACAAAGGAAATAAATTTAATCATAGATTCATAGAATCATCTAGGTTGGAAAATATCTTTAAGATCACCAAGTCGGACAGTTACCCCATGACTGCTAAATCCATCACTAAACCATGTCACTAAGGGCCTCATCTACACTGTTTTTGAACACTTCAGGGGACAGTGATTCCACCACTTCCCTGGGCAGCCTGTTCCAATGCCTGATCACCCTTTCAGTGAAGATATTTTTTCCTAATATTCAGTCTAAACTTCCCCTGGTGCAGCTTGAGGCCTTTCCCCTTGTCCTATCACTTCTTACTTGGGAAAACAGACACCTCCTCACTCCATCCTCCTTTCAGATAGCTGTAGGGAGCAATAAAGGTCTCCCCCGAGCCTTCTTTTCTCTCAGCTATAAAACCCCAGTTCCTTCAGCTGCTCCTCATAAAACTTGTGCTCTATACCCTTCATCAGCTTTGTTTCTTTTTTCTAGACATTCTTCAACACTTCAATGCCTTTCTTGTCATGACAGGCCCAAACTGAACACAGTTTGGGAGGTGTGACTTCACTAATTCTGAGTGCAGGAGGATGACCACTTACCAGGCCCTGCTGGCCACAGTCGTTCTTATACAAGACGGGATGATTTTGACCTTCTTGGCCACCTGGGCTGACAGCTCATGTTCAGCCAGCTGTGGATCAATACTGTGCATTCCAGCTGTTCTTTCCTAAGCCTGTAGGGTTACATGGGGTTGTTGTGACCCATGTGCAAGACCTGGACCTTTGCCCTGTTGAACATCATACCATTGGCCACAGCCTATCAATCCAGCCTGTCCATATCCCTCTACAGAGCCTTCCTACCCTCCAGCAGATCAACGCTCCCACCTGACTTCAAGCTTATTGAGGGTGCACTACACCCTTTTTTCCAGATCATTGATAAAGATACTAAACAGAACTGGTCCCAGTACTGAGCCCTGGGTAACATCACTAGTGGCTGGTCACTAACTAGTAATAGTATAATCTAATCAGAAACTAACTGTACCAGTTGAGAGGAAATGCTAAAGATACCAATAATTTTAATTTTGATCTCTAGGTTAGAATATTATCATACTTGATTCTATGATTTTTCTAAGAAAACATGGCAGATACTCCAACTCTGAAAAAATGGCATTGTCAGAATTTTCCTCTCACTAAGTGGCCTCAGCGTGTCAGTTGTATCCTGAAGGGAATACACTGGCTCCTTTCCAAACATCAAACTGATTTTCAAATTGCTTTGATGGCTTATAAGGCAGTGCAGTTTGAGAAGTATGTATTTATCAGAATTGCTTTCTCTGCATGAGCCCAGTCTCTCTTTGAGATCATAAAAAGCAAGTAAATTGGCAATTCTGGAATGTACAGGAAGGTAAAATATTGGGAACTCCTATTTAGCTGTTTTACAACTCAAATATGTGATTCTCTGACCAGGGTCTGTAATGTAACTTGATCCATTCATATTTATATAACATTTCAGACTCCTGTAAATGATGAACAATATTTCTTTGTCCTTACATCTATGTGATGATCTCCAGCAGGACACAGGAACTGCCCTTGCATCACACTTTTAAGGGAAGGAATCTTGATTGAAAGATGCCTTATTGCTGAAAAGGAAAGGACTGGTTGCTGCATGTGTTAGAACTCTCATGCTTAAAGTTGCCATGACTCTGCAGTGGACATGATATCATGCCAGCTGGAAAGCTCTGACTAGTGCATATGCCATAGAATTCTTTATATACATTCAAAACTTTGTATTTGCAGGTGCTGAGCCTAGAGCTAAATGACCGTGTTCTAAAAAAATATCTTTTTGTGGTACCCTTTGACTCACAGGCTTAATGTCTAAGTCAGTGCATTTATCTCTTAAGCACATTTGAGTAAGAGACTGAGCAAATAAAAAGCCTCTCCTGCTTAAAAAAATACCAAAATGAAAGTCTTCATTATTATTTAATATTAATACTGCAGCAACAGCTGAACACCCATTTGCCTTGACTCCCTTGTGTTAGAAGGTACTGCTCATATAATAAATGATAAAACCTAAATTTCTCAGTTTCTGAGAGAATTTAAAAAAAAAAACCTAAAGGTGTTTTGCTAGTGTATTGATCCTTTTCAATGTGAAAAGAGTGTAAAACGTGAATCTGCCAAGCCTTCTATCAAAACAGTCATTTGTTGCCAGTTTTAGGTATAAGAGGACCCCAAATTCTGTCAGTGCTAATAACAAAGTTCTGTGGCCAGTATTAATTTTCATTCACCTCTGTCTATTGCTGTTCACAAATACTTAATATATTTTGACAAAAAAAATATGCCTATCAACTGAATAACTTTAGGAAATTATAATGGGACAGCAATTATCCCTACTTTATAACAGATATTTGTAAAATTAAGAGAGTGAACTCAGATGTGCGTGGATGATGTCTGTTAGAGTGAGTTAGAAATGTGAAAATAAGCCAGAAATAAAGCTGTGTTTGTCTAGATATGTGTTTGATTTTTTTTCCCATATTGGGATATATCTCTTCTGTACTTTAATTTTCATGGTTTGTTATTCAGGTGGTCTCCAAAATATGCAAAATAAGATGTATTTATTTAGTCATTGTTGTAACTGGTCTTTTGTGTGTGTATGGTTTTGATAAAATATAATTTTTCAAAAATCAAGGATTTTTTTAAAAGTTTGACCCTAACTACATTAACACTTTATTTGAAACTAACTCTGACCAGGTGGAAACCATTGCAACCATGTTTTCTAAGGCAGCCTAGAAATCTCTTTCTATAGAAAATATGTCATGTTATTTTATAATATGCTAAGCAAAATTTGTGAAAGCAAGGAGCATGTCAGTAAAAGTTATCTCGTTGTAAATAAGTGTGAGTTAAACAGTGACAACTGCATAAGGCTTTCACATGCTGGGGGAAAAAAATAAAAATAATAAAATTCAATGAAATCTAATCCAATACTTTTACCAGGCTATGTTCTAGCATGTACTCTCTGACTTTGCCAACCTGTGCAAAAGGTGCTGAGGAATACAATTTGTGTGTTTTCCTCTTACTGACTTTTCTTTCATGAAAATATATTGAAATCTCTGATTATGTATTGTTATAATAATTAACACAGTAAGTTGTTGGTCTTAGATGATGGAGCACAGTAATTATAGCAATAAATATTTTTCAAACTTATAAAGATCTTGCTGGCAATGTAAAATTACTTTTAAAACACTTTTTTATTTTTAATATTAGATACAAGTTTTCATGCTGACATTTGCAATATGACTATCAAACTGCTTCATTAAAATTATTTGAAGTGCTCTGAAATCTATAATGAGACAAGCAGCTGTAATTTCAATAAAATTAGACTTTACGTTTCCTTAACAAGCTTCTTTGAGTTAAGGTTAAAAAAGTGTAACATATTTTCATTCCGGTATAGAACATAAAAATCAATTAAAATGTCAGAAAAACATTTCAATTAGCTAAAAATGGAAAAAGGCATTTTGACATTTAAGAAAAAATGTCAGAAGTTTAAAGCTTTGTTTTCTTAACTGAATTTGCTAACGTAAAATATTTTAAAATTGTTATTCGTGGTCTTTGATTATGGCAGATACTTTGAAATTGGCTTCAAAAAGATACAAGAATTTAGCATGTATTAAGATATCTGTGTGATACTACTAATTTTACTTGATAAATACAGAATTCCCCACTTCTGTACATTTATTTCACCATGAATATGGCAAATGTAGCCCCTGCAGTCATGATTAGAACCTGTATATTTGTTCAAGACAATAGTAGTTAGTTCCATCTGATGGATATCTGATGATAGCACATAAACAGGTTAAACGTAAACCAGACAACTTATTATGTAATGGTAAGCACATTGAATCACTGGGCACACAGATGAAGTATACAGTTAACAAAGGGTAAAAATAGTCGCGTTCACTTATAATGCTACAAAACAATTAATAAACATAAACAACATAAGCAGACTGAGTCTAGTATGTCAATTTCATTGTTTGATTTGGGCAAATTATGTAATTATAGCCTTGGAAAGGTTTATGAATCCTTTTGAAAAAGGTCTTCATGGTGAGTATTCATTAATACCATTTGTGAAAATTATTCCTTTTTTCTAATTAAAGAAAAAAAAAGAATGTTCAATTAACATTCCTATTAGGATCAGCAGTAACAGAAAACAAATCAGAATGATTGAATATGCACATCTTTTGCAATACCCTAGAAATAAAACAACAAAGTGTTCTGAAGATGTTATCGCTGTACCTATGCAATTAGTTCCATTTAAAATAACTATGCTGTAGCATTTTTATTTTAGAAAAGCATAAATATCTATCACCTGAGATTAATCTCCTCTTTTGCTAAGAGAATGTGCAGACATACAGAGGAAATTATTTGTATTCCATGGACATAAACCCAACCTCACAGACAAAGTAACATGGGATAATAAAAGGACTTACCAGAGTTAAGAGAAAATACGTCTTTCAGTAAGACTGATAGCAATATTTCAAGTTCCAGCATGGAGTTTCATGCCACCCTGAGAGCAGACGGTGCAATAAGAAGGAACCTATCTCAGTTTCTGTAGAAACCAAAAAGGAGCTGTTGCCACCCAGACAACGTGACCAGGACTTCAATAGGATTGTTCAGATCTGTCTTATGTATGCCAGGAAAGCACTAAATTTATGACGCAGCCAGGAGTATAGGATCCAGATTTACAGATTCATTGTCCTTAGCTTCTATACTATGGTGTGAAATCTGTGCAAGACAGTGCAAAATAATATTTTCGTTAGAATGGATTATAGCTTTTGGTCACAAATGTTCATTTCTGCAACCTACTTAAGTATCTGTTAAGAACCTTCTTCCACTTAACTATCTCTGATTTTTGTGGAAATTAAAGGTACTCAGGATAGGGTATAATTTTGTGTGACATAAATCAGCATTGTTCCAGTAGAACTGTCCTGATTCATACCTACTGAAGTACAGTTTCATGAAGTTCCTAACAAGTTAGTCAGCATTTCTTAAAATTATTGAAATCTTGTCAGATTTGTATATCTATAATTTATGTTGATAAAGTAAGTTTTGGGGAAGATGTTTAGTATCGCTACCTACATTCCTTATTTATTCTGCCAAACTAAAGCTCTCAAGGTTGTAAATTTCAGGTAGGGTATTTAAAATGTGTCTAAGACTCTTACGATCAATGGAATTTATTAAACTTAAATAACTTAGAGCCTTAAAAAAATATAAATTTATGAATGAGAGGAGATCGTTTCAGCATCTGTTCTCTCAACTGCATTGAAGTTCATGTGAAAAAAATATATTGAATTCCTACAATTTTGCCCGTTGGACATCACTGATTTATTATATATTCTCCTTTATCTAAAATAGGACCTTCACCACTAGGATCTAAAAATACCGTAACAAGGTTTACTTCTCAGAATGTATTTCTCAAGCTGTTTCCTCATAGATATTTAAAATAAAAAAAATAATAAAATTATATCTTTTGAGATTAGGCAATTTTCTTCAAATGGCAATCTTTGGTGAAGAATTAAGATATTCTATTTTATCATGTCTGCTGTCATATCTATTTTCAGTAACACTGTAACCCATACATATATACATATTTGACTAGAATTTGGTGAATGTGTTGAAGTTGAGCCTCAGTCAATGTAACATATGTTTCTACAAAATGCCTAAAGAAAACATGCGGCAAAACCTCTGATTTCCAAAACCGTGTATAATTCATTCTAGAGATTTATAGCTCCTTTTTTACTGGTTCTTTTGGGGTTTTGTTTTGTTTTGTTTTGTTTAAAATTTATTTTATTTTTAATGCATACCACAGAAATAATATGCCACGGAAAGGACACAAATGAATTCCCTGGAGAACCATTACTGGTAAACACGGTAAATTAAATTAACAACAACCAGTGTTTAGCTGGAAAGTTGCTCATTATAGCAAAGATTAACCCTCGGTCTCTTGGCTTGATTTCAGAATTACAGCACAGAAATTTATAGGAGATTCTGTGTGCATAGGCAAAGAGTTTACACTCCAAACATCTTATTCCCAGGCTATGCTGAAGAAGAAATATGATCAGTGAAATCTAGAGAGCTGTGAAGCATGAATAAAACTTAGGTGTAGCCCAGGCAAAGGTAGGAGAACCACCAGTGCCCCCATTGATCAGTTCCTCAGCCCTGTTATCCCTTCAACAAAGCACTCAGAGTGCTTTACTGAATTTCTCAGTACCACAGGCCAGTTAAAGGAGAAGACAATGAAGGAGTATACCAGTCTTGTTTTATTTGTTCTGACTGTTCTGGAGTGATGAAAGATTAATACATTTTTTCTTAATGATTTTGAAAAGTTTTCTCAAAAGCTTCCTGAACTGTCTAGTTAATTTTCTTAAACCTACAACTGAAAGTACTTTTTAAAGGAACACAAAATACCCCAAAATATATATATATTTGCAATGCATTTCAGTTAAAACCCTCACAATTTGCTGCATTTATATTGCTTTGTTATTTTTGGGGGGTTTCTTTGACCAGAGGAATTCAGCTCTAGATGATGCATAATTCCACTTTTCTCATTTTCTCACAGCTCTCTGTTTTGACAAGTGTCAAAACGCTTCTGTCCATCATTTCTAATGACAAAAAAAGCACAAGCTATAGGTTTTAAGCTAAAATAATACTATAAAACATGCCAACAGAAAATTTTCAGAAAAAGATAGATATTATGCAGCTAGCACTGCAATTACAAGTGAGTTTGTTTTCATAATCAGGTTTGCCTCGCCTCAGAAGGATTAAAATACTAGCATGGGTTCATAAAATAGATATAGGAAATCGTTTCAAAGGAGCTGGAATTGAATAAACCTTTTAAAATACCTAGGTTATTAATAAATATTAATAAATAATCATCTTTTCTAAATATTATTATTGTTGTTGTTCTCTCTTTTAAAATACCTAGGTTATTAATAAATTTTAATAAATAATCTTCTTTTCTAAATTATTATTATTATTGTTGTTGTTCTCTCTTTGAGCCACAGTCTTTCCCAGCCTGGGTCACACAGTGACGAGACATAACGAGAAGAATCCTCAGCTTCCTTTTTGCATTGCTATACTTCTTGATTGCTACACATGTGTTTGAAAGCTCAAGAACAGCCATCCAGTGTGAGATGGGAGTCTGGAAAGGGGTATGACTCAGAAGGTCAGTCAGGAGGACACTACAAAACATCGAAAAGAGTACTACACACCACATTCCATGAACATCTCCAGCCTCTGAAGCAGTCCAGAATTAGGAGTGTGTGTGGGTTGTTTAGTGCTCCAGAATTTCACTTGCTAAAAGGTTTCACAGAAAAATATGAAAATATGATATATGTTTTTAATTTATTATCAGTAAATCTCATGTACCTTGTATAAGTGTTAAAATTGATTAGTAATATGTTATATTATTCTTTGAAATTATTTAATAACAAATAATAAAATTCTTTCTGCTCCTATAAAAAAAACCCAGACAAATAAAACCCACAAAACTCCACAAAACCATCACAAAACATGTTGTTTCTGGTGTCAAATTATTATCCAAAAAAATCTGAACATCCTCCAAAAGGTAATGTAACTGCACTTTCTCTGCTTAGTCAAAACTTTTTCCTTATGCCCCCCCCTCTGAAAAAAGCAAACCAACAAAGCCCCAAAACATTAGGAATGCTTCCATAAGTAGGAAGAACATGGACAATTTTTGTGATAAAGGATTTATTCTTCAGAAAATATGATATGCATGTGTATGTGATTCATCCCTAGCAATACATGATTATTATTTTTTCCAGCCTTGGCTGGACATCATCTGCTCATTAATTCAGATTAACAAATGGGAGCTCATGACATTATGTTTGAGGGTGACATATCTAGGACATTTTTGAAAAAGATAGTATTACCAACGTTGTAGGCATATGTTAAGTGCTACGAAGGTTGAAATTCCCCATTTCAGGGATACCATAGGTCATAAATATGCATAGAAAAATAATGAAAAGTAAGTTTTTTTTCTCTGGGTATATACGCTCTTTTTTTTGTCTTTCACCTATCACAAAGTATGAAAATATATCATGAAGAAAAACAGAAGATGCAACTCTAATTTGATGTAATCTGGTAACAAAACTTCTCTTGACTTTATTTGTTCTGGTTTCTATGACAAATATTATAAATTAATGTATAATATAATCTATTAAAAAAGTTATACTGCAGCTGCATCAAGTAAATCAAAATATAGCCACAATACCTTTTGTATTTCTTGGTCTTGGTTCAGAATTTAGATGCATGCTGATATCTTAAAATGTAGTTATTTTACTCATCATAGCAGCAGTTGTCTTTCACATGTCTTGCAGCCTACTGCATCCATAGCCCTTAGTAAACAGCCTTGGTTTCTGATGCAATTTCTAGGGACAGTCAGTTGAAACAGAAGAAACAAGGCCAGTTTCTTTATCCAAAGAGTAATCTGCTGTGGAAAAAAGTCTCTAAGCAGAGGAAAATGCTAAAGTTAGTTAAAAAACAGGTTCAACAAGGTTAACAGATACATAAGCAAACTGGACACCCACAAGTTCATGGAATTGGCAGGATGCACCCACAAGGACTGAGGAATCTGGCTGATGTCATTTCATGACCACTTGCAATAAGCTTTGAATGACGATGGTGAATGGGAGGGGTTCCTAATAAAGCTAGGCTCAAGGATATTATTTTTACTTTGAGATACCTGAAAAATGCCTCTATTGGTTTACCCAGTGTGATTTTTTAATTTACTTAACAGCAAACAGATCTTGTTTATGTTATTCTGGGTGGGGGTTTTTTGTTTGTATTTTTGTTTGTTTGGTTGGTTTGTTTTTTGGGGGGGTGGGGTTTCTTTTTTTTTTTTTTTTGGTGGGGGCTTTTTTTAATGTTAGCTTCAATTTAGGTACACCAGAATGTGACATCTAATTTTAACTTGTTGCTGAAGATCCTCAGATCCTGAAAATTAGTGTGGATTTCATAAAACCATGCAAATTTATACCAGCAAGTAAATAGCCCATTGGCACTAAACCCTGCCTTCTTCATGTTTCAATATCCTGCTGGGTGAAGAAGGTTAACTTGTCATTGTCTGGATCATTAACTTTTTGGAGAGAGGCTTTTGAATGTTCTCATGCATAAATTTACATGTCAAGACAAACTTCTTAACTCCATAACTAGACATTTCAGAATCTCCCAAGGATATCATTCAGGAATCAGCATTTTGATTAGCAGATATTTTTTCAGAATGTACTTTCTAAATGGCACTTGAATGCTATTACTGAGCTAAAGGAATGATGGATGCATGAGGTAAATAGAGAAGGAAAAGTTCTCTTTGTTTTCTTCATGAAAAGGTTCACATTCCCCAAAGACAAATTTGTTCAACATACAAGGAGCAAAAATTTGATATGATGGCTAGCAGGCTGCAACCAACTTCCTATATTTTTTAGTCATTTTTGAAAGACAAGTGTAATGAAAAGAAGAATCAACTCCTACCACATCTATTTTGTTTGCATTCAAATACTGCTATAGAAACTCAATGCAGCTGCATAGCATCATAATTTTTCCCCAGGTATCTGGCATTTCATCTACTTTATTCTACTGCTGTTTGGTGTCTTGTAAGAAGCACTATGCTTCTGCATCTATATGCAGTTTTCGGCAACAATTAAAATTAGCATGTAGAAGCATTCTGAGGTGAAATTTTATAATTGACAGGCTGAGATACCAGCCAAAGGAGTGTACATTTGGGTAATCCCTGGGCTGAAACACTGCTGGTTTGTCAGCCTCTGAAATTATTGGCAATCTTATAGCCCATATCTAGCAGCTGAGAGGAAGCTGTGCCAAGCAGTGGTAGGCTTCAGTAGGTTTAGAAAAGCTGTCAGGGTAATTGTCAACTTTAATACTGTAAAGTGCCTAGATGCCATTGTGGTAAGTGTGATAGAAGCTGTGTAAATAGAAAAGAACCAGCAGAGTCTTGGAAAAAGTATTCTGCATTTTCTACCCCCTGCTGATTTGAACTGCCTGCAAACAGAAAGTTTAAAACAACAGACAAATAACACATCCTATCAAGTCCAAAGCATCATGAGAATGACCATAGTGAATTACTGCATTCCACGTGTTACACCACATCATGTAACAGTGAGGAGGTCAAGAGGGAGCAAAAAACCCCTGGATCAGACAGCTGCAGGGTGTCTCTGTGTTCCTGACACTGGGAGAGTCATGAAGGTAAAGGGGCAGATGAACACTTATTGGAGTGATTTGTGCTATTGGTATCTTTCTTTATTCTGGCAAGGAAAAAACCCCCCTCATACTCTCAATGGTTTTGGTAATTCAGTACATAGTCCTTCAAAGTAGAACAAAACTATTAAAGATATTTCAAATCATGCCATGCAGTGTGAGGCTGATAAGGGGTTTCTAGTTTGTTTGTTGTTTTTTTAACTACAAATCAACCAACCAGACAGACACCTCTGTGGCATTTTCATTGTACCAAGATGGTTGTGTGTTGATAGATGGAAAGTAAACACCACCCAAAAGCCTGGAAGTGCTAAGGCACAATATTTAGAAAAAAAAAATAAAATGTGGATAATTACGAACTCAATTTATTGTTCAGTGTTATAGTACTAAATAGAATAAATACAAGAGAGAACTATGTGAAAGATTTTCTGTAGCAAAGTGTCTGGAAGAAGTTGTACTTGTGTGCTAACTATTAAAACAGCTGAATTGGAAACACAAGAAAGAGGACTGAGTTGTTAAAGTAATTGCTTCCCTGCTTTTTCTGAATGATACACACACAGAGAGTTGTACACGCAGAGAGGAACACTATCATCTGTTGAACAGAATTGCTCATCATTCTCGCTTTCCCTATGCTTTATGTGGAAAGAGGCAAACTCAGGTTGTATGGGATGGTAAAATATTGTTACTTGTAGCTTGGTTTATAGTGTGGGGATTTTTTCAAACTAAGAGATAAGTTTTCATTTACTGCATTTAACAAATTGGTCAACACAAATATGCTAAATGCAACAGAATTAAGATTGTTGGGTTTTTTTAATTTTTAAAGTGGTGTCTACAGGTCACTAGCTCTCTGAAAATAAAAATTTAGTTTTTTTTTTTTTTTTAATATGTATTCTCCTTATTGAACATTTTAACTGAGGATTATGGGTCCATACCAGTAATTCGCCACCTGCTATGATACTGTTGGCCTGAATGTACCCTTCTCCCGTTCAAGTACTGCATATCTACTGCAAGCCTAACCTTGAAAATTGAGCCTCCTGCATGACATTTCATGAGGTACCTGCCGCTCTGCTTGCAGGCAAGCTTGGCATTTGCATCTCAGGCTCAGGAAGAGGTTTGTTCTTACAAGTGGGTCTGCTCACATCTGCTGAATCTGGCTCTACCAAATTGTAGCAGGAGCTAATACTTCATTTCACAGAAACCTGTTCGAAGAGCCATGGTTTAGTGGAAGAGGCCAGTGTTACAAGTCTGTTCAGATCAACTAGAGAGACAGTTGTACTGGATTTGCTTCTTAGTCATAGCCTCTAGAGAAGTGTCTTAAACATCAAGGCAAAGGGACCTAACCAGCTGGATGAAGAGTCCTCAGACTGAAATTAGGTGTTTCTATGAAGTGGTGTTAAGAGATTCCTTGGAGCAGAATGAAAAGGATGCAAGGATGGTCCCCCCCACCTTGACTCCTCTATCTGAGGGACTCCAGGCTGTGTTTATGTAGACCCTGCTCTGACATACCCTGTGCCAGCACCTTGTTCTCTGTATCCCTGCATCAGAACTGCCAGCATGCCTGTGTAGCTCAGAAGATGGCACAGCTTGACAGCCCAGCCGTGAAACAAGGGTGGCTATCACCATCTTCACATGGAGTCAGGGCAGTCCAAATAGCATTTGAGACTAAAGGAGGATCCCTCAGGTGTTGCACAGGATCTGCACACAGTCTTTGCACATATCTGTTTTTAAGCAGCTGAATATGCTGAAATGATACTCAGATCAAAGGCTGGGCCTTTGTTTTCCTAATCTGCAAATGCATTATTAAAACATCTTATTCATAAAATAACAATTAGGGAGCACCTGCTTATGCACCCTCATTTAGTAAATAAAATGTTCTCTGGTTACTTGTGATATCACACATGTGAAATAACACCAGTGGTGCTCTCATTTTTTACTGACTTACAAGAAAGGATATAAGATGTTGATGCTTAATATTCTAATGAAACTTGAAGTAAATATGTTCCTTTCTGAGTTTCTCTAAGATTATAGTTACTTTATACTACATGCGAATAAGGCTAATGAGGTTTAATAATTTAGTAGCATCTTTTTCTAATTTCAGAAGTAACTGCCAACAATCATTGAGTGTAGGTTGATCGTTCCGTGTGTATTTATTGAAAACAAAATCTCTATGCTAATGAATATGCTAATGGTGCTTTTCATTTCTATTCACATATAGGAGGTAACTGAAACATTTAGTGTTCGTTTGTATCTCATCCCTTCAAGAGGAGATCTAAACTTTCTCCATTTCTTTAGTAGAAAACAGAATCATAGAATAGTTAGGGTTGGAAAGGACCTTAAGATCATCAAGTTCAAACTCCCCTGTCATGGGCAGGGACACCTCACGCTAAACCATGTCATCCAATGCTTTGCCCAACCTGGCCTTGAGCACCACCAGGGATGGAGCATTCACAGCTTCCCTGGACAACCCATTCCAGTGCTTCATCACCCTCACAATAAAGAACTCCTTCCTTATATCCAATCTAAACCTCTCCTGTTTAAGTTTTAACCTGTTTCCCCTTGTCCTACCACTACAGTCCCTAATGAAGAGTCCATCCCCACCATCCCTATAGGCCCCCTTCAGATACTGGAAGGCTGCTATGAGGTCTCCACGCAGCCTTCTCTTCTCCAGGCTCAACAGCCCCAACTTTCTCACCTGTCTTCATATGAGAGGTGCTCCAGTCCCCTGATCATCCACGTGGCCCTTCTCTGGACTTGTTCCAACAGTTCCATGTCCTTTTTATGTTGAGGACACCAGAACTGCACGCAGTACTCCAAGTGAGGTCTCACGAGAGCAGAGTAAAGGGGCAGGATCCCCTCTTTGGACCTGCTGGTCATACTTCTTTTGATGCAGCCCAGGATACGGTTGGCTTTCTGGGTTGCGAGCGCACATCGCCGTCTCATGTTCATTTTCTCATTGACTAACACCCCAAGTCCTTTTTCAGTCTGGAATGGTACTTTCTTTTCCACGGTTCTATTAATTGCTAATATTTCATTTGGAATTTTAAGGCAAAACCACTTAAAATGTGTATAGATGCACTAAATGGTGAATATGATTCATGAGTGAAGTCCTCAAGCTTATGAGGAATGCAGAAGAGTAAATTACTTTAGAAGGATTCTGAAGATAAAGTCTTCAATAAAAAAGAAAAAAGTCCCTTTGAAAGCATAATACTTGTTCTTCATTTGAAAACCTCAATTCCTTGAATATTTCACTGGTTTTCCAAAGTTGAAAAATATCTCTAGAATGTCTCCAGAAGCCTTGTTCTATCCTTACATTCATTACTGAATTTCTCTTCTGGTGAAATTCTTGCTGAGATAAGTATTTCGAATCGCTCAAGAAAGCCTTTGCTTGTTCACAGTTTCTTCATTAAACTCTACAAGTAGCACATTGAATCATGAGTCCTTGTGTGTCCTGAGCAATAAAATAAATCCTTTCTTCACAGAAAAGGTCTATCACAAATGGATAAAACACCCTGGATTAGAAAGTTCAGTGACCTCTGAATTCTATATACCTAAAACTCTCTTTCCATTTTCTCATGTACTATAAAACATATAATATAAACACAGGCTTGAAAGAGTATACCAAACTACCTGCGTCCAAGGAGTTTAAAGGATGACTGGTTCAACTGGTTTTGTAATTTTTTCTGTTAGATGTCTTTGAGCAGTGGTTATTAAGGATTTTTCTTGATAAGGTGCCTTTAAGTAATTAAACAGCTGAATTAAACATATCATGAAGAACCAGACTTTTCTCAGGTGTACTTTCTGAGTGATCCTAAGCAACATTTCCCTTTGTAAACTGAAAGAGAATCCTTAGGGGAAAAAAATATCTATAATACTTCCATAATCAGATAATATATGAAGCAACATAAGCAAGAAAAAAAGATTAAGCCTCTCCTGGAATCCAGTTTATGTTGCAAACCCTGCTGAGTTTCATGCTGAGTAGAAAGAGATGGGTAAAATAACCTAGAAGAGACAAATGACTCAACATGTCTTAGCATTTAATGAAGACAAAAGTAAAACAAATAAACATGAAAAGAATATTGGAAGATCAGTTTTCTTTGAGCAATTAATTGCAATGTGTGTTTTTTTTTTCTTGAAGTATCAACTAAGAAAAGAAAGAATAATAAATAACAAGAACATCTAACTTAACAAGAACAGTGATAAGACAAGATGATTATAGTATTTTGAAAATTGTTTTCCAGCACTTCTTTCCTTTTATATGTTGGCATAAAAACCTATAATTTTTTACCAGTAGACTAGAAAACATCAGTTTTCAAACGTTTGACACTAGACTGCTTAATAAAAAGTATACAGCCACTCTGAATGAGAATGAGAAGTTACATGATTATATTTAAAATATTGGTGTCATTCAGCAAACATATATATGTACCATATATTATTGCATGAAAAATACAATACAGTTAAAGTCTTCTTGTTATTGCTGTTATTACTCTTTTCCAAAGGAACTGATTAAAAAGTATTAAATGTTTTGAAGTTATTAAATCTGATTTCACATGCATATCATCACTCAATATCACCTGCATGGGTAACACGTAGCATTCCTACACTTCATTTTTATTAATTCAACTCCCACACAAATAAAACATAGTTTGAAACTTATGACAATATATCAGCTTTCTGATGAGTGAATGAAGAATTAGGTCTTCATTGTGTCATGTGCCAAATAGAAAAGTAAAGGTACAGCTGTAGAAATTTAAATAGGCAAATCATATGGAAAGAAAAATCTGCCTGATCTTTTTGGGGGTAATGAACCATTGCAAATATAATTTAATTTGAACCAGTCTGTTTCCTACCTGATGTTTCAGGAAGACACTAATGTGGACAATAACTCATCTTGCAGTTTTCTTATTACCTCCATTGAAGTTGCTTTGCTCTGTGTATTGGCTTTGTTATCTTATGATTATTATCCATTGGTTACCATAACCACATAGGTTAGAATTCATTCTTAAATCTAATTGCCCCAAATTTTATTATGATTAAGACAATAGTGAGTTGTTGATTGAATAAATATACTGTCTTGTATTTGTATCATTCAGGATGAAAGACTTCCATAAGATTTGTTGGAAGATAGACCAGTCGAATGCATAGGGTACATTAATAAAAAAATGTCAAAATACCTCATAGAATCATAGAACTGCCTGGTTTGGAAAGGACCTTAAGATCATCAAGTTCCAATCCCCGATGCCACGGGCAGAGACACCTCACACTAAACCATGTCACCCAAGGCCCTATAAAACCTGGCCTTGAATACTGCCAGGGATGGAGCATTCACCAAATACTTAGGGAACCTGTTCCGGCATCTCATCACCCACACAGTAAATAACTTCTTCCTTATATCTAATCTAAACTTCCCCTGTTTAAGTTTGAACCCATTACCCTTTGTCCTATCACTACAGTCCCTGAGGAAGAGTCCCTCTCAGGCATCCTTATAAGCCCCTTCGGATACTGAAAGGCTGCTATGAGGTCCCCACGCAGCCTTCTCTTCTCCAGGGTGAACAGCCCCAACTTTCTCAGCCTTTCTTTGTATGGGAGGTGCTCCAGGCCCCTTACCATCCCTGTGGCCTGCCTCACACACTTTTTGATGCAGCTCATTATACAGTTAGTTTTCTGGGCTCTGAGCACACACTGCTGGCTCATGTTCAGATTCTCATGGACCAACACCCCCAAGGCCTCCTCCTCAGGGCTTCTCTTAAAGACCTCTCTGCCCAACTTGTAGCTGTGCCTTGGTTTAGAGCTTTTCTGTTTTTGTAAGTGCTCCATTTTATAGAAATAAACAGTTTATTTGCTCAGTTAACATATTGTTTAGAACACCTAATTGTCCTGAGAAATTCAGAGTGCTTGTGAGACTTTGGCAAGAACATTGTCTTTGGGAAAGGGTGGTGGGGAGGGAAGGTGAGAGAAACAGACTGTTGATTTAACTGACTCCTACATTTCATGCATACATTCTCAGGGTCTCACATGTCTGCAGGAGAGTGAAGAGGGTTCTCAAACACCTTGTACTGTAGGAAAAAAACACCTCAAACTACTGTATCAAAGTAATTTTATAAGTTCAGAGAAAGTCAGGTTAACCTGTATATTTTCGCTGGATGGTCAGTTTACTTCAGCTACCCTGGGGGATATCTCGTATGACAGGTTTCCTTTTGTAAGGACTATGATGCTTTGAGGTATTTCCCAGGTGCTAGTGTGTTGGAAAGTCCCTCCATTTTTATCCAGTGATGAAAGGAGTGTCTTATGAATCAGTAAGTGTATATTAAGAATTAATATTTATGGGGAAAACTGAGTTTGGTTGAAATCCGGCTGGAGAGGCATTAACTTCAAATTACCAAACATTGTCTAAAAGTTTTAGATAACAATGTCTTTTAGCTACAAGATGTTGCTTCAGCTCAGCTGAAGTGAAGATATGAAGACAAGAGCCTTTGATTAGTAAAAATATTACGTTATTATCTCAAATTTTCACTATTGCAATGTAGATTTTAATGAAGGTTTGCAATTCACCCTTTAAAAAACCTTCAGAGAGGTTATTCTGCAAATATCAGTATAGCATAAAAATGCAGGAACTTCAGTACAAGCACTTTAAATAAATTGTCAAAGGTCACCTAACAAGCCAGGAGGAACTAGAACTGAAAATCAAATCTGTTTACAAACCTGTGTTTTCTAAGGGAAAAGAGTTTCTTCTGATGTCCTTTCTTAGTAAAATAACATACTCCTCATTAATTTTAAATATGAGATAAAAGCTCTATGCCCCTTCACACTGTGGTACAAAGGAAAACATTAATAACATACAATCTAGAAAAGGCACATAACATTAGAAATAGTGCTTCAGCCAAAGAGTTTTCCTTGAGCTGTAGTAAAATATTGAAAAACATGGGATTAGTGTTCCCTCTAATCTTTTAACTTAGTTGGTTTTTTTTTCCTTTTTTCCCAGACTTTTAAAAAGGGTTGGGGGCTCTGTCTCTTGAGTCCAACAAAGAGTTACAATTCCTTTAATAATGTTATTCTTCTAGCCTACTACTAAAAAATAATTCTAGTTTACATATAAGTGTTCCTAACAATAAATCACATGCATTTGATTTCCTCAGTTTTTATTCATTGATTTCCTAGAAAAAGAACATAAGCATATGCTGAACTTTGAAATAAGCTCAGTGTTCGACTGCTTGGTTGGTTGGCTTTTTAAGTTCTTTTTGTTTGCTTGCTTTTGTTACCAGTAAAAATGGTATCAGGGTGCTCTGTTGGAATGCAATTACAAATGAACTACTACAGTCAACATAAGACAGCAGCTGCTATTAAAAAAAAAAGAGAAAAAGTTAAAATAATTGCCCTATGCCTAATTCTATTTGAAAAAAAAAAAAAAAGAAAAAAAAAAAGTCAATGAAAATGGAAACTCAGAAAAGACTGTATAACTGTGACCTATTCAGTTGTATTTATCTCCCTATGGTCTCATTCTTCTATAGATTTTTGAAATATTCCCATAAGTACCAATATTTTATTTCTGAAGGCCAGATATATTACCTTCAAGACTGTGCTTGAGGCCATGCTTACATTTACCCACACTGTCTGGGCAGGAATAAGGCTTAACAGACAGACTTAGGAAAAGCTTCCAGCCACAGACTACAGAGCATGGAATGGCAACTGTATATAAAACCAAACACAACTTACTTTCCAATCTAGCTAAATGAGTCATGCCTCATTACCATGGTTCAGTCATTATGCAACTATTATGTCTTGCAACCTTGTTACATAGACAGCTTCAGACAGGAGTATCCCATAAAATTCCAATGTTTATGCCTGTGGAAACTATAAATCATACATATGTGATCATATCTTGTTTACACCTCCAAGCCACAGGCAGTCTGATGCAAACATGCAGATTACAAGTCTTAGTGGAGGTTTTGTGCTCACTTCTTGTCTAAATCCATTTAGGCTTGCAATCTACATGCTAAGAGACTTAGTTCCCAAATATTATATAATTTTAGAGACATGTGAACAGGATTTTTGTCCTAACTGGACACTAATGACAAATCACCTTTTCTCCTAAAATCTGTGTTGACTAAATTCTAAAGTGCTCTTATAAGGTTTGATACTTTGCATTTTTGTGTGCTTTGAAGAGTCTAAATAGTACAGTATTTTAATCATGACAGAAGAAATGAGAAGGCAAAGCGGCATCTCTGCAAAGAGGTGGAGTCTCTAAAATACCAGCCCGAATCTGGGTAAGGTTGATGCATAATCTGACGCACAGAATAACCTCTATCAAAGAGATTAGATCAGTTTGCCTGTCTTGAACTATTTTTGTTTTCTTGGGGACTGGAACTTGGATCGAGGAAAAAAAGGTATTAATTTTATACCATTTATTTCTCTAACAGTTTGGAAAATCTGAGTTCTCATGTGTATTAGTTATATTGAAAGCCAAATTTTCCTTTTTTTTTTTTTTTCTTC
Organism: Neopsephotus bourkii; assembly: GCF_033783945.1. Lineage (NCBI taxonomy): Eukaryota > Metazoa > Chordata > Aves > Psittaciformes > Psittacidae > Neopsephotus > Neopsephotus bourkii. The sequence goes on from NW_026901388.1 coordinate 1,153,273, forward strand.
TTTGTTTTCCAACCAAAGCTCATTTTCATAGAGAAAGATGCATGTACCCCTTTTGGCCTCTAATGGTGAACTACTATATATTAAAAAGCCGGGAAGTAAGCCTGTACGTTAGCTCTCTTCTTGTCCTTGTTTGAAACATTTCAGTTGTTTCCAAAATAAAATCTATGCCTCAGTCAAAGGACAAGACCACTCCTAACAAGACATCTCACTCAAATGACTCAGAAGATATATCTAACATTTTTTCGCCTTGTTTTCCTGAAGGTTTTGTAGGCACATAGCCAACATTTTAGGTGTTTTCCATGTTAATGTGTAAAGTCATTGAAGCAGACATTATTTGGATTAAAATTTCTTTACTGCTAAGTTCAACAGGAACTCAGCCATGACTAGCCTTGCAGGAGCTATGATAATGCATTTAAAAGTACATTTATAAAATTGAATTTTATTTCTGTACTTGTATCATACAACTGCTGCTGCTGAGAACACAATTAATTTCACATGAACTGAGAGCTGGATGTTGAAAGTAATGCCAAAAGCATATTAGAACTCCCAGCTCTGCAAATATAAGTAGCTTGTTTTTCCTGAAAAGTAAAGAAAATTAACAATATGCATTCAAGTTTAATCTGGCAGGTGCCAATTGGTTGATTTTGTAAAGATAAACAGTTTTCCTATTTTTTTTTTATATTTCTAGAAATACCATGTCACCAGAGATAAATATAATTGTAAAATAGAGAATAGGAAGGTCAAAATAGACTACCTGGGACAGGAATGTCAATAAAGAGAAGCAGCTTAAGTTGTGAGTTATGGAAATCTTTCTTATGCTCTAATCTAGTCTTGCAAATAATATGCTTGATGTAAATATGAACAAACAGAGTATCACAACCTGAAGACTGGGAAAAAAAAAAAAAACCAACAAACAAACCAAAGTTGAAGAAGAAATGGAGAAAATATTATTTTGATTAAAGGAAAAAGGGAGGCAGTGAGCAAGCAGCTGCATGGTTCTGAGTTACCGGCCAGGCTCAAATCATCACACTGTCTCATAAAAATCTGGTACTAACATAAAGAAACAAAAGAAGGCACAAGAATTTTAGAACAAGTATGCTTAACTACCTGAAAAAAACCAGTCTAAATTTAGGTATAGTTTCATCCCCAGCTAAACTCAGTTTTAAAAGACTTATCTACTGAAGAAAATAAATAGCAACTCAAAAAAGAAAAATAAAAAGAAAAATAAATTGAATAGCTTCTTTGACTTTATTAGATTGTTTGCAAAAATTGTTATTATGGTTTTATTGGAGAGCTGCTCATTCTGTAAGCTGAATTCCTTATACTGAATAAAAGAAGTAAAAGTAGCAGGCAGAAATCCCCCCATAAAGGGGTAAATATACTCCTGAAAATATACTAATGAGAGAAAACAAGTAAGCTTTTCATATTTTTTTATTATTTTTATATTAGTTCTTGCACAGCTACAGTGATGGCATAAAGAGCAAATTTTTGGTGGTGCATCACCTTTCATTGATATTAGAAGCCATTTCAAACATTCATGAAGAGCTGAGTGATAAGAATACTAAACATCAACACAAAGTCGACATTGATGAGTTCCACTTTCATTTTTTACCTGCGATTTCTGTGTTAGATTTCATCAGTGTCTGGGTCAGAAGGGATTTTTGTTGGTTTTGTCCCTACTAACCATTAGATATATGCCACTAGGCTATGATATTCAAGTGCTGTATATTCTAACTTTAAAAAATTCCAGACCATGCAGTAAACACATAGCTGACAGTTTTGTCAAGTATTATTTAACCATGACACAAAACCAGCTTTTTCAAAACTATGTTACTTCTTAATTTGCTGCATAACAAATTCTTCTCTGCTATAGAAAATAACATATGTACCTAAAAAAATGCTTAAACCAACAAAAAATGGAAGTAGAGAAAATAATACATGAGAGCTAATTTCTCAAATAGTTATAGTGTTAGCCATTGCATGGTAATTTTAGAGGTGCACTGGAGATATCTTTAGACTAGTAGTTATTACTGTTTTCAAGTAAATCAAGTGTCAGATGTTAGCTGTTGGAAGACAGGAGAGAAAAAAAAAACAACCCCAAAAACCACAAACAAACAACCTCTACCCACCTTCACCACCAAAAAAACCTTTCTCTGTCCTCATTATTTGTGATGATGGGTAGGCATATAATGAATTGCTCCAAAATAGACAAATTTAACGGAAGCCAGTATTCTATATGAAAAGTGAACACTGACAAGCCTTCCATCAAATTAATTATATGAAATTTGTAAATAAATTACTGGAAATTGGCCAGCTTCTCTGTAGATTAGTCATATCACTACTTGGTTCTCATGTTTAGAATGTGGTGGTAATGATTTATTGCCAACATGAATTTGGAAGCTAGTCTATGAAATCAATGCCTTTATAAATGACTGGAAAAACATTCCAATGAATGCCAAGTTGGAGTCAATTATTTTCTTCCTTTGAAATCCCAGATAATTTTCCAGAATTCTATCAAGGAGCTATAGAAAAGTATATTCTAAATGTACCAAATTATTTGTATTATGCATTATTTTAACATATTGTACAGTAAATTAATTGACGTAAGACTGATAAAACTGTGCCTTGTAAAGGGGCTAGCAATCACTTGCCTAGAAGTGTCAGAAAAAGGGCAAAAAATAAAAAGATTTTACAAGAAACTTAATTCAGCAGCCAACTATAAATAAATATATTTTGTTCCCTATGCAGCAGCTTAGCCTGTTTTATGGATAGAAGAATCAATCAAAATTGTATCAAAGTCACTAGTACTCCTCTAGAGTTTTGAAAGTTGACTTTCTGGAGATTTTACTGTGAGAGTAACATTTAAATATAGTGGAAAGTGATGCATAAACAAAAAGTAAAATCCTGGAACATGTTTCTAGGCATATGGGTAAGAATGGGATTTAGAGTAGTCAAGAGAGGTTTCACCAAGGGGAAGCCATGCTTGACGAGCCAGATAGCCTTCTACAATCAAATGACTGTCTGGGTAGACAAGGCAAGAGCAATTGATATTGCATACCTAGGCATCAGGAAGGGTTTTGACTCTTCAGTAAGATCCACACTGAGAAGCTGATGAAGTATGGGCTGAGCAGAGAGAAGTAGGTTGAAAACTGACTGAACATCTGAGCCAAGGGGCTGGTACCAGCAGAAAAGCAGCTCTGTGGAAAAGGACCTGGGCTTCCTGGGGGACACCAAGTTGAAGATGAGGCAACAATGTGCCCTGGTGGCAGAAAAGCAAAACATTATCTTGGGATGCACAAGGCAAAATATTAGTAGCAGCGGGAAGGAGGTGATGCTTCTCCTGTAGTTAGCACTGTTGAGGCCATACCTGGAGTGCTGTGTCCACTCCTGGTCTCTTCAGTACAAGAATGATATGGAGCTATTAGACAAAAATGAGAAAAATGCCAGAAAGATGATGGAAGGACTGGAGCATCAGTCATACTAGAAGAGACTGAAAGAGCTGGGTCTGGTTTGTATGGAGAAGAGAGGTTGCAAGGAAGGCAAAGCCAAATTGTGCCCAGTGACAGGACAAGAAATAATGCGCACACAGTGAAACACAAGAGGTTGGTTCCCCCTGACCATCAGGAAACATTTTTTTTCTATGAGGGTGAGTGAGCACTGGCACATATTGCCCAGGGAATTTGTGAAGTGTGCTGCCTTTGAGATATTTAAAAGACATCCAGACACGGTCCAGGTGAACCAACTGACTCTAGATGTCTCTGCTTGAGCAGGCAGTTTGGATCAGATGACCTCCATAAGTTTCTTCTAACTTCAATCCCACCACGATTCTGTAGTGCTGAGTTTGCATCTGAAAACTGCTTAATATTTCCTTCTGGGGAAAAAAAACAAAACAAACAAAAAAACCCACAAACAAACAAACAAAAAACACCAACCAACCAACAACCAAAAACTTAAGGTTTTTTTTGAATTGCTTTATTTTCCCTGAGCTTTGTTAACAGTACTTTATGAAATATCTCTAAACAAAAAAAAACAAACAAAACACACAACAAAACCAATGGCTTCTAAGCAGGCACTTTGGCTGTTTTGTTTTGCTGCAGAATTACTGAGCCCAGAAATTCCACATCGTACTATCTCTGTGTCAGAGCAGGAGAGCTAACATTCTCTTTGCATTCACTGGAAATAGAAAATCTGAGTATACAATGTAGGAAGCTTTAGTTAAACATTAAACGTTTTAGTTAAATTCTCTTTTGCTATTTACGGTATCTGTCACATAGTTTTTTTACAGCTCACAGTTCAACCACTTACAAATAAGTATGCTGCATAGTATAAAGAATTTTGTCTACAAGATAGTCTAACCTTAAGAGTCTTGCTTAGTTGGGAAAAATGTTTAATTCTCAAAATGTTATTTTTCTTAATGTTTTCTAACTTGCAAACTAAAGGAAGTGAACTGTTATTATGGCTGTACTTGAGTACAATTAGCACGTATTTTTTTTATTTTATATTTTTAATACTGTATGTCCCTAGTTCTTAGCATCTCTAATTAAAAAAATGAAGTGCAGTTATTGTAACTGTCATAAGGCAAATTATGTAGCTATAAACCTTAGATAGAGGTCATTAACAAATATTTTTAGTTACATGTATATTTTTGAGTCTATATCGCTCTCTCACACCCACTCTTTCTTTTTAATATTTTCTTTTTCTCTTAGATTTTCCATTTGGTCTTTTGCATGTCTTAGATATACTGAGTTATGTTTTCTTGCTAGAAAAGGTCAGCATCTGAAAATAGGACCCATAATGATTTAAATACTAAAAGTACATGATTTTTAAGATCCTTGGCATACATTTATCTTCAACTGTTTGACACGCATTATAAAACCACTTGGTTGTGACCTTTTTCATGTAACTTAAAGGCTAAAATGTACTTGTTTCCCACTTCTCATTCCCAATTGACAAACTCTAATGAGGGCAGAAGATAGCACAAAATGAACCCATTCTTACATGGTACTAACAAGGAAAGAGGACTAGAGCAATGGTAAAAATTTCTTACAACAACCTTTCTTTTGTTATCACAGATCCTTTTAGGAGACGCTAAAAAAAGTGTTTTCCAAAGCTCAGTGGTTGCACTGACATGCAAGTTCATCTAGGCACAAGAGCAAAGCCTCACAATGAAGCATGGAAATTCTGAAACTTTCTGAGAGGATGATCTTCACAGTTTGATGAACTATTTCAGCAGAGACTCCAAGTATGAGCAGTGGAAATCATCAGAAGCTACAAGGGACTGTGCCCTACCAAGGCAGTGTGACAGTCTGACCTTCTGACACATTGATCCCAACAAGCATGGAGAGACTGAGAGCAGTGATGAAAACCACCAATATCCAGTGTAAGCTGTAGCAGACCAAAGCAACACGACAATTTGACCTGGTCTGGGAATCCCGTCAAGGCCTGCCGTACAAGCAAAAAGAATGCTCACATTTGGTCAGTATTTAGGAAAAGCATACAGGAAACAGGGACACAGAACTGCTCCCTTTGATCACTTACATTTACACTTAGAGACAAGCACTGCTTTCTGTAATCAGAGATCATTAATTCTCCTTTCTTCTATTGCAGAGTTTAGCTCTGTCCGAAGGTTTTAGCATGTCACATGCTGCAGTCCTATAAGCTTTTTGGAAAAAAATAAGAAAAATCAGAGAATTATCTTCATTTTATTCAGTTCTGAATATAAATAGCATATATAGTATCATATATAAACTGTAAAGCTTCATTTCATAGTACATGTAATATACAAAGTTCCACTTCAAATTCTTGTTGAAAAAGGAATGCTGTTATAATGATACTATTGAAATCCATTAATGAGGAAAATGAGTAAAAATCCTGCCATTCTGCTTATGAACATTTTTAGACCCTGTGCTGTTCCCTGTTTATGAAGATCTTTGAACAAATGGACACACTGACCATGCCACTTACTCTATTAAGATTATAACCAAAAGGCAGAATCACACACACTTTGGGGTTTTATATTATTTTTCTCAATCACAGGTTATGAAGACTCGTTTTAGCCCTGACCATATGTCTTGTTTTAGAATGCTGCAAAAATTAAGCGATGAGAAGATGGAGTCTGGGATCCATCGTCATGTACACCTGCATATAGAAATAATTCTCTTTTATGATGGCTGAGGTCTCCTTTATAACTGCACAAGTTTTAACAGGTACATATTTTGCTAGATAATTCGCTAATTTTATGAATACCTGTTAAATCAGTATGCGCGAAGATTACAAAGATAGCTGATTTTACTTAAAAAATATATGAAGTTTTATCAGGTCCTAGAAGATCATTCCCTAAAAAATAATTTCTTTTGTGTTACTGAGATTTCCTACCTTCTGATAATCCAAGTTATTAGGACAATCTTATGTTCTCATAAATCTGATAGCAACATTCAAACAAAATTTGAACTCAGTCTTTGGTAATCAGTACAAGCAAGACGGAATGCCATACAAATTTTGTTAGAAAAATAAAAAGAAATTAAATAAAATAAAAGGTTCTAAAGTAATATTTAAGGATATTATTATTTCGATAATAATTTAAAGAAGGAAAAAAGAAAGAAACTGTGGTTGAAAATGAAAAATAAGTTCTTCATTAAAGCCATTATTTAGCAACCTGCTATTAATATACTATCTATCTGTATCCAACAGTTTTGTATCAGTATTTGAAAATATTTTATACCAACATATATAAGTGTAATATTGTGGTTTTCTTTATATTTTTAATGATTTATGAACTAAACTGATTGATATTTATGGATCTAGCTCTACTCAGATCTATTATAATTTCAGAAAAATCCTTAAAATTTGCAGTAAAATGAACACAGAAGTATTATTCTACAATCAGGAGTACCATGTTTCTTTGTAAAGATGTTACAGGTAGCATAAAGTAACATAACCTATGGGAAATCTAAGAATAGATATTACTGTTACAGAATTTTTCTCCCTTCTGGCAGAAGTGACATGTTTCAGGTGTTCCTGGAAAAGAGAAAGTTTTAACATATTTGGGTTCTGCAAGATCTTAATGCATGTGGTCAACTTGGATCCTAAAAATCCAAACCTGATTTTATGAAGTTTCATGGTGTCATGGTTTAAGCCCAATCAGTAAAAAAAAAAACCCATGGTGTCGTGGTTTAAATCCACCCAGACAGCTTTCACTCACTCCCCCCCACACACACACACTTCTTGCCCTCCCCCTACTCTCGGAGGGACGGAGAGGAGAATCAAAAAGAATGCAACTCCCACGGGTTGAGATAAGAACAGTTTAGTAACTAAGGTATAACACAAATCACTACTGCTACCACCAATAATAGTAATGATAAAGGAGATAACAAGGGAAGAGCATACAACACCCCATCACCAGGCGACCGATAACTTGCCCCCCAGTCCGACCAAGCACCGACCCATACCTCCTCCAACCCTGCAGTCCACCTAGTCCTTCCGGCTAACTCCCAGTTACCTCCTGGGCATGACGTGCTGTGGTATGGAATACCTCTTTGGTCAGTTTGGGTCAGGTGTCCTGTCTCTGCTTCCTCCCGGCTCCCCTCCTCCCTGGCAGAGCATGAGGCCCACAAAGTCCTTGGCCAAACCAAAACATCATTGTTTTTCAGCTCTGTTCCCAGCTGAAAGTCAAAACACAGCCCTGCACCAGCTACCAAGAAAGAGAAAAATGACTGCCACTGCTAAACCCAGGACACTCAGAAGCACGGAGTTGCTCTCTCACTCCCTCCTCTTCCTCCCCCCACCTGGCTCTTGGAGGGATGGGGAGGAGAATCAAAAGAATGTAACTCCTGCGGGTTGAGATAAGAACAGTCCAGTAACTAAGGTATAACACAAAACACTGCTTCTACCACCAATAATAGTAATGATAAGGGAAACAATAAGGGAAAAGAATACAACCACTCACCACCCGCCGACCAATACCCACCCCAACCGAGCAGTGATCTAGCCCTTCCGGGTAACTGCCCCCAGTTCTACACGCTGGGCATGATGTGCTGTGGTATGGAATACCTCTTTAATTAGTTTGGGTCAGGGGTCCTGTCTCTGCTTCCTGCCAGCTTCCCCTTCTCCCTGGCAGAGCATGAGACTCAGAAAGTCCTTGGTCAGACTAAACATGACTTAGCAACAACTAAAATCATTGGTGTTCTCAATGCTGCTCCCAGGCCGAAAGTCAATATCACAGTACTGCAGCAGCTACTAAGAAGGAGAAAAATGACTGCTACTGCTGAACCCAGGACACATGGTTATCTATCTACCTTCTGTTTTATCCCTTTCTCGAAAATGTATACCATAGATCTGGACAGTGAGATAGTAGATTCTTAGTGAAGTGTACATATGAAATCATGGTGACAAAAAAACCAACAAACCCATCTTGCAGAAGTAAACAATGAAAAGCAGAAAGCAATTTCTGAGAAAAACTGATGAAATCTGCATAGCTGCATTCGGATTTCCACTTTTACTTGAAGTAACCTCATGATCAAGAAAATTTTATTATTTAACAGAATATAAGATCTTCCCTAACTGCTGTTGTATGGACTAGAGGATACAGCTAGAGATATAAAAAAATAGAAATATGTGGGGCTGTAGTTAATTACTTCGTTATTTCAATCTCACTTCAGGATGTGTATTGTCATTTCACTCCTGTGTTAGGCTAAGTAAAAACACCCAAACCTAAATTGCACAAAATTAATAATGCTAAGCAGAGAAGAAGCAATGCATGCCCAGTGTGTAAGTAGAAATAGATTAATGTGGTGAGAAGTTACAAGGAGAAACTGGATACTCAGTTCTTATTAAAAAGGTTACGATGCCGTGGGCAGTTGCCAAATGTCCATGAAGAGAGGTAGGGAGCAATTTAGATTTTATAGACAGAGAGTAATTTCATGTTATCAGCTGGCATATGGTACAAAAAATACCTAAGACTTATTAACTAAGTTTTATTAACTAAGATTTATTAACTAAGAAATACAAATAAGCATTTTTGGTATTTTTTTTTTAATTCCTTGTTAAAATAAATAATTTGTCACAAATGTGCTTTAGCTTTAAATATTCTCTACTCTGTTACATTTTAAATCATAAGTTAATACTTACTTGAGCCAAAAAAAAACCCCACCCCCAAAACCAACAAAATAAACCTACAAAAAACAAATCCAAGAATTTCTTAGAAAGGAAATAATGCATCTTTAAGTTAACTTGTGCCTTCCAAAGAAAAAAGTAGAATGTAAATTTGAAAGGACCGAATAGTTTTAAAACTGGGGAAATTTTGTATGATTTTATTTTGAGGTTCAGATATATGGCCATAAGTATGAAGAGTATTTGAGGCAACCTATTCCCAAAACAATGAAATAAATTTGCAATCTGGAGAGCACTTCAAGGAATAGAAGCTTCTACATTGATTTGCTAAACTATTGCTATCCTTTTATCCCTTTTCTTCAGGCTTTTTTTTTTTTTTTTTACCCACAATGAATTAAAAATATAAATGAGAAATTTAGCTGCAATGTGGCAATCAATGGATTCTTTAAAAGAAGTATGCAGAATTTGTTTCGTTGTTGCCTTTGGTAATCCATTTGAATAAGGTTTCTGTGAAATGGCAGGAGACAACTGGAAAATGCTAAAAGAAATTACACAATTGATTATATATATGAATTAAATAGACAATGCTTAATATTGTATATCTTATTCCAAAATTATTTTCTATTTGATTGAAAACCTGCAACTCTGCTTTTCACTAAGTGAAATTGTTGTAGAAGGCTGTGACAAGACAAGCCTAATTTATTTTCCTTTGTCTTCTCTTCCCTGCACCCCTGTGCCTTTTTTCTGTTTAATTTCAAATGAATTTGACTATTCCCTTTTAGGCTCAGTGAAGGCAGACTAACAACTGCTAACAGAATTCCATAAGCAATAAATTAGCTTTAGATTAAGCTTGCTTCCATTATTTTTTTTAAAGCTGTCATAAGAACCGCATGGAGCTCAGAGCAGCAAAATTAAATAAAAGCTATCTTTCATGCTTAGCGCACAAAAAGAGAAGTAAAATGTACTTTTTGTGCTCCTCGAAAATCCGATGCTTTTGTTAAAGGCTAGAACCTTATAAATAGCAAAATGTTCCAGAAGTAGGATACCTGGAACTTCATCTGTGGCAAATGCTATATAACCTAATGGACCAATCTGCAATGAATCTGTCCCTACCTTTTATCAGTCATAGATGCAGAGTGCAATCCACATTTAAGGGACAGCTAGTCCAGGTGCTTCCTCAGAGCACAGTCACCTCTGAGGTCAAACCAGGTTTCTCAGAGTTTTATCCAGTCAGAAAATCCTCAAAGGACACAGAAGACACAGCCTCACTGGACACCCAGTTTCACTGCCTGACTCTCTTCATAAGGAAACACCTTTCTTATAGAATATATGTCCCTTGCCTCTTGTTACCCTGCCATGAATGATTGTGAAGAACATAGCTTTGTCTTCCCAACAAATTAATGAACTGGGGAGGTGCACCCAAAGCCGGGAAGACTCCAGGCTGAGCCAGTTCTTGGCCTTCAGAGTCTCCTCACAAGGCACATGGTCCAACTCTGAGTCTCCTGGTTGCCCTCTGCTGAAATTGCTGCTGTCAATATTTTCTTATACTGGGGGGAAAAGGGGGGGGGGGGTGGATCACGATTGGATGCAATATTAAAAATGTAGTCTAATAAGTTCTGTCTAGAGGGAAATAACCCCTTCCATGTGATCTGCTGGATGTGCTCCTTCATACAGCAGCAGATACTGTCAGCCACCTTTGCTATGAAGGCAAACATCTGGCTCTGATTAAGCTTGCTGCCCACCAGAACCTCCAGAACTTTTCTTGCAGGTCTGTTTTTCCCAGCCTGTGTTGTTGCTGTAACTTCTTCATCTCAGGGGCAGGATTTAACACTTGCTTTTGTTCATAGTTTCACAGTTGGCTTATTCCTCCTGTCATTCTGGATAAAAGCTCTGCTCTTGAGCATACTGACTTGTTCCCCAGCTTATTGTCATCTGCAGCATTGATTAGTGAGCTCCATTACATTCTCCATTAATCACTGCTTTAGGAATGTTACCATTTAAGCTGTTCTTTTACCACTCCAGTTGTCCAAACATCAAGACCATGATGTCCTAACTTAGTAAAAGCTGCTTATGGTCTGGTTTTCCACTTGAGAATACTGTCCTTACAGTCCTGCCAGCTTTCCTATGCTTCTTTGCCTTTTAAATCTACCTGCCATGGCATTCCACCCACCAGTTGCCTGAATGAGACAAAGTCCGCTTTACTGAAGTCTAAGGCCTGTACACTGTTGCTCACCTTCCTCATTCTCTTCAGGATCTTGAACTCCTTACTGTCAATAAAGCCCAAGCAAAATTTGATTAACACTTCTCCAGGTACTTCTTGATTGTTTAATTGCAAATCCTGCAGTACCCATCATGTTTTCCTTAACACCCACCAGAAATCCTTTTGCCTGCTTCGATCCCTCCCTGTTGTCCTGTAAGAAGCTAGCAGGGATGTTGTAGACTCCTGGAAGAACCAAGGTCTGTGGTGTAGACTCCCAAGAGGTTTCCTCACTCAGGTTAGGTGGTCTGTAACAAGCTTCCACCACAATGTCACCTTTACTGACTTCTCTGTTCTGGCCTTTTGGTTGACCCTTTATCTTTCCCAAAATCTCTCTTGTTCCCATCACCCTGCACCTTTTGATTTCCATTTCTTTCCCACTATTTCCTCAGTTAACTGTAGTTGTAAGCCCCAACCCTGACCTTCCTGGGTTAACACTTGATTGAGCAGGTTGTCCAGCCTGCAGGTGAAAATGCTTTTGCTCCATGCATACATGCATACCATATAACCCAGCATGTTGTGTAGGGTTGTCCAGTTAAACTCTTAAACCCAGTATATTAAATGTCCATATCCTAAGCAAATTAAAAACATTTTCCTTTAAAATCTATGTATGCATTTTAGAATACATATATATTTATGAACTTACATCTTTCATCTGTTCCTTTCACCTGCCTTTCACAATTAAATACTTAGGGAGATACTGTAACTGAAATGTTACAACTGGGACTCGAGATTTGCGGTGAGATCCTGATTTTATTAAAGGCATTTTTGTGCTAACAGAGACATTAGTTTATTCTTCCTAACTGTACTTCCTAAACCAGAAGTTATTTTCCATTCCTGCTATACTTGCTTTACATTGAGGAGAAGCTCTTCAGATTCAAGACTTCTGCTCACTGTAAAGTACTACAGACATGAAATCTGAGCAGCAGCCTCCACATATTATTGGATTGTAAAGTATGCTGACAATAAAGTTAAATATTTATCTACATTCTAACAAGCTGTTCTGATTTTTAGACAAGACTAAGTTTAAATGCCATCATATATGCAAACATATCAGCTGGCCATGAACAAGTTGTAACTCAACCAACTCGTAGATAGCAATGAAATATCAACGTGATATTAAAGACTATTGAAAAGACTGAGATAATCCAGGTGTTTTGATCTTAAGCTTCCTTTTGACTATCCATTTTAACAAGGTTCCTGCTGTCATTAAATCAGACAAAAATAAATGTTAAAGTAGTAACATACTATTTATATATATATATATATATTAAGAAGACAATGCTTAGTTTTGTAGGAAGCTGGTCAAAATGGTGGTGTATGATTGGAAAAAATGCAACTCTGCTTTCAATAAATAATTTTATCAATTTCTTTGTTTACTAAAACACATTAAGCAAGCTTGGGCTGCTTACTTAAGAACTGTATGTTTACCCCTGCCAAACACTGTGTTATGATATAAAGAAACACACTTCTGAAGTCACATTCCATCTCTTGTCATTAAAATCTGCGACAAGTTAACATTGCATTATTATAGAATGAAGTACCCATGATGCTGTTTCTAGAAAACTTAAATGGCCTCAGAAATGCAAAACCAAATATTCATCTGGGATTTCTTGGAACCAGAATCTAAACTGTCTATACAATGACAAATATTAAAATCTCCTGTGGGAAAAAAAAAAAAAAAATTATATATATATAGTTTATATATATAAAAGTTTATATATTATATAATTTTGGCAATGAACATAAATTATTATATTTTTTAATTATTATGAAATAACAGGACTGCAATGTTAGTGTTATTTTGCCTAAATTTTGGATTGTAAACTTGTGAATGTATTCTTTTATATTGATCTCTGCCTATTAATCTGAATACATTTTACAGCATGGAAATAAATACTCTTCTTCCTTCTTATTTGTGTTGCTTAAATGGAGTCATCCAGACGTTCTCTGAGGTAGACCTCAGCAGAAGCAAATCTTCAGAAAAAAGAAAAAAAAAATTATATCAGTTTTACTGGTAGATAAAAGACACATTTCTGTCCTTTATAGAATCTGTCATGCTTATGAAATTCTCAGGTGTTACTTTGAATTTCTTACAAACTTACTTTCTATACATGTTTTTCTAAGCAATAAAATCCCTTGATGAGATTTCCTAGTGTCTCATAATTTACTGCTCTTATTATTTCTATAAAAATATTTCAAAAACTAGGATGCCACACAGTGTGTTTAGCATAATATCACTCATTTTGTCATTTATGCCTGGGAAAATGTTATTCAGATTTTAATCAGTAATTTACTTCTCATCAATACAGCTTTTAGTTTCAATATGCCTTATGACAAGTTACTCACATTTTACCCACCATACCCCTAAATTTTTCATTTGCTCTATATGTTCAATGAAATCTGGATATTTCCTTTCTTTCCCTTACTTACTTCTGCTTATTCCAGCTTTCCTGAGACATGTGTCTACCATTTCTTACTGTCAGCATGACAGTAATAATTTTATGGTTTATTGTTTTATATCTTTTATATCTTTCTTGTTTTGTACTTTGCAAATAAAAATTAACATACACACACACCTGAACATACACATACCCCTATGCACACAAACAATAGTTTATTGTTCTTCCTCTGGAGCATTAGAAAAACAAATCAACTAATCGAATAGCCATCAGAAGTCCACCTTTTTTAAAAGTCTTACCACAGTTTTGACATAAAAACAGCTGAAGACATTAGTTCCCTAAGCACAGCTCTGTGGGCATAATGTAGATTTCTGTAATAAGCTGACATTTGCTGGCTGCCAGATGCCCACCTAGCTGCTCCCTCACTCTCCTTCCTCAAAATGACAGTGGGAGAAAGTAAGATTAAAGACTGTAGGCTGAAGAAAAGACAGGGAAATTACTTACCAGTTACTATGATGGGCAAATCAGTCTAAACTTGGGGGATAAACAATTTATACTTTTGCCAATTAAAATAGAGAAGGATGATGAGAAGACAAAACTAAACCATCTTTCCTTCACTTTATCTTTTCTCTAAGGCTCAATATAATTCTATCATTCCAAGCCTCCCTATCTGCACCTGTTAGCATTATTAAATTAATTTTAAATAAGTAAAATTATGTCAGTTTGTTAGAATATTTCTCTTATGTTTTTTAATAAAATTTTCAGTTACTGAAGAAATTTACAAAACCTCTACATTAGAGTAAAATAAATATTTAAGATCTTTATGAAAATTTGTTTTCCTCATTTCCTCCATACTGTAATTTGTCTTTGATTTTCAAAAATGATAAGTTGTTCCACTTGAGTGTAACATAAAAAAGTGAATCCATATACCAGTTTTATTTTCAAATGACAAATTATTTATGTAAAACAATAGCCAAGTTTTATGTCATCAGTTTTCTCCAAAGCAGACCATAATCCAAATACTTAGTCAAAAAATAATATAACTATAAATAATGCAGTAACATGCAGAGTTGGATGTCATAGTTACTTAGAATCATCATAGAATCATCAAATCATAGAATCATAAAATAGTTAGGGTTGGAAAGGATCTTAAGCTCATCTAGTTTCAACCCCCCTGCCATGAGACACCTCACACTAAACCATCTCACCCAAGGCGTCGTCCAATCTGGCCTTACTTAGAAGAGTATGCCCATTGCAACCTTGGTCCCTGCATGACATCAGCTAGAACTTGCATTTAGATGGATATGTTGAACAGTTTGCTGAAGACAAAACCAAGTAGTTTTTCGTCTGTGTAGTTTTTTTGGTCTTGGGACTGAAAGGCTATAACCTCACCAGAGGAATAACACAACACACAGGAAAAAAAAAAAAACAAAAAGAAAGAAAAATATTCCTGGGAGAAGGTTGGAACTTCTAAAGAAAATGGCTAACTCACTCAAGTTTTCAGAGAACCTCTGAACATGAGTCTTTTGCATAAAAAAATAATTGAGAATACATATTTGAAGAAGAAAAATTCAGTCAATGGCTCTCTAAGGCATCTTCCTAAGGCTTCCTGTGTATGAAATGACAGGGCAAATAAAACAGATGATAACTTCTTTAAGATATGGTATTTGTTGTGTTTATTAGAACCTGAAAGTTAGGAAATAATTTAGAAAACATTATTATTATTATTATTATTATTATTGAAGAATTTTTTGCATCTTGGTGTAATTTAGAGAAAAATACATGAAGACTAGCAGTGGAATGGTTTTTCAAAAGTGGTAACAAATTTTAACCCACTGCTTCCTCTTCAATAGAGTGAATTTCCCCCAAGACGCCTGGGAATTTAATTAACACATTAAAAAAATGTCCTCGTACAATGGTGGCTGCATGGCAAGTGATATGCTGAGGGATATGATTGTCTTGTTCACTGTTACCATATGAAACAAAGAATTGGAAAATTAAAAAAAAAAAAAAGAATAAATGGGCACTGAATTAATGGATAAATGTGAACTGAACTTTTCATTCTGTCACATACTAATATAACAACAGCATTGATCTCTGCATTTTTAAATTAGATATGTCACTGTAGATCATATTATTTCTGGAGAAGGATAAATTATTAAAAGGTTACAACATCTATGATAACTCTGAGTTAATCAAACAAAAATACAAACGCTCAAAGTGCAATACAAAATATTCTTCCAGTATTCAAAGAAACACTAGGAGAAAAGGAAAATCTTATTTGGCATCATAATATCAGCTATAAACTGACACTACATCACTGACAAGAGTGCTTGCTTAAGTGAAGCTTTCTTATTTAATAACCCCAGAGTGCAGAAGTTGTGTGTTGATGGGGATCATTGTGAACACCATTCAAATAGTTAAATTACAGTACCTATGTGTAATTTCTTTTCTCCTCCAGGCATTTACAGTAATACTATCTCTTTCAGTCAGCTTTCAGGAGGTATGCATAAGAGCAGTATTGTTAGTTTCATGGCAAATGAAAATATCTTCATATATTTATACATTAATTCTTTCTCACAGGTATATCTTGTTCTAATCTATCATAACTACAAGAAAGTCCTAATGCAAACTAAAAAGACCATAAAGTGCTAAAAATCTTCCTATGCTTTTTCATGGCTTTCTTACATTTATTATCTGTCTATCTGTCTGTGCATCCACCCATTCATCCATCCCCTGATTCTACAGATTTTTTTTTTTCATTACAAACTACAAGAGACTATTCAGAAAAATCTCAATGAAACTAATAATATTGTTTCTCTGCAATACTTTATTGCAAAATTTAAAAAGAAGCTACTAAAAATTATACCTGTAAAAATACAGGTAATGACTTACACTCTTAAAAAACATACAAAATTTATGGTTTGAGAGCAAAATATTGTGAAAAATTTCAGCATATTTTAGAAACCACAGATGGGCAGATATAGTTGTCTTATTTTCTTACTATCTTTAATCTATGAATATGTTAAAAAAATACCACAATCACAAAAGTGTGACTATAAAAACAGTAAAAATTTCAGTTCTTTTTTCTTTTTTTTTTTTTTTTTTAATAGGGAACTGAAGCAAGCTGCTTGTGTTATTTCCACTTTAAACCTGTCAAGTAATTATCTACAGGAAATCCCTTCACCAGGATTGATAGACAGAGAGAGAGATGGAATTTGTAACACGGATATTCTCCATTTGTTGTTCCAGTTATAGTGAGAAATGTCTTTCAAGAGGTTAACTGCTAAAGTCACTTGTTTTCATGAATAACTTGCACTGAGTCTGGATGCCACTGTCAGTCTTTAAAAATGGTGTTAGTGGAATGTAATGGATATGTGGGTTTAAAATATATTTTTGGACACAATTTTTGTTCTGCACTCTGGTTCTGTACTTAAGCCAAAAGGAAAATCTTTTCCTCTCAAAAATGTTTCTTACTGGTGCCATTACTGGAAGAACTTGCTGTTTTTATAATATCCAAAATTACCATTTCTGTGTTAAAAAAAAAAACAACCAACAAAACCCAAACAATTAAACAAAAAACCCCACAAAAAACAACAAACAAAAAATAATCTCAAAGAGAATATAAAGCTTGTTCTTCTCTCTGATTACTGAGCTCTTACATGTCATCAGTAAAAAAGAACTTAAAGAGAAAACATCCAGTCTTCAGTCCCAATTTTAACTGTAAATCCTCTATAAACCCTTATGACAACCCCACTATTGTCAAATCAATTCATCATGATTATTTTTGTTACAAAGATAAACTAATTTATTAAAAATTATTAAACAATGTCTTTAGACAATGTAAGCTTTAAATACAATCGGACATAATTTTAGGAAACAAATCTGCAATATATTTCAGGAATTAAAATCCTAAACCTCTACAAATGCTTTAGCTTCCATAATAGAGGTGCATTCTTATTAGATGTGAATAAACTGCAGAAGTTAAGAATTAAGTATGTGCACCTGAGGAGCTCTTCAGTGTATTTAATTCCATGGCAACTCCAGACATACCATTGAAAAAAAAAGTAAATCCTTCTTTCTTTGCGCGTCTGTCCCGTGTCGTCCCCCTGCTCCTCATACACCACTTCTGCTGCATTTATATAATGGTGACTAAGACAGATTGATGGATTTCACATGAGAGTAGTTTACACATAGAACTCACACTCCTCTGCCTCCTATTCCACACCATAATTTCAACTTTGATGGCATAATTCTCTTTTAGCCTTCTTCAGCTGTATTTTCATTGGGTTTTTTTGACCATATTAATTATACTTTATACCTTTACTAGAGCTGGCATATTTTTAATATTTTTCAAAAATCAAGTTCAAAGCTATAAAGAAAATATTATGTCTACTCACTGAAATGCTAATGCCTTTTTACCTAATATTCTCTAAAAAATGTCAGCAAGGTGTTGGGAACTTTGTTTAGTGGAAATGTCACTGGAGATATAGTACTGGGAACAAATTTATTCCATCATAAGGTAAGTCATACAGGTCATCATGAGTCACATATTACATGTCTGCCTTGAATCTGTATTTAAAGATATGATTTTCTGGTAAATCACTGACATAGTAGAAGCTAATAAGTAGACCTGACATTTTTAAAGGTATCTTAACTACCTGCATTCATATATCAAACTAGCCAGAACAACTCTCTTTTGATGGTTTCATTCAATTTCACTAGTAATCCGTTGTGTTTTTTATATGGGTGATGGAAGTACTGTTGTTTCGCTTGCCTTATAAATCAAGATTTGGTGGAGAGACCCTGATTTTCTGCAAGACAGTGTGGCTTCACACGAGACATCATTCCCTAGTTTACTTTCTGATGCTTGAGAAAAGAATGCATCCTCCTGAAAACTAGTTCACATTTCTCATGATATTGCAGATCTTATAATAAGCAAGTTGCCCTTCAAATGCTGAAGGCTTCCTCATTAAAATCTAAACATTTCTATCTCTCCCTCTCAACCAAGACCTAACCTGAATCACAGTGCTTTGGCTGCTGTGGTTAATATTCCTTTGATTAAAGAAATGACGTGAGATACTTTTACAATCCACCAATATAATAATAATATCTTTCATGTGTTTGTGTGACACAGTATCTTGGTGTGTGTGTGTGTTATTATAAGTATAAACCAATTATTTCCTACAAGTGTAAATTATTAGCTGTTTGCTTATGAAACTTCTTATTTGGAAACTCTTCCATACTATCAAGACAAAGACAAAGCAAAAACAAAAATCAAAACCTAAGCAAGCTCAGACACCCAATTTATTTTTAAACCATTTCATAACTGATAGCTGTCAACTTAGCTGAAAAATGAGTTACCCTGCTTTCCTACAAAAACCATATATGCCTGTTTAACTACCTGAAGACTCAAGTACCTCGAGGCATCTTTAAATTTGTGAGTGCATTTATTCCAGTGTAAAACTTCACTTGAAACTTAAACTTCTGCTTTAGCCTTTGGCACCTGGCAGCTCGAAATCTCTCTCATCTCAAACCCCACTGAGAACTGAAGTAGGAATTCCTCAAACTACTTCTGGAATCAATCCAGCAAGTGTCACAAGGTGACAGATGTCTTATGTATTGCGGTCACACTTCAGAGACTCCCAACTCACCTCTGAGAGATCAGTGAGAAATTTGTTTATATGGTGTCCTGAAATACATGGATGTAAACCTTCAGTTTAAATCTTGCATCTAGGGTATTTTCTCCATTTATAGAAAAAAGAATTATTTTGAAGGAAAAACAGCACCAGAAAACAGCTTTCTAAAAGTAGTTATTTAATATATTATTACATACACAGTTTCCAATAGTTTATAAGAGTATGTCTTAAATGTTCACTATGGCAAGAACATATATTGGATTATTTCTGCTCATGGGTGGGAAGTGAAAACAGCTACTTCTTAAGTCATTGTGTGCAGTAACCCCAGCTAGAACTTTCTAAAACTCTATGAAAACACTGAATGCTGGGTTTTACAGAAAAAGAATAATGAAATGTAGAAAAAAAAATTTGTTTACATCGATTTAACATCCTTAACTTCCATTTACTGCTCTAGCTATACCACCGAGGTCTTGGAAGGCAGAAGCAGGGACTGTGAGAATGAAGACCCTAGACCCACTGTAGGAGAGGATGTGTTTCAAAACCATCTTAAGAACCTGAACATACACAAGTCCCTGGGACCCAATGAAATCCATCTGCAGATCTTGAAGGAGCTGGCAAATGAAGTAGCTAAGCCACTGTCCATCATATTTGAAAAATCATGGCAGTCAGGTGAAGTTCCCGATGACTAGAAAAAGGGAAATATAACCCCCATTTTCAAGAAGGGGAAAAAGGATGACCCAGGGAACTACAGACCAGTCAGTCTCATCTCTGTGCCTGGAAAAATCTTGGAGCAGATTCTCCTGGAAGGCACGCTGAGGCACATGAAAAACAACAAGGTGCTTGGTGACAGCCAGCATGGCTTCATTAAGGGGAAATCCTGCCTGACCAATTTGGTGGCCTTCTATGAGGGGGCTACGGAACTGATGGACAGGGGTAGAGCAGTTGATGTCATCTACCTGGATTTGTGCAAAGCATTCAACACTGTCCCACACAACATTCTTGTCTCTAAATTGGAGAGACATCAATTTGATGAATGGACCACTCGTTGGATAAGGAACTGGCTGGATGACCGCACGCAAAGAGTCGTGGTCAATGGGTCAATGTCCAGCTGGAGACCAGCAATAAGCAGTGTCCCTCAGGGATCTGTGCTGGGACCGGTCTTGTTTAACATCTTTGTTGCTGACATGGACAGTGGGATAGAGTGCGCCCTCAGCAAGTTTGCCAATGACACCAAGCTGTGTGGTTCAGTTGGTATGCTGGAGGGAAGGAATGCCATCCAGAGGGATCTGGACATGCTTGTGAGGTGGGCTGATGCCAACCTCATGAAGTTTAACCATGCCAACTACAAGGTCCTACACCTGGGTCAGAGCAATCCCAGGCACAGCTACAGGCTGGGCAGAGAAGAGATTCAGAGCAGCCCTGCAGAGAAGGACTTGGGGATGCTGGTCGATGAGAAAATGACCATGAGCCGGTTTCAGTGTGCGCTTGCAGCCCAGAAAGCCAACCGTATCCTGGGCTGCATCAAAAGGAGCATGACCAGCAGGTCCAAGGAGATGATTCTGACTCTCTACTCTGCTCTTGTGAGACCTCACGTTGAGTATTGTGTGCAGTTCTGATGTCCTCAACATAAAAAGGACGTGGAGCTGTTGAAACAAGTCCAGAGGAGGGCCACAAGGATGATCAGGGGACTTCAGCACCTCCTGTATGAACACGCACTGAGAAAGTTGTGGCTGTTCAGCCTGGAGAAGAGAAGGCTGTGTGGAGACCTCATAGCAGCATTCTAGTATCTGAAGGGGGCTTATAAGGATGCCTGAGAGGGACTCTTCATTGGGAACTGTTGTGATAGGACAAGGGGTAGTGGATTCAAACTTAAACAAGGGAAGTTTAGATTGATATAAGCAAGAAATTTTTTATTGTAAGGGTGGTGAGGCACCGGAATAGGTTGGCCAGGTAGGTTGTGAATTCTCTATCCCTGGTGTTGTTCAAGGCCAGGCTGGACAGAGCCTTGGGTGACATGGTTTTAATGTGAGGTGGCCCTGTCCATGGCAGGGGGTTGGAACTAGATTATCTGAAGGTCCTTTCTGACCCCAACTATTCTGTGATTCTATCATTTTATAGAAGTTTTTCGTGTGTTTTAAGAAATGCTTCCTAATAGAGTAAAAATGTTGCCAGGAGTAATTACCATTCTTGAATAGGAGCAAATGAAGCAATAACTATTTTGATGTATGACAGAAATGGACTCATTTGGTGAAGAGAGTCTTCTGGATATGAAAAAAAAAATAAATCAATGCATAGGTTTAGAAATTTTAACCAATGTTTAAGAAACCACAAATAAGTGTTCTTATTGATTACACACTCAAATTGTTCAATTCCACTTACTTTAAATGCTATCAAAATAGGTACCTTTTATTATTTTTTCAGATTTGGGAAAAAATAATCCCTATATGCTCTGAGCTACAGCTGAGAAGATTTCTTTGTGTAGCAGAGTTAGAAGCACAGGCTCTGTATGATGAGTTCAGCTCAATTACTCTGTAACTGAGTGAAGTCTGAAGCACAGACAAGACCTGTGTGGGGTATTCAGCAGACTGAACCATCCAATTTACTGAAGATAATGAAATGTGTCATAATCATTCCCACTGCAAATATTCATGTGGAGAGGATTTTTCATTGATGACAAACATATAGACTGACAAAGGGAGCAGGTGTGAAATTGACTTAGTTAGCAGAGCCTCAAATCTAGGCTAACTTCCCTTTGATATGTCAAACTAGTCTCAGTTTTGCCCTAAAAAAAAGAAATCACAGTATTTAGGGTTACTAATAATAATCATACTAAACACTTGCATAGGACTTTATATTTTCACAACCTTAAACAAATTAGCATTTCCATCTTATTTGTGTGCATTTTGCAATCAATGCACAAGACAAATACTGAAACGGCACACGCTTTTCAGAGTGAGAGGGTATCATTAATGTATCATTTTTGTATGAGAAGGAAGGATGAGAAGAGGGTGAGAAGGAAAGCTTGGCTTCAGTGGGAGCTGCCAGTCCCTCCTGTTGTCTATCAGCTCAGCTTCAGCAAGAGCAGGAGTAGCTGGAGTAAATACTCTTCACCTTTTAGAGGTGAATTAGGAAGAGATATGGTTTCTAACTCATCCTCCTCCTAATTCTACCACACATCTCCATGGAGGGGAGGAAGATGGTGTGGTAAAGAGAAGTAACACAATGCTAGTTACAGAATTGAATGGGAAACACAGAAAATCTTGAACGTCAAATATAGAAAACAAATATTGATAAGCTAAAAGTGCAAACCAGGACAGAAGAGCCAACTCAATCATTCAAGAACTGTGAGCAAAATAAGTTTTGCAGTTACACAAAGAAACTAGAATGTGGGTTGTTTTTTCCATGCAATAGGATGCAGATGTCACACTGAGGAAAAGGTGAGAAAATAAGGGGAGTAGGGTTAGTTGCTCTTACTGAGCTAGAGAAGCAGGAATAGGGAAAAATGCATGTAAAGAGAAACCATCCAACAGTGACAGATACTAATCCACCCTGCCAGCTGATGCTTTACCCTGTGTTTCTGTAAAATAAAACCTAGCATAGACAGTACAGCACATGGGGCCTTCTTGATGATTCTAGCTCTTTGGTGTCCAAATTAAATTATCTGTTTTTCATTGAGTAACAAAGGGAAGCATAATAGGAAATGTGTTCATTCAGAATTAAAAAAGAAAAAAAAAAAAAGTGGGGGGTGTTGTGTATAAGTTATACAAGTTAAAAAAGAAAAAAGGAGTTAAAACCAGAAGAAGACCAGCATAGCTAAAAGAATAGAAATAGGAAAGGGAAAGCACACCACAAATTAAAAACGAATGCTGAAGGCAAAATGTGGTATAGCATAAAGTACAAATCTGTAATAGGAATGAGATGGGAAGGTTAGAGAGAAACTAAAATTAAAAATCAGTAATCTTTATCTCTACAAACACTCAGAAAAAAGGGCAAGAAAGTGACAAAATGAAACATATGGAATATGGTCAAAGATATTAGAGAATTATTATTATTATCTGTTTCATCAATTTTATTTATTTTCAATAAGGACCTTGGAAAATGTTTGCAATCTATAATCCCTTTTTTACAGGCAAAAATCTCAACTTGTGTTTTGAACAGTTTTACTCTTGCAGTCATATTTGTCTGGGCCTGAATAAAACAGAATGTTATGAAACATTCATGCTTATAAACAGTGGCCTTTTCCACCAAAGAAGCTCCCAAACATTCCTGTGACAAGTAATGGTCCGTATTGTATACAGGAATTTAATGAAGTATGTGACAAAATTTCCCAGACCTCATCAGCTGTAATTTTTCTTTGTTATTGATTTTTTTTCTGTGAAAACTCATATCTGAATTGCATTCACTGAGATATATAGGTGCAAAATAAACAGAATGAAAGTGAAGTGATACAAGATATAAATGCACCTATCTGTGATACTGTCTCTGGCTTAGGTTGCTTTGATGGAACTAAGTTTCTAAAGTGGTTTATGCAGGATGAGCTGTGAGAGTTATCTCATGACAAGTATCTTTGTCAGTGCTGTAGAAAAATATTTCTAGTTTAACCTATAGTACTCTATGTAGGCATTTTTTTCTCTACTGGAATCTGTACATTTGTGTCCTGAGGTAGGTGTGGAGGATTTGCTTCAAAGTGTGGTTGAGGCCCCAGTTTGACGATGATCATCTCTGATATGACCGATGAAGACAGCTGCTGACTTCCAGGTTTTTTTTCTTATCTTGTACTAATTTTGGCTTGCATAGAGTTAATTCTCTTCTTAGTACCTCATGCAGGGCTTTATTTTGCATCTGTGCTCAAAGCAGTGTTGATAACATAGGGATGTTTTTGTTACTGGTGAGCAGTGCTTACACAGAGCCAAGGACTTTAGGTCTCCTGCTTTTCGCACCACCCCACCAGCAAACAGGATGAGGGTGCATGGTAGGGAGCACACCTGAGACAGCTGACCCCAGCTGACCAAAGGGATATTCCATAACATATTATGTCATTCTAAGCAATAAAACTCCAGGGGAGGTTGAGGGGTTGAGATGATGAACAGGCAAGGGCTAGGCTTTGGTTGATTGGTGGTGAAGTATTGTTTTCATTTGCATCACTTGTCTTTCTTGGGTTTTATTTTTCTCTAGCTTTTTTTTCCTCCTCCTCATTATAATTACCATTGTTATTATTTTTTTTTTTATCTCAACCCATGAGTTTTATTTTAATCTTTTGATTCTCCCCCTCATGCTACTGCAGAGGAGTGAGTGAGTATGTGATGTTTAGTTTCTGGATGGGGTTAAACCACAACAGTCCAGTGGTTTTATATGACAAATATTGGGTCAAACTTACAAAATGGGCATCCAGACATGACTGACATCTCTTGTTTTACAGAAAGTTGTGTAACTATTCTATGATTCTATGTGTATCAACTGGGGTTTACTCATTTCAGTGTCATGCATTTGTTTATTTACTTATTGGCCAGTGGAGTATGACATGGAGTGTTGTTTTTTCAAATCAGTTCTGACAGGCTTACCAAGGCAAGGAGATAAAAAGCAATAATCTTCAATCATTGAAGTGAGTAAGCACCACCTTCAGTGCAGCAAAGACACCTCTACTTAAATTAGAGCCACAGAGCTTACTCCACTAAAAGATCACCTAGTGGCAGATACAAACAACATGATCCTAGTTGCATCAGGCAGCAGCAACACCAACAGCTGACAGGTCTCATCTCTCTCTTCAGCAGAGGGAACCCCATCTACCATGGTAGTCGGGATAGCTAGCAGAAAGGTGGCTACCCATGCTGCAGCTAACTGGTTGAGGCACTGAACTCACCTGAGGTTTACACACAGGAGTATTTGCACAGTTGCCTTTGAACTGACCCCTAGAACATCCCTGTAGGAAGGTTAGAATAAATGTGAAAGTTGTTTTAGCTCCCACCTTGCCTGAGGAGGCCATCCTGCTCAGCTGCAGGATGTCTTTGAACCCCTTTTATGCACCACCTGCCCTACATGATGTGCTCCTCTGCTGATCACAATGTCATGATTCTTGGGGAGAATTATGAAACACAGTGACCTTTCATGTGTTTTTCATAAACTCTTATGGGCAGAAAAATCCTATTCTGCCTTTACTGTACACGTAGCACCTCTGTAGTAAATTCATAACACATCACAATTGAACTAAATGTCAAATGCTTCATATCTTTGACATAGAATACAACTGCTAAACAGTAATGGAACAAACTAAGACAAAAATCTCTTCATATCTGAGACACATTAATAATAAGTACAAATAGCGCAATTCTCAAGCCACTTTTTGATAGTTTTCAGCCTTTAAAGGATACATTAAGAAATGTTATACAATAAGGTTTTTTGTCAGTCTTGATCTCATACATGAAGCAATCTGTGTCATAAACTCTGGATACAGTGTCCATGTCTAGTACAGGGGATTTTAGAAAATATTAGAGGCAGTTTAAGCAAATGACTTTCCAGAAAATGAAGACGTTTCATTTGACAGCTAAAAGAATGGAAATAAAATGTAGTAATTATTTTTCTTGTTTTTCAGAAAAGTTGTAAAGAATGCGATTTGGTTAGCTATTGCTAACAGGTTGCAAAATTAAAACCAGAAAAAAGAAATAAATATAACCTGGAAAATCCAGTTTGGCCATTCCCCACAATGTCTTATGTGTTAGAAGCAAATTCACTTCATCATCTCACGCTAGATCCATCTTTGTTTGAAGACAGACCTCAGTTACTGACAAAAAAAACCCATATAGTAGTTAAAATGAATCTACAACATATCTGGAGTCTGGGGCAGAGACTAGCAGTTAAGAATCACAGATCTACAAAGACAAATCATGTGAGCTTTTAATGCATTGCTCTCCTTCCCCTTCTCTGAGTTGCTCAGCATGTTACTCATAAGTAGCTGATCAGATTTCACTCCTAATGATTGACTTAAAATCACACACTATTCACAAGAACCTAGAAAATCTTTACCTATTTTGCCATAGTAGCTAGTGTTTCGAGTTTTCTCCTGAAGTGTTAAATGTGTCCGTGAGACAAAAGGGTGAGGGGAGGGGCAGGGAGAAGGAAAGAACTGAAAAGTCAGTTTAACTTAGGGAATAATGAGGTCATATGAAAATGCAATTGGCATCATGTATTCCCGTGTATTCATACAATGCTCAAAACAGTGCTACTCATAATATTTCAAAATAAAACCATAATAAAGAAGCAGGAACCTTGAAATATAGAGTTAAACCAACCACAGAAAAATCAAATCAATTGAAAGCCTTGAGGTAACTTGCATCTCTAATATACTGTATGTGCAAGAAAACACTATGTCTCTTGAGTTGCTTTCCCCTTTGGAATAATTCTGCTATTGTGATTTATTTGTTTTTCTTAATATTTCTCTAGGCAATGATATCAGTGGTATATTTTTTTCTCAGATAAGTGAATTCATTTCAGATTTTATGCCCAGAGGTCTTTGAGAAATCCCATGAATATATCAAAAGGAGACTCTAGGGAAAAATCAAACCCTGCTTCCTAAAATATTGTAAAAAAATCCTGGACAGATTTCAGTTACCTAAATTGGAAAAGTCCAGTTGAAATAAATTGCATCAGCCAAGGTTTGCTTTCTTTCTGGCTCCCTTTTTTTATTTCTGCAAAGCCCATGACTTTTTTTCTGTCCAGCTGTGAACTAAGCCCAATACAATTTTCTAAGGGTTTTTTTTTTTTTTTTTCACTTTTCTTTGTTTTTTTTTTTTTTTTCATTTTTCAGAAGTTCTGCAATGTCCTTTGGAGGTTTTGGTGGTTTTTTTCTTAATAAAAGCAAAAACAAAAGCAGAAAACAGACAAGCAACAACAACAGCAAAAAAAAAAAACACACCACCAAACAAAAAAAAAAACAAACAAACAAAAAAACCAACAACAACAAAAAGTGTGGTCTGTAAAGTAACAAGTTTTTCCTGTCAGCTTCCCTTCCAGATGTGATAACAATGAAAGCATAGAATCATAGGTATCAGACACTAACCAACCAACTAAGTAACTAAATTCTAATTTTTTTGTTTTTCAGGTCAGGCTTATTTTACATTCCAGATATTTCTCTTCACTGTGAAACTCAGAAATCAAGCTGAGAAATAGACTTTCCTGTCAGTGTATTATAAGTACAAATAATGAGTACAAGAATGATTAGAATTAGATCACATCAAGTGAAGTGTGAGCGGCTAAGGAAAAAACACATAGAATAGCCTCTTAGACGTACTGTTTTCTCTCCTATTCACAAACACAGCCTTCTGAAGGACACTCAGACTTTTGCAAGAGTCCTTGTCATCTTGAAAAAGAAGGTTACCTTAGTTGTGACATTGCTGAAGTATTTGTTAAACACTGAAAGTTTTAGGTGAAGTTTTTTCTATTTTACAGACTGTCCTGCATTGGAGTGAATATTATCCCTGTACGCTGGCTCGACTCCATACATCAAACAGTTACAAGGACCACAGAGGAGCAGAGCAGAAGTATAATAGACTGGATGGTGAAGTAGTCTTAGAGGTATATAAGATGACATCAGAGTGCTAAGCTTTCTTGGCATTCTCCCTGCTGCTGATACTTGTATCAAAGCCTCCCACACCACTATGGGTGAGAAAGGTGAAATCAGAGGCAGTGTTCACTCTGATTCTCAACTTACTTTCATCGCTGTATAACACACTATGGCTTTAAAAATCCATCCATAAAGCTAACAGTTGTATCAATGTGTACAAAGAACCAGTCCCTTCTTTTCCTTATCTCAGTCAGAGAAGTGTGTGTCAGGGTCAGGGGCTTTGTGTGCTAAACGTATTCTCAGGCTGAGCAGCACTGAAGAGTCCTCTTCCACAAGAAGAATAATTCACAATCAGCCAGCTGCAACCAGACTACATTGCAGGTTATTGATACAAGGTGTTACAACTGAGACAAGAAAATTTATTATTCAAAATG
This sequence comes from Neopsephotus bourkii, assembly GCF_033783945.1. Taxonomy (NCBI): domain Eukaryota; kingdom Metazoa; phylum Chordata; class Aves; order Psittaciformes; family Psittacidae; genus Neopsephotus; species Neopsephotus bourkii. Next base: position 1,181,670 of record NW_026901388.1, read on the forward strand.
CTATAGATTTATCTTTAGAGTTGGGGGAACAATCACACCACAAAATGAAAAAAAGGCCTTTATTATACAGAAAGAATTATTTTTAATTCAGTTTCTTTTGAAATATCATTTTCATGGCTCTTGATGTACACAAAGTATTGCTAATATTTTCTGTAGATGACCATGACTTAATTATGATATAATTAACATGTGATAAGTGATGTTCTGTGCAAAGCTCCCAGACCTCATACCTTCATGGAAAGCATATATGTTACTTATGAGGGCTTTTTCCAATATTAACATTTTTTTAGACTAATTGTTCAGAATGTCTGGCAGGGTAAGGCTTTAACTAGTGATCTGATATGAAGTATAGAAGAAGATTCTTCAAGTTGGGGGTATGTGTGTTAGCTTATTGTGGGCTTCTTAATTTGTCTTTGGTATCAGAAACTGTGATCTCATTCTCAATGTTCTCTGGATATTTTATTGAGAAATTGTTGGAAAATGGAAGAATGCCACAAGTAATGGAAAGTAGTGTTAACTTTGAAATATATCAATATAGGGAGCACCTAAAAGTTGTGTAGAAAGACTCTAAACACGTTGATAAATGAACCATGTTAAACAGTAATTGATAAGATTGAATAGTCCAAAGTGCAAGATTATGAAATTTGGATAACAGTAAGCTTTGCTTCTGTAAACTGAAAGCAAGCAACACATAGGAAAAAAAGTGAGTCAGTTAGATAACTATTGAATTATAAACCACCAGTAAAACAGGACTGTGGAAAAATAAGCATGCTCATGCATACAAACATTAAAATTATTAACAAACCTAGAAGGATGTTGGAAAAACATTTGTAGAAAATTATATATGATGCCACACTAGGGACGAAGGTAGGTTTAGTAAACTCCTGTAATATTTTCCAAATCAACTTTTTATTAAGCAAGTAGGCCTGGTAAGATTTATTTAAAAATACTGAGTCAAATTTCTATAATTAAAATTTAGGAAATCCGAAGCTTAACCTCAGGAGAAAAAATGAACTTCTCATATGGACCTGTCATATGAAGCACTTCTTCTATAAAGGAAACTAGTTTGGCAAAATGTAATCTGTGTAATCTGTTGCTCTCTGTAGTTAATCAGGGGATTGGGGGACAGGGAGTACACAAACACCATAGGCACATTTAACTGAAGTTGGAAGTTGATTTGTAAACTTGTAAGCAATAGGCTGAGAATTAGCAGGCTTCCAAGGAATGAGATTGTGGAAGATTAAGAATAATAGTATAAATAAGAAATTTAATAACAGAAGTTGGTCCTTGAAAAGAAAGTATGGTACAGTATGATGGTCCACAGAATCAAATTAAATGGAGGTGGTAAATCAAGACATCCTTGTATTTTTCACATGCTAAAACTAAGTCCCTTAAACTTTGTTGCAAATTATATTTGTTAAATAATCAGATGGCAAATTAAGCATCATATTCAGTTTTAATAGTATCTATACTGTAAGAAGGAACTGAGTTTTTTCTACAATGAGAAAACTAAGCTCAGAAGACATTTTCTCTTGAATGAACAGAAATGTTTTTCAGCAGTGATAATGTTTAAGTTTTTTCCCAATCTAGCTGTAAAACAGGAATTTCCATTTTGGAGCTGAAATAATGTCTTGGCCAGAAGGATGACAGGGAATGTGAGCTTCCATGTCTTCCTGTTGCTTTTTTGCAGCACTGGTAATACCTTGAAGTTCATGCTGAGCAGCTGAGTATCTGCTAGTATTGATGAATTAATTAATTAATATTTCATTTCTAAATACAGAGATTTTGAAATTTATTAGGCTGGTATAACAGCAATTTCCCTGTAAATATGCTCTTGCAACATTTCCAGGCAACTAGGTCTTTACCATTTTGTTGAGATTCTTTCAGGCATATGTATATATCTGCTAGAGATAGAATGACAGTGCTTGTTAATCATGTTTGGTGTTTTTTTTATCAATTAATCAGTTAAAGAGAATTAAATAAACCTTACATGTTTGTGGAACAGCATTCTGAAAAAAAATTTGGAACAATTCTGATTTTGGTTACTAAGCTGCAAAGCATGAAATGATGATTCATAGCACAATATAATACCAAACAAAACTTAAGGATTTGCAAATGATTTTACTTTACATTTCTTAAAAATCAAAAATCTTCTGCATATAGTCAATTCTGCATATAGTCAATTTTCCAGGATACAGAGGAGGACCCTAAAAAGGCTAGGAGGATTGGCTAGGCTAATAAATGGTTAGAAGGGTGATACCATAGTCAGGGATTTGGGTGTCATTAACACAGGACCCAAGTTAGTAGGCCAGGTCTACTGGGGGCTGATGGAGCTGGTCTTAGGAAGAGTGGTGGTAGGAGGCTTGCCAGACTAATCAAAGATGCTTTAAACTAGAGGTGTTGGGGGAGGGGGGCATCATTCCATCCCAACACACCCAGTCAGTTGCCAACACCTATAATAAATGCTTGGAGCAATGTAGATATATTCCGGCTGCTCCAGCCAATGAGCTGGCTTCATTTGAAGCTTGGCTCAGATGCCTCTATACAAATGCCTGTGTCATGGGGAACAAACAAGAGGAATTAAAGATGTGTGCACCTCTATGGGGGTATGACAGAATAAGCATCACAGAAACATAGTGGGATGGCTCCTATGACTGGAGTGTTGGAATGGAAGGCTACGGGCTGTTTAGAAAAGACAGGCCCAGCCCGCAGGGAGGGGGAGTTGCTATTTATGTTAGGGATAGGCTGGAGAGTATGGAACTCTGTCTGGGGACTGGTGAGCAGTCAACAGAGAGTTTGTGGGTCAGGGTTAAAGGCAGAACAGCTATGGGGAACATTACTGTGGATATCTGTTACAGGCTGACTGATCAAGAGGAGCCTGTGGATGAAGCACTCTACAGATAGGAACAGCCTCACACTCTCAGACCCTTGTTCTCATGGGTGACTTTAACCACCCTGACATCTGTTGGAATGACAGTACGTCCCGGCACAAGCAATCCAGGGGGTTCCTTGATTGTGTGGAAAACAACTTCCTTCTGCAAGTAATAGAGGAGCCGACATGGAGAGGTGCTGTGCTTGACCTTGTGCTCACCAACAGGGAAGGGCTCATTGGAAATGTGATGCTCCAGGGCAGCCTTGGATGCAGTGATCATGACATGGTCAATTCGAGATCCTCAGGACAGTGAGAAGAGCGTGAAACAAGCTCACTGCCCTGGACTTCAAGAGAGCAGACTTTGGCCTTTTCAGGAATCTGCTCAGCAAGGTTCTATGTGATGATATAGCCCTAGAGGGCAGGAAGACCCAAGACTGTTGGTTGACATTTAAGGGTGACCTACTACAAACTCAGGAGTGTTGCATCCCAACTAGAAGGAAGTGCAGCATGAGGGCCAGGAGACCTTCTTGGATGGATAAGGAGATGCTGAGGAAACTTTGAAGGAAGAAAGAGGCAAGGAAGCAAAGACATGTAGCCTGGGAAGAATACAGGGATGTTGTCCAGGAAGCTAGGGACCAGGTTAGGAAGGCTAAGTCCTGGTTAGAATTAAACTTGGCTAGGGATGTTAAGGATAACAGGAAGGGATTCTATAGGTACAATGCGATTAAAAGACAGATTAGGGACAACGTACGCCCCCTCCAGAAGATATCGGGAGAACTGGCTACACAGGATTTGGACAAGGCTGAGGTTCTGAATGACTTCTTTACCTCAGTTTTCACTGGCAAAACTGCCCACACCACCCAAGTCTTGGAAGGCAGAAGCAGGGACTGGGAGAATGAAGACCCTAGGCCCACTGTAGGAGAGGATGTGGTTCGAAACCATCTTAAGAATCTGAACATACACAAGTCCCTGGGACCCAATGAAATCCATCTGCAGGTCTTGAAGGAACTGGCAAATGAACTTGCTAAGCCACTGCCCATCATGTTTGAAATATCATGGCAGGTAGGTGAAGTTCCCTACTGTCCTGGGTTTAGCAGTAGCAGTCATTTTTCTCCTTCTTGGTAGCTGGTGCAGTGCTGTGGTTTAACTTTTGGCCTGGGAGCACAGCTGATAACAGTGATGTTTTGGTTTGGCCAAGGACTTTGTGAGCCTCATGATCTGCCAGGGAGGAGGGGAAGCCAGGAGGAAGCAGAGACAGGACATCTGACCCAAACTGACCAAAGAGGTATTCCATACCACAGCACGTCATGCCCTGGATGTAACTGGGAGTTACCTGGAAGGGCTGGGGGGACTGGAGAGTTGGAGGAGGTATTGGTCGGGCTGGGGGGGCGAGTTATCGGTCGCCTGGTAATGAGGTGTTGTATTCTCTTCCCTTGTTATTTCCTTTACCGTTACTATTATTGGTGGTAGCAGTAGTGATTTGTGTTATACCTTAGTTACTAAACTGTTCTTATCTCAACCTGTGGGAGTTGCATTCTTTGTGATTCTCCTCTCCGTCCCTCCAGGAGTAGGGGGAGGGCAAGAAGGGGGGGAGTGGGTGAACAAGCTGTCTGGCTGGGGTTAAACCAAGACACCAATGAATGGAAAAAGGGAAATATAACCCCCATTTTCAAGAAGGGGAAAATGGATGCCCTGGGGAACTACAGACCAGTCAGTCTCACCTCTGTGCCTGGAAAAATCTTGGAGCAGATTCTCCTGGAAGGCATGCTAAGGCACATGAAAAACAACAAGGTGCTTGGTGACAGCCAGCATGGCTTCATTAAGGGGAAATCCTGCCTGACCAATTTGGTGGCCTTCTATGATGGGGCTACAGAACTGAGGGACAGGGGTAGAGCAGTTGATGTCATCTATCTGGACTTGTGCAAAGCATTCAACACTGTCCCACATGACATCCTTGTCTCTAAATTAGAGAGACATCAATTTGATAGGTGAACCACTCAGTGGATAAAGAACTGGCTGGATGACCGCATGCAAAGGGTTGTGGTCAATGGCTCAATGTCCAGCTGGAGACCAGTAACGAGTGGTGTCCCTCAGGGATCAGTGTTGGGACCAGTCTTGTTCAACATCTTTGTTGCTGACATGGACAGTGGGATTGAGTGCGCCCTCAGCACTTGATGACACTAAGCTGTGTGGTTCGACTGATACGCTGGAGGGAAGGAATGCCATCCAGAGGGATCTTGACATGCTTGTAAGGTAGGCTGATACCAACCTTATGAATTTTGGCCATGCCAAGAGCAAGGTCCTACACCTGGGTCGGAGCAATCCCAAGCACTGTTACAGGTTGGGCAGAGAAGAGATTTAGATAAGCCCTGTGGTGAAGGCCTTGAGAGTGTTGGTTGATGAGAAAATGACCATGAGCCGGTTTCAGTGTGCGCTTGCAGCCCAGAAAGCCAACCGTATCAAAAAAAGCTGCATCAAAAAAAGGCTGCATCAAAAAAAGCATGACCAGTGGGTCCAAGGACCTGATCCTGCCCCTTTATTCTGCTCTCGTGAGACCTCACTTGGAGTATTGTTCTGGTTCTGGTGTTCTCAACATAAAAAGGACATCGAACTGTTGGAACAAGGCCAGAGGAGGCACACAAGGACAATCAGGGGACTGGAGCAACTCCTACATGAAGATAGGCTGAGAAAGTTGTGGCTGTTCAGCCTGGAGAAGAGAAGGCTGCCTGGAGCCCTCATAGCAGCCTTCCATTTTCTGAAGGGGGGGTGTAAGGACAGTAGGGAGAGACTCTTCGCTAGGGACTGTAGTGATAGGACAAGGAGTAATGGGTTTAGATTGAAACAGGGGAAGTTTAGATTGGTTATAAGCAAGAAATTCTTTCCTGGAGGTTGATGAGGCACTGTACTGGTTTGCCCAGGGAAGTTGTGAATGCTCTGTCCCTGGCACTGTTCAAGGCCAGGTTGGACAGAGCCTTGGGTGACATGTTTTATTGTGAGGTGTTATATGTATTTTATTTAGTCAAAATCTTTGTTTTCTTGAAGGGAATCAGATTACAACACTTATCTGTAGAAATAAAGAGGAAGAGTTAGGAGAATATATATTTATATTTATAGGAGTATGTATATACAATGAATATGTAGGAGCAGTGGGCTGACCTTGGTTGGCTGCCAAACAGCCACGCAGCCACTTTTTCACTCCCTCAACTCAATGGGTCAGGAGAAGAAAATAAGTTAAAAAAAAAAATCATGAGTCAAGATAAATGTGGGGAGATCACTTGCCAATTACCATCATGGACAAAACACACCCCATTTAGGGAAAATTAATTTATTTTTTTGCAAGTTAAAATATATTCAATTTCTGAAAAAAAAAACCAAAAATTAAAACACCACCCTCCCCTTCCACACAGGCTTGATGTCAGCCTTTCTTTCCTGACTCCTCTGCCTCCAGCCTGAGTGGTGCAGGGGAACGGAGGACTGTGGTCAGTCCATAACAGTTCTTCTCTGCTGCTGCTTCCCCTTCACACTTTTACCCTGCTCCTACACGGGTCCTTCTCATGGTCTGCAGACTCCAGGATAAGCATGCTTTAACATGGACTCTCTATAGTTTGCAGTTTCCTTCAGGAAATATCTACCTGATCCAGCATGGGGTACCCTGTGGGCTGCAATGTGGATATTGGCTCCAGCATGGTCTCCACAGGCTGTGGAAGAATCCTTTCTCTGGCACCTGGAGCACCTCCTCCCCTCCTCTCATTTTGGTGTCTGCAGTGTAGTTTCCCACTTTTTTTTTTTCCTCACTCATCTTTCTTACAGGTACTGTGCAGTGTTTATCTCTTTCTTAAATATGCTTGGCTGAAAGGCTCAACTGCCCTGTGGTGGGTCTGCTGGAAACAGCTGGAAACAACTGTATCTGGCACAAGGCAGCTACTACTGCAGCCCCCTCATTGCTAAGACATTACCACCTATACCAAATGTGCTAGGGAAAAGGTGTGGACAGGTAGAGCAAAAATACTAATGCCAAGATGTGTCCTCAGCCTACTCCTTTGCCACAGATATTTTCTAGCTCTCTTGAGCACAGTCCTTTTCTCTCCCTCATGTAGAGACATGTTTATGAATCTATTTAATTTTTAACCAGATTGTCATTTCTTTTGCTGATAACAAGAAACTGAAGATCAGCTAGAAGCCTTATGTTTTAAACACCACATTTCTTGGCAGAGAAGCCGGGATACTTTAAAACTGAAGATATTCCAAGATTTAAGAACTAATGCTGCTGAAATTATAGTTAGAGAAGTGTCAGTAAATTAGTCTAATTAGTTCTGAGAAACTTATCTGGCCTATTTCAGACCCTGTTAGGATTAGAGAATTTGAAGAGGTTGTTTTTGTGGATTCTGTTCATCTCCTTTCAAATCTTTTTGTAAGAGTCACCATGAATTTTTCTTCTAAGTGTAAGTGAGCAAGAGAACTGTATCTCATATTAATTAAAAAAAATAAAAAAAAAAAATCAAAGGAGAACTTGGCAGATAGGAAAAATCTAGGATTCACTTTTATGTTTCTCTACCTTGTAAGCATATGTCAGTTTTGGAAACTAATTTATTTTCCCTAAGACCCTATGACTGCTAAAATGAAGTGCTTCTTTCCTTTTGATTTTCCTTTTTTTCCTTTTTTTGCTTTTTTTCCTTTTTTTCTTTTTTTCCTTTTCCTTTTTTCTTACTTTTTTTTCCCCTTTCCTTTCCTCTGCTCTCCACTCTTACCCATAAAGCCAAACATATGTTTTAAGCATAGAGTCCATTTAATTATCACTCTTCAGACTTTCTCAGACAGTGCTGAACTCCCTAGAATATACTAAATAACAAACAGCACATCTTTCATCTTCAGGCATACTTTTCCTGTCAGGCAAAGGGGAAAAGGGAGAGAAAGAAGAGTAAAGAAAGGTATTTTTTAAGAAAATAAGTGGTGTCTGGAAGTTAGAGAGGTCAATTGTGTTAACTGTCTCCAGTGTTAAGTATATCTATACTTAAAAAAAATGTGTGAGCTGAGCATGACGCGAATGGTACAAATAAGGGGTGGATACTGTCCTGGGTTTAGCAGTAGCCGTCATTTTTCTCCTTCTTAGTAGCTGGTGCAGTGCTGTGGTTTTGCCTTTCAGCCTGGGAACAGCGCTGATAACACCGATGTTTTTAGCTGTTGCTCAGTCATGTTTATTCTGACCAAGGACTTTCTGAGTCTCATTCTCTGCCAGGGAGGAGGGGAAGCCGGCAGGAAGCAGAGACAGGACACCTGACCCAAACTGACCAGAGAGGTATTCCATACCACAGCATGTCATGCCCTGGATGTAACTGGGAGTTACCCAGAAGGGCTGTGGGGACTGGAGGGTTGGAGGAGGTATTGGTCTGGGGGGCAGTTACCCAGAAAGGCTAGATCACTGCTTGGGTCAGGCTGTGTATCGGTTGGCAGGTAGTGAGTGGTTGTATTCTCTTCCCTTGTTATTTCCCTTACCATTATTATTATTGGTGGTAGCAGTAGTGGTTTGTGTTATACCTTAGTTGCTGGACTGTTCTTAGCTCAACCCTTGGGAATTCTTTTGATTCTCCTCCCCATCCTTCTGGGAGCTGGGGAGGAGAGAAAGAATGAGGGGGGTGAGCGAGTGGCTGAGTGTTCTGAGTTACCAGCTGGGCTTAAACCATGACAGTAGTTTAGGAGAATGATACATTCAATTACTTAAAGGGTAGTATCTACTTATATCACAATGTACATTCAAACTTACTTGTTACTGCTAATTATATGGTAGGGTTTGGAATGGTCCAGATGACTTCTTGAAGGTCCAGCCACTCTTATTTCTATGGTAATAAAAAAAAAAATAATAATTATTTGCCAGGTTTACAGGCTTTTTTTTTTTTTCATGCTTTTAAATACATTAATTACAAGGTACCCTTTTCTGATTAAGAAAATATCCAGTCTCAGTGCTGGCTATAAGCTAGCATGATTTCTGTTAGGTCTTGTTAAATATCAGCTCCATGAATTTTTGTGTTTAGTAACATGTAATTAAATAAAATCCTTCCTAGTGATGCTAGTTTCTTGCTCATAAAACTGTCATTTTATTTTCCAACTTTGGCTGCACACTAGGCAACATGCAAGTATGCCACCAATTAAATAGAAAAAAAACCAAAACAAAACAAATACCAGACCGATTTCCTAAGTTTACAGTCTCTAAGTTCTGGTAGATTCTTGTAGGTTATAGGATATACACATTTTCTGTACATTTGCTGTGGAACTGATTCTAGCATTACTTTGAAAGCTGTATCTAAGTCTCTATTTATACAAGACAAAATGCAAATTAGCCCCTTTCTAAAAATACTTAAAATTTAAATGTTGGTATTTTACAGTATACCAAACTGTTCTGTACTTACTCAAATGTAAACTGGAATTAATTTTTTTTTAATAATCCTATTATTTTATATTATAGAATAAAAGCTGGAATGCCTTTCTTATTTTATTGCGTATTTTAAGATTTCTGTGCACTTTTACACTGAAAGTTAACTGACATCTTAAAGAATTTTGGAAAAAAATGTTATGACATTTAGTTGAAATCTGGCTCTACCTTCCTTATAATGACAGTTATATATTTTACCTGAGAAACACAGAAAATATTATAGGCAGGTAAGCTGCAAATTCCTATTGTCAAAAAACTGTATACACCAACAAGTTTTTCAGATGGTCATGAGACCTGTACAGTTTCTGTAAGTATTATACACCCATACTACTTTTCCTAACCAGTCCTTGTTTTATCCTTGCATGGTGTATGTTACTATGATTAAAGTACAGACCCTGACAGAGAACCTGGTACAGCCCATGGGAAAAAAATGAAAGAAATCCAAAATGACTTTTGTATGTTTTGGACCAGGCATTACAACATCTTTCCCTTCATACTTCATTAAGCATTTTCCTTTCTTTGGTCTCTTCTGCCTGCTTCTGCTACTGCCAGTACAAAATGTCGCACTTCCAAATATGTGCAGCCATTTTAAATCTTTCTGTCACATGCTTTCAATCTAGCACATTTTCTTTGGGTAACTATGCTTTTCTTCCACTAATGATGGACTGTGTTCATATCTGTTTTAACTGTTTTGGGTTCCAAGGCTTTCTTTAAATCTAACGTGTCTGAGCTGTAGGCAGAGCCAGGAAATGCATTATATACAAACACAGTCTGAACTTAAATACCAAGTCCTTCACAAAATCTTCTCTTTGGTTCTCAGGACTATATTTATCTGCGTTTAATGTAATTATACATAATGATATTGTGTAAAAATTGCATTGTTAAAGAGTATGAATAAAATCTAAGTAAATTTTCAGCATAAACTGAGTTACCCTTACTTCTGCAAAATCCCTAATCTTTATCTAGGTTAAAAAAAAAATCTAATATGCAATTAAAATTTAAAATAAAATTAACAGAATTTCTAATACAAGATTTTTCTGGTTTAGAGGATAAAAAAAATTATTCCTTGGGAAATAAAAAAAATAGTAAAATTCAAAGAGCAAGGGAGTTAATTTTTTTTTTTTCTACTATTCTCAGTTACAGTAATTCTCATCCAATTTATTTGGAGCTATTTTTAATTCATAACAGTATCAAAAAAAAAAAAAGAGCTATTTCTGTGTAATTTCCTAAAGCTGCCCAGATTTCATAAATATGGAGCTACATAATGTCCATATTTTCAGAAACAGACTTGATCTAAAGATGCACTGTCCTTCACAAAGCACAGTGCAAGAACAAGAACATTATCTAGGAGAGTATTATTGGCTTCTGCCTAACTATAAGTACAGTGTACTATTTTGCTAGTTTAGGGTAACTGTGGACTTGCTTAGATTAAAAAAAAAAAGAAAGAAAAAAGTGTGCAATTAAGTAGGTAGAGAAGGTATAGCACAGAAGCTACTTCGAACTCTATGCAAATTATTTTATCATGAACAAAGAATGCATTTGTAAAACTGACTTTAAAGTGATTTATTCAATAAGTGCTTGATATTTCCACACTGGAAATAAGCCTCCATCAGCAATAATGCATCAGTTTAGCTGTACAAGCAATTTCTTTGAGGATATGTGAAATTAGGAGTTTAAATTATATAAAAAGTTCTTATAAATTGAGGTCATGTACCCTATAAATAATGGGGAGTGAGCTTAAATTTCTTCCTTCAGCTGATTATCTTAGGTTTCTTCAGCTTCCTTCAGCTTTCCTTGCCACCCATCTATTCCATAGCATTGTCTATCTCTATTCTTCCAGATCTTTATATGTATGCAATCTATCTTTATATATATATACATGTCCGCAAACACGTATATTTGTGTCCATGTCTCTGAGTCCATGTGTTTGTAATTCCTACCGAGTTCTGGAGATTTTTACCTGCAACCATATGTGCTAAAACAAACATATATTTAAGCTGACATATTTACCACAGTGTCAGACAGAGAATTCCAGGGACACCTTTTTCTGGAAGAGGTCACCTTCTATCTCAGTCTGATGACTGTTACTTCAACTTCTTCAGTATGTCAGATTTTTTGTTTTAAAGCTACAAGGATATTTTTCTAAGCCAGTCACTTCTTTCTTGCCTACTGTCTCTTAGGCTAGTTTAGTTTAGTTTTGTTTAGTTGTTTAGTTTAGTTTAGTTTAATTTAGTTTAGTTTAGTTTGGTTTACTTTACTTTAGTTTGGTTTAATTTAGTTTAATTTAGTTTTTTATTATTTTATTTTAATTTAATTTAATTAGTTACATTTATTTTATTTTTATTTTATAAAAATGATACTGTGATATCTCAAATCTTATTCCAGGTACAAAGCAGACTGCTGTAAAATAACATTTTTTTTTCAGTGCTAGCTAGCAGCAATGACATTTTTCTGTCCAAAAAGAAGTGTTTGAATGGTACACAGCAGCAACAGTAGTTGGAGCCTAAGTGGCAGCCAATGTAACCTCAGCCTAGTCACTTTAAATTAAGTTTGGATGATGAATCTGTAGAGCTGTGGACCTTATGAGGCTGAGACACAAAGAGCTTATGTGACCACTCATCTCTTTAAGATTATTTTTCCTTTTTCTATTGTACTTTTAAAATACAACCATGATATATATGGTCAACTTAAGCCTTCTGGATAGCAAGATGGAACTTAGCTGGGATATAGTAAACTACTTGGTTTGCCTGATGCTCAGTATCCTAGGAAACTAACATGAAATTAATGTCTTCTTAAATGAACAGCACTGTCTGGCACATCACCTTTATTTCTGCTAAATATGTTAAAAATACGTCAGGGGGATCTTGCAGTAATTTTGGTAGAACTGAAAATACAGTTGCATTCCTTTACTTGCAATAAAAACAAACAAACAAACAAGAAAACACACACCCAAAACCCCACCCAAACAAACAGCAAACACAAATTTTAATTTACTATGATAATTTACTATGTTAACAAAGAACAAGTATAAAATACTACTGGAGCATAATGTGCTCTATAGTATATAAAATAATACCGTGAACTTCTGCAATACATTCCAAGGATTGTTGATTGTGTTTTTGATAGAAATGTTTAGGGCTCTTTTTTCCCCTAATTTACAGATGAGGTACCGTAAATTAAATGTTTCATCTCACAAAAGGATTTTGTTGCAATAAGAATAAAACTTGGATCTCCAGATAACAGGTTCTACCAGAATGACCAGATTTTCTCTTCATGGACATCTTACTTTTAACTAGTGAGAATATTTCAGAAGTCTATGAGTTACATTGACACTGTATGTCAGTCTTTTATGTTATTTAGATGAACACTTTTAGAGGTGTTTTTATGTAATTTTTCTGTGATATGTACTTTTGCTTATAAAGGAAAAGTAAATGAAATAGACTAATTTATAACTAGTGTTGCATTACTGCCACTGTTCTTGCACACAGTTCTTCTCCCTGAAGGGGAAAAGGCCCCAAGAAAATATTTCCAGGATTTTATTATGGAAGTAAGATTGATTAAAAAAAACCTCCTCTATGCTACAAAAAAAAAGCTAAGAATATGCAAATAGAAGCGTAATGTGCATATTATAAATATTTCTCTACCATTTTTTCAATGACTAGTTTTCATTAAGGTTTAATAGCACAGATTTAACACAATCACTCTCATGTTTACTCTGTCTGGTAAACATTAAGAGTTGGGGGGGGTGTCTCATTTTTTCTTTACATCAACTTACTTCGAAAGCATTCTTATAACACTCCACATATCCCCTTATTCTCCAGACCCTAATACAAATCAGCAAGACTATTATGAATAAATAGTCCCACATATTTTAAGAGACTAAAAATTGCATTTAAAAGTTGTTAAATTGTTTAATATTAATTCAATGCTAATAAAAAAGCAATTTCTCAGTCAGTGTAGTGCAAAACCAGTTTTCATAGCCCCTGTAATAACAACCACAGAAAAGGATTACTTCAGGCTTTGGGCATGTTCCTTTTTTCAGTTGTCCATAGTCTCAAACCTTAAGCATGTCATTCAGAAAATCTAGGTTATCAGCTTTGTAAGACAGCAAATAGGATCTTCACAAACTGGTTTTGAAGGAAGCAAAAAGTCTGTATTCTTGCTTCCTCTCCCTCTTGCCCCTTTATATCCAGTGTTGTCTTATTCAAACACATTCTCTGTTTCTAGGGTGTTGGGTTTTTTCCCTCTACACATGAAAAATGTTAAGAAGAAATCACCACTTTCGGGTTCTTAAGCTAAGTGTAGATGTCTTTCAGATGTTTGATTTTCATTTGCAGAAAAAAAGAAATTCCATTTATTATGTAGTTCACATTGATATACATATTTCTTTTGAAGAAGCTTTGAACTTCAATAAGAAGACCATTTATGTCATGGGAATATTTACAAGATGGTAAAGATATAATGTGACTAAGGATATGAGATGGCTGAAGAAACTTAAGTAACTATGGGTATAGCTGACTAACACAGTCTTGGGTGACACCATGATATAAAGAGACCAAGGCTAAAAAAAAAAAAAAAAAAAAAAAAATTCGCTTAAAGACATCAAATTTCTTAAAATTCAGAATAGAAAGTAAATGGGACTTGGTGATGCTTGTTATGTACAAAATTAATTTTCTGGGCAAAACTAGACCAAAGAGGAAATCAAAACTTCATACTGCTGATGTTCAAGCCCTTTCTGTTTCATGAGAGATTAGAAACTTCTTATTCCAAACAGAGATTATGATCATGTGGATGATTAGTTACTTGGCTACAGTTTAGGATATTGCATCTGAGGGTGTTATGTTTCATTTTGGGAGAAAGGAGAGAGAAAGAGATTTTGCTTTTGTTTTTATGGAATTAAAACTAGAAGATATTTGGGGTTTGACTGATGATTTTTTCTTTGGTTTGTTTTTAGGGAATAAGCTTTGTGATTATTCACAAGGACTATTTCCTTTGGTAATTTCTCTTATGAACTTTTCTCACAGGCAGCCTTATGAGAATGTTTTATCTCTGCATCTCAGTTAGTTTAATTTCTCACTAATTATGCCTGCCACATCCAATTTTATCATAAGTACTTTTGGATAGGAGAAGCCTTACGTATTATTCTCGGTACAAGTGTCTCCTGTTCTGGAGTTTTCAAAACACAGAAATACTGTGTAAGTAAACCAGTGTTATGGACTTGCAATAGAGGTTTCAATGACATTGCACTGTGCTTAACCTTGCTGATGTAGCATACCTTCTCTATATACTGAAGAAAGAACTGAAGGTACTGTGTTTACTCTTGTAAAATTCTTCAGTTTTCTAACTCAACAAGCCATATATGCCATATGTAGCATGGCACCAATAGTCAGAAGCAATAAATGCTGATCAGGTCAGTGCTATTCTAGTGCATGAGCCGCACAGTGAATTAAATGAGTACTCTAATAATCTTTTAAAAATATGTAAATTATTTCCATGTTCTCGTTGCATTTTTTTTTCATGAGTATCCAAACAAAATTACAGGCAGTTATATCAAAAACATGGATATCAAGAAAATTGGTTTCCATGGGAACCTTATCCACATGAAAGGTTTCAAATGCTTTTCTGCTTTCCAGGTGACATTTGAGTAATTGTAACGGAATTAATATTGCAAGTGGAGATGAAATATATGACATAAAATGATTTGTTTGTGTGCGTATGTGGACAGAACCTAAGCAAACAGCATATTAACAACTTTTTCAACTCTATGGCTATGACAGTTTGCTTGTTTATTGTAAACTATCCCCAAATATCTCACTTTGGGAAAAATTTGAATACCATTTGTTCTGCATCTAAGTTTTAAGCACACATAAACTTCTAGGAGAAAGAAAATTACTTTCAGCATAATGCATGGTAAGTTCATTATACATTAAGGGACTGCTTCATTATGAAGCATTCACATCTGAAACCAATTTTCTTCCTGCAGGAGGAGGCTACATTAAGAGTGCTGCAGACTAATTGAGGTAGCAACATGGCAACAAAGCTGAAGTCTGTACAGAAACGTGGTAAGGGGTGAACCCTGCTGCCTTGCTTATCACATTAATTACAAAGCAGGTGTTAATGGACTGTGTTAACGGGCTGCATAAAAGGTCAAGAGGGCTTAGCGATCATTTTTTCCCCTCAAATTATTAAATATTTATTTAACAATTCTTATGATTTGAATATGTCTGAGGAGAACTGTTTATCTCTGTAAAGCACAGCCACTTTTTCCTTTTTCCCCCTCCCATTCTTCTTCATTTTATTGTATTACAGAAGAGGTGGTTCTGAATGAAAGTATGTACTAACTTGTCAAAATGAAACTGGTTAACAAAAAATGGGAGTTAACATCCAAGGGCTGCAGTGCTTTTATGTTAAAATCCGACCAACCATGTGTTTTTCTGCCAGATTGTATATCTCAGTGTATGCCTCTATAACAAGGGAGAAAATTAATCCTGAAATTATGAATTTATTTTTTTTTCCTGGGGTGAGTACTTAATGAGCCTGTCATTTCGCTTTCATTTTAGGAAAATCTATGATTTTCAGATCCAAATATTGAGGTTAGTGTCATGTCTGAGGAGAAAGAGCTGCATCCTCTTTCCTCTTCTTGAATATTTGGAAGGCATGACTGTTTCTGGCTTAAAGTCAATGGCTTCTCCAAAAGTGAAAACTATTTGAATAATTTACTTAAAGAGACAACTTGCATGTTTGCTGGAAAATTAAGTTAGCCATCATCTTTTATCTTTTTTGTATAATGTGTCAAATTGTTATGCAATACAGTAAAATATAGGGTAAAAACCAAAGAAGGTACAGAAGGCAATGGTAGTAAATATAAGCACAAGTTGGGGAAGTTCAACAGAGTCAAAGAAAAACAAGTAACTCGCAAAAAAAAGTAAGGCTTTATTGTAATATGCAATTACTGAAAACACAAGATTAATATTAATCAAAGAGCATAAATGGTCTAAATATAATAACTTCAAAATAATAATTTCACAGCTAATTCCTAAACATTTCAGAAAAAAAAACACAACAACAAAACCCCCACCTTTTTGCCTATGCATACTGCACAAACTTTTCCGTAAATACTGACAATGAGGTCAGTAATGGTAACTGTTTGATTAGATCTTTCCAACTTAATTCATGATATAATGAGCAAATACATGTCTTCTGTTTGGGTCTCTTCACAGAGATCACAAAAGCAGAGCTATAGTATTATTAAAATTTTAACAGTTACTGCCTAGCATTCTTCAAGTGCTATCATTTCATGAAATCTTTATTGACAGCTCCTTATAGATCTTTAAAGAAAAACTTTTCTGCTGAGTTACAAATAATTTTGGTCTCTCCTCTTCAAAGACATAATTTCAAGATTGTTATTTCTGTTCTCCTGACCCAGAAGATTGCACTACCAAGCAAAGTTTTGTCTTTCTTCAGATATTGTGTGCTTGGTGTGTCCTTCAACAGAAATATGCACATACGCTCAGATGTGAGACACCCTTTCTACTGCACAGGAAGCTGTGGTTTGATTTACGCTAAAGGCTGTTCCAGGTGAAGGTAGCATTTTTGCCACTCTTTTACATTAGAATATTATGTGTGAATGCAGATTCCTGTGCAAATTCCTGCAGATGAAAAAAGAAAGAAAGGAGAAGAAAGAGAGGAAAGAATAGAGAGGAGAGAGGAAAGAAAGAGAGGAAAGAAAAGAGAGGAGGAAAGAAAGAGAGGAAGGAGAGGAAGAGAGGAGAGAGGAATGAGAGGAGAGAAAGGAGAGAGGAAAGGAAGAAAAGACAGGAAAGAAGTGAGAGAGGCAAGAGAGGCAGAAAAGAGAAGGAAAGAGGGGAAGGAAAGAGAGAGAAAGAGAAAGAGAGAGAGAGCGAAAGAGACAGACAGTGAGACAGAGAGACACAGAGAGACAAAGAAAAATTAGTAATATTAAATAGTTGCTACTACCTTTCCTATATAGCAGCTACATATTGGAAGGATAAACACTTTAGAAGAAACTCCCACAGAATATCCCAACCTACAAGGCACTGAAATTGCCGTCAAGGTGAGTAACGCAGCTGACTGAGGTAGCTTACAGGACTGTCATGGGAGAGGAAACTAAACATAGCTTTTGAAGAGAAGATACTGAAATGTCAGGTGTCTTAGCGCCAAGTTCTGGATACACAAGGGGCAACTGACAGCTAAAGTTGATTCACAGAGAGACCAAAGTATATCTTTGGTGTAGCTTTTCACAATGCACAGAAGAAATAAGCTGAACAAACATAGTGCTTGTTCTTGTCCTTGTCCACATCAAATGGGATTCCTGATCTTACTGTTTTGTTTACGTTTGATGATTGGCTATTGCATGTACATCATATATAGGAAACATTTTTCTTATGAGGGCATAAATTCTAATAAAATGCATCCTCCAGTCATAAGTGCTAGACAGCAACTTGATAGCTTATTATAAATGTAAAAGTAGAAAATACTTCTGATTCATTAATATGGAGATATATTTACATAGCACTAAACTGTGTATTTTTTCTCATTCTATAAATCTGCTATTAATGTTTTGTTATGTTTCTTTACAGATAACTTTTGGTAGCTTCATAAAGACTGCAAGCTGTACCTTTTCCAGCCCTTAAAGAATTTCATGTTCTGAGACATTACTATTGCACTGATAGCTGTTTTTTTTTTAAAAGTTGTGTATTCAGACTTCTTATCTGAACCACTGTGTTTCTGAGAATAGTTTGCAGGAAAAAAAGATAAAAGTGCTTATTAATATTCCAACTCGACTTCTATCAAAAGATGAAGCACACTTCAAATTTAAGTGTGAGTGTTGGGACAATAAGTAATTAAACTGCCTGAGGAAAATTTTCTAGATTCTTCATGGCTTTTTCAGATAAACCTTGAAAGTGCTTCTTTTTCTTAGAAAGAGGAGTAAACTCAAATTTGGAATCAGATTAATTTAATCTACTTCTACATTCCAGCCTCTTAAAAGAATGCATAACCAGTCAGGTAATATGTTCCTCTAGTTTTTTTTCAGTGTATCCAGACACCCATGGCTTACATTCTCAGTTATTTTAAGAGGCTTAATTTCCATTCATTTCAATAAGGTTCTGAGCAACGTCTAATCAGATTTCTGTCTCCAACTGTTTCGCAATGGGCCTTTAACTGTTAAATCTCGTAAAACTTCTGTTCTGTAAAAGTCAAGATGTTATACACAATCAACTTTTAATTTGGTTTCAAAAAAGGTGATACTAGAAAGCCAGCCAGACAGTCTTCTGTAAAATCTCAAATTGCCTTTGTTATGGTACATAAATTATCCCTAGGCTATAACTGCTGATTTATTTCAGTATTCCTATCATTGCTTATTACATTTTGGGGGTAGGGTGGATGGAAATCTGATTATTTTTTTTTTTTCTTCCAAAGGAAAAATCTGAAATGTTATAGACTATTTTTTATTGTTTTTCAAACAGAAATGCTTCTCTATATTTTTCTATAATTTCAGACATGCCATTAGAAACACTTGCCATTTGGGAACTGGGGAAAGGAGAGCCAGGGAGAGAGGAATACTTGCATTGAATGATATGCCTACTGGGACAAACACATTGCCCTAGGCTTCCTCTGAACTCCAGGGACTGAGGTAAGTTTTATAAGTTTATAATGGTTGAAGTTAGAAGGGACTGGAGATCATCTGGTCTAACCTCACTGCTGAGGCAGGGAGACCTAGATCTGCTTGCCTAGAAAACTTTCAGTATCTCCAAGCACAGAGACCTCACGATGCCTCTGGGCAATCTGTTCCAGTGGCCAGTTGCCCTCACAATGAAAAAGTATCTCCTTATGTTACCCACAATAGGAAATTTCCCCTTACACTAATTATACAGTAAGCTTTGGGTGGTTAGAAACTAAAGGTGAATGGCTAGAGTTCGGCTCTGTGTGAGCATCTTTTACATCTGTGAAAGAACTCAACTTTGATTTACTATAAACAACCAAATAAGTAAGGCTGCCATAGTCAATTCCAGACCAACACTAAGGAACTGTAAATCTGCATAAACAATGGCAAACTGATATGTAATGTTACTGGGCCAGTGTGGTCGTACTTAGAAATTAATACCTTCTGAAAAACCAATCGCAGATAATTTCATCATGCTGGACTGTGTGTAGCAGTACATTAATGTATCTTTACTATATGGAACATTTATCGTAAAGATTATGTTATCCAAGAATATGTTTTAAATGCCTGAGGTATCTGTTTATCAGTTTATCAGCTTCTCGCAATGGGTAATATCTTTGTGATCTTTGAGTTAAAGCTTGCAGTAATAAGTCATCAGAGTGACAATTTAATAGTGATATAAACTATGTCTTACTCATTAAAAGTAAAGAAATAAATAAATGCCCCACATGATTTTAAATTATTTGAAATTTTTTGATTAGAAATTATGCTTATAGCCATCGGGGGCTGATGTGTTTTATTGTCAAGTTTTGAATTATTTAGAATTAAATTCAATTAAAGTGCCATTAAACCATACCCTTGTGGATCTTGGACCTATCAGGTTTATCATATGTGTCGTTCGGATTTTCAGGAAAAAATCTGTACCATCATTCCAAAGTCAGCTGACATTTTTACATTTACTGCTGTGGACATGAATGTTTGATATGCATAGCATACACAGACATTTCCCTAATTGTATACTTGCACTTGTTTCTTTCTGCACAGATTTATAAAAAAGAAACCACTTTCAAAGCAACTGTTTCCCCCCA
The DNA here is from genome assembly GCF_033783945.1 of Neopsephotus bourkii. Classification (NCBI taxonomy): domain Eukaryota; kingdom Metazoa; phylum Chordata; class Aves; order Psittaciformes; family Psittacidae; genus Neopsephotus; species Neopsephotus bourkii. The sequence continues at coordinate 1,201,742 of NW_026901388.1, forward strand.
GTGTATTCACTCCTGCTTTACCTTCCCTGCCTTACTAACACTGCCTGGTACTAAGTGAATCTATCAGGGTCTCTTTGGTATCCATCAGTTCTAGTTTGATTGCACAGCAGCACTTGTTCCTTTTCACTGCTGAATTAGGTCAACTGCACAACAGCAGCAGAGTGATTGTGTGATTGACAATCTTACCTTTGGGATACCAGCAGACATGAAAATACATTGGTAGAGGTGGCTTCAATTAATTTGGTCGAGAAGCAGCACAAACTTTGTCGTCAAAAAGAACTGAGGAGCCATGAAATTTTGTGACATGAATCTTAAGAAATAACCAGAAAAATATGTTCACCCTCAGAATAACTCTTTGGAAATCAGTCTGACGTAAATTATCTGTGAGAAACATTGACAGGAAGGGTTTTCCTTCAAGCTCACTCCTATGGCATTTATCCCTACGGTTTCATCTATGATGGTTTTAAAGATCCTCCTCAAATGGTTAAAATGCCAGCTGGAGTTACAGAAAAGTTAATGCCATTTTGACATTTAGCAAGTTTGTTATTTACTTTGAGAGGTGAAAAAGCAGCAAGCTGCAGTAAAACAATCCCTAGTGTTTTACATAAACATTTACACTTATAATCCGAGTCATCTACTAGCTCAGTAGTTCTGATATCAAGGATGCGACAAGCTTAACGGTAGTTCCACAGTAATGAGTTGTAGCAAATATAACCACATTCTAGCTTTAATTTGTACACCAGACTGTAACCTAGTCAGGGCAGAAAAAAATATATGTTCAGGTAGTTTTTAATTTCATGAGGGATTTCCAAAATCCAGCCCTTTTCTTTTGCCATTAGTCTGCAACTATTAAAACAAATTTCAGCCTGTGTTGTAATATACTCATATAACTCTCTAGCATAAACAAACCGGTAGCTGTCCTGACACATTGTCTTCAGAATTCATCAGGTCTGATTTCACATGCTCCAATGTCTGCTGAACGTCAAGGTGAAAATAAGCAGTATTTTATGCAGCATTCTGATACATGTTGAGGTGTGTAGGTTTAAAAGGCAGGCTTGGTTTGAAATTTTATGTATATATATATATATAAATAACTTCTTATAAGGTACTGTCTATAACTGTGAAAACTACACAATGTTTCCATGAGGGGTATAGTATTAAATCTTGAAAAATAATTAATAAGGTAAGTTGAGGCTGTCCAAAATTGCCCTCATTAGTAGATGCAATGACAATGTATTTGAGTCCTGACAGTGACAGACTTCAACTCATTAGGTGTACAGAAAGCAAAACATTATGAAAACAAATGCCTTGGTCCACTATCTTCCAAAAAGGGTTCATGCATTTCAAAGCATAACTGTGAATAGAATAAAGAAAATCTAGATAATTACAATAATAGATTCTTGATTTCCAAATACCTTGAGAGTCTTTCAAAATATAACGATAATTTGAGATCAAGGAATTTGCATGTTAAGGGGGTCTTTACCCAAGTAAATGGTTTTGCTCACTGTTCTGGGTTTAGCAGTAGCAGTCAGTTTTTCTCCTTCTTGGTAGCTGGTGCAGCATTGTGTTTTGACTTTCAGCCTGGGAACAAAGCTGATAACACCGATGTTTTTAGTTGCTGCTCGGTAAAGTTTACTTTGACCAAGGACTTTCTGAGTCTCATGCTCTGCCAGGGAGGAGGGGAAGCTGGGAGGAAGCAGAGACAGGACACCTGACCCAGGCTAGACAAAGAGGTATTCCATACCACAGCACGTCATGCCCTGGGAAGTAACTGGGAGTTACCTGGAAGGACATGGGGCTTCTAGGTCAGGCTCATTTCGGCAGGTGGTATCGTATTCTCTTCCTTTGTTATTTCCCTCATCATTATTATTATTGGTGGTAGCAGTAGTGGTTTGTGTTATACCTTAGTTACTGGACTGTTCTTATCTCAACCCATGGGAGTTTCAATTCTCCTCTCCATCTCTCCGGGAACAGGGAAGGAGGGGGGGGGGGGGAGGGGGGGGAAGAAAGAGGGAGGAAAGGGGGGAAGTGAGTGAGCAAGCAGGCTGGCTGGGTTTAAACCATGACACTCACCTGTAAGGGGGAAGATTTCACCTCTTCAGTTGTGAGTTTGGTGGGTTTGTTACTGCCCCAGGAAAAACAAAACCTTTGAGACCAATTAGCCTGTCAGTCAGCTGCAGGAGCTCCACTGGGCAACACACTGGAGTGTGATTCAACCGCCCTATTCAGGGTACCTGGTGGCAGATTCATCCACTGAGTTAAAAAAAAGCTTTTAAATAAGTTTTTAAGCCAATTTTAAGTCAATTTAAGTCTCCAGAAACTCACAGAAAATAGATCTTAACTGAGACTTTTTTATAAATACATGACAGTTTAAGGTTCTAAGACTGATGATGACAATATAATATATTAACTGTGAGAGCAAGTATAAAAATAATATATAAAGCCACCTAAAAAAGAAGAGGGTATAGCTGTTACCCAATGGCTGTTCCTATGAGGGAATAAGACAGGTTCAGCCCATATACTAATGCCGTCAGTTGCAATGGAGTCTTTCCTAACTTTATCTCCCCCCCCCCCCCCTTCCTGACTGGTGATCAGTCAGTACAAGGTGAGGAATTTGGAGTCATTAGCCAGTGGTGGAACATGGCCATGACCATATTTGATGAAAGATCAGATTTAGCTGGGGGTCAATCAATGGAGCCCTGCTGGAGAACCATTTTGAGTTAGACATCCTCAGAGCAGCAGCAGCTAGCCTGTAGCTGGAGGCTCTCCCATTGGGCCAGGACACTGTCCAAACTAAATCCTAAAGGCTGAGAGCCCTCCCTTTATTAGGTGAGTGATTATGCGTTTTGGATCATTGACCATAAATCTTAAGAAATAATTCTTGAATCAGCAATGTAGTGACAAATCCATGTGACAGCCCAAATCTGTAGTTGATGCTAATGGAAGTCTAATTGAGTTAGAATCATGCAATCATAGAATAGTTAGGGTTGGAAACAACCTTAACATCATCTAGTTCAAACCCTTCTGCCATGGGCAGGGACACCTCACACTAAACCATGTCACCCAAGGCTCTGTCCAACCTGGGCTTGAACACTGCCAGGGATGAAGTATTCACAACTTCCTTGGGCAACCCATCCCAGTGCCAGTTTGAACAATAGATTTTATTTGGCCTCAATTTATGCAACAACAACTCTGTACATTTCAGCATATGTTTTAGGATTTCAGTTCTTTGCTGCCACAAAAAATCCAGGAAACCACAACAACAATTCATTTCAATGTGAAGTGTAGAGGATGAGCACTAAGGACAGCTTTGTTAGATTTTGCTTGCAATGACTTAGATACCTTGAGTACAGCTACTTTTATTCTTCTGCAAGAAGAATATTCTTTATATTCTTCTAAGGAATGTCCTGTACTTCATTTCTTGACAATTTAATTGAATGCATACATTTATAGTATTTTTTTAAATACTTTTTCTAATTCACTTTGACTTTTATTAAATAATTGGTGTTTATGTGTAGTAGATTACATTCTCCTGTACAAAATATTTCAGAAATTAATATAAATTAAATCAGCACTGCCTCTGAATTTTAAAAGATCCTGTATAAACTCTCTGAAGCGCTTCAAATTTGAAGAGGTTACAATGCATGAAGGAGCGAATTAAAAGTCTGGTACAAATTCTGCTAAAGAGGTTTCTTTTTTTTTTTTTGTTCTTGTTTTTAAACAGAAGTGTCTATATGTTGTATTGTATGGAAAGAAATATATAGATATATGAAATGCATATTTCAATAAAAAATAAGAATTCCTGCACATGATAAGTACCATTCAGTAACTTTGAGATTTCATCCTTTTCGAGCTTGTATGTGTGTTTATGTTTAAAGGAGGCGATTTATTTGGCTTTGTTATGAACTCACGGACTAAATGCAACGCTGTTATACTAGTTAGATCCATCCAATACACCACAAAATTTCTGATTTTTGAAAAACATATAAATTCTCCAATAAGCTTTCTGTTCTATTTTAAGATGGCAGATTTTAGAGTAAGAATGCTGCACTCAGTGTTAAACTACACTGTTTCATTCCAATTACAAGCTAACACAGAATTTGTATGTGAAGACTTTACTGCATGCCCAAATGATTGAGGTGGTTTACTCCCTGTAAAAACCAGCAACTCTCCTGCAGACAAACAGGCTTAAAGTCAAATATATGAAACATGAAGAGTAAATTATAGAACTGTAGAAAGGTTTAGGTTGGAAGGCAACTTTAAAGATCATCCATTCCCAATCCCCTGCTATGGCACAGATATCTTGATCGATACGGTCATTCTGGGAAACAAATGTAGCTGTGGGACTAAAAAACTTCTCAAACTTTTAAACAAATTTTTCAAATATGAAATTTTTACATGATCCAGAAATGTTGCTTGATGGCTACCTCTCATTAACAGTTTTTACATTAAGCCCACTGCTATACAGGGCACGCAGTCCAAGCACTCATAAAATCTCCCCACAGTATATACTGATATACTCAATATGGAGTATATGTCTGGAATGGTGAGGGTCAATACGCTTTAAAATCCAGCATGCAATTAGACTTTTATTGTTTACCTAAATTCCATTTCAAGATCTCTTTGGAGTCCTTTTAATTTATGCCATTTGCCTCTAGGTGTTTTTCAAAATGAGCTTGGAATAATCTTTACCTATGATACAGTTCCTAATACATTAAAAGTCTCTTTAAGTGAACCTCATGCTTAATTATTTTCAATTTATTAATTAACTGAACAATAATAAAATTAACTTTAAAAAAAAAACTTTGTACTTTTTTAGTTCTTTGCAGCACAGATTTTTTTGTCCTTTGCCATTGGGAGTCAAGACTGCTGAAGGCAGACTGAATGAAAATTATTTTGACACCTTTGCTGAAAAAATTTTAAGATGCTTTTTGTCAGCTGCAATTATACTGTTGGGTAAGGAATCCAAAACCGATAGTCTCATTCGTGCTTCAGTAAAATCTGCCATACAGATTGTGACAAGATATATTAGTGACAGGATATATTAGATGCTATAAATTCTTGCACAGTCAGTGATAGTATTTGTGTATATAAAAATACATTTTCTCAATACATGCCAAAAATCCCTCACATTTTAGTCTAGATCATCACAAATTAAACTAATAATTATCAGTTTAATTCTCATAAATATTTTTTTTTCATGTGATTACTGTGACAATGTGATTTCTGTAGAATGGAGTAAGCTTACTGACAAGAATACCAAACACAACTTTTTGTGCATTTCATATCTACGTAGGTAAAGCACACTGAGTGCAGAATAATTTATATTATCTTTATCCTACTCCAATTCCTTTTACCTAACCTTTCTCGGCAGTATGAGTTAGCATGTGCTGACCTTCCACACTTCTGTTATCTGATACATCTAGCCTGTTTAAAGTGCAATGTACCCTGATGATGTAACAAAAGTGATTTGTGTGAAATAATTCATCTATGTGGATGATGTACATTTGATGTAAATTAATTGTCAGAGACAATATAGAGTTTGTTGGAAAGGATGAGGAAGTAGTGTATAGAGATTTATAACCTTCTTTAAACTTACTTCCAGGAAAAATGTATGTGAAACACTGCAAGAGTCTGTGTTTTTAGGTCCCCACCATAGAAAACATGGAAAGTGCTGAACACAGTAAACCAGGAATAGCACTTGGTTGTTTGTATTTTTTTAAGATATTGTCCTACTCATCTGGTTTGATGTTTATAACCAGCTGCAGCTGGAGAGACTTCATGACAGAGAACAAGGAAGATCTATAAACATTCCACTATAGCAAAGACTGTCAGCCAAAGTATAAGCAAAATATAAAGTTTTGGTGACAGACATCAGGAGTAGTGGCAGTGGGCAGAATGTTATTGTGACATGTAACAGATTACAGAATCATAAGGGTTGGAAAGGACCTCTGGAGATCATCTAGTCCAAACTCCCCTGCCAAGGCAGGGTCACCTAGCTTTTGAATATCTCTGCAGAGGGAGACTCCACAACCTCCCTGGGCAGCCTGTTACCTTAATGATGAGATCATGCCTTTTATTTATTTTTTTTTTTTCGTTAAATGAAAGACACTAGTGTATTTGAACATGGTGTTTGTGGTCTTGAAGCCTCTGAATGAAGATGCACAGGGGCATATGGAGTATGTATCTAATCATAGATTGGTCTAAGTGTTATGAGTTGTAAATGTAGTCACTTTTCCAAGGTGGATGAATAGGTTACATTCATACATATTTGAAATCCTCAATATTATTTGACTTAAGGTATAGGGAGCAGCCCATGGGCTGGATGTTTACAGCAGGAGAAATATATTTCTTGTACCAAACAAAGCCCCCAGTCTATTTGAAATCTACATGACAGTTGACATTGCCTTTCAGAAACTTCACAAAGTGTGCTCTGGTGGACAATCTTTTTCCTTCTGACAGTATCTGAGTTCATCAGTTTCTCTGTATTAGCAAATGAAGAAAACATGTCTGAAACTAGTAGATGTATTGAATCTTCATGAAAAGAGAGCTCAAACAGTCATGCTTTCAAAAAGTGCACTTTGGTTCATATATAATTTGTCGAAACTGCTTATATATATGTTTGTTTTCAATTTCTTTTTCAGCTCTAGAAGATACATGGCAAGCTTATTATGCCAATACATGGTCCGGATATATAATAACCTTTCCTTTACAACAAGAATGATGTGCATTTTTCTCCCACAGTCTGCCTATAAATTACAAATTATGTCTGTTTTGGTAAAGTCTTTCAACCATTGAATTCTATCTACCTTCTTGTTTTCATTTGGATTTTCTTGATCATAAGTACCATAAGAATATGTCTGCTGAATGTCAATAAGTCTGTTATCCTGGTTCTGTATCAGAAGTTTCATAGTCTTCCAGTGCATTTTTTCCACTTCACTTGTGATGTGTAAAAAAATAACTACTGTAGGCAACCTTGTCAACCACCATCTCTCTCCTGACAAAGCTGAGGATTCCATCTTCATTGCAGTGTTTTAAATGGCTTATCCACACTTCGTTTATTCTACTTATAAAATGCAACATAATTTTTTTCTGCTTCAAGCACTTGCTTTTCAATTTGGCCCTGCCTTGAAGACTTTGAAATGGTACTGAGTCAATGCAGATTTTTTTTTTAATAGTTTTTTTTTACATAGTATGTGTTAATGAAACTAATGCTAGTAAATCTTTGATATTTCATTCTTGTTTTGGTTTTATACAATATATAGAACTGGAATATGGCTAGACTATAAAAGGTCCCAGAACACTGCTGAAAACCCATATCCCTTGAAAACATTGTTCTCTGAAAAGAAGTAGTCTTCAGAGAGAAGAGCTTTTCTTGCCAGGAAAGAAGAGAGCTTTGTTCTGTGTCAAGAGAATGGGCTGTCCTTGATAAATTTCCTCTTATATTACCAATATACAAATAATAACCTGCTTTGATTTTGTGGGTTGTTTTTTTTTTACAGAAAACCTGTGGGATATGTATGTGAAAATTGGTAATAATTATTATCTTCAGTACTAAGATATCATTTTAATTTATTTCCTTCCTCCTGTACTCGAGGGTTAACTCACATCCTGTCCTGTAGCTTGTAAGAGCTGTATGGGTTTATAGTTATTACATCATGTTTGCTATTTCCAGAATCAAGATGTGTTTTCATTTCCTGGCAGTTCATTTTATGAGAATGTCATAATTCAAAATGTAACAGGTCTTTTTCTTCCTCTTCCTCTACTGCCACACACCAAATTCAAAGGATCTGCCTCTTAGAGAGCATATTTCCTGTGTCCTTCCAAAATTCTGGAAAGATCGTGAATTTTCCTTGTTTGATATTTAAACTTTTTTTTTTTTCTTAACCAAATCCCAATGGCATGTCATATGATCAAAGCTATGAAATTCATCCTTGTGATTCAGTTTAGATCTGCTGTCAGCCTTAAGATCATTTTTTCCTGTCTTGTCTGCTCAAACAAGTAAAAATAACTGGATTTTCTATTTCATTTGTAATATATCAGAAACTTCATGAGTAAAACCATCTTAGTAGTTTTGAGATTAAGTGTTGAGAAATTAATAGCATTAGGTAAATGTCTCAAATACACATTCACTATTTTAATTTATATCTTTCCCTTACAGTGTGGGTGAACCTGAAATATAAACCTCAACAGCAGAAAAGACTGCACACTGGATCTATATATCACAGTTCACATTCCTCTGGAAGGGAAAAAACTGATGTGGTTTAACCCCAACCAGCAACTAATCACCGCAAAGCTGCTCATTCTCTTGCCAGTGGGATGTGGGAGAAAATTGGGAGAGTGAAAGTGAGAAAATTCATGGGCTGAGAAAAAGGCAGTTTGATGGGACAGAAAAGGAAGAAAACAATGATAATACTGATAATAATTACAGTAATTATAACATTAATAACAATAATAATAATATACAAATAAAATTATGCACAATGCAACTGCTTACCACTCGCTGACCAAGGCTCAACCAATTCCAAACTAGTGGTTCCTAGCCAACTTTCCCCCCCTGGTTTATATGTTAGCATGATGTCATATGTAAAGGAATATCCCTTCGCCAGTTAGGGTCACCTGTCCCAGGTGTGTCCTCTCACAACTTCTTGTGCCTCCCTCAGCCACCTTGCTAGCTAGTTTAATTAGAGCTACCTTTCCAAAAGCAATATATTCTGCCAAGAATATTTCTCCCCATCCTCGTCTTTCAGCTGTTAGTCTGGGATAAGAATCAGCTCTTATTGCCCATGTATGTCTAATTCTTTTTTGGTTTATAGCGGGTTAAAATCACACATGTGGAAAAGTCTAAATCATATATTAAAACCATATCAAGCAGTTGTTTTCACTTATTGTCTGCTGCTTTAAATTTTATCCCAAGGAAAAAAAAAAAAAGAATTTACAAAGTATGTATATTCCTCCTTTTATGCTAGTACCATGGTTGTTAGAGAATAATGTATTTAAGCTGAAAACTAACAACAGAGTTATAATGAAAAGCTTGTCAAGTGTCTAATAGTAATAAGATTGTTATAATGACACTGCAGAAATGAGATCAAAGACAATCACAGACACTTTTCCTAGGTCATATACCTCAAACTACTTAATTGTTAAATTGTTAGCCATTAAACTCAATCTCATTCCTATTTCTTTGCACAGAGACAAAAAATGAAGCATTTTGATGAACAACTCAATGCCAGAAACACCATCAAAGTTCATCTGCACCAGCAATTTGCTTTTCCAGGGGCATCTTTTGGTTTTAAACAGTGGTTATGATGACACTAACGATTCTAGCGCATCTCTGATTCAGAGATTACAAAAATATTTGTGTTGCATGTAGTAAACCTGTGCTTGTGATTTACTCCATATTCCAAGTTAAAATGAGTACACATATTCAGAGCCAGAAGCATAACAAGAGAAAAATACTTTTTTTGTATTTTGTCAGTTCTTGCAGAGAATCAGACTAGGGTAAGCATGCCTAAGCAATTCCAGAAGTTGTTTTTTCTGTTCAGCTAGATCACTGGCAGCTACTGAAGTCAGAATGATGCCAGGAAGAATTAGGGGAAGAAATGGAAAGCTCTTGCACTTGAAATACCATTCCTAGGACTGGAATGAACCTAGAAAGTGAAATGGTAGTGTCTAACATGCATTCAGATTCTGAAGATCTCACTTGAGCATTTGAGATCTACAAATTGGACTTGCCTGTACTTATTATTTTAAAATGGGAAGATATTATTTTTTAAAGCAATTATAAGAGGTCTGTTGTAGTGGAGGTTTAGCAACTGCTTGAAAGAAATAAACTTTTGGCCAGTCTAATCATAGAAAAAGATGCTTAAAAACCTAATTTTGTTCACAGGTCAGTCAGCATCAGTACAGGAAATGTGATTAATACACTAGCACTTGATTCTCTTTGGAGGGGAAGCACCTTCTAAACTCTCCCTAAAGGAACAAAGACTTTGCTCCACCTTTTCCATGAATTTTAGGGTAGAGCCACCTCATTTACTGACTTGAATTGTTACTGTTGGGTTCCAGCCACCAGAGGATCATTAAAATGTAAAATGAAACATCAACATGCCAAAGCCTGACAATTCAGTTGGTGTCACATCAGAAAACACAGGACTGAAGTAAATTCTAAATTTATACTTCTTGAGAGGTTTTAGGCTGCACTGCCTACATATAACTTAATTATGACTCCTTATAAAAATGCAGACCAACATTCTAGTATGAAAATATAGAAGCCTGAGACTACAAGATTTTTAGGATCAGTACATATGCTGATAGAGCTATGTACCTATATCTCATGTATATCACATTGTCTTTATATATGTGATATATACACATATATATGCAAATACACCACAATATAAGCAAACATATGATTGTCCTGGGTTCAGCAGTAGCAGTCATTTTTCTCATCCTTAATAGCTGGTGCAGTGCTGTGTTTCTGACTTTCAGCCTGGGAACAATGCTGATAACACTGATGTTTTTAGTTGCTGCTCAGTAATGTTTACACTGACCAAGGACTTTGTGATTCTCATGCTCTGCCAGGCAGGAGATGAAACCAGGAGGAAGCAGAGAAAGCACACTTGACCCAAACTAACCAAAGAGGTATTCCATACCACAGCATGTCATGCCCACTGTATAAAATGTATAAACAGTTACCTGGAAAGGTTAAATCACTGGTTGGTTGGGCTGGGTATCGGTCGGCTATATTCTCTTCACTTGTTATTACCCTTATCATTACTAGTATTGGTGGTAGCAGCAGTGGTTTGTTATACCTTAGTTATTAGACTGTTCTTATGTCAACCCGTGAGAGTTACATTCTCTTGATTCTCCTCCCCATTCCTATGGGAGCTGAGGGAGGAAGTGAGGGGGAGTGAGTGAAAGAGCTGCATGCTGGGCTTAAGCCACGACATTGATACATATATATAATGTAAATACATATGCATATACATTTCATAATGTGAGAAATGGTTGTGTTTGCTATAATGCTTCACTGGAGGTATGTCTTATGGAATATGTATGTTCTACATAAAAGTTTGACTGGGATAATTAGAAGCATTTCAGTATCAAGGCAAGGCATAAATGAACATCTTTACAGTTCTGCTTTCAAAGAATCTTCTGAAAAATCTCATATGTTCAGCTGGCTTTAAGGACATATGAATGCATTAAACAAGCTGTGTTTCATCACTGAAAATGTTGTTAATTCATGGTCCTTTGCAGAGCCCACATATTCATCTTGGCTGTTCTCATAATTGTTCATCACCTTTGAAAGAATATAAATTACACAAAATATACAGGTGACAAAGCATGAGCATGAGGGACTCTAGAGATGTTTTTTATGTTTCATGAATGTTTCAATGTTTTTCCAAACTCCAAATCAGTTACGTTTGAAGATTAAATTACTCTGCTCAGTTACAATACAAAAATTTTGAGAAAAAGGGTATGACACATCTGATCTGTTTCAGGGTCAAATCTGCAGGTAGCATAATGTAGAATAGTTTTATTGACTGAAACACAGTCTCTCTGTGTTTTGGCTTTGGTTTTTCTGTCATAACATTATCAAATAGTTAGGGTTGGAAAGGACCTTAAGATCATCTAGTTCCAACACCTTCTCATGGCCAGGGACACCTAGACCATCCAACCTGGCCTTAAACACTTCTGGGGATGGAGAATCTACCACTTATTCGGGCAACCTGTTCTAGTGTGTCACCACCCTTGCAATAAAAAACTTCTTCCTTATATCTAACCTGAACTTCCTCTGTTTTAGTTTAAACCCATTACCCCTTGTCCTATCACTACAGTCCCTAAATAGACCATCACCAGCATCCCTATAGCCCCCCTTCAGATACTGGAAGGCTGCTATGAGGTCTCCACACAGCCTTCTCTTCTCCTTCTTCTCTTCTCTAACAGCCTCAACTTTCCCATCCTGTCTTTATACAGGAGGTGCTCCACCTCCCTTATCATACTCGTGGCCCTCTTCTCCAAGGGTGGGGACTCTACAACCTCCCTGGACAATCTGTGCATAGAGACAAAGTGTTTTCTGCTGTTCAGCAGTTACCTCTGGTGCTTCAGGCTCTGCCCATTGCATTGTCACTAGGTACCACTAGAAAGATGGTGGCTCTGTCCTCTTTGAACCCTCCCTTCAGATATTTATAAACATTGACAAAATCCCCCAGAACCTTCTTTTCTCCAGGCTGAACAGTCCCAGCTTTCTTATCCTTTCCTCTTATCAGAGATGCTCCAGTTCCATCATCGTCTTCATGCTGCCTCACAGGAGTCTCTCCAGTATTTCTGTGTTTCTCTTGTACTGTGGAGCCTAGCACTGGACACAGAGCTGCAGGTGCGGCCTCACCAGGGCAGAGAAGAGGTGAAGGACCACCACCCTTGACCTGTTAGCAATATTTGGCATAATGCATTGCAGAATACTATTGGCCTCTGATGAAATGGCACATATCTAGTCCATGTAAAGATGCATCTGGTCTTTGTCTAGAAGCATAATAACATAACATAACATTTATCTAGGTGTTCCTGCTCCGGCAGGGGGATTGGACTAGATGATCCTTTCAGGTCCCTTCCAATCTCTAACATACTGTGATACTGTGATACACATATATATACACAAGATAGTCCAACATGGAATACTATTACAATATCTCTACATTTAACAAAATAGCTATTTGTGAAAGAGTTGCCTAGAGGTAGTTTTATTTCTAAATATTTTATATTAAATGACTTGATTCACACTGGATTTTTAATAATTTTTCGCTGATACTGCTCCCCATTTATTTGATGTCTGAATGATTTTATAAAAGGATACAGAAACCTAGTATGTGAGGAGAGGACATCAGGAAAATGGTACTGGATAAGATAGTCTGCAGATATATATTTATATAAGTAGTTTTAAAAAACTCTGATTTCATTTTTTAAATTATGAAAAATTTAATATGATAGAAACTAATATTAATAATTTAATATAATACAAAATTTGCTGTATAAGGTGGACTGTTTCTGTAACACTGTACACTTGTTTTTCTTATTTAATTTAGCTTTTGAAAAAAGAATTAAAACTAACCAAGAGGCCAGAAGTGGGTGAATAGGTAACTGCTTCTAGGATCCAGATTTAGACCAGGCAAAAGAAAGCAAGGACTTGATTTGATCCGAGTTGTACAAAGACTGGGACAACTTCTACCTCAATGAGTTTGCAATCTAAGTAAAAATGACAGACAGCAAGAGAAAGCACGTAATAAGCATCAAAATGCCTGGGTGTCAAGGTCAGTATCACGGTTCAAAGTCCAATCCAATTATATATGATTGTTCATACCTGCTTTCCAGGCAGACTGTACATAAATATAATTTATGCTGCATTCTTTCCTAATACTTATTTATCTACCTCTGATTAAACACAAAGCTTTATCTGTTCGGGTTAGGGTTAGGGTTTGTTTGTTTGTTTTTAATCTTCTTGTGAACAGGGTTATCTGTATGCATGTAAAAGGCAGTTAGAGATGGCATTTACAGTTGCGCTTAAGTTGGATAGATTGCACTGAGAACTGGGTGAAGATGTGTGGATGACAGAGTACAGTAGGATGGGTATGAACCTGACCTTCTTAATCTGATAGAAATATTAGAATAACTGTGGTTAAAAACACAGCAAGACAAAAATACTGCAAAATTTAAGTATAGAAAGACACCAAAAAAGGAAATAGAGAAACAAAATACACTGTAAGAAACAATTTTGTGATGAGGAGGTGTGATGACTTTTAAACTGAGGAAAATTAAAGACAATTTACAGATGTATGCAGATAAAAATGCACAGCTGTAGGTGACCATATCAATTATTTTCATTTTTTGTCCTCCAACTGCTAATTATACACTTCCGCATTGTTAAGTCAGATAGCAAAAGCTTCATGTATTATTCCACTGCCACCAAATTCTCAAAGCATTGAGCTACAAAAACTGTGTATCCAAATATGCTATGTGGCATTTTGAATATGATATAAAAACAATAAGGTAAAAAAAAAAATCTTTGCTTGTAAAATCATAAAAATCTTAATTGCCATGCAAAGGGTTATATGTCTATGTAATATAAATCATATTGTATTATAGATGACTAGAAAACTAGAGCAAACCGACAATGAGTTTCATAGAATCATAGAATGGCTAGGGTGGGAAGAGACCTTAAAGATCACCAGGTCAAATATACGCCAAAGTGTTTTGATTTTATCTTTATTGGAATGAATAGGTATTTTAAAAGTAGATCTTTTAAAAAGGAAAGCAAATCTGAATCAGAATGGTTTCATTTCACACAAAGATTTGGGATCTACAAATAGGAGTTGTCATATAATTATTTCTAATTATCTATCATCTTAGTCAGACCACAGAATATTCCCCTAATTTTCTGCCCTTTTAGATGTAAAAAGTAGTTCTTAACCTTAATAAAAATCTTGAATTCCATTTCATATCTTGGAGTCAACAAGAGTTTAATGAGCATAACCAACATGCAAAAAATTATTTCGACTTAATTTTAGACCTTATTGCATTAACCTGCAGAACACTTGGAAGAGAATTATGATAATGGAAATAGTACAAGTTTTAACAGTTTCTCTATAATATCTATAGCTATAATCTATTTAAACCAGATCTAAGACAGAATCCTCATAAAAGGTTATGCAATTGGAGATCCCTGATCACTTTAATGAGTGACTTAGTGTAATAATTTGCAGAATATTTTAAATAAATAAGATGAATATAAAAGAACAGCTAGCATTAATTGAAGTGTTCTCTTCATTTTATTGAGCTTTTTTTACGAATAAGTTCTTCAAAGAGAACTGTCTTAGGACAATGACATGCATTCTTCAAAATTCTTACAGTTTACAAAAGTCTTGTGATTTAAAGTAAAATGAGCAACAAAATTCCCACTACTTACTTAAAATGGTGTTGTAATTGTGATAATTTTTGTTGTATCAAACAGTTCCATAACTCGTCTCCATATGGTGATGTTAATCTTCAGGCTATAATAACTGTACAAATGTGAAGAAAATAAGCAGCAAGACTGAGACTTTTCTTCCAGTAAAACTGATGTTTATGATTTAGATAAATTTATTTTAGATAAAATTATGCTAGTCACTACACTACATAATTTATAAGAATTAAAATATTGAATTTTGAAAATAATTAACAAAAGCATTTTCTTTACTAGTAATTTTAATATTCAGTAATTTTAATATTCAGGCTTTTGGATTAGAGATATCACATGTAATCAATTTGTGATTGACAAAACTACAAAATAGAGAAGAATACTGTTTTATTGTTAACAGGAAGGGTTAAAAAAATTAAGATTAGTTTAATACATAAGCTATCTTGCACTATCCGCATTCAACTAGAACAGCTAGTGAAGACAGAGCATGAGCATAGACATTCATAGTGTTCATGAATGAAGCATACAATATCCTGGGTGTGACCATTTCTCAATTTACTTCTTGCTGCTCCCTAAAGCTTCTATTTCTCCAAAGGACAACTAAGTTTTACAAAGCAGCCTTCCTGTTAAACTTCCTTACAGCGTTTAGTATCTATGGTAAAAATTTCAGGGTGGAATAAATATTTAGCACCACTCTATGCTATGTTCTGGTTTGATTTTAACCAATCAAAGAATATGTCTTAAGAGAGCAGAAGAATCTGACAGTTACAAATGCATGACATTTTATCAGTACACTTGTTACTAAACTTGACTATTTTAAGATGTCTTAGAAGTGCAAAGAAAAAACAAATCCGTACAATCTATACCAAATGAAAGCTGACTAGAAAAAGTTCTGAATATTAAACATATGTGTTGAAAACATTAAGGTTTCTGAACTAAAAAATTAAGCTGAAAGTAAAATATTTTGCATTCTGGAAGTATTTGGAGCCAAGAAAATGTGTAAATTGGGAGGCATTCATGTAGTTTTCATTATCAGGTTAAGGTGCTGAAGCTTTCAGATTTATTTTTCAAGGGTGAGAAAAAATATTATTTCTATGAAACAATTTAGTAGTTTGGAGACTACTAAGAGACTACTAGAAAAAGAGAAAAAATATCTGTGACTGGTTTTTATCACATTTTTGTGGTGTCATTACAATAATCACTGGTAAATTAGTAGTGGCAGGTGGTGGTAGTGGCCAGAAATGGTACTGAGGGACAAAGTTCCTTAAAAACCAGTAGGATGGATTTGTTTTAATATTCTTGGCTTTCAATACAGAATTAGAAGATAAATTTTTAAATAAAATTATGATTTGGGAATAATTCAGATGAAAAACTATCTTCACAATAACCATTTTTTTGAGGCAGAACAGAAAGATAATTCTAAAGTCTCACTACCTACATTAAGAAGGCAATTTAGACAACTTTACTAAAACCAAAAGGAATTAAAGACCTGCTGATAGAGTTCGATTTTTAATAGAAAAGACAAAAAAAAAACCCCTCCAAACACACACACACACACACACACACACACACACACACACACACCCCCCTATATATATATGCTCTATAATGAGATTCTTTGATTTCTAATTTGGAAAATAAAGCCTTCAAATATGATCTAATTTTCACTTTGCAGTTATATTTCTGGATTCCATTATTCATACAGTGCATTTAGAAATACTATTAGTAACCAATGATAAAGCCTAAATACAGAGGATTAAGTAAAATTTACAATGTTTAAAGTAAACAGATACGTTAATTTCTTCTCAGGAATTCACCTGCTGCTGTGAATACCGATACATCTTCTGACACTGAAAATGATGACTGAAGTGTAATTTCAGATTAAGACAAGAGACTATAAGGTCAAAAGCTATCCACTCGTTATAAAGCCCGTATCGCCATACAGAACATAAGGACTTTGATTTAAAAATCCAGTAACAGAATAAGCAGATTACTATTGCTCCAAAATTTACATCTGAGAGGGGTGATAGTTACGATTTAACTTGGGATAAAAGGTAACAGAATAACATAACAAAGCCAACAGATGTCTTGAAATGCATTTGGATCCTAAGCCATTTGAGTGAGTAGAAAAGCATACTGATTTACTGTCAGACTGAACATCTCTGCACAGGCACACCTGTGATTGAAAAAGAAAGGTTTGGAAGCTTGTCCTGAGGGCAGGGAAAAAAAAAATCACAAAGAGGGCACTCTGGACAGCTCTAATAGGAGGGAACAGCCCCGCTCTTGCTCTATGTAAAAACTGTTGATGAGGCTCCCTCAAGAATTGCCAAGTATTGACTCTGCTACCTATCATGCGGTATATCTACCTGTCATGCTTTAAACCCAGCTGGTAACTAAGTACCATGGAGCTGATAGCTCCCACAGTCTTCTCCCCCTCGGTGGGCAGAATGAGGAGGGGGATTGAAAGAATATAAACCCCACAGGTCGAGATAATAACAGTTAACTAAAATAAAGTAAAATATAGTTATAATAGAAAGAATACCAACAATACAACAATAACAACAATAATAGAAACAACAGGGAAAAAAAAAAAAAGAAAGCAAAGGGAACACATGTGATGCACAATACAATTTCTCACTACTCATTGATTGATACCCAGCTCAACCCGAGCAGCAATCAGTACCTTCCAGGTGACTCACCCCAGTTTGTATACTGGGCATGACTTGCTGTGGTATGGAATAACCCTTTGGCTAGTTTGAGTTGGATTTGCTGTTTCTGCTTCCTAGATCCTTGTGCTCCTCATCACTGGCAGAGAATGAGAGACTGAAAAGTCCTTGATCAGATTAAGCATTTCCTACCAACAACTAGAACATTGGTGTGGTATCAGCATTGTTCTCAGACCAAAGCCAAAACACAGCACTGTACCAACTGCTAGGAAGAACAAGTGTTACAGCTGAAACCAGGACAGTGACCCAGAAAGATCCTGAACATTACCTGTCCTGGTCAAAAATTTTTAAAAGAGTTTTTAAAAAGCTATTAGATTCCAAAAAGTCTGTTATGGTATAGTACCTGATATTTTTTTTTCTGAAAATACAGAGCTCAGATCCTCCCCATCTTCTCTGTAACCAAGTGGCTTGGATGACTTGTGCTCCTCATTAAGGAGAAATCAGCTTTCACACAAAATGTAGGCAGAGAAGAAACCAAAGACCAAAAAGCCTATTGTAATTGCCTATTGCAGAATTTCTGAGTCAGTGAAATGTAGCTCCCAAATGAAAAAAAGAATTCTTTTCCTCTACAAGTAATTCTCTCTCAAAAAAAAAAAAAAAAAAGCCAGAAAATCCACAGTTACAAAACTAGTCACAAACAGATCATAAAACCATAACACACAATAAGTGTATGTCAGTGCATTGTTGCATTCAATAACACTAAAAGGATTTCTGGAAAAATCTGCACAGAAACTTCAGTGATCCAATCATGTGGTCAGAAAGAGAGGGAAAGATAACACAGCACACATTATTCACTAGGCCTCAGAATTCAGATTCTGAATCACCAGTACGCCATTCACCATTTACACATCATATTCAGTCCTGTTGTGATTTAAATATTAGACCATATTCCCTTCCTTCCTCCCTTCCTCCCTTCCTTCCTCCCTTCCTCCCTTCCCTTCCTCCCTTCCTTCCTTCCAGAAGGAAGTGAGTTCTCTAGCCCTCATCCATGGTCATGTTTCCTGCAGATAAAAATTATTATTCTGTCACTGAGTTCCTCTAAAACTCATCTATCTTAGATATACTTAATCTACCTTAGATATATTTACAGAAATATGATAGAGCAACTTGAGGTTTTCACAGGTGGAAATAGTGTTATTTCCCTTCATTTTGTATATAAATTATTATCTTATTTTTCCACTTCAGTAAGGACATTCAGAACAAATCTGTTAGCAATAATATTTTTTAATTGAACTTATATTTCACTTTGGAAATAAAATGTTTGTTTTAGTTTGCACAAATGAGCCGTTCTTGTAATGGTTTATCTGAGGTCAAGTCTGGCACCTATTTATTTGCATTTTGTCCAGCAAACAATTTCTTTTATCCATGTGCTACTTCATTATGACACCACAGCTCTGCATTATACGCTACACACCGAAAAAAAACTTAGAACAGCAACAAAACAAAAAACAAACCCCCCAAAACTTCTTCTATTGTGAAACAACACTCTTCTGTTTTAAAGATAATTTATGACAATGACTCTCTCATCTTTCTTCAATGAAGTTCACTGAGGGCCAGCAGACTTTAATGGAATTTTTATAATTTCCAGAATGTTTTATATTTTGAATCTAAAACTTAGCTGTTCATGGACAGAACTATTAGAAAGTTACAGATCATACCTTCAGTATTATTATTATTCTACTATATTATGCTATTATATTTTTCCCACAAATTCATTATTTTTTCTCTTAACTGATATGTCATGAAATAAAGACTTTTAAAAAGACTCCATTGTTTCAGAAAAATGTACCTTAGCCTTCTATTAAATTGAAGGATACTTTAGTGTCTTCCTGTTTCTCCCATCCCAGTTATTGGTCTATTATTTAACATATTACCCATATTATACCATTATTAAGTGTGTAAATACATTCATGAATGTATTTTTTGTACATTTATATTCATTTGTGGGTTTTCTTCCTATGCAGATGCATAAGATGTCCTGCAGATAGAACACACACCCCATGCACATGCACTGTTGATTTATTTGACTGATTTTGCTAGCCTACAGCTATTCATATTATAAGTACTTATTTGCTTTCTTAGACTGAGGATATTAAGAAACAAATACATTTGTATATGGTTAGATTTTAAAATATAGATTCCATAAAAAAGAAATTTAAAGAATAATTTTACTCTTTTGTCTATGTTAAGGAGGAGAAGCTGATCAAAGTATTTGGAATGGAAACTCCAATAAAAATAGAAGCCACATCGAATAAATCAACTTGTCTTCATCTCTTTGCTTAGCACTTAATATATTCCTCCTGTATTTATATGATAAAGAACATTCATTGAGCGTCAATACCCAAATTATAGCAGTTTTGATGTTGGATCCTTGGACTGTCATCTAGTAAGAAATAAACAAAGAGTATCTGTGAGCAGCTGACCAATAAATTGGACTTCATCACAAATTCAATACCATCCAGTGAAGCATTGGGATATTGCTGGCTTCAATTTATGTAAAAGGATTGTCACAGAGAGTGTGCCAATCATCCAAAGGGATGGTTGAAAATAACTGTTGGATTGGCATATTAATGATCGCAGGAGACCGATGTAAATGTCATGAACTATTGGCAAAGAATAAACTGAGCACTAATACTAGTCCTCGTGTCTTCCCAGTGTGCACTGATAAAAATTTTATCACAACAAACAGCATGGTAGTTTGCATGAATTATTAAATCATGTGCATACAAGAAGGTTTGTAATTAAACAGAAAGACTTACTGAGGATTATTATAACTGACAATGTCTAGAGCCTGAAAAGTCCAGCTATAAATCAAGAGACTAACATGTATGATTGCTTTTAATTTGTACGACAATTTGTTATAAATTTACAACACTTTTAGATGTTGTCACAGAAGAGTAAAATGTACAGTTATTCTTTCAGCATGCATATGTAAAACATGAATAACAAATATTGAACATATAGTAGCATTTATATGCAATCACTTTGTCATGATAGGAATAACTTCATTACAATAAGCTATTTAATACAGAAATGTATCTTAAATTGACTATGTTGTCCTTTGCGCATTATTATGTATGAGTCCTTCTAATATTCCCTCTGTTTTACACTTTTAGTAACAGAATCCCACGCTTGCAACTCCTAAGGGCTTATTTTGTATTGCAGTGATGAACAATTCAGCCTTAAGGTACTTAATTCAGATTATAAAGCTTGTGACATTTAGAATATTACTGGAGGTTACTATTTAGCCAGTTATGTACATAAAGTCTAGCGGTGTGCTAATACGTGCAGAAGGTCAGAATCTCTCCTTTCTTACTGACCTCCACCCATAAGGAAAATAAGGAATGTAGTCCATATATAGAAACAAGTTTTCAGTTACTTACTACTTTCTTTCATAACCTGAGATAGAGTAAGGTGTTGTGCAGCTTTAAGTTAACTCTGTTCTTCACATCTATTTTACTTACTACAGCTGAATAAATCGCATCATTCTTCTGCATATTGGTTTGAGCAATGCTGAAGCTGAATAGCTGACTGTCATTGCCACTGAAGAAAAGGAGTAAGTGCATGGTCTCTGGGGTACAATCGCCAACAAACCTACCTCTGAGATCCCCAAAATGAAACACCAAAAGAGGAAAGTTTTGCATCTCTTTCTGAAATACCTAACCCCTAGTATTTATACTGTGAAATACAGTTTCAAGATCGTAATTAGACACTTGGCTAAAGTAGACTCAGCCTGTCAGGAACTAATAATTTCTGTAACAGAACCATGCAATTTTATCTTTTTAGTTTGAACTAACTATGTAAGTAAGCAGATAGGAAGCTTCCAGCATTCATTTCTACATTTGTGGCTATTGCTATAAAAGAATTTTATTGTGGGTGGTTTTTTTTTTTTCTCTTTTAAAACTGATTACTATATTTTATGGATTTTCTGCATTAATTAGGTTTGAGAAGTTTCTTGACATTCATTCATATATCACACAAAATTAATCAATCAGTCACATTAGCAGGCCTGCTTGTTGTTTTGCCTGACTTCCTCTTTTTTGGGTTGCATTGCTCTTGAGCTTGGAGAAGGTGATTTATGAATATTAACCAGCTTTCTTGTGCCTCCCTTTCACCCAAGGTTTTATCACATAGTACATTACCAAGCAGATCCCTGATGAGGCCAAAGTTTGCTCTCCTGAAGTCCAAGGTAACCTTGCTGTATATCTTCTTTGCTGCCCTAAGAATCCTGAGCTCCACCATTTAATGGTCACTGCAGCCAAGGCTGTCCTTGAGCTTCACATTCCTCACCAGCTCCTCTTTGTAGGTGGGAACAAGGTTTAGCATAGCACTGCTACTTGCTGACTTCTATTACCTGGAGAAGAAAGTTATCATCAATGTATTTCAGAAATCTGCTGGATTGCTTATGACTTGCTGTGTTGTCCCTCCAACACATATCAGAGTAGTTGAAGTCCCCTATGAGGACCACAATTGTGAATGTGAAGCTGCCCCATCTGTTTATAAAGGGCCTCACCCCCTCTGTCTTCCTGGTTGGGTGGCTTGTAGCAACCCCCTCTCTAATGTCCCCTGTTCCTGACCTCCATTTAATCCTGACCGATTGTCATGGTTTAAGCCCAGCTGGTTAACTCACAACCACACAGCTGCTAGCTCACTCCCCCCTCCAATTTTTCTTCCTCCCCCCACTCCCAGAGGCATGGGGAGGAGAATCAAAAGAAAGTTGGGACTGTTCAGCCTGGAGAAGAGAAGGCTGTGTGGAGACCTCATAGCAGCCTTCCAGTACCTGAAGGGGGCCTATAGGGATGCTGGGGATTGACTCTTCATTAGGGACTGGAGTGACAGGACAAGGGTTAATGGGTTAAAACTTAAACAGGGGAAGTTTAGATTGGATATAAGGAGGAAATCCTTTCCTGTTAGGGCGGTGAGGCACTGGAATAGGTTGTCCAGGGAGGTTGTGAATGCTTCATCCCTGGCAGTGTTCAAGGCCAGGTTGGATGAGGCCTTGGGTAATATGGTTTAGAGCGAGGTGTCCCTGCCCATGGCAGGGGGGTTGGAACTTGATGATCTTAAGGTCCTTTCCAACCCTAACTATTCTATTCTATGATTCTGTGATCTGAAGGTCCTTTCCAACCCCAACTATTCTGTGATTCTATGATTCTATAATGTAACTCCCATTGGTTGAGACAAGAGCAGTCCAGTAACTAAGGTATAACACAAACCACTACTGCTACCACCAATAATAATAATGATAAGGGAAATAACAAGGGGAGAGAACACAGCTGCTCACCACCCGCCGACCAATACCCAGCCCAACCAAGCAGTGATCTAGCCCTTCTGGGTAGCTGCCCCCAGTTCTACATCCTGGGCATGACGTGCTGTGGTATGAAATACCTCTTTGGTTAGTTTGGGTCAGGTGTCCTGTCTCTGCTTCCTGCTGGCTTCCCCTCCTCCCCGGCAGAGCATGAGACTCAGAAAGTCCTTGGTCAGAGTAAACATGACTGAGCAACAGCTAAAACCATCGGTGTTACCAGCGTTGTTTCCAGGCTGAAAGTCAAAACCACAGCACTGCAGCAGCTACTGAGAAGGAGAAAAGTGACTGCTACTGCTGAACCCAGGATGCCCATAAGCTGTCAGTCAGCTCCTCATCTATTCCCAGGAGTAACTCCATGCACTCCAGATGGTTACTGACATAGTGACACTCCTTCCTTATCTCCCCTGTACGTCCTTCCTAAGCAAATTTCACCTCTAGCTCTGTGCTTACAGATGCTATGAGAAATTTCATTTAATCTCTCTGTACACTGATTTCTCCTTTCCTCTTTCTCTGTGATACCCGTTTAACTCAGATTTAACTCTGGACTATCATTTGATATTAGATTATGAAGAGCTTAGCATAAGGAAGACCAAGATTTTTTTATGTCTTAAGTGAAATTGAAATTCAATAACAGTACACTTCTAACTCATGTTCACAACCTCAAACTTGGAAGAGATTCTTTAGTAAAAAGATAATACTGTTTTAGATATTTTGTCTATCTGACAGAAGCTCCATACTTATGCAATTACCTTTCCTTTTCCAAAATTACAATGAAATATAAGCTGATGTTTTGGTGTTTTTAATTTATTTTTATTTTCTTATGCGTATTTGCACCACAAAACGTATCATTACTGTCTACACTGGAGATCAAGAACTGTTCTTTATTTTAGTAATAATCTATTTCAGTGCAGTCGCTATTAAACTGTAATACTATTTTCTTCTGAGGGATAAAACAACTATGTACAACTCAACATCTATTCACATATTCATTTGAAAATAGAGGTACATCAGTTCCATGTATTTTGCAATGTTAAGGGGTTAATTGTACTAGTGAAATCAAATCAAATATAATTGAATAATTGAAGCAGAAATCTTTATCTGTCTGGGTTTATAGGATTTTATACAGTAAATTGTTTATGTTCTTGAATAAAATATCTCACACAAGCAAGAAAAAAATCTGTATGGAAGTCAAAAGATGAGTATTAGTCATGCAACAAAAAGAGATGCTTAGTAATACAGGCAGGCAATTTAAAATAACATTGTGGGCTTTCTTATGTATTTTGTACAAATGTTTTCTCCATAATTTTCATTTTATAATAAAATCAGACTTGTTTGTATTCTAGAAACACTTACTTGGAGCCTGACTCTAGCGTGACACATCAAAAAGCTTTCTTTTTTTTTACCATCCTTGAAAATCTCTAAACAGCCCTCACTCATATTCAGACTGATACCACAGAAACATAGAATCATAGAACAGTTTGAGTTGGAAACGACCTTAAGATCATCTAGTTTCAACCCCCCTGTCATGGTCAGGGATGCCTCACACTAGACTAGGTTGTTCTAGATTCTGTCCAACCTGGCCTTGATCTCTGCTAGGGATGGAGCATTCGCCACTTCCCGTGGCAGCCTGTTCCAGTGCCTTACCACCCTCAGAAAAGAACTTCTTCCTTATAACTAACCTAAATCTCTCCTGTTTCAGCTTGAAAACAGTACCCCTTGAACTATTTCTCCAGTCCCTGACAAAGAGCTGTTCTCCAGCATCCTTTCAGACCCCCTTCAGATACTGGAAGGCTGCTATGAGGTCTCCACGCCACCTTCTCTTTTCTAGGCTTAACAGCCCTAGCTTTCTGAGCCTGTCTTCATATGGGAGGTGCTCCAGTCCCCTGATCATCCTCATGGCCCTCCTCTGGACTTGCTCCAACAGCTCCGTGTCCTCCTTATGTTGAGGACACCAGAATTTCACACAGTACTCCAAGTGGGGTCTCACAAGAAGAGAGTAGAGGGGCAGGATCATTTTCTTAAATAAAACCACACCTCCATATGGAGACCAGAATCATACCTACTGAAATGAAAATTAATATCCTGTAATTGCAAACCTTATCAATTGCCCTAGAACACATAAAAGCAATTCTAATCCTTATCATTGGATATCCATAGTTATTCATAGTCTGTCATGATGTCATGATGTTATGACATAGGTACAAACTATATCTCACATTCATTTTTTAGTCATTGTTTAATATTTTCATTTTGATAACACAAGGTGAATAGCATGATGTTAAACAAGTAAGTAGATTTACTCTTCAGTACCACAGCACGTGTTAACATTGGAGTGTACATCTCTCAGACACTTTAGAGAGTGCTGGAACTTGGGTTATGAGTGTCTTTACATTCAATGTGTGAAATCGAGTACTTCAATATGAAGCACTCAAACAATTAGTGATGACTGCAAGTTGGATTGTGTTAATTTAGACTCATTTCACCAAAGTAAAGTAGATAGAAATCAGGCATTTAGCAAGTTTGTCTGCAGTGTCTCTTCCACACTGTATGGCTTTGTGTTACACTTCAGACATCAAGGTCTTAATCTCAAATGTTGGATCTTCCTTTTAGACTTACCTGGACACTTAGCTGCATCAGATTTGCAGCACATTTTCACAATATTCTTTTCACAGTATCCTCTGAATTTTCCCTCCTGCTCAATTCTAAGCTCAGCAACTTCTGGTACACTTTTGCTGTACATACAAATATTCCACCTACTTCAAACAGCCCTGATAAAAGACAAGTCTAAGAAAGTAATTAACTTTCTAAGAAGAGACAGTATCAATCTCACAGTTAAACACCTCACCATCACCTGCGCCAGATCAAGGCCACAACATACTATAAAATACAGTGCTTATCTATACTGAGTCTGGAATGACAGTGCTGGTCAGAGATGAATTTTTGGTTTGGTTGTCCATAACTTTCAGTAGGGCAGTGTCTCACTAGTGGCATTCACTAAGATTTGATTGTGTTGGTGGCATAAGAAATAGGCATGAATCTGCATTCAGTGTGTTACAAGTAAAATGTGATAGAGAAGAAGCGACTAAAGGATGAGAAGTCACAGACAGCTCCTCATTCTTCCTGCTTCCCTTATTAAAAGCACTATGAGAAAAGGATGGACTGCAAATGCTCCACTTAAAAGCTTTCTTCAACAGATTCATTATCAAGAGCATTCTTTAGAAGATAGCAATGATTGTAAGACCTGAGTTTATTACGATACGTCATTAATTAATCTCAAAGCATTAGTATTTTAAGAAAGGCAAAAAGAAAAGTGACCTTTCCTTTTTAAAGAAAAAAACCAACTTCTACTACCTTGTAGAGGAAAGCCAGACGCAGGTCTGGCCACTAGCTAAGCATTTATCAGCATGAACTTTAGCACTTCATACCTGTCCTATGTTTTGAAAGAATATTGCTCATCAGTACTAACCAATGTATATGCTGGGGCAGGACTTTGTCAGATAGGAGTTCACACTTGTTCTAGTTTGGATATAAGACCTTCTTTTTCTTGTTTTTCTCACATTTTGCCTGAATTATGAGCAGTTGGCATGCCACAGATCTCAATCTGCTCAACAAGAAAACATGGACAGGGATTCCAAATTAGCAAGTGTGTCTGTTGTACCTCGCTGTACAAAACACATTTCAGGAATACAAATCTTAATTGCTCATCCTGACCAAGAGATCGTCCACATTTAGTAATGGACACTGCGCTGAGGAAGATTCTATGCCACAGCATGATTCTACCCATGGCTTTCAATAATCTTTGTTCTCCAAACAGGTCAGTCTCTTTTTCTGATGATCCCACAAGTGTGGGATACATTGCAGGCCAATTCATTCCATCCTGACCTTTACTTCCCAGGCAGAGCATAGAGAATTGGACAGAAGGCTGATTGCTACTATCTCCTTGTCAGGCCTTACTGCAGGGCTGAAAACAGCTTTTCAGGCCAGCTGTCCTGGGAAGTAAATTAAATGGTAGAAAACTACTGACTGCTACAAGAAGTAATGGATAACTATGCTGGGCAGCAATTGTCAGAGGAGTTATGCACAAAGTGACTGAAATGAAAAGGGAAGTCAGATCCACAGACTCTGACTTTGCTAATGTTCTGATGATTATTGTGCCATGACTAGGTTCATAGAATCAAACTCTTCCTGATGAAGTAAACAACAACCATACAAGATGGGAGATCATAAAACTGTTGGTGTGGGCATGCACGTGAGTTTATTCAAAATGTCACTGGTGATGGAAGAACAGACTCTCGTTAGAAAATTAGTTCCTTACCGACATACCAGCTCCTCTTCACTTCCTTGCCCTCTTCTGCACTTAAAGCCAGAAGAGCAGGTTTTGAAGACTCACCACAGGGGCTGGGGTCAGAAGCTGTCTTTCCCAGCAATACATTACAAGGTACCCCGAGGCAGCTTTCTTTGTTTTGAGCATACACAGTTTCATTCTGCATCCTATACACTTTTAAAATGTAATATAGTCTCTCTTTGTCTGATGGAAGAGACATGACCAGCTCTCTGTTTCCTGTCACTTGGTTTCCTTTAATTCAAAAGACAAGATTTCAATGTCATAAAAGGGATTCATCTTTTTACACAGTTTGGAAAACATCCTGTGGGGACTGCCTGTAGGTTAAACTCACCTCAAGTTAATGGGTTTCTCTGTGGTGTGATTGATATAAAGGAAAAAAGGTAGAAGATGGAAGAAAGTGAGAATCAGACACTTAGCTTGTAGTGATTATCCTAGTTATTTGTGTGGGAGATAAACAAAAGATGGTATGGCTTCATGGGAAATACAACAGAATTAGACAGTCTCAGATAGGATCATAAGCTGATATTGATAAATATCACTTTTTTATTTATGGTTTACTGTTTACTAATATGTGAGCCAAAAAATTTTCAAAACTTCAAAATAACGTAAATGCTTCCCTTTTTCCTCAGTTATTTCTTTCTTCCATTTGCTACAACTTCTCACATATTGCTTATTAAATTTCCTACCTCCCATTTACAAACAAGTTTTAATTCATGTTGAATAGTAATTTCATATATCCTAATATATTAAATGATTTAAACACAGCTCCTTCTGATGTATCCTGAGGAGTGTTCAATAAATATTAAGCTTGTGCTGCAGAAGTTGGTATTCTATATGTGTTGCTGATGAGAAAATCAAAGAAAAAACCAGTACTTTTCCCCTCTATGACTTAGCTTACAAATTAGTTTGTTGTGCTAGCTGCAAGGTTGAAAATTTTTTTTTAAACTTTAGTCTGAACATTTCATGAGGATTGGAGTAAGTGAATTTGCAGGGGGACTGGAACTAGATGATCTCAAGTTCCTTTCCAACCCTAAACATTCCATGATTCTATGATTATACTGTAGTAATCACAATAATGTTAACTGCATTTGTGCTGTAATGCATTTTAAGACTGTGCTACAGGAATTATGATACAAATTTAGAGTATTATTTTCTTTTTAGAGCTAGTTAAAGTCAAAAGTAGGGAAGAAAAAATTGTAGTACAAGTGATCTCTAATTACAGCTGTTTTCAAAGAATGTCATAATACACAGATTTTAAGGCTTACAAAGGGTTGATGTTGAACATACTGATTATTCAGCTTCAACTATATTTTTGTAGACCAGTCTTTAATTTTGGAATACAATGAAATAAAATATGTTCACTATACTCATTATTGTAAGAGAATACTAGTCAGATCTGAATTAAAAATCAGCAAGATGAAGGTAACCTACTGGTGAAACGTTTTTTCTTAATAATGTTGCAGAAAGTATTTTCTCTTTCTGACAGGAAAAAATAAATCTCTGTAGTTAAGTCAATAAGTTATTCTTGACACATTTGTTAAATATTTGGGGAACTAGGCAAGTTGCAAACTAAAAATATTTTACTAAAAGTATTTTGTTTTTAAAAGGCTATCACCTATTTCCAACAAATTTCCCTAATTGTCTCATTTTATGTAACCACCATCCAACTCATCAGTACTCTTCATGTAGATTAAAACTGAAGAATGTCTTCATTCAAAAAACCTAAACCAATAATGAAAAAAAAAACAAACCAAACAAAATAATTAAAAAAAAACACACAACAACCACAAAAAATAGTAAGAGAATGCTGCTAATCCTATTTTTGTTTTTGTTGTGGTTTAAGCCCAGCCTGTCAGTTCAGCCATTCAGCCCTTGCTCTCTCCCCTCCCCTTCTCCTCCTCCCTTCCCGCTCCCCCCTCCCCCCAAAGGGATGGGGAGGAGAATTGAAAGAATATAACTCCCATGTGTTAAGAACAGTCCAGTAACTAAGGTATAACACAAACCACTACTGCTACCACCAATAATAGTAATGATAAAGGAAATAACAAGGGAAGAGAATACAACCGCTCACCAGCTGCTGATCGATACCCAGCCTGACTGAGCAGTGATCTAGCCCTTCCGGGTAACTGCCTCCAGTTTACATCCTGGACATGACGTGCTGTGGTATGGAATACCTCTTTGGCTAGTTTGGGTCAGGTGTCCTGTCTCTGCTTCCTTCCAGCCTCCCCTCCTCCCTGGCAGAGCATGAGACTCAGAAAGTCCTTGGTTGGAGTAAACATGACTGAGCAACAGCTAAAAACATCGGTGTTACCAGCTTTGTTTCCAGGCTTAAAGTCAAAACCACAGCACTGCGCCAGCTACTAAGAAGGAGAAAAATGACTGCTACTGCTGAACCCAAGACAAAAACTAGTCCATACTTAATGTAATTAAAAGGTAAAATACATTTCATGGAAAGTGGGTGCTTCCATGACTGCACAGCTATGAAAAATAGAATTCAGAATGGCCTCATTATAGCAGCTAAATAATATATGTCCTTGTTTTTTTAAGACTAGAAACTTGACATGTCCTGAAGGATAAGTCATCAAAATACAAATCACCTTCCTCAATGGACTGCTGTCATTGAGACACTGGGTGGTGACTTTTATCTTCTCGAGTTTTTTAAACACGTTAAACAAAGGTGTTCCTGGTGTGCATCCAGACTGCTGTTTTAATGGTCAGTCTAACCTTTGCTGTCAGAAAGATAAAGTACTGCTTCTTTCCTGTAAAATGTTCATAGTATAGCTAGAACTTAAGAATCTGATGAGGCTTCTGAAGAAATCACTTTTTGTTATATATCTGTACAATTCTGCATTGCAATTAGCTATCTTAAATTCCAGTCTTACCATTTAAATAATTCTAATTTAATTAGTCTTCAGAAATTAAAAATAAGAGGGAAAGAAGATGCTTTAATTAAACTACATTGGGAATGAGGTTAAACATAAGAAGGAATAACTTTATCTGTGATAAATTCAAAGCTCTTGGCTGAATATAGCATTCATGTCAATGTAAATTCTAATAACAAATATTCTGCCATATAAAAGAACACTAATTTCTATCTGTTTAATCTTGTTTATTACAGTATATTACATGATCAATATTATAAATACATCATTAGCCACCTTACAGTTAATGTAACTGCTAGCATTACTTTGGTCCAATACATGGACAGATCTAAAACCAAAATATCAATTTAATTGGATCATTTTTATTTCTCTCTCCCTTCTTTTTCTTCTTCTTTTTAATAATTATATAGATATATTTACAATGTTACTTGTGATGTAAAGAACACTGGCTGGACTTCATGTTCTGACATTTCCATGCATAATATATTGACTTACAATTTTACAGATGTGAAAATACAAATTGAATTATTTTTCATTTTGAAACTGGTTTTGGTCAAATAAGAAAGGAGAGAGGAGAAGATGAAAAAAAAAAAGGAAAAGAAAGCTAAAGAATGGTAAAGAAAAAAATATAACTAGAGTTACAAACTGTTACTGGCTAGTAATAACCCTGGGCAGTAATCCCCCAAAACTGTCTGAGCCTTCTAATGTCTGAGAGTATGGTTATTGACATTATTAATATTGGTAGCAAGTGAAACATTCCTTCGTCATTTGATGTCTGACTGTGAAAGCCTTTTGCCATTGTGGTTTTTGTTTTCATCATGTGCTGCTTCAGCATGAACATGTCTCTGTCATCACTAATGGCCCATTATTAATAAATGTCCTCAATCATTGATAGATTTTCATGAATAATTGTCATGCTCTACCTCAGATTTGTCTGCAGGCTCTGGGACTATGACAGTATGCCAACGCTTACATAGGCTTCCATCAATATAAAAAACATTTCTGTAAAACTTACAGCACACCAGCCTTTTAATTGTAGTGCCTACATTTACAATACCTTGATATTTGTTCTGAAGAGTCATTCAAGTTCTCCAGAACAAAGAGCTAGCTCAGAGTGGCTCTTGTTGTATTGGTTGATAAATATGCCTTACATAAAACTGCACTGCATTACGTTACATAGCATTTTGAATCTTCTTACTTTGCTATGTGACTGTCCAGCACCTAATGTGTAACTTTTAACTGCTATATGCACACCACACCACATGATCACACTCACAATTTCAAAAGCAAGCCACACATAAAACTGAAGCTGCTTATGCTTTTAATACTGGTCCTGCTTAAAAAACATTAATGTGATACAGGGTCATTGCCAGGCGTGAGTCTAGGCAGACAATTTCTGGGTAGATGAGTATCAGAACCTCATAATCTTGCAGAAACTACTTGTCTGGAAGAGAATGACAAGAGATGTCCTCTCTGCTTGACAGTTCCTTTTTTCTGCTAAGTATGGAACACTTAGATGGAACAGGAAATACTTAGATGGAACAGGAACTGCCCAGGAGCAGGCAGCTCAGCTGACGCGAGCAGCTGACTCACCGGGGGCAGAGCCAGGAGGAGCGGCGGCAGATTTAAACCGGGCATCACTAACGGTTGCTGTTCAATTGCTGAGGTGAGTAGCTCGGGAGAGGACGCCTTGAACACCGGAGCATGGGAGATCAGCGTCCAGGAGCCTCAACTCAGAGCGACAAGAGCCACCGGGGAAGCCTCAAGTCCTCGACAGGACCTGCCCAGGAGCCGGCAGCTCAGCTGACGTGAGCAGGGACTCACAGGGGGCGGAGCCAGGAGGAACGGCGCTAGCCCTGATTGGTTAAAAACCTGCCCCAGGAAGCGCGGCGAACAGCGCGGGTAGAGGCAGTTTGCATGGGCAGGCGAGCGGGATGGTGAGCACTCGCCGTATGACCAGGGCCCGGTCTGGGAGTTCTGCTCTGGCTGCCCCGGCGGTGGCCACTGTAGGCACACAGACAGAGCCGATGAGAGGGGAGGCTGCAGTGCAGAGCTCGGGGTGTAGAGCGTGCCTGCACTGGTCTTGTGAGGGAAAGGTACACAATGGGCAGGGCTGCACTCGGTGCTTCCTGGTGAAGGTTCTCCTGCAGCACGTGACCGAGCGGCAAGAAGCTATTAATAGGCTACAAGATGTCAGGGTAGCTGAGAGGAAGCAGGAATGCTTGCTCCAGGCCCAAACTGTGCAGAGTCCTCAAGCTTCCCCTGTAGCTCATGGAGGAAAGAAGGAGGTTGTTAACTCTCGAAGCTGGGAATTGGTGCCAAAAAAAAAAAAAAAAAACCAACAAAAAAAAAGGAGGAAAAGGACAATTAAAAGCAAGGGACTTCCTCCTAAACCTGTTGCCCCCACACAGAACCGCTTTGCTGTCATGCAGGGGGCTCATGAGGAAACGCAAATGCGCCAGAAACAGCCAGCTGATGCACTAGTAAAGATTTCTACTGGTGCTGCCAGGAAAAAGCAGTGGGTTGTAGTAGTAGGGGATTCTACTTTCAAAGGGACAGAGGCACTCGTCTGTCCGCCTGACCCGGTCTCAAGGGAGGTGTGTTGCCTATCAGTGGCAGGGATCAGGGATGTGGCAGAGAGGCTGCCTGCTCTGGTAAGCCCCATGAACTATTACCCACTCCTGGTGATACATGTGGGTGCTAGGGGTATAGATAGTAGTAGCCTGGGGATCATAAGGAAGGACTACAGAGCCCTGGGAGAGGTGGTTAAGGGCTCTGGAGCTCAGATAGTCTTTTTGTCTATTCTCCAGGATACAGGGGAGGACCTAAAAAAAGCTAGGAGGATTAGCCAGGTTAATAAATGGTTAAAAGGGTGGTGTCACAGTCAGGGGTTTGGGTGTCTTGAACATGGGACCCAAGTTTGTAGGCCAGGTCTAGCGGGGCTGGTGGAGATGGTCCGATAAAGAAGGGGAAGAGCAGTTTTGGTAGGAGGCTTGCCAGACTGGTCAAGGAGGCTTTAAACTAGATGTGTTGGGGGAGGGGGGCATCATTCCATCCCAACACTCCCAGTCAGTTGCCAGCACCTATAATAAATGCTTCGACCAATGCAGAGATATTCCAGCTGCTTCAGCCAATGAGCTGGCTTCATTTGGAGCTCGGCTCAGATGCCTCTATACAAATGCCCATATCATGAGGAACAAACGAGGAATTAGAGATGTGTGCTTGTCTATGGGGTATGACATAATAGGCATCGCAGAAACATGGTGGGATGGCTCCTATGACTGGAGTGTTGGAATGGAAGGTTACAGACTCTTTAGACAAGTCAGGCCTCGCAGGCGTGGAGGGGGAGTTGCCCTTTATGTTAGGGATAGGCTGGAGCGTATGGAACTGTGTCGGCAGACTAGTGAGCAGTTAACAGAGAGCTTGTGGGTCAGGGTTAAAGGGAAAACTGTGATGGTTTATATTACTGTGGGGATCTGTTATAGACCACCTGATCAAGAGGAATCTGCAGATGAAGCACTCTGTAGGCAGATAGGAAAAGCCTCATGCTCACAGGCCCTCGTTCATGGGTGACTTCAACCACCCTGACATCTATTGGAATGACGGTACGGCCCGGTACAAGCAACCCGGGAGGTTCCTCGACTGTGTGGAAGACAACTTTCTTCTGCAAGTAATAGAGGAACTGACAAGGAGAGGTGCCATGCTTGACCTTGTGCTCACCAACAGGGAAGGGCTCATTGGAAATGTGGCACTGCAGGGCAGCCTTGGATGCAGTGACCACGAGATGGTTGAATTTGAGATCCTTAGGACAGTGAGAAGAGCGTGCATGAAGCTCACTGCCCTAGACTTCAAAAGAGCAGACTTTGGCCTCTTCAGGAACCTGCTTAGTAAGGTTCCATGGGATATAGCCCTAGAGGGCAGGGGGACTCAAGACTCTTGGTTGGTCTTCAAGGATCACCTGCAACAAGCTCAGGAGTGATGCATCCCACCTAGAAGGAAGTGCAGCAGGAGGGCCAGGAGACCTCCTTGGATGGATAAGGAGCTGCTGAGGAAAATTCAAATGAAAAAAGAGTTTTATGGAAAGTGGAAGCAAGGTTAGGCAGCCTGGGAATAGTACATGGATATTGTGCAGGGAGCTAGGCACCAGGTTAGGAAAGCTAAGGCCCAGTTTGAATTAAACTTGGCTAGGGATATTAAGGGTAACAGGAAGGGATTGTACAGGTACATAGCAAATATAAAATAGATTAGGGAGAATGTAGGCCCCCTCAGGAAGCTCTCAGGTGAACTACATACACAGGATTTGGAGAAGGCTGAGGTTTTGAATGGCTTCTTTGCCTCGGTCTTCTCTGGCAAAGGCTCTGACCACACCACCCAAGTCTTGGAAGGCAGACGTCGGGACTGTGAGAATGAAGACCTTGGGCCCACTGTAGGAGAGGAATTGGTTCGAGACCATCTTAAAAATCTGAACGTGGACAAGTCCATGAGTCCTGATGAAATCCATCCGCGGGTCCTGAAGGAGCTGACAAATGAAGTTGCTAAGCTGCTGGCCATCATATTTGAGAAATCATGGCAGTCAGGTGAAGTTCCCGATGACTGGAAAAAGGGAAATATAACCCCCATTTTCAAGAAGGGGAAAATGGATGACCCGGGCAATTACAGACCAGTCAGTCTCACCTCTGTGCCTGGCAAAATCTTGGAGCACGTTCTCCTGGAAGGCATGCTAAGGCACATGAAAAACAGCAAGGTGCTTGGTGACAGCCAGCATGGCTTCACTAAGGGGAAATCCTGCCTGACCAATTTGGTGGCCTTCTATGATGGGGCTACAGAACTGATGGACAGGGGTAGAGCAGTTGATGTCATCTACCTGGATTTGTGTAAAGCGTTCGACACTGTCCCACATGTTGTTCTTGTCTCTAAATTGGAGAGACATCAATTTGATGAATGGACCACTCTGTGGACAAAGAACTGGCTGGATGGCCAGACACAAAGAGTTGTGATCAACGTCTCAATATCCGGCTGGAGACCAGTAACGAGTGGTGTCCTTCAGGGATCGGTGTTGGGACCGGTCTTGTCTAACATCTTTGTCGCTGACATGGACAGTGGGATAGAGTGTGCCCTCAGCAAGTTTGCTGATGACACGAAGCTGTGTGGTTCGGTTGACACGCTGGAGGGAAGGAATGCCATCCAGAGGGACCTTGACACGCTTGTGAGGTGGGCTGATGCCAACCTCATGAAGTTTAACCATGCCAAGTGCAAGATCCTACACCTAGGTCAGAGCAATCCCAGGCACAGCTACAGGTTGGGCAGAGAAGAGATTCAGAGAAGCCCTGCGGAGAAGGACTTGGGGGTGCTGGTCGATGAGAAAATGAACATGAGCCAGCAGTGTGCGCTTGCAGCCCAGAAAGCCAACTGTATCCTGGGCTGCATGAAAAGGAGCATGACCAGCAGGTCGAAGGAGGTGATCCTGCCCCTTTACTCTGCTCTCATGAGACCTCACTTGGAGTATTGTGTGCAGTTCTGGTGTCCTCAACATAAAAAGGACATGGATCTGGTGGAACTAGTCCAGAGGAGGGCTACGAGAATGATCAGGGGACTGGAGCACCTCCCATATGACGATCGGCTGAGAAGCTGGGGATGTTCAGGCTGCAGAAGAGAAGGCTGCGTGGAGACCTCATAGCAGCCTTCCAGTATCTGAAGGGGGCCTATAGGGATGCTGGGGATGGACTCTTCATTAGGGACTGTAGTGATAGCACAAGGAGTAACTGGTTAAAACTTAAACAGGGGAAGTTTAGATTGGATATAAGGAGGAAATTCTTTCCTGTTAGGGTGGTGAGGCACTGGAATGGGTTGCCCAAGGAGGTTGTGAATGCTCCTTCCCTGGCAGTGTTCAAGACCAGGTTGGATGAGGCCTTAGGTAATATGGTTTAGAGCGAGGTGTCCCCTGCCCATGGCAGGGGGGTTGGAACTTGATGATCTTAAGGTCCTTTCCAACCCTAACTGTTCTATGGTTCTATGAAGACCTCTATTTCTCCTGTTAAGTTGCATGACTTAGGTTTGAGGTTATAAGTCTCTAGCTATGTGCTTTTCAGCTCTTTTTTGGTTTGTGGTTTGGAGTTTTTTTCCCTCTGAATTTCTTGACTTCTCATTCTTCTGGGGTAAATACACTAAAACTCATGATGAGGTATTGTATCAGAAAGTATGATGAGATTCAACACATTAGGGACATACATAACATGTCCAGGAAAAGGCTACCTCAGAAATATATTTTCCCGTAATATTTTTATATGCCATTTCAGGCCAGGACCAAGAAAAGCTTTAGTGATTTCAGTCATAGCAAGCTGCAATTGGTAGCATGATTATATATGCCTTATTACCTCTCCTATCTGCCTATTAAGGTTGCAACGAGAGCCCACATAGGGGTTGCTTTCCAAGCAGGGCTCTGTCCATGTGAGAGAGCAGGACTTAGAAGGCCAGAAAAAGAAAAAAGCCTGTTCAGCTTGTACCTGAAAAAAATTCTAGTCCAGAGGTCTAGAAATATC
The DNA here is from genome assembly GCF_033783945.1 of Neopsephotus bourkii. Lineage (NCBI taxonomy): Eukaryota > Metazoa > Chordata > Aves > Psittaciformes > Psittacidae > Neopsephotus > Neopsephotus bourkii. The sequence goes on from NW_026901388.1 coordinate 1,238,492, forward strand.
CTAGTCCAGAGGCCCACTTCAAGTGTGGTGTCTAACCATATGAAGACTAACAGATCACAGCTGTTTGATTCCTGGAATAAGTCAGTGACTGCGTCCCAAAAAGAGTATATTGAATGAGTGACACGCAGAAAGATGACCTAGGTGACCTCCCAGTACATTTTCCAGATATATCTAATTTGCTGATATAGATGATGTCTTGATGGTCTTGTGGGGGGCAAGCTGAGGTAGAGATGAGCCCAATGGAGATGCTTAAAACACAAAACCTTGAAAATTATTTTGAAGCAGATGCATTCCAGGCTATATGTCATAAATAAATTCAGATCTTTTGAGTAAAATGAGAACATCTGTATCTAATAATACTTGGCAGAGAACTTGCGTCATGTGCATAGTTATGCAGTTATGATGACACTTGTGGGTTTGAGACTTTTTTTCACAGATTTTAAGACTTTTCTCTCCACTGGACTGCCATAAGATTTTACTAACACAAAAGGTAACTGCACTCACTAAATGGAACAAGTTTAAATTGACAGGTAATTCACTTGTGTAAAAGTCCAGCAAGAATGTTCGTGAAGCTATAGGGCAAAAGCTTTTTATTCCTTGACTGAGTTTGACTTAAGAGATTTAAATTTCTATATTAATAGTCAAGAGGACCTATTATGGAATTCTCATACAGGTTGTTATTTTTTTAAGTTTCTTTTAAAATGGGTGTGGTGATGGCTGTTTATTCATAGGTTATATCTTGCTTAGGCAAGTAAAATTCATTTTATTACCCTGTAAGACATAACACTGTGGGAGTTCATGGGTCTGCTGGATGCTGAGCCTCACAATACAATAAAGTTTGCAACATGTTGTTACAAAAGTCTACCCTCATTTTTGTCTAATGGCTTTTTAAGTGTTTGTACAAAGCATTCTGCTAATTCGTTTCAAATTGGGTAATAACTGTCTGATCTAGTGCATTTTCTGACTTTTTTTCCTTCAGGAAAATTGGAAATTCTGCAGGAAAATATGAAAACTCTTTATCTTAAACTATCTCTCTGTCAGGCCATATGGGACAAAGCAAAATCATTATATGCCCCAGTAGTTTTAACTGCAGTGTTTATCATGTGTTACATTTCTGGCCTCCTACAATAAACACAATCTATAATTAAGTGTATCTATTTATTTTTCTCTGCTAAATCAAAATGCGTCATTTCTACCAAGCCTTCCTACCATTTTCATTAAAAGGAGAAAGCAGTTGGAGTGACAGTATTTGTATTTATTTCCTTTTTAATACTAGTCCTAAAGCTCTTAACATCAAGAATAACTTCTTTGTTGTTTTTTTTCTTTGTTGTTGTTGCTGTTGTTTTGTTTTATTTTTTACTATGTGTTCACTGCAGACTGCTAGAATAAAAATTACGTTTTGTGGCTTGGTAAATGGACATTAACTGAGCTGTAAAGCACATATAGTAACCATACATAAAAAATCATATGAATTATATACTGAGAAAATGCAAACTAAGCATTTTATTTTTCAGCTACTACTGAAATTTTCCACTTTTGTAATTATTTCAATTAACATTTCACAAGTCATTAAAAACTGGAGAAATTTTTAAGAAAGACATATGTCCAAAATTTTACTTTTATATACAGGATTAAGTGGAACATTTGATAAGCATTTTTTCAGAGTAGCCCTGCGGAGAACGACTTGGAGGTGTTGGTCAATGAGAAAATGAAAATGAGCCAACAGTGTGCGCTTGCACGCCAGAAAGCCAACCGTATCCTGGGCTGCATCAAAAGGAGTGTGACCAGCAAGTCAAAAGAGGTAATCCTGCCCCTCTACTCTGCTCTCATGAGGCCTCATTTGGAGTTTTGTGTGCAGTTCTGGTGTCCTCAACATAAAAAGGATATGCAATAAGTTGAAATAAGTCCATAGGAGGGCCACAAGGATGATCAGGGGGCTAGACAACCTACTGCAAGAAGATAGGCTGAGAAAGTTGGGGCTGTTCAGCCTGGAGAAGAGAAGGCAGTGCGAAGAACTCATAGCAGCCTTCCAGTATCTGAAGGGGGGCTATAAGGATGCTGGGGTGGGACTTTTCATTAACAACTGTAGTGATAGGACAAGGGGTAACAGGTTCAAACTTAAACAGGGGAAGTTTAGGTTGGATATAAGGAAGAAGTTCTTTACTGTAGGGGCAGTGAGGCACTGGAATGTGTTGCCCATGGAGGTTGTGAATGCTCCATCCCTGGCGGTGTTCAAGGCCAGGGTGGACAGAGCCTTGGGTGACATGGTTTAGTGTGAGGTGTCCCTGCCCATGGCAGGCGGTTGGAACTAGGTGATCTTAAGGTCCTTTCCAACCCTAACTATTCTATGATTCTATGACTCTATGAAGTATAAATTGACTCTAATTCTCCTTTGAAGCTTATCACTAGATTAGCAACAGTACTGTTGCACAGTACTTTACTGCTTCAGTGAAGAGTCATTTACTGCTGTACACAGTGGGGAAGCATATTTGGAAGAATTTTGATAAACCTTTAAATATAAAGGGTTTGATTTTTTTTTAATATAAAACTAAAAAGATGGAGTTTTCCTTTTTCTTTTCTATGCACAACTGCCTTTGGAAATGATAGGCAGTTTATTGGTCTATTAGGTATATGTGTCAAGACCGTGGTAGCAGGGAGCTTCAAAGGATGGCCTATGTAACAGAAACCAAGGCCAGAGATGTAAAGTAAGAAGGTGGTGCTCCAGGCACTGGAGCAAATATTCCCTTGCAAATCCTGAACCTGTGGCTTGTGGGAGATTAACGCTCGAGGAATCTGTTCTTGAAGGACCGTACCTCATGGAGAGGACCAATCATAGATCAGTTTGTGAAGGACTGTACAGCATGGGTCGGAGCACCATGCTGGAGAAAGAGAGCAGCGTGAGGAGGAAGGAGCCTCAGAGGAGCTGCGATGGACTCCTCACATCCGCCATTCCCCATCCCTCTGAGCCACTCTGGTAGTGGAGGAAATAGAGGAGTTGAGAATGGAGAAGTGAACTTGAACCTGGGAAGAAGGGGAATGGGAGGGATGTGAGTTTAGGGTTCTTTTTATTTGTTTGTTGCTCACCATCTTACTCTATTTTTAATTGGAAATACATTAAATTAATCTTCCTCTAGCCAAGTCTGTTTTGCCAGTGGTGGTAATTGATAAGTAATATTCCTGTTTTTATCTTGACCTGTAATGTTTTCCATCTTATTTTCTCCCACTCTCCTGCTGAGGAGGGGGAGTGAGAGGGTGACTGGGTACGCACCTGGAAACCAGACAAGGTCAGCCCACCATGAATGATTGTCTCAATTTTCACTTTCACATTTACAAAATTTAATTACTTTAGCTTCATACGACTATCTAAGCTTATCTAATTCTGTAGTGAAAATAGAGTGTAACAACTGTGTTTGATACTGTCTTGGTATGAACAAATTCAAAATTTGTCATTTTATTTTCATTTCCAGACTAATTCCATATCCATTTGCTCTGGTTGCTATCAGACCTAAGGAGTGTACTGTCCTCTTCTGCTTCCATATAGCTATTTCCTATCTACAATTTACAGTACTCTCTGTGTCACTAAAATTCTTCTTTGTAGGGTTACATGATAAACTGCAGCATTGGCAAGAGTACTTTGAAAACAAAACAAAAAAATTAAATCTCTTAAAACAGACTTACTGTTCAAGGAAAACTAAGTGGTCTGACCTGGCCTAGCCATCTTTTACCACAGTAGAAATCTCTTCTGAACCTGTCTTCTAGTAGAAATCTCTTCTGAACCTGTCTTCTAGCCACATAAGTGGTTGTCAAAACTGCAGGAGCTGCAGGAAGCACACCATGTCACCTCTAATTTGCATGAGCCAGCTCCAGCTTAACAGGATCTCATCTATTTAGCAAGCTGTCCTAATCTTTCCTTTTCAACAAAAAACTTACCATCAAAGCTATGTGGACCCACACCAAGTATTTGTATATGGAATATTGTCACATATTTGTCTGGGAGCAGAGCCCAGAGATGCATCCCTCTGATTCTTGTATTTGATTGTTGAATTGGATCATCTTCTGGAATAAAAAGCATTGTACTCTCATATGCTTTTGTTACAGATACACGTTCCCTGTCTTCACTTTAATGCTGTAATCTAGGTATGCTGCTGATGTATCTCCATTTAAGAAGTTTGAACTGATCTGCTGAAGTGCATGCCTAACACTGTTTGTGTAAATGCCACAAGCTGTGACTGAAGTAGTGGGAGGTGATGTGTCCTTAAAAATGCCTTAATATTGTTGATTATAATTTGAGATGAGCCACTTTTAACTTCTTCCTGTTCTTATCCCTTCTACAGTGCAGAAAGCAGGCTCCTTCATTTCCACACATTATTTGGAAGGACTGCGTATGTCTTCATCTAGTACACACTTTCTGGGCTTTAGAGTCCAGTGCTATGGAATACGTGCAATGTTTTATTTCTCTTGTGCTTCTGGTGAAGCAGAGGCTTTAATTGTTGAACAGAGCAGGGCAGCTTTCACAGTCTCTTTCACGAGATGGAAAGCCATTCACCTGTGCCTTACATAAGCAACTTATTTCTACCTATACAGATTTCCCTATTATAGGAGTCTAGTTTACCCTCAGGGAGGAAAGGTCTGCCTTTCAGGAAGGGTACAGACAGAATGTAAGGAGGAATTTGAGGGTGTGCTGAGAGGGATCAGAAGTGTAGCTTTCTTTGAATGTGACCTGTGATATCACCTCATTAAAAACATTATTGATTCAAAATGTTATTTTCACAAAGGTGTGTATCTATGGGGCCTCCAGTGAATATGAGTAGATGACCTATTCAGTGCTTGAGAGGAAGAAGCACACGCTATGACAGCTACTTCAGGAAATATCAATACGTATTTAATCATAAATCCCACTTTTGCTATCTGTGAAGTCTTTCTACGTGGAAACAGTACGAAAAATCAGGCTAAGGAAGTTTGTGACAGGAACATGTTAATTTAAATTGCAGTCTAATATTTCTTCAATTCTTCATTGCCGTATTGAAAAGTCTAATGAATTTTTTGCATTAGACAATGTACAGTGTCCTGGGTTCAGCTGTAACAGTTATTTTTCTCCTTCTTAGTAGCTGGTGCAGTGCTGTGTTTTCAGATACTACACTTGATCTTAGCCAAAAGGCTGAGAAGTGATCCTTGAGCAGCAATCTGGTCTTCTAGGTAACTCCCCCCATTTTAAATATGGGACATGACATGCTGTGGCATCCGTCGGCAGGTGGTGAGTATTGTGCATCACTAATGTTTATTGTTGGGTTATTTTCCTTTCCTCTTTCAGTTTCATATTTTCTTCCCTTGCTATTTCCATTATTATTATTATTGGTGGTAGCAGTAGTTGTTTTGTGTTATACCTTAGTTACTGGACTGTTCTTATCTCAGCCCTTGGGATTTGCATTCTTTTGCTTCTCCCCATGCTTCCTGGAGCAGTGGTGGGAAGAAGATAACTGGAGCGAGCAGGCAGCTGCATGGTTCTGAGTTACTGGCTGGGCTTAAACAGTGACAAATGCCTTCTCCCACGATAATATGCCTCTCCTTATTGTAACAAACTATTTTTTTTTAACTATCTAGAGTCTAGATTTATCAATAAACAAGAACTTCACTCTCCATATCCTAAACCCTAATTCCCACACACTAATGCACAAGCTGCAAAACATTTTTATGTGCTTAGTTGTATTGCTGAGGGAGTCTTTTGAGAGGTTGAGAATGGTTTTCTTAGAAACTTACTTAGTCATGAGTGAACATAGGAAGGATACTATCCTACCTTTCTAATACATGAGACTTTTAGTCTCATAGTCCTACCTTAAACTCCATGAAATTTAATATAATATAAAAATTTTATTTTTTTTTATTTTAAATGTAAATAAACACAGAATATTATCACAAATAACTGTTGAGTAAATGCTATTAAATTCTGAAGGAAAATAACTAAATGAGCTAAATGAGTAAAACTGAGCAGGAATAGATTCTTGACCCCACATTATTTTGACTTTTCTCAATGACCTAGAAGAAACAATGTTACAGTCAATATTGTAAAGATGACAAAGATTGTGTAACTGGATAAATAATGAAGAGTAGAGATCATAGCCACAAGAACATATGGATCACTTTATAAACTAGGACATGAAAAATATTATTTCCAGAACAAATAATATAAGCTGCACTTGCAGAAAAACTATATTAAGGAGACGATATAAGGATGCAGACTTCAAAAGACTAAGTAGATAATCAACTAAATCAGTTTCTGATAGTTTCAAATGGCATAACTATAATAGGTAATTAGTGAATATGAGACAGGGGTGAAGAAGTACCTCTTACAGAGTTCCATATCTTGAGAAGAATATTAAAACGCTGTACAGAAAAAAAATGAATGATTTTAAAATAACCAAGGGAACTTCAACAATACTACAGCTTCAGCCATTTAAGTATTTTCATGGCTTTACTTACAGCTTAGGAGTACTTGAAAAGACTTAGTAGCGGTTTTGATGCTATCAAATTCGGAAGTTGCACCAATATTCACTGGACAGGTGGTTGGATGTGTTGACTTCAATTGGTTATTGAATTATATTGAATTATATTGTTCAGGGTAGTAGGATCACTGTTCATGGTATGCTTCTTGGAGATGATGCTCTGACAGTTGATTAACAGTGTCATGTTTTTGAAGAGGACCTTGAGAATGGTCCTCCATATGTACATGCCTGAATCCACTGCTGGTCAACTCACATTATAACACTATACTGTTCTTAGCATTGTAGGAACTGGATTTGCATGTATGGAATTTCCTTTCCACACTGGAGATGGAGAGGAGGGAAATTGCAGCTTGGGTGAGGATCATGGTTGTCTTCCTTTGCGATGATGGTGGTGATGATGATGATGATGGCTTGTTCAGGAAAACCAGCAACCCAAGTTCTACAGGTAGCACAGAGCTTGCAGAGAGCAACAGTTTTGCAGATGCCAACCCTGAAAAAGAGAAGAGTTGCCAATTAGAATAATAGAATCATAGAATCATATAATGGTTAGGGTTGGAAAGGACCTTAAGATGATCAAGTTCCAACCCCCCTGCCATGGGCAGGGACACCTCGCTCTAAACCATATCACCCAAGTTCTCATCCAACCTAGCCTTGAGCACTGCCAGGGATGGAGCATTCACAACCTCCCTGGGCAACCTATTCCAGTGCCTCACCACCCTAACAGGAAAGAATTTCCTCCTTATATCCGTTCTAAACTTCCCCTGTTTAACTTTTAACCTGTTACCCCTTGTCCTATCACTACACTCCCTAAAGAAGAGTCCATCCCCAGCATCCCTATAGGCCCCCTTCAGATACTGGAAGGCTGCTATGAGGTCTCCACACAGCCTTCTCTTCTCCAGGCTGAACAGTCCCAACTTTCTCAGCTGGTCTTCATATGGGAGGTGCTCCAGTCCCCTGATCATCCTCGTGGCCCTCCTCTGGACTTGTTCCACCAGATCCATGTCCTTTTTATGTTGAGGACACCAGAACTGCACACAATACTCCAAGTGAGGTCTCACGAGAGCAGAATAAAGGGACAGCTAGTTCACCTGAGAGCTTCCTGAGGGGGCCTGCGTTCTCCCTAATCTGTTTTTTATTTGCTATGTACCTTTAGAATCCCTTCCTGTTATCCCTAATATCCCTAGCCAAGTTTAATTCTAACTGGGCCTTAGCTTTCCTAACCTGGTCCCTAGCTTCCCCGACAACATCGCTGTACCCTTCCCAGGCCGCCTGTCCTTGCTTCCACTTTCTATAAAACTCTTTTTTCATTTGAATTTTCCTCAGCAGCTCCTCATCCATCCAAGGAGGTCTCCTGGCCCTCCTGCTGCACTTCCTTCTAGTTGGGATGCAACACTCCTGAGCTTGTCGCAGGTGATCCTTGAAGACCAACCAAGAGTCTTGAGTCCCCCTGCCCTCTAGGGCTATATCCCATGGAACCTTACTAAGCAGGTTCCTGAAGAGGCCAAAGTCTGCTCTTTTGAAGTCTAGGGCAGTGAGCTTCATGCACGCTCTTCTCACTGTCCTAAGGATCTCAAATTCAACCATCTCGTGGTCGCTGCATCCAAGGCTGCCCTGCAGTGCCACATTTTCAACAAGCCCTTCCCTGTTGGTGAGCACAAGGTGAAGCATGGCACCTCTTCTTCTCAGGCCCTCTATTACTTGCAGAAGGAAGTTGTCTTCCACACAATCAAGGAACCTCCTGGATTGCTTGTGCCGGGCCGTACCATCATTCCAACAGATGTCAGGGTGGTTGAAGTCACCCATGAGAACGAGGGCCTGTGAGCATGAGGCTTTTCCTATCTGCCTATAGAGTGCTTCATCCGCAGATTCCTCTTGATCAGGCGGTCTGTAACAGATCCCCACAGTAATGTCTCCCATCACTGTTTTCCCTTTAACCCTGACCCACAAGCTCTCTGTTAACTGCTCACCAGTCCCCAGACAGAGTTCCATACTCTCCAGCCTATCCTTAACATAAAGGGCAACTCCCCTTCTGTGCCTGCCAGGCCTCTCTTTTCTAAAGAGTCTGTAACCTTCCATTCCAACATTCTAGTCATAGGAGCCATTTCACTATGTTTCTGTGATGCTTATTCTATCATACCCCCATAGAGGTGCACACATCTTTACTTCCTCTTGTTTGTTCCCCATGACACAGGCATTTGTATAGGAGCATCTGAGCCAAGCTCCAAATAAAGCCAGCTCATTGGCTGGAGCAGCCGGAATATCTCTGCATTGCTCCAAGCATTTATTATAGGTGTTGGCAACTGACTGGGAGTGTTGGGATGGAATGATGCCCCCCTCCCCCAACACATTTAGTTTAAAGCCTGCTTGACCAGTCTGGCAAACCTCCTACCAAAACTGCTCTTCCCCTCGTTTTTTTAGACCATCTCCACCAGCCCCCGCTAGACCTGGCCTACAAACTTGGGTCCCATGTTTAAGACACCCAAACCCCTGACTGTGACAACACGCTTTTATCCATTTATTAACCTGGCTAATCCTCCTAGCTTTTTTTAGGTTCTTCCCTGTATCCTGGAGAATAGACAAAAAGACTATCTGAGCTCCAGAGCCCTTAACCACCTCTCCCAGGGCTCTGTAGTCCTTCTTTTGTGTTCCCCAGGCTACTACTCTCTATATCCCTAGCACCCACATGTATCACCAGGAGTGGGTAATAGTCCATGGGGCTTACCAGAGCAGGCAGCCTCTCTGCCACATCCCTGATCCGTGCCCCTGGTAGGCAACGCACCTCCCTTGAGACTGCGTCAGGCGGACAGACGAGTGCTTCTGTTCCTTTCAAAGTAGAATCCCCTACTACTACGACCCACCGCTTTTTCCTGGCAGCACCAGTAGAAATCTTTACTAGTGCATCAGCTGGCTGTTTCTGGTGCATGTGCGTTTCCTCATGAGCCCCCTGCAGGACAGCAAAGAGGTTCTGTGTGGGGGCAACAGGTTTAGGAGGAAGTCCCTTGCTTTTGTCCTATTCCTCCTTTTTTTGTTGTTTTTTTTTTTTTTTTTTCACCAATTCCCATTTTTGAGGGTTAACAACCTCCTTCTTTCCACCATGAGCTACAGGGGAAGCTTGAGGACTCTGCACAGTTTGGGCCTGGAGCAAGCATTCCTGCTTCCTCTCAGCTACCCTGACATCTTGTAGCCTATTAATAGCTTCCTGCCGCTCGGCCACCTGCTGCAGGAGAACCTCCACCTGGGAGCACCCAGTGCAGCCCTGCCTATTGTGTACCTTTCCCTCACCAGAGCAGTGCAGGCACTCTCTGCACCCCGAGCTCTGCACTGCAGCTTCCCCTCTCATCGGCTCTATTTATCTGAAGAGGATATGGACACAAACACGAGTAACTGAGGCATGACAAAAACTTAAAATTCTTATTTGTGACCAGAAAGTATTAGCAACTTGTGAGATCATGAAAAAAATAGTTTGTCTCAACTGGGTTAAAAAACTAGTTGATCTTAACAAAACTGAAATAATAACATTATTTTAAAGCATATCATAATTAAAAATTAACTTGCTAATAGAAGAAATTGTCATTGTATGTTAATATCATTTTGCATTTAAAAATTTCAATGTAGTTTTCATTAAATAAATGTGTCATTTTAAAATGTTTGGAATAATTTTCACTCTCTTCCCTATTGACTGAAGTACTTCTTAAGCAAATGTTTGCTTATGTAATTAGAAAACTGCATGCAGACACATGTGCAGCAACCATATTTGCAGAACTGTAGGTTATGGCCATTTAAACTATTGAAATTAGTTACTTCAAACATGTATGCTGATTATTTTTTTTTAATGTTACTGGAAACTCTTCAATTATATCAGAAATATATGCTGTCATTATTATTAGTTCATAACCATATAGTATTATATTTCTGGTGCTTTTATTTCCTCTTACTATAAATTCAGGACAATTAAGAATGTCCAAATATGTTCTTTTATAATAGATTTTTTTGTGGGTTATGATGAAGACCAATTTCATTGGTTTGAGTGACATATATGTTATTTCTATTAAAAAAAAATACTTTATTCTTTTGTTCAAAGGCTGAGCTGCATCTCCCAAGAGCTTTAATTTCAATATATGCATGACTGGTTTTAATGTCATGGCTAGTTATTACGCTAGTAGAGAATTACATTGATGCATAATCTAGGCAACATTCAGGAGTTCCTCAGACTATCCAAAATATGGGTTTTGTCTTCTAAAATTCTTTGGATTCTTATGTGCATCTTAATGAACTAATGCAGTTTTGAAATATAGTGTTTTGGAAAAGTGAGTACAAGTTAGGTGTAATGTCAAGTAAGACATTTTTGTCCGCTTTCAAACTTGTTCATCTAAAGAGCTGGAAGGTTTCTTTGGTGAAGTAATGATTTCTGCACTAATCCCAGGCTCATTAAAAATGAAATATGGTAGCTCTTAATGCTGATTTTTTTTATTTTTTTTTTTTTGTTTCACTGGCTACAGTCCCCTTGGCTGTTAAACACTGGCTCAGGAGGCATATTTTCTGCTTGCACCTCAACTACTCAAACTTCAAACCCACTTGCTAAATTTCATAAAAGATTCCAAATCGATAATAAATGTTACATTTTCCACTAATCATGATTTATCATTAATACTTTTTAAGTTTTACTTTTAATATGTCATTTATTGACTTAGCCTCTCATTAGCTTTTCTCTAGTAATGGAAATTGGCTCTAAAATGTTGTATTTTGATACCAGGGTCCTTTGCCAAATATGGTTATAACTGAGAATTAAGAAAAAACTCAGCATTACTTAGATGGTGACTCAATATGAGTGAAATGCAAAAGGAACAGAAGGTCAATGCCTCTTCACTTTGATAAGTGCTTTGATGAAAAAAAGAGAAAGAAATATGTGTGGATGTATTTGTGCTATTCAAAGCAAATGAATTGAACATGGCCAAAACGAAACTTTTCTTCCCAAGGAACAAAGGATATCTGTGCATCTGCAGTTAAGATTAAAGGTAATACAAGGACAATAGTGCTTTCACTGGTAGTGATCTTTTCCCATTATAACTTGGCCTGTAATGTTTCATTTATCAGGAATGTATTATGAGAGACAGTTTAAAAATATCCAAGTGATTGATACTCTTTTTCCTGTTGTGTTTAGAATAAATGGCTTACTGTAATACTGAAATTACAGAAGAATTTGCTTCAGAACTTCTGGGAAAATGAACTTCATAAGCCCTTAAAAACATTTGTCTAATATTTCTAATGTCTCTTTTTCCATATTTTGTGTTAAACGACTATGCAGCTTTCAAATATTATTGACTATATTTTTCTAATGTGTTTGAGGTATAAGAGTGCACATTTTCACCACTGCTGGTCCATTTTCCAGACCTCCAGGATTTTACATGTACCACAGTTCTCATTTCTAGAATAAGAAGTCTATAGTTTTTATCTGCTGAATGCAAGTATTAGCAAACTAAAACTCATGAATTATACACCCTGATAAGAATCTGCTTTACAACTGACTTGTGATTAATTGTTGGGTAAATGATCATACACACAACTTTCTTCTGGAAAATGTAAGATTAGAAATTCTGTTCAGAAAAAATAAGACAAAAGAGTTCAAGTTTTCCACAAGCATTTTATTCCTCTAATCATGCTGAATTTCTGTCACTGCAACATAGGGAATATGCTAGAGATAACAACAAAGGCCATGTAAGCTAAATATTTTAAGAGCGAAGTTGGAAATTTCCTGTCCTTTTCCAGCAGTATACAGGTACCTCAACTGTAAGATTTGGCAAATAGCATAGCTGCTGTGCACTTTATTAGTATGGTCCTCCCCTACCAGTTAAGAGACAGAATATACATATGCGTTGCCTTGAATTTCTTATTTCAGTATCATTATCTAAAGGACCAGCTGTGTTGATATTAATCATCAACCTTACTATATTTAAACTGTTCTGGTGTTGCTTATTTCAAAAGAAGAACCATTTTGCATTAGAGTTCTCATGTAACACAAAAGTAATCTCAAGTATTTGGTCCCCTACAAGCAAGAAAAGGCAAAAAAAAATTCTGAACATAGCTTTGGGTTCACCCATTCAGTCTGTCTGGATAGATACATTATGGCAACCTTTTGGGTGAATACAAGACAAAGTATTCAGCACTGTGAAAATGTTTAAATTAGCTTCACAGAAACAATTTTATAAGTTTTACATATTTTAATATAGGATAACTGAATCATCTGAGTAGCAGTAGTAAGCAATGAAACAATTTATTTTCTACCATTTATCTTATCGTTGTTTTCTAAGTTTGTGTTTGAACACTTAAAGAAAAAAAAAGTTTCTTTAATTTCTTATGAATGCTGCAGAAAGTTAAAATCAGCAGTTTGTTAGGTTGTTTTATTTTGTTGTGATTTTTTTTCCCAGATAGAAGTTAACAATTTCTTAGACTGATGTTCAAAACAATCTCTTTTCTTATTATTTCAGAAAGAAGTAGTTTAGGGCACAATGAAAAAAAGTGTTCTCAACATAAAAAGGACATGGAATTGTTGGAACAAGTCCAGAGGAGGGCCACGAGGATGATCAGGGGGCTGGAGCACCTCCCATATGAAGACAGGCTGAGAAAGTTGGGGCTGTTCAGACTGGAGAAGAGAAAGCTGTGTGGAGACCTCATAGCAGTCTTCCAGTATCTGAAGGGGGGTTATAAGGATGCTGGTGAGGGACTCTTCATTAGGGACTGTAGTGACAGGACAAGGGGTAATAGGTTAAAACTTAAACAGGGGAAGTTTAGATTGGATATAAGGAAGAAGTTCTTTACTGTGAGGATGATGAGCCATTGGAATGGGTTGGCCGGGGAAGTTGTGAATGCTCCATCCCTGGCAGTGTTCAAGGCCAGGGTGGACAGAACCTTGGGTAACTGTGAGTCCATGGCAGGGGGGTTAGAACTAGGTGATCTTAAGGTCCTTTGCAACCCTATGTGATTCTACGATTCTAAGTTATAATTAATATAGACATACATTTAAAGTGCACTCATAAAGAGATCTATTATCAGCTTATCCCATATCTTACTTCGTTCATATGCATGTGTATTTGCTCCTTAAAGCTACAAAAAGTTGCATTAAAGCTATTAAATGTCACTTAAGCACAGTCTTTTGTTTTTCTCTACTGTAGCATGTCAATCAAAAGAAATAACTCCCTAGTTACATGTCTGCCTAAGAGCAGAACACATACTTATCTGCTAATGACATTTACAGTACTGTGAAGAAGTGAATTCTAAATAGAACCTTACTGTAAAATTCAAGAAAGAGAAAGTATCTGCCCCTCTTTTGTTCCTCTTTTCTGTCCCCATTTAGCCAGAGTCTTGGGAAGGGTTTTTCCAGCCCATGCTCTGATAGATGGTGAAGAGCTAACCCTTCTTACAATCTGAAGGCCTATCAAAGAGTGGATATTATTGAAGTGTTACTATTACCATGTTCTTCAAAAAGAAAAAGAAGATCTTTATTTCCAAGAGCTTTTGGCTTTGGGGATATGGTTTTCCTTTTCCTTCCTAGTAGGCAGAACTGAATGTCGACCAGATGGTATATAATTTTCTTTACACTCTGTGAAGTTATCATTTGCATAAGAAATAATTGATCATTGTATATCTTTGATTTCTGCTTGAGTGTTGTGAAGAAAGAAAATCCACCATTTATTAACACCCTGTTTCTTGAACAAGAGCATGTACTTTTCTTGCTCTTGCATGCCTATGTTATACAGCCAGGACTGATTGATTGATTGATTGATTGATTGATTGATTGATTGATTTTAAGAAAGGTCTATTTGGTATATAACAAGAGTCCTGAGAAAACAGCAGTTCTAAGCAGTCAACAGAGCATTTTCTGCTTACATGTCCTTCAAGATGTGCTGTAAGTGCTACAGTTCTCAGCTGATGTGAACAGCAATAAAGGTGATCCACTAAACATGCTGACAAAGATGGATATTTACTCAGCAAGTAGCTCCCAAAATTTCCATGATAAGCTCAGAGCTCTGTCAAACTCAACAGGAGTCTGAGATGTCTCAGAGGAGTTCAGAGAGTGATTAATACATCCCTGATAAGCTAACTGGGAGCTGAGATGCGTTTTAAAAGGTACAGCTGGCAGAACCAAGAAACTGTGATGACGAAATCAGGAACTGATGTCCTACATTCACTTACATATCTACACCAAAACCATAAAATGTAATATGCTATCTACTCAAGATGATTTTCTCTGCAAAGTGTCTGCATGAGATCTCCTGGAGAGATTGGACCCTCGCTAGAAGTGCCTGTCTGACTCCAAACTGTGATGTGGGACATCTACAAAAATAGACTTTTCCACCTTACTTCTGGGGGTGTTTTGATGAGTGCTGTACTGGTAGCACTTCACATTTAGCTTTGCATGTAGATAAAAATATCAGAAGCATATACTTCTTTTACTAATGGTAATTCTGTTGCAACTTGTTTTATATATATATGTAACTTATATAAAGTCTAAGTTTCTTTACTAGTGGTCATTTTGTAGTAACCTATTTTATATGTACATAATTAAATTTTGTTACAAAAAAAAACTCCAACTGCTTGTACATATTTGTGAATTCTCTCAGGAATAATAGGTAACTTTAATACATAGGTGAATACATCAGATATATTAACTTAGAATTAAGCAATAAAAATCTGAACTCCTACTTTTTATTTGGTTTGCTTTTCTATGTTTCTTTTAATAATGTAATGTTAGTCTAGTCACATGGTGAATAACAGTAATAAGGAAATAGAACAGAAACAGAGAAGGATAGCTTCAAACATTTTAGTGGTAACCTTTGTGAGAAATACATCCCATTGTGTAAGATAAATGATATTGACACAGGAATAATAGCTTAAAGGTTGGATAAGTTACTGTTTCTTGGTAAACCACAGAAATGACAGCACAGAGGGATTACATTTAGTGTCTTATCTTTTTTTTTATCATATAGATTGACAAAACCCATCTTCAAGTTAGTAGTCATTTCTTCATAAACCAACAGAAAATTTTCTGACCACCTCTGCTGATGCCTAGATCACATTTTATGACTATCTACTCATGTTTAGAAGAAGAAGATAAGAAAAAGGGAAGAAAGACATTTTAGAAGCACAACAAGAATAAGCAATACAAGTACTTAAAATAATTCTTGATTTCTTTCTGATACAGTAATTTCTGGGAGCAAGTTTAAAAAGGTCTTTCTGTTTTATTGCAATGCCCTCTATTGAAAACCTTGTTGTATGAAAAAGTAATTTGAAGTGGAGTTGAAAGCAAGAGGAGAAGCAGATTAAATGAATTTATCATGCTAGTGATAAGTAATCCCATTCATGATTGTTTTCCAATATAGATCTATTAATAAGGTAGCAAATTAATAAAAAAAATAGGATCTGAAAATCTCAATGTCAGGTAGAATTTCTTTCATGAAAGCTTAATTGTTCTACCTTTCCTGTTTATCACTAAGACATGGAGATTCTGCTTTTCCTAACAGTAAGATAAACACTTCTGTTATTCATCAACTGTCTTCATCCATTTGAGATGATGAGCTGTTCACTATATCCTCACAAGATATATAAATCAAAGAGGTAATGCCAAATAAAATAGTGCTTATGAAACATAGAGAAGAAAAAGTACCACTCGAACATACATCTGGTTTAAGATGATCATGAAAATGATACTGTTGCTGAATAACAGTTTTAGGTACTTTTACCATCATAATAAGTGTCTTCAGATTCTTATACTGTCTCCGAATTTTTATTACATATCAAAAGAACCTCAATCTGACCTCCCTTTCTAACTTTATATATACAAGCATTTTTATACATGCAAAACTAGTACAGTGTAATCTAAACTATATGATTATTGCCCTTAGTTCTATCTTCTATGTAATTTCAAAAAAAAATCAAATGTGCTGAAAAGTAGATTTGTTAGAGATCTGTGTCCTTTTCTCTTAATTGGGCTGCTCTCTTAAAAAAATAAAATAAAAAACCCAAGAAGACCACTGAAATTGGGAGAAGTAAAAATGCTGGCATCAGCAGATTGTCAGGTGAACTTTCTGCCTTCACTTTTGTCAACTTCTGTTCTCCTATAATAATAAAAGAAATAATATTCACAGACAAGACACAGTTGGTACTTTCTCACTGTAATCAAGTAATTGGGTGTGCTCTTCACTGCTTTTTCTATTATCTTTAATCAGTGAAATCTTGAGGGAAAAAAAAAAGACCAATAGCAGAGACTGTTGCTGGAAGTCATCAGTCACAAACTGGACACAGAGACCATTGTTCATAACAATAATATTCATATCCATTAGACTAGTCCTATGAAGTGTTAGCGCTGTTGTTCTCACTCTGAATATGTGAAAGGAAATTGTCTCTTGAAGAAAACAAATTTTCTGCAACATTTACTTCTACTAAAACCTACCATATTAACAGACATCTCTAGAAGACCTTAATCATGTCAATAAAAATTTCAAACACTACTGACACAAGACATGAAAAGTGGACAGAAATTCACTGTGTGCTTGATTTCTGCAGCTCACAGCTTTTTGTAGAGCCCTCTCTGTTGGTGAGTGAACATCCCTGTCATGTCAGTGGGATTCATGGAGTAAAGTTACAAATAACCAGCCAATGTTAGGAATATGCTAATCATATGTCAATTGAAACAGCACCATGAGTGCTAATTGTAATCTATCTATTGACTACAAGTTGCACAGGCGGGGTCAAGAGCAAACTGCTGATCTCTGTGGAACAGTATTGTTAAACAAATTGACTGACATGACAAATTTTAATGTATAAACAGATCACTTATTATGTTAGTGGCATCAAAAAATCAAATGACATCTTATTAGGATGTTATTTGAAAGGAACATCAAGTGCAAGGAACATCTTTCACTTATGTTCCTCAGATCTTCACCTTGGCCTCACCAGTACAGTATTGACATTCAGTTACTTGTTGACTGGAACAGGGTGGTCACACAGTGATATTGTCACCTGTCATTTTCTCCATAAGAAGTTTTACACAGTGAAGATTTCTGCTCTGAACTTTGATTAAAGAAGAGTCATACGTGTGTCAATAACAGCGTAATGGTTTCAAAACAAGTATAATCAAATTCCTAGAAGGATTAAACACTGAAATATTTAAAACAGCAGATGTTTAGCTTGATCCCTAGACACAGCTATAAATCAATGACTGAACAAAGCTGAGTATGGCAAATTGGAATGAAAACTCCTGAGCAGCAATATGTAGCATCTCATCAGAGGTTTCAGCTATAGTGCATATTATTTATTAATCTGTCAATCTGTCATAACTAGAATAGCATTAGATCAAGATCCCCAGCAACCAGCTCAGGATCATCTGGGAGTGCCGTATCAGTAAGCCTTGAAATCATTATACAAATGCTTCAGGGTAAGGCAGTGACTGCCAGTAAAGTCAGAGATAATTCTGACTAATTCTGACTAAATATAGCTATCTTTTTTCTTTATTTTCACATGAGAGCAACTAGTAGTCACCATATGGAGTAAAGTGACAATACATTGGGAGTTTAAAATGGAAATGTCATCCATCCCTACAAGCATGCTAGTGACAGAGAAAACCATTGTGGTTTATTGTTTCTCTCAGGTTTTGGAAAATGTCCTTGACAGAATAGCAATCAGCAGAATCTGCTGGAAAGTGTCTTCCCTAAAGGTAGTCCTAGTGGTGAAGACCAGACTAATGTGTTTTTCTGCTCACAGGCAAAATCAAGGAAAGTTCAGTGAATAAATTTAAGGTCTGTGTATGCTGCTTGCCTCTAACAAAATTCATTAGACCTGGGATTCTAAGAAAGTGACTATGGAGCTTTCTGTCCAAGCAACTCAATGGATACGAATTTTAAGGTGATAAGTTTCAATAGTAGAGGTGAGATGTTAGAACCTTTTTTTACCTAAAGTAGGATCAGACAAGGGAGTATTCTTGGATGGATTTAGTTTATCATTATGCGAATTGAAACATGGGGTTCATATGCATATATGTGAAAGTATCTTACTCATTACAAATGGTTTCATCTGAAAACATGTTAAACCAAGAGTAAGGATCAAAATTTTAGGACAATTTTAATGCCCTAGCAGCATGTGCTGAAAGTGGAGTCACAGAAGAGAGCAAAAGCCAATACAGTTTCTGGTAAAAGCAGCATGTTTGAAATGGTAAAAATCTGGTTCAAGCAAAAGTGACTACTGTGCAATGGCTCTTACTACTTCACCGTATGTTTGTGTCTTTTTTTAGAGCTGCCACATCAAATTATTTAGCCAGTCACCCATCAGCTGTCTTCATGCTCTTGGCGCAAAATGGTTAAATGTCTTGAATAGTGAGTCTTAGAGCACTGCCTGTAGCTGATATCAAAGTACTGCTCCTGCGAGCTAGGCTGCACCAGACATCTGGCACATATATCAAATAATCAACCATCCATAAGCATTTTGTATGGGCAGTTTAAATACAATGAGTGGTTAAGACTGACCCATTAAACATTACTGAGACATTCTCAAGGTAAATCTTCAATCATATAACATCAGCCTCACAATATGAGGTACAATTAAAGGTCATCTGTTATGGCAGAGAACATATGCTGATGTTATCAAACATATGGAGAAAATAAAGGAAAATTGCACTGAACAAAATGCAACAAAATAAAATAAGGATAGTTCATACAGGAAGCTGCATCTGTCACATCCCCAGCTGTGAGCATGCTACAATCAAAATCTCAGAAATGTTAGTGTCACTATGAACATTGTATAGGCAGTACTACACTGCTAAAAGCAACAAAAGAATAAGTAATTAATCGCAAATTATATCCACTAAAATACAGGGATCCCCGACTAGGCTTTCCAGAAGCCTCAAATATTTTTACACATGAATTGTCTTTGGAAAAATTATCTCTTTACTATAGCTCAACACTGAAATAAAAAGATTGTTTCTAACAGCCAGAAAGTAGATTATTTGTGTATGTAGCAGCTTTATTATCACTTTCATAGATTTTTGCAAATCTTAGTTATCACAGCTCTTTCATGGGTATTCATGTCTTCTGGGGCCCAAGGGACTGAACTGCACTTCAAATTCTTATTTTCTGTCATATGGGTGTGATACTACATGGTGTCAGGAAGCTACAAGGGTGGGCAGACTCATGAGGAAAGTGAGCTGGGAGCACCGGTTGACAGCATGGCAGGCAAACTAAGGATCTCACAAAAAGAGGTCCAATCTCATGGTGGTTGAACAAGGAAAACAAAGATCACTGACAGTAACTGGGGTCAGAAAAGTTCCTGGAGTGGCTGGAGAGGCCAATGGGGACAAGGACAGGGACAGAGATAGGCCTGGCCAAGACAATAGGTAGGGGTCTGGGTCAGAGAGATATCATGGCACAGGAAATCCTACAGTGCAACCCAGGTGACCACCAGGGCAAAGGGCTGTGTTCCAGCACAGTCCCTAAGGAGGAATGGCTCTCAGAGATTGTTCCAAGACCTTGTCCTGGGGCAGCCTGAGGCGGAGCTGGGCCTCTCACCTGAATCCCAGCCGTGGGAGGAAGAAAGAAGTTGCAGAACCCCTGGGTGCACACCGGACCCTGACACATGACTACTTCTCTGAACTAGATTGGACGTGAAACTTTACCTCACTGAAATTCCAAATGAAATGTTCAGATAGGCCAATATTCTTCAATACTGGAAGCAGAAAGTAAGAGGTGTTACTGTATGACTCTATGACTCACGTGAGTGTGAATGAGTTTGTCCTGATTATTGCAAGTTCATGTAAAAACTCTCCCCTTGTATCATAAACCTGCAGAGATATTTGAAAAATCATGGCAGTCAGGTGAATTTCCCGACGACTGGAAAAAGGGAAATATAACTCCCATTTTCAAGAAGGGGAAAATGGATGACCAGGGAATTACAGACCAGTTATTCTCACCTCTGTGCCTGGCAAAATCTTGGAGCAGATTCTCCTGGAAGGCATGCTAAGGCACATGAAAAGCAACAAGGTGCTTGGTGACAGCCAGCATGGCTTCACTAAGGGGAAATATTGCCTGACCAATTTGGTGGCCTTCTATGATGGGGCTACAGAACTGATGGACAGGGGTAGAGCAGTTAACGTCATCTGCCTGGATTTGTGCAAACCCTTCGACACTGTCCCACATGACATCCTTGTCTTTAAATTGGAGAGACATTAATTAGATAGGTGGACCCTTGGTGGATAAAGAACTGGCTGGATGGCCACACACAAAGAGTTGTGGTCAATGGTTCAATGTCCGTCTGAAGACCAGTAATGAGTGGTGTCACTCAGGGATCGGTGTTTGGACTGGTCTTGTTTAACATCTTTGTTGCTGACATGGACAGTGGCATTGAGTGCTCTCTCAACAAGTTTGCTGATGACACCAAGCTGTGTGGTTCGGCCGATATGCTGGAGGGAAGGAATGCCATCCAGAGGGACCTTGACACACTTGTGAGGTGGGCTGATGCCAACCTCATGAAGTTTAACCATGCCAAGTGCAAGGTCCTACACCTGGGTCAGAGCAATCCCAGGCACAGCTACAGGCTGGGCAGAGAAGAGATTCAGAGCAGTCCTGCAGAGAAGGACTTGGGGGTGTTGGTTGATGAGAAAATGAACATGAACTGGCTTCAGTGTGCACTTGCAGCCCAGAAAGCAAACTGTATCCTGGGCTGTATCAAAAGGAGCACGTCTAACAGGTAGAAGGAGGTGATCCTGCCCCTCTACTCTGCTCTCGTGAGACCTCACTTGGAGTATTGTGTGCAGTTCTGGTGTCCTCAACATAAGAAGGACATGGAGCTGTTGGAACAAGTCCAGATGAGGGCCACGAGAATGATCAGGGGACTGGAGCACCTCCCTTATGAAGACATTCTGAGGAAGTTGGGGCTGTTCAGCCTGGAGAAGAGAAAGCTGCATGGAGACTTCATAGCAGCCTTCCAGTATCTGAAGGCGGCCTATAGGGATTCTGGGGAGGGACTTCTCATTAGGGACTGTAGTGATAGGACAAGGGGTAATGGGTTAAAACTTAAACAGGGGAAGTTTAGATTGGATATAAGGAGGAAGTTCTTTACTGTGAGGGTGGTGAGGCACAGGAATGGGTTACCCAGGGAGGCTGTGAATACTCCATCCCTGGCTGTGTTCAAGATCAGGTTGGACAGAGCCTTGGGTGACATGGCTGAGTGTGAGGTGTCCCTGCTCATGGCAGGGGGGTTGGAACTTGATGATCTTAAGGTCCTTTCCAACCCTAACTATTCTATGATTCTATTATTCTATGTAAAGTACTGAGAGCTAGAACTGCTTCCCTCCATTTGTATCCCTGAGAAGATCTATTAAGAGAAAAGCTATATGAGAAAATTGGATTCCTTGAATATAGACTGTATTAAATATGTGAATTCATCCAATCTTTTCCATCTAATATAACTGATGGTTTGCTCAGGTTCAACTTCATGCAGATGTAGCTGAAGCTCATTTCTTGGCTATCAGGTGTACTTGTTTGGTGTGTGAAAAACATCTGTGTTCAGAAGAGAACACACAGAATACCACTGTGATAGTTGTAAAAGGAACTCCCCAGGAGCCTGTTTCCCTCTACCTTAGTGTCTTAACATTATGGATTACTCTATAATACAGGACCAAACTCAGGCTCATGGACTATATTTAGATGTATTTCTACTGATTGCACCTCAGATATTCCAAATATTCTAATGTATAGCCAAATACTGACCCAGGCCATGAATTTTTAGTTCAATTTTAATTTAGGTGCCAAAGGAATAAAAAAGAACATTGAAAAACTGAGCCAACACTACCCATTCTAAACTTCTTTTCCACATATGAACTTGACACCTCTTTGTCTTAACCCTGTAAATTCTTTATATGTTGCAAACAGGGTTAGGTTATGAACACAGTAGAACTTCTTGGTGTAATTAATCACAAAATCATAGAATCATTGAGTTTGGAAAAAAACCCTTTAAGATCATTAAGTCCAACCGTTAACACTACCAACTAATGGCTCAGGTGATAATGGATTTTAATGCTGATTAAAATCCAGTTTAAAAACAAAAAAAAAAAGAAAAAAGAACAGTGAAAAGTTAGTATATTTCAGTGAATATCAGTCTTAACAGGAGTTTCTGATGATCCACAAAATTTTCTGGAAAACTTAGCAGTTAGTGTACAGAATCAGACTACTGCTGATTAACTTAAATTTGATCTAAATAACCCAGTTTGTTTTCCAAAAACCATGATTTACTCCACATACGGTAGGGTGAGGAACAAGGCTGATTTCTTATAATCAAGCACCACTTCTTAGAGATTCAAATTGTAATTGAGAGATGCCTGAGAAACAAAGCTTCTAAACAAAATCCAATGTACAGCATCCATGATAAAATACTTTGTAATGCAGTTCCATTGAATGGCAAGCTGTTTATGAGAACTGAATCGTTTTCATCATAGAGAAAGCAATCATCAATCGTACTCCTTGTTGAAGTTTCATAGTTTGAGCACTGAATTATCAAGCACTCCATTAAAAGTGGTGTTTAATAACAACTATTTGAAAATCTTATCTGAAAGCATGTAGTGCTTCTGTGTTACTCTCTGCCTTATATATGCCCTGGTATCAATATACTGTGAGAACAGCGTATGATTTCTTTGATGGAAAGTAATGGAAAATGACAGACTGTTTGAAGATGCTGTGGTTCCAATTTCATGAATAATGTATTAAGGTAACAGGTATAATCAGTGCAGTTTAATAGTCTGCAGCCTCCAGAGATACAACAGCAGCATACAGAAGAATTATCTTTGTACTAGGACCACCTGACGCTTATTTTTTCTCCTTGACTTTGTTTGATTGAGACTAAACCAAAATAAGAGTCTTAAAAAGGCAGAGTGAGAACCAAAAAACGTTATGTCCTGAGTCAGAATGAATTTTGTATACACATGCTGGTGATATCACTTTTAACAATAAACACAATTTTAAAAATCCCTTTTCTCTGTTTTTAAATAGTACATATAGGTTTTAGTGCTTCAAATTTTATAGGAAAAACAATCTCATGTTTGTCATTCATGCATTGAAACCATTCCCATTTTTTACAAATTATTTTATGTCATTTCAATTGATACAGCACTTTGCATATGCACCCAAAATGTTTTTAAATTTTTTTTCCTATACCAAAAATAAGTCTAAACCCAATTTACAAAAAACTGTCCTGCAGGTTGCTGGTGAAAGATTTCGCATGTAGCATGTACTGATTCGTATTTAATGGTCATAGAAAAGCTCTATGAAACAGATTTACACTTAGGCACACATATTTCTCTTGGCACTTGGGTCTTAGATTATAATGTCATGACTCAACAGCAATGAATATGATTTAGGGTAAATGATATGGGATGCAGGGTTTCAGCCCTTGCACTTACACTTCTAGTCAACAAAAGCTGCCTACGTTTCTGAGTTAAAGCTTCCATTTTCTACCTGACAAAGGAGCTACAGTGATGTATGTCCAGGTTTCATCTTTATGAATTTCTTCTGCTCGCTATATATCTACATCTGAAAAACTATCTTGGCAGATCTCACTTTTAAAAAACTTCATTGTGGCTCTTGAAACAGCATTCTACAAGTCAAGTGGGCAGTCAAAGGTAGCATTGTACGTGTGTAGGTATATGTACAGATACATTCATGTGTATTCACATATATACACATCCTACAAGTGAGAAAAAAATAGTGGTGCCTAGGCTGGCTTAATGTTGGACATATTTTTAAAAAGTAAAATAAAGTGATCAAATGTTTTTTTCACCCCTTCTTTAGCACAGTTATAGTTGCATGAATAATTACTGTGTGTCTTGCAGCTCCTAACTAAACAAGAATATGAAAATGGTATGTTGGGGCCAAAATACTACAATTTAATTTTATAGCAACTTCAGAATATCTAGGGTTTTTAACTCTGAATACTTGGCTATAAAACCCAAATAGTTTCAACCATTATTAAAAGCATGATAGTTCTCATGCTGGAAGCATTTCTTATTCATCCAGTTAATAAAAAACATGTCTTGTAAAGAGGAATATATTTAAACATAGAAAATATAAGTTTATGATTTCTAAACTGGTCTTGGGAAATATATATTACATTTCCCACAACCCAGGAAATTTAGCATGCAGGAAAGATGAATTCTGCAACCACCTGCCTTTTGTTACAACTTTTTTCTCTGATAGACTGTGTGGACATGTTAGGAGCTTTCAGCTATGAAGATGTCTTTAATCCATCCTTTTATTAAAACCTCCTTTGGCAGTCCCACCTAATAACCAAACACCCTCTATAATTTGTAGATCAGGCCTTATTGGTAGAGTTGTAGCAGATTTTTATTGTCATTGCCTTCTTTCTTGGCCATGATTTTATAATACTAGAAAGTTCTGCTGGCTTCCAACCACAGCAAAATCACAACAGATACAAGAATAGGGTCAAACTGTGCTGGTTTACATGTAAAATAGATTGAAAGCAAAAATAGCCACTACATTCTGGAGTTTGAGGATAAGAAAAACTGGTTTCCCTAGGGCAACCCTAAATCAATTATAAGATAATTTGAAAACATTGTCTGCAAAAATGACAATTGAAACTGTATTTATGTTGATATAGAATGACCAGGAACAAGGGAAATAATTCCATGCACATAGAAATGCATTTGAAAGCCCCTGCAAAAAATGAATACCTACCTACAACACAGTTTCATGACATTCTGGGCATAAATAACAATAGAGAGTAGAAGTCTTCTGATTGCTAAAGATTTACTAACCCACTTGGAGTAGTCTTCCCCCCTGTCAAGTGACTACTGAGGTGAGCGATGTCATGCAGCCCACTTCTTCTTATGATATGGACTTTGACAATTCACCCTGGCAGCTTGGGCCTACCTCAAAGGTTGCCATTCTATGATTATGGGATAATAAAACACCAAGGAAAATTCTTCAGCTCCACTTCTTTGCATGGAAACCTACAACTATAACCAAAGGTTAGAAAACAGTTCATGACGTACCCACCAGAACTGGTATGTGGATTAGTACTCTTTTCACAACACACACATGTGAATCCGGTACAAGCATTAATGATTCTTAGCCAGCTAAACCATGGGAAGAACAACCGCAAGCACCTCATATGCTGTATTATGTTGGAGGTTAAGAAAGCCTTTTGCAAAGCCCTTGTCAGTTCTGAAGACCAATGCAGCAGGGGTGTATGGAGAGATAACAATTGTCCACAGCAGGCCAGCAGAGTTCTCCAGCAGAGCTGAGTAACCAGCTGGCTCCAGGGGCTCTTTCACACACACACACACACACACACACACACACATGCAGGGTAACAGTGGCTCCAGAAGTAATTAAAATCTGGATGTAAATCAGAGAGTCTCTTCAGGAACCTATAACTCATGCAATCTGAAATATCTCTGATATTTTTTCATATGGGCAACCTAATAATCCTCCAGCAACTGGAATTGTTTTTATGTGCCCTGCTCAGCATCCTTAGTTAGTTGTTTCCTTAGCTTAGTGTCTTTTTTTGTTTTGGCTTTACCATCTCAATTCTGTGTTCCAGGGCAGACACAGGACAGATGGCTTGACTATCTTCTCTTTCCAATTTCTCCTACAGCAGAGGGGAGATTGGATGGGAAGAGCAGTGCAGCAGTTCCTTTATCACCAGAAAAATATGTGGAGAGATAAAAAACTTAAAGATCTGTGAAGGCACAATGAAGTGCTCTGTTGCTTGTACAACAGCCTCTCCACAACCCCCTGACTCTCAAGGGCAAAGATTTCTGTAAGGAGTGCAGACATAGACTCATTCCTTTGTTGACCATCTCCAGGGATGACTGAATAAGAACTGTGAATAGGATGATTCATCATCTGATGAATATCCCTTATGCTTTTCTTCTCACTGTGGCACAGAGACCACAGCTGCAAAGGCAGCACAAGAAGGCTAATCTGCCAAAGGAATTCCAGCAAAGAGAGGATTTAATGAGGCTGGGTTACGTAATGTGGAAGAGAAGGCTGCCAAAGAAAGATGACTGAAATGCTCTGTGGAAAACTCAGTGTCTCACAAGCCTTCACTGAGTGAAGAGGGAGTCAAGAATTACCACCAGAGGAGTGGGAAGGCCTTTAAGTACTGTAATCTGTCATTCTGGAGAAGGTGAGAACCCACCTAGAATCATAGAATCATAGAATAGTTAGGGTTGGAAAGGACCTTAAAATCATCAAGTTCCACCATCCACAAATGTGATGGATGGACCACCTCGTGGATAAGGAACTGGCTAGATGGCCACATGCAGAGAGTTGTAGTCAATGGCTCAATATCCAAATGGAGACCGGTGATAAGTAGTGTGCCTCAGGGTTGGTGTTGGGACCAATCTTTTTCAACATCTTTGTTGGAACCATTGACAGTGGTATTGAGTGCACCCTTAGCAAGTTTGACAGTGACACTTCAGTTATGTGGTTTGATTGATACACTGAAGGGATGGAATGGCATCCAGAAGGACTTTGACACACTTGTAAGGTGGGCGGATGCCAGCCTCATGCAGTTTAACCATGATGAGTGCAAGGTCCTACAACTGAGTCAGAGCAATTCCAGGCACAGCTACAGGTTGGGCAGAGAAGAGATTCAGCACAGCCTTGTGGAGAAGGACCTGGGGGTGTTGGTCAATGAGAAAATGAACATGAGCCAGCTTCAGTGTGCACTCGCAGCCCAGAAAGCCAACCGTATCCTGAGCTTCATCAAAAGGAGCATGACCAGCAGGTCCAAGGAGGTGATTCTGACTCTCTGCTCTCATGAAACCTCACTTGGAGTATTGTGTGCAGTTCTGGTGGCCTCAACATAAACACGACATGGAACTGTTGGAGCAAGTCCAGAGGAGGGCCACGAGGATGATCAGGGGACTGGAGCACCTCCCTTATGAAGGCATGCTGAGAAAGCTGGGGCTGTTCAGCATGGAGAAGAGAAGGCTGTGTGGAGACCTCATAGAGCAGCCTTCCAGGGGGAAGGGGACCTATAGGGATTCTGGGGAGGGAGTCTTGATCAGGGACTATAGCAATAGGACAGGGGGTTTAAACTTGAACAGGGAAGTTCAAGCTACATATAAGGAAGAAGTTCTTTACTGTGAGGGTGATGAGGCACTGGATTGGGTTACCTAAGGAAGCTGTGAATGCTCCATCCTTGGCGCTGTTCAAGGCCAGGCTGGACAGAGCCTTGGGCAACATGGTTTAGTGTGAGGTGTCCCTGCCCATGGCAGTGGGGTTGGAACTAGATGCTCTTAAGTTCCTTTCCAACCCCAACCATTCTACGATATGATTCTGTGAATTTGAGATGAGTTATGGCACTGATTCATCCCGAAGCTACATACAAGTATCAGAAAACGAGCACTCAGCAGGATGGGACTTTTGTGTTGGAGTAGAATAGGCCATTGATAGAGCCCAGGATTCTGGTCAGCCTAGAAGGAAAGCCAACCTTGCTTTGCAGTATGTGCCTCCTTACCAGGATGCAAATGTCCTGGATGTTATGATCTGTCTGATTGGTTTCTTCCTCTTTAAGTGGACTCAACTGCATACCAGCATCTAGGAGGTGATAAGCGAGTATGGACAGTGGTTCAATGACTGTTGGCTCAATGGCAAAAATGTGATTTTCTTTCACCACTGGAAACGTCCCTTTCTTTTTAAAAAAAAAACAGAAATATCTTTGCTCTCCTTTCCTCTCACATATGGCATGTGACTGTCAGAAAATCCAATAGATCACAAATCTTAGCTGTTTCTTGACATAGCATGACCACAATGACCATTTCCTTGAGCAGTTTTTCACTTTTGTGAAAATAAAGACTGAAGTACTATGATTTCTGGGGGTGTGGATTTTGTTGGGGTGGGGGATAACGTGAGAGAGAAAAGAGACAGGTAGCAACAAAGGAAGAATAAATCAAAACAGAAACTGAAAACAGAATGGAAGGTGGCCTATGTGTATATAAATAAAAATACTGGATTTGAAAGCATGCCTTGCTAAGTTTGTGTTTCAACAAAATGTCATTATTATATAATTTCTTTCTATGGACAGATGTAGATACTGATAACCTAGATTAAGAAGCTATTCTTTTAAATTTTCAAAAAAAAAAAAAAAGAGAGAAAACAAAGCATAACTTTTATAAACCTTCCCTCTTTTTTTCCCGATACTCAAATTTAGTCTCACTAAAGGATCTGTGGACTTTTGCTTACACATTATCTTTTTATTGAATTAATTATTGGCTAAGATATGCATTTTGACACAATTACTAGGTTAGGTAATATAGAGGTGGTCATAAATAGGGAAAAGTAATGTCCTCTATGTTCTCTGCTGAACAATTCTAACAGAAGCAGGTAAATTATTTCAGGATTATATGGATGCTAACAAAAGTACTAGAAAGGATAGTACACAGGATGGAATAAGAGAGAATGTGTGTAAGAGGATAATATGAAAAGGCAAGTTAGTTTTCAAGTTAAGAAAGGTAAAAGATAATAGGAAGATAATAGGAAAAGAGAATAGAGTGGAAAAATTGTGATTGAAGAGCTGTGTGGATTACAATTAGGGAATGTTAATTAAGGTGGTGAAATACAGGATGAACACATTTAACATAGCCAAGAAAAATATTCACTAAAATTTTGCAGGGGTTGAAATATAAGTAAGGGTAATTGAGAGCATGTACAATAATTTGTCAAAGAAGGACAGAGAACAAAGATATAACATATCCATGTTAAAAATTCTTTCGTATAAAAGACTTAATCAACGGCTTTTCTATTACAACTCTCAGCAGACTGCTCCAAGAAAAAGCTGGCACAATATGACCACAAGTTTCAAGGAAAGCCTGAAATCTTACTTCAGCAAGACCTATGCATTAATCATTATAAATAGGTTCTTGTAAATAATGTACATTTTTCCCTTACTTTTGGAAAGCAGAACAGCTGAAAGTACAAAAATGCACTACAGTATAACTTTGCAGCTATCACACTAAAGATTTTGCATAGACACCTGGAGAAAATTGACACAAAAAGAGTAGAAGTTAATGTTTGCTGGTATTGTTGTTGCTTTAGTATTTGTGTTGTTTTTTTTATAGGGGGGTTGGGTTTTTTTTCAGAGTGATTGTAGTTAAAGCTTGTCTTCGATTGCCAGTGAAAATTTATCTAGAAGAAACACTAGTTGGAAATACTTTCACTACATAAATTTTCCATCTTCTAATACTGTTAATTTAGAGAATAAACAGGATTGTTGCCACTTTTAAAATGCATTACTTGTTGGGGAAATAGAGGGACATGCATATATATGTATATATTTTTTATTTTTAAGACACAGCCACTTGACAAAACAGTTTGCCACTGAGAAGAGCCTGGCTCCATCCTCGTGACACTCCCCCTTTATATATTTACAAACACTAATAAGGTCACCCCTCAGTCTCCTCTTCTCCAAACTACAGAGACCCTGCTCCCTCAATCTTTCCTCATAAGGGAGATGCTCCACTCCCTTAATCATCTTAGTTGCCCTGCGCTGGACTCTCTCCAGCAGGTCCCTGTCCTTCTTGAACTGAAGGGCCCAGAACTGGACACAATATTCCAGATGCAGTCTCACCAGGGCAGAGTAGAGGGGAAGGAGGACCTCTCTCGACCTACTAACAACCCCTCTTCTAATACAACCCAGGATGCCATTGGCCTTCTTGGCCACAAGGGCACAGTGTTGGCTCATGGTCATCCTGTCGTCCACTAGGACCCCCAGGTCCCTCTCCCCTACACTGCTCTCTAACAGGTCGTTCCCCAACCTATACTGGAACCTGGGGTTGTTCCTGCCCAGATGCAGGACTCTACACTTTCCCTTGTTATATTTCATCAAGTTATTCCCCGCCCAACCCTCCAGCCTGTCCAGGTCTCGCTGGATGGCAGCACAGCCTTCTGGCGTGTCGGCCACCCCTCCCAGCTTAGTGTCATCAGCAAACTTGCTGATAGTACACTCAATTCCCTCATCTAAATCATTGATGAATACATTAAATAATACTGGTCCCAGTACCGACCCTTGAGGCACTCCACTAGATACAGGCCTCCAACTAGACTCTGCCCCATAGAATACAACTCTCTGGCTTCTCTCCTTCAGCCAGTTCACAGTCCACCTCACTACTCGATCATCCAGACCACACTTTCTCAATTTAGCTGCAAGGATGCTGTGGGAGACTGTGTCAAATGCTTTGCTGAAGTCAAGGTAGACCACATCCACCGCTCTGCCATCATCCATCCACCGTGTTACACACAGTATCACAGTATCACAGTATGTTAGGGATTGGAAGGGACCTCAAAAGATCATCTAGTCTAATCCCCCTGCCGGAGCAGGAACACCTAGATAAGGTTACACAGGAAGCAGGAACACCTAGATAAGGTTACACAGGTGTTATTTCCTCATAAATGGCCATGAGATTGGTCAAGCATGACTTCCCCTTGGTGAATCCATGTTGACTGCTCCTCATAACCCTCTTATCTTTGATATGCCTTAAGATGGCACCAAGGATAAGGTGTTCCATCACTTCCCCAGGGATGGAGGTGAGGCTGACTGGTCTATAGTTACTTGGGTCCTCCTTCTTGCCCTTTTTGAAGACTGGAGTGACATTTGCTTTCCTCCAGTCCTCAGACACCTCTCCCGTTTCCCAAGACTGGGTAAAGATGATGGAGAGTGGTCTAGCAATGATTTCCGCAAGTTCCCTCAGCACCCGCGGGTGCATCCCATCTGGACCCATGGATTTATGGATGTCCAGATTGCTCAACTGGTCTCTAACCCATTCCTCATCGACTAAGGCAAACCGCTCCGTTGACCTGACTTCATCTGAGGTCTCAGCGGTACAGGGCTCTTCAGGCCTGCCTCTGGCAGAGTAGTCAGAGACAAAGAAGGCATTCAGTAACTCTGCCATCTCTGTATCTTCTGTCACCAGGGCACCCATCCCATTCATCAGTGGGCCTACATTGCCTCTGGTGTTAGTTTTACCTGCCATGTATTTGAAAAAGCTCTTTCTGCTGTCCTTGACCCCTCTTGCCAGATTTAATTCCAAGGAGGCCTTAGTCATCCTAGCTGCCTTGCTACATCCTCTAGCAGCAGCCTTATATTCTTCCCAAGTGGCCAGCCCTTCCTTCCATGACCTGTAAACTCTCCTCTTCCACTTCAGCATACCCAGCAATTCCCTATTTAGCCACGCAGGTCTCCTGGCCCTCTTCCTTGACTTCCTACGTGTTGGGATGCTCTGATCTTGAGCTCAGAAAAAGCAGTCCTTGAATGCCAACCATCTTGGGCCCCTTTACCTTCAAGCAGCCTTGTCCATGGGATTTCCCCTAGCAATTGCTTGAAAAGTCCAAAGTTTGCTCTGCTAAAGTCCAGGGTTGCAATTCTACTTGCTATTCTGCTGGTCCTACCACACAAGATCCTGAATTCCACCATCTCGTGGTCGCTGCAACCAAGGCAGCCCTCAACCTTCACTCCTTCAACCAGACCCTCCTTGTTAGTGAGGATGAGATCCAGCAGCGCACCTCTCCTGGTTGGCTCATCCACCATTTGCATGAGGAAGTTATCATCCATACACTGGAGGAACCTCCTGGACTGCGGCTGGGTTGCCGAGTAGTCCTTCCAGCAAACATCAGGGAAGTTAAAATCCCCCACGACGACCACGGCCTGTGACTGTGAGGCCGCTCTCAGCTGCCTGTAGAAGGCCTCGTCAACTTCCTCACCCTGATCCGGTGGCCTGTAACAGACCCCCACAACAGTATCGCCCCTGCCAGCCTGCCCCTTAATTCTCACCCACAGACTCTCAACTCGCTCATCATCTGTCCCTGGACAGAACTCAACGCATTGTAGCTGCTCTCGCACATAAAGAGCAACCCCACCACCCCGCCTGGCTGGCCTGTCTTTTCTGAAAAGGACATAGCCCTCCATGACTATATTCCAGTCATGTGAGCTGTCCCACCACCTCTCTGTAATTGCTACCAGGTCATAATCTCCTCACTTAACACAGGTTTCTAACTCCTCCTGCTTATTTCCCATGCTGCGCGCATTGGTGTACTGACATTTCAGGGAGCGAGCTGAGCACACCGATTTCACCCTAGGATTACAGGAGGTCTCCCAGTCTTCATCAGTTCTGGAGTGCTACCCACTGGAGCAAGCCCAGCTACAACCCCATCCCCAAGCTATTCATTCATTCATTCATTCATTCATGGCTTGACTTCGCGAACGAAGATTTAGGAAGGGCTTTGCCCACGCTTACTAAAGGCGCGCTGATGGCTAAGAAGGCCGATGTAGGATAGGCAAAACCGGCTACAAAAAGCACGGCAGAAGGTCTCCTTGGGTGGTACAGGTGGGGCGTGATTCTTCCTGCGTTGTCTTTTCTCCTCGAGGCTAGTTCTTCGTAAACTCTCAAAGGAGTCAAGGGCATTATGTATGGTGTGCCTCCAAGTCTCCCAATTGGAGGCCAAGGCGGACCACTGATGATGGCCAAGGCTAAGATATTGTTTCAAGGAGTCCTTATATCTCTTCTTCGGGGCACCTCTCTTGCGGCTACCGGTGGCAAGTTCTCCGTAAAACACGATCTTGGGGAGGCGGTGATCCTTCATCCTAGAGACGTGCCCTGCCCAGCACAGCTGCAATTTCAGCAATATTGCCTCGATGCTGGTGACCCCTGCCTGTTCGAGGACAGTGACATTAGACACGTAGTCAGTCCAATGGATGTTTAGAATAGCATGGAGGCAGTGCTGATGAAAGCGCTCGAGAAGTGGCAGGTGATGACAGTAGATGACCCATGATTCAGACCCGTATAAAAGAGTAGACAATACAATGGCTCTATAAACACTGATCTTTGTACTTTTCTTCAGGTGTTTGTTACACCAGACTCTTTTATGAAGTTTTCCGAAGACTCTATATGCCTTTGCTATTCTGTTGTCTATCTGTTTGACGATCGTGGCATCTGAGGAAATTATGCTTCCCAGATAGCTGAACTGCTGAGCTGTGTTAAGCTCTGACTCACCAATGGTAATATGGGGATTGTGATAATCTTATTGTGGTGCAGGTTGGTAGAGGACTACTGTCTTCTTCAAGCTGACTTCCAGCCCAAAAACCTCAGCTGCCTCCACAAAGCAAGATGTTAAACGCTGCAGAGCTGCTTCTGCATGAGCAACAAGGGTGGCATCATCAGCAAAAAGCAGTTCACAGACAAGATGGTTTAGGGTCTTAGTGTGGGCCTTCAGTCGCCTTAGATTGAATAGGCTACCATCGGTACGATATCAAATATAAATGTTGTTTTGTTCATCAAGGTCTGCCGTAGCCCTTTGGAGCATCATGCTGAAGAAAATTGTGAATAGAGTCGGTATGAGAACGCAACCTTGTTTCACACCATTGGTTATTGGGAAAGGCTCAGAGAGTGCATCACCATACCTGACTTGGCCTTGCTGATCCTCATGTAACAGAAAGATCATTTGGAGGAGCTTGGGGGGACAACCTAATCGTTCCAAGATCAGCCACAGGCCTTTTCTGCTCACAGTGTCAAAAGCTTTGGTGAGGTCAACGAAAGTTACGTATAACCCCTTATTCTGTTCTCTACACTTTTCTTGCAATTGTCTGAGAACAGATACCATGTCTGTGGTACTTCTATTAGCCCTGAAGCCACACTGACTTTCAGGTAGAAGTTCTTCTGCGATAGCAGGTACTAGTCTGTTCAATAGTATTCTTGCAAGAATTTTACCAGCAATGGAGAGCAGAGTTATACCACGATAGCTTGAGCAGTCTGACTTGACACCTTTTTTCTTATACAGAGTGACGATGATTGCATCACGAAAGTCTGACGGTATTTTGCCTTGTTCCCAACAGCACACAACTAGCTCATGAAATTTAGCATGAAGTGCTTGGCCTCCATGCTTCCATATTTCAGGTGGGACTCCGGTCAACCCCAGCTGCCTTGCCAGTTTTCACCTGCTGTATGGCCTTAAGAGTCTCTCCCATGGTAGGGGCTAAATCCAATTAATTTTTCACCGGATGTTGCAGAATGTGCTGGATTCCTTCACCTTGGACTACACGATTAGCACTAAAGAGGGTTTGAAAATGTTCAGACCAACATCATTGATTCAGGATGGAGATTTCATCTGTAAGAAGCGTTTGGCCAACTGCGCTAAGTAAGGGGCTTTGAACCTGAAATG
This sequence comes from Neopsephotus bourkii, assembly GCF_033783945.1. Classification (NCBI taxonomy): domain Eukaryota; kingdom Metazoa; phylum Chordata; class Aves; order Psittaciformes; family Psittacidae; genus Neopsephotus; species Neopsephotus bourkii. The sequence goes on from NW_026901388.1 coordinate 1,273,206, forward strand.
TGGGTCCGTACACTGCCTTCAGAGCCTCATAGAATCCTCTGTGGTCACCCAAATCTGAGCATAATTGAATCTTTTCTGCTAGGTTGAGCCACCACTTGTTCTGGATGTCTCTGAGTTTCTGTTGGAGTTTGCTACATGCAAGACGAAAGGATGCTTTTCTTACATGGCAGAGTGGCTGAGCGAGGTGTGCTTGATAATCAAGTCTCTTTTTTGTCAGAAATTCCTGGACCTCCTGGTTGCTATCGTCAAGCCAGTCTTTGTTTTTCTTGGAGGAGAACCCAATGGATTCTACAGAGGACTGTAGGATGCTGTTTTTAATATGTTGCCAAAGCGCTTCAGGAGAAGAATCTGTAAGTTGGTCTTCAAGCCTCTTTTGAAGGTTAGCCTGAAAGCTGTCCCTCACTGCAGCTATTTGGAGATTATTAACATTGAGCCTCCTCCTCGGAATGCCACCCCTCTTAGGTTTGGGCTTCAGGTGGAAATTGAGTTTGCAACGCACAAAGCGGTGATGTTTGACATTCTGCACTAGGCATCACTCTGGTCTGGCAGACATCACGAATGTCCAATCTATTATTTATTCCTGATCTTGTCAGCCTGCATTTTGTTATCATACTAAAATATTTATCTGGGACTATCTACAAATTAGCATGCACAACCATGAATACAATCATTTAATCGAAAAGCCCCACCACGAGTCAGTTTCACTGAATAGTTTCTATGCAATAATACAGTTGGAATTAACCTGAAATTACACAAAATGTTAGATACATAATGCCACAGAGTTCCTCCTGCTGTTATTTCAATATTGCTTTGTAATTAGTTCTATCATTACCAGTGTTCAGTGCAGATTTTGATTGTGAATAGGGGGATTTAAATGAAGACTAGGTCATGACTCGCATTTTCCATGAATAAGAAGTTGTTAAGCTTTATATAAAATGTTGAATACTTTGAAGCAAATTTAATACAGCTGTAATTATTTGTTCAGTTGTTTTTTTTTCTTTATTTCTTTCATCCTTAAATACATATAACATAAATTTAAAAGTTTATTTATGCTTACAAAATAGTATATATTTATATGATGGGGTTTTGTTGTGGGGTGTTTTTTTGTTTTTTGAGGAGGGTTGTTTGTTTTGTTTTTGGTGTTTTTTTAAGCATGAAGTTGAATGACCATCTTTAAAGCTGTTTTCTTTAGCTTTTTACTCATAGGTATTATTTATATTTCTTTCAAATGCAAAATGTCATTCCCACTGGACAATGCAATTGCATTAATGATTGAAGTAAAATGTGGTTCAGATTTTAGTTAAAAATATCACTAAATTTCCATAGTTGTTCCGTCATATGCAGATGCACCCAGAAAAGTAAAACAGTTCTCAGTATATATCCTGAAAAGAATGAATACTGTCACAGTTGGGACTGAATCAGAACACTGCTTAATAAAACATCAGTGATGTTGTTACAGCTGCCCCTAAATGGCACCATCCGGTGAAGCTCACTTTCCAAAATAATTTATTCGTTGCTTTTTGCAACAACCTTTTCCCTCTCAGCTTTCTACCTCCTGCAAAAGCAGCATATAAAAGATCGAGAAATAAGAATTAAGGACTGCCATGAACATAATCTTTCTGTTTAATTACAATTCCACATTCTTTAATAACTATATAGATCAGTGGTTTTATTTGTTTATCCATGCAAGAGAAAAGGAGGTACCAGCAATGCATCATCTACACAGGTTATTTAGATTTAGATTAATAGCTAAGTAAAACAGAATGAGTGGCAAGTACCAATCTTTTTTTTTTCTCCCATAACCAAACATAATTTACTACTCAGGAGATATTTCATGCGGTAAGTTTCTCAGTTTAAGTGCGTTTATTTTCTACAATATGAGAACAAGCTTCATTCATATTCCCTGTTTGGTTTGGGGTTGTTTTTTTTGTTTGTCTTGTTTTGTTTAGGGTTTTTTGTTGTTGTGGTTGGGTTTTTTTTTAAGGTGCAGATAATTTGCATCACTCTTGAAAAATATACCTAAAAGGTAGTTTATCACTTATTCTTTACCAGATACATTTGCAATACTAAATTAGTATCTCTCCATTATCTAGATATGTTTCATATAGATTACTGGCAACTTTTTTGGCCCAGGAAGTGCTTCACTCCCCAAATACACAAGGGGTTTAGGTTTTGGAAGGGGATTTTTTTTTTTTTTTAATATTGTTATTTTTAGGTTTTCAAATAAAACTCCAGTGAAGGCAACATTATTGTGTTCAGAGCTTTATAAAGACCACCTGATAATTCATGTCTTCAACTACTTTTGGAATTAAACATGTATGTTGAGAGACATGATTGAAGAAAAGTATTTGAAAGCTGAGAAAGTAACTGCAGGAGATAAAATCAAAATAACAGTATTCCAAATTTACATAAGTCAAGGCAATTTCATATTTCAGTTTGTGACAGTATTTGCATAGGAGCTATTACTTTTTTCATCATTGATCAACAAATATACCTTTTGGGTTCAGTTTTCAAGTGATTAAAAAAAATAGGTGAACTCAGAATCCCTTATGTGTGTTTTCTTTCAAATTCATGGACATTGTGATAAGTTTTAAAAAAATAATAGTAATTACAGCAAAACTCTTACAGCTCACAGGTGCATTTATAGCCTATTGTCCAAATGAACAAGTAAATGCCAATAATGGAAGCATTTGTAACCTGATTTTCGAATATCTGAGTGTGCTGCGCTACAGGAGTTCCATCCTGATTGCTTTTCCGTCATATTAATAGAAATGCATTAGCTTTATATAATTTAAAAGCCCACTGAAATGAAGATTTAAGTGTGTTAAATGTGACTTAAACTACGTTCCTCTCATTTTTAGCAGGTAATGTGTTTTAAAGTGAAGTAGCATACACAGAACATTTGCTAAGCTACTATTAGTGCAAATTTCTCCCATTTTATAAGTAAAGCCAAGTCCTTGATTTACTAGCAGAAACTCGTGAGGATTCACAGTTAGCAGGCACATTTGATGGTATCATCATGTTTACTGTAGCTTTAGTATACTCCCAGTGCCCACCGTTGTCAATTATCAGCTTAATCTGCACAGTTAAAGAAAGATTTTAGGAAGAAAAGATATTAATAAACATTACATTACCTGTCACCTTGAGATATCCTTGTATTCAATAGCAAAGCAAATGAACAAGTGGGTGCAAGTATCCTAAAATGAGGATATGTAAAGAGCAGGAGGTTTTAAAAATATTGTAAACAACTTATTTTTATAAACCATTCCATTAAAGATGTATGTAATTTTTCCCAACCTGTCATCCATCCTCTACCCTCAAAAGTTAGTTGAGCTTTATGGAGAACTGAAAGAGACACATATGAGTAAAATATACATGTGTGCCTGTGCATGCATGTGTATGCCTACATGTACTCACATACACAGAGAGCTCCAAATCTGCCTTTATAGTTTTTCATGCATAATATTTTGTACTTATGTACCTAAACCTGTTATACTTCAGGCTGTGTACCATCAAGATTATTATCAGCTTCTTTGAATATATTAGGACAGGACATGACAGAGACTTTAAATAGCGACTTCAGACTCACTGCTTCTACACACCAGTGATTCATTTGCAATCTCAACACTACCCTTTTAATATAGTCATTGAGAAACTCTATGATAGTATTTCTGAATCTTTTCATTTCAGACCATTCCTCTTTGATAGTCCATTTTCCTTCTCCAAAAGCTCTGTCTTCTGAGAAAGAATTTCTTCTTTTTACCCAAAATAGATTTCTTAATATTGCCAGTATTCCAAATTGAAGTGGTCAGGGAGTAGGAAAATTGAACTATTTAACTGAGTCTGCAAGTGTCTAATAGTTAATTGGAAACATCATAAAAAATGTTAGGGCTAATGAAGCTTCACAGGAAAGGTGAATTGAAGATGCAAAATGAGAAAGGAACTGAAAATTACAGAATCCATCATGTCAAAATCTGGTTTTACCCTGAAAACATAAGGCAGGGTGTGTTCAAATTGAAATAAAAAAATTAATATGGCTATAGATGAAAGAGTGGCTGGTGGCTAACTGTGGAAAAGTCAACTAGACCCTTACACATGGGAAAAGAATTGAAACTTTAAACATGAGAAAATTTGTATTCTGAGAGGGGAATAACCTGATTCAAATTGAAATATCTGATTCTGTTCTTGACTTTTCTCTTTGCTTCTGTCTTACAGTTATCATCTTTTGCTTGGTTTGATCACAACAGGAGAAAGTGGTACAAAATGTGGCCTATAAACCAGAAAAATTATTATAGTCACTGATGGATTTATATTGCATGGGTTACAAAAGATTACAGTCAAATTGTCTTTAGAAATGCAATGAAGGAGTAGAAGAGTGTTTTGATTTGTTATAAGGAAGGCATAACACTGGAGAAACAATAAAATCAAATACATTAAGGAAATCGAAACACAGTAATTAGCTTAGGGGTTTTTTATATTGTGTTTAACTTGTCCTTCTAAAATTAGTGTACTCAGCTAAATATTAGAAAAATAAACTTAAATAATGAAAACCAATTGCTAAGATCTATGTAGGATTTCTATCAATTATCCTATGCTAGAAGAGCTAAAATTCAGGCAGAGGGAGAAATAAAAAACACAAAACCTCATAACTGAAGAAAATATACACTTCGACTGTATAAAACATAATAGTAAAATAGCTTTCTCTAAAATATTTTGTATAACATAACCATCAGCAGTGAAATAAACTGACCTGATAAGACATAAGATGACCTAATATATTTTCCAACTTTATATAAAAACAAACAAACAAAAAAACCCAGCAACCAAACAAGGAAACCCACAAAACTTACTAAAAGACCAAACCTTTATAGTTTAGAAAATGTGGCATATATTTTAGGATACGTTCTGTAATGTTTTGAAGAATTATGTATCTCTACATCCTGGAGACGTCAAACATATTGACTTCAGAATATTCTGTTTAATATTCTTTTCTCAGTTTTATACAGTTATTAGGCTCAAAGAATAAAGACATAAAGCTTTTTGAATTATTTTCATTCAGATAAAATTTGAGTTTTATTTAAAAAAAATCCTACTGACCTCAGATCTGGATACAGTGCTCCAGGTACTTCATGAGAGCAGAGTATAAGGGGAGAATCACCTCCCTCGAGCTGCTGGTCACTCTTCTTTTGATGCAGCCCAGAATATGACTGGCTTTCTGGGCTCTAAGTGTACATTGCCAGCTTATATCTAATATTTTATGTAACAGTTTCCCCAAGTCCTTCTCTGTGCTTCTGGTCTCAATCCGTTCATGCCCTGATCTGTACCGATATTGTGAATTGTCTCCATCCAGGTGCAGGACTTTGCACTTGGTCTTGTTGAACTGCACTCTTTGAGTTCAACCATCCATCTAATTCTTTATCCATTCATCAAAACCATATTTGTCCAATTTAGTGACAAAAATACTGTGAGGGACTGTATGAAAAGCCTCACAGGAATTGAGGCAGATGGCAGCTCTAGCTCTTTCCTTGTCTACTGTTTCAGTCACTCCAGCATAGAAGGCCACTAGTTTAGTCAGGCACAAATAATTTGCCCTTGGTATAGCCATATTGACTGTCTTTCATTACCTCCATCTTCCATGTGTTTCAACACATCTTCCAGGAGTATCTGCTATGTACTACCAGGGACTGGAGTAAGGTCGACTGGCCAGTAGTTTCCAGGGTCCCCTTATTATCCTCTTCCAAATAGATACAGTATTTCCTTTTCTGCAGTCACAGGGAACTTCGCCTGATTGACATGACTTTTCTTATATGACGGATAATGTCTTAGTAAGTACATCAGCCAGTTGCCTCAGGACACCAGGAGGCATCTCATCAGGTCCCATGGATTTATGTAGGTTTGGATTCCCCAGGTGGTCTTAAACCTGATCTTTTACAAAGGGAGGGACTTTGTGCCCTGCTTTGAGGTTCAAGGACTTGACAGAGCAAACACCAGTGAAAACTGAGGCAAAACTCAACCTTCACTCTCTTGTCTTGTTTATCAGGAAGGGTGCATTTTCTTTACTCTTCCTTTTCTGACCAACATACCTGTAGATGGTTCACATTCCCTGATAAATTCAACTCCAAATAAACCTTAGCTTCCCTGATCCCATTCCTACATATCTAGACAACATCCCTATATTCTTCCCAGGGTATATGTCACTGGTTCCACTGCTTTTGCACTTCGCTCTTACACTTCAGTTTGACCAGGAGGTCCTCAGCCATTCATGCTTATTTCCTTCCTTCCTTTCTTACTGCTGTACTCTAAAAAAAACATCTCCTTAAAGAGCTGCCAGCTCTGTTCAGCTCCTTTTTTTCCTGAGGACAGTTTCACAGAGCCCCATCCACTAATCCCTTACACAACTGAAAGCTCACTTTCCTAAAACTCAGGGTCCTGAATCTACTTTTCACCTGGCCCATATTCCTCAAGATTGTGAATTCCACCAGGAAATCATCACTGCAGCTGGGGCTGACACTACCTTGGCATCCTTAATTAGCTATTCCGTGAGGTAACACTTCTCCTCTGGACAAGCTGTCTACCCCCTGGATTAAAAAATTATCCTTGACTCTCTTCAGAGCCTGCAAACTTCTTGCGTCCTGTGGTTGAAGGAAGAATGCCTTGTCAACATCCTCTTGGGCAGGTGTCCTGCAGTAAACACCAGCTATGAGGTTCTCTCTGTTGGCTTGGCCCCTAATATACCCATAAGATCTCAACCTGTTCATTGCTATTTTCCAAAGGCAGCTCTGTGCAGTCAATCTACTCTTGCACAGAGGTCAACCCCTTCAACTTTCCTTCTTTCCCTGTCTCTTCTGAACATTTTACAGCCGTCAGTTTCAATGATCCAGTTATGTGATTAATCCCACCAATTTTCAGTGCTAGTAATTATAACTAATCACAGCTACACAGTGTTTTACATCTCCTCCTGCTTGCTACCTATGCTGCAATTATTGGTACAGAGGCACTTTGGCGAAAGACGCCCTACTTTCTCTCAGTCATTTCATCAGTGTTTCCCTGCTGGTTCCCAATACATCCCATTAATTGAACATCAGAGACCTTAAAAATTATGATTTGTGACTAAACAAGAACAGACATCTAAATGATTACTAGTGTTCTTGGTACCTGTAGCAGCAGGAGCCTTAGATGGTGACATTATGAAGAGATTTTTGGTTGGGTATTTTTTAGAGTTAGAAGATTCCAGGTGAAGCTATCTGGTATTAAGTAGCCATGTTTCATTAACTGTAATCTTCCTTACAAGAAAACAAGGAGCATCATGGACATACTTTACGTGTGAGATGTGGAGGCTTGGTGAACTGAAGAATAACACCAGTGCTTAGATCAAATCCATTATCAGTTTTGTGTAAACAGAAGAATTTACATGGATTTGCACTTGCCTATCATAGAGAAACTGTTAATTAGTATCACTGTAAAATGGCAGTTTTCCCAGTTTAAATCTTATATCTTACGAAACTATCTGAGCTAACTCACACTTAAAATATATATTTCTATCATTTTGTACATGGTATTTTTCTGGAATTTAGAACAGATTAAAGTTTATTATTTTTCATTCTTTCTTTCACTATTTCAGTCCATTATCTCCACAGACCTTCCTAATGTGAACAACTAAGTTTTACTGTGAGATCTTCAGTCATTAAAGCAGAGGCAATTTTGTTTCAATAAGGCACACATTGGTTATGCTTTCCAACAGGAAGCCAAAGATTTTGTCAGTGGGAAACCACCTGTTAGAAAGAGTGTAATACTCCTAAACAAAACTCCTAAGCTTTCTTTAAAGGGTATTTTATTTTTTTCTTGAAGACTAATCTAAATGATCATACTGAATTAAAATTAATACTTTATAACAAAAGCCCATGTTATAAAAATATGCCTCAGGCTTGTTCATGAACACATTTGAGAATATATTTTCCCTTAGTCATATTAATTTGAATTTTCCACTATGTTTGCAAGCATATAACTGACAATCAAATCTGACATTCTTGGTTATAAGGGTTCTTACTGAGTCAGATAGTAAGTAATTTCATATCCTCTGCCAAAATCAGTTCTTAGTAGTACACCTAATGGTGGCAGAATACAGCTTTTCTTTTGCCACATACAGTCAATATAGGAATTGCTAAAAATAATAAACCAAATTTTTTACATGAGGTATACTGGAATGCCTAATCTAATTAATTTTTCTACACAAAGTGAGTAGCCCAGAGTTAGGGTGTTTTAATTTGAAAGAGATGAATGAAAGTCATATCTTCTGTTTCACCACTGGTAGATGTCCAGAAATTAGTGGGTCTTATTAAAACAATGTACATTTCATTATCTTCTTAGAAATATATATTTTACTGTTTATGTATTCCTTGTATAAATGACACTAAACTCTTCATTTTTTAATATAATTTTACAATTCCTTGTAAGTATTGTTTGGAGGGTTGGGTTGTTTTGGTTTTGGTGTGTTGTTTTTTTTGTTTGGTTTGAGGTGTGTTTTTTTTTTTAAGTGGTAAAAATATAAGAGTTTATTGCAGAAATATATTTATTTTTATGTAAGTACAGGGGAAAATTGTCATAACTTTTTGTGTCGTTAAAATAGCTACTCAAGCTCACAGTGACTTGGGTAAGCCGAGTATAATTATCCTGAGAATTGATTCTATTTTGCTTTGTGTATAATAAAACTAATCAGTAGTTTCTTTAACTATTTTTCTTTGTATGGAGAAGATTTAGCAAAAAGTCTTATGAAAGTCTAACACTTTCTGCATAATTAGAAGTGTCAATGTACTGAATCATTGTATAGATAGACATTGCGCATGACAGAAATTTCAGATGGGATCAAAATACTCCCATGCTTCAAAGATTACTGGAAAGTTCTACAGAAGTTATTTAATAGATAATGAAAAAAGTGATCTTTATGGACAGTGATGAAAACTGATCTTTATGAAGAATGACCTTTGTGAACAGTGATCTTCATGGACTTGTAGTGACTGTGAGTCTGAATGTTGTCTGAACTGCTTATACATTTCCATTGTTTCATTTTGTATACTGCTCCTAGGTGGCAATAGAACCAGCATATTTGTTTCTCAGCTGTCAAGGGAGAGGAAAACTGTGTGTCTGGTAAGGAAAATATCTTTGGGGAGTCCATATGGTCTGGTTCAGTTCACACATTTCAAACTTAATTTCCTTTAATTCCCCTGGGCTAATAGACTCATAATTGCAGTCACATAGTAAGGTCCCTTACGAGGACTAACACTGGCTATGCAAAAGCTCTCAAGAGCTTTTCAACCTGTTTATTATTAAGTCTATCACATATATAATCAGTCCCCTACAGTTACATCTGTGCCAGTGTAATAGTAACTTGCAAGGAAATTTTGGAAGATTAATACAGCCCTTGTACTTTGGAAGTATACAAGACAGATATTGACAAATAGGGTGCTTTTAAACGGTAGTCCTTATTTTTACTGTCTGAAGCATGATTTCACAGTTTGTTGTCAGATTCGCTGCTAAGCAGTTTGGTATCTTAAGAGTCCTAGTCATCTGGAATGACCTGTTTTCACATGTGAGATACCATTTGTGGACTACATTACAACTTTATTTGCATTATGCAAGTTACTTTAGGATAAAAGGAGGGAGTTCTTTAGTGTGAGGGTGGTGAGGCACTGCAATGGATTGCTCAGGGAGGTTGTGAATGCTCCATCCCTGGCAGTGTTCAAGGCCAGGCTGGACAGAGTCTTAGGTGACATGGTTTAGTGTGAGGTGTCCCTGCCCATGACAGGGAGGTTGGAACTGGATGATCTTAAGGTCCTTTCCAACCCTGACTCTTCTATGATTCTGTGCTACAGAGTTGGGTTTTAACCTGGAGATGAGAAGGCTGCAGGGAGACCTTATTGTGGTCTTTCACTATAGAAAGGGGGCTTATAAGAAAGATGGAGAAAGACCTTATTTACAAGGGCCTGTAGTGACTTTTCAAGGAGCAATTGTTTCAAACTGAAAGATGGTGGATTTATATTAGATATAAAGAAGAACCTTTTTACAATGAGGATGCTGAGATACTGGAAGAGGATGCCCAGAGAAGCTGTGGACACCCCATACCTGGAAGTGTTCAAGGACAGGTTGGACGGGGATGTTAGCAACCTGGCCTAGTAGAAGGTGTCCCTGCCCATGGCAAGGGGGTTGGAATTAAATTATCTTTAAGGTCCCTTTCAACCCAAACCACTCCATGATTTTATAATTCTATGTGTAAATGATTCTATCTATCTATCTCAATAACCATCTCAGTTCCTTTTACACAGGCTGATGTTACATATGAAAGGACTCTGAATAATGGTCACTTGACCTGTGGGGAACAAAATGTAATGAAAGGTTGTATTTCCACGTTAATTTTGTACTTGTCATGGCTTAAAAACAGTCAGCCACACAGTTTCTACTTGCCCCCCCAACTTTATTTTCTTTATGCCACCCTCCCCCTGCCCCAGGGATGGGGAGGATAATCAAAAGAATGTAACTCCCACAGGCTGAGATAAGAGCAGTCCAGTAACTAAGGTATAACACAAACCACTGCTGCTACCACCAATAATAATAATGATAAGGGAAATAACAAGGGAAAAGAATACGACACCACCTGCCGAAACGAGACCGACAGAGAAGGGTGCCCTTCTCGGTAACTCCCAGTTACCTCCCAAGCATGACGTGCTGTGGTATGGAATACCTCTTTGGCTAGCCTCGGTCAGGTGTCCTGTCTCTGCTTCCTCCCTGCTTCCCCTCCTCCCTGGCAGAGCATGAGGCTCACAAAGTCCTGTTATCAGCTCTGTTCCCAGGCTGAAAGTCAAAAACACAGTACTGCACCAGCTACTAAGGAGGAAAAAATGACTGCTACTGCTAAACCCAGGACAGTACTCTGCTTCTCTCAATAAGAGTGTTTTAAATAAATTAGTTTTAATTCAAATACTTGAATTTCTTACATTGGCTTTATTGTAAATAATAAGTACTTTTCAACTTGATAACCTACTTGTGTCAAATTTTTGGTCATTGGATTCTTCTACAGGATGTGGTACATGAAAAAACATATTTAAATTATTTTTTTTTTACTCTTCATATAAAAATGAGTCCTTAGGTGAAAAGCCTGTTCTGAGAGAACACAGATAGTAACAAGAACAGCTTCTGCAGAAGTTATTTTTGGTATAGTAGTTGCCCTATCTCTATCACCTATCACTTCACTTCCAGTAAGCTACATGTGAACGTGGCTGTTCTTAAAATCACACCTGTTCATTAAAAAATGATTCCTGCAAAACTGTGCTATGCTCTCTGCAGGAACATTTAGAAATATAACACACAAGAATTGAATGAAAGCTAAGCTGCTTTAGAGAAAGATATGTGTTTTGATAGAATAAGTAATTAAAAAATATATATTTTTTTTCCTCTGTTGTACTTCCAACTTTTTTTTTTATTAATGCTTTACTATTTTATTGACCCTTTATATTTAATTTAAAAAAAACAAGACAAAAAATGTTTTTGCAATGTTGCATAATACAGAAGATTTCTCTAAATGTATATTCAATGCTACTCTGAAATATTGCCAGTTGTGGAGTATTTAACTTAAATATACATCTGTAAGGGTTACGTGGATACAAATTTCAAATTAATCTTGGATATCAGTGTCACTGTCTGATATGGAAGTTTTGCTGTTTCCTTGTTTCATTCTTCCAAGTCATTAATTAGTGCTGCTTGCACCTGTTTATTACTGGACTGTTTCAAAACTATTTCTTTTTTTTCTGATATATTAATAATTAATATTGGCATCTGTGTTTGTTTAATTTCAGCACTTCTTAGTCTTGTTAGGCAAAGGTTATTCTCCCATATGAAAGCTGTAATAGTAGCACACCACAAAATATTTTGCTGCTCTATGTAATTCTTCTTGAGGTTCAAAAAGGTAAGACATTAAGGACCCCCTTTGACGCATTGCCCTAAGCATGGTGGTGTTCCATTGTTCAGCAGAGTCTTAGAAAGTTTTGTTTAAAAACCTAGCATCAAAGCTAAATGTCCATGTGTGTCTAAGCAATTGGTAGACAATTGACATCTTTATATTCCATAGCCCTTTAATGTGAAAGATTAGAAATACTTTTTTTTCCCCCTCATCTTTTTGCCATTAAAATGATGAGAAATGGATCATGTTTGTGATACTAACTCCATTATAGAGAATCATAGAATCATAGCATGGTTAGGGTTGGAAAGGACCTTAAGATCATCAAGTTCCAACCCCCCTGCTACGGGCAGGGACACCTCGCTCTAAACCATATCACCCAAGGCCTTGTCCAACCTGGCCTTGAACACTGCATACTGAGAATGTAATTACCTAAAATGTTCTGTGATTATAGTCAGTTATAAGCAACTTCCATGCAGAAGGTGATGTTTTCCAAATGCTGGGGCTTTACATAACATTGCAATCAGTATTTTTTAATCTCCTCTCTATTAATAATTCTTTAATTTCATAGGATATTAACATGTAATTCTTTCAAGTATTTACGAAGCCTTTGGGTTTTGACTATCAACTTCACATCCGTGGGAAAATTATGCAGAAGCATAATGCCAAAGAGACCTCACAGCAAATTTACCACTATCTAGCTGTGCTCAAAAATTAAAAATGTATGTCTCATCTCTTTGCTATTAATATCACTATTAGGTTTTCTGATGCAGTGTTCCATCATCATCTCAGAGCTTCTGTAAATGACAAAAGTATTTATTCAGCAACCACAAGACGGTCTCATTTTGACATTTGAAGTTCATTCAGTTTAAGTATATGAAAGAGAGAATGTCTTTTAGCCAAGTGTCTAACATGCAGCCTCATGAGCTGAAATTGCATCAGACACAGAATTCAAAGAGGTCTCCTACATCTCAGCTAGTCACTGACTTACCAGCATTTGAGGAGCACCCTCCCATTGTTTTGAGAGTTAAAAACACAGTGGCAATTTGTTGCTGTTCACTTAGTTTTATAAATCTTCCTACGAGCCATCCAACTTACAACTAGTCCTTTGAGGCACCCCTTGTAAGAAGTCAAGAATCACAACTTCAATTCCTTCAACACTTATATTCTCAGACAGCTTTTTTCACATGTCTTCACAGGTTTCCTGCTTCTGTTGCCTTTAAGAAAGAATTTATTGATGGCTTTTACACCTTTTGAAAGTTTTTTTCCAACGCTTTTTTTGGCCTTTTATATTTAACCTGCTGGATATTTTTTTTTTTGTTCCTTTCTTTTTCCTCATTTGCACACAATTTCACTGCTTTTTTGAACAATGCCTTCTTGAATTAAGTGTTTTCAATGACTCAGCAATTTAATCATGCCAACATTCTTTCACACTTTCTGATGTCCCTTAGGCTATTTTTATGTAGTTCTTGTCCTTGAAATTATGCATACAGTCTTGAATTTCTTGGCTTTTGTTGCTTCTACAAGGACACTGAATGCAAGTACATTATAATTTCTGTGCTAGAGCAACTTTTTGACAGAAGCATTTCCAATAATTTTCAATTTTGTTAAGTACAGAGTTTTTATATTATGTGTTCTAAGTAGCTACTCTACTTCAATTTTATTTCGCATCATCTATGTACACAATAGCAAGTTTATCCATGGAAAAGATATAACTGGAATGCAAAGCAAAATATGTTCCTATGAACAAGGTAAAATTTCATTGATTTCATTGATTCCAAGTCAAAGAAAACAAGTATTACTATGTTGAATGTAAAATTCTGTTGTCTTTAATCTATAGAATAAATACATCCTGAATTTAAACTTCCTCCTGATAGCAATGGTAAGCATGATGAATATACCATTTGAAAATTCTCCCTTCAAAAAATGAAGTTACAAAATATATCAGACCACCAAATTTCTTACCTGTCTATGCATTTTCAGCTGCCTTGCACAGAAATGCATCATATTCTTTTTGTTTTCAAAATTGCTTTAAAAATCATTCTCTGGAATATTATTTTATACTTCTTTCCTAAAAAAAAAAAAAAAGAAAGAAAAGAAAAACATTCAAGATGTTTATCATTTTATTTGGAAATGAGGGTCTATGATTGTTCCTCTTCACAGACTCTATAGGCATAATTCAAAATCATGAGCACAGCTTGTTTGTATCCTTTAATACTTTTAATACTTGACATAGTGTTGTACCTCACCATGGTGGGGAAGGATAAGTACAGGCATAAAGACAAATGACTTTGCACCCTTGGAGCAGTTGTACAGCTGCTTAAACCTGTTCTGGATAGTTTACTGATGCTGATGTCAGAGAAATATTTTATAATTTTAAATAAGTTCTAAACTGTTATACAATGAGTCAAATTTCTGCCAGTCAATGTAATTAAGACAAACAATTTGATTAACCCTGAATGGAAATCAATTAAAGCACGAGTAAAAGGGGAAAGGGAAAACTCACTTGCCACGTAGGCAAGGTGCAATACTGTTAACAACTGAGCTTATCTGCTGATGGGATGGGGCTGGGGAAGCTGGAGGAGAAAATGTAGGACTTGAGAAGAAATAACTTAAGCCTGGGAAGAAGAAAGAAAGAAGGTGTTTTTTTTAGTTTTGACTTTGTTTCTGACTGCTTTTCTCTATTTTTCATTGGAAAAAAAATTACATTGATCTTCCTCAAGTCAAATCTGGTTTGCTATGGTGGTAACTGGTGAGATGTCTCCCCATCTATCTCAACTAATAAATTTTTCCATCTCATTTCCAACCCACATCCTTTTGAGGAGGGGGAGTGAAGGAGTGGCTGGGTGACTGGCAGCCAGTCAATGTCAAACCCATCGTGAAGAAAAAAAAAAGACAAAAAGCTAATTGTGTGATTTATAATGTCACAAAGTGGTTTAACTATTATCAGGATCCGATTATGTAAATAAGCATGTGTCTACTAAGTATGTTTACATAGCATCTTAGCTCTGCAAATAGTTTTTGTAGGAAGGTTGTTTCAAATCAGAAACAATCAGACTAGGTCCCCAATATCATCAGCATGTCCAATTACATTCCTGGCCATGAACTAGAAACTATAAGTTTACTGTCCTTACCATACTTTCATCTCTAAGTGCATCATTACTTACACAGTACATTATCACATCCAAGGGAAAAGCCATGTTTTTAGACCTTGACCCACAGACATGTTACATGATGTATAGTTAACTTCCAAAGATTAAAAAAAAATAAATTAAAAACTGGAAAAAAAATCTTTGTGCAGCACAGACACAGATAAAGAAAGAAAGAAAGAAAAAAAAGCACTTAAGATTGTGAGGTGTTAAATAAGATACAAAAGAGAAATCATTACTAAGTAAGGGAAATTGTGTAGCGTAATTTGATTACAGCTTTTGTAATTTTAGAGATTCTACCTGGATTAAGATAATAAGATTAAGAGAGAAGACAAATCAACACTTCCATGTTTCATTATCTTTTTTTTCTTGCTTTCTGTATTTTTTCATTAGGCACAAGTTTCTTATTATAAAAGAATATTATATTGAAGACTTGATCTGAAATTACTAAAAGCTTTTGCGATCAAAGGTATTCTCATTCAGCAAAGCAATTAAGATCAGAAATCCCACCATCTTCGAATCAAGCTGGAAAAGGTCACCTCTCAAAAGAGTAAAGGTACATTCATAGATAGCCCCACCTTTTATCAGAAAAAAAGAGAATACATAGTATCTGTTTAATCATATTTAGGGATAAGAGAAAAATCCATCTGCCTCACTGAATCATGCCCCAAAATAACTCAGACAGTCCTTAAGATTTCCTGCCATTTTGTAAATTACATTTTAGCTTACTCACGCCTGCATTTAAACATGTAAGAAAGGACTTGCACATCAGTATCTAAAGTAGCATAGTTGTAAAGTTTATTTGAGTCTTTGACAAACAAACTGTACTTTCTGATGCAGCAAAGCATCACTGCTTGGGATGGGGGATCCTGATGACAACATTTCAATGTTCAAAGGACCTAAGGCCAAACACAGTGTGTAGCATGCTTGGAATACAACCAAATGCTGGTAGCTGGCAAAAGTAACTGAAGAGTTTGCATTTCTGAAAAGCTAACAAAATAGAAAGCCAAAAAATGAATGTAAGAAAAAGGCAATAAGAAATTGAGGAGAACAGATTTCAGTGATTTAGCCTTGCAGGAGTCAAGAGTGGCAGTCACCATTAAGAGAGCTGGGGGGAAAAAAACAACACCCCCCCCCCAAAAGAAAAAAAAAAAACAAGCAACAAAAAAAACCCCACATTGGAACCATTTAATTATTAGTAAGCCAGAAAAAAGCTAAATAAGTAATTTCTTCTTAGTATTTTTCCTGGCATTTTAAAATATTAGTTGTTGCTCAAGCGTGTTCAAATATCACAACATTGAAATCTGCTTCATAGCTGCATACTTAATAGATAAAAATAATTTTTTTTTTAATTTGAACTATTACGCATCTTTTATGACTGTTTTCAAATACACTCTCAGGCATTCACACAAAACCATTCCTACTTGTTCTGCTGTAAACCCCTAATGCTTGCATAACAATATCTGTGAAAATGAGATTTGCGAGCAATGAGCTGGCATGTTCTTGTTTCAAGTTAGGGATGTTTCATTAATATATTATGTGGAGAGTTTGGAAAATTTGATTGCACAAAGGCTTGAAAAGGAAACTCTAAAGTTTATGCTGTAAATTCTTATTCGCATTAATGATTAAGTGGATGCTGATTAATGGGCCAGTGAAATGTTATTCCATAATATCCCTAAAAGTGTGATTAAATCAAGGCAGCAGTCAAGTACTGCATTTCTGTAACAAAACATATGTTTTAGTAAAAGAGGAAACATGTATTATTCAGCTATCTGCTGAATGAATAATACAAAAAAGGTCAAAACAGCAGTCACAGAAGACATTCACTTTTAAATTCTCAAAATTTTCTGTAAAACATTGCAAGCTGTTTGGTTTTTAGTCTGGAGAAAAGGAGGCTCAAGGACACCTTATTGCTCTATGCAACTACCTGAAAGGAAATTATAATGAGGTAGGGGTCAGCCTCTTTACCCAAGTAATAAGTGATAGGATGAAAAGAAACAGCCCTGAACTGAACCAAGTGAGGTTTAGGTTAGATATTAAAAAATATTTCTTCATTGTAAAGGGCTTTGGAACAGGCTTCCCAGGGAAGTGACTGAGTCACCATCCCCAGAGATATTTGAAAGATGTGTGGACCCTAGAGACATGGTTTAGTGATGAACTTGCAGTGTTAGGTTTACAGTTGGACTTGATGATCTTAAAGATATTTTCCAACTTAAATGATTCTATGATTCTAAATATGCACTGGGCTACTTTCAATATCATGACCTATCTTTTCTCCCCATCTCTATCCACCTCTACTCAGTACACAAAGTGAAAGAATTTCAGCATTTGCATTCATAATATTTGTGAGCTTCATTTGTCAATGTGGAGCATTGGGTGTTATTTATTTCAGAAAATTCAACCCTGCTTTGAAGGCAAAGTTAATTATTTCCTTACCAGTACTTTTATATGATGCTCACTGAGTCAACATACCTACGAGCTACCCAGAAGGTGTTTTCAAAGTCCCTCATCAAACACCACATCCATTTTACAGATGGGGAGTTGATGAACAGAATAATGTCAACATATCTGCTTTCTTTTTTTTTTTTTGTTATTTCTTGGTTTACAGTACTTGTTTTTGTTGACCATGTTTTTGACTAGTTACTACACAGTTTTCAAAAGGTTACCAACAAATCCCATTGGTTTCAGTTGGTTTTCTGAATTCCCAGGTTTCTTACAATAAAACCTGTTGCGCCCAAGGTAGTCTGGCTACCAAGAAAATATTGAACATTCAACTTACAAGTTTATTTTAAAAATATTTTTCCTAGTAAGACTTTATTGCAGCTTTTGAAAAAGAAACATCACCAAAAAATGAACCAAACAAAAAAAACCCACTCACAACCGAGAAACAACCAAAAAACCCCCAAACTCAGAACAAAAGAAAAATAAAACAACAACAAAAAACAACCCGAAACCAAACCAAAATGCAACCAAATAAAAAGTTCATCCTTTATACTTTTTCAGACTTATGATTCCTCTGGACTAATTTCTAGAAAGTGCCCATCCTACAGGTTGAATAAAAATGGAAGTATGAGGAAAATGTAAACAATCACAGAAGTCATTTATTTTTGCCTTGCACAAACAACATTTGAGTTATCAATTTTAAGCATTTAATTTTTGTAATCTTATGTTTATCAACATAATTACTGTAATATACCCCAATAAAATATTGCTATGATGACATGTACACAGATATACACATACACGTACGTGTACATGTACACACGCATATCCATACACATATAAAACTAGTTTTTGTTGAATTTCACCTTGCTTATATCTGCCTCACTATAGCAATGATATCACTACTCTAAATAATTCTTTTCTAAAACATAATTTATACCTTTGAAATGTAAGAGGTGGCTGATTATATCCTATGAAGGAAAAAAACATCATTAGTCTGGGATAGGCTAAAATAAAGCAAAGGGTACAATATCATTTAAAGTTGATAACTGATCTTCTAAATCCCCTTAGATTTAGCAAGAAAGATGTAGCTTGTATGCTCATGCTATTACACCAGAACAGAAATTAGTCTATAGAAATGCTAATACCTTGATCAGTTGGTTTGATTTGGTTTGCTTTTTTCTGATGAACAACACAGGCTTGGTAAGGCATTACATCTGTTCAGCCATCAGCGGAAGTACATGTTAATCCCTTTTGTGAGAGAAACTGAGAAAAGTCAAATCTGTGATTAAAAGTCAATACATGCAAGAAGCTGGATATCTGCTGTTACTGTAAGATCTATCAAAATTATGTGACTATCAGAATTGCTGGGAATGTGCTGATATTCTTACCCCGCTGGGAATAAAGTGTGCTCAGTATTTCTGAAAATAAAGTAATTTAAAATTGATCCAGGTCATAGAATCATAGAATAGTTGGGGTTGGAAAGGACCTTAAGATCATCAAGTTCCAACTCCCCTGCCATGGGCAGGGACACCTCGCTCTAAACCATATCACCCAGGGCCTCGACCAACCTGGCCTTGAACACTGCCAGGGGTGAGTAATAATGTCTAATAGAAGAACTCTATAAACTGAATCCTACAGTAAAAACCTGCAAGTGTGAAAGAAAACATTTGACATCTGAGACTGAAATTTAGAAAAGTGTTGAAAACTAATTGAGTCAAAGGAGATACTTTTATTCATTGTTTGTTTTCTTTGTGTGCGTATGTTGCCTTTATTCATTTTGTATCAACAGATGCATTCCAGGTTTAGTGTTTCACATTGCAGAGTAATATGATTTGGGAAAAAAAAATTAAAAATAGATTTTTTTTAGTTGTAAATTAGCATACAGAAATTATGTTTTGCCTTTGCAATTACTGAGACTTGTATTATTATGCTTGCATTATTTTAATCTCTTCAATATCATGAAGCTCAGGTAACATATCCCATGTCATTACTATCAAAAATTCAGTATTTTTAGGTCAGAACTCTTTATAAAAAAACTCTTAGAAATTCTCACAGGAAATAACTACTTTGACATGAGCTACTCAGACAAAGTAGAAACAACTGACCTGAGTCTAAACGTTAGCATTTATGTATCATTGTAGTTATGTGGTTCTGAAAAATTTTTTTTTCAGTTATTTATTTCACTGGAAGGTGCCATGTTTTAAGCAAGAAATTAATTGCTTGTTTATTCACTATGTTAGGCCATGGCACCTTCCTTGTAATTATCCATTTTAAAGTTTGCGATTGTGTAAAGATAACATTCCTGACAGTTTTCCATGCTACTACACACCATAATACATCTTGCTAACTCATGCCTCACTTCATAATTTTCATTATATAGGACTTAAAGCAATTTCTCTCCTCCTGTTTCTGTACTGTTTCTGGTGTTCAGTGATCTTTTATGTATTCTTTCATATCCACTCATATCAGATGATCACACTTTTTCAAGCTTTGCTTTATGTAAGTTACAATTGGGCGGAGTTGCTTGAGGTTAACATTCACTTCTCTCTGAGGCAGTTTCTAAAATGCTTGTCTAAATTTTGGGGTTTTTTTTCTGTTTGTTTGTTTTTGTGGTTATTTTTAAAGCAAAGTATGTTAATAAGCAAGCTGTAACTAAACTCTTATATTCTAACAGCTTCAAAATTATGATGTTTGTGCAGTTTCTGAAATGGCAAATGTCTTTGCTTTTCAAGCCTTCTTTTTCCCACTGCACTCTTTAAGGATGCTGAAAAAGCACTCTTTTTCACATGTTCCCTTGCAAAGCCTTCTTTTGCTTCAGAAAATCCTAAAATGCATTCCTGTACTGCCTTCTAGGGTATAAGTTAACGTTTGCTAAGATCAAACTGCCATTTATAGTTTCTTTCTGATAGCGTTTGACAACACATCTGAGACAGTCATATTTAGTAAGTATATCTGTAGGCCTAAAGTACATAATCCTTTGGCTCTTTCTCTGTTCTGTCAGGATATACACAACCTTTCCTTTTTTTTTTTTCTTTTTTTTTTTTAAGTAATAATCCTTTCATAATTCAATAACCTTACTGCTTTTAAGTAAAATATTATCTTATATTAAACCAAGATGCCATGTGTTCAGTATTTTCTAAATCTAATTAAAGTCTATGGAAAATGTCAATTTAATAGAATTCTGGTATAGTTCCTTGTGTTCTGTACTAAAAGAACTATTGAAGACATAATTAATAGTAACAATCTCTAAGCACACTTCTCTAAATTGTTTTTTTTTTTTTTTTGACCTTTATCTATTTAAGCCACCTGTAGAATGTGGGAGTGGTTTCTTATACTTACTCATTTACTTCCCTCTCGATTTTTACACATTAATATAGCTGGTGCATACTCATGATGGATTTTAATATGATAATCATGTCTCAAGAACAGGACAAAATCCATTTTCTGTGTGTTGTATATTAAACTACAGGGCCTACAACCTTTTGACAAGAATGTGACTACTTAGCAGAACAGAGAGTATTCTGATATTTTGGTGTTCTTTCAGTGAGATACCCTCTACTTCCTGTGGACGTTGTCTGGTCAAATGCTTTCATCAGTTCAGGGCCAAAGTCAGATTCAATATCAAGGTTAAACCAGGTTGCTTTTGACTTGTACCCAGTCAAGTTTTGAGTATGACTATGGCTGGAGCTCCCTTAATGTCTCTCTTCTAGTATTTGATCACCCCTGTAACAATATTTTTCTTTCTCCAGCATCTACTTAGAATTTATGTTTTTAAAACTTTTGTCTATTGCCTTATATTTTTACATTGTGCACCTCTGGGAGAAGTCTAGCTCCAGCTTCTCTATGACATTGATGTGGTATTTAAGGACCATGCTAGAATAAGACATAAGACCTAGCAAAAAATGTAAAAAAAAGTCCAAATTGACCTTGTTTAAAGTATAGTCAGTTTTTAAATTTACATATTTTATATTTTGATTATTCCAGAAAATATTAATTTATTAAATAATAGCTAGACTGTTAGGGAAAGATATTTTAAATTAGGAAAAGATTAGCATTTGTAAAATTCAGAAATATCTGTAAGAAGGATGTGTATTTCTAATGCAAAAATGAAGTATCTGAAGGATTTTAAGAAAATGTAAGGTAATATTTTTGTTTTAAGAAGACTAATGTAATTGACTTCAGTTCTAACAGACGTGTAAGTCCTCATCCATCTCTGCAGAAATACTTTACACAAGTAAAATTGAGAAAAAAGGCTGTGCATTAACATGTCCTTTCTACTTAAAGTCTTGATGATGCTTCACCATTTCACAGGAGTTAGCTAGTATGTAAAGTTGTGTATCTTCCTTGCCATACCTGCAGATGAAATATTTGCTGACTTTTATCCAGTCATCTAAGGAACCTAAAAGTTTCAAAACTGCATCCTAGACACATAAATTCATACTTTTTATATGATTAATAAGCTATGCATAGGAAATTCATACTTTTTATATGATTAATAAGCTATGCATAGTTCTACAATGTTAATCCTCTGTCATATGGAAATGCAATCTTACATTGGGTGAGTTAAGTGTTTCACTTGCATAAAAGGTAAAGTACATTAAATTTGTCAAAATGAAGTCAAAGGATAAACAAGACACCTAATAAAATCCAATGTTTACTAGGAGATTTTTGTTCTACACAATCAAGTGTAGTACCATTTCTTTTAATTACCACATTAACTGTCCTTGTACAACTCCAGAAGAAAATCAAATGTATGCATTCATTAACCAAAATCTTACACCATAAATATATTTGCTGCAATGCACCAGAAAAGCAATTCAGACAACTGCAACCAGCATCAGTTCATTAGCATAGCCCTTCTGGGCGCTGTGACCTTGTTCCTGCTATTAAAAAACGAAAGGTCTGCAGGCTATCTTTAGAAAGCCTTCAGGTTATTCATCTTGCACAGAAGGTTGGTCTGTAACTAAATAGCCCAGAGAGTGGCACAAACTCAAAATGGAAGGAGAAGCATCATTTCAAGGAAGAGCAGCAAATAGAAATTATGACAATACAGATTTCCCAAATCAGCCTCACTTTCCACATTTGACTGATCCCACATTGAGTATTTTTCTGCAATATGGCCTAGATCTCAGATTCCCCAGCAATGATTTCAGAAGAAACCAATTTTCTATTTTAATGTCAGACTCTAAACTGAAAAAGGAGTTTCTTTCTGATCCCTTTTTAGTTTTGAGACTAAATGAAAATGACTACATCAGTATAACTACATTGGTATGGAATAAAACACTCCTTAAAAGCTATCTTACTTTTTCTGTTTGTAAAAGTCTTTCTGGAATGCTTTCTGTGATGTTTTGCTGATCTGCAAATCTCTTAGGCTTCTAAGAGTTGCTGCCAAAATAATTGAGACAAAGGAAAACAGAGCCCATAACTCTTTCATTTTCACAGAATGAAGTGCATATATCTTATTTGCGAACAGTCTCTATAGCATTAGCTTCTATTTGGTGGAGAGTATCTTGGTAAAAATATCTGTGCCTTATCTTATACATGCTTGCCATGGATGAGCATTGACCTTAGATATAACTCAAATGATAAATGATTATGTCCTTAGTGAAGGTTTGCAAGCAGTGAGAATTATCAATTTTAAAGTACAAAATACTTCATGAAGAGCATGATTCTGTCACCTTATCTACATTGTCTGACACTTTATCCCTTGGGAATGAACCATGATTTTCTTCATGGGTAACTAAAAAAATGAATAAACGAATGTATAAAGTTTAATAGCTCACTTTTATTTATCAACAGTATGCTCTAAGCATTCTTCATAAACAGCATTGAAAGTTTAAAATACTCAAAACCTAGAAATATTACTAGGTAAGTGAAGTAAATTTGGGAATATTTTCTTGTGTGTTACAGAACTATTCCACAAAAGCAGATCAGTGGATTTTTCAGATACTGAAGAATACTGATATAGCAATATGACATTTAATGAGCTTTCAACATGGCCCTTGTATTTGCCTCATCCACAAGTCATTGTAAAAGCTTAGTGGTGTTTATCTGATTAGCAGTGGGAAAATAGAGTTGGTTTTGTCACAGCTTATCTAGAATACTCTGCAGGCTTTCTTGGCCCCTGCCTTCCCAGATGTATGCATATACCTGACTTTTCTATCCAGTGAGCAGCTACATTCAGACATTGCCACTTTGAAAGGAAAAATTAATACGGTATATAGAACTCTCAACCCTCACAGTTCAGCCACTGATCCTAAATGTACTGGTTTTAGTCGCCCATGTGCCCACTGCTGTTGGTTTTGCTATGTGCAAATGGTGGAACAAGCTGAGAAACAAGAAGTTTATTTGGTCTTTTTAAAATGCCACTAAGAAGCAATGAAAGATGTAAAGAGACATATAAGTTCTTTTATTTCAACTATTTAGAGAAAGAGCTGAGCTCCATCCGCAGTGAAAACTGTGAAGGAAAATGAAGGTGAAAATACATGGGGGAAAAAAAGGCTGTTTTTTTGTGTTTTTTTTTTTTTTTTTCCTCTGGAAAGACTTTGTGTCTCCCCTGTAAAAGGCATAAGCAGGCAGGTATCGTCAGATTTAGTCTCTTCATCATAACACCATGCCTTGCCTCCCTGGAGCCCTGCAGGAGTTGTCATGTGGCTTATTCAAAGAGGTAGGTGAGAAGTTTGCCTGAGACAGGTTGGAAGTGGCAAATACTACTGCATTTGCAGAACAGCAGCTATGGTCAACACAGGTTTGAGAGTGTTCTCTCCTGGGCTTATATAATGAAGCAAATTTTTACACTATGATAAGTGTATGACAAACACTTCCCCATGATGTGGGGTTGAGACTTTTAGGGAAAGAGGCTGGACACCCCTGGGAGTGGCCTGATTGTTAGCGTAGGAACTGACACATAACCACCGGAATGGTTATATGAGGTGCTTTATTGCAGCGCTGGGAAACCAGGGGCACGCGCCCAAATCTGGCTTCGGTCTCGTCACATCGCGTTCGCAATTTATACATATTCGATATAGATTGCATCATTCACTAATACATATGCATTAAGGATTGCCACGTCAGTCTATTGTAACATCAGCCTCTTCTGCGCTTGCGCAGCCCCCCCTCTGGTGGTCGTCCTGATGAAGTAAGGAGTCTTCCTCAGATGAAGTAAGTAGTCTTCCTCGGATGAAGTAAGAAGTCTTCCTCAGTTTGTCCTTTTCACTTTCTGTTCTTTGGACGTGTTCCCACCATTATGTGGAGGTCAGCTGCCCTCCTATTTCCCCTTGACTGCCTTTTGGTATACCTAGGTTCTACTTGGATAGATTCTTACAATATACTTTCCTAATTTATCACTTATACCCTTCACCATATACAGGTGTGCTATTCTCTAGGTTCTACTTGAATAGAGTCTTACAATATACTTTCCTAATTTATCGCTTATACCCTTCACCATATACAGGTGTGCTATTCTCTAGGTTCTACTTGAATAGGGTCTTACAATATACTTTCCTAATTTATCACTTATACCCTTCACCATACACAGGTGTGTTACTTTCCGCTACCAAACTACCATTGTATCATTCGTTATAGAATAACCCTGGTATGAAACTAAAGTTTCGACAGAACCATTCTACTGATTTATGGATTTCTCAAATAATCATTTCTACCAGTTATACATATATAACTACTCTATCTTTTCAAAATTTTTACTCTTTTCCAACATGATGAGTAGCACATACTTTCAGTCTCTGATCACAGAACTGGAGGATATAGACCACCATCTGGTATGTGTGAACAGACTTCTTTGGGATACGGTGCCCTAGACGAGTCCCTACATAAAGTGGGAGTATGGCACCCTGAACCTTTCGAGCAGCCACGTGTTGCAAACTACCAGTAGAAGAGCAGGGAGAGAGTACATGGAAAGGAAACAGACAGGAAAAATGCCTCTAACTAGTATGATACCCACTTGATTTGGCATTTCTCTGCCTACACATTCACACGAATTGGCTGCAGACAGTGCTGGTGTTATTTAAAGATGAGCCTGCTGTTATTTTGGGGGGTGTATTTGGAAATGAGACTCTGAGTGAAGGCAGGAACAATGTAGTCAGACACGCTCAGCAAAGCCTGGAAACAGTTATTTTGAATCCTTAAACCTTTGTTTGGGTGCATTAAGACATTAAAAAATGATAATTTTTTTCACAATACTCGTTTTTTTTTTCTGCAAATTTCCTTGTTGTGTAGATAGGTATCTATAATTTAAAAAAAAAAAACAACAACAACAACAAAAAAACAAAGTTAGGCTTCTGATTTTTTTGTGTGAGTAGAATAATAATGTGCTATAGTGGCAGTTCTGGGGAGGGTGTGGAAATTTACTCTATTTCTAGAAATGAAAAAAACACAAACATTGAATTTGTACTAAAAAAGAAAATATTTCTATCATGGATTTTTAAGTACTTATTTGTCATCTTTCAGCTAATCAAAAACAATTTGAAAATGAATTCTTTTATTTTATTTAATAAGCTAAAGACTTAGAAAGTATCCTTGCAGCAAATTCACTCAATGAAAAGGGAAAATAACATTTGTAAAGTATTCTGCCATAACTGCACAATTATGTGAGGAATGGTATATTTGAACTATTAAGGTAACTACAAGTTTCATCCCAAATGACATTACTTTTGATTGTAAAATATGAATATTTTATAATCCGTCTTATCAACTGAATGCATTTTAAAAGTCTGCAAGGACTAAATATCTGAGAGACTAATCAAAGATTGTTCTGAATAGAACCAGGTGGAAACTCAGTATACCATTCCTTTCACAAAATGCTTCTGGATATGCAATAAAACTTTAGTAATCATAATACTAAAACTAGACTCGCAAGGAAAATGAAAATTCTAAAACATGCTTTACCTTATTCTATTTTACCTAGAATACACTAACGAGCTATATCTTTTAATAATTGCTAATATTCTAATACATTTTCTCAACTTGACCCGCAACTCACCTTTTCTATTACAAAAAAAAAAAAAAAAGAGGGAATGCTTCATTTGCTTGCTTGATGTTGTCTTATTTTAGTATTTATTAAATGCTTTCCTATTTTTGAAAACGTATTGCTTATCCAGTTTGAATGTAGTATATAATCCCATGTGATGATAAACAAATTTAAGACTCTAGTTTAATCAGCAATTCCTCAAAAATCAGTTAGGTGTCAGATGTGAATTAACAAACCTTTAGTATATCTAATTCATATGAAAATGGAGAAATTTAAAAGTCATTTAGAATATTGTAAGTACAACCTCATTATAATAGTTAGATAATCATATTTTTCATGATACAGATCTTCATAAATTCTTATAAGTTTAATGTGAAGGAGAACAGATAATATGCAAAAGGTTGTGGCAAAATTATCAATGACTAATGACTTTCTGAGCCCCCTGCCACAAAAGTTTGAAAAATGGCATCCCATGTTGATATTCATTTGAGGGGTCTATTCCTCTCGAGAGATACAACACTATCAATAAATGGATCTAGGTTACAAAAAAAAAAAAAACCAAAACAACAACAACAACAACAACAAAAACCCGAACAAACAAACAAAAAAAAGGAAAAAAAAACCCCAAACCAAACAAACAACAAAACAAACACCACTACCTCCCCCCCATCCCCACCCCCACCCCCCCCAAAAAAGGCCTTTCAACTCCTTTGCCCTGCCCTTCCATCCCTACAGATCCCAGATTGCTGTTGGAAAAGATTGGTTGCAAATGGTCCTTTTAAGCCTGAAAGACTTTTAAGGAGACCTGCTTTACAAACCACTGTACTATGAAATTATTGTCTTATGGTCTTTTTTTAAAAAAAAGATTCCCCTTTACAGCTCCCCTGTAAATGACTACTGCCACATTTAATCTCCAATGACACTTACTTAAGCAGTAAGGGAATTAATTAGTTATCAATTTCACACTGCAGTCAATTGTTCGCTTTTGATATTAACATTACCAAAGCTGAGCTGGACAAAAAATAAAGTGATGGCAGAAAGACTAAAACTCATTTCTGACTCCATTAAACTGTGGGTGTCCATTAAAAAGGAGAAAAGAGGGAAATCTGAATCTGAGTAATTTCCTACAGAATAAGTTGAAGGTAAGAAAAAGGAAGGAATGTTTTCATGGGAATACCCTCTGAGATCATAGAGGTGCATGTAAAAATTTAGCTTTCGTGAAATAGCTCTTCTGACACCTTCCTACCTAAATTCACATAAACTTGTTTTGAAAGTAGGAAATGAAGTCACAGATCATACAGAAAGTTAAGATCAAAGATTGTCCAGTTACAGTCAGAATCTGTAGCAGATTCCACCAGAAATCCCTAGAGGGGTCAAAATTAACGACAGGCAGATCATGGAACCCAAAGATTGGCAGAACAGCTGTGCATAGGAAGTTGCCTTGATGGGAAGATATGGCAGGAAGTTGTAGCTAGCATCCCCTTACAAGCGGACAGAAATCAGTAGCCTGTCAGAACAAGTTAAAGAGCAATTTACTAAGAGAAGCAAAAAAGTAAACATCCTGAGCCATAATTTACATTCTATAAATGTACACAATTACTGAAACAGTATTGATATTGCTGAAAGCAACCTCTGGACACCAGAGCAATGTGACATCTAACAGCTGGTTGATCTTACTTGTTATTTTAGGTTTGGAGGTGACTGAATACATATGGCAATAGCATGTATACGTAAGATTTTTAAGATAAGTAATTCTGGGCAATTAAAGAACGCAGAACTGATGCATTCAAGGTAGCAATGCAGGCTCATTGAGAAGGATTTGCTATGAATGAGAAGATTACAAGTTTGGTATTCCTAATACTGAAGTGTACAAGGTTTTGGCAGCTTTTTTTCCATGTTTCAAAAAAGCATAACACAGTTCTAAAGTCACTGAGTATTTGTGTAAACTGGCCAGTGTGTTGGTTTGTTTTTTTTTTTTGTCCATATCTGGTGCATATGCCTGGGTGCCTGAATGCGTATCTGCAATCTCCATAGGTCTTTCTCACTTCAAAAGACTATTCTAGCACTTTTATATAATATAAATTTAACTGGTCCATCAGCTTCAATAAACAGTTACCATTGCTGTTGATGAATTTTTCAGGCTGTATGCAATCACCGTGTCCTCTAGTAGGATTTTGTTAGTTTTCTTAATTAGCTCTTAATCATCTTTTAAAATGAACATATTTTCCTTTTCTACCCTTTTCTCTTTTATTTTCTTTTAAAAGAACATGAAAATAATGATACTGCATAAATGCATTTAAGAAATTATAACTCCTTTTATTGTTTCTCAGACTCTAATCTGTCTGTTTTCCTGCTTGCTAGTGACATCATCCTGAATTTTACTCTTCTCAGCTTCTAAGAATGAATAAAAACAAATTGAGCTTCAAATAACTTTGTCTTCCTTTTCTATAAGAAAGTAATCTTAAATACTTATGTTCTGCTAAGATAATGGAAAACAAACCCAAAACAAACCCACAAAAAAAAGCAAGCAAACAACCAAGGAAAAAAAACAAAAAACAAACCCCCCCAAAAGCACAAAACCCATATCAAAACCCAAAGAAAACAAAACAAAGAAAAAATAACAAACAAGCAAAAAAACCCAAACCCACCCTGTTTACCAATTCATGTCTGTTCATCTGAAATTGCTACTGCACTCTGTTTTAAGCAATAACCCTGGCTTCTGTAAACAGCATCTTTTATTACTGTGAACAAAGATCTGCTCTAGCTATAATCTTCTAAAATGAGGGAAACACCCTCAGCTCTGAAAAGCCATAAAATGCACACCTTTCATATGGGGGGGGAAAGCTATGCCTTTGCTACTTGATAGGGGGGTAGTTTGGGAGTGGAGGTTGGTGGTTGGTTTGGAATTTTCCCCCCCTTTTTATAATGATGCATTTTCTGTGAAGAGATGAAATTGCTGACTTGAGTGATGACATCCTTAACAGAGAATACTTTTTAACTCCAAACTTCTCAAATATTAAAGCAGAGAGAGCCAAAGTTTTTTTTGTTTTCTTAAACTAACCATCTAATTAGCTTTCCTTTTAGTTCTATTTTTGTTTCACAAAGGAGAGCCAAAAATGTGTTTTTCACAATCCTTTTTGCTTCTTCTTTTTTTTCCCCCTGATGAAATATTTGTTTTTGTTATGTACAAAAATATTTTAATCGGATTTTCACAATGATAGACAATATGCTTCCTGGAATTTTGCATAATGGGCATCCAAATATTAACTGAAAATCTGGATGGGGAAAAGGATTTAAAAAAAAAGTTCATATTTGATAAAAAGTTACTATATTGTTTTATAGTAAAAGAAGCAAATAAAAAGTTTTAGGACTGACAAAAAAAACAAATGAAAAATAACAATTTTATGCATACACATACAAGTAGATATAAACACATGTATATGTATGTTTTTCTAAAGGTGAAAGGCAAATTTCATCACAGTTAGTAGAGAGATAAAGGTATCATAGAAAGGTTAATATGAGATTAGTTAAACTGTTTTAACTAAAAATTGAGATTTCTGAAGATTAACTTTTTTTTTAGTTCTTGATACTTAATCCCGATACAGTATTAAAAATTGAAATGATTTTGAGCATAACTTGACAAAAATTCCCTTATAATATGGGCAGCCCAGGCTAGATTTTATTTCTATAAAAATGCTGTTATATTGCTTTGAAGTTAGTTTAAGTATAATTTTAGTGGAGTATTTTATTTACATGTGAAAAACTATTTAGAGAAATCAATGAAAACTTCTGAACGCTTTTTCTTAAGTAAACTATATTTCCATGTTTCAGTGTTGTTAAATATTTCAAAACACTTTGCTACTTGTGAGGAAAGGAATTATGAACTTTTTTATGCAAATAGAATAAATTTCTGACATTGAAATGTATTTTATATAAATATTTCAAAACAAGTAAAAATTAAAATAAATTACAACTTTAATTTTGAAGAATGTGAAAAAAGAAATTTAAAAAAGCCACTGAATTTTAAAGGCAGAGTTAAGATTTCATGTTACTCTATGAAAAAGGAAGTGTGATTTCCAAGTAACTCCAACTTATTTTTGCTTATTATACTTGCATTAACGCAAGGATATTTTTTGTCTTTTGCCTTGGATAGATGGTACAAGTAAGAAAGGACTATTAAATTAGGTTATTATATTTTTTAATGTATGTTATAATTAGTAAAGTTATTTATGTATCACTTTGCCTGTTGCCAGATCTAAGCCATAATTTATTCACACCTTTTATTTCTACCAGCTTTATTAATATCTATTGTTATTTAGATAATTAGGTGAAGTGTTATGGAACTCTTCAGTAAAGCTGTGTTGCATTCTTTAGAAGCTATGAAGGATTTTAAAGATGTTTTAGTCCTTACCTTTGTGATTTCGTAAATACTACAGTGGATTTCTGCAAAGCACATGAGGAAGATTTGCTATGTAAACCAAAATATTGTCACATAATCTTTAGAATCATCTTATTTTCATTAAAAGTTTGCAAAGGGATGGAATTTTTAAAAAATTTGCTTCACCAAAGACTGGTTTTTTGGTTTTTGTTGTTTTTTTTTTTTAATTCTGTTAATAGCAACAAATATGCAGAAAATATATATTATTGCCTTTCATCAATATTCTGATCATATTAAGCAAGAAAATTTCTTATTCAAGCTATTTTTCTTTATGGTATTTTGAAATTTTATCAGTATTTCTTTTTTTATACCATAAAGTCTTTTTAATTCTACCTGATGTGAGGTTGAATATATTTTGGATTATCTATTCAGTCACCTCAAATCAGCTGACTTGCTTGATTAGTCTAATCAATGGTAGCAGAGATGTCACAGTCGAAGATTTTTATTCTAACCTGAGTCACCAAGTAATTTTTTTTAGGATTTATAAAGTATGCACTTGGGAGCAAATATCTGTGACCGACATGGGAACTAAAAAAAAATAATAAAAAATTAGTGAGCAGGGAATCACCTTGATTTACATATAAAAGCAGCAATATTCATAGTTATATGTACAAATATGAACATATTTGACAACTTTTTGCATCTATGTTTTTCTTACTTCAAAGAGAGTTGGGATATGAGAACTAGAATAGAATTCGGGTCTCTTTAAGCTGTTAAGAATATTGCTGTTCATTTTAAGAAAGGTAACATTTCAGTTATGGTGACTAATTTATTCAGAACTTTATGACTATATAGTATACTCATTGAATGGCACATGATGACACCTATCAGAGCCAGTAATTTGTTTTCAACACATGTGAACTACCAGATATCATAGTGACCTGTTCTTTAGATTCTGTGAATTTAGTATTCTCTGCCCTAATAGTGCTGATGGAACAATTTAAGAGCCATTTAAAATTTGAAAACACCGGAAGTTATAAGGTCAATAGAGGAGTTTACTCAAAGAAATGTGATTCTATGCTGACCCAGTTGGTGGTGATTAATATTGCTAGTCTAAGCGATTTTCCTTCTTTTTGGTCCAATTAATACCAATGACTCTGATCTACAGCACATGTTCCAGACAAAGCTTGGTGATATTTTTCTGCTGATTCAATGGATTTTGATCATCTGCTGTAGTTTAATAAGATAGTGACATATAAATTCAGATATGTGTACCATAAAGGCAATGCTTTAGTCATTTTATACTAATAATTTATGTACCACTAATATTATTTATATTAATAATTTCCTTAGAAGCAGTGGATTTGCATATTTCTGTCTCTGTTTTAAAAAGCTACTCTCTTATTCTGAAAACACACACACACCCCCCCGTTACTGTGAAACCAAAGCATAATGAACAGTGTTAGGATTTATTTTCTGAATGTCAGATTTTAAATGCATATATATATATATTTAGAGTTGCTGTAGTTAAAATTGTTCATCGTTTCTGATCTACCTGAAACACTGTGCTCTACATCTCTAGAGGCAGAACTAGAGGAACAATCTCTATGCCTTACTGAAATAGTATAGAGACTATTTCATTGCATTGACGGTTTAGATCAAAGCATTTACTTCCTTTTAAATAAAAAACTATAGATTTTACACCAACCTGAAAACAATCCCTGGTTAAGAAGCTGCATTCAAGGATTATTTTGTTTATCGGTACACAGCATCACAGCTACCTTTTAATTGTCTTTGAAGGCAGTCTATACATTTTCGCAGAACAGAAAATTTAGAAATATGTAGCTATTCCTGTTAGTCATTGTTTTCTGTGGCTACTTGAGCACAACACTCCATTTAGGTTCCACAATATCATATGAGGAGAGAACTAGAAATTAGCATAAATGAGTCAAAAGTAATGGTAACGGTAAAGTAAAATCAGAAACACATTTAATACAACTAATGCAACAAAGGAAAATCAGGGTTTTAATGTCTGCTTTTTCAAAAAGGCCATTTAGTTCATCAGAAGCCCTTCCATAACATTGTTGTGGTCTAAAGGTAATGGTGGGACTTTGCTAGGCATGTTTCCTGAAATAGCCAACCTGAGGCAGATACATGCAGATACTAATGACACTTGATACAGATTAACTACTTATGAATGGAATATAAATACATGCTCAGCATGCAAGCAACCAGTGCCAGATGACTGTAAATAATCAATAACTTCAAATGTCTACTAGGCTGCTAATAATTCAGAGTGATGCAGATGCCTGACATTGATAAGATAAAAATAAAAGATAGTAATGAAACTGAAGTACATAAAACCATACAAACATGACCTGAACATCTACCTTAAAGAAAACTATTAGCAGATTCTTTTTAGATTTTCATAGAAGATGCCACCTGATTGATTCAGATTAACAAATAATCAAGGTTTGCTTTTAATTTCATGAAAGTGTTTGAGCTCTGAAACTCAGTTTTGGGCAGTACTTTCCCACAGGTTAGGAAGACAATTTATCCTTTGACCATTATTGCCACAATTAGCTGTTTCATGGACATAGCCTTTTCTTTCTTCAAATACGCACAACTGAGGCTAGTTTAGATAAGTCCTACTATGTACAGAAAGTCAAAGTACAATTTATGATGCTTGACTGTTACCTTAAGTTTCTCTTGAAATTAATAACATTATTGTACATAAAAGATCATTCAGTAAAGCCAGAAGTGTTGGCATCTAGCTTCCACATTCTATAAGAGAAGGATAATGCTATACTGAAAACGTACAACCTCTAAGCTGTGTTCAGTCTCATGAATGTGTTAACCACCTAAACCAAAAAGAACACTATTAGCTGAAATTTGTGTTAACAGCAAAAAATGTCAGATTCATGTAAATGAAGAGGACTTGATGAGTTCATTACAGATAGAAGACAGTTTTCATTCACACCTGTTTTTCAAATCCCATACATAAATTTAAAAACATATAGTATTTTTAACTTGACAGAGTGAATGAAATGAAATGAAAAAGTCAGCCAGAGCAGACTTTCTCTCACTACCTGTTACTCCTTACTGCAACATTTGTGCACCTGGCCTTGTGTGCTAAGTCACTGATTAAAGATTCTGCAAAGAAGGGGGACACTCTCATTCCAGCTCCAAGGTCAAAAGCCACTTTTCCACCACTCAAACACCACCTTAATACTCTGGAGTTCTGGAACCTCCTCACAAGCAATAAACTTCTGAGCAGACCACTCTGCAGTGTCGGCACAGGGGCATACGCTCCCCACTGCAGGCTGCATTGGTGACACTGGGAGATGTCCTTTTTTCTTTGGCTCAGATTGAGAATACTGATTGCTGTGACCCCTCCATGGCATCAGGAAGGCATACTGCCATGACATGGCACTGCCAGATGCCTCCCCTTTGAGGGGAGGGTAAAGGTGACATCTGGTGTCCTGGGTTTAGCAGTAGCAGTCATTTTTTCTCTTTCTTGGTAGCTGGTGCAGTGCTGTGTTTTGACTTTCGGCCTAGGAGCAGAGCTGATAACAATGATGTTTTGGTTTGGCCAAGGACTTTGTGAGCCTCATGCTCTGCCAGGGAGGAGGGGAAGCCGGGAGGAAGCAGAGACAGGACACCTGACCCAGGGGTGGACTGGGAGTTACCCAGAAGGACAGGGTGTCTGCTGAGTTGGACTCATTTTTTGGCAGGTGGTACTGTACTCTTTTCCCTTGTTATTTTCTCTTATCATTGTTGTCATTGGTGGTAGCCGTGGTGATTTGTGTTGTACATTGGTTGCTGGACTGTTCTTATCTCAACCCGTGGGAGTTGCATTCTTTCAATTCTCCTCCCCATCCCTCCGGGAGCGGGGAAGCGGGGGGAGCCCCCGGGGGGGCAGACGAGGGCCTCAAGTGCTTCCAGCATGGCACCACTCACCAGGAGTGAGTGTAAAAGCTGTCTGGCTGGGTATAAACCATGACATCTGGCTAAGAGACTTTCAGGTCACAGATAGAAATGACTTCGAATCAAGATCATTAACACGGCATAGCCAACATGACCCATACAACCTAACTGGTTTTTAACCATGGATATAAATGAGACCTAAACATTCTAGAGTAGCTATGTTACAGAACCAAAAAGAGTTCTTGACAACGAAGATTTAGGAATGGTTAAAGCAGCTGAGATATTCTTCAATGACCCTTTCTTTTTAAGATTTTGTAAATTCTAAACATAAATTTTCATGAAGGAAAAAATCTTATCATAAGCCAAGAGAAGAAAAAGTAAACCTAAAGTATCAAAAACAACCAAAAGTAAACCAAATCAACTAACCAACCCCCAAAAAACTTGGGGAAAAGACATAATTCCCTGACTTGTGAAGGTAAATTTCCATTCATAGCTCATGTGCTTCATACCTCATCCTCCAGCGGATCTGTTGTGCTTCAAGCAGAGACTACAAAGTGACCAGTTCATAGAACAAAATGGTACCTAACCACTCGGAGATGTAGTGGTGAAGTGATGTTAATGTAACATTGCTTTATCTGTGTAGTAATCTGATATGTCACTATGGCCATTGGAGTTCCGAATTCCAATACAGTAGCACTTATGCTACCTGAAATTGAAACAGAGATTAAAACATACCTGGCAAAGCTACCTGCCTGAAACCTGCAGACTGTAGTTTGTCAGCAGAAAACTCATGACTGTGAATATGCCAATTAGGTTCGAATACCAGAAAAATCCACAGACACTTAACTACGTTAGGGTGATTTGATTTGTCTGAGTTCAGGAATAAGAAGCTACCTGCCCTTGCCTCAATCAAATGTCTAGAAAAGACATTGCTTGTAATTCTGTGTCAGTGCTGGCAAACTGAGAACAATATTTAATCCTCAAGTAGTCATTCCTTGTGGGAGATTCTGTCTGTATGATTTCTTCACTTCTGACCTATTTGTAATCACCATCCACAGCTGCATTCTGCAATCAATACTCATGGGATTTATGGGACTAAGTCTTATTAATGCCAATGGAATTTATGTAGGGTTAGTCCCTAGGCACTGTTAATTGACTAGAGCAAATAACTGCTGCCCAAAGCTAGAGTGTTATATGTAATTTGAGGATTATGATGATATATTCAGCATTTCTTGTCTTAGGTTTTGGGGTTTGGATTTTTTTTTTCTTCATCAGACCCTATAAATACAACTACTAAAATAGCATCTTAGTTTAAAGAGGATATTCCTGACATAGATAACATTCACTTTCTGAGTAATTAGTACAGTCAGTCAAAGGAAGACTTTTTTTCCTTTGATAGTTTAGGACAAGTTGGGGTCAGCAATATTATTATCTATGACAATAAACAGGTTTATTAAATAGATCAAACAAATTTTGCAATCTGCTTGATCCTTAATTACCTGCAAATTCAAATCCCTATTTTATTGGAAGTCTCAGGTGTTCTTCTAAAAATCTCTATTAAAATGCAAATAGGTCATTATATAATTAAAGCTATTTAAATAAAGTATATTTTCTTCATCAGTTCATCCTGTCATGAATTTCTGAATATGTGGATTATCTGAAAGAACAAAGACTAGAAGGAATTTGAGTGAGGTTTGTGAAAATTGTAAAGAACACATGAAGACTGCCCAATCATTCCATTCTATTTTTCATTATATAACAGAAAATCTTCATAAAAGTCAAGTAATATCTCTGTCTTATGAAGAAATAGAGCTTTACATAAGGTATAGTTAATGTCTGGATTTCATTACCCAGGAGGTGATTAAGACAAACAATGTGACTATTTCATTCCTTTCAGTGACACAAAATGTGCAGAGGGCCAGAGTATGGGAAGAAAATTCACATCTCCTGTCTGTGTCAGTGGAGAGATAATGAGGATGCTTTAACTAGTGCACTATTAAAGTTGAGAGACTCTCAAGTTGGTTACTTTGTCTAAGAGAGTCAGAAAAGTGAGATGAAGGTCTAAAGCCATTTGAAACCACTGGCTCTTAGTAAATTTGTCAGAGCATCTGTGACCGTAAGAGGCAGATAAGGCAGGTAAAGTTTTGATTCCAAAAGTCTCAAAGTGACTTTTAATATCTTAAGGATGATTCCTTCTGACAATAATGCCTTAAGGTTGTATTTCTATGTTGGTAGCTCCAAAGGAATATAAAGAATTCCTAAGAGCACTTTCAAAGGTACTTGAAATGTTATCTCTCAGCTATTCCAAAAGACTTTACATAAATGTATTTCTTTAGGATGAGTAAATACTTGTGAACATCATAATGAACTGGTTACTAAATTTTCCAGGAATATTCCTTGTTTGGAGAACTGAGGAATGTATTTTTTTTTTAAGGTGGCTTTGCAATATATCTGTGTGACAAGGAAAACGAGGGTCTTTTGTATTTTACTGTAACTTCTGCATATGTGGTTTTATGGAGTATCTAAAACCCGGTATTTAAGGTTAAATGAGAACAAACCCACACTGGTGAGTTTAATACAGCTGAAACCAAATATTCTTCAAAAAAGGAACCTTAAAAAAAGAGAGGTTACAAAGACAATTCTGAAAGTGATAATAAAAGTGAATGAAAATAAGTAAGACTCCAAAATCCCAGTATTCTTCCCTCAGAATTTATGACATCTAATAATCTGATATATACCTTTTCTAACAATTATATATTAAAAAGGGCATTTTCTTTCCTTTTTCAGAAGTTCTAGCTTCCTCTGTTGATTGCAGTGTGAACAGTTGATTAACCCAAACCTACAACTTCCACAGATAAATGGAAACACAATCAGGATGCATCAGCACAAAATATTTACAGAACAAAATCGTTTTAAACAAACAAAAAAGTAAAAGATATCAAAATACAAACATCTGGCAAAAGTTTGAAGGAATGAGAAAAAAGAATTTAGAATAATTTGTGTATCTAGGAATTTGTTGTACCTACCTACCAAGAGTGTAACACTTTCTGAAACTAAAATTATTATGATGTTTCACTCTCAGCAGAAGAATTATGGAAGTTAAATAGTTCTGGGGGAATGCATGAAAGGGGTAGGAGAAAAGGAAAGAATATTGCCCCTGCCTTGAAGAGCATTTCTGCAAGCCTACCTTCTTTCATGTATCCATCCCATTCTTTTGATTTCAGAGGGATTACTGTTACCTACAAAATATATTTAACAAAGAGCAAATATTTTCAAATGAGAACCTGAATTTTCCTTTAATTTATTTTTGAAGGGTATGTGGAGGAAATTTTATTTTATGCAAAGGGATGGATTTAGGTGTTTTCAGGAGGAATAATTGTGGGAAAAGAGAGTGGTAAGGGGGGAAAAAATGACTGGTCACATGTAAATAGTTTGCTAGTTGGTATGCTTGTCTGGCCATGCCAAGCACATCTGATCAGCATGGTCTGTCCTGTAATCTGACGCTGCTCCATTTCTAATAACTTCTGCAGGTGAGTGGCTCTCTGTTGATGTGCATTTGTGCATATGAGGAGTCTGAGCACTAGCAGCGTGAGTCAGACCACAGGGTACATGGGCCTGTGTATTTATGGTGCAGCAGAGTGAGTGAAGGTCTGTCCGTATGCCAGCAGTGGGCTGGGACTGTGGGCTGGAGCATGTGTCTGTGTGACAGCAACTGGAGAGGATGGACTGAGTGTAAAAAATGTCATCTATATATACATGAGTGTTTCTTAGTAGTGAACTTCCACCCTGTTGAATCAGAGAATGGGAGAGGATGAGGCCATTGGTGAAGTGTGTGTTCATGTGAATGCTTTGTGTGCCTGTCTGCTACTCATGTAGCTAGCCATGTATATGTATGGGGTGACACATGTGTTCAGTGTGCATGTGCCTACTGGCAATACATTTTCTGCTTTGTGACTTGTTGGACCTGGGGCATGAAGCTGTAGCAGCCCCACTCCCTCAGGCTGAAATATCAAATATCAGGTATTAAGTTTCCACCAGGAGGATTTGAATGGCATCACATAAAGTATTGCCAAAGTCTAAGTATTAAGGTGTTGTTGTGACCAAGCTTTGGATCCATAGCCTTATATGTTATATTCAAATTCTGGTCCTGTTATATAGGAGAGCCAATTATAAATTCTTGCAATTGCTGTGTGACTCATTGTGCTGACGATACGGGACTGTACGGGACTTAGAAGAAAGACATACGCTACAAAGCAAGAGATGTAATGCATTGCATTTGTACTAGTTTGAACATAATAAAATTGAATATTAGTCCAAATTAGCTGTTAAACTATTAAATTGTTTTAACTTCCCACTAAAAATTATGTCTCCACATTTATTATCTGTATACTATAAGAGGGGAATATAAATAATTATCTTCTGTATGCTTTTAAGCTTTAGTTGAGTTTGTGTGTCAGAATAATACAAAGACCATAATTAGATTTTATTTATTTACTGTCTGCTTTAGTCATTCATCACAAGACTATTACAAGTGCATAGGACAAAAGGGATATGTTTTGACATCTGTAAAGTTACTCTAATCCAGACACCGATGTATAAGTTTACTTCAGTTTAGGGACTTCTTCAACTTGACATCAGCATTTATTGTTAATCAGCCAATACAAAAGAAAAAGGAATATAATTTTCAGTTTAAATGTAAAGAAATGTGTTAAAGAAAAAAAAAAAAAAAGTTGCCTGAAATCTAATTATACGTATTTAAATAGACCCCTATACCTACACAGGTCTACTGAGGTAAAGAAGGCTTCAATAAATTGTTGCATGCCAGGATCTCAAACAAAATGAAATTATTTCACTTGGGAAATAAATCCAGTTGTTGCATTCTAACAGAGCAGGACAGAGTTGACAGTAACTGAGAATAATTTTGTCTCTAAAAGTTGGTTTTAACCTCATATTATATTTTCTCACTCATTATCTTATTTTACAAAGTTCTTCCCATTAAATCCTGTACTCCTTTGTCACCACCCCTTTTCCAGTCACCCTTCTCTCTGATGTTACTCTCTTTCACATCAGAGCCCACAAGCGTGTAAACCTGGCTGATGGTTGGAGCTGAAACAATCTCACCATTACAAATATTTCTTATGTCAACTTAATTGGGCTTTCTTAGTGTGGAAAGGAATTAACTTCCCTTTGATGTCTGAGTTTCTATAGTAAGCAAAAAAGAGATTATTTCTTTCTTCAGTTATGACACACCTTATTATTTCCCCATGCTTCAAACTTTCTTTAAGGGAAAACAAGAGCCTGTCCTGTTATAATAACCTGGTTTCACTCAGGATCAGTTGCTTCCCAGAAAACTTGTGGTGAACAGCCTCTCTGTCACCATTACAAACCTTCTTTCACTGACATCTCTTCTATGAACATGCCTTCCCAATAATTCCTGGCATGTGATCTGTCCCTTTAAGTAAATTTTTCAGTGTTCTGGCACTTCTAAGTCCTAGAGACATGTTCTAATGTGATGAGCACTGTATCTTTTTTGAGGACATGTAACTTTCTCAGCTTGAATTATAAAAGTTGATTGAAAAACATTTCTAATCAAGCGTATCTAGTCAAGTTTAATGCAGGTGTAATTAGGTAAAACGCAGGTCCAAATTCTATAAAAGGTCATACTGGGTAATACACTGTTCCATTTTGGCCTGTTAACTCCCAAGTTGTGTAAAAATATAACTAATATGAATGTTAGCTTTAAAATATGTTTTATTATTAAAAAGTACAAGAAGATAATGTTGGAAGCAATCTGTCTAAAATTGTTTAATTTATTTCAGTAAGAAAATATTTTTAAAGACCAGTCTTCACAGTTAATTTTCATAACCCCTGACAATTTCAACTGAAAAATGTAAAGAAATTTGAGATAATTTTTATATGGCATTTATTTCTTCTGTTTCAGAGAAAACAGATTGTGTTACAATAATCTAGAAATCTTATTACTTTTTTTTTTTTAACTCATTCTCTTTGTTCTCTTTAAAAAACAAGCCATGTTTCACAGAGTAATGAGCGATTTTTATCTGATCTGGACTCTATTCCCTGGCAACATGAGTTCAGACTACTGAAGAGAAACAAGCCTTTCAAATTCCTAGTAGCGACCTTTCACCTTTGCTCCTTGCTTTCATGAAAGAGTGAAGAGTAGAAGCTGAGTTAAGCTTTTCAGTCCCAAATTATCCCAACTACAGATCTTGTTTTAGAGTCCCCAGGAGTGTCACTCAGAAGGCAGAATCCTTGACACCACAGAAAAAAACCTGCTTGTATTTTCAGCATCACAAGAGCCGTATTGTTGCTGATTGCTGGAAAAGGAGAGAGGGGAAGGAGGGAGCAGAGAAAAAGAAAAAAAAATCATACAAAAAACCTTCAGAGGCTTTTAAGGAGCTTTGGGCTTTGAAAAATGAATAAAACATTGCATTTGAAATCCCTTTGTGCATTACAACAAAGAGATAAAAGTTTATCATAAAATAAAGGTCTAGCAACTTCAGCAAATATATCCATGGAATTGGAACTTAAAAAGTGCTGTAAATATAAAAAAACAAAAACTCTTCACGCAAAGTTTGCCATCTGTGTTTGAAGGTTGTTAGAATGTTCTTTGTTGAAAGATGAGCTTTTTCAATTAATGACTATGTAGATTTAGATCAGTAATTCCTTTAGTAATTATACTCTGTGTAAAGAAGGAATTATATGCCTTGTAAGCATGTTCAGTTCTATCAAAGCAGATTTGTGAAAAAACTGAATTAAAAAGATAGTTTATCAGTAACAGTTCACATAATAGATATGTCAGTCAATGTATCCTGGGAGTCACAAGCAAAATGCAGGCTTGGAGTTTTTACTGAATAATTAAATTAAATCCCTATTTTATCATATATTTTTACCTGTTATGTTGTGAAATTTTTTATTTAGCAAGTTGAGGAAGAAGAGAATGGATGTGAGTATGGATCAGTGGTGATTATGGTTTATTACTGAATTGGCCATAATTTCTATTATGCTCTGTGTTTTTATTGCCACATTTTCAGCTTTCAGTGTGTTCCAAACACCAGCTCCCTTGCCCATTTAATGCTTGAGCTGAAATAGTGTTTTGGAGCAGTATCAGCTGGATATTAATATAAGTTTTTGTAGGGTTGTTTTTGTTGGGATTTTGTTTCTTTGGTTGGTTGTTTTTTGTGGATTTTTTTGAGGGCACTTGTTGGTTTTGGGGGTTTTTTGTTTGGTTGGTTTTGGTTTTGTTTTTTTCCTGATTGAAAGAAAATGTTCCAAACAAATGTTTTCAGAGAAACTGAAAGAATTAATATATATTAATCTTACAAATGTTGACTTTGGGGTTCAGATGAAACACCAGACGATTAATTCAGCAGAGAAATAAATTAGTCTAAAATATTTACAAACGAAGACAACAGGACTACTAAATGAAATTTAGATGTACCTCATCTTTTGGAATTTATTTCTTAGCCTATTCCACAAGATAGTTAATGTGACAGATTGTTATAAATCTGTTTCCACTGACTTTGCTACCACTAGTGGTTCCAGAAAAATAAGAAAATATGAAGTGTTTTCAGAAATAGATGAATACAAAGGTTGTACAGCCAAAATGGAAATTAAACTACATTTATTACCGAAATAATAGAAATAAATTATCTTTATCTTTAATAGTAACTTTTATTTCTCTGTCACCATAACACTTGCTTCCTTTTCTCTAATTAACTTTTCTTTCATCTAGTATATTTGGCATTTCTTGACTGGAACTTGTGTTAATATTTTCCCCTACTGTTTTTGTACATCGGCATGATCTTGAGAGTGGGATATTGGGGTGTCAGCAGAGAGATCTGCTTCTCTCTGGTCTGTGGCAAGACTTTAGTTACACTGCTTCTTAGTACATTTTTGTTTCCCCTCACACATTTTATTGTATTTTTTTAACCTACATGATTAGAGAGATCTTAAAATTAAAAAAAACTTATCATTATATGATTATCTGTCACAGAAAAGGAGAACAAGATCCTTAAGGTGAATACCATAGTCAATGAAACTTACAACAACATAATGGATCCCAATTCTTCTGCCAGTACACTATGTATAATGGTAATTTAATTTACTTAGCAACAGGCCCTTTCTGCTACTTTCTTGTAGATTAATATCTGCTATGGCCTCCTGTTTTCCATTATTGTCATCTCTTTTCCATTATTATTTAATTCATATGAATTTTTTTTCCGAGGGTTAACATTTCTTTTTTGATATGCAGTTTGCATACCTGTGAAAACAGGATCCTTTTGAGAGTATTACTACAAAAAGGAAGAAAGTGGGTTTGAAAGACTTTTTCCCAGGTGTGTTTTTGTGTGCTTTTAAATTTTAAATTTTATATAAATTTGCTAAGGAGGATACTTTATTCAATATATTTTGAAAAAAAAAAAAAAATTTGACTATTATTTCCTAATTCTCAAATCTTAAATTTAAAATGTTTTTAGGTGCCCAAGAAAGAGACAAGGTTTCCATGAACATGAAAGAGTCTTACTGAATTTGCTTTCCAATATTAATATATAACTCTGCCAACTTGTATACAAAAATAAGTCTAAAAGCAAGTAACATTATGCAGACATTCTCAAAACGATTGGCAGGCTGGAGAGTCTCTTGATGATTAAGATTTGTCTCAGCCTCACACTCCTGTATTCTGAACCTTTTGATTCTCAACAAAACTCTTAAATAGCAGCACCATTTCAAACTTTTTATCCTATTTTTTAAAGTCAAACCATCTGAATACATTCTATATGTTAACTGTTTCAGGAAATAAGTATCCTTCTATTCTCCACTTTTTTTCCATTTCTTGCTATTTTAGAGATGTCTTTTTTATTTTGGTGAAAACTCAAAACTAATAAAGAAAAGCTAAAGTCTGAAATGACAAGTGTATTAACATTATGAATAATCTATACTGGCTAAGCCTATACGAACTAGTTAACAAAATTTTACATTTTCGCTTTATACATTTTAAGATTTCTGCATGAGCTCCTTGATTTTCTTTTTTTTATAACGTCCTGGAAAAAAAAATCTTAAAAAATATTTCATGCACATTCTGTTGACCTAAATTCCAATATTAAGAATATAAATTGTCATGGGTTTACAACAGCCTCATACTTATTAATAAAAGAAAAAATAAAGTAAAATGATTTTGTGACACAGTGTTGATGTATCCCATGAGAAATACACTGTGAGAACCTCTCAGGTCAGGTCCTTGGGATATCCAAAATGACACTTGTTCAGACTAAATGTTATACGTGTAGTAGGGGAGGTGGCAAACAGAAAAAAAGAACTTAAAATATGCTCATCTTTTGCCATGATTTGAAGTCCAGACAAATCCCAAGCATCACTGTGTGCTCAGAAAAGGGGAAGCATTCCTGATTATTAGCAGAGAAAAGCTAGGAGTGCTTCCAGGACCAGTTAATGGAAGAGCTTAATTACTGGAAGAAACAAATGACAGCCAAAAAAAAAGTCAGACTCTTGCCTAAAGTCCTGGTTTTCAGAACCCTTTGTTCTTTTAAACACAAAAATTTAATTTGGCTGAAAATACATATTTTTTTGTCTATATTTAAAAAAATAAAAACCACTGAAGTAACATCCAAATGCTATCTTCTTATGTTTATTCATACCATATACCAAGAGAAGCTCAATACAAAGAAAGCAAGTATGGAATAAATTTACGTTAATATTTTAATACTGTATCTGTGTCATTACACACTGCTTATCATATGATAGCAGTCACAAGCCCCAATGTCATTTCTGGAAAGAGTGGGCAGGAAAGATAGTTTTGTTTGTTCATTTATTTGTTTATTTTAAATATACATAACTTCTACTAAAGCTTATTGGCATTTTAGGAAAAGAACACTGTCTTTTCAGTTAATTTCTCGTATCTGTTTTAAAAAGAATAAATAAATTCAGATTTTGTTTTCAAGAAGTATTTCTTCTCTCTTAAAAATGTTTCAGTTATAACAGCAAGGTACTCAGATACTTCTAACTGCTACATTTTGACACATCTCAGAGAACTGAAGAT
The DNA here is from genome assembly GCF_033783945.1 of Neopsephotus bourkii. Lineage (NCBI taxonomy): Eukaryota > Metazoa > Chordata > Aves > Psittaciformes > Psittacidae > Neopsephotus > Neopsephotus bourkii. The sequence continues at coordinate 1,318,110 of NW_026901388.1, forward strand.
AGTCTCTTCTTCGGTTCAGAAAAGCAGATTCCACAAGAGGCAGATAACATTGCACAAGAAAATAAATTAAGGTCCTTTAGGCACAGTCCAGAACTTTTCAGTCTCACACTTCATCTTTGAGTTCACAATATTTATCCTATTTAACATGTTTGTTTATCTCTTTTCCCTTACCTGCATTGTGGGTACAGATGCGTAAGTAAAAATAGGTATAGATAATAAAGAAATACCAATCACTAAAAACAGGAATAAATCTTTTGAAACAGAAGCAATACAGTATTCCAGATAATACAGAAGTATTAAAGTACACCTTTCTCTATGTGCACTCAAATGCCAAAAGTACTATTTTGAATTTTATTTTACAGTCCAATTATAAGGAATCATTTAGGTAAAGTGATACCAGGGTTTAACTGATGACAATGTCAACAATATCACTTGCCTTTGTGGTTTCGACAACATTTCACTAGAATCTTTCTGTTTGAATTGGATTAAGTTCCTTAATGGATAACATGAATCTGATGAAGGGATAAAAGTATTTTCATCAGTCCTGTCCTTTCTCCTCAGAGCTGTCTAATCAGCATTAGATGGCTGATCATAACAACTTCAGTAGTGGCTTTGTATCTAACGTTTGTCTGGCAAAGACAATTTTGGTCTGGCTGGCAATAGTTGCTTAAAACATATCAAGGATTAATTTACTAAGGGCTTCCTGATCAGCAGTAGAATAATTTCCTAAACACAAGCTGAGAACATACAACAGTCTCCTCATACTTTTCTTTTTCACCAGAGTAATAAATCATTTTTCTTATGAGCTATAGGGAACAAATATAACCATTTTATTAGGAAGTTAGACAATAAGATAAATATTTTTAATAAGTGAAAAGGACAAAAGACCAGTAAGGTTTCTTCTCCCTTTCAAGGCAATGGATATCCATTCTCTACTATGAGGTTGTACAAAACTAGTCAAGAATTACTAATTTAATTTGAAAGAAATGTACATTCATTGTAAATTGCTGCCAGGAGGTTTTAATTTCTTTTGCAGTTTTCCGGTGTTTTGTTTCTTCCATGTGATCTATTGTATTTAAATTCAGCAGTCAACAATCAGGGGTAAGACCTTCATTTTTATATTGTATAAAAAAATCATGTTTTGCCAAATGCCAAAAAGATCCCAGCCTGCAAAAGGCTTGACTTCCCTTTCAGCCCAGTGTGAATCAAACCTGAATTTTCCAGTATCTGTGGAGCTACGGTGTCATAAGAGTAGTGCAAGAGAACTCAAGCTTGAGCTTTCTGCTCCTGTGATAATTTACATCTCAACATTCTTGCCTTCATGCTTTCACATTTATTTCTAACTGTTTATATTAAGAATAATACTGACCTCCAGCTCCAGGTCAGCTGTTTCCCATCAGCTAATCACTGAGTGCATGAAGACCCTGAAGCAAAGCTGGTGGGCCACAGCTCATGACTGCCTGCCTGCTGCAAACTACTTTCCTTATCTGGTATCACCCCTTAATTTCTTTGTAAATTTCAAAAGTTATTTTTTTCCCCAGTAGTAATTCCAACAATAAAACAGAAATCTGCATGTGTTGATTCCAACTAATGTTTAAATTTTCCTTGAAATACACAAAGAAAAATTCAGTCTCACACATTTTGGTTTCTCTTGTCTCAAGATTTATGTCCATTGCCACATTAGAAGAAACAGCTTTTTTTTTCAGAGAATAGTGCTTTCACTTTACATGCTACTACTTAGAAACCTTGTTTCGTTGCTGGAACAGACTAATCCAGGTTCTCTTGATTAACAACATATAAGGGGAAAATCCAATAAGCCCAAAGGAGGCACCTCTTATTGGGCAATACGGGGGGGGAGGGAGTAGGGGGTGGGTGTGTGTTTACTAATTCAGGATTAGTTTATACCAAAATTAGGTTTGTATATTCATCCTTAAAAATTAACATTAAAAAGCAATTTGGATTACATGTGCTTGGGGAAAAAGTTCTCTATAGTTTGATATCATTGCTCAGTGTTTCAGAATCTGAGCAGGAAACATCAAAGTCAGTAGCAGCAGTTAAGTTCCTACTGATCATCCTTAGCTATGTGGTACAAGAACCATTTATGTTTAGGTTTGGAAACTTACAGAAAGGGGTTTAGACAGATCTTTTAAGGTCTGAAAGTCCTGTCTGTTTTGTAAATGTTTTTAGAAGGGAAAAGATTTTATGTAAGGTAGGAAGGTCTAGCAGTGTTTCCCAAGAGCATCATTTCTTGGTTTACCATGTCTCAGCTCAAAGTTTGTCTCATAACATGTAGAACTTCAAAAAATTCATCTAATGTCAAGATTAAATAGTTCAAAGTGCAATATTTTATTCAGATGACTATAATTCTGTAATTTCCTAATTTTAAATGATGAAATTTGTAACCATATTTGTTGGGATTAGCTAATTATTTTAATGTAATTTTCTGTTTGCAATTTCCTAGATTTCCAGCCTTTGACATAGCTTCTCTGTACTCCAACAAAACCGAGTTTGGTGGGTTTTCTTTCTTTTTTTTAATGAAGGAACTAAGGCACTGAAATGATGAGACAGTTTCAGTATGCATTAAAATCACATTTTTAGTAGTCTTACATATTTGTGTGTATTCAGATGTATAAAAGTTAGTAAAGAATCTTAATTTAGTCAGAACTTCATGGAAATGATGAAACGTATATTTTCTGCCATGGACAAAAATGTATCAATCACACCAATTCTTGATTCCAGCTCCTGGTATTTAGGGCTTCCTGGACAAACAATTGAAAGTAATAGCTCATGTGAACAAACTTGCGTTTTCTTCCTTCATATTTTTCTGAGCTTTTTCAGAAAGACTAATCCCAGGGCAAACTCTTAAAAGCAACTGAAAATATGAAAAAGGAATTCTCATTTTAAAATACTGTATTAAAACAAATATACACATTTGTCCTGGAAAGGTCAGTGTTGGAGATAACAAAGCTTTCCATTATAATCTGGTGCAGTTCTTTTTATGTACTTACAATGCCTTCACGTATAAATATACAAAGCCTGGAAGATGAAAAGAACTAAGGAACTTTTTAATGAACAAGTTTCTTTCCTGACATTTGTGACAAGCTCTAATGTGGTGACAAACTCGGTATCTAATAGTCATACTGTTTGTGTAATCTGCACAAAGAACACACTTACATATTCTGTGACCAATATTCTCAGCCCCCCTGTCCTATCCCTTCTTACTGAATTTCTTCTAGTCAGCTGTTATCTTCTAGAAAATTATAAACTTGGATTTGTTTGCGAAGATGTCTGTTCATAAGCTATGAAAAGTCTTCTCTAAGTGCCGATGTCCTCAGAAATGGATTTACTTCAATTCTTCAACAGCTTTAGCTGAGTTACATTAATTTTTCTAACAAATAACAAACACAAAGTTTTATTAACCCCAAACAATCTCTATTTAATACTGTGTCTATATTGTGGATTGCATCTAGCTGAAACGCTGGATAAATTTGCTCCTGCTGAGCTCTATGCTGTGATGGTTAGATTGCCACAAGCACCTGCTCAAGCTATTTTAATACAAACTCAGGTACCTTTATTCTGTACTGAACCCTGGAGTGTAGACATATGCTGAAATGTTTCAGCACAAGTAATATGGAGTCATCTAGGCCCTTTCAAGCTCAGAAAAGGACACCTCCTAGTCTCTAAATCAATATTAATTATACATCTGATATTGTCAAATACATCTTGTGCACTTACAGGCATGATTTCTCTATGTTCCAATAATTGAGGATGTCAGCATAAGACACATTTAAAAGCTATACTCTCAGCAGTCAGTGAAGCTGAAAAGACAGTCCTTGATGAATACTTGGAATTTTCATCAGCCCCTAAAGGACTAACTTAAGATTACTTTGTAGTTCCAAGAGAATTCAACATGGGACATGGTCATAAAGTCTTGTTAACCATAAAAATTGTCTTTTAGACTTTGTGGGTGTCCAAATAATCTTAAAACACTAGTAATTTTCCTAAAACATATGTTTAAAATTTGTTCTGTAGACTGTTTCAAAGATTCTCATATATTCTGGGAAACATTGATGTGGGGGGGAAGAGCTTAAATACAGTTAAAATGAAATGATGAAATTAGTATTTTTCAAAATTAGAAGTATATATCTACATTTTACCTTCATCAGTAGTTTACCAGGGAAAAGGCATATGGAGCAGAATGTTAAATAAAAGTACATGGTGTCCTTTGAGAAAATGTCCCATAATCATCTAGTCTTTATGTTGATCCATTGTAAGCCATATTGTTATCTGCTGCTAACACAGGGGAGACATTTGCAAACCAATAGCAAAAATTGTAGCTCATTTAAATAATGTGTGGAAAGCATATTAGTTTGTTACATATGTGTAATCTGAGTATAGAAAAGTACATTCAGGGAAATGTAATTGTTACAGGATGATTTTTTATTTTTTTTTTTTTGGCTCACTCTTTGTCAGTGGTATCTGGAACGAGGGACTGCACTATAGCACTCATTTAGCTTTCTTATATTTTAAATTACCCTCATCTCTCCAGTACTTATTTTTGCATTACAGCACACAACATGACACTCAGTTTCCTCTTAAAAAGAATCAAGGGCACTTGACTTTCAGTGGTTGAGTTATTTATTTTCCTGGATAATTTTAGACTTCTTAATGAGTTATTCAAATATTAGGGTACCAGTTATTAACAATTTACTACTGCATTTCTGTATTACTGCATTAGAAGAGTGCTTATTTGATTGTTTCTTGCTACACACACACACAAGCTGATAGAGTTAAAAGGATAGAATTGGGGCTTCTCTGTTATAATTGACAAATATTTGATATTAACATGGTTATTGGTAACTTTAATACATTATATTAGTGGGCTATATCAACACTGTTGAAGGCAAAAATGCAGAGAAAGAAAGCTGTGATTCATTCTTGCAGACACTTGTAGTGTTACCATAAGTCATGACATTGACTGTTTTCAGATGAACCTGCCAATTAGTTTCAGGCAAACAGCCTGACTACAGAAAAGTAAAATAAAAGAGGAAAGGTTAAAAAAGCATGTCTCAGTGTAGTGAAGTCAAACAGACAGTAGAAAGCTGAATGTAAGTAAAGGACCTTAATGAGAAGAGGCAACTGGGCAAGCGACGCCAAGAAAGCTGAGCTACTGCAACACTGAGCTGATGCCAAAAGGGCCACTCCACCCCTCTGCTCTTGCTCCTAGGACCTCAGCACCAATTGCTTCCATTGTCCCAGCATCAGTGCTCATCTGTCTCCACAGTACACTTATTCAGAGAACTAAACTAGCAGAAAACAGACGTCTGCTTTGAGTTTGTTCTCAGCTGAACTGGCTTACTTGAGACTCCAGTAAGAGCCTGAGCTGATATGTGAATTATCAGCAAGTGGGAAGGGAGGGAGACTTTTCCCTTTAATCACAGTTATTTATCACACTTAGAGAATTTACCCAAAAGAGCACACCTTTGAATATACTAGACATTTGTAAAAAAGTTAAAAAATATCACAGAAGTAAAGAAGGCCATCTTCAGTGCTGTCAGAGATTCCTGATGACAAGAGCTGTGATTACTCACCTATCAGAGTCAGAAGAATCAGAGCTGACACAGAGTACTGTATCTCAAGGCCTTCTTTTAAGGCTGATAGAAGAAAAAAAATCATAATTTAATCTCATACAAAGTGAAGTCACAAGACTTGAGAGCTGAGGAAGGCAACTTAAAGGAGAGAGAAAAAAATGTGGCTAACTGAGCACCCTGTTGAGAAAGTTTGTGTTTAAAAGACTCCTCTACTGAAGTGCACATGCTGACTTTATACACTGATAATTTCAACCAAGATTCTTCATAAAGCTAATTGCTAATCAATATCTTATATCTGATTGCTGAACATCTGCTTCTATGAGAGAAAATCTGTTATAGGCATGCCTGCCTCCTAAAGAGGTATCAGAGCAATAAAATCTCTACTAGAGCTTAAACTTCTTGAAGCCACAAGACTCCTAAAGCAAGTTTGCAGGTCTCCCTGTGAACAAAGTGTGCTAACAGGAGATATGGTGGATGTCATTCCAAAGCATATATAAAACTGAGGTGTATCAATGTGGTTTTGGAACAGAGAAAGAAAAAAATAGATATTTAGGGGATGTGCCTGATGGAAGCTGAGGAACCAAGAAAACAGCTTTGAATTTATGTCTGAATCGTTGGTTTGTGGCAAAGCCCCTTCTTGGTTCCTAACCCTGAAATAAGACCCATGCTCAAATTGACATAAAGAGTAGCCAGCCTGTTACTCAGTACTGCACAGAAGACAGAACTCAAAAGTCAGTGCCTGCCAAGGCTGTGTATGCATATGAAGGAACATATGATCACAGTGCACCACTAAACTCCCATTCACTGAAGCAGGTCCACTAAAAACATTACGATTCATTATCCAGAAAACAGCACATCAAGACTGGAGTCCAGGACAAAAATAAGTCCAAGAAAGGCAATTCTTATAGATACATAAATAGTAGTTATATTTTGCCAAGCAAAGAACATGTCTCAGGCCATCCCAAGGCCTGTGGACAGCAAACATTCTTAGTTTATCACTGAAATTCCAAGTTTCTTTCTTCTGATCTCTGAAGGAAAAGAATATTTCTTGAATGGCAAACTGTTAGTGAAAGATCACACTGAATACAGCTGTCAAAACAGCTGTCTGAGGGCACTACTATGCAAATGTATCTGCTATGTTTAGAACACACTTTTATTAGCAAATCTGAATAATGGGAGAAATTATATTTAAAAGCACTAGTCATATACTATGATGGCAAATGTATATGTAGTAGATCTGTCAAAAGAAGAATTAATCAAACGCAATTCTGTATGGGTTTTTTTTGGTTTTAATAATTTACATATTTTTCATCAACAATAAGAGATCTTATTAAATATATATTTTGGAAAATCCTTGATGTCTTTCACCTGTAATGATTCTCTGACATATTAGAGGGGATAAACAAAAAAAATTCAGTCTTTCCCTCACTGGATTGCAATAGCAGAATCTGTGTCACCTAACTGCTTGTCTGTTTTCATGAAGTACAGTATATGTGAAACTTCTACTCATTTCTTGCATTTCATCAAATACATTTTTTTGGTGGTCATAAGACAAACATACATCTACTGATAAGCTCAGCATGTGAACAGTTTAATGTCCTCAAGAAAGCAAGTTAAAACAAAGGTGACTCACAGATGGTCTTCAGAGCACAAAAAGGCTTGCCTCAAAACAATGCAAGGCCAGAGAATATTCCTTACAAACTTATAAAAAGAAATAATAAAAAAAGGAAATTAAATACAGGAATATTGAAACACTAAACATAGAGACATCTATCTATTTTAAGAGTGGTACTGATTGGCCCATATGTTTATTGGTGGACACTCACTAAAATTTGTCCCAAACTCATTATTTGCTATTGCCAAAAAATGTATCTTCATTCTTTTCACTTGTGAATTTGTACTTTGTTCTACACATAATTTATCTGACATCTGAATTAATACCCAAGACAATCTTTGTGGAAGCAGACACATAGTGAAGCCCAATAAAATATAGAGCTAAAAGCTGTACATTTCAAGCAAGTCTAATAATGCAACATGATCTTAGATGAAACATGAAAGCTCACAGAATAATGTTTCTCCAGGAAGAGCAGAGATGATGGGCAGGGTAGAGAATATAAGCCACACAATGGGGACAGTTTTATTTCTACCCAGTAAATCCAAGCCTGGCAATGAATACCAAAGTTATGTTCCAAGGTAAGACCCCAAGGAAAGTGATTAAAGCTGTTAGCACAGTGTGGCCAGTGTAGCAAATGCTACCAATTCGCAACAGAGATTTTGCTGCTGAAAGGATTTTCTTTTCAAGAACCAGATTAGTTATCTCAAATGTGTTAGAAAAAGCATTTACAGAGATTGCATGAAGGCCACTAGAAACTAAAAAATCAAAACAAAAAAAAAAAAGAGATCTCTGTCAGACTAATCTCAAATGAACAGTGGTACTGAGGAAGCTATAAACCCCTTCCTCTAGCAAGATACAGCAGGAAAAAGAACCTCATGTTAATACCAGAGGAAAGCTATTTCTGTGAAGTAAATTAAACATGGAGTTATTTTGACTAGGCATATGCAGTCTGTTCTCTACTATTTTTCTTATTCTTGAAATAACTTCCCTAGACAATATTAAAATTTAAAATGTGGTTGCCCATGTGAACTGTGGTCCATATTGATTTTGGGATTGGTTCGGTTTGGGGTTTTTTTTGACTGTTTTTTTCTGTGTTTTTTTTTTTTTTTGGGGGGGGGAGTGTGTGTGGTTGATCTGGTTGGTTGTTTTTCTTTTTTGTGTGTATGTATGCATGTGTTGGGTTTTTTTACCTAGGAGATTTCATACAAGTCAATTTCTTGACAGCACAAAATGAGGAATATTAAGCCTGATGGGGCTTTTACTCCAGAGGTTAATAAATATTAGTCCCAGAATTTAGTAAATCCAGACAGATAGTTGTAGTTCAGAATCATAGAATTATATTGGTTGTGTTTAGTCTGCATTTGAAGGGACCTCAAGAGGTTCCCTAGCGCAAAGCAGTTTCAGCTATGATGTCAAACTAGGTTGATCTTTCACTGGCAAAAATTATATTCACATCTCAAAGAAGATCTGGAAGTGCAGGTGGCTGTTGGAAAGATTGAGCAAACATGTCTAGTTAGTAACATGGCTGCTTGAGTGTTTATGTCATCTGGCAAAATAGAACATTGAAAAGTACAGTTTTAAGTAGCTCACAGCATATGAGCAAAGGCTCACATTACCTAAATAAAAGGCTGAATGAAACATTGCTTTTTTTTTTTTTTTCCAGTGACTTAAAAACTATGAGCATAAGACTTAGAAACTGCAGTTTTTAAAGGCAGTGGTTCTACCCAAGAACTGTAATTGCTATAAGGTGTACTTTGCATTGATAAATGCTAGTACATATAGGGTTTGTAATTTACTTTGTAGAAAGTAAATCTACAGCAGCTCGTAATAATAAAACTGAATAGTGCTGTGTTTACAAAAAAAAAAAACAACAAAAAACAGAAAACCAAACAGACCTAACCTTAGATATTAAACCAGAAAATAGTTATTATTATTTTCCTTTGTCCTTTCCACCAATTTATTGTCCTCATAGTGAAATTATTTGAGAACTAGTGATAATAACTTAGTATAGAGTAATTAATGAAGTAGTGTTGTCTAACAGATAACACTGCAGCAGCCTTTGCTTATAAAAACACGTCAGTGCTGAGGTCAATAAGTATTAATAATGGATTTGTAGAAGAAGAGAGCTGGAAAATTTTGGTATTATGGCAGATAAATGCCTTCAAAATATTTATTTAGCCATTTTCCTTAAACCATATGTAGCTGAATGGCTAACTTGTGGTCATCACACTTACATGGAGAAAGCTCAAATAGCGATCTATGCATCTGAGGATGATTTGCCTTTGAGGATGATTTGACTTAATTTTAATAAAGGAGTGTTCATTTTGCCTGAGGTATTGGGAATTTTTCTGGCCTTCCACATTGCTTCCAGTCCCACAGGAATGCAATATCTGTTTGGCACAGTGTGATATAATTTTCAATTCTTTGCTTTCCTGGATTAATCTGGTTTTATTTCTTTTAGCAAAAAAAAAAAAAAAAAGAAACTGGATTTCTAGCTATATATGTTAATTCAGATTTCTTGACATTTTTCATCAGCTGAGGACACTAATTCCAGTGTTTTACACAAATTGCAATTCAGTTACATGATGTCTCTTTGAATTCCAGTAGTTTTAATTAAATATTTATAAAGCTGGAATACAGAGGAGAAAAGAGGGAGGTATGCAGCCTGTTGAACTTTACTACAGTGCTGCCACAAACATTTAAAGAGCAATGACAGAGATTAAGTTCAATGGAGAATGGGAGATTGTAAATTCCTGTACATCCTTTATGTGTATCACTTACTCTTGTAAGGTGTGTTTTATTTAAGTTGAAAAGCACTTTGAGGTCTTCAGATAAAAGGTGCTGCAAAATGAAAAGTGATGGTGTATTCCAAGTATGTATTCAAAGTCCCTCTAGAACAGCTGCAAAATTCACAAACTGGAGCTTGCATTATAATCTCTGTTCATAGGTAAATTCTTTAAATTTGAATTAGTGGATTAAAGAAAAAAGAGAAGCAGAGCCTTTTCTGTGCATTTGAGTCTTGTTTACTTCCTCATGCATTATGCATTATATAGCATGTGCTTGATGCTTCAAGTTATTCATAATTAATGAAAAATATATTAAAACCCATGACATCTTTAATGTTAGGATAGTAAAGTGGTTTATGTATTTGAATAAGTTAATACACCATCTTATGTTCCCATTTTAGGTGCTTGGAAACTGAGAGAAGCATAAACAAAATGTTTACATTGTTTGAAAAGCACAGACTGAAGTTACATACATGAATTAGACTTTATGCAATACTTGTTCTTACTAAAGCATTACAACTTACCACATCTGCTCTGATGACATCCCAGATGTTTAATCTCTACTGCAGAAATATAATAGGCCTTTTTCATTATTTTGTTGTTATAGTGCCCCTTAGACTCATACTTTAGTTCTTTCTCTATAACATAAATGGGAAAGGTCAAGCATGTTAATACCTTAGTTGCTCTCTATAGTATCCTCTGAAGAGTACATTTATACTTGTCTTGTAAATATTAGATATAACAGAAACTTGTATGAACAAGTAAGGCACAATGCTTTTCATTATATACTCATGGTCTAATAGCAGTAAATTAATGACAGAACACAGACAGGAGTCCAAGAATAAAAAATGGCTTTAAAGTGACCTTTGTGTAGAGGACTTTGTTACTATTCCTGGTTTGGGTTTTTTTTGGTGTTGTTTTTTTTTTTAATATATGTTTTTTGTTTGGTTTGTTTTGTTTTTGTTTTGGGGTTTGTTTTATTTTTTTTACTATTCTCTACACTGGATCATTAGCTGTTCTTGCAATCAGATTTAAATTGTGCTTGTCATCTTAATTTAATTTTTTTTTTTTTTTGTAATTTAAATGTAATTTCTCAGAAACAAATAGCCAGAAGAAAAGGAAAACCATTGCGTATTTGGATGCTGTTTAAAGGCATTCATATAAGTAAAACCCTTTGTAATTATGCTAGGGGCATAATTTTGACTCTTCTGCTCTGCTTTCTATAATTAGTCTTGGAAGCAAATATTGTTATATTCAGCCATGAAATGAAGTGGAAAAGCTGAGATTATTAGAGATTAATAAAGTCTCCATGACTGTTCCTAAAAAGCTCCTGAACCCTTAAGCATATATTATAGGTTAGAATATATTGCCAGTACTTCCTTAGAGGGCAACAAACTGAGTACAATATATCTATTAGCTACAGAGAGAATAAACAGAGGGTTGTCGAATGCTAATGGAAGATTTTAACAAATTACCACAGAGAAAAAGATCTGTGGTATTTTTATTGCAATATTTAAATGTATTTTTAAGAGGCTTATAACTGAGATGTTTTAAGAAAGAAATCCACAGCTCTTCTTACAGAAATTCATGACAGCAATATGTGCACACTTAAGTAGTATTGTTCATTTATAAAGACATTTTAACGTAATTTTCTGAAAAATTCTAAACTATATTAACAAAGTATATAAAAACCTCTACATTTGAAATGCTTATTCTCAATCAAGCCACCTTCTAAAGGGAAGTGTCAGCTATATCAAAGGATACCTAGTGGGTAGAAGAGAATTTAACAACATGCTTACTTCTTCATAAGCTGGAAAACACCCGTAAGTGTACCCTTCTGCTTCTGCTTTAGTCTGTTAATTATTTGGTTCCCATAGTCAGCTCCTCCCTGCTGACATTGCTTATTTCCAAGTGGTTGCTTAAAGTTTTCAAAAGATCACAAGGAAACTGCTCTGCACTTTTTGAACGGATTATCCAAAAAAAAAAAGCAGTCCTTCAATCAAATGTTAACCTTCTTGCTCTTTTCAAGAAAATCTTGTGGACAGAATCTAAGACTTGACTTCCCATTTTTTAACACTGCTATCAAAATTTGTGATCTGCCGATTGCTCAGCTCAAATGATAATTAACCTGATTTGTTAACTATGAAACCATTTGTGTTGCAAAACTGCTGTCAGTGTTGCTCTGAAGAAATAAAATCCAAACCCACAAATAAACAAATTATGTATTACTCATAATAAATACTGAGAAACTATCATGAGATGGCTAGCCAAAACAAATATGCTTCTTTACCCTAACAAGGCAGACATACTTTGAAAAGAATGTTGTCATTATGAGTTATGTTCGAGGGGCACATTTACATGAGTATTTGGTTATGGTTTAGTTTAATTTATTATGCATACATACATACATACAGGTATCTCTATCTCTATCTATCTATCTATGTATACACATGCATACTTTTATTAATTGCAGATGCAGAGACCAATTGTTTTTTTCTTTGTATCTTACCATTCTTTTAATTGCTGCAAAGTGGATGTGATTGGAGATGGATATTGGATGGGAATTTCCTCATGTTTCCTACTCATTTAGGTTATGAGTGCACAGATAATGTACTCAGTCTTGGACTTTGGTTTGGTTTTTTCTTCCTTTTTAAGGAGCTTTGAAAGGACATTTAAGACTGATAGGATTTGGGGTTGTTTTGTTTTTGGGGGGGTCGGGGTTTTTCTTAATTTTCTCATATGTCAACTGCTATTATATTTTATTATGGTAGCAATATATGTGCAGGCAGATACTAAGTTTCAGCAATATAATTCCCATTAATAAAAAACCCAAACCAAATCAAAACAAAACCCCTTAATCTGAAGATGCTGGATATTTTTGAGTCATTCTGGGATAAATCTAAGCTTACTTCAATGTACCAGAAAACTACAACATTATGCTACATGCAATAAGCAAATTCAATGAGTGCAGATTATGTATTGACCTTGGAGGTCAGAAATTTGACATAGTTGAATGAAAGTGTCTTGATGCAGTCATTCAAACTGAGATAGGTGATTGGGTGATTCACAGTGGAGTACACAGCAAATTGTTTGAGAACCACTTATTCAGTGATTAAGCAAAATAGTTATTGAATATAACCAAAGAGAGTATTTGGCTGTCAGGAAGAATTCACTTACATTATTTATTATTTATCCATGTACATTTTTATATGTCTCTGAGCTTTAGAACTTAGTGCAAGTTCCAAATATTTTTGTGCTTCCTGATACTCTTCCTGTCCCCTTTCAGTGAAATTAGAAATAATAATTGGAAATAATACAGGTAATAAATATACAGAAGATCTTATTTTTAAAATAAGGTTTATTATTAGCCAAGTAGTTTCAAATCCAAAATCCATCACAACTAAAAACAGTGCTGTCTAGAGTTAATTATAGGTGCCAAATTATTTAGATTTCCACGTATAGGTAAAAAACTGTGCCCTTAAAGACACTGACCTGCATGAATATATATTCAGAAATTCAGATGCTGAAAATGAATGGATAACTGAATTATTATTAATCATTTGGTAAAAAGTATATATAGCCATTGTACAGTCTCCACACAAAAACCAACCAACCAAACAAACAAACAAAACAAGAAAAAAAACAAACCTAAAAATACAACAGAAGTTGGCTCAGTTGTAATTACCATTTAGCACTTTACAGACTGTTAGGCTTTTAGTCATTTTCCTACACCACTGATACATGAAAAAATGAAAAAGGTAAAGTAAAAGATTGTCATGGTTTAAGCCCAGCTGGCAACCCAGAAACCACGCAACCGTTCATTCACTCCCCCCACTCCCTTCCTCCCTCCCTCCCGCAGGGATGGGGAGGAGAATCGAAAGAATGTAACACCCATGGGTTGAGATAAGAACAATTTAGTAACTAAGGTATAACACAAACCACTGCTGCTACCACCAATAATAATAATGATAAGGGAAATAACAAGGGAAGAGAATACAACTGCTCACCAGCTGCTGACCAATACCCAGCCTGACCAGGCAGTGATCTAGCCCTGCTGGGTAACTCCTCCCAGTTTATGTAGTGGGCATGATGTGCTGTGGTATGGAATACCTCTTTGGTCAGTTTGGGTCAAGTGTCCTGTCTCTTCCTCCTCCCAGCTTCCCTTCTTCCCTGGCAGAGCATGAGAGTCAGAAATTCCTTGGTCAGAGTAAACATGACTGAGCAACAGCTAAAATCATCGGTGTTATCAGTGGTGTTCCGAGGCTGAAAGTCAAAAACACAGCACTGCAGCAGCTACTAAGAAGGAGAAAAATGACTGCTACTGCTAAACCCAGGACAGTATCCAATCCTTATTCAATACCATTCATGTCATGCTCAGATCCCACATTTTCAATATGCCATCACTCTTATATATATATATATATACACACACACATTCACAGAGAGAGAGAGAGAGAGAGAAAGAGAGATCATTCCTTAGTGCATGGACCAATCCCTATAAAGCTGCTGAGTCCATCCATGATGTTGGGCTCCATCTCTTGCAACAGTCTTTCAGAGCAGGAGAGGCTGTGTGCAGTGCTGGATCGTTGCTGACAATACCGCAGAGCTCATCTGGTTTCATCAAAGTTCATTCTTTGTTGGGATGATGGTCGGAGTGAAGTCAGGGCCAGTCATTGATGACCTGAAGACGTCTAACTGGTGGGCTATATCATTCCAGGTTATTGCTGCCAATGAGTAGGCATACAATGACAGTGCATTCCGTGTAAATTTCTGCAATGTAAATTTCTGGGTCATGTACAATTGACTTCATTTGGATCTTTCCCGGCATCCTGCTTGCAATAGATCATGTCTACAATGGCTGCTTCCTTCAGAGACTGGATGTCTCTCTCTAGACTAGTCCACTTGGCCAAAAGACTCATATCATCATCCTTATATGGAAATCTTTCTTTCATAGCTGCCAAGAGCCACCTCCAAAGGCTGAGGGACTACTTCTCTCAAATTGCTTTGTCAATTCCCCCTTCCCTAGCAAGGGATCCCAGCTGCTTGGTTTCACTACCTTCTCGCTTATGACTGTTGGCCCCATTGTCCCAGCATTGGAGCAACCAGGTGATGATGTGCTCCCCTGGTTGATGGGTAAAATCTTTTCACATATTCTGTAGCTCGGTTGAAGTCCTGGGTCGAGAAGTCACCTCTTCTTCCTCTTCATCCTCTGATTCATATACTAGTAACTCCTGGTCAGATGCTGTCCTGGGTGGTAAGTACATTGTTTCTTCATCTTGCTTCATCTTTCTTGACTCTTTTTTGCTTTTCCCCTTGCTTACAGAAGCAACCGATATCATCAGAAATTGGTCGCCTGGTTTAGCTGCAGTAATTATCACTGTGGTCGAAGTAGCTGCAGTATCTGTTGTTCGGGTTCGGGTAGCTGCTGTAGTCGTCACTGGGGCTGGTGTAGCTGCTGTACTTGGAGTTGGAGTAGCTGCATTATCTGTTGCAGTTGGAGTTTGAGTAGCTGCTTTACTTGTCACTAGGGTTGGTGCAGCTGCTGTATTTGAGTTAGAGTAGCTGCATTGTAGATTGCTTTGCCATCAGATTCAGAGACTTTTTTTTTCCCTTTGAAGATGATGGACGATGTTGAACAGGGCTCTGTAAGCACAGGCCAAGCCCCAGCATGTTGCCATGATTTGTCCCTCTCTGGTATGACCGGGATGACAACACGCCTCATTTAAATGTTTTATTAATTTTTCTGGATTTTGCACTTGTTCAGTGGTGAAGTTCCAAAACACTGGAAGGGCGCACTGGCCTACATACTTGCCTGTACTATCCCACACACCCTGCAACTCATGGCTTTCCAGCCTAGGGGAAAATCTCTTGGTCCTCCTATATCGTCGTCTAACCCTAGACAAGGCCCAAACCTTACTCTGCTTAACTTTTGAGATTAGATGAAATGGTGGTGGGTAAAACACACTCTGTATGCATGGCAACATGGTGATCCCCATTACAATCAGCAAACAGGTCTCAAGGGTACTCAAAGGCCACTCAAATCTTTCAAAACTCTCAAATGATGCTGTAGATGGTCTGGTGGGGGAGCTGGGAAGGTAAGGGAATGTCTCCTTCACAGGTTGACCACCCGAGGAGGGGAAAAAAGATGTGTAATTGCTAAACACTTCCATTATATACCTCCCAAAGTATAGAGGTGGTGACCATACTGGGAGTGCAAGCCAGATCAATTTCATGATCAACAATTCTATTGTATTGCAAGTCATTACCATAAAGTAAAATGAAACAAGAACCTTAGCCCAAGGCCCCCAGCTGATATACACTAACACAGGAAATACCTGCTGTAAGTAAGGTGCACCATGCTGAAACTCCAAGATACCTCTTTGGTTAGTTTGGGTCAGGTGCTTCTCTTCCTCTCGGCTTCCCCCTCCTCCTGGGTAGAGCATGAGACTCATAAAGTCCTTGTTCAGGGTAAACATTACTGAGCAGCAACTAAAAACATCAGTGTTATTAGCGCTGTTCCCAGGCTGAAATTCAAAACCACAGCACTGCACCAGCTATTAAGAAAAATGACTGCTACTGCTGAACCCAGGACAAAGTTATAATGCAGAAAAGTATACATGCATGTAATATAGGCACTATAAAATAAATTAATGAAATAAAGTAGCAGAAGGTGTGATAGCTGAGCCTAGCCAGTATATTTTATTTTAATCTACATATCTGTTTGAAGGTGTATGTACATGCATATCTGTAAATAATGCATCAGAAGAAGAATATTACAATTCCAAATCCAATAATTACACATATTTTCCAATGAGTAGTCCATTTAAATCAATTACCTAACTCACTGCATTTCATTTTGTATGTTTCTTAGAAAAGGTAACAATATGTAGGTACCTTGCTGCAGGAGATAAACAGGGGATTAATTAAAATTTTGAGAAGCCCCAGGTGCTTGATCACTTTCCTTCTGTTTCCAGAAGTAAATCATTTTCTACACCATTATGTTTTCTGAAAGGTATATTTGTATTTTCTGTTCAAAACTGAAAGTTTGTGGAAGGAAACTACTGTCAGTATCTTCAGTCAGAGACAATATAGGTGGCAATTTAATTTATTTCCACACATCAAGCACGTATATCACTTCATAGTTCCATCAGCTTATGGATTCACCTGAAAGATAAACAAATGAGAGTTTTGGAATTTATACTACATGAGAGAATGAACTGACTAAGGCAAGATATGTAGAAAAATGGTAGAAAAAATAGTTAATTGTTGAAAAGAGGAAACTGTAACAACTTTTGAAATTTGGATGGAACTGTTTAAAAATATAAGACTGAAAAAATATATAATCATGATATAAACTGAGTTCTGAAGTGTAGAAGGAATATTAGGCAGAAAGATACTGACAATATAAAGTGAAATCTCTCATTGAATTAATAATTGTAAACAGAATTTTGTTCAAAATAACTCTAACTTAATTTTGAAATTAGTAAAACTTCTCCTAAAGACATTCCTATTTCTGCATCACAGAATGGACACATTGTTCATAAATAGTTCATCTCCTTCAAAAGATCATCCCCAAACTGTTGCAGAGGTCAATTTCTCATGACCCTTCTTATTAATAAACACTAAGTCAATAAATCAAATTGCCTAAGGGCAACCTTAATTTTTGCACCTGACTTTTCAGACAGTGTTCTTTTATTTTCTGCTTTCTTTTTTTCTGTTCATTTGCTTTTCTTGAAGTGTGAATCATTAATCATCTGGGGTTAGACTTCATCTTTTTACTTCTGATGGTATTCTTTTTAGCTACCTACTGATATGCTGACACAGCCAGCACTCAAACAGCACTTGTATGCTGAACTAACCCTGAGAATTTTATTTGAGAAAATTCATACTTCAGTCAAAGTAGTTTACAATATGAGAACAAAAATGGGCATATGCTTTTATGTTTAGTCATATATTTATGAAATATTGTAAACTGACAAATGAAGAATACATTTATATATGAAACATATATTTTTGTACCTGTAATGTAGGTACATATGTGTGCTGCGACACTATATACATTTAGATTTTCCTGCCCCAAAATTGAGTACTTAGTATTGTAACATATTTCCACCTGTGGAAAACATGGGGTTTCTTTTACTTTTGATTTTTGCCATCAGTTTTATTCTAAGTCTAGGAATTCACCTGAAACTTTGCAACATTTTGATCTCAGAATTATATTTTCTGCAGTTATATAAATATATAGGCTGTCACATAATGTATAGTTGGAAGAGTATATAGCTTGTTTCATTACTAGACCAAACATTTTTTTCTTTAAGAAAAATTATTCGTTCTTGACTATGTTGAAAGACATTCTTAAACATAAGTATATTAAATGTTTATTTTAAAATACTTTTTATATTAAAATCCAAAGTTTAAAAAATATACAAATAAAGGCATATAATTATTTCATTTAAAAGAAAGCTTCCAGTTCTTATTCCATGTTAAGAAAATAATATTCTGACACAACTATTGTCTGTATATCTCAAGCAAATGTTTTAGGATGTTTTTAGTTCTGATGGATGAAAATGCAAAACATGATTAATTCTTTTCATGTGACTTCCAAACTAAAGCAAGTTTTTTTAGGAAAATGAGTATTTCATTATGTTGCCTTTTTTTTTTTTATGAAGCTATGTATTTTTTGCTGTTTCTGCATGGAGAAGAATGCAGCTTTGGAATTTCCTACAAAGTGGAAAAACAAACAAACTGGAAAAAAAGCAACCAACAAAACAAACAACAGGAAAAGAGTGAAAATCAGTATCTCCTAAATTATAACCTAACCTGGTAGTGAAAGCATGTAGAAATTACAGGGAAAATAAACTGAATTGAACTAGTCTCCAGAGGTTACCTTGTCCAAATTCTTGTTTAAACAGCAGCCAGTTCCAAAATTACCTCAATACATTACAGTGTTTAATAACTACTGTTTATAATCATGTACCCACTCACTTTTAAGAATGGATTGGCAGCAAGAAATGCACAATAAAGTCAAAATTTATTATTAAATTCAAGTTCATAAATACCTAATATAGTTCAGCAGCCTAAAAGTTCAGTTTTGTCATCCACTTACAGGAATCTTGAGTCAAATGATTGTTGGAAGGTCTCAGAAAGCATCTATTGTTAGCTTAGTGACTGTATCTTTGTATTCTGAATTCATCTTCAAATGTCCATAGCATAATGATGAACTCTTTACTAGCCACTAAAGCGCACATTAACTTGAAAGATTAGTATTTAGCAAGCTCCTGAATTTCTTCTCAAGTTTTTAAATCAAATCTTGATTAACTTTCTAAAAATCATGCATGAAATGGTCAGTGCCTACCAAAAGTGAATTGCAATGAAATCATGTATATATGTATATACACAGCAGCTTTAATTATCATATAAGCTCTTTATAATGAATCTCAATATTATCCATAAACAGTCCTTGAAGGTATGTCTTACCATCTGTGTGTAGGAAACTCTAGCTTTTATTTTGTTATCAAAATATGAGAAATATGAATTAAGTTCTGTAGAAAAGATGTCTGGTGAGGTTTACAGGCAACAAGGAATTGATTTTAGATTATATCATAGAAGTTATCTTTCACATAAAGAAAATCAAGCCAGCTATTTGATTTTTATTGAATTTGATGATTGTAAACATAATCTCAAAAAGGAAGTACTGACTTGATTTAATATAGTTAAACTCACTCTCACAGTTTGTACAGAATGCACATTCACATAAGAGAAAGCCCCTGCTGCTCCATTCCAGCACTGTCATCAGTACTGGGGATTTAGGAAACAGGATGCTTACTCTGACCAGTCTGTATTTCTGAGTTCCAGCTGACAAACTGCTTTCCATGTATGATCAACCCACCTCAGGCTCAGCTGCTGCATGGTGGTGGACTTCTGTAGACCTGATCCCCTACTGAGAGATTCTTCCTTCTTTATTGATTTTTAACTTAGGTGGTCATGTTTGGCATATGGTCACAACATCCCAGACCAATCTTTCTGACTTTCTCCACATCTGAAATCAAATGGCTGTTGTTTCCTGATTGCTAATGGCTTCTGTCTCTCCACTGCCACCACCCCCAAATATGTTACTAAGATCTGATGCAGTAGCAGTTCCTTCTCTATTTCCTTCCTGTGCACATCCAGACACAATTCAGATCATCTAAGTATGCCTGGAGACTCACCATACTCATTAAATAAGAATATCTAATAAGTATGCACCTGCATCACTACATGCAAGCCTTCAGCCAAATCAGATGCTAATTCAAGACATTAATTAAATAGCAGAATTTCTATGTTTGGGGGAAAAAAAAAAATCTGTGCCAGAGCATCTGTTCACTTGTCTTGAAATGCATGATTTGTATTTTCTAATACAGATTGTAGTGCAATAATATGAGAAATTGATTGTAGTCAGAAAGCACAATTGTACATCAGGGAAACATGCCATGTTGGACTAGGTCTTTGGCCAACTTGGAATAGCTAGTAAAAGATTTGATAATATTCCACAATGTAAGAATTTGAGTTATATCTGTTTCAAAGCCAGGAAAATATATGAGACAGGAGGTGGTTCTTAAATGAGAGAAAAGAAAGGAAATGTAAAAGCTACATGTTATCTTAATGGCTGCTTTTCAACTAGCAATCTTCTGGGTTTGAAATTCTGATGAAGTAATCGATGCATATCTCAGAATGAAACGGCAATACGCTTTCTTAGTTCATGCTCTGTTCAGAGCATGTAGTAGAGGAACATGGAAGGTTAGCACAAGTTTTTATTACACTGGTTTCCCCTTCTGAGGAACAAGAAACATCACTATCAATGAAAGACATGGTAACTTCATTTCTTATGTTTCTTCAGCATTACTTCCAGGAAACTCCAAGTTAAACTCTGAACTTCTACTACCTTTTCAAACTACTCTTCCTGTATACCCTTCCATCACAGCATTAAAAATTTTAAAAAAATTTATTCCAATTTAGTTCTCAGGAAGTGTATTTTTTCTTCAGTGAAAATTCTTTTTTCCTGCTCTCTGGAATGTCCTCCTAATGTTAAGTTCAACCTTGGGGTTAACTACTCAGACATAGTTACAATGTTTCATATAAAAACTGTTCTTAGGAATAGTTTTTAGCTTGTATCAGCAAAACTCCACGATCGAGGTATATTTTATTTGTGTTTATGTAAGGCAGTACATAATCTCCACAAGACAATTTAGCTATCCAAGATGAAGGAATTCCTCTGCCTATTCATTATTACTCAAATTATGTTTCTTCTAATTGAATGAGTCTTTGCAATTACTAAGAACCCATAGATTATAAGCTTTCTTGGCTTCCAATGAAGTCACTATCTTGATCCTGAAATCCTGCCTGCACTAGCAAATCTTGTGTAAGTTAATGAAATTGTGTTAGATTCAGTGGCTTCTGTATCAGTGCACAGGGAAGTAAAGACAGTCATATCATTCTTACTGTCCTATAATAGTAATAATAAAAAAAAGTTCTCTTGATCTGTTGAATATTCTTTAATATTCTCTTGAATACATTCTGGACCAAAAAATACCAAAATGTAAATTACCAGCTTCATTTTATATGGAGATTGTCAAAGTAGAATTTCAGCCAGGTATCACAATAGAGAGATAGAAATGAAAATATAGAAAACAAAATTAGAAATGAAAATTACTGAGGTAGCATTTTTCACTTGTTCCAATGTATTTTAATTCTTATTTCCAAAAGGGAGTATAACACAAAAAGCCTTCCAGGTTTCTGCAACAGTTGGACATGAAATCTTGCTCTTGGCTTCAGGAAGTCCAGCCTAAGATGTGTGCTTTCTCACTCTCTCCTGCTTGTTTAAATGACATTTCCCTAGAGGTTTTTCTGTGAAAGAGAAACCTTTCACCTTAGTGCAGTATCAGCCCATCATTTACAGTCATAATGAGCTATTTTACTTTGTATCCTGTTGTTGAAGTTTTTTCCATGAGATTCTTTGCACTTCTATATAGATAAGTATTTCATTATTTTCATTCTTCATTGGCTTAAAGGTCATTATCAATTCTAGTTATTTTGCCCATAGCTCTTTTTTTTGTTTTCATGCAACTTTCCAGCCCTTCACTGACCTTTGAAAAACTTATGAAAGTTACGGTATTTTTCATCTGTATTCGTAGGCTTTGAAGCATAACCGTCTTCCATCATATACTCGTAACTTAGCCTTTAGGAACTGTGAATCATATTCCTGTTTAAATTGGGTTTAATGCAGAAAAGCTATTATTAAAGAAATGTGAACTAACTTAAACCTACTTTGGGGCATTAACCTTCCCATTCATTCAGCCACTTTGACTGGATAAGTACTGCCTTAATATTTTGTTGCTTGTCAGTGGGAAAGTATCCCATCAATATGCAATAACTTGAAGAAAGAAACTGATGTATTGTGCTAGTGGGCAGAGGCAACAGAGATTGATCTCTCTGAATTTAAATTACTGAGCAGATTCTATGTTATGCTTCCTGTTAACTTAAATGAGGACATTTTGTAATGTCAAATGCATAAAAATACCAGCTTTGGCATTCTCAGTGTGTGACTTCTGTTTTGTTTTTTCATTTTGGGTGGGTTTTTTTTTTTGTTTTGTTTGTTTTTTTAAATATTGCTGTATCTGGGGATTTTAAATTACAGATGCCACAAGTGTTAAGATAGTGTAATTTTAAAACTCCATTATGTTGGCAGGTCAACATTTATCTGATGTGACATAGGAGCACAGGTGATTTACAACTGTCTTATTTTTCATGTATCAGAGGGAATGTCAAACCCAATTGCTAATAGTTTATTGCTGCCTCAGACAATTTAAAACAAACAAACAAACTCACAAGTGCGAATGCTCTTTTTAATTTTTTACCTCCTAAATCAGGGTTCACAAGACTTTGATACAACACAGAGCAGATTCTACCATTGTTTACTTGTTAAAAATGTGAAGCAAATATATTGGCTTGAATGGGGGAGCTTACTTTACTGACATTTTTAATCATGAAATGTATAGTGATTTGGGGTTCTCTTTCATCTCCTCTCTCTAATGTTGAATGCAAAGCTCTTTTGGGAAATCCAGCTGATCTACAGAAGATTATTTCAAGTAACAACAAAAATACCATATGTCACTTTCTGCTGTGCTGACAAAAGCAAATACTAGTCAGAAAGGGAAGGACCTTAAACAAAGGAAAAGCCAGCTACATGATCAAAGGGTTAGAGATGTTAAATTAATTTTATTTGCTTCTAAGGCAGTGTAGTACAGCAGAATTCCACTTTTCATGTCCAGCAAATGGGCATAGACCCCCTGCCACCATGATCCCAGGCAAAAGATTTTTGCTATAGCAATTGCATGTATTTCTGTGGCTAGGTGGAGTACACACAAAAAGCAGTAGGAAAAAAAAATCCGTTTTGTGTATAGTATTTTCTTTGGTCCGGAATGATTTCTGAAATTTCCAGCTCAGCAAATATTACATGATCCCTATTAATATAATCCCTTTCACACTCACCTCTTCAAGTAGAGCTTTTGAGCAGCTTCTACAATTGGTTTGGGAAATTGGCAAATATAAAATGAATCAGGTCGCGTTCATGCTTTCAGAATGGTGATGACAATGTTTTTGACCTTCGTGTGTTGGCAGTTGGTTTATTTTCACCATCATTCTGAGCTTTTGTTGTCAACAATTGTCAATGATAGGTCAGTTCATAGCCAAATTTAGGGGAGTAGGCAAGTTGATTTCTCCAATGGGAGAAAAAGGATATTCATAATTTAATTTTTAAATAATATCATTACAAAAAATTGTCCTTAAACATCCTTATGGTTTATAAAATCACTGCTAGAAAGCAGAAATCCAAATCTTTATAAAGATATCTAATCAAAAAATCAATTGGCATTTGTTTTTCCTATTCATAATACAATAATCTTAAACCTGCCAATGTAGAGATTCAGGACACAAAAATTTGTGGGTTAGGCATCAGAAGCATAAAGCACTTTTTTTAGCCTCTCATTTTCCAATTTTTTAACAGTTCCTTTTCTTGTGAATGCTTCCAGGTTTTCTATTTTTTCAGAACATTATCTAAAATAGCTAAAATTTAGAAAGAACTTGTTTTCTAATGTTATCAGTACGAGCCACATGAAATGAACAAAACTGATTAAAAAGAAAAAAATTGAATCTTCATTTACAGTTTAGACAGAAAAAGAGAAATTATATTTTTCCACCTACTTTACTGACTGCATTTCTGATTTTAATTTTGCCAAGAAATATGCATCAGGGTTGTTTTGAGGTTTTTTTTTTGGGGGGTGGGTGGGTGGTTTGTTTGTTTTAATTGGGCACAGGGAGGTAAATTTAAAATATAAAAATATTATTTCTTCTCAATTAATTTGTATGGAACCAATGAATGAGGAGTGAAGTCTCTCATTTTGTGTTTTATAGCGGACAAGACTGAGGGCGCAAAAAGGCTTCTAATTTTGACAGCTTAACTCTGAGTATCAGGTCAAGGAAGAGATTAAGCCTAAAATACTCTAACTTGCCATTCATTCTCTATGCTGTTCAGCCCCAGTAAGTATCTGTATGTGTACTGCTCATGGCTGGAATGGCATTGATGCTTATGGCAGGCAATATGGTGTTCTGTTTCAGATTTGTGACCGAAACAGTGTTTTAACTTTTGATGACCTTCCACAATGTCTCACTTTGCTTCCCCCCAGAGTGGGCAAATAGCTGGGAGGGGACACAGCCAGGTGAGCTGACCCCATCTGACCAAAGGGACATCCCATGCCCTGTGATGTCATGCTGAGCAATAAAACTAGGGGAGAGTTTTTCTGAAGAATTCATTGCTCACAAGTTGTCTGGACATTGGTTTGCCCATGACAAAATAACCTTTATTTCATCTGAAAGAATGTTTTACTCACAGCTGCCTGCAGAAAAGGCAGACTCAGAGGTGAAATGTAAAACTCTGGGAAAGTAAACCAGATTCTGCTAGATCAGCCACATGGGAAATGCAACCTTTACGGATGTTGTACTGCTACTACGAGCAGGGCCATTCTTACCCTGAGAAAAGAAAGTTTTGATTTAATATATATTAGATGAGAGCTCAAGGTAAATGCTAACTTAAAGGGCAAGTTAGATGCCTAAAACAATAGATTTAGCACCCTTTCAAAGACACTCAAGGGGTTGATATAAACTGAATAGGACCTTCAATAGAAGTTATGTTTGAGTGTCAAATATAAACCATATAATTCAAAAATTCTTCTAAAATGTCCTGACACACTTTCCTTTTTGGTACCTAAACCCCTTCCCAAGTGTTGCTTGTAGAATTTAAAGTCCAGAATTTCCGTATCACCAGAAAGATCAAGGTACTGCTTTGTATTCTGCATCTTTTTCCATGAAAAAAAAAAAAAAAAAAGTGTGAGCTCAATATTATGCTCATAGCATTCAACATATAATGTATTTCACTTTGGAGGAAAAAGGGAACCCAGAGTCATTCTTGAGGTTATACCCCACATGTTTCTCCCACAGCGAGACAATGCCCTGCCTCTTCTGTCAGAGCTTCCATAAATGTAAGTCAATGCACAGCTTGAAAACATATATATGGTCACAACTAACATTTCCACAGCCTCAGAAAGCTTCTGCTGCATTGCTAATTGCATAGGCATTTTATTATGTGTTAATGAGCAATAAAATACTTTGCATACTTTTGGCATCTTCTATTTTAAAGAAAAAATGTGAAGACAAATACTTAACTATCATTTACAATATTAAATAGAAAGATTTGTAGTCATATACATTGCTACAGAAACAGGAAAAAAATACGTTTTTACTGCAATTTACATAAGTATATAGTCACTGCCTCAAGAAAATCTTAAAAAGAGCACATAAAGTATTCACATTTTTACTTAAAATAACATTAAAAATTAATGTATTCTCATTGCATTGGTTCATTAATATTTTCAATTTATTCATACTGTATTGTCTGTCTTATTATTAGCTTATATTTTATTATTTAATAATTTCATACCAAGCCTGAAGTTTCCTGTTCACGAATCTAAAATACAATGCTGCTGACGAATAGACGGTTTTAAAATAATTTCAATCCAACATGCCTCTCATGTTCTCCAGGCAAAGGGATACATTAGAATCATACAATAGTTAGGGTTGAAAAGGACCTTAAGATCATCAAGTTCCAATCCCCCTGCCATGGGCAGGGACACCTCGCTCTAAACTGTATCACCCAAGGCCTCATCCAATCTGGCCTTGAACACGGCCAGGGATGGAGCATTCACAACCTCCTTGGGCAACCTATTCCAGTGCCTCACCACCCCAACAGGAAAGAATTTCCTCCTTATATCCAATCTAAGCTTCCCCTGTTTAAGTTTTAACCCATTAACCCTTGTCCTATCACTACAGTCCCTAACGAAGAGTCCATCCCCAGCATGCCTATATGCCCCCTTCAGATACTGGAAGGCTGCTATGAGGTCTCCACACAGCCTTCCCTTCTCAAGGCTGAACAGCCACAACTTTCTCAGCCGATCTTCATATGGGAGGTGCTCCAGTCCCCTGATCATTCTCATGGGCCTCCTCTGGACTTGTTCCAACAGATCCATGTCCTTTTTATGCTGAGGACACCAGAACTGCACACAATACTCCCAGTGAAGTCTCACGAGAGCAGAATAAAGGGGCAGGATCACCTCCTTCGACCTGCTGGTCATGCTCCTTTTGATGCAGCCCAGGATACGGTTGGCTTTCTGAGCTGCAAGCGCACACTGAAGCCGGCTCATGTTCATTTTCTCATCGTCTAGCACCCCCAAGTCCTTCTCCGCAGGGCTGCTCTGAATCTCTTCTCTGCCCAACCTGTAGCTGTGCCTGGGATTGCTCCGACCCAGGTGTAGGACCTCGCACTTGGCGTGGTTAAACTTCATGAGGTTGGCATCAGCCCACCTCACAAGCGTGTCAAGGTCCCTCTGGATGGCATTCCTTCCCTCCAGCATATCAACAGAACCACACAGCTTGGTGTCATCAGCAAACTTGCTGAGGGTGCTCTCAATGCCAGTGGCCATGTCAGCAACGAAGATGTTAAACAAGACCGGTCCCAACACTGATCCCTGAGGAACACCACTCGTAACTGGTCTCCAGACAGATATTGAGACGATGATCACAACTCTTTGCATGCTGCCAGCCAGCCAGTTCTTTATCTAACGAGTGGTCCATTCATCAAATTGATGTCTCTCCAATTTAGAGACAAGAATGTCATGTGGGACAGTGTCAAACGCTTTACACAAATCCAGGTAGATGACATCAACTGCTCTACCCCTGTCCATCAGTTCTGTAGCCCCATCATAGAAGGCCACCAAATTGGTCAGGCAGGATTTCCCCTTAGTGAAGCCATGCTGGCTGTCACCAAGCACCTTGTTGTTTTTCATGTGCCTTAGCATGCCTTCCAGGAGAATCTGCTCCAAGATTTTGCCAGGCACAGAGGTGAGACTGACTGGTCTGTAATTGCCCGGGTCATCCATTTTCCCCTTCTTGAAAATGGGGGTTATATTTCCCTTTTTCCAGTCGTCGGGAACTTCACCTGACTGCCATGATTTTTCAAATATGATGGCCAGCGGCTTAGCAACTTCATTCGCCAGCTCCTTCAGGACCCGCGGATGGATTTCATCAGGACCCATGGACTTGTGCACGTTCAGATTTTTAAGATGGTCTCGAACCAATTCCTCTCCTACAGTGGGCCCAAGGTCTTCATTCTCACAGTCCCTGCGTCTGCCTTCCAAGACTTGGGTGGTGCGGTCAGAGCCTTTGCTAGAGAAGACCGAGGCAAAGAAGTCATTCAGAACCTCAGCCTTCTCCAAATCCTGTGTAGCTAGTTCACCCGAGAGCTTCCTGAGGGGGCCTACATTCTCCCTAATCTGTTTTTTATTTGCTATGTACCTGTAGAATCCCTTCCTGTTATCCCTAATATCCCTAGCCAAGTTTAATTCTAACTGGGCCTTAGCTTTCCTAACCTGGTCCCTAGCTTCCCGGACAACATCCCTGTACTCTTCCCAGGCCGCCTGTCCTTGCTTCCACTTTCTATAAAACTCTTTTTTCATTTGAATTTTCCTCAGCAGCTCCTTATCCATCCAAGGAGGTCTCCTGGCCCTCCTGCTGCACTTCCTTCTAGTTGGGATGCAACACTCCTGAGCTTGTAGCAGGTGATCCTTGAAGACCAACCAAGAGTCTTGAGCCCCCCTGCCCTCTAGGGCTATATCCCATGGAACCTTACTAAGCAGGTTCCTGAAGAGGCCAAAGTCTGCTCTTTTGAAGTCTAGGGCAGTGAGCTTGCTGCATGCTCTTCTCACTGTCCTAAGGATCTCAAATTCAACCATCTCGTGGTCGCTGCATCCAAGGCTGCCCTGCAGTGTCACATTTCCAATGAGCCCTTCCCTGTTGGTGAGCACAAGGTCAAGCATGGCACCTCTCCTTGTCAGGCCCTCTATTACTTGCAGAAGGAAGTTGTCTTCCACACAATCAAGGAACCTCTGGATTGCTTGTGCTGGGCTGTACCGTCATTCCAACAGATGTCAGGGTGGTTGAAGTCACCCATGAGAACGAGGGCCTGTGAGCGTGAGGCTTTTCCTATCTGTGCATATAGAGTGCTTCAACTGCAGATTCCTCTTGATCAGGTGGTTTATAACAAATCCCCACAGTAATGTCTCCCATTGCTGTTTTCCCTTTAAACCTGACCCACAAGCTCTCTGTTAACTGCTCACCAGTCCGCAGACAGAGTTCCATACTCTCCAGCCTATCCCTAACATAAAGGGCAACTTCCCCTCCGTGCCTGCCACACCTGTCTTTTCTAAAGAGTCTGTAACCTTCCATTCCAACACTCCAGTCATAGGAGCCATCCCACCATGTTTCTGTGATGCCTATAATATCATAACCCCGTAGACGAGCACACATCTCTAATTCCTCTTGCTTGTTCCCCATGCTACGGGCATTTGTATAGAGGCATCTGAGTCGAGCTCCAAATGAAGCCATCTCATTGGCTGGAGCAGCCGGAATATCTCTGCAATGCTCCGAGCATTTATTATAGGTGCTGGAAACTGACTGGGAGTGTTGGGATGGAATGATGCCCCCCTCCCCCAACACATCTAGTTTAAAGCCTCCTTAACCAGTCTGGCAAACCTCCTACCAAAACTGTTCTTCCCCTTCTTTAGACCAGCTCCACCAGCCCCCACTAGACCTGGCCTACAAACTTGGGTCCCATGTTCAAGACACCCAAACCCCTGACTGTGACACCACCCTTTTAACCATTTATTAACCTGGCTAATCTTCCTAGCTTTTTTTAGGTCCTCCCCTGTATCCTGGAGAATAGATGAAAAGACTATCTGAGCTCCAGAGCCCTTAACCACCTCTCCCAGGGCTCTGTAGTCCTTCTTTATGTTCCCCAGGCTACTACTGCCTATATCCCTAGCACGCACATGTATCACCAGAAGTGGGTAATAGTCCGTGGGGCTTACCAGAGCAGGCAGCTTCTCTGCCACATCCCTGATCCCTGCCCCTGGTAGGCAACACACCTCCCTTGAGACGGGGTCAGGCCGACAGACGAGTGCTTCTGTCCCTTTCAAAGTAGAATCCCCTGCTACTATGACCTGCTGCTTTTTCCTGGCAGTACCAGTAGAAATCTTGTTTACTAGTGCATCAGCCGGCTGTTTCTGGCATAACTGTGTTTCCTCATGAGCCCCCTGCAGGACAGCAAATTGGTTCTGCGTGGGGGCAACAGGTTTAGGAGGAAGTCCCTTGCTTTTAATTGTCCTTTTCCTCCTTTTTTTTTGTTGTTTTTTTTTGTCACCAATTCCCAGCTTCGAGAGTTAACAAACTCCTTCTTTCCTCCATGAGCTACAGGGGAAGCTTGAGGACTCTCCACAGTTTGGGCCTGGAGCAAGCATTCCTGCTTCCTCTCAGCTACCCTGACATCTTGTAGCCTATTAATAACTTCCTGCAGCTGAGCCACCTGCTGCAGGAGAACCTCCACCAGGGAGCACCCAGTGCAGCCCTGCCCATTGTGTACCTTTCCTCACCAGAGCAGTGCAGGCACTCTCTACACCCCGAGGTCTGCACTGCAGCCTCCCCTCTCAGCGGCTCTGTCTGAGTGCCTACGGTGGCCACTGCCGGGCCGGCTGGAGCAGAGCTCCCAGACCGGGCCCTGGTCATACGGCGAGGGCTCAGCATCCTGCTCACCTGCCTGCGCGAACTGCCTCAACCCTCGGCCCTCGACCCTCGGCCCTCGACCCACTCTGTTTGCCCCGCTCCTGGTCACTCGCGCTCCCTGTGGCAGGTTTTTAACCAATCAGGGCTAGCGCCGTTCCTCCTGGCTCCGCCCCCTGTGAGTCAGCTGCCCGCCTCAGCTGAGCTGCCGGCTCCTGGGCAGGTCCTGTCGAGGACTTGAGGCTCCCTCGGTGGCTCTTGTCGCTCTGAGTTGAGGCTCCCGGACGCTGATCTCCTCAGCTCCGGTGTTCAAGGCATCCTCTCTCGAGGTACTCACCTCAGCAATTCAATTAAATTCAATTAAAATCTATAAATTATTAATTTATTGAAATTGGATGCATAACTGGGATTAATTCTAGATATACTTAAAAAAATATATAATAGATTTTACCTTTTGTCAGACATAAATCAGCGTAATATGGATAAACAGTTTGTTTAAATTGCCTGGTGAATGATGTGGCTTGTTCCCTGGAGCTGTGGCATTTTATGCCAGTTAGGTAAAACAATCTAAAAGCAATGAGTCTCTGTAACCAGCTCTGGCATTAAGCTGACCTGGAACATGCGGAGTAAGCATACAGGAAAACTGTGAGATTTGGTCTTGACCCTAAGCTTTCTTTAAAAGTGAAAATATCACACATTCCACAGTGGAACAGCAAAAATTATATCTTTCTTGAGGAAATGCAGTGGAGATTTCTTCCTTAGATTTTAATGTTAGAAGTTTTTTCTAGGGGTTTTAGCTCTTGCAAGCAAAAAGCTAAATACAGAGGCAGTTATACTCAGTTCACTTGTAGAATGATAAAAGTAAAACTGACTTCAGTCAAGATCCATTTCATTTCTGTTGAAAATACTCAAATGTTTAAAGGGAAAATATAAAAGGAATCATATTTGCAAAGTACTCGGCCAAAATTGCATCAAAATATCTTTATGTTCCTTCTTAATTGCAAGGCAATTCAGGCTTCTGATGTACATTAGAATGAACAGTTACTTTCGTTCAAGGTTAACAATAATAATTCTGTTTCACTTGCTCGATTAAATGTTTCCTCAGTTGTGCTTAAACCTTTCACCTGCCTCCAAATTTCTACCCAAGATTCTCTAAAAAGGAAGATCAATCTGTATAAATGTTCTTTGACTTGTTACCTGAATTTAAGATGCATTTTGGATGTCATTCATGAGGTTTTGGGACTTTGCATTCAGAATCGTACAGATTTAAACACACAGTTATATTTTACATTATAAAACCTAAGCAATATCAGGTAGTTCAGACAGAGATACGCTCTCCAAATACAGATTCAAGTAAATATACTTTTTCAAGGTATGTTGTATATAGAAAGTTATACAAGGAAATTCTGATGTATGCTGTGTGATCTGACTCTAAGAAAAATACTTAATGCACATTTAGTGATCCCTTATTATCTAGCAGAGTCTCAGAAACAGTGGAATGTTTTAGCCATCATATAATTAACACCACAAATAACCACAGAGAAATTGGTTTGGACCTGAAAGCTGAATTTTCAGGGCTTGACTCAGATGGTCACCTGATGGTACTTTGAATCTGCTTTTCTGTCTGGGACTGACAGAATCAGTAGAATCATAGAATAGTCAGGCTTGGAAAGGACCTTAAGATCATCAAGTTCCAACCCCCACCTAATTGCAGGGACACCTCACACTAAACCGTATCACCCAAGGCCTCGTCCAACCTGGCCTTTAACACTGCCAGGGAAGGAGCATTCACAACCTCCTTGGGCAACCTATTCCAGTGCCTCACCACCCTAACAGGAAAGAATTTCTTCCTTATATCCAATCTAAACTTCCCCTGTTTAAGTTTTAACCCATTACCTCTTGTCCTGTCACTACAGTCCCTAATGAAGAGTCCCCCCCAGCATCCTTATAGGCCCCCTTCAGATACTGGAAGGCTGCTATGAGGTCTCCATGCAGCTTTCTCTTCTCCAGGCTGAACAGCCCTGAATTTCTCAGCCTATCTTCATATGGGAGGTGCTCCAGTCCCCTGATCATTCTCGTGGCCTTCCTCTGGACTTGTTCCTACAGATCCATGTCCTTTTTATGTTGAGGACACCAGAACTGCACTCAATACTCCAAGTGAGGTCTCACGAGAGCAGAGAAAAGGGGCAGGATCACCTCCTTCGACCTGCTGGTCATGCTCTTTTTGATGCAGCCCAAGATACGGTTGGCTTTCTGGGCTGCAAGCGCACACTGCTGGCTCATATTCATTTTCTCATCGACCAGCACCCCCAAGTCCAAATTGGTCAGGCAGGATTTCCCCTTAGTCAAGCCGTTCTGGCTGTCACCAAGCACCTTGTTGTCTTTCATGTGCCTTAGCATGCCTTCCAGGAGAATCTGCTCCAAGATTTTGCCAGGCACAGAGGTGAGACTAACTGGTCTCTAATTCCCCTTCTTGAAAAAGTGGGTTATATTTCCATTTTTCCAGTCATCAGGAACTTCACCTGACTGCCATGATTTTTCAAATATGATGGCCTGTGGCTTAGCAACTTCCTTTGCCAGCTCCTTCAGGACCCGCGGATGGATTTCATCAGGACCCATGGACTTGTGCACGTTCAGATTTTTAAGATGGCCTCGAACCAGTTCCTCTCCTACAGTGGACCCAAGGTCTTCATTCTCACAGTCCCAGCGTCGTCTGCCTTCCAAGACTCGGGTGGTGCGGTCAGAGCCTTTGCCAGTGAAGACCGAGGCAAATAAGTCTTTCAGAACCTCAGCCTTCTCCAAATCCTGTGTAGCTAGTTCACCTGAGAGCTTCCTGAAGGGGCCTGCATTCTCCCTAGTCTGTTTTTTATTTTTTATTTGCTATGTACCTGAGCAATCTGAGAATCTGAGAATCTGAGGCCTGTTACTTCTGTCAAGGATTATACATTATATATCATTCACAGGATGTACCAAGACATGTTCTTTCAACCGTGTATATTAATGTCCTTTATGTGGTTATATATATTTTAAAGGTAATTTAAAGGGGCACTGACATTAAAGTATATATTTTGATACCTCTTGTTTTCCAGGATTAATTAAAT
This sequence comes from Neopsephotus bourkii, assembly GCF_033783945.1. NCBI lineage: Eukaryota > Metazoa > Chordata > Aves > Psittaciformes > Psittacidae > Neopsephotus > Neopsephotus bourkii. Next base: position 1,351,402 of record NW_026901388.1, read on the forward strand.
TTTCACTATACAGCAGTTCTCCATCACCAGTAAAAACATACCTCCCTTTGCTAGCTATATGCTAGCTTTTATTAGTTGTCATATACTATACCTTTAGTTTCCCATTTTACCTGTAGCACTGATTTTCATAGGTATGGTCTCCTGGATTTTCTGGTTTCATTTGATTTATTTTCACTCATTAATTTCCAGCTGTTTCTGTATTTCATGTCACTGGTATTTTTGACAGCTGCCTTCAGATCTTACATTATTTAAATTCTTTTTCTTACTGCTGCCTTTCTCCTCAGTATTGGTGTGATTTTTTCCTCTCCCGCTGCAACAGTTTTTAACTATTTCATCCCAGATTTTCAGAACATTTAACATAAAAGTATTTTTTAAATTATCATTAGAATTTAGTTAAAGCACAGGGAACCAGTACAAGAATTTTGTTTCCTTTCTTACAAATCTCAAAAATAAATTTAAATCTTTTAGAATAACCGGCTCAGTCTATATGTGATTAGTTTATCTAATAGAGAGAAAGAAGAGACATAATAGTGGTTTCAGTGTCTGCAAAAACTCAAACATCAAAACCCCACATTTAGTTATATACATAGAGAGGGGGAAAAAAAAAAAAAAAGAAAAATAAGACTGCTGTCAGAGGACCTCTACAAACTTCTGCTTTCATATTTCAGTGCTGCAACACAAATAAGGTTGCAATAGCCTGACAAACTCCCCCATCCAAAACGATTCAAACATTTAGGTTGACTTTTCACGAAAAGAGAACAGTTCTCCATCCACCACTTTCATAAACTGTACCAGCTCTGGTGCTCCTTTTTCAGTTTTTTTCAGTGTCATAAACTACCAGAAAAATAGTTTAGTAGTAATAATTTTATTTTTAAATTGTATTTGGGTCATTTTTTACAGCAGGGTCAGATAAATGCAAATATCTACTTGGGAAAGCCAATGGAAGAAGAGGGAGAAAGGTAGAATTGCCATCTCAAGGTTGCTTAGCCATCTCAGAGATGCTTGTCTTGCCACAATTACCCTGTTCCATGGAAGTAACAACCATTGTCACTGCCTTTTACCCTGCTGTCATCTCAGCTGATTCCTTGCTTAGTGAAGGCTAGCACAGGGGTTGTAGCTACTTCTTGAATAATGATAATTATGCTACTTAAAGCATTTGAATGAATTATGTCAGATAATCATTAAAGAGGACTATAAGAAGAATGTACTAAAAGTATATTGGCAGATGTACATGTAATAGGCCTATACAAAGAAAAGATAAAACATGAATTTTATACAGGTCAAGTCTAACTTTTTGATTGTGTATCAGCATTGTGAAATTGCAAAGAGGGTGAAAAGTCCGTCCCCAACAGTGCAGTGAGAAAACGTTAAAGCAATTTAAGCGATATTCTTCAATTGCTCAGTCTTTGAATACAGGGTGAATCAAGCAATCAGTAGGAGTTTGGAATGAATACACCTCTTTGCACAAAATCTGAATGAACAGGACACTTCAGGTGCTTGAAATAAAAGCATATGAGCAAGGCTTGCCAAGCTGTGATTCTATAGGCTTTTCTTGAAAGCAACACTAGCTTAGACCATTGTTTTCACCAGAGTTACAGCCTCACTTATCCATCACCTTTGCTCCTGCATCATGAAAGTTATTTAAGAACCTTTCAGTAAATACAATCAGAAAAATAATGCTGAAAAAAAGTCCCTTAATTTCTGACTTTTGTCACTTTTAAACTTGGTCTCTTGTGTTGGCGCAACAAAAAGATGTTGAAAAGTCCAGTGGAAAGACTTTTAAAATATAATGTCATTAGCTCACAGAGAAACTTCAAGACCACTGGACTGGAATACTGGTTTGGTCCTTCCAGCATTACCTCAAGTGCTGTCAAACAGTGCTAATGACATGGTTTAACCCCAGCTGACAATGAAGTAACACACAGATGCTTGCTCACTCATCCAACCCTGCTGGGCTGGGGAGGAGAATTGGAAAAAGGTAAACCCCATGGTCTGAGATAAAATAAAAATGTTTAATATTGGACATAATAATACTGGCAAAAAGAACAACAGTAATAATAATAATGTGGTGGCAATAAAACCCAAGGGAAAAACCCCAAGTGATGCACAATATAATTGTTCACCACCTGTTGACCGATACCCTTGATGAAGGGGGCATATAGGGATGCTGGGGATGGACTCTTCATTAGGGACTGTAGTGATAGGACAAGGGTTAATCGGTTAAAATTTAAACAGGGGAAGTTTAGATTGGATATAAGGAGGAAATTCTTTCCTGTTAGGGTGGTGAGGCACTGGAATAGGTTGCCCAAGGAGGTTGTGAATGCTCCATCCCTGGCAGCGTTCAAGGTCAGGTTTGACGAGCCCTTGGGTGATATGGTTTAGAGCGAGGTGTCCCTGCCCATGGCAGGGGGATTGGAACTTGATGATCTTGAGGTCCTTTCCAACCCTAACTGTTCTATGATTCTACAATTCTATGAGCCTTCATCAGCAATTGGTGGCTCCCAGACAGCTCCCCCTAGTTTATATACTGGGCATGACATGCTGTGGTGTGAAATACCGTTTTGCCTAGTTTAGGTCAGCTGTCTTGGCTGTGCTCTCCACTAGTTTCTGTGCACTGGGTCAGTTACAGAGCATGGGAAACTGAAAAGTCCTTGAATTAGGATAAGCACTACTTAACAGCAACTAGAACATCGGTGTGTTATCAATATTATTCTCTGAATCCAGACCACAGCAATGTACTAGCTACTAAGACAAAAAAAAAAAAAAAAAGAAATAAAACCCAAAAACCCTCTATCCCTGACAAAACCAAGACAGTGTTATTTTATTTTTCTTTTTCTGTAGAATTCACTGGCATTTGCTGTGGGGGGCTAGGGGATAGTGGTGTTTTCATCTGAACTGAGAGATTTCATTTACTTTTAGCTCTCTACGTTTTATTCATGTGTTCTAATAAGAGCCATTATTTTCCATTCATCATGCTTGTGAAACCTTAATGTCTTTATCTTAAAATTCTCCCATTCTCAAATAAACTAGGTCTCTATTTGCATAGTAGTGCTGACAGTTAACTAAATGCAACTAAATGATCATTCATTATGTTTTACTATTTTTCTGTATTTAACTGGTGTCGGAATTGATGCCACCCACAAATAAACTAATCTGAGGAACTCAGATTAGTTTGAGTTGTTAAATATGTAGACTTGACTTTGTGAAGATATCTGAAGTTCTCAATTCGCTCAGATTAGTTTATGTAACGCAGGGGCATTATAGCTTGCAAAGATTATGAGATAGAGTACTTGGTTTAGTCTAGAGTAGTCTTTAAATCTATCCCAACTTTTCATCATGTGCACACAAGGTAATTTCTTTTTTTCTTTAAATAAAAAATGGAGATACTCTGTGGCTTAAATATTTGTTAAGTCAATGCCTTTTCATTTACATTTTGGCCAGACTAAACCTACTGCAAACATAGCTTCTAGTACCTAAAATTAATAGCTGGCAAGGCTCAAAGCATGTGAACTGAAATTCAAAGTACAGGAACCTAGCCTCACAAACTTTTTAACAAATTGAATATTGTTGTCAGTTTTGGAGCTCTGTTACTATAATTAAAAGCTTTTAAGTGAACATTTTCCTAGATAATATCTGATAGGCAGAGAAATGTTGATCCAATCCCATTTAAGTAATAGGAAACAAATGATCAGAATTAAAGAGTTGAAAAAGTTCATATTAGAAATTACTTAGAAAGGTTTTGAGTAGAAGTCTGTTTATTCTTAGACATCTCTTACAATTTTTCTGTCTTTCAATTACATTCACAGGATAGCTCAGGTCAGAAAGGAGCTCAGGATGTCTCCAGTCCAACTTCCTGTTCAGAGACACTTCTGAGGTTAGACCTCCAGATGCTCAGGGCTTTAATCAGCTGGGCATTGAAAACTCCCAAGGATGGAGATTGACAGCATCTCTGGGCAGACTGCTCCACTGCTGGGTCCTTCTTAAGGAAAAAAGGCTTTACCTTATATCCAGCCTGAATATCTTCTCAATTTATGCTCATTGTCTCTTCAGTGTGCCTAGGTCCTCTGAAAAGCAACCTTGCCTCTGAGTGTCTTGACCACCTTCTATATCCCTCAATAATTATCTGGTTTATAGGTGTGTATCATCCAAGTCATGTTGAAGCTGGACTTGTTTTCTGTGTGCATAATTTTCAGATATTTTGCACAATATGAATAAATAGCTTTCTCTAACCTAAACCTCTCTCTCTTAGCATCACCACTACCTTTCACTTGCATAATACCTTCCCTGGCAACTGTGTTAATATCTGATTTATTTTAATTTGTCCTTTGATTTCTTCAACAGGGTGACAATTTGGAAGTTGGAGGAATTAAGCAGAACTGAACAAGCTTTTTGGCATTCCAAAATAATCAGCTCTCTTCCCGCCCTTTTGGGCCAACTTCTAAGGTTTGCAAAGCTCTAATTAGGATATGACTTTAAATTTCACCTCAATTACTGTTTGGCCAAACTGTCTCTCTTGTATATTTACACAAATTATACAGTCTCAGTTCAACAAAAATCTTTTGTTCTCCCCCCAGATAAGTGAGGGTCATGCTTGCAATTTTTCCTCCATGCTTTAAACTCAAAGGCTAAAATATGATGTTTAAATGGTGACAGAGAAGCCTCAATGAAGAAATTGGGGTCTTTGACCTCAATCTCTGCTGCTTGGAGTGGGAGAAGGGAGAATCACTCTGTGTTTGCTAGCTGAACTACAGTAACCTGCACCTGACAATTTAACCTATTAGGTTTTGAGCATTTTCAGATCAGATCAAAAGCATCAAAGTCTGTATAAATAACACATTGCAGTAAATTCTCTCATCTAAGTCTAAAACCAGAAAAACAACTATTTAATTGCAAAACCAAATGTGCAGACTGTGAGAAATTACATATAAGACATATTTTTAATTATTTAATTTTCTGCCTCCTAGGTGAGTCTCATTGTATTTCCATATTAGATTTGGTTTTAGCTCGTATGTAGGAGATCAGGCATACAAGTTATGATATGTTAGTGATACCAGAGCAGTAGATAAGTTTAGAACAAAGTGAGAGGATGAAATGATTACATGAAAGTCAGGAGTGAAGTAAAAGTAAAAATCATTGATTTAAAAACCACTGAATATCCCACTGAAAGTTTTTAATATTACTGTTCAGTAAAAATTAGTCTTTGCTGTATGAATTGTTGATAGTGGAAACACAGAAGTAAATTCATAACCCTAATTCTCTTACCAATATGCTAAATTATGTATATCTAGAAAGAAAATAATCCATGTTGAATTTTGCATAAAGTATGAATCAGAAAAAGCGGAGGAAAGACAGTCATTAATTAATAGCTAGCTTTGTTTCCAAATATGTTGAAATATATTGAAATATATATTGTGTCTAGTGATGTTTATTTTTCTTTCCAGAAAAAAATGTTACTTTAAATATAAGTATTTTAGAAATAACATAAAGTTTTCTAAATCCTAGGTGGCACCTCTAAAATCAAGTTTGGCTGCTGAGTTAAGCAAATGGTAACTCTCACAAAAAAATGAATTACTTGGAATTCTGTTGTGTATCAATAATAAATAAAGGCAGAACAGTAAAAAGCACTATGTACCCTCTTTCATGCAGCTTTTCTCAGTTAGTTGAAAACTAAACCATTATGATACCATAAGATGTCATATTTGATCACTACTGAGCTGTGACTCATGGCTTCCTTTAACTCCAGTTGAGACTTCATGTGTATATGCATATATATGTATATATATGAAAGAGATTTTTTTTCATATATATATTCTAGCATCTCTTCAAAGTTACAATTGAGGTTTTCTGTAACAAGTCTCTTTGCAGGGAATCGAAGCTGCTCCTTTTTTATTTCTAACAGTTCATTTATGATTCCTGCACAGCTCAGAAGTCAACAGGTGAGGAGAAAACAGTTTATGAGACAAGAAAGGAGCTGGGACTTGTTGAAGAAGAGCACCTTAAGAAAGTTCTGTTACTGAAGTAACTGGAAATTCAATACCACACACAAAATGCGGTTTGTTTTCTTCTGTTGTACACCTACTGCTTGTTTAAGATAAGTCAATATTTTTCATTCTATTTCCAATTTAAAATTTGTTCAAAGGATCACTATATTAGAATAATATTCCTCATTCTTCTGTTAAAAAATATAAATGCTTCCACTGTTCTGCTTGTCTCCTTTACTTATATAAAAGGGTTATCTTACACTTTCAGTGTCTTTATGTTTTCCTGAAAATAAAACTTTTACAGTTGTCCTCTTAAAAATAATTTAAAACCAGTGTATGATATTTTTTTAATTATTTTCTATCTTCAAGTGCAATTACCAAGTAATCTTCATGAACACATACTTCATTTGCTTTAAAATTAATTAACAATGCAGTCACATATTCTGCAAGGTTATACATGGGTCTTGTAAAATCATGGTATCATAAGGTTTATTTAACAAATGAAAGCAGAGAAGGTTATATTTATCATGGCTTTTATTTAACAAATGAAAACAGTTCAAATAAAGTTAGACAAATATTAATATGATCAGCATTTATTTCAATGTATTCTTTTTCAAGGAAGAGAGAAGCAGAAAGGACGGTGCAAAGAGGAGAAAAGTGGAATTAAGAATAAAATAAGCAAGGTAGGCCGACTTTTACAGCCATGTACAGAAGGGAAGTGGAGAAAAAGTGAAATAGCATGAAAACTGAGAATGAAGACTTATGCAACATATGGGAAAAATATATAAGAAGGAGAAAAGAAAATTGGAGGGGAAATTGTGTAAAATAAGATTAGAATGGTGAAAGAGTTATAAAGGACTGTCAAAAATATATACATATATAAAAAAGTCTTTTACTTCTAAAACTTTTTCTTGCCTTTTTTGTTTATTTTTAATCTGACTTTCTTTTTCCATTTAGCAGGAGTCACTTATGAGTGACTGATGATTCATCATATTAAGCATTTTAGTCACTGAGGATATTAATACATGTTGGAAGGTCTGATAATATTCCTTTCCCTATCCTAAAAGTCAAAAAGAAAATAATCTATCCTGTGCTACAGGCATGAGAGAGAGAAGATACAAGTCCATCTTGTTCCACATAGGAGTCATTCAAGATATAACATTCAGATTCATAAGTCCATATCTCATGGCTGATATGTGGCAGTTCTTTAGCTTTTCTATTAGAAAACAGAAATAAGAGTACAATGTGAAACTCAACATTCAAAGGCATTTAGGAGAAATGGATTTGTTTGAATTAGTTTCTGATGTTAGCCAACTCGGTCTTTGAAGACATCAAATTTCTTCAAATTTCAAAAGTTAAGAAAATAAATCTATTACGGAATTTTAATACAAGGGGGAAAACTAAGATGTAAACTGTTGAGTATTAAAAATACTACTGTATCATTATTATATATTATATAAGCATATTATATAAGCAGTCCATGGTTAGATAACTAATTTTTTATGTATTGCAAACCTTTGTTTAGAACAGTAATAGAGAGCCAATTCTCTCTAATTACTTAATTGCCTATTTATATTTTAGACCTTCTACAATGTCATGTTACCAATGTAAGATTATTTTTTTTTCATGGCTTGTTTTCCTTTTGTAGGATGAATAATAATTTATGTATATTGGTGAAGGTAGGAGGAGTGAAATGGCTACGAAAGAAAAAAAAGACTATGTATCACACACACTAACCAAAGAATTGATTAATCCCATGAAGAGTTGTTTGTAGACATCTATCTTTCACCAGGTGCAATATACTGCCTAAACAACTCGGGATCACTGACAGCTTAAAGCAGAGTAGTCAGGGCATTGCCTGCATTGCACAGCAAATTCCCTGAATGACTGCAAGACTGGATTGTTTGATCCAACCAGGTAAATTTATCAGAACGCATTGCATGCATTCCAGATGCCATAAGCCATCATACTGATATGTAATTTGTTTTTCACATTTTGACAACAGAAAAAAAATAAACAACCAAACACCAAAAGGACAATTTACACACCACAAGATTTCCCCAAAGATTAATGGATTATTCTCACATACTAATTGAAGATGTGTAATTAGCAATGAGAATGTGGAAATAGATATAATTACCACTACAAAAGAATTCAAATAATTTCTGGAGCCAACATGGTCAATATTTTGTTAAATATTTAGAGCCTTGCAACCTCTTTACTGGTGTTACTAGTTATTGACAGATTTAGTTGTGATCACCAGCTAAGTGTATGTAATGTGTAGTTTTGGAATTCCTTTTTGGGTACATATCACTGTGAGAAATAATTGTTGACAAAAGCGGAATGAAGGTTGTTATTTCCAGATAACTAACCTTTGAAGATTGCAGTACCCTTTTATGCATGCAAATAGGTAAATAAACTATATCATCTAAGGCATTGTAAATACATCTGAATTAACTGTCAGTTAAATATAGAATATATTGTCTTGTCCTTATGTTGAAGACTGACTTCCTCTTTGAATAGGGGTTTATTAATGGACATCTTCAAATAAAAGTTAAAATTCAGAAATAAAGTAGTTTGATAAAGCCTCTTACAATCTTTGTGTTTGCTGTGCATAAGAACACCTTTCTGTGATGAAAGTGTTTTGGTGAACCTCTTCCTGAGCTGAAGCACCATTAAAAATGTATAAAAAATACTCCCAGATTTTCAGGAAAGTAAAATACTGTTGATTTCTGGTTTAGTGGTCTTTCAGTAAGTAAATAAATCTTTTCATTGAACAAAGAATGGTGCAGTATAGACTAAACATCATATATCTATATGACTATGCAAACAGATTGAATGAACAAATGATCAGTCAAACGTAACAGAAAAAAAAGAACTGCTTAACAGTCAGTTATGCTATTTAATAACAAGATTGATGAATTTAGCTAGGGAACTAAGTGTGATCTCCAAGAAGCAACCAAAGTGCACTTAAATAAATACCTACTGTCCTGATTTCAGCTGGTACAGTGCTATGTTTTGGATTTAGTCTGAGAACAATGTTGATTGATAACACACCAATGTTTTAGTTGTTGCTAAATAATGCAACCCTGATCAAGGACTTTTCAATCTCATGCTCTGTCAGTAAGGAGGAGCACAAGAAGCTCGGAGAGAACAGAAAGAAGACACCTGACCCAAAGTAGCCAAAGGGGTATTCTATGCCACAACACATCGTGTATATAAACTGGGAGCAGTTACCCAAAAGGGACCGACCATTGATCAGGTCAGGCTGGGTATTGGGCAGCAGGTAGTGAGCAATTGTACTGTGCATCATTGTTGAGTTTTGGGTGGGTTTTTTCCCTTTTAGTTTTACATTTTATACCCTTGCTCTTTCCCTTATCATCATTGTTATTGTTAGTATTAGTGTTATTTTATATTTTAGTTATTCAACTGTTCTTATCTCAGCCTTAGTCAAACATGGTTAAATATGTCTGTAGGTTGTTGAATCGATTTTCATACACATGATAGGAAATGGTTTAGAGTCATTGTATGAAGTACTATAGGAGACTTCATTTGCAGTATTGTATACAGTACTGATTATCCAACATGGATGTTCAAGAAAGTTGATTTTACAGAACTGTTAAACAAAGGGCTGTATTGTCATGAGAACAAAGTACTTGTACACCCATGAAAGTCCCTGAAGGAAATTAGACTGAGAATCAGACAGTTAATAGCTAATTGAATATTGAGATAGCAAAAAAAGTGTATTTTCAACAGGTTGGCAGAACTCTAATATATAAAGATTAATCTACAAAAGTTTTTGAAAACCATACATACATCAGATGATACTTGATCGAAAGAAGAAATGGAACTTACAAATCAAAAGGTACTCTCTAGTCCTATGCGCTTCTTTTCTCAACAGTTTCATATCGGGCTCGCCTCTAATGTTTTGTTTTACTAAAACTTTTATTATCATTTACTCTGAAAAATCAGCTTGTTCCAAAGTTACTTGCATATATTTTATAAACAAAACTAGTTTGTTATTTAAGGATACAGCCCTGCACCCCCTGCACCATAATTCTATCTGTTTTCCAAGATATGTTCAAATTTACAGTTCCTTTTCCTTAAACACTATATCAATCATAGAATCATACAAGAGTTAGGGTTGGAAAGGACCTTAAGATCATCAGGTTCCAACCCCCCTGCCATGGGCAGGGACACCTCACACTAAACCATGCCACCCAAGGCTCTGTCCAACGTGGCCTTGAACACCGCCACAGATGGACCATTCACAGCCTCCTTGGGCAACCCATTCCAGTGCCTCACCACCCTTACAATAAAGAACTTCCTCCTTATATCCAATCTAAACTTCCCCTGTTTAAGTTTTAACCGGTTACTCCTTGTCCTATCACTACAGTCCCTAATGAAGAGTCCCTCCCCAGCATCCTTATAGGCCCCCTTCAGATAGTGGAAGGCTTCTATGAGGTCTCCATGCAACCTTCTCTTCTCCAGGCTGAACAGCCCCAACTTTCTCAGCCTATCTTCATAGGGGAGGTGCTCCAGTCCCCTGATCATCCTCGTGGCCCTCCTCTGAACTTATTCCTTTTCTGCTAATTCCATCATATCGTTCTCTTTTTACAAAGAGGTTCAGACTTCCAAAGGGTAGGGTAAATATGGATAATTTTCCATGTTAAAACCAATGTAATTTAAACTGAATTTCCTGTCTTCCCTTTCATGATGTATATGGAGTATATTCCAAATTTTATCACAGAAATCAGCATTTGTCTAGTTCATTTTTAAGTTATAATCGTTCTTCATACCAATACCTTTTCTGAAAACTTCGCTATTTTTGCACATTCTAAAATGTAATGCTGAAAATATTAACATAATAGGGATTTTTATTCATTATTTCAAGTAAGCATCCAGATGGGAATTACTCAATTCAGTGAAACACATTCATTTGTGTCTATTCTATTTGCATATATTCTATTTGATGAGGGAACTGGAGTTGTTTAATCTGGAGAAGGCTCAGGGGGGACCTTATTGCTCTCTACAATTACCTGAAAGGAGGTTGTAGTGAGGTGGGGATTGGTCTCTTTTCCCAAGTAACAAGTGATAGGACAAGAGGTAAAGGCCTCAGGCTGCACCAGGGGAGGTTTAGACTGCATATTGGGAAAGACTTCTTGTCAGAGATGGTGATCAGGCAGAACCAGCTGCACAGGAAGTAGTAGAGTCACTGTCCCTGTAAGTGTTCAAAAAACATGCAGATGAGGCACTCATTGATGTGCTTTAGTGGTGGCCTAGGCAGCCCTGGAGTAATATTTGGAATTGATGATCTTAAAGATCTTTTCTAATCTAGTTGATTCTAAGCTTCTATATTAAACTACATTTAGGTAATTTTGCATAAGTAATATTAACTTATATAAAAGCAACATTTAATGTAATCAGAGTAACAGAAACACAAGCATGGGTCAGGAATTATTGACTAAAATTAGACTAATTTTTCATTGAAAATTGGCAATATTTAGTGGACTCATTCTCTTTGGTGAAGAATTTTTTCCTGAAATCCAGTTTAAACCTCTACTACTACAGCTTGAGGCCCATTCTACTTGCCCTGTCACTTGTTATCTTGGAGAAGAGACCAACCATCTCCTTTCTCCATCCTCCTTTCAGGTGGTTGTAGAGAGTGATAAGGTCTGCTCTGAGCTTTCTCTTCTCCAGACTAAACAACTTCAGTTCCCTCAACCATTCCTTATAAACTTGTACTCTAGGTCCTTGACCAGCTTTGTTGGCCTTCTCTGGACTTGCTCCAGCAACTCAATGTCTTTCTTCTAGTGAGCGGGCCAGAACTGAACATAGTATTACAGGTGTGGCCTCACCAGTGCCAAATACATGGGGGACCATCAGTTCCCTAGTCCTGACAACCACACTATTTCTGATACAGGCTATAATACTGCTGTCCTTGGCTCCCTGGGCACAAGCTGGCTTATGTTCAGCTGGCAATCAATCATCACCCCCAGGTTGTTTTCCTTCAGACAGCTTTCTAGCCACTCTTCCTCAAATCTGTAGCGTTCCATGGGGTTGTTGTGACCTAAGGGCAGGACCCAGCAATTTGCCCTGTTGAATCTCATACCATTGGCCACAGCCCATCAGTCCAGCCCCTGCAGATCCCTCTGCAGAGCCTTCTTACCCTCCAGCAGATCGAATCTCCTGCCCAGCTTGGTGTTGTCTGTAAATTTACTGAAGGTGCACTCAAACCCCTCATCCAGATCATTAGTAAAGATATTCAGACTAGTGCAAATACCACACCCTGGGCGACATCATTAGTGACTGGTGACCAACCAGATGTGACACCATTCACCAGTACTCTCAGCCATCTAAAGAATACATCTATACATAAGTAATATAGTGATATTAGTCAGATAACTTCAGTTACCATCCATCTGGAATGTCCTTCTACCCTGTCATAGCACAGAAGTCTTTGAGAAAGTAAAACAAATTTATTTCTTTTGTGGGAGTTGTATCTCTCAGCCATTGTCTCTTCCAAAACAAATCTCAGGTATTGAATGAATATGTATAGTTAACAAATCATGTTATAGAAATAATTGATTCAACGCTTCTCTGGCATTGATGCAAGGCATCACAAAGTCACACTTGTTCGAGTAGCTAAATCAGACTTTTGCTGGAGAGAAAACAAAGATACAATGAGATGAAAGGAAAAAACTTATTGCTAAAGGCATAAACATGCTAGGTAAAGAGGAATGATAGTTAAGGGGGACAGCCCTGGTAGAATTCTAGGCTCACAAGACTGATTAAGTTAATGATATTGACAATATCTGGATGTCAAATCAGATAACAAGCAGCCATCAAGCATTTTCCAGGTTTAAGAACAAAAATAATTAACGATATTATGATTAATTTGTAGTTCTAATCTACAGGGGTGAAAACCATATTCTTTAATGTGTTTGACTGTAGATCATACATGAGAGAGTTTAAGTGATTTGACTGCTGTTTTTTTCCATAGACATGACTACAAGAAGGTTTGTAGCAGACAATAGTCTCATAAAAAGCTATTACACTATTGCAATGGCTACTATTGACTACTAGCATGTTTATGTCAGAAGAAAAGTCTCAGTGACTTCTCATTACCTATCACTGATTTAAAATATTAAAAAAATAAAAATATGAAGTCCTATGCTAGCTATATTATGAAACTAGAAATCTTTCTGTTATTGTAAGTTGGGGGTCCTCAATCTGGAAGCCCTTATATTCTCTTAAAGAAGATGAAGCATGCCAGTTGCATTGAGAAAGGAATATTTCTCTTCCTTGTTCAATCAATTTTGCTTAAGCATAGTAAAAATTAGAATTGTTCATTGTACAGTGAATATTTGATAGGCAGTTCTATTTTTACTGAGCCCTAAGTGGAAATTTACTACTGAGGAAAAAAATTGTTAGATTTTACATATCTAAATTATATGATCAAAGTGCCCCTTTCTGCCTAACCCATTTGATTCTAAGTTTGGAAAAAATAAAAAAGGTGATGCACTTGATAGTGTCTGAAACATGAAAATTATGGAAAAATCTTAAGTTTATATCCAGAATTTCACAGTCATTTGCTGCTTTCTATCAAAAACTATTACATTGGTGTTAACAACTTTCTTTTATTAAAAGCCTGAAAGTTAATAGTAAATCTTAGCTACTATGCAGGGGTTGCCATATTGCTATCTAACTGATATGGTGTTAGAATTTGAGAAAAACAATATACTCCCTATTGCAATAGATGAAGAGCAGGAATGTTTTTCTTTTGCTACATTCAAATGCATAATTCTCTCTCAATGCTGTAAAATGTTGTATTAACACACAAGAACAAAACATATGATGACATCATATGAAAACAAGTCAATTATCATCCAGAAATAGAAAAAATCTGATGTGTCCTTTAATTTAAGGGAGGGTATCTTTTTCTAACTTCATTTCACATAAACACAAAATGAGTATGTATTTATAGTGTATAGTGCACTGAAGTACCACTAAGCATAGATTTTTATCAGGAAAAGGATTAACAATATTACCTCCCCACCATAAAATTTTCTTTTAAAAAATTAACTCAAATATTTGTCCTTTCTACCTTGACTTAAACAATATTGTCTAGTATATGTTGTTGTTCAAATATTTGTCCTTTCTACCTTGACTTAAACAATATTGTCTAGTATATGTTGTTCCAGTATGAATACTACTTCCAGTATTACTCAGAATCGTACTGACAGTGTTTCTGCTGTTTTGAATGGATAATGGAGTGAAAACTTAAATGAAGTCTGATAAATGAGTGAATTCCACTTTCAATATGTGTAAACTATCCAAAGAAACAAATTTATTGTTAATAGAAGCCTTGTCTGCATATACTGAACATCATGAGATAAGAATGATTTCCTTGATATAACTAATTCTCAAAGTAGTTATGTCAGTGAAAATCTCTGGATCATGCAAGAGAAGGTAAAAAATCATGGAGAAATCATTGCAACCTCAACAGTAACATGTGGGGACTAACAATATAATTTAATTATTGCAAATTATTGCTCAAGATAATATTACCTACCAGATGGAGGTTACCTCTATTTAAATAAGCTGGGGTAATTAAAAATGTTCCAGTTTATTAATGAATAAGCCTTCTTGACAGTGTTTTCAAATATATTTTATGAGTGAAACTGATTAAGAATTTAAATTTCCAAATGTTGTTGGAATGAAAAATAGAAATTAAAACTGCAAAATGGTACATTTGTTTTTATGACATTCCTAAGGATAAAATCAACATGTCACATGTAGCTACTGCCATAATCCTACTATACTTCTGAGCAGGATGGATTGTAAACAGAAAACATAACAAGCTGATATTAGAAAAAGTATTTTATGGAAGGATATGAAGACAGTCTGCTGCAGGGCTATAAAACTTGTACGTTATACTTGTATAATGTAATAGTCAGTAACATGACTATTACATTAGAAATAAGGTGCTCACTAGAAAATGTGAGTAGTGTCACCTACTGAATTTTATCCCATTTATTTAGGCTAGGAACCAATTGCTATGACTGTGATAATTGCTTGGCATATGTTAGCAAATGCTGGCTTTATTAATAACAAGTATTAACAAAAAGGCAAAACCCAAAATTCTTATCCTGTCTTGTTCTTCACTTTGTGTAACAATGTTATCAGTACAAAGTGAGCATAAAGCAAATGTAAAATGCTACTAAATCAGTAAATTAGTGTTGTGTTTTCACTCCTCAATAATTTGCCATAATGTAACACAATTGTCACAAAGCATAAAAATGAACCACAACAAAATAAACATATACTAATTCTCTATAAATACACTGTGACCAACACTCCCATCCCCTATGAGCTGCGTGTTAAAGCCTTCTCTCAAACAAAAGCCATAGTACCTTAAAATAACTGAGTTTTAGAAGTAGCTGGGAAGTGAGTGATAACTTCTGCTCTCCTGCAATGCTAAGAAGGAGCTTGGGTTGGGCATACAACTGGAACCTAAGTGACCTCAGCACTATCAGTTTCAGCAGCTCTTGCTAGCTGACTTCAGCCCACAATTGAGGATTTAGGTTGCCCACATCGCTGCTTCCAGCTATTCTTCCAGAAGCACAAGTTAGAGATGTCATCCCTTCCTCATTTTTTAGTCTCTGCTACCCAGGAAGTGTCACACAGTTACTCTCATCAAGCTGTAGATTTCATTTTCCTTCTCTTTGTGCTTCCCTAATTTTTGATGTTGCACTCCACTTAGTCCTCTGAAAATTACATGCACAAAGCCAAATAAAAAAATAAAAAATCTGACCTCATGCTGTTGTGTTCAGTCTGTTGATTCAAACAGGGAGCACAAACAAATAACAATTTCCAGTACAGTATGAAACATACTGCAGATTGTTGCAATTATTATAAATATTACATGTCTAAGAATGAAAAATGTGTGTAGTAAAATCATACAACAATTAGGTCAGGGACCTCCAGAAGTCATCTGCTTTGATCCTCTTCTCAAAGAATGTCTAATCAAGTCAGGCTGCTCAGACTTGTGTTAAGCTGAGCCCTGAACACCCTCAAGGCTGAAGACACAACCTCTCTAGGCTTCTATCTCAGTATTTGACTGCCCTCAAGGAGAAAAACAGACAAATAATTCCTCATACATAATTAGAATTTCCCATCTTTCAGTTTATGTCCATTGCCTTTTGTCCTATGACTTTGCACTTTGAGAAGACTCTGTTCTGATCCTGTCTGTGCCCACGGCTGAAGTAGTTGCTTTCTTAGGGTCTCTCAAAAGCTATCTCTTTTCCTGGCTGAACAAGTATCTCTCTTTCTCTCAGCCTTTACTGTATGATACATTTTCCAGCTCCCTGACCAACTTCATGGCCCTTCACTGGGCTCATTGCAATACACAAGTGTCTTCTGATGGGGAGTCCAAAACTAAAGAGAGCTTACCAGGTAACGTTCACAAATGAAACACTATATGCATTTAATTAATTTAATAATTTGAATTCATGGAACTAAAAATAATCTTGAAATTACTTCAGTTTGGATTTGAAAAGTGTTATGTTTCCAGCATCGTAAATGTCAAAGCAATATCACTGCCTGATTCAGCTTCAAATTTGGCATAATCAGCAAACTGGCATCTTCAGCACTCAGAACTTGACCAGAATATGAAGAAAGAACAGCTTGTTAAACAAAGAGAATTCAAGGGCAAGCAAGGTCAGGTGAGGCAAGAAAGACTTTTAAATTGATACTGAACCTGCACGGATAACAATAGAGTAAGCTGATAAAGCTAGAAAATGTGCTGAGTCATTTCAATATTATAATTTAGGTGTGTGGAAATTAATTTGTCCTTAATGGCACTAGAAGACCAATAAGAAACTTACAATTAAATATGGTCCTGATCTAGTAAAATCATATGTTTGTCTTAGATACATGAAAAAAAATACATAGAACTGCTTATGTGGTTAAATGTAAGAACCACAGAAATGATCAGAGGACTGGAACACCTCTCCTGTGACAGAAAGCTGAGGGAGATGGAGTTGTTCAACCTAGAGAAAAGTTTGCTCCAGTGAGAACTCACTTCAGCCTTTCAACATATAAAGGGAGGTTATAAGAAAGATGGGAAACCAGTTTTTACTAGGGCCTGTGGTGACAGGGCAAGAGGCAGTGGTTTTGAACTAAAGGGGTGTAAATTTAGTTTAGACAGAAGGAAAAAAAAAATTTTTATAAGAATGGTAAGACATTTGAAGAGATCACCCGGATAAGCTGTGGATACCTCATCCCTGGAAGTGTTCAAGGCCAGATTGGCTGAGGCTTTGAGCAACTTGGTCTAGTAGGTGTCCCTGCTAGATGATCTTTAAAGATCCCTTCTAACCAAATAATTCTTTGATTTTATGAAATGTTAGTTTGCTGCTTCATTGTGATCTATCAAAATAATTTAAGTCATGGCAGATATAGCAGGCAAATAACTAGACACAGAAATTAGCATTAAAACTTTATTATATATTGCTGTTAATTCTCATATAAATATCAGGGATTCTCAGTTCTTTGTCCTTGGCATAAGGTCCTTACTCCTGTGTACAGCTAATTTACGACTCATAAAAACACTTTGATATAAGTGCCAACATCAGTGGAATAATTTAATTTCTTTTAGTTTTGTTATTGTTTTAGCTAACCTATCTAGTACTACTGGATATATAAAAAACAGGGGAATAATTGTGGTTTTGTTATGTATTGAAAATCCAAGTAAATCAGCATTTTTTTTCTGAACACCAATGAAAGTCATACCAGAGCAACTAAAGGCAGCAAACATTACAAATAATGGGAGACTTGTAATAGAACCCCATGGACATATCAATACATGTTGGATATAGCACAGAAAGGCGAAAATACAAAACTCTCAGTTTACACCAAGATTTAAACCATTCTGAATCACTGCCTGAGAAAAATCACTTCCACTAACACCCTCTAGAACCAGGAATATTGCTGTTGAATAACTAGAAAAGATGGAGCTTGAAAGTATTGTTTTACTGGGGATTGCATTAGTTAATTTCAGTTCTTTCAAATAAGTATTTTCTTCAGGAGCATTGCTGAAATACAAGTGTATGCACAACTCATACAATTTAAACACCTTGACAGTCCAAACAAAATAAGGAAAGTAAAATAAAAGGCAATTTCAAAAATTATACTGAATTGAAGAAAAGTAATGACGTTTAAATTCATTCCATAATATTGCTAGTGTGAAACATCTTAACTAAACATTTTATTACCTGTCAAATGTGTCAGTGAAATTATATGTCAAAATAGTCATAATATGACAAGACAGGGGAGTTTGATACATGATTTTTTTTCAACTATAAGAAAAGTGAAAGTTAAGTTAAATACTTTTGAACTGTGGGAGCAAAGAGAAGAATAAACTGTGGATACTAAACAAAGAGAAGCATGATACTATAGTTTTTGTAAAGAATAGGTCTGTGGAGCCAGAGATTCTGGGAGGTCTTGGACTATAGATGCCATTGGTTTTGGAATGATTTACTAATTGAAATTGCCCAGTAAAAAAACTGCAGCAGTAAGATAAGAATTCAGAAGGAGACATGTAAAAATATTGTCTATCAACAAAAAATAATAAAAACTCTGTTGTGCATCTACAGAAGTACAGATGTAGGGACACTATGAGAAGGAAGATCTTACGTATCCTCTGTTGCTGCCTCTATCTCTAATGTAAAATGATCAATATTTCTTAAAAGAAATTTTCTTGGTTGTACACAAAAAAAAATCCAGTCAGGGAAGTAGGTGAAACTGTATGTTTTTTTCCTTTTTGTTTTAATTTCTAAAGGTAGCACTGTGTTTAAAATTCGGGTAGTTTTACATTGTTCAGTGATTACAAAGTGATAAAAAAAAAAAAAAAAAGGGAAAATGACCCATAAAAGAAGGCTATGTAGAAAAAAATCTGTGAAAACATAAAAAGGTTCTGCCTGACTCATAAAGGTCATTTAGTCTCTAGCACTTTAAATAAATGGATTAGCATAAACGGATTAGTTAGCCAGTTTTGCACACTACTTTGAAGATATGTAGGCATCATACTTGTTCCTAAATGGCCCACATGAAAGTCATGTAGAAAATATTTTTCTCTGGGTCACTTACCTAATGAAATATGATTCCATTCTTGGGCACCAAATAATTTTGACTTAGCTGTTACTGAATTGTCTGTTCATATGTGCATAAGTGCACATGTGTTTGTGATGATGATGATATAGATATTTAATATTATGATTGATTTATTCTTAGCATCTTTAATTATTGTTATGTTGGTCTTCTAATGCTCTCTAAGAGATAGCATTACATAAATATTTAAATTAATGAGCACATCTTTAGTAATTGCAAGCATCATTTTTATGATGCTTTTAATTATGAATCAACTGGTTAGTTTGAAATGTCCAACTACTTACACATTGTGGAACCTTTTTCTAATAGATGAAGAAAATATAATACTTTAATAATGTAATAAAAAAGGATAGACGTAGCAACAAAGTTATAGATATTCCCCTAGGATTAATTTCTTAGTACCTCAATGTCTCTTGCAGAAGAGGAGCAAAGTTCCGCAGTTCCTAAGATTGAGACAAAAGGAGAAGTATTTACCACCTCATGACTTGTAATTCCCATTTAGTAAAGATTCCAAAACTAAATTCAGTTCTTAATTTTCTCATACGTTCCTATAAACCTTTTTTCAGCTTATATGATCCTTTCTTGTAGCAAAGCTTTCCAATAGCAAGAACATGCTTAGTAGACAACCTTTAAGCAATGCATTCTCCATGTATCCAATATTCATTTAATGTTTTGTATGTCATTGGCTTTGACCTTGTAACTAGTAATAATAAATGCCACAGTCCTCTTTGCATCATATTTCAGGACATACTCTCTAAGATCATCTGTGAGAGCTTCAGGGTTCATGCTGAAGGAACTAGGCATATAGGAGACAATAATGTGACATTTTGCAAGAATGTAAATCCTGTTACATCGGTGACAACAGCTGAAGGTTTATAAGTTATATATTCATACTGGTGCCTGAATTGAATCCACTTCTTCATAATAACCCTGTAGGGTTTTTCTTAATCATAGGTTATTAGTGTACTTCATTCTGATATCTTGCAGCTATAAATCATCAGTGAGCTGTTGCTCTGATGAGCTGTTGCTTCAGCATGCCATTGAATGTTATACAAATGAGGTATTAATAAGGCATACTGATGGTGTGTTCTGCTGAAGATGGCACTGCCCAGGAAACCAAGGGTTTAGGAATGCTTTCAATATGATTGCAACATAAGTCATTGGGCGCACAGCATGCTAGGAGCTGGTTTCCCAGTTACAACTGAAGAACCTTATTTTTCTAAACTATCTTTGGCATTATATTTTTGTAAGCCTAATTTGCAGGAAAGAGGCAGAGGAAAACACTTTTCAAAAATACTATTTCAGTTGAGATAAGACAACTGGTGTAAAAACTGCTGCTTGCTTTTTATCAAGCAAGAGAGTTTAATTTTGCTGTACAAAGAACAGGGCAGAAACAAAAGTACACAAATGCATGAGTTTATTTCTATGATGCAAGTAAATGAAGGTGTGGAAACCTGCTTTGATATGAATCTGACATGCACATTTAGCTTTGTTCACCAGTAACAATCACAAGATCACTTCTGTTACTGTGAGCTTAAAATTATGTCTATTATATAAGAAATACCATAAAAAAAACTTATAGAAAAGAATCACATCTGTACCCCAGTCATTTATTTTAACCAAGATGGACTAGAAGAAAACATTTTAACTAACAAAAAAAGAAATCTGTGATCTTTGTAAACACTTTATTAAGCTATGATAACAGATTAAAGGCTGTATCATTTTCTCATTTTTACTGTTTCTTGGGTTTTTTACTTGAAAAAACATCTTTAAATATCACATACCTTTCGATTCTAAATATTTTCTAATATTTTCCCACAGACTGTGCTAGTAGAATCATACCTCTATATAACAGTAAAATCTAGTTTAAAGAAAATAAATAGTCTTCCAAAGTTCTTGAAACTTAAATTAATTTTGGAGCATTTATGCCTGATTTGAGAAAGAACTATGTAGAAATTTTAACTACCAAAATTTTGGTAAAAGAGTGTTATACTAGACTTTATATTTTACAATCCACTGAGTTTTCCAGAAAAAAAAAAAAAAAAGCTCACATTAGACACAAATCTGACATATTATGTATAAAAAGCACCTATTTTGGATTACATATAATACAAGATCGAAAAATTGTGGTATGAATTGTTCATAGCATAATTATATATCTAATGGTACTATATTATGTTGTTGTAAATATGATAAAATGTGTTGAAAACTAACCATATTTTGTATGCATTTAGTAACGCATACAAAAAAAATATTTTCAGTTTTTTCTCAAGTGAATATTTTTTTCTGTTAGTGGTAACTGTAAGTTTTGCTAGTACTTACCTTCCTTTTTTCTTTCATGATTTATTCTGTGTATTTATTTATTTCTGTTTCTGCCAAGTTTTAGTATTTTTAAAAGACGTTATTTATAGAAGACAGAAAACATGAAAACATGAAAAATCTGTGTCCAGCTGTTGTTATAGATTCAAAACACATCTTTTCAATGCAGCGTCAGAACTAAGTAGACAGAAAATTCAGAAGGTAAATGAGTAAAATATGATAAATCCTTGATCTTAAACACAAATATTTTAAAGTAATGCTTGCAAAAATATTTTGATTATTGAATTAATTGCTTTCTTCTGTTGAAGTGTGCTTTCCTATAAATCCTACAGAATCACAGAATTATAGAATGGTTTCAGTGGGAAGGGACCTGAAGGATCTAGTTCCAACATCCCTGCTATGGTGCGGGAGCACTTCACACTAGACCAGGTTGTTCAAAGCCCCATCCAACCTGGCCTTGAACAATTTCAGGTATGGGGCATCTACAACTTCTTTGGGCAGCATGTTCAGTGTCTCACCACCCCTTCAGTAAAGTTCTTCCTAATGTCTAATCCAAATTACATCTCTGTCAGTTGTTATAGTTTTGGTGAAATTTCTTATTTAAGTTATAATTTTTATAAGTTTTCATGAATATAATAGTGACAACACTGAAGAAAGTTCTTAGAATATCAGTTTGTCAGGAAACTCTCCAGAAAGCAACTCCTTGGTCCAGCAGACAAACTCAGTAGTAGGAAAGACTTAATTGTTACCTGAGATTTCATAGAAATGGATTTTTTTGTTATACTTTTGAAGTTAAAGAAAATATATGAGCATTCACTAGGATACTACTTTCTAAAGCTTTTTTTTTTACATGTTCTGCAAACAATAAAAAACAAATAAATATACATAGATGAATATTATTTCTCTGTACCGGTAAAGCAAGGTAAAACCAGATATTTTTTAAGAGCAACAATAACTGTTGAAATTATATTTTTGAAGAACAATAAAATCAGCCTCCAATGAGCAAGGTTCATATTTGTCGAATAAGAGTAACTTACAGTACCAGCTGAAACAAATCTTTTTTTATCTTAGAAGATGTGGCTTATGCATTCATAAGAATGTTTTAGATGTTGCTTAGATATAAAATGGTTTCCATTATAAGGGCATAAAGGAAGAAAAGGGTTTCTTCCATTATAAGGGCATAAAGGAAGAAAAGGGTTTCTTCCATTATAAGGGCATAAAGGAAGAAAAAGGTTTCTGGAGTCTGCTAATTCTATGGCAGACAATTTGTCTCTTTATTACAATGTTTTTACTTATCTTTTGAAAAACAATGCTCACAGAGAGAATATGACTCATTTGTTGCATCTCTGTATAATGAGATGACATGTATAAATGCATTTTATAAATGTAAGATTATATCACAAACTTATATTCCTCTTTCCAATTCCAATTGCTCCTTTCTGAACTTGAGCCTAATTAATATCAGAATCAGAACATGAAGATTCACACATGGTCTCTTTGTCTCTTCCTCCCTCCCTTCATCTATCTCCCTCTCCTCACTCTATTTCTTATCATTTGAATGACAATCTTTGGCAATATAATGCTAACTAGTAAGCAATAAGTCACTATGAGATGCCTTCATGATATGGTCTGTTGTTCACATTTTGTAGCTAAACTCTGTACAAATAAATATTCTCTGCAGTGCAAACATAAGATTCTATCTAGCATGCAATAAAATATTAAATAAAAAAAAAAAAAGTTCCCTTTAGTCTACTGGTACCCCTCCATGGAAAATACATTTTCTTTGACTGATCACTACTGCAAGGCTGGAATTAAGGTTTTGTTCTCTCTGTGCTGATCTCCCTCCTTTTATATTCACGTGAAGTTAAAATTAGCATGATGCTGACAGATATGCTGACATGAGGTGTTTGAAACAATTTTTTTTGAATTATTAATGAAACTGCAAGGACAAAAATCAGATGATTCAATGGAAGTTGGGATCTTAAAAAGACCAATAATGGGTGCTAAATTTTAATGAAGTTCCAAAATAACAATGAAATGCACCATTTCTTTTGCTGTTAACCTTTTTGATACTCTGCTCTTTGGACTTTAACTTCTTTAATACGTGTGCCTCTTGATGACAAGGACAGGTGACTGTTCCATTTCAGTGAACATGCTTAACTAGAACATGGCAGGGTAGTTAAAATCAGTGGGGACTAAATATGAAGGGATATTGCAGGCTTAGAGGTAATCACTAAATGCAGAAAGGGGAAGGAGGAGATGTGTAGATATAGATAACACTCTCTTAAAAAAAAAAGTCAATCTGAAAAAGAAAAAATTAACTTGAGAAATAATAAAAAGGTCTATATGTCTTATCTGAAGAGGCTCTGAGGAACCTCAGTTCTTAATGCTCTTCATGCGCAAATACAACTAGGCCTGATGAGGGAGAAACAACACACTCTAAGACACTTGAAGGCTTAAGACTGGACACTGATCTCATGCTGTGTTACAGGATCTGGGATCTGAATTGAAATTCTTGCTTTTCTGTGTATAGTTAAGCAATTAGTAAGAAATACTTGCATGTTTAGAGAGAGTAAGCAATATAGTTAAGAGTTAAAGGTAGCAGGCAGAAGAAAGGAAAATATAATACTGGTGGTATGCTCTCCTACTGAATGAGTTCAACTTGGCTAAGTTTTTAAAGCAAAACTATAAGGATTTCAATGAAAGTTTGTAAGTGCAATTATAGTTTTGGTGAAATTTCTTATTTAAAATTTTTATAAGTTTTTATGAATATAATAGTGACAATGCTGAAGAAAGTTGTAAATGGATATTTCAACAACTGACATAAAGAGTTTTCACTGCCTGAAGTTTTTCTGAACAAAAACCACCTACGATTTCAACTGCTCCCCAAAAGCTATTTCATAGTCCTCTGATTTCTACTGGGAAGGTTTTTGAGCCTGCGACTTAGGGAGCTTTTGGGAATATTTTTCTTTATGTGAAAGGCATGAAAAATTGATGACAGACTAGTATTAAAAGTCTTACCTAAGACTAAACTCTATCCTTCAAAAGTGTACTCATTACAGGATAGCTGCTTCTGTTCCTTAAAAGTGTTAACATATATACATAGCTGCAATCAGCAGCCCCAGAGTCAGCTTATTTTCACTTCTTAGTCACTGACTTCAAAAACTACCCTATCATCATGTTGGGTTATCTCCAGTCCTTCACAGATTGACATTTTATATTTATTCATTTCTTATTGCAGCAGCAACTAGACCTTTTTATCTGGGGTATTTGGGAAAAACTTGTAATGCTTACACCATTTTTTTAATTTCCTCTATTATCATTCCCTTATTCTTTGTTTTTCCTCTTGGTTCTTTAGTGTTTATTTCCTTTTTCCCTTTTGTTCTTTTTTTTTTTTACAAAAAATGGATATAATGGATATAACATGGATATAATTTCTTACTCAATACCAATGAGCAGAAATAGGAATAACTAGGAAGGGAGTCTTTGTTGGAGCTCTGTGTGTTGGTTGAAAGACAAATGACTATAAGATGCATTTAGAAATAGAAAGGAGTGATCAAAGTGTCTATTTCCTGAGGTGTCTTCTCCTCTGTGATTCCTTTTAAATAGTTATAGATTCTATAGTGCACCTGGATATGAGAAGTTGCCAGCTTTATATTAGCGCATATAAGGATTAGTTTTAAATGTCTATATGCAACCAATTAAATATTTAACAATGAAAGGATTTTAAAAGCTTTTTTACCTTTCTAGGAACATTGAATCAGAATGTTTCCCATTTCTGACAAAAAAAAACCAAAACAACAGGGTAAGTGACATAGGAGGGTAACATGCTAAATGAGGGTAGGTTATGAGTCCAGAGGTCAAATAAAGGAGGGATTCAATCACAAATTTAGATTTGCTTTGGCTTATAATTAATACCCATTTTGTTTAAAATATCTCTTAAAAATTATTTTGAAAGATTAATCTGAGCAGCTGCTAAATAGAGGAGATTTGATAGAAAATCTGTAAAATTCATCTTTCCAGACCTACCACAGTTAAAACTAGGTGTTTTTAATCGGTAGACACTTACACAAATATCCCTTGCTGGAAATTACTACAGGACCTAGACACAGGAAACTTTATTACTATATTAAAATTGATGCTGCCTAATAAAATTATTTATCTACCTCACATCGTTTTTACAAGACATCATTTAAGACAATATTTTACAAGACAAATATGGAAATATTTGCGTAGTGTTCCTTTTATTGCATAGTTATATAAGCCTTATCTAGAAACCCTTCAGTTATGGTTCACCAACTATGAGAACTGCAAGGTGCTGTTAAGGAAATACATACCATTCACAACTTCTGCATACTTGGAAGGGAATTGTTTTGCAAGATT
The DNA here is from genome assembly GCF_033783945.1 of Neopsephotus bourkii. Classification (NCBI taxonomy): domain Eukaryota; kingdom Metazoa; phylum Chordata; class Aves; order Psittaciformes; family Psittacidae; genus Neopsephotus; species Neopsephotus bourkii. Next base: position 1,377,255 of record NW_026901388.1, read on the forward strand.
AGAAACCTAAGCAAAACAACAAAACCTTCTCTAAAAGATACCTATAGGCAGATACAGGCACTTTTATTTTATAAAAATGTATTTCAGGACTTTTAGATGTAATGAATAGTGATTTTCTAATGCTGCTAGCAGGAGGTCAGAAGTAACATTAAATAAGGTGGGATTATAACTGTTAAAAAGTTTAAAAGTGGTACTCTCTGCTCCCGACATGAACATACTGTATATTGGAGCAGAAAAATGAATATTATTAAAACCCATGACTTTTTACAATTACACATTATCATCTTTTTTTATTGCTTGCACCTAGGAAAAAAAACAGCTTTTCTTGACAGCCTTAAATTGTTTAAATTTTTTTTTTTTTTTTCATCTAAAAACTGTTGTTGCCACCGCAACTACTGCATGTGATCATATAGGAGTATGGTTACTTGTTAGAAGGATAAAGATCTGCAAAACTGATGAGGAATAGGGCAGTGCACAAATTAGAGGATTTGCAGCCTTGAGCTCCTGCCTGTACTTACTGTCCTAAACAATTAGCCTGCCTTCAAAAATCTTTGGAACGCTATGATTTTACTGTGAAGTGCAAGAAACCTATTCATCTTGATACCCACTGAAGATTAACGTTCTTCTATACCTTTTACTGAAAATCAGGCATAACACTAATTTCTACTAATTCCTACTAATTCTATATTTAACAAGGGCTTCTTCATACCCAGATCATCTATAGAATCTGTATTTATCTCTACCAAAAGAAATGTCATTTTTCTTATGTGTATTTAGGAGTGCAATGAAACAGTCACTGTATAATACTGTAGACTTTCTGTGAGTCATTTGAAAATTGAGATAAAAATAAATTGAAAATAACAAAGGCCATGAGGTTTTCAGAATGAACACATACCTTTTAACAAGTACTTAAGTACTTCTATATATATTGATATTTTTTTTTGTGAATTGAGGAAGGTTGGATGCTTACCCCATATTCACCAGTCCTTTTTACTTGTAAGTCATCTTTAAAGGGATTAAGTTCACTCCAGTCTGTACTGTGTAATAAATAGTCTTATAGTTTACAAGTAGGTCTTGTAATGCTGAGAGTTGTGCTGATGAGGGAAACTTTAAATGTGCCTATACCTGACACTACATACAAAAGAAATAGAAGCCTGGCAACTTGGAGGAAAGGCTCTGATTCAGAATGAAATTTGGGAAATAAATTAAAGGAATCAAAGGACAGGAGAAAGCAGTTTACATTTAAAAAGCAAGGAAGACCTGATGAGACAGCAAATATCCAGCAGAGAAAATTGGCTGCTCAAATATCATAAGCTATTGCTAAGGAACACTCCATGTTCTGCTGCCAGCACAGGCATAACATTAGCAATAGGGGAAAGATATTGGCTGTAGAAGAAAACAGAAACTAAAAAAAAAAAAAAAAAAAAAAAAGTGTTAATCCAGAGACCATTTGGTAAACTTTTTTCTTTATTTCAATGAAACTTTTTTCCCATCAAAAATGTTTTTTTTTGTGGTTTTGGGATTTTTGGTTTTGTTTTGTTTTATTTTTATTCTTCCTGAAAATTAATATTAAAAAACAAAGGTCCAACAGGACTATTCTTTTGATCCTGTATGTATTTTCTCTTATCCTTTCCCCAGTGCGCTTGTAAACGTTTTACAGATGATAATTAGCCTTCCCTATTCTGCAGTCTAAACCACCTTTCTTACTTCTCCGTGTCTAACATTTTTTATGCTAGACACAAATCAAATCTAAAAGTATATTAAATGGGGAGATAAGGTGAACTCCCTGTCAGACAAGGGTGTGGGCATAGAATCGTAAAAGGGTTTAAATTGGAAAGAACCTTCAAGATCACCCAATTGCAACCCCCCTGCCATGGACAGGAACACCTTCCACTAGACAAGCTTGCTCAAAGCCAGCCTGGCTTTGAACACTACCAGGGATGGGACATCCACAGCTTCTTTAGGCAATCTGTTCCAATGTATCACCACACTCACAGTAAAGAATTTCTTTCTAGTAGCTAACCTAAATCTACCCTTTTTCAGCTTAACACCATTCCCCTTTTTCCTGTCCCTTACTTAAGCATAAGTTAAACTCCAGGTGTGATCTGATACGGTTCTTTCTACATTTGTTAGCTCCCAAGGCTTGTAGTTACTCTGATTCATTTGACTCATCTGGCTTATACCTGTGGCCTACAGACATTTACTGTCACAGCTGAGTCACCCACAAAGTACAAGGAAGCATGAGAAGGAAAACACAGGGGTGCAAGAAACCAGAGAAAGGTGCATGAAACTTAACAGTCACTACCAACCTATTCTTAGTCTGAGGTTTGTTCTGTCTCTTTTAGATACAAAGAAGAGGTGATATGTTCAAAAGGATAGTTTTTCACAACTACATTATTTTTTCTAATCAAGAAGGTTAGCTGTCATTATAACCTTGGCTCACTTTCTTCCACTAAGTGCTTTTCCTTAGAATGTATCTTTTCCTCCTCCACTTTAATTTTACAATTAATATTTCGATTTTTAATTACTAAAATTCTAGCTGGAAAACAGAAGAATTGAACACTGTTCGGCTCTTAAAAGACAACAGATTTATGGTTATGACTATTTCTTGGTTGTGTGGTTGTGCTTAGATCTTCGTGATTAATAAGATAAAAATACATTTGCTATCAAAACTTCCTGAAATGGAATTCCCCAGAAAGCTTCCACTTTTCTTAATGTGGGGTTTTATGGAGGTGGCTGTCCCTGCACTGAGACAATGACCACAGACTGCACTGTCCTTGTTCTGCTGAACCCCTTGAAGCACCAGGGACCTTCACATGGAACAGCTGCCACATGCTGCAGAGACTGGCCTTGCCTTGCACTTCCGTAACATCCATGGGTCAAGGAGAAGAACCAGGAAAAGAGGGCTGACCTGCCCAAAGCACGAATGGAGGTCAGCCTGCCTGGAACATGAATAAAACACCTTTGCACAGATGAACTCTCCTTGAAATTGTTGCAGTAGTGTTATTCCTCAGGGCCTGGAGCATGGGATGCTGGCAAGGGCTGTGGCCAACTCAGGGCATATGGATGAGGGGGTCCTGTCCCTCCAGAGCCCTAGGCATAGGCATCAACAACCTGTCGGGACACCATGGACTAGCCTTAGCCTGTCGCTGTCCCCGCAGCTTGCCCTGGGCTCCATGAAACTGGACCTGTCCGCAGTTGTGTCCCGACCCAGTCTTGGTTCGTCCACGTCCCCAGGGTGGCACTCGGTGCCCAGGACTGGGGCTGTCAGAGTGCACCCCTGGCTGTTATGCTTCTGACTGGGATGGTGGGACAAGCACTGGCGTCTGCCAGGCCCTGCCATGACATAGCCGCTGGCACCCACTGTGCCCTGACACACTCCTGCAAAGAATCAGGAATGAAACTACAGGTCCCTTTCAACTTGCTTTCAGCCTGTGCATGAACTTACTATGGTAATAATAGCAAAATTAAATAAACACTGAAGAGGAACAAGAAGATGGGAGTTACTAATTGTTTTCAATTAATTTTAATTGCTGACATTTTGAGCAGCAATTTAGTTTCCTAAGCTCTTTCCTTCCCCCTATCCAGATGACACTGGGACTTTTGCCAGGGTTTTTATTGCTTTGGGTTCCTTCAGTTCTGTTTGAAAAAGAAGAGCTTTAACAGGTGAGAAGTTAAAAATCTGGTTTAGTCAAGTGACTACATGGAGGCAGAGTAGCATTTGAAAGCTTAGCAGTTTATTTTGGGGAGCAAAGAGGGATAAAGGGAGCCAGCTCATCAGCAGTCAACTGAAATCCATCTTGCCAGTTTTGTGTGATTCTGTTATATATAGCCACTGCAGCTACACATACACAATGCACTATACAAAAACAACCTTCAGAACTGTTTGGACTAATGAAAATAAAGATGTTTGTCTGACATAAAAAGGGGGTTGGTTGTTTTTCTTGTCTTAGGCTGCTGCTGCTGTTGCTGTTAAATAGGACAAACATTTTAAGGTAAATATTATTAGACAGGATGGAAGAAGACCAGCAGCTAGAATTGACAATAAAAGGCATATGGAGTTGTAGATACCATAATCCATTTATAAGCATAGTCATTTTCAGATGAGTATTTCTTAAGAAGCCACTTGCAAACATTAGCAAAACTCTCTGCAGTTGTCAGCTAGATTGGTCCCATGTACTCTCCTGTCCTTCCCTGCACAAATGCTGACACCCTGCTTTTTTCTTAAATCCACAAGCCATTAATTACTGACAACTTCCCTTCTGCCTCTGAGGTGCCTTGGTGACTATAAGATCTATTCCAAGTTCAAAGTTTACCATCCTGTGTCATGTCAGAGTTTTGCTGCTGCTGCTACAGTTGCTTGCTGATAAATAATTGAAATGTTCCAACTATCTTGTCTGAATCAATGTCTCTGTTTTATTCTATCTGCACAGCTCTGCACAGCTCTACACAGCTGATAGATTTTTCGGTATCCGTGTTTCCAGCATTTCAGCCAGCATTGTCATTGACTACACACATTAGCCATCATGATTGAGAACCTTATAAAACTGCCTGCTTCCTGTCAAGGCATACTGCTAAATAAAACTCATGTATAGTCCTCATGGTCAAAAATCACTAAATGATCACTTATGGATTCACTGACAATGGCAAGAAGTCATACCAATTTTCCTGAAAAACAACATTTTTCTGCATTAAAATATATCAATAAAGTACTGAACTTTAACTTAATCCTGCATTTTAACAGTTACAAAATGCTTCTACCAAATGTCCATATTTACAGAAAGGGTCACATATTGTACTTAGATAAAAGCACAGCTGGATATTTATGAGGCACCAGTTTTCTATAAATATAGAAATTCGCTAATTATCACTGTTGTGCAATAGTAATAAGCACAGCTGGGGAATGCTACTGCTGTTGTTTCTTTGGCTACAAATCTGAATTTCAGACTTGCAGGTTCTCTCCTGTTCTCAACCACAGTTGTTGTTTTTTTCCTACATGCTAAAAAACAACTTCAGGACACCAAAATTAAATCTGTGCCTGGGCCATACATCTGGTTGTCAATGGCATGTTCCTAGACAAGCAGAATCAGTATGGCTGCTTCTGTGCCTTTGAATGAAGCCATCAACATCATTCAGAACTGAATCACTAAAATGTTTAAGCAAATACCTGAAACTGAAAACAACAATGCTTCTTCCCTTCACTCCCTCATATGCATGTTTCCTAGCTAAAAATCTGAAATGACCTCATAGCTCTTAAGTCCTACATGCTTGCTTCTTCCTTTTTTGGTCGCCTTGCCACTTTCCTCCTTCCCTTCTTTTACTAAGCAATCAAACACCATTGGTGTTAAAACTAATGGCAGCATAATATGGAAGAACACTAACTATACAGTGATAAACAGCTTACCTGAACTGATATTCAGGAGGTGCTAATTACTTTGAAATTATCTGGACAGATAAGCATCTGGTGGTTAACATTCCAAATTGTCACCTGCAAATTAATTGTGACATTCATGTACAGACTTCATTTATAGCTTGTAGAGATTGGGACTGCCTCATTTGATAGAAATGGCTAAAAAAACCACCAACCAAACAGACAATAAAACAAAACAAAATAAAACCAACACAAAGAAACATCAGCATTTAGTTGAGGTATTTCCTTTTATTTCCTTTCACTTTGAATTTCCTGAACAAACATGGGGCTCGTGCCTGGTCAGATAGCCATTTTTAGGGTACATCCTTCATGATCTGATACAATTATCCTTAATATCAGAATTTACTTTACCTGTGCACTCCCTTTAAAAACAAGATATCTCCAAAAGCTGATTGGAAGAGTAGCTTTTATTGCCCCTTTGCGCTGGCCTGCCAAGCTATTGGACTGTGCAGAAGACAGCTGCACTTCACAATGCTAAAGCCATTTTAAATGTATTTCATTCTGCTTCTTTTTTCCATTTTTATTACCAAGAAGTATATTATCTTATTTAAATCTGTGTTTTCAATATATTTTCAGTTTTCTGCAAGCTACGTAGACAGAGAAATCATGCAACCACCAAGTCAGATTAACCACTTAACCTCTAGTGGATTCCACACAATGATTCCACACAGTGATATGCGTTCTATGCAGTACCAAAAGCCAGACTGAATTGAGTCCTCTTGATGGAAGGCATCTTGTTCAATGGTTGTTAAGACATTTTGGGAATTTGTCCATAGCCTGGTTGTACTTCAGTTTTTGTCATTCTTTTTTCAATACTTCTATGGCTGGAAAGCGCTATCAATGAAACAAATGATTATGGACCACATCTTGATTGATAATCTGGGGCATTTGTTTGTTGGTTTTTTTTGCTTGTTTTTTTTTTTGGGGGGGTGGTGTTTGTTTTCAGCCCATCTAAAGGAGTATATATGCTAAGAAAGAAAATAAGAAGAAAAGAAATAAAGAAGGTAGCATGCAATTGCATAAAGCAGTATTAAAAATTTAGTAAGACTTAGCACAGGCCTTCTAGGAGGAAAAGATTTTATTAAAAAAAAAACAAACAAAAAAAGCCAACTAATTTAATTCCCTAGTCACTCACACTCATACTCACAGGAACCAAGATCTTTGTCTGTCTTCAGCCTCTCCAGGATGCAGGGATCAAGGTGCTTGTACAATGACGGTCCCAGGATGATTCTGATTCCAAGGAACAACAGCTACTCATCTGTTCCAAATTTTTTCTTAGGCTGGTGACTATATGCTAGTTTAAAATGTGTCTGTTGGACTCTCCAGAGATTAATCTCTCTATCTTGTGCAATCTCTATGACTGCTCTGAATTTACTCTGTTACTTATCTATTGATACAAATGCTTTGAGGATCAACATGTAGGCACGTGTGGATCTTGATGACCACATGATAATTTACATGGTATCAACACGTTATTCTTATAAGCCTCACTTTCTTCTGCTTTTCCTTCCATTGCTTGCATAGCAGAAAAATCCTGTTCATTCTCTTCACACCAGTCTTAATGATCTTATTCCTGTTCCCTATAAATGAAAATTGCAGAACCAATTTCCTTTGTTTCTGTTTATTTCTCTTGTGCCAGCTAATAGATAAAACCCATTTCTCAGAATGCAGTAGCATGGGGTTTAGATAGTTTGTAAGCAAATTGTGCAAATCAGTAAGCATTACTGTCTGATCAGATGTGACAACTGAGGAATATGAGTGAACTCACAATGGTCCATGTTTCTCTGACTAGTAAACTGATGATTACCAAAGAATATGTCTGAAGTGCAATATTTATACAATGACGGGCAGATTGTTTTGAGGAAAACAAAGTCTGACTGGGATAAAAGGCAAGAAGAACATATCTGCCTAGAGATGTGGAAACACTTTCCTTCCCAACTTTCATCTGAACTGCAGCTCTCCTCTCAAGGCTAGGAAAGTCTTTTGAGAACATTTCAGCACATCCTTTTCTTGTAAGGTTTCTTCAGTATTAATCTTTCACTTTAGATTCCAGTGCCTTTAGTCTGAACTATGGCCATTCTTATGTTCTTGTGGATATTAACTTTTAATCTCATCTGTGTCCTGATATGCATCTAAACTTTCAAGGCTTCTTTGAACAACATCATCTTATTTTTACCTAAATTGCTGATGTAAAATCAAAAATTATTCACATAAATATATTGTAATTCCTCAAAAATATAGCAGAACATGGATATTTTATATTTTCTGCAGTTTCAGCTAGGCTACAATTATTGTCATATAAGAGCAAGAGTGCATGAGATGGGAGAAGAATATAAATGATGGATTATTACTTTCGATTACAGTGTTGAAAGGCAACCAGTCACATCTCCCTTGACTATAGCCCTTTGTTTTCAATCTGGAAATAGAAAATACAAGTATAATTGAGAAACAAATAGTTAATCAAATCCTTTAAAAGGTTATATGGGACCACATGCAATAAGAAACTCACAAAGAACATTAAAATTGCAAATCTGCAGTCCTTCACTGTAAACCACCCTAACAGTATATGACTAATTAAGGTGCACCATGATATACTCAGAGACTATGAAAGATTAGCAAATAGATATTCCATATTCCATGCATTGTTAGATATTTTAGTCCACTAGTACTCTGAACAAAGTACTCATAGGTACATTATAGCATCCAAAAGTAACACAAAAAGAGCTTAGTTTTCTAAATCTGCAAATAGATTTTAAACAGATCTGCAGAGATGAACAGGTTTTATAGGAATGCTGAAAAAAATTAATTATAAATGAGTTTGAATGCATTGGTAATCTATTGGAAAATTTTATGCAACTTGAATTTTTAACACCTGCCAGAATTCATAATTAAAATTGATTAATGATATTGCAAACACTAGAAAAAAGCTGAAATCTCATGAAAATGCATAGGTTTATTATTATTATGTATTTTGTCACTTAAAATATTAATCATTAGGAAGGAGACCTCTTTCCTATCTTCTCTGGTCTGATTTCCCACTGCCTTAAGTAATCACTATCTCTTGTATAAAGAAATGTGAGTATGATCAGAATAGTGGTATTTTACATGCACTCTGAAAAGCTAAAAGAAATTACAAAGGCAGTAGAGAATTAAATACCCTGTCTGCAGAGCATTGCACAGTACTGGCTAGTGCCCAGTTTTGCTAAGGTAAGAGGTGCAGAAATTATATATAGACAGCTGTTCTGTCAGGTAGTGAAGTGAATACTATTTCTTGTTCCTCCTTGACTTTCTTATCAACTTATTTTTGTTCTTGTTTTTACCGACATAGAGAAGCACAGATCTCTACAAGAAGCAGAGACAGAGATTGCCAGAAGACTGCATTTAACTTTCCTGGCAGACTTTTACTAGTGATTCTATAAAAACTTGTGATAAGGAAAACGTCACCTAAAATAACTAACTGCTGGTGTTAGAAATGTTATATAATGTCTTTCTACACTGACTCATCCCTTGAAAGCTACACCTGCTTTTGGGAATTGCTGTTCAGAAAGGCACATCGTGTTACCTCGGAAACAGCTGCGACTGCATGTGTATATTTAGATAGAAGGTATTTCACTTCCTTCACATTTCTGTCTGATATGGCATTTACTTTTTATTAAAAGCTGCTAATGCAGTAAGTCCTTTGCTATAACATCTGCTCTTTTTTTACTCTTAAGTCTACCTAAAAGTCACCAAAAGATGGTGAAATAAGGATGCACTTCTGCTGATACTGCCACATGTCTGTTAGATCAAAAATTTCTACAGGGGAAGGAGTAAAAAAGTATTATTACCATATTTAGAATCAGAATGATAAATTATATGCACCATCTTTAGAGGAGTAAATATTTCATCAGGGCAGGTCAGCTAATAATATCACACAAGGTGACAATTTCCTTTTGTATCACTTCACCATTGAGAACACGAATATTTGTCTGCAAGACAGGTTCTTGGCAGGAATAAGGTCTAGCTAGAAAAAAAGGAAACTTAATTTATGATACCTTATTTTTGTTACTGGAATTGAATCGTGTGGCTTTAGGGAAGTCACTTAAACTGTCTTTGTCCTGATTCTTAGGTTCTTCTGTGTAAACAGACTGCTAATACTTAGCTATATGCTATTAAGCTTGAAAAATACTTTAAATTCTTCACACACAATGCATAGCACAAATGTAATTATTTTTTTATTATGATTATTATTCTCATTCTACACTGACCTTTGCCTAAGTAGAGGTAACAACTGCATTATTCAGCTGTCAGTGAATTTAATATTATAAAACATTCTGCTTTCTGTAGATGAATCATTTATTTCAAAAATTTGTACTTTTTAAAGCTATTATGTATAAATTACTAAACACTGTTTTAAAACAACCAAAAAAAGAATTGAGAAAATAAAACTTACAATTTCTTGTCATGAGTAGAGAAAACAGTGGAGAACACAAACTTAAGAAGCAAAAAAAATGTAGTTTCATAAGTTTGCTTCAGACCGGTTTAGATTTTTCTTTTTTTTTGCATATGAAAATAGTAAAGCCTCTATTGAAATTATGAAAATCTTATGTCTTCTCAGTATTAAAAATATGAATTTCACTTCACTTAATTTCAACTTATCATCTTTTTTCTCTCTCTAACAAAACATCTTTACTTTTTCCCTACATTTCTTTTCTGGAACACTGTACAGGAACATACTGGGGTTGCCTTCTTAATTTCTTGATCTTTTATATACAGTGAAATATAGAGCAATGTCAGGTATGATAATTGCGTGATAAAAACTCCTGTGTGCACATATAATGAGGCTAGAGCCTGCTAGGGTGATTTGCCTTTTCCCAATTAACAACTGGGAAAGTGGGCTTGAGTGACATAGAGTAGGGAAATGATAACAGGTAGTTTCAGGTATTCAGCCAGAAATGACAGAAATTGGGAAAGATAAGTCTCAGTAAGGGGAAAAAAAAAGTCAGAGGTGTTTAACTGAAACCAGTGATTCTGTAGGTATATACATATGCAGTGTTTAAAACACTCTAACAGCTAGAATTTTGTTCTTTACAATATTGTTCCTAAATTTTAAAATATTAAATGAATTTCGTCTAATCCTAAATCAATTTATACCCATTCTATAATACAGACATGGAATGTTGCTTTAAGGCCCTGAAGAAACAAAATGTAATATTCTGTTATCAAGCTGGAAAAACAGTCAGTAATACAGTTTAAACTCATAAATAACTAAATAGAATTTGTAGGAAAACAAAAAAAGCAAACAAGTGAAAGTTAAAAAAAAAAGGTTATAGCAATAGAGCCCAGTGTTAACCACTTACAGATTAAAGAACATCTTTGATAGGCACTCAAAAAACTCTCACAAATAACAATACTATGTTCTTTCAACAATCCAAAGACTTCTGTATTTCAACATCAGATCAAAAGCTACAAAAATGTACAGAAATATAGCTGAGAACACCAAGGGCATTGACATTGTCCTAGATTCCTGGAAGAATGTGAGCATTTGTTAGATGAAATCACTTAGGTAAGGACACTGTATAGCAAATTAAAACAACTTTCCAATGTTTTCTGCCAATTAATCTGGGTTGACATCCTGACTACTAATTTAATGATGTGTGATGTTCACTTGAGTATCGAAGCAATAAATACCACGCACACACTTGGAAAGAAAAACAGTATAGCTAGATCTACTTGTGAACTTGTACAGTGGCCTGTGATCAGCCTCCAAGTGGTTTTCAGGATAAAGATTAAAAGACAGAACACCATGAAAAAGCCAATTTATTCATCTAGGAGACAATTTCAACAACATGCAACTTCTGTTGAATACAAATAAATGGGGTCCATATTTTTGATCAATGAAATATTTAAGTTTATTTCAAAAGCCTTTGAAAATGTAAATAAGTTGAATAGACTTAGTTTATTTTCATGAAAATTTGGATTGATGCATTTTAGTCTTATGTGATTCCTTCTTCTATGATCTTTGGAACTTTTGTGTTAAAGCCAAAATCACTTGAAAAGCTATCTGAGGATCCCGCTTAGAAACATCTTTCTAATTGCAATGACAGAATTACTCATGGTTATTTCATATTCATACGGTTATGCATGGCATTGTCTTCTAAAGCAGAACATTCTTGTCCTTATATTTGCACATTTACACATATTTGCTCATTTTACTATCTCTTCTAACATTTCATAAGGATTTTTTCATTCTCATAGTCATAGACTTTTTTTTGTACCTAATTCATGTTAATTTCTTCATAACAATAAGCAATATTATATAGAATATTTTGAGTAAGATCCTGCCAAGATGTTACCAGATGGGAGCAGTGTTTTCCTATCTGTGCTGAAAATGACTTGCTTGATGCATCCTAAGATATTAGCATTTTCACAGCTATGTCACACTGTCATCCCATTTATTACTTCCCAATGTCTTCAGATTTTTCTTTTTCTTTGCCACATACAATTGATATAGTTTACATTGATAGGCTAAAATTCTCATTAATCCTGAAGTATATATCTTTTGACTTTTTATTATTAAACTTAATTTAATTTCCATTGCTTTAGTCCACAAGTTCATCCAATTCTTCCACTTAGCAATCTGCATTTCCAGAGTACAGATAATACTTTCCACTTTGCATCACCTGCACATCTTAAAGCACCCAATTACTTCCTGCATGAAGGTCTCTAATGAAAATATTAAACAAATCTTAAGAATAATGACTGAGGAATATCACTGTCTAATCTCTTTCCAGTCTGATCTTTTTGATGCAAGTCATGCTGCTTTCCTGTTACGTAACTATTCCTAATCTCTGATGAATATGGGTTCATTTGAAATATCCCTTTCTGTAGGGAACACAGTGAAGCACTTTTGTAAGTCTAGATAGATTGGACTGACTTGACAGTCATGATGTAATAGATCAGCTGTCAGAAAATACTCATATATGTGTACTTGCAAACACATATATAGAGAGTGAATTAAACATGCTATCTCTAATACAGTTTTTTAACTTTCTCAAGGGTTTTTGGAGTTACATGGATTTGACAATTTTTTCTTAAAATATACTCTAAGTCATTATGCAGAACTGAGACCTATTAGGCGCATACATCTGATGTGCATACTGTGCTGTATTCCTTGTTCTCCATTCAGACGACATTACCATTATTCTTTCATTGTAATGGACTTTCAATTTCAAGTGGTGATTTTTTTAAGGAATACATTCTTCAGGGATAGAGACTATTGTACAATCCTGATTTTATTAGAATATTCTAAGCTTTGTTTCCATTTCAGATATTCTGCTACATACTTCTTTTTGTTGTTGTTTTGCTTGATTTGGATTTTTTGATGGGTAGCTAATTTTTTTTAATGCATTGCAGGCATATTGAAAGATAGAAAAAAGAAATGTGAGACAAAAATATCCCTTAAGCTTTGGAATAGATTAACCTTGATTTTTACTCTTTTATAAGCATGTATTAGTACCAATTTTCTTCTGCTTCCTATCTCTGCTGACCCTTTCCTATTTTTATCTTTGGCACTGACAGTTGCAATTTTTTTTTAAAGTCCAGATAAACTATATTTTTACTTCTTTTTTTTTTCTGTGCTTCCTTACAATAGTGTCATAGGCATCCTTCTTGGAAAGTATTTTTTCATATTTTGTGCTTGTACTCTTAACATTATTTTGGACATTGTTGAAGCTGTTCTAGTGGGGCTTTTTGTGTTTGTTTGGTTTTTTTTTCCTTTTATTCAGTAAATCATCTCGTACTTCTTCCAAAGCAGTTATTTTTGTCATCTTGCTTTGAATAAAAGATCTTGTTCAAGTTTGCCCCTTTTTAAAGTAAATAAATCTTTGCTTGTTCCACATTCAAATCTTTGTTTTCTTCATTTAAGCTAATCAACATCACCAATAACAAGTAAGAAACTAACAGGTCAGAATCTTATTTTTCCTTGCATCTAAACACCTCAACCACAGATCACTTTCTGTGACTAGTTATGTTATAAATACACTTTCTGATCTAAAAGAATTTATTTCACTGTTGTATTTCAGTATGTGGTAGAGATATATGCCAGCCGCATGTACAAGAATACCTTGTCCCCACAGTTATTATGGTATCTATTTCACAATATGTGTGTAGAAAATTGCAGCATTTCATAATTATGTTACTTGTTACGTCCAGAATTTTAGTGAGATTATTACATAGTGAACAATTTCATATAGTTTAAAGGTATAAAAAAAAAAGGGAGACATAGAAACCCTGTCAAAAATTGAATTTAATTTCTATCTAAATACATACTTGTTTTAATGATTGTTTTTGACCTGATGAGAAGTGCTAGAAAGTTGAACACAGCAGCTGATTAAATATGAGAAAGGTTAGATGACTGACTTTAAGTTGAATTATCTTTGCTTAGACAACTATTTTCTTTTGTTCCTAACACTATTTTAAAAAGTGCTGAGCTAACAGTCTGCTAAACAGGTTTTTTCCAATAGGACTAAAATAAATAAATAAATAAATAAATAACCTGATGGGAACATTTTGAAATCAGATGGAAATAGAGTTTCATAATGTCTTTCAGATATTATTGACTAGCACTTCCTTCCATCTAATAATTCAGCTTAAATAGATAGTTGTCTTCCTAATTCATTATTAACTTCCTGAGACGTGAAGTCCCTTTTCTTACTCTGTCTTTTCCTCTACATGGTACCAGAATTCATAGAATACAGATATATAAGGAGAAGACATCAGACAGTGTATTGGGTTTATGTCTTTTATCTATATTTTATGAGAAATAGGCAAAATCCTGACCACATGTAAATACTGGTAGGGAATTTTGTTCTAGGTGGATATAGAAGGCAGCACTCTCAGAAGCACTGATTATGAAAACCATTGCTGCAATCTATTTGGGTTGCAAACCCAAGTAGTGAGATTGCCTGGTACATTTCAAACTTTTAGAGATTGAAAGGCTGTGTAATAAGAGAGGTGTATTAAAGGAGAAAAAAAATTATGAAAGGGACTGAGGAGAACAAAAATGACAGAGAAAGCTGGAAAAGTACAGATGTAAGGGAAGCCTATAATATCATGTGATTAGTCATTTATTTTTCAAGCTGCCAAGATAGCTAACCTACATAATACAGATGGACTACAACTCCTAATTGGCCTTTAAATTGTATGCTAATATTATACATTATATCTATTTTAGAGCAAAAAGAAGGTTAAATTTATTTGCTGCAGACTATAATTTATATTTTTGGTCTCCCGTGTTCAATTAGATATTCTAAAGTGAACTAAGTTTAATAATTCATGCTTAACAGCTCTCTGATTAATACATTTCATTGTAAACAAAATGTCCCATTTCTAAGATAAAGTTACATCCTTTTAGTCTAATATTATGTCATCTTGCACATACTTTTTTCACTCTTCTGCCTGTTGGCTCTAAATAACAAGTGTCTCTAGCTTCTTGGACAATATGTGTAAAGCCCATTAAATGTGTTCTCTGTCTTGCAATATTGAGGTCAGTAGGATCTTATTTACAGAAAAAAATCATAAAAAACAATAGGATGTTTCAGGAGCTATTACAGGTTTGTCTTAAGCCCAGCTAGCTTGTTTATCTAACACAAGATTATTCTGATTTTACATTTCAGCTTACACAGAGTATAAAAAAAAATAGGTTATATTAGAAAAATAAATAGCAAACAGAACTTTTTTTATTGACATACTGTACAGTTCTTCGTGCAACGTATGTAGAAAGCATAGCAACTGAAAAATAATTAGAAATTATGAAAGACTTCATTGTGAGCTACCAAAGATTCCCAAGAAAAATCAGAGGTTTTCTAAAGAATTTATCTTATGCAGTTTTAATGGAAGTTTCATGCAATTCTTTGTGTATTTATAGGTAAAAGACTGGTATATATCACTATAATAACAAAATATAAAAGACAAAAGTTATATGTGACCTTTTCTTCTATTATAACTAGAGCTCCTAAAAATAGAGAATCTTGTCACATTTCATTCTCTAAAAGTGTTGTGTTTAGATGTCTTTTCTCCAGAGAATTTAAAAGATGAGGGAAGAGTTCTGATCCTGGCCCTTAGTTACCATGCTGCCATTGATCATGTACCTTAATACATTTGAAGTTCTGAACCTGTCCTCATTCGCTAAAAGGTATGCTGTTCTCTGGGTCAGTTCACTGTTGCTCTAGTACAAAATTGTTGCCACTATATTGCACAAATTCTGAGGTACTGGATCGCAACTAGAACAACTACTGCAGTTACAAAAAGTTCTTTTTGAGTTCTTTGAACTCTTGTCTTCTGTTTCCTAGATTTTTTTTCATTTAAACATGTTGAAAGCAAACAGTGGAACATGTGTTATATAAGATCACATTTGCTTAAGAAAATTATTTTGGTATCATAGTATTGGCATTCCTTTTAATTCAACCAGCAAAAAGTTTGAGCAATTCAGGTTTATTGGCTTGAATCTTGCTAAATTATTTCACATAGACAATTTTTTGACAGCATGATCACTTTTAAAATTAATAGTGTATCAATTTTGTCTGTATCAATTGTTTTTTATCATTTCCATCCACCATCGAATTATAGAGATAAAGTGATATTTTGTTACTGAAGTTGATGATAGCTTACCTAAGCTCCCTCCACTTAATTTTTCTGAAAGAGCAGTGTTTCCTGATACATATGGCAGACAAACTTTGGAGAATATTATTCAATGAGATGATCTGGCCAAGACCTTTTCTTATACATTGTTTTGCCAATACTACTTGCTAGTGAAGGAGCTTTTAATTTCTTATTTCCAAAGATAAGATAGATTTTAAATTTACAAAACTATTGTTTTGTTGGGTTATTTAATGATTGAATAGCAAAAAGGATGAATTAATTTTCCTTTTTCAAATAAAGTTTCCATGTCAATTAAGTTTATATTTATTAATCCTAGATTAGTTTTATGAGGTTTACAAAAATATGTTTTACTTTAGGAACAGATTTTAACAAGCTTAACATATCGAAATATATCAGCTGAGGAGAATATACTTTTTCAAAACCGTTCCTGATTACTTGAAAATATGGTTACTTCCATATTAAAACATCAATTAAGTATTTTTCTATCTACTTACATACTCAAGAGAAGTACATGATGCTTTATTTTACCTAAGAACAAAGTAGACTAGCCCTCCAATATATTTATGCAGCATTTTGTTACACCTTTGAGAGAACATTTACTTCAAAGGGAGAATAACAGAAAATTAATTCAATCTCTCTTTTTCTGAAAATCTGTGGAACATGAGATATATGAAATTAAAGAGTTGGCAGCCTTTATTTGTGCTTTTCTTCTACAGAATTCCATCCTACTTATATGACTAATAATGCATTTGTATGCCTTCCTAATGCCAAACCATTTTCACAAATGCTCATTGTCTCTTGATGCTCGCTTACCATCCCATATACAACACTGAAATTACATTGTTGCTGACATTGGCTGAGGAATGGTTTACTTCAGACTTATGCCAGAACTGAATCCTATCCATGCGTATACATCATATTTTCAATTCAAAAGTGAAAACAAAGAAACAAGCAAAGCGTATTACACAGCTTTTACCATACTATTTTCGTTCTCCAAAATATTGAAAACATTCTGTTCCTTTTCAGGTCTTTATATCAACAGATGACAAAGACAGATGAATGAAGAAATGTCACAGAGCAGATCAGTGACAAAGTTGGGCAGATAACTTGTTACTCCAATTACATGACCAACAATGTCTTTTTGGCTGAATCATTATTAGTAGGATGAGAAACAGGAGTATTGCTGTTCCGTTTAGTAGGCCTAATCATCATCTGTGACCAACTGTATGACGCATCATTCAGAGATAATAAAAAAACCCCAACTTTTGTCTATGAAGTAGCAACTAGAGAAAGAAACGAGCAGTGAATGTTTACAGGAAAAGGTGAAGAATGAGACAGCAAGACATCGTCATTCAGTGTGGTCTCTGCATACTATGACTTTTGTATTTTAGATGAGAACAGACTGCCTTTCAGCCACAGCATTAGCATTTATTTGCTGTACCTTTTCATGAGTGCAAATTCCCCAGAAGACAACACTCATCTTTTCAGTTTTCAAATTTGTGCTTTTTTTGTAGTACACAAAGGCCAAATGAAAGCAAAACCACTCTTAATACAGATGGCAATAATTGGCTAAAAGGGACTGATTAAAATGCATACCATTGAACAATGCCTCCTCTGCTTCTGCCTTGCTTTCAGTTTTAGTCAATTTGATTTATAGGCATATTCACTACAGGTGTTTAATTATAAAATGCTACCCTTCCTGTCTTCTCCATATACACCTACTTGATCCAGAACTCTGGATTATTGGTTACCTCTGTTTATTTCAAAGGAACTGCGGCTTTTGAACATTGAAATAACCCCATATTTCACACTAGCTATTTGAATTAAAATCTCTTTATGAAAGTGTTTTTTTGTATGAATAAACGTGGTCTGCACTAATCTTTGAGTCCCAACAGTGTATATTGACCTGTGTTAAGTCACAGTAAGAGAATTCATACATATTACATTAATGTATTGTTCATGATTAGTAAGTATCAATTTTTCATGTTATCTTCTTTGTTATAATTTACACTGAAAGATAAATTATAGTTCTACCTCAAAGCTAGTTTGTCAAGGTTATATAAAGAGAAGAAAACTATTAAATCTTTTTCCTAATTCCCAAGCCTTGACTTTGACACTGGCTTGCTCTCCATTCATCTTCGACATGTGACTACTACAAAAGTTAACAAATGTGCACCAAAAGCAGCAAAAGCTTTAATGTCATATATTATCTTTGAGGGGGCAGAGGATGGAAGGTAAGGGATGTGGAGAGAAGAAAAGAAAGAGGAAAACAAAATGTTCAACTTTCCTTAAGCTCTTTTAAAGAAATTGGTTTTTACACTTCTTAAATCTTCAGTTCCCTTGAAGGTAAATATACCTCACTTTTTCATTGTTGTAGTTGTTTTCCGTATGTCGCATTCAAACTCTACTAGAAACTGAAGGGGGAAAAAAATATGAATAAGCATCCAGCCAGAAACTGTAGCTGCTCAACAGGTTGCATGTCCTATGAGAAATCCATTCATGTGTTGATCACACATAAACTTGGAAAAGCAAATTTGCTATTAAGCTTATCACTTAGATATTTAATATCTCACGCTAATAGTTGGAGTGTTTGTTTTTTTTTGTTTGCTTAGTTTGCTTGATTGGTTGGAGTTTTTTGTTTTATTTTGTAGAGATTCGGGGGGGGGTTGTTTGTTTTTTTTTTAATTATTTTTAAGAAGATGATGAAACCAGGCCATGTACTGTAGACTGTTGGAAGGTACTGTATAGCTCAAAGTAAACTGTATTCCAGCAGCATCTGGTAAAATGTTATTTTTCACATCATTAGGTCATGTATACAAAACAGTAACAAAAAAAAAAAAACAGGAAAAGCTTGATATTCTTAATCTCTGTCATGCTGTTGCTCCAGCCCTTCTTATGATAATAAAATCTCAAGCAACTGCAAGAGAAGAGATGCCAAAACAAGAATATTATGACTCATTTGGATTGTACTTTCAGTCACAGAAGTAAAGCTACAGATTGTCACACTGGCTGAAGAAAATTATAATATTTGATTTTCATAGCTCAGAAATTCGATATGTTTTTAATTTTAGGGAGAAAGTGTATAGGGTTTTTTGGGGGGGTTGTGGGTTTTTTTGTTGTTGTTGCTGGTTTTGGGGATTTCTTTGTCCCCAGTCAGTATTTCATCATTCATACTTCATCAGGTATAAAACTTCTGTAACACTGTATTTATCATGTGCACAGAAATTATCTTGGAGAACAAGGATATGGCTTGTTACAGTGATGTTATTTGTACTATGTTGATAGGAACTAGTTTTTGCCATTAAAAATGTTCTACCAAGCTCCTTGCATTACCCTTACAAGATGCAAATTGTAGCTTCTAGAAAGGGAAAGTCAGTAAAAGACAAGTAAAAAGAACAGGTACCCAGCTCAAAGCAACAATCTCTTATCTTGATGCTGCAAGTGGTCATTTATCAGTCTCCCCCAAAAAGGTATAAATATTGACACCTCTTGAAAGCCATAGGGAGATTTTCCAAGCACTTCAATATGACCAATATATTTTAGGTTCATCAGCAAACACTTCTTTCTCTATATAATTTCAACTGTGGATATTGATAAAGAATGTTTTGATCATTAAGGAAATATAAGGACATTAAAATTCAGCTTGACCATTCTTGTCAGACTTGAATGGTTTAATGTCTAGCTGGATATCACACTTATCCTAATTGATGAGAGGAAAAGCTATCAATGTATTACGGAGAAGTAAGGCAGAGCAATAATTAAAACACTTCAATAACAATCAGTGCACATAGGGAGATTTTGTATTTGTGCTGTTTTACTTTTGTAACTTTTTCCTCTTTTTCTGTGCACCAAGAACATGATATCAGTACTAATGATGAAATTGAACTACAGGCAACAGACCTTGATAATTCTAAAATTTAATTTTGCTAAACATACGAAAGTTGCTGATAGTGGTGACACAAAATGACAGTATATTCCAAAGTTGTAAGATTAGACCCATAACACATTTTAAATGGTGTTAAGGGCAGCTTAACTGTAGTGTTAACTATCTGTGAGCTTGTGTTTAGAGAAAGTGACAGATGAGTTTCACCGCAGTCTGATGATGTTTAGTTTTTCTATCCATATCTTCTTGACATCAAAGAGAAGGAAGATCTCAGAACTTTCTTTTGTTCTATTATAACAAATGAAGGTAGAAGTCAAAATTGAAGTCAGGCTATTTTTGGTTAGTGCGTTTTTCACAAAAGGAAATAACAAAAAAATCCAATGAAAAAGTCAAGTCATACAAATGAATACTTTTGACCAAGAACAGCAGTTTTGACGATAAAATAATAAAAAAATCCCCACAAAACACAGACAAAAAAAAAAAAAAACAACACCCAAAGAACATCACACTTCTCTGGTAACGTAACTTAGAAGGAGTCAAGACATCCTCATACAGGAATAACCTAGTAAATAGATTTAAAGCCTTTCTGAGGAGGACTCTAAGATCTAATTCCTTACTATGTCTAACTTAGACACAAGAGTTTGCTTTGAGGTACAATGAAAAGAAATTCTGTCTTTGGCAGAGGTGATGGGGAGTAGAAGGAGAATTTATAATAAGTGACTTTTTTCTACTCCTGGTTTAGCATTCAGGTGGCTGTTATGGTGCACAATGGGTTTATGACTTTAGTTAACCAATAAAATATTAAACAGCAATCTTTCTTAGAAGTTTTGCTTGAATATAAACCATATTTTTCTACATCAGACATTAATAAGGATAAACAAAGTTTTTTGATAGTAGGGTTAATTTTTTTTTTCTAATACTCTCTAGTTATATATAGTATTTTAAAATAAATAGTTGGGTGGAATGTTGAGCTATACATATAATTTTAGGAAATACATGTTCACATATGAGATAAGAGCAGAAGCATGTATATGATATAACACTATAGCTTCAAGTCCAAGAAATTCCTATGTTATTTTCTGCCCTTTTTTTTAAATTTATTTATTAAAACCAGAAAGATTCCATGTCAAACTTGTGTCATGTAATACCTGGGTAAAGCAAATTTTTTCAATCAGTATATTTCTGTCTGAAATTCTATGGTCTAAGGTTTCACAGATTTATGTAACATCTTGAAAGATTTTTTTTGTCTTTTGTGAGAAATGATAAACTATAAACACAAAGCAAATTGCAGCATCAAAATGTGGATGTATTTTTCCATTTCCTTTATCTAGGAAATAAATTATTCCTGTTATGTGCTGGGTTCTCTTAGAGGAACAAAATTATGGGTAGATATCTATAAAAAACTTTTCTGTGAACAATATCACAGTATCACAGTAGGTTAGAGATTGGAAGGGACCTCAAAAGATCATCTAGTCCAATCCCCCTGCCGGAGCAGGAACACCTAGATAAGGTGATTACGGAGAATATAATACTTCTGCAGCTGTGTTGAAAAGAAGAATACTTAGTGCGGAAAAAATGATACTGGGATATAAATATATCTTAAGATGTATTCAGAAAAATTAGATATATATATATGTATGGACAACTTGGTGAACCCATAGTTAAGACTACAACTTGCAGATCTCTGGTTATCTTGTAGACTTTCCTGTTTCTGTCAGATAAATAAAATGACATTTCTGTCTTTTGCAATTCACTTGTGCAAGTCTCAGATCAGAAAAAACACACTTGACCCCATCTATCACTAATGAAATACCAGTATCATCTCAAATCATAATTACTCTACATATATTTTGAAGTAGACAGAAACTCTACATGTATAAAAATAAAATTAGCCACACGGTAGGCTACAACCAATAATTTGATAGTAGATTTTATACAGGTAATTGCATTCATCTTTCCTATTGTTATTTTCTTTTTGTGGAGGGAGCTGGTCTTTTCACAGTTATTTTATTCTATTTACCCTTCAGATACTGTCACTCAATAGTGAAATATTACCTGTCCCTTTTTTGTGTTTACAGATTTTGGATGAGAGCATATTAGGATATACAAAATGGCAGTATCTTATTTTTATGGGCAAGTACTCTTGTATGATATAAAGAAAAAAAAAGGAAGCATGACCTCTCCCTCCACCCCCACCCCCCTTCCCTTTTTCATTCTAGAGGAGAGGTTTCAGATAGTGCCATTATTTTCATGAGTTCTGCAGTGATTGAGTTAACCCAGGCATCAGAATTAATAGGGTTAGAAAGACCTGCATTACGTCTTAATAAACTACAGTAAGATTATTCTTTCAAATAAAATACGCAAGTCAGAATGTCCACTGTTCAACCCTGTTGAATTCAGTAGATTTTATACTGCTCAAAGCAGAATAAGGATTCTTGCCTTAAATCTTCTTCAGATGGGTAAAATTTATATGGATATTTTTAGTAGTACTCATAAAACTATATAGTTTTCAAGGTTCTCGGAAATCTGAATTTAAAATAAACCTCTTCAACTGTCATATAGTGGAAGGAAAGAGGTATTGACATTGCTTTATAGGATGGGAGTGGTTGCAAGGTTTGACATACTTTTTAAGGAGTACTTGAGGCCTCTAGTTAGATACTGGAGCTCTTCAGAAAGTTAAATAAATAAGAAGTCTTTTTAAAAGGCCTTTCTAATTAATTTGCTTAAATAATTTCATAACATTTCTAGGACAGAGAAAATATGTCTCATATTTTACTCTATTTAATCAGCAAAATATACTTTATAACATCAGAATATGTAATATAAAAATCACTCAAAGAAAGAATTTGAATCAGCTTATCAACTGTGAAAATGTATACTCATGGTAATTTACGAAGAATATTGTATTGTATGTGTATTATGCGTACCATAAGTATATATTACAGTACAGCTGTCACTGAGTGTAAGGAATTGTTTCCCTTCTTTCTTGCTGTAATAATATAATCAGTATGTAAGCATTATAAAGAAACAACAAATTTACTTGATTATTTTAGAACTGTGTAACAAACACCATGTATATGCAAGAGCTTTTGTGGCATTAGAGTAAAGCATATTCCTTTCCATGAAAATACATCCCCAAAAAACCCCTAACACAGTTTCTTAACATGGGAGCTTTTTAGGTTTTTGACATATATAGAAGGTAGAAGAGCAAGGGAATTGTGCTGTTTATTCTAAACCGCATTTAGATCTCCTTTGAATGCTATAAGCTTAAATCAGCATTTTTGACATCTTAATCCAGATGCATGAATTATCTTCCGATAAACAACAAGGAGATTAATAAAAAACTGTTCTCTCAGCACCTTGCTGATTTAATACCTGCTTAACTCCTGCAGCATATCTTGCTCTCATTAAACTGCATACACATGCTCCTTTTTTTTTTATTTATTTTTTTTATTGAAAATCTTACATATATGACTAAAAGTCATGGGCAATATCTTTCAGTTCCATTACAAAATCTGTCTCATATATATATATACTTATATATATATATTTAATACAACTAGAAGCAAATCTACTGAATTATGAAACAATGATTGTCTACTAAAATTTAACTCAAATTAAATCTGCTGCAGATGTTAAAAATTATTTTGTTTTCTGTGGTGGAGTTGAAGGCCACTTTCACATAGTTAACTGATAATGCTGTGCTGCAAAAATTACAAAGCCTCAATGATAATTTCCCATCTTCCAGCCTGGTGTCAACCATACATTAGGATTTCAGTACAAGGATCCTTCATTTCAGAAAGAAGTACTTTTAGAGTGAGCACCATCCTCTATGGAGTACCTTCCATTCACAAACACAGTCCTGCAAGCAATTCTGTATGCCTCTCAGTAATTGCAGGCAAGTCAAGTCATTTCAAGTTAGGTACAAGCAAAAACGTTTGCAGGAGCAGAGTCTAATTTAAGAACTCATCTACAGATTATCTAAACCGAATCCATCTGAAATAGTACTTAAAACCACTATTTTACTTGAATATATGCCTTATCTAGTAATAAATCATGAAGGGTGAAGTATAAATATTGTCAGAATCATAAAAAAGTTGTATTTTTCTAAGAAATCCTACTTCAAAATCGTACAGCATTTTAACCAACAGCATCTGTCCTGTTTTGGCACTCCTGAACCAGCGTAGAAATTATGTGTAGTGAGTTACCTTCAGGGAAGAGTACTTATGTGTAGCAGGATCTAAAGATGCATTCTGGAGTTAATAGCATTGCATTGCTTAACATAAGAAGGAAATTGAAGATTCTTTTACTGTGATTCCTCAGCAGCAAAAGAGACGGGGAATCAAAAAGCAAGGTGTTTACAGTCTTTGAAGCATGTAGCATGTTTAACTTTGAAAATTAAATCTTGCATTAACAAAACTCCCAGCTACCTCTGTAGTCTTCTTTCAAAAAAATTCATGTACAAATATTTTATTTAAACATCTCAGACTTTTTAATGGCTCAGAAGATAAACTGCATGTCCTTGGAGATGCTCTGCTTTCTGAGAGATGAATGGTGGGCAAGATTGCTTTACTGTAATTTCTCCATTTCCATGCTTCATTTCCTACATTCATCTGAGACTGGAAAAAAATCAGCATGTTCTGATGAGTCTAACACCATGGGCCAGTAAAATGGACCTGAATTTAGTGAAAATTGGAGCTCCAAAATAAATATAATGCTTTATGTTAAATAATAATAAAAAAAGATAAATTCTCCTGTACAAATCAGAAGAGATAATAAAAAATAGCAAATAGATAGCAACATCTTTTCTATACCTACATAGGCATCACTAAACTTCTCAACCATAAGAACACCCCTCCATATTTCTCATTTTATATGGTTTGCAAACTACTTTGGTACGTTGATGACAAACATTGTGGAAATTCTCAGTTCAAAGAACAATTTTGCATAAAACTGCTCAGAAAATGACATAAACTTCTGATTGAATATCTCTGAGAATAAATAGGGAGAAGCAAAAAGATGATCTACTGGGTTTCTGTTTGTTTTAATGTTTGCCCTTCTGTTTTCATCATAGCAAGCTGCATGCAACACTGTAAAGAAAATTTCTTAAAAAAAACCCGTTGCATCCATAAATGATATATACTGTGATGTTGCATTGAATTATATATTGTATTTGTAAATTTGTTTCTTCTTACACTTATCTCCTAACAGAGACACTGCGTGCTAGATACAGCAATACTGCAAAGGCATCTACAGAGTATCATTGGCTCATTGAGGTCACAGTGCATAATATACTCTTGAAAGTGAGCTGCCTCTGCAGGTATCTGAGGGTTGCTATCTATTTGAATGTGGCTGAGCATTTCATTTTATCAAAAATGCCACTGAATGCTCATATTTTGTGTGGTCAGTGCAGTCCCTAGGACAACTCTAATGAAGATATGTTCCACCAAGGCAAAAAAACCTAAAAGGTTAAAAATGGAGAAATATTTACAAATTTTCTTCAGTCTGTAAGGTTTTCTGTTTTATTATTCTTCAGTGCATTTTCAGAGATAGGTTCCAAGGCTATGAGTATAAGCATTCTGGTCCAGTCCCATACATATCCGCAAGCCTTTTGAAGCGAGGGCCCCAGTCACTGAGGTAATCATAGTTCTGGTCAGAGTTTGAGCTGATCGAATCTAAAGAGCTGAGAGACTCTGCCACCGAGCCATTCCCCTCAAACGCGTATGTCTGCAGAGAGTCGTAAGGTGGCGCGCAGGGGTCCATGTCAGCTTCTTTTAGTCTTTCCCAGATAAATTCCCTAAAAATGACATTATCTGGAATGCTTTTAAAAGTTGGTCTGCTCAAGAACTGAATCTCAGGTGTCACATCCCTTCTGGTCTTGGTGTCTCGGATGATGTTGAGGTTTCTCAAGGCAGCCATGTCAAAAGCCTCGGTGTCTTCTTCTCCACCACCCTCATCATCATACCTGACGATGTTCTCTCTGATATCTCTTTCTTCATCAAAAATGAGGGGCTCCTTTTTCCGTCGCCTCATGGTGACAATCAGCAAGACAAGAACTGGAACACAGAAAAACTAGAGTTTCAGCAGTGCTAAAGTTTCCTCATATTTGTCCCAGTGGTGCAAGTACTCATTAATCTATACGGCAAAGACCCAAGGAAGTAACAGGCAGTTTATGCAGTTAGATTTGAAACCTAGGAGATCATGAAACAGCTTTTAAACCATAAGCTTTTTAGACATTAAAGAATCTCTTTCTGAAACCATTCTGAATTAACATCTTCATCTCTAATTCTATATCCTATGCTGTCCACTAAGCATAAATTTTAGGACTGGTTCAGTCTGACTATTACAATCTCACAGTCATGAAACAAAAAAAAAAAAAAAAAAAAGACCTTTTCCTGAACTCTTGATTGCCCAAGTGATAAAAGCACATTCATAAAGTACCTGAATAGAATTTAAAAACCAGCGTTTGTGAAGTGCCTGAATTAAAGTATATGGTCAATCTCTGCTAAATCATAGATTGGAGAACATTGAATTGTTAAGTAATAGGTAAAATAAAACTGTCTTAGTTCACGGATTGAATGTATCTCTACATAAGACCTCACTTTCCTATATAGTGCAAAGTACTGTACTTCAGGTTTATGAATTACATCTAATAAGAACTGCTAGGGCTGGAGTTTATTGGATCAGCCAGTGTTAGAAATGTAA
This sequence comes from Neopsephotus bourkii, assembly GCF_033783945.1. Taxonomy (NCBI): domain Eukaryota; kingdom Metazoa; phylum Chordata; class Aves; order Psittaciformes; family Psittacidae; genus Neopsephotus; species Neopsephotus bourkii. The sequence goes on from NW_026901388.1 coordinate 1,403,915, forward strand.
TTTTTTTTTTATTATTTTAATCCCTAAAGTTTCTTTCAGCTCTGCAATCTAGTACTAAACTGCAGTGACAGCCAAAAGAACTGGGAGAAACTAACTCAAGGCTCCTCTAGTTCAAATAGAGTTTTGGTAGAGAAACATCATTGCTGACACAAAAAATATGGAACCAGTAACATGATAATTGCACCCATCTGTGGAACATGATGGAGTGTTAATCATCCTCCTAGAAAATGATTAATACTATACTGTAGCATCTGGGCATCCGCTGACTTAATGATACTCCTAGATAACAACAGGCATCACTATGGCTGTAAACATAACTTTGTGTTATTCCACATTCAATTTTTCTTATCTGATTTTATGTTTATTTTTAATCTTAAGTATATGTGATTATATGCATTCATATGAGTAAGTTTTACAACTCTTATAGAATTTTGAAATGACAAATAAATGCTGTAGAAACATCTGGAAAAGCAAAAGGTGATACAGATAAAATTAAGCATGTGCTTCCCCAGGTAGTCTCAAAAATGGCCTCCATAAATTGTATGATATAGGACTGCCATTGTTGAAAACCCTTCTTTTCATAGAAGAATTTTTAAAATCAATATCAATCTAAGTCATTTGAAGGCATCAAATATTAGGATCACTTGGTTAGAATAAAACAGTCAATCTGAAATTGCACATGCAGAAAACTAGACATTGCAGTACTACTTAGAACTGACTAAAGCATAAGGTGATTTTAAGGGTAGACTTTCTGCTATCCTTCTTATTTTTCTTTGGAGCTATGCATGTCTGAAAATAAAACTGGAAAAATCTAACCTTTATTTTCTAAACTTTTTGACAAATATATTAGGCAATATTTTCCCCCCTTTTTTTCAGTAGCTACTAGGGGCACATCTAATGATCCATCTACTAACAGATGCCTTGTGACTTTATTACTGCAGCATCAGCATCACTCTTTCTCTTTTTTTGCCCCTGGCATCTCCCTGATTCATGCTTTATGTATTAAATTCAAAAGCCGGTAGTTTGGAGCATTTTGGTTTTTGTATATTTGAACAATATTTACATAAGCAGTTTGACAATATAAGTTTTTGACCTTTAAAGTGATTTTCATGAAATTTCATAACATTCTGATATTTCTATAATACAAATTGAGCCGTAAATTATACAGCAGTGAACATAAAATTGTCATCTTAGAGGCAACAATTGCACTCCACTCTTGTTGTTTTTCTTTAGTATATGATATATTTTAAAGTGAAAGACAAATTAGCTTGCTGACAGTAAATATACATTTCAGCCAAGATTGCCATTGACATAACTTTTTAATTACTGTTAATAATTTCCTTTACTCAAGTGTAAATGCATTTTCACACCACTGTCTCTCCTAACATACTCTTAACATGCTTCATTTTGAAAGTTAAATACCTGCTTATAAGTGAAAAATATGAAATTTAGTAGGCAGGTTCACCTAAAGGTACAATAAAAATCAAGACACTATGAAAGATGTATATAGTATTCCTTTTACATCTCACAATTGCTTAAAGCCAAGAAAAATACGGAATCTTTCTAAAGGTTAAATATTTCAGCATTTAGACGGCTTTATGGGAATATTAATTTTTAGTCTTTCCAGCAGTTATGAACAGGAAAGTTTAACCTCTAAACAAAGATTTAGCTGCATTGCAGGAACTACGGATGTGAATACAAGCCCCAAACAAATTTCACTGATATCTAAATCAAGTGCAAATGTTTTTAAAGCTTATCCATTTCTTATTAAATAAGGGGGGGGGGGGGGAGAAAGCGGAGGGAGATCCCCTACATTTATCACAAAAGCAGAGATTAAATCTGTCATTAGTCACTAGCTGAACATCTAGAAAACCAGATCTTATGCTTTTTACAGATAAAATAATGCAATTGTAGAATCAAATATGCTGGAAAAGACCTTCAAGTTCAAGTCCAACCATTACCCCAGGACTGCCAAGTCCACCTCTAAACCATGTCACTGAGGTATAAATGGAAAAATGGAAAAGCTTAAGGGACACACACACTGCACATTAAGGCTACAAGTTTGGCTCCATACTGATGCACAGAACTCATGCTAAATAGATGAAATGGCAATATTGATTTCATATGTGATTTTAACAAATGAATAAACCAATCAGCATTAGAAATAAACACTAAATATACAGAAATAATAGAGAGAGATCAAAACTACCCTGTTCTGATTTACATCTGAATTGTTAGAAATGTTGATTATTTTTTTTAACAGGTAAAATAGACAAGTGAAAATGCCATTTGTTTGTATTAGCTGTGTTAATACATATTTTTAATTCTTGTGTCAGTATAGATATAGTGGTAGTATCAGTAGTTCCATTCACCTAAATCAGTCTTTAAACAAACACTTCTGAATACAAGAGCACCTTTTTAGTTTGCTATTTTACAGTGGGCTTTATGGAATTATGAATTTTCTATTTTGCATGATCTCTTGAAAAGTCAGGTTTAAGCCACCTGAGCATATTTCTCTGTTTTGGTATTAATCTTTCCTTTTGTACCCAAGGCAACTGCAACATAATTATAAGGAAGCCATAAAAGCCCTGAGATAACCTGAAGGAGAACACTACATACAGCTATACAGTAAGGGACAAAGCTAAATCACAAGCATTATCATGCTGTATATACGCTATACCCCTAAGCCTGGTATTTACTATAGCAATAAGCCACATCAGCTATGAGCAAATCTGCACATTGGTTTGTGCCTTAGGTGTGTTATGATTCATAAATCTGAAAACTGCAGATCCTCAGTCATCAAACCAGCACTCTAATAACCTATTTAGTTATACCTTGCAGTTGCCTGTAGTCAGATGAGATTTGGGGATTACAGAGGCCAAGTCCCAGGAAACCTGCATTTAATTCCCAGTTAATAAGCTTCATATCTAATTGTTGTGTAATCAGTTTGGATTGATATTTGCAAAGAGACTGTGACCTTTAAATGCCCACACTGAGTGACCCTAATCAGCTCCATAACTTTCAGAAAACAGCATCAGCACTGCATACTCAACCACCTTTTAAATGACTTAATTTGGATACCCCCAAAGTAAAAGAGTTATATATTTATCATTCTTTAAAATGCAAGACCAAAACCCACACATCCTATATAGTCACATTCTGTACACATTTTACTTATTTAGAGAATAAGATCCTTATAATTAAGACAATTTCTTCTTGTTTATGAATCACACAATTATGTGTGCTAATTTAATTGTGTTCTTGTAGGTATTGTGATACTAAATTCCCCATCCTTCAACTGAAAAAAAAGATATATTTTGAATTTTAATCAATATATTATTATTTATATTTTTATTAACTATAATATTATATTGTAAATTCTAGTATTGAACTGATATGAGTCTTTCTTTGGTGCTTTTAAGAAAATAAGTAATAGCAGATTATATCTAGAAGTATGCAAAATAAAAATTGTGAAAAAGCATTATGCCAATCTAGTTTACCATTGTTTCAATGCAAAGAAAATCTTTAACCTCTCAAATAGGATTGGGCTGTCTACAGGTGAACGTTCGTTTCTGTGTGATTTTATGTACACTTTTTATGCTAAACACTTGCTATAAAAGCAATTATCATGTCTGGAAGATGTTAACTGAAAAAAAAACAAATTACCTTGAATTAAATTATTATGTAATTTTCAGAGGAGTTAAGAAAATTTCTACTTCTCTAAAATTATATACACTCTAAAGTGAATAAAACCTAGCTTTTAATATGCTTTTTGTAGAATAAATTGCAAGAATTTTTTTTTAGCTTTTGTTTCTAAAACATAGCTTCACTTGCAGACTGAGTAATTATAAAGCAGTCTTGAGTAATGAACAAAGCACTGCAACTTTCTTGTGAAATAAAATTTAGAATTTAATCTCCATAGTCAATATGAGGAGAGAAAAAAATTTGGTAAAATGTTTTTAACTTTAAAAATTTATTTTAGTCTGAAAAAATAGTCTACACCATGTTATATGCAATTATAATGAATCAGTATGATTTAGTAACGTTCTTCTTTCTTAGCATTAATGAAAACATTGTGTTTAACTAAAACTGATAAGTTGCTTAAGTAAAAATAACACTAGGAAATCCCCCTGAGACAATCTGACTCTTGGTCAAGACAAATGGTTATTTTTTTAGGCAAAAGGATGTCTGGGGCAAGAACAAATACCAAACCACATCATACTAACTTTAGGAATATAAGAGCTTGCTAAGAATTCAAGATACTAGTGCCAGGATGCACGTATCCATGACATTTATGCAAATCTCATGCCTCCTCTGCATTACAACTGGCACTCATATTGACAAACATGACTGGATTTGCACTGTGTGTGAATCTTGGGCCAGAAAAAAGAGTTTGATTTGGTAACCTGTCTCCCTTTGTCAATGATAAACTCTTGAACCCCTGGTCCCAGCTCTGGAATGACCTGCCAACAGCTGAAACCTGTTTTTTATGATGTGTTATTGGATTTTCAGGATTATTTTTTCAAGAATATATGTGAACGTAAAAAAAAAAGAAAAAGAATTAATAAAAGGAGAAAGCATCCAGCATTCAGCTGATCCCGGAAAATGTCTTCTAGGAGCAAATGAGAGAAGAAGAAAGGCTTTGGGACCAGACAAGCAACAACACTTGACTGATTTTACTGGGCAACAGCAATGATTAGGCACTTCTTCCTTGGCACCTGGATAGGAAAAAATAGCAGCAGGATGCAAGTACCAAAATGCAGGACTCAAAACCAGGGTAAACATACAAACACAGATTAAACTGTGCCTGCAGCTTTGAATTGTACCCAAAAAGGAGCAGTTTAGGTTGGAAGTGATGACAGCACATACAAATGTCTATTTGAATAAATAATGGTGACGCATTCAGAGAGCTGAGTTTCGAAGTCCAATTCTTTGGTAAATAAAATCAATGGTGAATTGGTCATATGCACGATTCCTTGACGGTGCACAGCCCATTATTCAAATAGCTTTTCCTCAATTCGCTACGAAAAGCTTCCTCAGCACACAAAAAGTGACCAGAACAAAACCTCAAGTTTCTTATTTATTTGTTGTGTTTGAATCCTAGTTCAAGGAGTAGAATAAGCAAATTATTGCCTGGTAACATGCTGTGTCTCCACTCAGTTCTCTTCTTTAAGACTTTATGGCTTCTATTTAAGAAAAGCTTATGGCCATGCATTGCATCTACAGCAGTTTATAATCTTTGCAAACTGTCTTTCTATGTATATGACAGAAATGATGATGTTTCAATTTGGGATGCAGTGAATTGCTGTTGTTACAGAATTTTTCTTAAGTACATTAGTCCAAAGTTTTACTACTGATGCACATGCCAGTTGATATAAGAGGATCTCTTGTATATATTTTCCACAATTTACCATTTAGCTTCATGTCCAAGTAAAGTTTGTCTGTATAAATGGCCTAGAAATGCTACTAGAAATATGGCATTAAAAAATATTCATGAAAACTTTTGGCAATCATTCCCCTCCATTTCTCCTTAAACTTAAGCCTAACCATGTCTTGAGTGAGTTTAAACAATCTTTTGCTGTAGGGGGTCTTGTTACAAAGATGGAAAACTCTGTAAATGCCATTGCTTATACATAGCTCCTGAGTAAGTTGGCTGGGTTCATTGCAGAAGTAATGATTTTTCTGACTCTGTAACAACAGTGCAAGAGGATTTCTTTTTCTGGCTCTTTTAGAAATGTTTGCAGCAGAAGAGAAGTTTCCTTCCAATGGCTTACAGAAAGGTGAATTAAAGTCAGTAAGGGATATTTATACATTGATGAGATAATGCCATGAATAGAAGTGTGGACAAAAGTCTCTCGATTTGACCTATTCAAGTTACTTCAGTAACAGTGACAGATAAATCACCCCTGGGGTCATACCAACCTGAGTAGACTCTGGTATACCCTTTTCCCTTAGACTGGTATGTACAGCCATGGAATAGAAAAATCTCTCTATTAACAACAACTGTTGTGTGCTGAACTGGTACTCTTGTTAACATGTGAACTTTCCAGCAATAAGGAAAGCTGCACTTTTACTCAACATCCCATAGATGCAGGACATTCCTTCATTTTCTAATTTTGGCCTTTGCTACTACCATGTAGTCATTTTGTTTAAAGGCTGAGCATGGGATGAGAAATGCTAACCAAACTAGGCTGTTGACACTATTCCACTGTTTTCCAGTGTCTTTTATCTAATTGAACAGCATAAAACCCCACTGTGCTGCCAGTTGCAGAACTAAGAAAAGGTCATTCTGTAGAAGATAATCAACCAGATATTATTTTCTTCAGTGAATTAACTCTGTTGTATTTTCTGAATGTCATTTGTTCTATATAAATCAAGTTAAAAATAAATAGCTGTATCTCTGAAAAAAAAAGGACACATACTGGTACCGGTGAGACAGTAAGTATGCTAATCCAAACACTCTATCTTAAACATGACATTTGATGCAAGTGATCTTTGTTGTTCACTTACTATTATTTTATATATATATGTCTGGAGGCAGCTTGATATGTGAACAAAGTATCTGAACTGGAAAATCCCAAATTAAAAATTTGTGTGTGATAAAAAATGCTGTTCTGCATGGAATCCTAGGTGTCCCTGTTTACAGAATTCAGGTGGGGGAGGAGGAGGAAGCGGCATTGGAGTTTTTGTACACATCTGTCTGTGTCTATCTATCATTTATCTATCATCTATCATCATCTATCTATCTATCTATCCATCCATCTATCATCTATCTATCATCTATCTATCTATCATCATCTATCTATCTAATCTCTTTATCACTACTATACATTGAATGGAAAATAGAGGTAACAGGAAAATAACATACCTAGCAGTGTCAAGACACAAGCCAATATTGCAATCAGGGCTCCAGTGCTAAGTCCGGCAGGCAAGATATATGCTTCTGCATTGCATGACTGAGCAATACCATCTGCATCACAGTCACAGACTCTGATGGTGAGAGTATTAGTGCTACTAAGTGAAGGTGATCCGCTGTCCACAATGAATATTGGCAAGTAGAAAACAGACTGTTCTTGTCTTCGGAAACCATTTCGTCTGGTTAATACTGTTGCAGTATTATCTAGGTAAAGGAATAAAAAGATAAATATAAATTACACAACTTTTCTAAACCACAAGCCTATAAATAAAACAGTCTTTCACTTAAATTATTTCAACAAGTTAATCTTTCCTGGTCATATATTTTTGATGCTGCAGAGAGAATCAGAAGAGAAACAATACTTAGCTATACAAAAGATTTCAATTTTTCACAAACGTCTGCTTCAAAATTGTAGATGTCTGTTTAATTTAGTTCAGGTCACAGTTTCACACTCTTGATAGATAGCTGAAGATGAGCTCACTATAAAAAAAAAACCTAAATCAAAAATTTACCCTGTTGTGATCAGGTTATCTATGTACATGTTTCAGGTCTAATTTCCAAGGCTCTATTTCAATTATTTACAGATATAGATATCATGTTAATGTAAGGGATGAACAAATTAACAGGAGAAGAAGTTCGAAGACCAAGGAAATATTTTTGAATAAAAAAAAAAATCCAGTTGGTACACAAATACGAGTAATTGCAACATGTAACCCTAATGCACTTGTTTTCATCTCATCTGAGTGTCAAGACGACTACTATAATCCACCTAAAATGCATGGTTTGGTGCTGCTCTGAGTTGAGTGATTAAAAAGTCTTTGTGTTCCAGAAAATATGTACAAAACTCACTGTGTTCAATACAGGTTGAAAGCTCCTGAGAAGTAAGGAGTTACATCTCCTGGAATGTATAGAAATTGTCAGTCTGTCTATCTATCTATCTATCTATCTATCTATCTACTGACCTATCTACTGATCTATCTACTTATAGACAGACATATTGATAGTCCTATAAAGTTACCTTATTGTGTCTTCCATTACGACGTATCTGGCAAAACATGGAAGCACTTCATACAGCATCATCTGAGATATGCGTAAAATTAATTAACAGTGAGAGAGGCAATTGCTGCTGTGTTTTGTAACTCCTTTTATTTTTACTGGCATTGCAGAAGTCTGTTATTACTTCTTTTTTTTCCCAATTATACATTCTCTGAAAGAGGGCCTGTCTTTTCATTAAATCGTTCACAGTACTTGTAACAACGTCAGATTTCTCAATAGAGTCTTATAATAATGTTTTGATTATTTTGATAATATTACTATTACAGTCTTTAGTTTTGAACTGCAAGTTGCTCATATGAAGAAAATTAAGCATCTCAATAACTACATGCAGGGTAAAGCAATAAATAACTTTGTGAGAGAACTTTATTAGGTCACATGTTATACTTGGGGAATGTTGTTCAAAGTCTGTCTGTACAGACAATATCCTTTAGTCCACCATATGTCTGTTTTTCTTTTTTTATTAATAAGGATGGCTTTGTAGCTCTGGTTTAGTACTAATCCATAAAAGAGCAAGAGTAACATAGTGTCTATTTAGTTCTGTTTGCTTCAGCTAATAGCTAAACTGACTGATGCATGCACAGCTTCCTCCTATGCAATACAACTAACTGGAACACCAATTAGAAGTGTGTTCTCAGGTATTTTAGCTAATAGAAACATGATGTCAGTGGGAGTCTTTGTATAAGTCTTTGGGGAAATAGCCATAAGATGTCTGCGTAGATACTGTAGGCAGCTTCCATTATCAAAAAGATTCTTCAATAGGTGGTATACCTAATGAAAAGATTTGGTTTTCTAACAAAAAAAAAAAAAATTAAAAAAATCCAAAAAAATTACAAAACCCCAAACAAATGCAAAACCAGAAAAACAACACTTGCTCTTTATGCACTAAGTTACATTAATAAAACAAATTCCTGGACATTTTTTAGTCACGACCCCAAGGTTAACACTAATAGATTACAATCTATAAATACAAGGAAAAAATGAAAGAAGAGTGACTTCTGGAAGAAAAAGAAAAGTATATATATATTTGAAGTTACTTTGTTGGGCTCAAGGCTTTAAATAATTCAAATAACAGCTTAATTTCCTTTACAACTCTATAGATAATTTATTTTGTAGGCTGATTGTAGTTCAGTTTATTTCCTTACCAGAATAGAGGTTTATGCAGGTAATAATCAGCACAGTATATTCAGACTGAAAGGTGTTAGTGGTGAATATTTACTCTGCAAAAATGACTTTACCTTTGTTGTCTTGAAGTGTAAAATTGTGGTTATTTGCTGCCTCTGCTGTCAAACTGAAGTAGAACTGATGGCCATTAGGTGGATCATCTTTATCAATTGCACTGATTTTCTGGATCACCTGTTTTGAGGTACATCAGGGTTCATTGTTTGGAATGGTAAGAAACAAATGCAAGTACACTGTATAATCCCTTTATTACTTATTAAAGTATAAACCCTTCCTTGAGTCTTACCCATATTGCATTTTGTCTTTCTAATCTCCTAAGCATGTGTAAACACTATAAAAACAAAAAGAGTGACATGACTCTTTACTTTTCCTGTACCAAATATATTGTCCAAAAGCAAGGACTTGCAACGACTATGAGAAAGTTTTAGGTCCTGTCATTCACCAGACCTTGGAGTATAAACTGCTTGGCAGTAGAAGTGCATGGACCTTTATGTAGTTATCAGTGACTGAAATTCATGCTGTAAACTTTTACAAGGCAGCGAATATCCCTTTGGGTATTTTAATTCAGGCATTTTTTTTATTTTAATATGAAAAATAAAAAGCCAAGTCATTACTATATTAATAATTACTGGATTTTTTCCAATTTTATTTTCTAAAATTGTCAAAATCTGCCTCTAAAAAAGAGTTTCACCATTGTTTACAATCCATAAAAAATGAATATTCAGAGATAATAGCTCTGACTAGATCCCAGGGGAAACAAAACGAAATAGTTCAATGAGAGCACACATATTCTGTGTTTCTCATGAACACAAACCAATAATTATAGTGTTTTCTTTTAAGGATCAAATTTACGCTGTGAAATTGAAATGTGTAATAACAACATCTGCAATAGTCAGGGAGAAACAAAAGCTCAAAGTCTCCCAGGGAATATGTGAGATCAATGTAAGTGAATCATTCACTAGTTTTCTGGGAGAAAGAATAGAGAATGAGATAACATATCTATTTTCTGAGGTCTTACAAAGTAGAGAGGAGAAGGCCAAATATAAGACATATGAAGGATAAACAATACCAGGAAGTTTTAGTTGAGCCTAGGGCTATTTGAAACACATTGAGGGAATTAAAGGCACTGAGGAATATGGTAAGAATATATCTCCCTTATGAAATTATGGACTTATGGACCATACTTCTGAAAGGAAATAAAAATAAATACAGTTTTTAGAAATTATAGACCTTTTGTCTGAGAAAAACCTCCATGTCATGACTTTCCACTTCCCAGTATAATTAGAAGAAAGTATGCATTCTTAATATTTTTCAAAATTAGGTGAGTTTTGCAAAATGTGTCAGTTATATCAGTAAGAAAACCAGATATTTTATCAACCCCTTAAACTAGCAATTTTTATGCCTGAGTCGTTCTTTCAGACATATGGTGAAGACAATCATAGAATAGTTAGGGTTGGAAAGGACTGTAAGATCTAGTTCCAACCCCCCTGCCATGGGCAGGGACACCTCACACTGAATCATCTCACCCAAGGCTTCGTCCAACCTGGCCTTGAATACTGCCAGGGATGGAACATTCACAACCTCCCTGGGCAACCTATTCCAGTGCCTCACCACCCTAACAGGAAAGAATTTCCTCCTTATATCCAATTGAACTTCCCTTGTTTAAGTTTTAACCCATTACCCCTTGTCCTATCACTACAGTCCCTAATGAAGAGTCCACCCCCAGCATCCTTATAGGCCCCCTTCAGATACTAGAAGGCTGCTATGAGGTCTCCACACAGCCTTCTCTTCTCCAGGCTGAACAGCCACAACTTTCTCAGCCGATCTTCACAGGGGAGGTGCTCCAGTCCCCTGATCATCCTCCTGGCCCTCCTCTGGACTTGTTCCAACAGTTCCATGTCCTTTTTATGCTGAGGTCACCAGAACTGCACACAACACTCCAGGTGAAGTCTCACGAGAGCAAAGGGGCAGGATCACCTCCTTTGACCTGCTGGTCACGCTCCTTTTGATACAGCCCAGGATACAGTTGGCTTTCTGGGCTGCAAGCGCACACTGCTGGCTCATGTTGATTTTCTCATTGACCAGGACCCCTAAGTCCTCCTCTGCAGGGATGCTCTGAATCTCTTCTTTGCCCAACATGTAGCTGTGCCTGGGATTGCTCTGGCATCAGCCCACCTCACAAGCTTGTCGAGGTCCCTCTAGACGGCATGGTTTGATTAATATTGCTTGTGCTGCTCATCAAAGCATCATTTTTACTGCCATAAAATGATTCTATTTCACCTTGAAGGCATTCACAAGGTATAGCTGCCTATCTGCTAAAAATAAACATTAAAAAATTATCAAGCCATACCTGACCAGCTTGAGCATTTTCACAGACAGTTGTCTCATACTCCATGGCAAACTCAGGGGCATTGTCGTTGATGTCAAGGATAGTTATGGCTACATAGCCTCTCCCAATCTGTGCTGGATTCTCTATAGAGAGAGAAGGCAATAAAATAATAAAGAAAATCTTCTTGCAAATTATTCTTTAGGTCAGCACATTTTCATTTGCATTCATCTTTTGCATATACATGTCAAATCAAATACAGTGCCTCGTAGAAAGACAAAGAAAGTCTTGGTTTGATCTTCTGGACCTGGTGGAAACAATATTTATGTTTTCCAGCTGCTTCAATTAAACTAAAATTTTAGTCTCAGGGATGAACTGAAAAATCTAACTCACTAATTACAGTGCTGAATCATATCATGTGGAAAGATAAAAACAAGATGGTGTAAAACCATTGCCAAGGTGTATAGCTAGCCAGAACACTGCTCTGAATATTGGGAATAGCATGGTTATTATGGGTTAAATACATTGTTGTTGCAACTCTGATCAGTATATTAACAAGTTAAAACCAGAATTCCATCAGGTATGTGTAACAGAAAAAAAAGAGAAAAATATACACCCAAGCAAATCCCAAAGTATTTAAAGTACACACAGAACTAAGTATTTCAACACTGTCATTAACACATTGAACACCTTAAATATTAACCACATTCTTAAACTGATGCACACCTTTAGATAATATACAATTCTGTTCAGGGTTCAATGTCATAATTTAATCTTAAAAAATAAATATTTTTTGACTACATATAAAGGATATCAGTGTGTACTGTACTTAATTATCTAGATAACACCTCTGTTTTGGAGCAGGAAAAACAGATATTGTATTATTTTTTTACCACAAGTGGTAATATTAGTGATAGAGCAAGGCAGAATGAAAAACTATACAAACCTTCATATATGTATCTATCTTTTAATAGGGTATTACAACCACATTTTAGTAAGTATTTAAACCAGTGCATCCAAGCATAGATCACAAAATGGAATTTGTTTTGTTGGGTTTTTTTTCCCACATCTGAAATACCAGAGCAGTAAGAAATTTCACCAGCAACTTTTTCTTCTGCTAATTTAAGCTTATTGAAAGCCAAGCAGGCCATGAACATAAATTAAAACATTATAGGGTATTACTTGTGCTCCTAGACTCTCACTTGTGTCACTTGGCTGCCTTGTTAGTTTTGTTACTACCCAGGAAAATTTTTTGTTCTCATGCTTGCCTCCTAGACTAAAATTCTCTCCTGAGAATACAAGATAAATTCACACAGACACAAAATGGTAAATGTTAGCTTTCAGACTGAAAGCTAAATTAACCTCAGCACAAGCAAGAAGTGAGGATTTTTAAAATAGCAGGCTAGAGAACTGATAACTCTTCCTATCACAGCCCAACAGAGTAATAATAAGGATGAAATCTGAAGAAATAATTTATTCAAATATAAAGGTAAAAATAGATAGTTTTTTACAGAATGTATTCACAGCTAAACAAGTTTAGGTTTAAACGTGCATTAATAGAATTCTTGTTTTATGTTTTTCAGTGGTTTGATTCTTCAACACTTTTCATTTTACAAGAGAAAAGATACCATGCACAATATATCTACGTCTTACCTTAGGAAAGTGAAACCACACAGGCAGCCATATCCCTTTATTTCACGCCTTTTAAGAATGCTGTTGTTGACCAACAGAGATCAACTCGAAGTGTCATCATTAAAATGTGTTAATTGGTCTCCTCTGTATTCTGTATCACTTTTCCTCTAATGATACTTGGTCTGAGACTTCTGACTTAACATATCTCACCTTCTTTTGTATTTATTTTTCAGAAGTCTAAAGGCTATGCAAGGTGTGAAGTAAAGAACAAATACTTTATCTGTGTTTCTAATTTTTATCAGTCTTTTACACTAAGAATTATTTTTATTGGCCATGCTATGAACCTGTCATAATTTTTCTTAGAGTGCTGCTGACCACAGCTAAGCCTGAAGTTTCACACATAAACATCCAATAAAATCTTTAAATTGTTACTTACGACTCTCCATAGCCAAAACTGTGATATTATGAACAGCATTAGTTTCCCTGTCCAAAGATTTGGCAGTTGTAATGACTCCACTGTTGGCATCAATATTGAAATACCTCTCCAGGTCTGTGTTTCGGTCTATCGAGTACCTATGTGGAGAATGAAAAAAACCTTCTGATTTATGTTTAGGTACAACTTGTAAAAATCTAAAAATTAATAGTGAGAAAGGTTGATCTATGTGCCTTCTCTGGAGTGTTGAGAGTACGCATATGTGAGAGAATTACACAATGACCTGTGCAGTTATAGTGCCCTCTTTAAGTGAGGTTATATGTATTCCCCTCTCTTTTCTTTCTTCCTCTCTGCTGTAAGGCAAACTTTCATTTAGTCATGGAATAGCCCCCTCCTGAGCCCCAGAAAAGGAGAAGGAGAGATGGAAGTTTGCTACATGGCTGTACCATCCTGGCACTACTCCCATGGGGGCTGTAAGTCTGTGTACAGACCTTCCCTGTGTGAACAGAAGAGCCCTTGAGTCAGCCAAAGAGGATGAGGATGATAAAAAAGAGGAAGAAAGAGAGAAAACGGGAGAGAGATGATGCAGAGTAGGTCAAGAGATTATATCTCATCACTGTCAGCTCCTGGTGATTTACTGTCATTAGACAAACACAGGATTATGCCCTTACCTCTTTGGCTTAACATATCTTTTACCTCCAAATTTGCTTTAGGAAGGGGAAATGAGCTCCCTAGCAAACAGAAAATAGCATAGGGGAAAAGGTCAAAATTTCTGTGGGTGTTTTGCTTATAACCCTTTTGGGAGAAAGCAACAGTTGACCAGGCAGATTTAGATTTACAACTGGAATATTCTTGATATTTGATTTAAGATTGGGTCAGATTCTCACACTCTCATTTAGATCAAGCATGTACTGCAGAGCTCTTCCCTACACAAAAGGTGAATTAAAATATCTCAACCAGACCAAGTGTGATCATTGCAACTAGTGTCATACTGATGATAGATTACTGATATAACTGTAACCAAATAATCTGAACAAGGCAGAAAGAAAGAATTATGGAAGATGGTTTCACAGGATCATAGAAACATAGAATAGTTAGGGTCGGAAAAGACCTTATGATCATCTTGTTTCAATTTCCCTGCCATTGTCAGGAACACCTCCCACTAGATAAGGTTGCTTAAAGCGCTGTCCAACCTGGACCTGAACACTACTGGAGATGGATTTATCACTTCTTTGGGCAACCTGTTTCAGTGACTCACCACCCTCACAGTAAAGAACTTTTTCCCTATACCTAATCTGAATTTCCCTTGGCTTAATTTGAACCCATTATCCCTTGTCCTACAGCTACAGTCCCTGATAAAGAGTCCCTCTTCGGCATTCAGTCCCTCTCTGGCAGTTTAAAAATGAGACTTCCCAGATATAATGATCTTCTGACACTGTTTGTTTGTTCTCTGTTGTAATATATAAACTTCTACTTTGTTCTATTACTGTGTTTTTATCTATCACTCTTGGCCGCAAAATCTTAGAGCAGAGGCTTGTTACATAATTAGAACTGTTTTGCCATATTATGTCCCAAGAAGAGAATGAGGAGAGAGAACAAAATGAAAAGCTGCAACAATAGCAGCATCAGTTTTCATGTATTCAGGCTTTGCCCTGGGTTCAGCAGTAGCAGTCATTTTTCTCCTTCTTAGTAGCCGGTGCACTGCTATGTTTTTGACTTTCAGCCTGGGAACAATGCTGATAACACCAATGTTTTTAGTTGTTGCTAAGTAATGTTTACTCTGGCCAAGAACTTTGTGAGTCTCATGCTCTGCCAGGGAGGAGGGGAAGCTGGCAGGAAGCAGAGACAGGACAGCTGACCCAAACTACCCAAAGAGGTATTTCATACCACAGCCCACCATGCCCACTATATAAACCGGGGGCAGTTACCCAGAAGGGCTATGTTACTGCTCGGGTCGGGCTGGGTATCGGTCGGCGGGTGGTGAGCGGTTGTGTTCTCTTCCCTTGTTATTTCCCTTATCATTATTATTATTGGTGGTAGCAGCATTGGCTTGTGTTATACCTTAGTTACTGGACTGTTCTTATCTCAAACTGTGGGAGTTACATTCTCTCGATTCTCCTCCCCATCCCTCCAAGAGCAGGGGAAGATGAAGGGGGGAAGCAAGTGAGCGGCTGCACGGTTCTGAGTTACCAGATGGGTTTAAACCACAACATAGATCTATTTTATGTTAACCATAGTTTAGTTTTTACTTTATTTCATGTTAGCACCGTTGTTTATTTGGTCAGCAGTGCTCTTCAGCTGTTTTGTGCATGGCAAGTTTCCCATGAGACCTCTGCTATATAGTCAGTCATGGCAGGCCCTGTAGCTGGGATTCAGTCTCCTGACAGCCCTCAGATTTCCTAACTATTAACACTATAACTATGCAATTTGAAGAGCAAAAGACCTTTCTTAAAAATATAGTAAGAAAGAATGAGAGAATAAAGAATAAAAGAGAGATGAGAAAGAGAAGAAAAGAAAAAAAAAAGAAAGCAATAAATAATAAAAAAAGGCAGGAAAGACAGAGAGGGAGTGAGTGAGGCAAGAAAGAAGGCAGGGAGGGAGGCAGGCAGAGAGACAGGCGGGACAGAGGGAGGTAGAAAGAAAGGATGAAAGGACAAGAGGAAAGGAAGGATGGATGGAGGGAGGGAGGGTGGAAGGGAGGGAAGGAAGCAAACAAGTTATGCAAATTAGATTATAGATTCTTATGAAGCAAGAAAAAAGTAATTTTATACACAGGAAGCAAGCAGTTTCTTTAACTTATTTATAAGTATCGTATCCATATTCAAATTCTAAATATATATATATTTTTTAAATACTTTTAATCCTTTAATTCCTTGCAGCCATTAAGACTTGAAAATCTTTGAGCTGCAGGAGTTTTAAATCCTTTATTTATGCTAGCTCAAACGTCAATAATTCTTTGGTCCTCATATGATAAACTCTTATTTTCAAAATATTCATTGTTTCCCCCTCCTCCCTCCCAGCATTGTCAAGGTTTTAATTGTGTCTGATCTTGTAACTTTGACATTTTCTGAATTGTATCAAATCTAATTTTAATCAATATAATCCAGTGTTTGGAATTTGGAATACTTATTTGTAGATTAACAATCTAAATTTCTTAAATAGATCATGAAAAGTATTATGCATTAATCCTCCTTAACACATTCTAATTTTAGGTGAATCTGGCTCTGATGTATATCATAGCAGATGCAGGACAGCTTTATATCATATGAGCTGGCAGTACCACCGACAAAGTACATTGCAGGTTCACAAGCATATAGATAAACTTGCATTATTTTTTTCTTCCTTCTCAAATTCCATATGACTTTGAAGCAGAAGAATTCTTCAGGATGTTAGTTAAGCTGGTGATATAGCTAGTTTTTATGTTGGAATTCTGAAAGTAATCAGATCAAATCAAACTCATGCTTATTTCTGCATAGAATTCAAAGACATTCTGAGTATGGACTGCATTTATGGAGCTGCATTTAATACCACCCTACATGATTCCTCTAAATCAGATATTGTACAACAGATGCTAACATCAGTGCCAGAAAACACTGCCACAGGAAAGAAAACTCTCGGCAAAGATAAATTTCACAAGTAAATCCATGCCAACCATCCATCTAGGACTTGTTTATACATGATAGGAATCAGCTACTTTGAATATGTTGCAAATATATAATGAAAGAGAGAGAGATAATACTTATGTCACTTCTAAGGCTGAAACAAGTGCTTTATTTTTTCAACTTGAGACGGCTGCTTTAGAATTTACAGAGATACACTACAGTTCCTATATCATCTTCAATGCATGAAAGTGAAAATCTAACATCACAAAAAAGGGTGGTATCTAAATGAGTTTTGTACCTGTCTTCTATGTATGCCTTAAATGAACAATAATAATGAATGAAACTTGGTACTAACTTTCAATTGTGAATGTGGTTCTTATTATACAGATATTTAAGTTCTCAAAATTCCTGAGTCAGAAGTATTACCCTTTAGATCCTCTGCATGTTCCTTTGACAATTATTATCACTATTCTCCATAAGAAAAGCTCTAAGTAAATCATTATTGGTTTAAATGGTGAGTCTTTGTTCCTGATCTTTGACCTTAGATGCAGACAAACATGAGACTGATAATTTGTGTTTTCTTATGGTTTCTTTATGAACCTGGATATTATACTGCGGAAGATGTGTAGGTACTTTACAGACTGAAAGCAAAGGAAGAAACCCTTGGGAATTTTCACACATCTCTAGCATTCAGCATTTGGCTGCAGCAAAATTTGCAAAAATCAGAAGATAATTCCATTTAACCACTCAGACTAGGACAGGATGTGTCAAGTCCTATCCATTTCTCTCACAATAAGAGTTTTTTTCTAATGTTTTACTGTGGGACCTGGTCTCTGGTTTACCATGGAGGACTCTATGTGCAATTATATTATACACACACACACACACATATATGACAGCTTTGTTTGTTGGTTTTTTTTTGTCTATGTTGATTTGAGAGAACAAAATTGTTATAAATAATAAAAGACTCTTTGCAAATTTACAGAGAAATAGATATGAGTAATGTGTTGAGGATTTTTCATTTGGAATCCTGAAACTTTATCTCCACTTCTTTGTTTTATAGAGATTAAAATATATTCTTTTATCAAAGCTTGTGTAGTTCAAGCATACAAAAGTAAAAATAAACAAACTCTTATAACATCTCAATCTTCTTTTGCGAGGGTAAAAACTTATTAATTGTTTTCATTGTAATCAAAGACTTTCTCACATCAAAATTAACGACTTGAATGGTTAAATAAATAGTTAAGACATAATTACCTGACAGGGCTATTTGAAGCATCTGGATCATGGGCCGCTACAGTTCCAATGATAGTGCCCACCTTTGCTGCTTCAGACACCACCATGGAGTACAAACGTGAAGTAAACACAGGTGGCTCATCAACATCTTCTACAATTATCTTCACTGTTGTCATGTCACTGAAGGGTCCCAGACTCAGGAAGCGAGGGTCAACATGCATATTTGCTGCTTCTATCCTCAGCGTATAGCTTGTCTTAGCTTCAAAATCCAGCTCCTATACAGGTGAAGTTATTTGGAAATTTTATTATCCTGTGATGTTGACACAAAACTTTCACTTAAAACTATCAATAAGTACAAAATGAGTTTTGCCACTTGTATCCAACCTCCTCTTTTGATTGGCAGAGCATAGCTAATGGCTCATTTTTTAGCTTTGTCAAAACACTATTTGCAGTGTCTTGCTAGTGAGTACTACCCAATGACTTTAATGATAAAAGTATTTCTACCATGTGAATGAAATAATAATTCTCTGAGTTAATGGCAAAATTTTGTATGGCTTCTATGAGGCCATCATTTTCCCCCATTATTTCATAACTGTGAATCAATACTTATTTTTGTGTTATTCACATTTTATCTAAGGTAATGTCAGATACCTTATACTATGCTACCCAAACATAACAACTCTATAAAATTCACTAGTGAAAACAGACCATTCAGAAATTTGTGAGTGGGTTGTTTGTTTTGTTGGGGTATTTTTGCACAGCATTGGGATTGACTAATCTTATTACTTTAATCTCTGTATGAATTTGTGAAGAAAATGTGGCCGTCAGTTAAACTGCATTGTTTGTATGAGAACATTTTGTACTGAGATGCAGCCTTGAGATTGTTTTGCTTTATTTTGCTTATTAACTAAAATGCACACTATGTTTTTTCACCTTCACTCTGCTTTAATTTTCTTTGATAAGTATAGGGTTTCTTTAAATAAATACTGCATTGAAATTAAAAATTACCACCCACAACTAATGGTATATTTGTTGTCTGGAGAAGAGTCTCATAAAGGAAATTATTTTGGAGGCAAAAAAAAGTATCTTACTTTGCAGGCAGTTATCAAATGAAAGCCTCACATTAATGTTAGCACCATTTTCTTTATATCTATAGTCTTAGTTTGTCTTCTCACACCAAATGCCCAGCTAACTATTCTTTTGAAATTCCAAGTTTAATGATTAAGAACAACAACAAAACACCCAAACATTTCTAAAAACTGCAGTCTGGTTACTCCACTGTTTTTTAAAAACTAGAATTCCAAGTGCATAAAACAGATTAAAAAAGGTTTTCCGCAGTCCTGATCCTGAATACATCATAGGGATCTAAAATGTGTTTGCAAAATAATCTGACATCATCTGCAAAATGTCCCTGTATTCACTCAGAGGAGCAGCAGAGGTGAAACACACATCTGTTGACCTACAAGTACAAGGTTCTAAGTTCTTCACTGAGTTTCAGTAGCATAAATCCCAAATGAGTAACTTAAAGTCAGCACTTATGCTGGTGCTACAATACTGTTGCAAACAGTCTAGATTTAAAAATGAAAAATGTATTCCAACACATCACACTCAGAAAGGCACTGAAATTTTATAACCTCTATGTAGCAACAAAAGGTTTCTCCAAATGGGAATACATGTGATCCTCATGTTATGCAAGCTCTTACTTGGATTGAATCAGAGCTGTAGTATATATAATTCTCCAAACACAGATATGCCATAAAAGAAAGGTTTTCTGGATATTGGTCACTATACTGGATACAACTGGTCAGTATTTATTACTAAAGCGTAGTTGGGATTTTTTTTTTTATTTAATCTTGGTTTTATACCTAAAATACAATATTTGTGCTAGAAAACTAACCTCAAAGGCATAATGCAAATGTAATGTAGTGACAGGATGATGAAAAGTGTCTCAGAAACTATATTTTATAATTATAATAATTAAGAAACTGATATGACTAGATGAGCAGCAATGTTAAGGAGAAGACAATCAAGCACACATATCTTAAAGACTTCACATTTTCTAATAAAAGAATCATATTAACTAAAGAAATTATAACCTGAAGAATGTCAAAGACAAAAGACTGATATTTGTTGATCTAAAAAAACCAAATCTAACCAAACAACCAAAACCCAAGCTTCTAGTGAACTATATTTTCAATCAGAAAGTACAAACATATGTAGTGGAAAAGGGAAGGTTAATTCATTTGCATTAATCAGTGACATCTGTTGAAATTGAATGACTGAGATTACAGCAATACTTAATCAAATACATTAAAATATCAGCCTAGAGAAGAGAAGGCTCTGGTGAGACCTCATAACAGTCTTCCAATACCTAAAAGGGGCCTACAAGTAACCTGGAGAGGCAATTCTTACAAAGGTATGGAGGGCCCTTGTAAGTACAAGGGGGAATAGCTGTAAATTGAAAGAGATTTAGAGATTAGATTAAACATTGGGAAGAACATTAGTTAGGAAGAAATTCTTTAATATGAGGGTGGTGAGACACTGGAACAGGTTGCCCAGAAAAGCTGTGGACGCCCCATCACTGGCTGTGTTCAGGGCCAGGTTTGATGGGATTTTTGGTCTAGTGGAAGGTGTCCCTGCTCATGGCAGGGGGGTTGGAAGCAGATGATCTTTAAGGTCCCTTCCAACCCAAACCAATCTATGATTCTATAACATATATTATGAGACTGAAGACGAGATATCCTCTTATGATACACTAATTACAACACCACAGTCATCTTAAGAAAGGATATTATATTAATTCTGATTTAATAAAAAAGGTGTGTCGAGCACGGTATATGTAATTGGACAAATTACATAAATTTTAACTTGAATAAATACTACAATAACAAGATATTATTTAATTTTTAAAAGATCCCCATGTTTATTGATTAAAGAAGACTAAATTGGACCTCTAATTTTTGAAACCATAAAAATATGTTTTCTATGTGAATGTTTATCACAAGGGCTCATACACACTTTTAAATTATCAAATTTCATTCTTGTTATGGAGAAATAATTCATTCTTTATTTGACTGAATTACAGGAGTGCTAGACTAGCAGAGGATACACAAAGCTCACTTTCATTAGAAAGGTATTTCCTCATTGAGAAGGATGAAAAAGTAATGATATAGATGGATATTCTGAGCAGGCTTGCTTACTAAGTGTTGGATTTACCTTCTTTAACTTAGCCATGTACATCTGAGAAAATCACCATATACTGCTTACTATGAGTATAGCAAAATTCTTCTAGAGAAGAAATCAAATGTCTACTTTTGAATGCCTGTTTTTCACCAGTCACTGGTAAGGAAGTCTCAATAACTAGAAGTAAACATCTGCTTTCAGTGACATGAATCCTGCCCTAGGATTACTTTAGATACCTGCTGGTACCCAGTGCTATTGATAGTTTCCAAAAGCTATAAGGGTCTTTTAAAATTAAAAATAAATAGATAAAAAAATCTATTACATCAACATATACAGTGGGAAAGAGCTGGCTTTTAAAAGAGGGAAGTATGAATTGTCAGAAGGTTTTTAAAACATTAAATGTTGTGTGTTATACAGATGCAGTATTATTGTTTTATTTTAGTTCTTTGTAACAGTTTATCTACTGTGGATTGTGGCAATCTCCAAAAATTCTGCAGTCATCTTCAGTCTGGTCCTATAAGATACATCCTCAGATCCAGTGGTGAATACACAGGCACTAGGCTTTGAAGCAGAATATAATCTTGAAAATTAAACAAAACCTCTAAAATATAATTAGCATGCAAGAGTTCTTGACCTCGTGGAAATGTGTCAGCAATTCAATGATAATATAATGAAGACACTACATACTACAGATATTAACGAAAGACTGAAAAAATGAACTGAGAAGATTTCCTCTTTTTTTGTTTCTTCTTATTTAATTATCACGAATGTCTGTTATAGAGTATTATTTAACTGGCCTTTGGATCATACCTTCTTTATTTCTTGCTATAACAAAAGGACAAGATTCCAATAATAGAATACCAAGTCAACAGACTACTACAAATTACTGTATCAGTGTTGAAGGTTAAATGGACAATGTATACTTCAGTCCTTCAGTACAGTGAATAGAGCTTGACAGCTTCATTAATATCTGTGCATTAATGTTATCTGATTATATTCTGTGCAGGATCCATTGATCTTTCTCTCATATGGAGGTTTGTCAGGTCTTTTTTTGTTGTTGTTTTGGTTTGTTTGGGTTTTTTTTTTTTCTTTTAAGGGGCAAGAATTTTATCCTGTCTGAAGGAAAACAAGTCATCTATACTACAGGAACTGGGTATGAAGTTAGCATTCACAGGAAGCCTATCTTTTTGTAATGTACATCTTTTATTGTATGGTAACTTCGTGATAATGCATTTTTCAGAGGTGAAAATCCCATTTTTAAGTCCATCTTAGGTTTTACATTGAAAACTGCAGTACATCAAACAAATGCACATAATCTCTCAAAGGAATCATGGAAGCCTCAAGCTCTTGCATTGTAAAATCCAGTGAAGAATTAAGAAGTTCTAACTGAAAAGAAAAAGTGCAATGTTAACTGTAATAGAAGGATAGCTTTTTCACTTAAAAGCTTTTGCATAAGCCTCCCATTTTTTTTAACTGTTAGTATTACCCTTGGAATGAACCCAGGTTTTAGAACAATCTCGTAGCACTCAGTTTCTATGGCAAAGTACATTGCAACACTATTTTCACATCTTGTCCTCTAACATTCAAGTTGGCTGGTGATATTGGTGGTAGGTCTGTGCACTGAGGGGGGGGGGGGGGAAATTAAGCCAAAATGAGCAAGAACTGTACCAGGGAAAAATCTTCTTAATGCTTGCCCCTTGCTCTAGTAAGACATGGCAACCCTCTCTCTATAGTCTTCCGGCTTCTTGTTTTTTGCACTTAAGTCTACTGCAATCTCTCCATAGACTTCCAAATGGTTTGAATCAGATCTCATAACCTTCCAAAAAGTCATATCCGATACATCAAATAAAAATTGATTTTGCAGCCTTTTTTATTATTAAATCAGCATTACTATTTAAGCACCAAGTATTTGAGAAAGTTGTAGGTGGATACAGATCACCTATCAGGTTTTTACCTTAAGATGTTTTGCTACTAAACTATTATTATTACTGAAGTCTAACTATAGCCTGAAACTTTGTGAATAAAGTAAGGTCTCTACTTATACAAGGCATATTTCTGTACATTATTTTTAGGAATTGTGCTATAAACTACAAACAATATGGTTTTGTATGTGTATTTTGCTTAGAGAGTGAAGACAGGATTTCATTCATGTGTATTACAACCAGGTTTCCATGAGCAGTCAACATGAGTTCACTTTGAAATTGCACACACATAGGTTTGCATAGACACTTCAGAATTTGTTGTATTAAATGACTGAATCAGAATTCATTTCCACAAACATTTCTACAATTTGAAGGCTGATACCAAAGGGGCAAATCAAATATATTTTTAAAAACTTTAATATATTCTGAAAAATTACACTTTTCTTCCAAAAACTCTTACCACTGTGAAGTGTACCTATGCAAATTGTGAGAGCCCTTACTAACAGAGCATTGATAGCAGAATGTACTTTACAAATGAAACCACAGGAAGGAGATGATCCTACTCTACAGATGGAGAACTGAGTCACACTGTGAATCAGGATAAAATTTTCAAATACTTCTAAGAAATATAAACACCCAATTCCTTTTCAAAAGTACAAAATTTTCTTTTTTCTGAAAAGATCACCTAAGATAGTTGTTTTCCTAAATCCTGCTTAAAAGAAATTTACACATCTAATTTAGCTTTACTTAGGAATTCACTACAGAGTGAGACTATAGGGTGGAGAATAGCCAAACTCTAACAGTATTTGCAGCATCAGAACTCTAGCACAAAGTTTGAGTAGGTGGTGTCTTTAGACTGCTCTGTACAGCATAAAAATAAAGGAAGAGCTTTTATTTTGTTTCACTTGACAAGTGAAAACTTCTCTCTTACATAGTATTATTACTATTATTACTCTTAATTAAGAGAGAAAGTTGGAAAAGAAAAAAGAATGGGACCCAAGTTTGTAGGCTAGGTCTAGTGGGGGCTGGTGGAGCTGGTCTAAAGGGGAAGAGCAGTTTTGGTAGGCTTGCCAGACTGGTTAAGGGGGCTTTAAACTAGATGTGTTGGGGGAGGGGGGCATCATTCCATCCCAACACTCCCAGTCAGTTGCCAGCACCTATAATAAATGCTCGGAGCATTGCAGAGATATTCCGGCTGCTCCAGCCAATGAACTGACTATATTTGGAGCTCGGCTCAGATGCCTCTATACAAATGCCCACAGCATGGGGAACAAGCAAGAGGAATGTGTGCTCGTCTACGGGGTATGATATTATAGGCATCACAGAAACATGGTGGGATGGCTCCTATGACTGGAGTGTTGGAATGGAAGGTTACAGACTCTTTAGAAAAGACAGGCCTGGCAGGCGGGGAGGGAGAGTTGCCCTTTATGTTAGGAATAGGCTGGAGAGTATGGAACTCTGTCTGGGGACAGTTGAGCAGTTAACAGAGAGCTTGTGGGTCAGGCTTAAAGGGAAAACAGTAATGGGAGACATTACTGTGGGGATCTGTTACAGACCGCCTGATCAAGGAAATCTGCAGATGAAGCACTCTATAGGCAGATAGGAAAAACCTCACACACACAGGCCCTCATTCTCATGGGTGACTTCAACCACCCTGGCATCTGTTGGAATGATGGTACGGCCCGGTACAAGCAATCCAGGAGGTTCCTTGATTGTGTGGAAGACAACTTCCTTCTGCAAGTAATAGAGGGCCTGACAAGGAGAGGTGCCATGCTTGACCTTGTGCTCACCAATAGGGAAGGGCTCGTTGGAAATGTGGCACTGCAGGGCAGCCTTGGATGCAGCGACCACGAGATGGTTGAATTTGAGATCCTTAGGACAGTGAGAAGAGTGTGCAGCAAGCTCACTGCCCTAGACTTCAAAAGAGCAGACTTTGGCCTCTTCAGGAACCTGCTTAGTAAGGTTCCATGGGATATAGCCCTAGAGGGCAGGGGGGCTCAAGACTCTTGGTTGGTCTTCAAGGATCACCTGCTACAAGCTCAGGAGTGTTGCATCCCAACCAGAAGGAAGTGCAGCAGGAGGGCCAGGAGACCTCCTTGGATGGATAAGGAGCTGCTGAGGAAAATTCAAATGAAAAAAGAGTTTTATAGAAAGTGGAAGCAAGGACAGGCGGCCTGGGAAGAGTACAGGGACGTTGTCCGGGAAGCTAGGGACCAGGTTAGGAAAGCTAAGGCCCAGTTAGAATTAAACTTGGATAGGGATATTAGGGATAACGGGAAAGGATTCTAAAGGTACATAGCAAATAAAAAACAGATTAGGGAGAACGTAGGCCCCCTCAGGAAGCTCTCGGGTGAACTAGCTACACAGGATTTGGAGAAGGCTGAGGTTCTGAATGACTTCTTTGCCTCGGTCTTCTCTAGCAAAGGCTCTGACCGCACCACGCAAGTCTTGGAAGGCAGACGCAGGGACTGGGAGAATGAAGACCTTGGGCCCACCATAGGAGAGGAATTTGTTCGAGACCACCTTAAAAATATGAACGTGCACAAGTCCATGGGTCCTGAAGAAATCCATCTGCAAGCCCTAAAGGAGCTGGCTAATGAAGTTGCTAAGCCGCTGGCCATCATATTTGAAAAATCATGGCAGTCAGGTGAAGTTCCTGATGACTGAAAAAAGGGAAATATAACCCCCATTTTCAAGAAGGGGAAAATGGATGACCTGGGGAATTACAGACCAGTCAGTGTCAACTCTGTGCCTGGCAAAATCTTGGAGCATATTCTCCTGGAAGGCATGCTAAGGCACATGAAAAACAACAAAGTGCTTGGCGACAGCCAGCATGATTTCACCAAGGGGAAATCCTGCCTGACCAATTTGGTGGCCTTCTATGATGGGGCTACAGAACTGACGGACAGCGGTAAAGCAGTTGATGTCATCTACTGGGATTTGTGTAAAGCTTTCGACACTGTCCCACACGACATTCTTGTCTCTAAATTGGAGAGACATCAATTTAATGAATGGACCACTCGGTGGATAACGAACTGGCTGGAGGGCCGCACACAAAGAGTTGTGGTCAATGGCTCAATGTCGGGCTGGAGACCAGTAACGAGTGGTGTTCCTCAGAGATCGGTGTTGGGACCGGTCTTGTTTAACATCTTCGTTGCTGACATTGACAGTAGGATTGAGTGCGCTCTCAGCAAGTTTGCCGAGGAGACCAAGCTGTGTGGTTCGGTTGATACACTGGAGGGAAGGAATGCCATCCAGAGGGACCTTGAGCATGCTTGTGAGGTGGGCTGATGCCAACCTCATGAAGTTTAACCATGCCAAGTGCAAGGTCCTACACGTGGGTCGGAACAGTCCCAGACACAACTACAGGCTGGGCAGAGAAGAGATTCAGAGCAGCCCTGCGGAGAAGGACTTGGGGGTGCTGGTCGATGAGAAAATGAACATGAGCCAGCAGTGTGCGCTTGCAGCCCAGAAAGCCAACTGTATCCTGGGCTGCATCAAAAGGAGCGTGGCCAGCAGGTTGAAGGAGGTGATCCTGCCCCTCTGCTCTGCTCTTGTGAGACCTTACTTGAGTATTGTGTACATTTCTGGTGTCCTCAACATAAAAAGGACATGGATCTGTTGGAACAAGTCCAGAGGAGGTCCACAAGAATGGTCAGGGGACTGGAGCACCTCCCATATGAAGATCGGCTGAGAAGGTGGGGCTGTTCAGCCTGGAGAAGAGAAGGCTGCATGAAGACCTCATAGCAGCCTTCCAGTATCTGAAGGGGGCCTATAAGGATACTGGGGAGGGACTCTTCATTAGGGACTGTAGCGATAGGACAAGGGGTAATCGGTTAAAAATTAAACAAGGGAAGTTTAGATTGGATATAAGGAGGAAATTCTTTCCTGTTAGGGTGGTGAGGCACTGGAATAGGTTGTCCAGGGAGGTTGTGAATGCTCCATCCCTGGCAGTGTTCAAGTCCAGGTTGGACAAGGCCTTGGGTGACATGGTTTAGAGCGAGGTGTCCCTGCCCATGGCTGGGGGGTTGGAAGTAGATGATCTTAAGGTCCTTTCCAACCCTAACTATTCTATGATTCTATTCTATGATTCTAAGGTTTTCACAGTGACTTAAACTACTAGGCAACAAATTGTGTGAACAGAGGAGGTTACAGGAAAAGACCGTCACTCTTCTTCCCACCACTGACCCACCCATTCCCTAAGCTAAGAATACTGCTCTGAACTGCATTTATGGATCCCATTCACTTGTTTATATCTGTTGCTGGAAAAGATTGTCTTTTAACATTCTTTATATTTTTGCAGGTTGGAAACAGAGCTTGGCATCCTAAAAAACAACTTAAGCTGTTTTATATACCATCCTAGATACATGTTGGACAAAATTTTTGCATTTGAATTCAGCTAATGTGTTGCTGAAGATGGTAGACTTTATCTTTTAGTACAAACAACCAAGTAAATGCTTAAATACTGAGTTTTACTATCTCCTTTCATATGATGAAATTTTAGCTTCACTGATCTCACAAAAATAATCAGTTCTACCCAGATTTAACCTCTTGTTATTATTTAAGCCATAAATTCATAAACAAAAGTTAGTCCTTGTCTCAAAGAAAATTTTGAAAAAGTTGGGGGGGGAGGGTTGTACTTAAGAAACTTTCTGGAATACATGAATTTCACACCTAATTAATTTAACTTTTATTCAAATATCTTAACCAGCACAAAAGCAAATAAGTTGTCACGAGTGTGTGAGAAAACACATAGCAGCAAATATTGTATAATGGTACATACATGATCCTTAGTTGTGGACATAACAGTACAATTCTACTGTGTTCTCTTTGGAGAGATAAAGACTAGGTGGATGAAAATACAGAGAAAGTATTTCTTATCTGATACTGTATGGTCAAGAGAGTTACTATAAGTACCAGCCTACTGTCAAAATGTTACCTTGAACTGAGGCTTAGTCTAATAGCTAGCATATGCTAACATTGGGTGCTAGACAGCAGCAGTACTAGCATATTTGGGAACATGTAATCCTCAGTCCTACCAGGGCTATAAAACAATGAGAACTACTACTACTATTCGAAAAATAGCACTGTTCTCAAAATGTTTAGTGAAAAATCCATCCTGGATAAACCATGTAAACCAAAGAGATATCTGGATTTAGCAATGAAGAGGAGATACACATGAGGGAAGAATACACTCCGTATTTTGATGAAAATCACTGTTAGAGTAAATCCATTATTTTTTTCTGCTGACTTTTAATGTTTTGAAATCTCTGTGTCATTGGGTGCAGAGAAAAAAATGTGTTCGAATGTGCATAGAAAAAAAAATCTAACAAAAAATTAAACACACCCATATCTCATTCACTGATTTCCCACCTTTCAAAACAATATATGAACTACTCAAGTCTATTATACATAAGTAATCCTGGGAACTACCCAAATCACAATAATTTTGTAGTATCAAGATTCTTCGTATTTCTCTATTTTTACAAAAGTTTGTTTTCCTGAATTTATATAGATAAATAATTTATTTGCAATTTTTACTGATCCCTGGAATTTTCTTTCATATTCCACCCACTTGGAACACACAAAAGTCCTGCTTTGTTCATTGAATTCTTACATATCACTTCTCTAAATTTTTTTTACAAAATTTTTCTTTTTTTACTTGATGCGCCTCATGTTAAAAAAAAAAAAAAGTCTTAGTTTCTAGTGAGGAAGTCAGCTTTTCAAGTTATCTCAAGATGGTTATCTTTCTAAAAACAGAGTGTAAAATCCTCAGTTTCTGTGTAGAAGTCCAATAACCAAGTGACATACTTTCTCCACAACATCCAGCACAAAAATGAATGGAGCAGTGCCTTCATCTTCTCAGAGATACTGGCAGCGATGTTCAAGCCTAGCATGTTCATTTGTATGTACAGCTGCAGCAAAAGTGTGCAAAGTTAAAACATGCATCTGCTTTTAGAACCAAAGTGTGCACTTTCAGAAGTTTTTACTTTGAAATTTTACTGCTTAATGTGTACCCAGACATATCACCTGAACATATAAATACACAGGAATTAAAGAAGTTGGGCATACATTTCAAGACTGAGCTGTTTCTCAATGCTTCAGCTGATTTCAGGGTCATGAAAAGGAGGGTGTTAAATGCAGTCAGAGGTGTACAGAACATCATGTGCCAAACAGTAAAATGTTTAGACAGATTCGAGGCTACAGAGCTAGATATTTCCCTGATTCTTTACTAACAAGCACACATCATCATGCAGGGATAACCATTGCCCGCCCAACTCTGCAGGGATTGAGTGCGTCCTCAGCAAGTTTGTCCTCAGCTCTGTGGTTTGCTAGATACACTGGAGGGAAGGAATGCCATCCAGAGGGACCTGAGCATGCTTGTAACGTGGGCTGATGTCAACCTCATGAAGTTTAACCATGCCAAGTGCAAGGTCGTACACGTGGGTCGAAGCAATCCCAGGCACAGCTACAGGCTGGGCAGAGAAGAGATTCAGAGCAGCCCTGCGGAGAAGGATTTGGGGGTGCTGGTCGATGAGAAAATGAACATGAGCCAGCTTCAGTGTGCGCTTGCAGCCCAGAAAGCCAACCGTATCCTGGGCTGCATCAAAAGGAGTGTGGCCAGCAGGTCAAAGGAGCTGATCCTACCCCTCTGCTCTGCTCTTGTGAGACCTCACTTGGAGTATTGAGTGCAGTTCTGGTGTCCTCAACATAAAAAGGACATGGAACTGTTGGAACAAGTACAGAGGAGGACCACGAGAATGATCAGGGGACTGGAGCACCTCCTGTGTGAAGACAGGATGAGGAAGTTGGGGCTGTTCAGCCTGGAGAAGAGAAGGCTGCATGAAGACCTCATAGCAGCCTTCCAGTATCTGAAGGGGGCCTATAGGGATGCTGGGGAGGGACTCTTCATTAGGGACTGTAGTGGTAGGACAAGGGGTAATGGGTTAAAACTTAAACAGGGGAAGTTTAGATTGGATCTAAGGAGGAAATTCTTTCCTGTGAGGGTGGTGAGGCACTGGAATAGGTTGCCCAGGGAAGCTGTGAATGCTCCATCCCTGGCAGTGTTCAAGGCCAGGTTGGACAGAGCCTTGGGTGACATGGTTTAGTGTGAGGTGTCCGTGCAATTGGGTGGAGATTGGAACTTGATGATCTTAAGGCCCTTTCCAACCCTAACTATTCTATGATTCTATATATAATTTTAACATTACTAATATGTGCCTTCTGAATAGAACAGTATCAACTAAAGAAATATATTTTTTTGTTTGTTTTAATTATGTTTGGGATCTATTTTGCATTTGGAACTTGCATTTTTTACTGTAAGATATATTTTCACATTTTCTCTTTGTTACCAGAACAAATGAGACGAAAACTTTGTTTCCCATCCTAACTTGTTTGTGCAGGAGCTTTAAAAAAAAAATAAAAAAAATAACACATCTATAGACAAAAAGACACACAATAATTTTCAGTGTAAAACATTAAAAAGCTCAAAAATCACAAACTCACAAAAATGCAGATGAAATATGCCAATGAAAACTTTTACAGCAGATAAGTCTTTTATAAACAAAAGCTTGTACTATTATTGCCTGCCCTCATATTATACAAATACAGACCAAATCAGTGAGGAAAATCAGACTTACCTTCTGAATTGTTATGATACCCTCCTGAGTGTCTTTGTCAACAGAAATTTTAAATACTCCCAAGCCATCACCATCCACAATCTTATACTCCATTTCAGCATTAGGTCCCACATCTGCATCTGCAGCTTTTATTCTGGCCACCACAGAAGCTACTGGCAAAGACTCTGGGACATTATATTGGTATGATCCTGCGGAATAAAAACAAAATAAAATTAATAAATTTAGAGCCTTCTGTGACTATAGGCTAAAAAATAAAACAAACAAACAAACCCAAAACACCAAAAAACCAGCCTTGTGAAAATTTCCCTTCTTTTAAAACACTTGAATATTTACTTGGGCTACCAGAATATATTCTTCAGTTTAAAATAGGATTGCTCATTTTTTTTATATAGGTTTTCCTTATGATGGACTCTAATTACTATGGCCATAATATCTTCCTATGATGAGAAGAGTACAAGGCAAAGATGTAGAAACATAATTCAAAACTTAAGTGCAAATCATGAGGTGAATGCCTGCTACAGAGTTCCAATGCAGAAAATGTTTTATTTTTTTTTCCATAAAAGGGGAAATAAAGCAAGTAAGTTAAATAATAACAGCATAAACTCTTATTATTTCATAGCTGTGCATCGTGATTAGGCAGCTTGCAATCTGAATATGACCAGAAATACTTATAGATTAATTTCTTTAACAGTAAGTACATCATTCTTGATAATTACAGCTTTTCATTCAAGTAGAAGATTACATATATGCTATCAGAAGAGTATCTGAGTGCAATCTGTAGCCAATAACACCCTCACCTTAAAAAATAACTTCAGTGAGTCTACTATTTCAATCAGTTTGTGGCTTGAAATAATCTATTACATACAGATCTATATTTTTATATCACTGGAGGTGAGGCTGGAGAGGACATGAATATATTATTCACACTATTTTGATTCTACTTAGCAAGCACTTTTTTCTTTAAGAAGAAAGCACCCCAGACAGAATGGTCTTAATAAACTGGGCTCTTCAGGTTTGAGCATACAACCATGCTTGTTTCTTTGTTTAGGATGAGAATTACCCTGGTCAAAGAGAGTAAATGGAAGGAAGATAACTTTCTGGCTATTCTGCAATTAACATCTTGGGAAACACCCTATGCACAAGGAAAATCCTGCTAAAAATGCCAAAGGAACATGAAGAATTAGGTCAAGATAAGAACTATGCATTCTGAAGTCTAAATGTTAAGAGCTAAATAGCTATTGTGTATATTCTTTTGTCTTTATTTGCAGAGAGGAAGTAAAATACATTAATAAATGTACCTGCTGTACATCATTTCATTTTAAATTATCTGAAATCCAGTAGATACAGAAAAAAGATTCTTCCAGTGTAGTAATAGTAATGATGATAATGATAATAATAACAACAACAACAATAATAATATAACTTGCTGTCAGTGATTCACAAAGTACTTACACATGGAAGCTAAGAACTCTTTTTTTAGAACTAGCATGATGTAAAGAAAATAACAATGTTTACAAATAATATTACAAGTCATATTTTTACAAAGCAACCTACGTCTTGGAAAGCGAGGTGGGTTGTCGTTAACATCAGTCAGAGTAACAGTTACAGATGTAGTCCCTGATAATCCACCATTTTGCCCAACCATGTCCTTTGCTTGAATAACTAGTAGGTATTGGTCCTTGGCTTCTCTATCCATATTTGGAAGGGCAGTTTTGATAACACCTGCAGTAAGACATGTCAGTGGTTGAACAAGCAAATACGTTACTGGGAAAGCTGGGTTTGCCTTTAAAAGGTAGCTGCATAACAATGGTTGCAATAAGAGAAAATGAATTCATTTCAACATTAATATTTCAGTTTTTGACTAGGAGCTAAACTTATTTTTGTCACCAAAACCCACCAGTTTTTATTTAGTACAACTTTATTTGGGTAATGCCATATATGACTTTGCTTTCTAAATACCTTCTCCCTGAACTGCAAAATTCGTAATAATTTTGGTAACACCCCCTTCCCTGGAAGATGTCATCTTCTGTGTTTGATTTCCCACTTTTTTAGAGCTAGGAAAAAGAATATTCTGTATTCATTTTTAAGATTACAAGGTCAAGATTTATTTTACAATCTCTTGAATAATCATTCACCACATTAACTCTTAATAATTTTGATATCATACCACACTGTACATATATATGTGATTATCTCATTTTACTGGGAGCATATATTTGCTCTAACAATATGCATTGCTAAAGCAGTAATATAATTAAGACTTTTATTATTTATTAATCAAAATACTGTAATGTCTGAAATAGCTTTTGTTTTCTCCATTTGATGATCTGCAAACAATTTGTAGTTAACTGATCTGAAATGAAAGCAAGACAAAAGCTCCGTGTTCTATCCTTTCAGTTCTGTTGATATATATCAGAAAATAAATATGCCTTCTCGAATGTGATGACTTCATGAATATTTCATGCTCAGTACATAGTACAGCCGCTAACTTTGATTTCCAGAGAAGCAACCGTTTACTCCACCAGCACTTAGTGTCAGCAGCAAAGGAAATACAAACAAACTAAATAAAAGAGAGGTGCATTGGGACACATATCTCTTCATCTGATAGTTGCTGAATGTTTAGTTGAATTTTATTTCTTTCTTCCCTTATGAATGCAGGACTTGCCATTAATCATCTCTGGATTTAAATTTTTTTTTCACAAGCAGGCTGTTTGGCACTATTTCACCAATTTTACAAGCAATGCTAAAATGCAATTAATATACCATTTTATAATGTTATTGTTTTTACACTGCTTTTTCTGGTCTGCTGGCTTTTCTATCATAGTTAAATTGCCAGGCAATGTTAACCAATGATTTGGAAGCTAATTATCATGCACACAGGAAATCTGAGTATCACATAAAAATGAAAATGTATGCAAACATTTCAGTCTCAACCATTAGAGGTCTTAACTTAGAAGAAACTATGATATTGTCGTGGACCTGTTGCTATATGAAGATAATTATATTACTTATATCTGCAAGTTCAGATGTTAAATAGCTTTGCCTTGTCATCATAGCATTGGGATTCAGGTCTGATTCACATCACAGGTTATGATAAATAGGGTAAATAATTTGTTTCTCTTTTGCTCAGCTTGCCTTTCTCTGAAATAAAAAGTATAAATTTCTCCATAATGGTGTAAGTGAAGGCTCAGGAACCAAACTCCACTGAGCAGAGTGAGAATCTATTTTTCTATTCTGTGGAATGATACAGTAGAATGGGCAATGGCTGTTAAAGTGGCAGAGGAGTAAAGGTTGTATTTTATTGTGGCTTAAAATAGTCCTAAAATTTCACTAAAAATAGGAAAAAATCTCACTCGAGTAATATGCTTTGAAAGTGGCATCAAAATATTTTATCAGATAAAAAGAAAAAGTTCCATGCTTTGTTTTTCAAACTAATAATGAAAAAAACATTTCCCCCCAACAAAACTTCAGTTTAAAAAGTAGAATGGAGAGATAAATCTATACTTAAGGAAATCTCACTATGTGACATTTAGGTATTTCTAAAACAAATATCTGCAAAAAAACTTGTTTACAGCATCTTCAAATTTTCATTGATCAGAAAGACAAGCAACAAGTGGCAGAACATGGAGCTAGCAGATTGACAAGATGAGAAAAGTTCCCATTTCAGCAATGTCTGCTCATCACATAGCTCAGATGTGTCAATTTCATAATCTATTCTGGAAAATAACAGGTGAAAACAGCAACAAAAATATAAATCTATTCAATTATCCACAAGACCACATTAGTAAGTTTCTAGCAAGTTTTAATGCACTTCCTCCTGATTCTCATTCCCCCACCCCCAGCAGTACTGCAGACAGCTTATGGAAATTTACCTGTTTTTGGCTCCACAGAAAAGTAAGGTTGTCCTTGCAATATGCTGTAAACCACCCTAGCACTGTTGCCATATGTAGGATCATCTGCATCAGTGGCCGTCACTTGAACCACAGAGGTACCTGCAAAATGTTTAAGGGACTATTGTACATAAAAGATCAAAAAATATGAACTATACTTCTTCAACATGCTGTGTCAATATATATCTGAAACAGTATGAGGTGGTGTTTTCACAATTATTTATAATTTCCATGCTGATTCAGCTTAAAATATAAGGTCCTCTTTGTAAACCAGTAGTACCAGCTGTTACAGCATTCTGTCATTCTCTGCCTCCGGCTCACAGCAATAGAAAACATCTCACACAGTAGCTCCCCCTCTCTATCTCTGTCTTTGGTCGGTAGAGGGTATATGAACAGTGTTTTTTAAATGATGGTGATGCCTGAAGTATGCTTAAGTATGAAATACAGTAATAGCTTCCTTTTGAAGAGAAGTCTGCATGCTAAAATTGTAATGAGTAGTTAAGAGATTCAAATATACATACATATATGTTTATATATTTTTAGAGTTGTACATACATATATATATAATTAATTGTAACCTATAAAATTATTTATCCTTTTTTGAAAAAATGGCTGAGGATTTTTTGTGTCAGCTCAGAGAAAAAGTGGTGAGAGATGTCTCCAAATTCCTTTTAAAAGTACCCATTTTCTTCAGTAATCTGCACTACTTCAGTATCAATTCAGTCGATAATTTGCTGCATAAACATTTCTTGAGCAAGAAATGTCTCTATGTTGACAGGTGTAAGAAAGTGAAATGTCTAACTGGCTATCAAGAAAGATATATTGTGAAGACCTCATTCTGTATATAGATCCTATTCATTATACTTTCAATCCAGTTCCTATTTGTTTTGTTTTTACAGCAGCTTCTATGATGTATGCTGAGAACATGATAAAACACTTGGGAGCCTTGGCCTTGGCCATGGTTGTCAGCCTCTGGCAGCCAGAAAGTGCTATTTTTTCTCACAGGCAGATTGTCTGGAATGTTGAGACCTTCCATTCAACAGCCCAGGGATCCATTTGGAGGCTAGGTTGCAAATTAATATTGTAGCAATTTGGCAAACACCCAGAAAAGGTCTTCAGCAGAGGATCAGATCCCTTCATAAATTGGATTTAGATACAAGATTAGAGAAAAACATTTGTTAAGTGCTCATTTAAATGTGCTCATTTAAATGTGCTCATTTTGACATGCGAGAATAAGACCAGAGAATCTAGAAATCACCCTTTAAGAACATAGTTCAACAGCAGGTGTCCAGGGTAAACATAACAGAAATTGTATTCTGGTCAGTTTTATTTGGACTTTTTCAGGAAATGTGTGAGACAAAGTTCTGATATTCTTTATGTCTAATTTATTTTCTTCAGCTTTACAATTCCCAGTTAAGTAGAGGATCACAAACGAGTCCTGGGACCAGGCTGAAGGTTTGGAGAAGACTGAGTACAGCCCCCCATAAAATCGTACAGATTACTAAAGATGGGATCTGCTTGAAGGAATTCTGACCAGAAGTGATCATTCATAAGGTAACCTTAATCACTTAAGCTATAGCCTAGCTAACCCACATTCCTGATCTCTCTTCCTGAAGTATCCATGAAAAACCATTATGATTGCAAATCTATTTTAATGCAATTTTTCTCTCTTGTGGACTGTCTAATATTTTTGGACAGAAAAAAGGTTATTCTCAACCTGAAATTCCACATGCAACTATTAAGTAGATGGAAAGTTTAAAAATAAAATTGGTGGTTAATCCACCAAGTCATTTATCAGTTATGGGACTTCAAATACATCAATTTTCTGTTCACCAGTAACTAAGAGCTTTGATTCAGTATGTCAAACTGGTTTTACAGATCACTCTATAATGTAATTTCATACAGGGACCTATTTTAAACTTGCCAGAGTCTCTCCAGCTTTTGAGTACAAGGGTATCATAATGATTATTTGACATCCTGTGTTCTTTGTGTAAGCCAGGCTTACCACATTTACAAAGTCCCTAAGCCCTGCCAATGAAGCTTACAATGTCTGCAAATATTGGCAAAAGTGCTTATAAACCTAACACACTGTTACGTCTTTTGCTCTTGTCACTGTCAAGGACTCCAGACCAATACAAGATCAAAGAAATTACAGACTCTGCAACCTCAACAGAGACATTTTGGAAATCCTGCAAGCTTAGAAGTGCTTGTTTGCTGTAAAAATCTATTGATGTAGCAAACAAGCCCTCTACATTCCGTGAGATGAATAAAGTCAGTATTGAATCTAATAGGCTCTCTCCTAAAGCACATAGATCCTTTAGAAAAGGTGGTGGGTTTTTTTTTTAAGGTAGAAATTTTAACACCAAAACTTTCTGCACTCATCCCACTTGAGCATAAGCAGCAACTGAAAGCGAGGATAATTTTCTTGTCCCTCTGTGCTAATCAATTTCCCTCAAGCATCATGTGACAAAAATCTTTTAAAGCATCTGCTATTGTCATTGTTTCTTTTCCGGTTGCACAAAAAACTTTGAGATTCCAGAAGTCCTGTATCTAGAGGGAGATTTTTTGCACAATATATTTTTTAAAAAGAATATGCAAGCTAACATAAGGTATGCTAACTATGTGATAAGTCCTACATATGGGAAATCAGTTCCAAGGAAATATCATGCATGGAAAGATCACCATGCAAAGATTTCAAGAGAATTTCCCAGAGAAAGCATATTTCTCTTGAAGAGCAGGAATTCCTTCAAGTTTATTGGAATTCAGAGATGTCCTAATTTATTTAATTTTTTTTTTTTTTTTTTTGCAATGGATTGATGTCAAATTCACCTGTTTATTTTCTTAAAAAAAAAACCCAAACACATAAATGCATGCACTCTATAGATACTCTTGGATAGTCAAGAAATCTATAGATTGAGGAAAAATGGGTAATTGCATTGTAGTTTCAACTACAAAGGGAGAGTTTGTGTTCCTGCATTGAAAATACATCTTCCTTCTATTCCTGAATATTTTGCCCTACCCCATAACACAGGTGGTCAGCTGACATACATATGTCCAAGATTAGGGCTTTTGGGCAAAAAAGAGCTGTGTTTTTTTAGGATTGTTGAGACAGCCAACAAATATCACCACACTTTCACTTCATCCAACCAAATGAGTGTCCCAGTAAATCTTGTTTATGGCAATGCTGTTCAAAGCCCTAGACTGCAGGTGTAAAGAGGACACTATCCCTATCCCAGACTTTCATTAATGACTTGTTATAACCTGTAGCTTCACAACTAAGACTTTAATTATTTCTTAGTTTGTGTACCTGATATGGATTGAAAAAAAAAAAATAGGGGCTATTTGCTGAAAAAATGTCTTTCCCTCTCAGATAATAATTCCTTTACAATTATTTTTCTCTACAATTATGTCTTTATAACAAACTTGAATATCAGTTCATTAAAAAGAATTCTACATGTAACAACTACATAAACTTTTTCAGCAATTGCTGAGGAAAATCAGTGTTGCTTTTCCAAAGGGTGTTCAGCATATTTCTTTACCGATACTAACTAATAACATACTGAATTTTGTATGGCTGGCACAGATTTCTGGTTTTGGGGAGGAGGGCTTTGGTCTTTCATTTTTGTTTTGTTTTTGTTTTCCCTCCAGAATACTTAAGCTATCATTTTTAGATTTTTAATCTAAACTTTACTAGATAGTAGTGGATATCACAAAATAGCAACAATCTGAGAACTTGACATTTTAAAGTTCTGATATGAGGGCAAATAGAGGGAGGAGTTTTTGCAGAGAGGACTGTGAATTT
Source organism: Neopsephotus bourkii (assembly GCF_033783945.1). Classification (NCBI taxonomy): domain Eukaryota; kingdom Metazoa; phylum Chordata; class Aves; order Psittaciformes; family Psittacidae; genus Neopsephotus; species Neopsephotus bourkii. The sequence continues at coordinate 1,442,732 of NW_026901388.1, forward strand.
AGAACAGTATTTGTACTTCAATTTACCAAAGTGTCAATTCAACAGTGTTTACAACAAGTTGCAGAGACCATCCTTTTTTGTGTTAGGGTAAGATAAACTGGTTGCTAAAGTTTATTTTGAGGTTAAGGTCCTCAAAATCTCCGAGTTTATTCTTTTAGAAACCTCTGCACAGAGCTTTTTCTAAAAACCTCGCTAGTACCTTGTGTGATATTTTGCAAAACTTTTAAGATTAGTTTGCCTGAAGAATGCTTATGTGACTCTGTTTTTAACATTGATTAAATCATTTAAGGCAAAACTAGTTTTTAAAACTAGAAGAACTTAACAAATGCTTATTTTGAAACTGCACAAACCCTTATCAAGTCAATTTTAGACACATTAACAACTGAAAAATAGACCTTTAAAAGCAGTCAGTTATTAAAAGCATTGGCTAATATCAATTAATGATTCATAATATGCATAATACACAAGACAATTCCATGATGGCATCACATTTCTGCATCACATCAGTTGCTACTATAAATATTAAACATTTTTACTATCAAATTATCTATAATACTTGCTGAATTCTTACATGCAACAGCCCAGCCTGGCTCTCGTATTTCTTCTGCCACTGGCCCTCACCCAGACCTGATGCAGCAATAACTCTACAGCCGTTCCCCTCCAGGAGTGTGAAGAAGAGACAGATCTGGGGGCAGATCCTATCGTTTTCACTATCTCCCTATCCTCTCACAGCCTCATTAGGTAACCTTCACTTGGGAAAAAAGCCCAAGACTGGTTCCAGCACTGTGGCAAGGTCAGATGAGGTGAAAGAGGAGGCTTGTATCTGGAGACACTCTCCCTTCATCCAGGGTCTCTAAACCCACTGCCCACTTGTACCAAAGATTTAATCATGATAACAAGATTTCCCCTCCCCCCCCCTCCCCATTTTGGTATAAAAATAAAATATTTTTATCCATCTCTATCAGAAATAATAAATGTAGCAATAAAGATATTTTTTTGCAAGGCAGTTGATATGTCTGAAGAGTAGAGAAGTTTAAACAAAACCAAAATTATGTTGGGTACTGGAATTTTTGTCCCCAGTTCCCTTGACTATAAGCTAAACAGATCAGTATCTCACATCAGCTATTTTTGGCTCAACTTTGCAGGAACACTCTTAATACTCTTTAAACTATAATTCTAAATCTTTTTGTTTGAAATATAACACGCCTAGATTTTTTAAGAGACATACTTTAAGAAAAAACAACAAAACAACAAAAAACCCGCATGATTTTCAGATAAGCCATATCTTGAGGTTTTTGCTATGAATGAATTTACAAACCATCAAGGTATTTACCCTGTTCAAGATAATCAATATAATTGGGCCTGACCCAAATACAATTTGAACTTGACCCAAAGTAATTTCAAATAACAGAAAAGATCGACTTCAATTAGCCTTAGATAATGTCCTAAAATATTTGTCAAATAAAAAACAGAATCATTATACTCTCATAGTTACCCTTTAGGTTAAAGGTTATAGTTCTCCTAGCTTTATAGTTAATTTGGACTTATAATCCTGTGATCTCTTCATTTTGTTTAATACCCAATTAAAAATCCTTGTCATGGATATAATTTTAAACAAAATAGGAGAGAGGTATTTGGTTTCTCCTTAATATTTCATTAATGCTGTGGGTGACAAATTAAAAAATGGGTTATATGTATGAACAGTGAATAGATGTATCTAGACAAGTATCACACATGCATTTCATGGTAACCCTTAATACAGTAATAATGCAGTATTTGGCAGTTGTGTGATACTAACCATGATGATGTTTAAAACGTACAGTTTCAGGAAATTCATGAAACTGAAACCACCCTAACTTGACACAAAGAGAGTACACAAGTCTCAGTTAATAATTTTGCATAGTATTGCACTATGTTGAATATATATTTGGTGGTGTATGGTCCATATGGGAGAGAATTTCTTTCAGTCATTAATGTGGTAGAGATCCAACAAAATATGCAAAAGCAGCTCATTTTGAAAAATAGTCCTTATGTTCTCCAGTGTACACTGTGCACTCTCCACAGATTGATTTCCAATATATTTTTGGAACAAATGGAGCATGGGTGAGGGGTAGAGGCATGTACTACGTACACGCACCTACATGTGTGTGTAGGTAAACCTCTTATCTCTGTAGTAGTTTCTATATGTCAATATGCCAGTACAGGACAAAGCAGAGGTAACTCATGCAAAAGGGAAATCTAGAGATATTGCTTTCAGGACACAAGACAAGGAAGCAAAAATCTAATCACTGCTGCATGCTTCAGCTCATTTAAATGACCTAATTCTAAAAATAAAACATTGATTAAAAAAATATATGCATTTTGTGCAGAACATATTTTTGAAGTGCTGAATATCTAGGTTTTGCAGTCTTAGACTATCTGGTTATATTTGTTTTTCCAAAGTGCAGCAGTAAAAAAGATCTTATTGATGTATCATGACTTCATCTCCTCCCTGTCACTCTTCAAAAGCTGTGGTGTCCATTTTTCTTTCCAAAACTATTATTACCAGTTTAGCCATCCACATACGGTTTGAGTAACAGTGAAAAAGTTTCAAATGAGAAATACTGTCTATGGTCACTACTTAGGAAAAGAAATAAAGAGAAAACTCATTAGCAGTGTTTTACTTATCTCCTATTGGCTCCTAAACTAAGTTTCTAATACAAAAGCAATGTCAACTAATGATTGCTGCAAGGCACTTACGCAGGGACTATTATTTTTGTCTCTCTAGATCTAATTTAGAGGCATTGTTTAATGTCCAAAACCACACGAAGTAATATCTAGAAATGAGCAAATTATATATGAACAGAGTTCATATATAAGAGTTTGTATTTTGATAAGGCTTAAAATTACTCAAGAAAAATTACACTTTCAATAACTGTATGACTCTCGTGAGACTTCCCATGCACCAGTTTCCACTGAAGTAGATTAAGTTGTGCTTTTTTAATCTTCATGCTTGCATTTATAATTTAAGGTAAAATTTACCAAAATCTCTCCAGACCAAACTCTATCTACTTCGAATCAGCACCTGACAGCAGATAAACATTTGTTCTCTTTTAAATGAAGAGATAGTGGATTTGGTGCTTAAACTCTTCCTTAATTCAAACTCAGGAAAAATTAGCAGTTCTTCTTATATGACGGAGTCTGAAAGACATCCTTCTCCGATGTCACTGGCAATTTGAAACTATCCCATGCGGTACCCCAGTCCTTGCTGCTTGAATGTATTTCCCAGAGAGCTGGATTTCAGTCTTAGAAAAGATATACAGTAAACTGTTACTGATATATGCAACACTTACCAAACAAATTATGCAGTAGCAGAAATTTGAAAAGTTTGTGAAAAATGGACTTTATCTGAACAAAATTATATATTATCACCTCTGAATACCATAGCATAGGTATGAAACTTATTATTGTTAATGAGAATTATAAAAGAAAGCCTCTGGGCACTGGAATGAGAAAAATATCGTAAAATGCTTATCTGAATCCCTACATAGCTATTTGAGTTTTACAACATTTTTGAATGGGTAAATACTTAATCTAGCATGTTATTTCCAGTTAAGCCTTGAAATATCTAACTGTTGCAGGTGCCTCATAGATAATTAATTAGGTTAGTGTGATACAATGAAAATGAAATTTTAAAAAAGGCAATAGGAACATTTCCCACAGTACCAACAGTGTATTTTGCACTTACCCACAGGAGACATCTCAGGAACTCCAGCAGTGTAAGGGCCATCCAGAAATTTTGGCTCATTGTCATTTATGTCCTGAATCTTAATGACGAACTCAGATTCTGGTTCCACAGGTTTATTAGTCAGCCTATCTAGTGCTTGTGCTCGGAGAGTATAGTAGGCCTGCTCTTCTCGATCCAGCCTCTTTGTAGCATGAATATCGCCCGTGTTCTCATCAATAATGAAAATGGAACTTGCCCCTTCGCCTGACAAGATGTATTTGATGGAACCATCTCCTTTATCAACATCGGAGTGAAGCTGGTGAAAAATTGATGAGAGGTGAGATTAACTTACAAGAGAGTCAGTGGCATGGAGATATGTAAAAATAATACTTACGTCAAGCAGCAATACATTAAATTTTATTGTTCTTGGAAAGATAAGCTCAATGTTTATCATGCACAGCATGTAAGGGACCATTAGAATCTGTCAGCTTGCTCTTTTGAGTAAGATAATACCATTCTTTTCTGCAATCTCATTTTCAAATGCACCTAATATTGTCTTACAGTATTCTCATACCAGAGTTTTACATAGACACACGCACACATATACACTTATCTATGCACATAATTATAATTGTGATTTCATTCCTACCTGAATTTAACTACATTTCTGGTTTTAGGTTATTATTCTACTCAGGGGTGAGACTTTAAACGAATGTCACTATAAACTTAATGTCAATGTGTGTATGCTGCTGTGTGTGTATGCTGCTGTGTATGTATGAGAAATGGCATACTGAACATAAAAAGAACATGGAACTGTTGGAACAAGTACAGAGGAGGGCCACGAGAATGATCGGGGACTGGAGCACCTCCCATATGAAGACAGGCTGAGAAAGTTGGGGCTGTTCAGCCTGAAGAAGCGAAGGCTGCATGGAGACCTCATAGCAGCCTTTCAGTATCTGAAGGGGGCATATAAGGATGCTGGGGAGGGACTCTTCATTAGGGACTGTAGTGATAGGACAAGGGGTAACGAGTTAAAACTTAAACAAGGGAAGTTTAGATTGGATATAAGGAAGAACTTCTTTACTGTAACAGTGGTGAGGCACTGGAATAGGTTGTCCAGGGAGGTTGTGAGTGCTCCATCCCTGGCAGTGTTCAAGTCCAGGTTGAAAAAGGCCTTGGGTGGCATGGTTTAGTGTGGGGCTCAGTAGGTTAAACTGTATCTTCCATTGGAACTGCAAGACAGCTTTACAAAAATAAAATTTCTTCCTCATCACATAAGTTATTTAAAGTTATAAAGCAAGATTTCAGAGGTTTTGTAGCTCTTTTATGTCTACTGAGTCCCACCTTCCTGTTAAAGAAAACAGACTCCAACAGTTCTCATGTACTATTCAAGCTCCTATCAACAAAGCAATTGATGTGGATATCATAATGTGATATCACATGTAGAAGTAATACACATGTGAATACTTAATATGGTATAAGTGAAAAGAACATCAGTAAATTTCAAAGTACATGCTCACTACTTAAAAAGTGGATTACTACTTGTAAATAGCTAAGGGCAATGTTAAAGATGTTTGGATTTTTTATGTCTTTTACTTATTTTGTACCTATGCTAAGCCAACATCATGTTGAGTTTGGAGGTAACACTACTGTCATCATCATCATTGTTTCCTCCACTAACTTTTTTTTTTCTCTCAGCTGGGGGTAGCACTGAGATAGTAATCGCTTCCAGAATGCATGCAGAAAATTGCTATCTCAGGCATAACTTAGCACAGCTGTGAAAGCTTTTCTTATTTCAGCAGGGAAGTATTCATGATCAGTTTTGAATTTTTCAGCTGGATAAAAAGATGCTTATTTTTTTCACATTATTTCCTTATACTGTTGGGATATCTCATATTTACTCAATTACAGTACACTCCGTCTTTTAAGACAAAAATGGAGTCTGAGGTTTGTACTGTTTCAAAAAACACAGCTAGGGTGTCTAAATCAGGTTAACTACATGATTTGAAAATATGGCTTATCCTCATTTTGCTGATACCTAACTCCTGAGATGTCTAAATAAGCCTAAGATTTCTTTGATGGAGCTCCCTAAACATTTAAAGTCCTACTTCTCAGTATAGTGGAGAATAGACAATGCTGACACTGTGAGCAGATGAAGGCAAAATGTATCTCACATCCAGGCTCTTTCAAGATCAGCAGCATTGCTTACTCCTCAGCCTTGCTGGCTCAGGTTTATTCAACAAACCATACCTCTGTTCATCTCACAACTCTGACAGTAAGAGCTCTTTCTGCTTTTTCAGACTTGACTGGCAGTTCTCACCTTCCCTACAAAGGAGCAGTGGCCTATGCAATTAAGATTCTGTCTGGGTGTGTTTGGTTTTGGTTTACTTTTTTTTCCTCTTTTCTTTTTCTTAGACCTATTTCAGGGTGCATAAGTCCCCTCTGAGCTACAGAGACATTGTATGGGTCACCCTACATGGCCAGAATCCTGCAATCTAGACTGAAATGCTAAGCATCACATTACCCAGAAACTGTAGCTATGGTATACAAAGATATAATGCCTTTGTCTTCTTGAAGTGATTTAGTTTTCTCCATATCTCATATTCTATCAGAGTACTGGTCTTTCTGTGGTGGCTAAGACTCTCCCGTTCTCCCTGCAAAAGTTATTCCACTTTTTGCGGCATAGTTAAGGATCTGCTGGATGAGAGAAAAGCAGATGAGACCAGCATACGCAGCAGTTTAACAGGAACAGCGGTTTTCTGAAGGTTAGAGATCTATAAGTAGATCTCTTCAGGTGAGGAAGGAAGGGATTCCATGTCTCAACTTGATGAGAACAAAGTGCTGACTCATGGAGGTGAAGCCAAGCCCACCAGCACACTAGAATGTAGCACTCACACCTGGGTCTTGCACTGCAGGGCTGCACAGCTTCTCTTTCACCTTATATGTAGATCCAGCCCTATCCTGAATAACTTTCTAGCAGTGCTTGAAGCAAAAAAGACTTTCAGGGGAGAGGACAGAAGTGTAAATCCTCAAAGTTGCACTGAGTAAGGCTTTCATGTCCAAGAGAAAGAAGAAATTCTGTAGCGTCAGCATTTCCCACTAGCTAACTCAGTTGCTTGCTGATTAACACATTGTTTTTTAAGGAGTCCCACTTTGAGGTCCATAAATCTCCTCATGAATTACACTACAGTGGCTGGTGACCTGAAGTGAAATGCTGAACAGAAGCCTCTTTTTGGAATCATGCCTTGGTAGAAAAATGCTACTGTGTGGATTAATAAAGTGATTAGCAATGACCTTTGTTACATCAAGGTTGAGGGTCTGGAAAAGCAAACTTCTTTGTTTCTTTTCTTAAAACTTTGTACTACTAAGCCTTTAAAAAGCAATGCTGGCCCATGATCAAGTTAGTAAAGCACAATTCTCTACCCACTTAAGGAAGGTGATATAGCTCAATATTTAGTTCATCTTTGTCACTACAATACAATCAATTATGTGTAAAGTACTCTAAAGATTTTTTTCCAGCATTTTTATGTGCATTTTAGTGTCAATCTGAGTTATCTTGAAAGTACAATACAAGAGAACAATGCAAAAATATACTAGGCTGGCAGAATCCAGATGCATGTTTGGTGCATTTTCCAAATCACTTTTATCCTGGTTCCACCCAACATAATCCTTCCAAACAGCAATCTTCAAAGTCATTAATACAGAAGCATCAGTGATTTGCAACTAAGAACAAAATTTTTGAATGCAGCGGTCCTGTATCATGTTTACACCTCTGCTACTACCAAATGTGGCTTCAAACTACCTGTACTTCTAGCTATTTAGTTTAACATCCCAGGCAGAGAGAAGTAATACATTTCTTATAACGTTGGTTATAGAAAACACTTTGAATGTTTGTTTGTTTTTTATTGATGGTTTGTTAGTTTGTTGTTTGTTTAGTTGGTTTTTTGTTTGTTCGTTTTTTTTGAGCAGGGTAGTTCTTTTTTATAGAAGTGTATTTAAGAAAGAGACCTGGAATTTTTATTTGTTTGTGTGATTAATTTTGCAACAATTATACAGAATTATATATTTGGTCCTCAGGAGTTTACAGGAAGGCTCCAGAATGAATCTTTGGCAGTGCCATCTACTAGCTTGTCTATCACCCCTCCCACTTTCTACGGGGACATTCAAGTAGGAGGCAGAGAGCTGCAGCTCAGCCTGTAGCTGCACATAGGAACTGTGACTTTCAAAGCAAAGGGGATCAACACAGAGGCAGTTTCAAATCCTTGTTTCAAAAGACATGGAAGATTCAAGGATTCGATGGGCAGATCTCATGTGATTCCATTCTAGAACATCCCAGAAAAAAATTCTTTCAGAATAAGTATGCAATAAACATTATAAATAAAATCCCTCCCTCTAAATGTCCCAAATGCCTCTCAGTTTTAGAAAATGCTTGCTTAGATAGTGTGAGAGAAGAAAGCAGTCAGTGTATCTCAGTAGCAAAGGCACTACTAAACTAAGTCCTTTAGTGAATATTTCCCTCACTTATATTTTTTGGCCCCCCAGCAATATAACCCAGTATAAGGTCACTAATGTATTTACATTTATGTGGATCCTCAGGATGATTATTATTGTGGATTTTTTCAAGATCCCTGGTAATCAGTAGTTTGGGATTTTCTCTATTTGTAGGTACAGACCTATACAACCAAAAATGATGCCATTTTGCATCACTTGCCATTAAAGTATGTTAATGCAGTATCTTCAATAAGCAAAGGACATTTGTTTTTTAACAGGAAGTAGAGATAATCCAGTATATCTGGTCACCACCAATACGTTTGAGGTCTGAATGAAAAGTTTTTCAATTCAGGCTCCTTTAAAGCAGGTGCAATGTTCATATGCTTCTCTTCACAATTTTTTTCTTCCCCAAAGGTCTATCTCTGCAGTTTTTCCTACCTGTGGCAGCATGGCTAATGTTTCACTGCAGAGTTTACAGATTCCAGGTGAAGAAGAAAAGCATGGGGAGAACATGAGGAGCTGCTGGGTTTTCAGCACCAGCAGGATCACAGAGGTAATGCTGACAAAAAGACAGAGCAAACATGAGATACTTCAATACAAGCTAGCTCCACAGCTCCCTCAGACCATAAGAAATGTGCACTTACATGCAGAACACCTGAAAAGTTTTCTCAAGGAGTTACCTTGCCTGCACCCTTTCCTTTCCTGCTGTGAAAATAGAATCATAAAATCACAGAATAGTTAGGGTTGGAAAGGACCTTAAGATCATCAAGTTCCAACCCCCCTGCCATGTTCAGGGACACCTTGCTCTAAACCATATCACCCAAGGCCTCGTCCAACCTGGCCTTGAACACCACCAGGGATGAAGCATTCACAATCTCCCTGGTCAACCTATTCCAATAACTGGAAAGGGAGGAGAGGAATGAAAACTGCCTCCTCCTCATGCTTGGTCAGGCATCCATAGTTCTTGGTGACACAGAACTAATGCAACTGTAGCTTTATTTCTTCCTTCTCACTAAAAGCATGGAAGGACTAGGAAACAAGAAAGGACAAAAGAAGGAAAGAACACCAAGCCAAGAGCAATTGTCTTGTCCATTTATAACCATAATTTACTATAACAAAACAATTTAGAAAATATTGTGGGAGGAAGACACTCTTGTCTTCATATACAACATGCCTTCCCCTCCCTGCTTTCTGGGAAGACTTAAAAAGGGAATTTGTCAGGTGTATACAGATTAAATATGTAATAACAGAAGATGAAAGAAAACAGGTGATTTGAAAAAAAAAAGACTTACTTTGGCTATTTCTATTAAAGCTTGCTCATCACAACAATCAGATTCTTAAAACTTCGGATTCAGCATTTACTGTGGTTGCATCTAGAATGTTTTGAATTCCCTTTTCCCATCATATTATACTGCTAGTAGTTGTTTTGAATTGTGATTACTCATAAAGATCTAGATATTTTTATATTTTTTCTTTTGAAAATATAATATCATATCTGTTAACTATCAGGATAACTAAGTGTTCAATGCTGCTGATTTAGAACAATTTAAATCAAATAATATCTAATTTTTAAAATTCATCATGGACAGTGGAGTTAAAATTTAAATAAAATCCAGTGGGCACGCATGCCACATATTTGCTGTGTTTTATTTAAGGGCCTCATGAACAGTTAGTTACTAATACAATTGTTTTCAGGGGGAGCTATGAAATTCTCACTCTTACAAACTGTAACCATATTTAAAATCAGTAGCTTAAGGCATCTTTAGTTTATTTTTCAGTATCATTAAAGAAGTCATGTGGGAAAGATTTCCCAACATTTTATTGATGTCAGCAGAGGCTCATGATTCATAAAATTGACTTCACACCCAGGCTCTAGTAAAAGTGTTATTCAGCAGGTAATGAATTTCTTATAAAAGTCTTTTTTTTCTTTTTTTTTTTTTTTTTTCAAGAAACATTAAGAAAGTGATAAAGGAGCTCCTGGAGGGCTTTTGTTTGCTTTTGGTTTTATTAATGTATGTAAAACCATAGTATAAGCCTGGTCTCAGAAAGAAATCTACTTATCTCTGTTCTGTTCTCTCAGCATAACAGATAATACTGAGAACAAGAGATCAAGTCAATATAAAGGACTATAAACAAACCCCTAACATTTCCAATTAGAGTTTGAAAAGAAGGAATATGCTTGTAATGCTGCCAGAGTTTCCTTGTCTCGGCAATGTTGTCAGTATAGTAGGGAACCAGCACAGATAACAACTATGCTACAGTGGCACAATTTGCTGCTTTTTGCTGTATCTATTTGCTGCTGCTGTATCTATTTACAATTTGCTGCTTTGACATACTAGCAATTTCATGCACTGTTTTGTTGCCTCCAGACTTTCTCCTCGTCAAGCAAGTGCAGAGGCAGTCACGTGGGAGTACAAGGTCCACAGTTATAACCATATTATATTTATCTAACACGAGCAGCTGGTGACAGGCTTGTCCAAAACCCAGTCAGCCTAGACAAGATTTCTGCACTGTCTTGTTCTGAAACTGACAAAATTCTGTCTACAGTTCTCAGCGCTGACCAAAGATCTAAGAGTTGCTGAGACAACTGAGGTCCAAGACATTCCTGAGATCTCTTCACATCCAGCTCTGTCCTTAGAGGCTGCCTGACCTCAGACTGTCTCTGACTCCTCTATTGTCTTTCTATGGGTAATGCTAGAGTATTACAAATGACTGGAAGTCAATATATCTATCCTGGATCATCATAAAGGCACTGAGGTAATGACAGATTACCTATCACATGAGCGCATTTCACACTCAAGGTGAAACAAGGCCACATCCCTTTGGGAGTACCAGCTGTGTCATCCCACATCTTGTCCTTAATAGCCCTTCTGCAAGATAAATTGTATGTCCTTTGGTGTATTTTGACCTCCATGATCTTCATATTAACATGTATCTAAAGCCAATGAGAACAAAGCTCCATCTATGATCAAGCTATTTATACATGTGCATGATTAAGGAAGCATAGGATAAGAGAGAAATAAGATGGATAAAGAGGGAAGAGAAGGAAACACAGGAGATAGGGCACAAGGAAAACCAATTAATACAGGCCAAAGGAGAAATGACAAGCTAAAATGGGAGGAAACAGCAAGGAAAAATGAAAAGTACAAATGAAAGAAAATGTTGAAGTAGTAAGTGGAGCTGATCGTCAGTGACTAATCGGTGTTGGACAAGAACAGCATTTAGGAGTAAAGCTATATAACTTTACAAGCATCTTCTTTTCATGCTCTGGTTAGTGTAATGGTAATTAAAAACACTGAGAACCTGAATCTGGTCAGCTGTAATTTTACTGACAGTGTATATTAGTACTATTCCAGCCTACTCTGGAGAAGAAAAAAAAAAGATTAAAAAAAACCAAAACCAAAACAAAAACAAAACCCAAGAAGAAAAAAAGAAGGTGCAAATCAAATTACTGTTCATTTTAAAGCGCTGGAACTGGGGAGCAGATATAAACTATGACCAATGGGCAGGGAGAATAGCGCAAGGGTCAGTTTGTTCTGAATGAAGTATAATTTTAAAACAAAACTCCCCATTTCCCATGTTAAAGTAGTTTCTTTACTTTTTTTCTGTTACAGGCTGTATGTTTCAGTGCCAAAGAAATTAAAATAGTAAGAATTTTTATTAATTTATTCAAATACCTTATTTTCCATGATCAAACTTTGAATAACCACCTGGCTATACTAGCCTCTCTTTCCTCTGTGTTGTTTCCCCAATAAAGTGTTCAGAAATGTTGTGAAAAAATATATAGATCTTGTACTCCTAAGTGACTGATCAGTGCTCCAGGAGGGTAATAACCTTATCACCTTAGCCAGGTAAAGTGAAGTGAATGTTTAATTTTGCTAACCTGTTGAAAAAGGGGGTTAAATGGTCAAGAGAACAGTGAAACCTCCTTAGTTCCTTGACAGTTATTGTTCAAACAAAATTCAAAATAGATGTACCAAATCTCTAAAATTTACACTTCATAACATTCCAGTGATTATCCAAGTAAGGCCTCAAGACTTCCAAGTGGAAGACAAAGTTCAGATGAAAGGTTCCTCTAGGAATAAGAGATATTGTCATCTAAAGTCTAGCAAGTTGAATAATTAAGAGGAAATACCAAAAACTGGATATGATTAGAAAAACCATGTCACATATTTAGGACATTTTTTCTCTTTAAAACACTCAGTTGTGTCTATAGTGTTCTCACTCTCTGTATACTTAGCTCTTTATATAATGGCATAGTGATTGTGATTATATATGTTTACAATGTATGTGTATGTTAAAGTGTATGTATGTTTATACACATGTGCACATGCATGCACACACACATACTTTTCCTTATCTTCTCTCTTCTTTTCCAATCTCTGCAGATGCTGTACTCACAAATCTGTGCTTTCTTCCCCCAAGTTATAATAAGCACATGAAATGCCCTGTGGCGACAAGGAATTGTGCAGCCAGCCCATTAAGATTTGTGCAGCTACAGGAAGAACTCAGAAGAAACTACTGCTGTAGATGGAGCTGAGTGGGCATATGTAGCCATCTGAGTATTCTTGAGGAGTTTTAAAGCGCCATCATAGTGACATGTCACTCTCCAAAATGACTGTTTGTCATTCACACTCTTAAAAAGACAGTTTGGCAGCTTTGGGAGGTAAAAACCATCTGTATGCTGTGCATCATCATGTGCTAATTGCATAATATTGGGGGTGGGGGAGTAGCAATACTGTATTGTAGCACCACCAAGAGCCTGCAGGCAACATAACACGTTCAGAGTAGGAATGGGAAAAAGATACCTGCTTTCCCCTCATACACACTTCAAGCTTTTCAGAAATTATCTTGCTTACATTTAGAATGCAGAAACAGACTACAGTGTTTGTAAACTATATACATATTGGAATCCTTACAGACCTGTTCAACATTCAGCTTTGGGTTTTTTTGTTTTTTTCACAACTGCTCTCAGTCTATCAGTACTTATTCCTTGGAGTACTCATTGTGACTATTTCAGTAACAAAGCTGCATCACTGACAAAATAAGTGGATTTGCTATCTGACTTAGCATATAAAAACTGCTTCTGCTTTTACCCAAATAGATTTATTTTTTGATTAAAAACCCCATAATTACTAAATGCTCATTTATAAAAATGCCTAAAGCAATTAAAGCATGTGAAAATACCACCAGAGTGAATTTCTAGTTACAAATTCTTGAATGGTTATTCCTACCAGCTCTGCATTTTCTTTTTCTTCAGGAAAGGGACCAAGTTCTCTTCCATACATACCAACAGTATTTTCATATGATCCACATTTATTCATAATGCACCATACTACTCACTGTTATAGACTAAACCAATGTCCAGTGGTTTGATTTATTTTGGTCCAGTGATTTGATTTATTTTTTTGCCAAGAATCACTGAAGCTGTAAGACAAAATTCTCTTAGAGTCACTACTGTCTATTTCAGCAGTGTAACAAAATTTACTGAGGATGTTTTCTCCCTGCATTGTCCACATATAGCTTCTATGAAAGTGATTGTGCTTAAAAAATGTAGCATGTCAAATAAATACCTAAGACCCTAGTATAATTCATAGAAAAATATTTCTGGGCAGATGTATATGGCTTGAAAATTTATGCATGTGTAGGAGCTTACTATAACAGAGTCTTTGAAAAATGTCACTCATTCTTCTCAAATTACTTCTGCACAACACATGAAATAATCTCTTCTTGCACAATATATAGATACAATATACATAGAGCACTGTTCCTTGAGTATACAATTCTTTTGAATGACATACATGTATATATGCATAAAATATATTTTTACAAGGATAGAAATATTTTCTGTCCTTTTACCACTGTGCATCATTTATTAATTATTTATTATTTAAAAGGGGGCCTTATTTATTTATGTATATGATTAGAGAAAGCACGAATGCACTTTGCCCTATGGCACAGTAAAAGAGGGGAGATGAAAGAAGAAAGGCAATAGCAGAATTTGCATACCTGCAATAAGGCAAAATTAGTGCTTTTACTTTTTCCCTGTTCTTGAAAATAGAAAAAAGAAAAAAGAACGCTGATTGGAAAGTTTTTTTCTCCAATGTTACTTTTTCTACTTAGCTGTGGTAATTCAGGCCTAGGATTTGATGGAAAATGAGAACATATTAGAGATTCTATTTTTTGATAGCTAACCCTGTTAATCGAACGAATTATCTGTAATAGCACCGAGCAGGAAAAATAATAATATACACTTTTTTGTTTGAGTACCGTATCAATGATATCAAATTTACAAACAAAAATTCATTTCATATGAAAGTCTTTTCTGAGATAAGAGATGTACTTATGCTGAATGTCTTTATTTTAAAGTGAAAATTATACCTCCCATATTGTCTCCTTTTTGTCAAACTACTGATCTATAGTTTAGAGTGATTATAGTGTTTCTGCTTCAGCTATCCAAAATAGCTTGCAGCGTTGCTTGGTTGATAATGATTTTTCTCATAGGAACCTGCTTCCAAAGATCATTAGTACCAAGGAATAGATGCCCAGAGGGTGCAGAGCTTTTTTCTGTTGTTTGGGTTAGGTTTTATGTTGTATCAATTCCTGAGATTTCATTTGCTCTTGAAAGTTTAATGCTACTAAAAATCCACTTATAATCTTACCTTGCATGTTTGTGGGAAGTGCTGAAACCCTGATAGACTAGAAGACAGTGGTAAAATATGCAACTGTAAAGCAGTTGAAGTAATTACTGTGAGTAATTGTGCCTGTAGAAGCTTATACTGCACCGGACTACAGACAACAGCATGAACTGATAATTTTAATGATGAAAGTTTTACAATAGAGGAAAAATGTAATTAATTGGGTCCACAGCCAAATGAACCTGTAGTTCCCTGAAACAGTTAAGGACTTGTTAAATAATATTTACGAAACTGCTAAAGTAAAGCAGAATTAACATGTTGGGTTACATCTCCACATTTAATGTTCATAAACGATAAAATCTATGATAGGGCATCAGTGTTTGTTATTGTGGTTTGCTTCTTAAAAATTAAATTCCTACTTCTTTTTTTTCATAAAATTTTATATGTTTGCATAAATGCAATGCCATTTCTGACAGATTTATAGTCACCTTCAAATTGACAGTTCTTCATATGGTAATATTGGTTATATATTGCAAAATATTTCACACCACCCAGACATTTCCTAAAGCATTTCCACAAATCTAATCCCAAAAGTATTCCCAGTAAAATCAAGATACTCCTAGATTTAAAGTGCAAAATTAAGAATTTGACACAATGCCTGTATCACACACAATTGGTAAGTGGGAAGTCCTGTTGGGAGAAGAGTCGTAACTGCTCAGAGCTAACAGTGAGTCAAGGAAATAGAGAAAGAACAGAGGATTTTGAATGTAAAATTTTACTGCAACATTTTAATATGAATAAATTATTTCATATGGAAAGGGCAGCAATGAAAAGCTATAGCAAAGCGTTACAGCTTCATAGCTAGAATGACAAAACAACATGATAAAACAGTGCAAGACCAAATAAAGTGAAGTACTACATATCTTCCTGTAGACACCTGTCTTGTGTCTACAGGGCTTAAAATGAGTTCCCTTATGAAAAGCAGAAGAATCCCTTGGTTATTACAACACAAGTTACAACACCACATACTGTGGTCAGTATGTGTTTACATTTCATTTTAAATCTTTTTCAGACTGGCTTGATTAAACATTTCTGTAGTGTTTTCTACTAACATTAAGTGTAAGCAGTTGGGTAAAGGTAAAGGACCGAATGACAAACAAGGTGTTCTTTTTTCAGTAGGCTCTAGAATTCCCTGTCCCCTACTCTTAACGTATTTCAATGATGAGGGTTTATCACAGTGATTTTTAACTCAAAGTGTTTCTAAAATACATATCTAGCTACCTGTATATACTGTCAAGTTAATTAACATCCCATTGCTCAAAATTTAGTTGAGAGAAGGAAAATTTAACCCTTTGTTACATCAAACAAAATCTTGCTTTAGAATTCTCTTAATAAGGAAATCATCCTTACCCATGCACAGCATGTCAGGACTTGTTTAACATTCATAGAAGTTGGTACTAAGCATATGCCTAAGCGCCTTTCTGAAATAGAGCCTTAATCCCTGTGCAAAGGATGGGTACTTTAATGAACAGCAATGTGCATCACAGACTAATTGTAAGCAGGAGAACTGAAAGCTTAAGTGATTCCATTACATAAATTTACACTGCAATGGTTCAGTATTCAGAACAAGCTGAAGCAGGGTATGTACACTAAGTATGAACATTTGAAATTCTGCCTTAAATCATTCAGATCATTTAAAATGATCCTTTGCAAATAACTACTTTAAAAGTTCTGATTTATTTTTTCTTTCTTTTTTTTTTTTTTTTTAAACCATTTACATTTGCATATCTGCCAGGGTTTTCAGTTATAACCAGACTGATCTCAAGATAGTAATTCATACTTTGATAGGCACTTTTACTCCATAGTATTAAGGGCTGGGAAATAAATTCTTGTAATGCCCATGTTTTGTCCTGTTTTCCAGAAAGCAGCTGGGGGGAGGAGACAATGCAGTGGTATTTCGAACTCATAGCAAACTACCTTAACATGAACAATATTAGGTTAATGGTAAAGCCTTCCACCTTAGAAGGATTTTAACAGCTGTATGTAAAGGGCAGTGCTCTCCTGGTGCCTTTTTCTATTTTGGTGAGTATGATGAGAGTATAAAGATAATCTCATCAAATTCCTATTCATTCATAGAATCATAGAACAGTTAGGGATGGGAAGGACCTTAACACCATCTAGTTCCAGCCCCTCTGCCACGATACAAGGATGCCTCACGCTAGACCATGTCTCCTAAAGCTCTCTTCAACCTGGCTTTAAACAACACCAAAGATGAAACATTTAACACTTCTTTGGGCAACCCATTCCAGTGCCTCACCACCCTCACAGTAAAGAACTTCTTCCTTATATCTAATCTGAGCTTCCCCTGCTGAAGTTTGAATCCATTACTATTTGTCCTATTACTACAATAATGAGAGAATATATTTATAGATTAAAATTGAAATTCACTCATCATTTGTCAAAGAACAAATCCAGAGATAGGTGTTTTGCCATGTACAGTGCTGATGCCAACCCAGAATTTTTTCATTTGTTCCTCATGTTTTCACCAGAACACATTATTTCTGTGTTTCTTACTCACTGCCATTAATTGCTGGAAATCTAAGAAATTTATATGATATTGATAAACACATGATAAGAAAATACTGAAATGGAGGGTGTTATTTTACACTGATCATGCATACTTGCTGAATCTACATTAATATTCAAATTGGTCATACCTGTTTCTAATTCTGAAAGCCATCTGGATTCTACTGAAATTGTTCAAAGTTTTCCTTCAGAAACTCATTTCTCAAGGTTCCAGGATTTCAAATAATTTAAGAACTTTACATTTACATAAAGCCCCCTGTTTATCTGAAACAACACGTCCACTTGTCACTATGAAATATGTTGCATAGGGTACATAATTCAAATTCTTAGGTGGCCCCTGATGAAGCTAGAGCACTCTATCTAATGATCATTTTCACATTGTTCTGCTGAGTGAGCTCTAGTTCAATGACAATAGAGCACAGAATGAGTTCCTTATGAGAGCACTCCCTGCTTCTGATGCATTGTGGTCAACATAAAGGTAGAAGAGTTACTAGTATTATGTATTCTACCAACTGCAGACAGTGTCATCTGAATTTACTCTTGTCTACCTCAAATGTTTCAACTCAGATTACTGTTACTAATTTGTCTGTCGTGCTTCTTGTTTATATCATCAAAATTCTCCTAAGGGGATCTTTTATTTTAGTATCTGATAGTTTTGTTATAGTATCTGATCAGTTTTATAACCGAATATGAAAGCAATGAATTACTCTTGGAGATTAGAGTTTAAATCACTATAATACTTGCCCCCAGCATTCAAGTCTGATCTTTGCTAAGTTTCACTTGACACAGCATGTAAACGTCTCTACCAGATTGTCTGAGCACTCTCAAAGCTTAATTGATCCAATTTGCATGTCTCATCCTGGCAGAATTGTGCCTCATTTCTATCCTCTTGGACTAAGTGATCACAATCTAATCACTTTGTATACAAAGCAGATGGAAAGTTTCCAGCTCCTTTGCTATCCCCTTGCATGCATCCATACTAAAGCAATTCTAATTCGACAAGCAATCTGATCTTTCTGTATTTTTATAGGATTACTGTCTCATTGATAGGCCTTCTGTCACCAATTGTAACATTCAGAACTTTACACTCATAGCATTTTCACTTTTGTCTCATACCTTCTGTGTGGTCCATTAAAATGACCACTTAATTTAACAAACTGTGCTAAATTTTGCCCCTTAGGGAAGCTCTATATGGCTTGGTGTAAATCAGCACAGCTCTGTGCCCTGGAGGGGGAGAGCAATTTCCATTCATTGAGGATGTGCTTTTATATTTTTGAGGGAGAACAAACAATTACATTGTCATTCATGCACTTCTGAACCTTGTACATTTACAGATGCTGACAAAAAAATGTATTTTTTAAAAGAAAAATGTTAATTTAAATTCAGTAAATATTCTCCAAATAGTAACTGTTTCTGCAAATAAACCAGAAATATCTTATTATGTTATTTTCTATACTATTTCCCTCCAAAAATTTGCAAATTGTCACTTAAATACAATGGAAGTTTAGAAAAAAGTTGCATTGCTTATGAATAGATGGAATCTAACTTGTGAAAATGTGACAAATAAATAAAATCTTCTGCGAAGAAAAGTCACAAGCAGACCAGCCAACCTAATGAAGATCAAGGATGTAAAAATCAAACTTTCTGAAGGGAACAGAAAATTCCACTTAATAATCTCACTTATAGTTCAGAGACAGAATTTATATTCCCCACCTGTCTCTAGTTCATACTCATCTTCAATCTTCATTGTGTTTCTTCAACTGTAAGCTGTTCTTTTCATTCTTAACTGGTGAACCCTTTGTCCTCCTAATGGTTCCACAGATATTCTGCTCTTCTGGGAGTTTGTGGTTGGTTAGTATTGGCTTGCTTTTTTTCCTACATACATCTTTTTTATTGCTTCTTCCTCTCTTGTTTTCTCCATTAATCGCTATTTATATTTTCTCAATAAAAATTATCAGAAGGCAAAAATATTGTTCAGCGTTTTGTTTAATTTGTTTTTAGTGAAGAATATATGAAAGAGACTAAAGCACACTTTTAACAGAAGTGATCAACCACTGGCAGCCAAGTGCTCACGACAGTGTAAGATAAGGAATAGCCTTCAGTCTGCTCTGCAGCTACTTTTAAAACAAGTGGAAGACTGGAAGGCAAAAACAATGGCTATATGAGAGAACGAAGGAACCAGTATGTACTATTATTAAATCCACAGGTTTTTATCAAAGAGAAAGTATACTAGTTAAGTAATAGAGCTATGGTGTTGTGTCCATATATACACAAAAATATCAATACAAGTGGAAGGGTAGTAGTTACTCAGCACCAAATCTAGCAAATTCAATGTTAACCGGTAAAGAATAAACTGAATAAACCAAGTAAACAAATTTGTTCATAAAACAGGCATTAAGACAGTACACAGGCTTTCTATTACTGTGCTGCATGCTAAAAAGTGGTAGTATGACACGAGCAATGCTTTCTGTGACTTACATTTCAAATAGATTCAGTGGACTAGCCATATGTAAGTTGTTCATGTTGCAACCTTGGCTGAGTCTTTTAAAAACAAGGTCTTTCGGGAGATAAATTATGCCTTCAGTTACATAAGTAAGTAAAATCCCTGCTATCTTAAGATTCTCTTCTGGTTGTAAAAATGTATGGTTTCCAAAGCTTACAACTGGGGTTTGCAGGTGTAAGTCAATGGAACATAACAAGCATGTCTGTGAATGACACTCAAGAAATAATAGAATGCAATTTGCAGTCTCTCAGCTGTTTTAGCTCTGCAGGATTAATAGCAATAATAAGTAGGAAAAAAAACCCACCAGAACTGGCAGGTGTGACTCACACATAGAATTCATCTGCTGAGTAACAAAGTATGATTTTATAACAGTCACTTTTAAAAGCAAATTTTCTGCTACACTGTAAACAGTCAGACACCTATTAGACCCTTGCATTGTATCTATTTAGGACACCCACGGTTTCTAAGCGAAGGTGAGGGCCGTGAGTGGCCTTTTCCATTCGTCAACCTGCTGCTTCATCTGACAGTCCCACACTCCACTCTGAAGGCATTTAAATCTCCAGTTGAGGTAAAAAAAAAAAAAAATAGCAGTACTGAATGTTTTCCTTGAGATCAACCTTATAGCAAGACGTCAGAAAGGATCCATCGATTGAGGAATCATACAACTTTAGCAGCACAAAGAAAGAACAGTTCTTACTTTGTCTTCCAAAACATCACTCATAACATAATGTTATTCTCTAGCCAAACATTATTGAATAGTATCTTAATGTCTTAAGGTTAATTTATTGCATTACTGCTGTTGCCACCAACAAAGTCAAACATGTACTCTGATTTTGAGAATATATTAGGAAAGCATTTAAAGCAATGTTCATCACCTTTTGTACTTATATTTTTAACAGATCCAAGTAATCATGGGGAAAAAAAAAAAAAAAGAGCTGTTTTCTCCCTGTTAGTCTCCACAATGGCACTTGTATCAGTTCTGCCAAAGTTCTGTTCTCAGTAAAGATTATTTACAGGTGTAAGAGTGTTTGACTCCAGGAAAATTCACAATACTACAGATCACTTTCTTCACCATAATGAACTTACTTAACTCTTCTGACCTTGATGGTTAAGCTGCAGCATTTTTCCCCCATATCTTGCTAATTATGTTGCAAAGTAATTTTACAGAGAATTGAATCTGATCCACAACCTGTTAGCTCATCCTGCTACAGTCCAAAATTCTGTTCCAAATTGGTATTTGCAATTTAAGCATAGTACAAAGCACACATGAAATGGTCAGAAATGGAAAGTGGACACTGCCTCTAATACACAGAAGGTGACATTATTTCAGAGCAAAGGTAAATATCTTGATTACTTTTTAGTACATACTGCAGATACAGACTCTTCTATTTCTAAATATATCAGAAGGATCTGTCATCAAAGTGGACATCTTTATCTTTCCCTCTTCCTCATAGTCTCATTGCCTGTTTGGTGAATACTTTGGAAGCAAGACAAAACACCTGGGCCTTTGATCTGTATCATCCCACATGAAAAGCAGCCATTGTTTCATTTTGTGCTAGTAGAAATAAAATTGGCAAAAAAAAAGCACATTTTGGAAAGATGATTTTGCCACCAGACTAGCAAAATGGCCTATCATCTCCTACTCAGCTCTACTTACTATAATAATAGAAGAAGAGAAATTGCTGAATGTGATACTGCAGCTCACCTAGTATGGAATAAAATCTATATTAGTCTTCAGGAAAAATGTCTTATGTACCCTGCAAATAGATTGAAGGAAATGCAGTTACATGAAATGATGAGCTTCGAAATACCAGTATAGAAGGAAAAGTGGCTACTGAGGTTCTGAAAGACAGTAAAAAAAAACAAAAGAAAGAAAGAAAAAATCCCACAGGTGTCATTATTTCACCCCCTTAACTCTGAAAGCAAATTTACTTCATGGGGTGCAGGCTGACTTCCTTAGTGGTAGACTAAGACATTAGTCCTTTTAATTTTCAGCTCTTAATTTGGAAACAGTTTGGGCATGGCCCAGCTGCTGCCCTGACAGCTGCACATATTTGCATCTTTCCATCCATCTGCTGAGAGCTCAGACTTGCTTGGACACCTCCGGATCTGCATGTTGCCTTTTTTGCTTATCCACGCTTTGTCTTGACCCAGAAATTCTTGGAAGTTCTACGGATGGAAAGCGTTTCTTTCTTGTGCTATGTTGTTTGGCGCATGTTTCTTATGTTTTAGGGTTTTTTTGGTCAAATTCTGAATCCTCTAGCTCTCTCTAGTAATGTTTTCTAAGAAATATTTACATCTTTCCTTTTTTATTCTTTGCTTCCCACTTCCCAGAAAAGAAACATAAATTCACTTTTCTACCATGTTTTGTCTTCATATTTGTTTTTGCTGCTGTTTCGCATCACAGACTACCTTGTTATACATGGCATCTTCCTCTTTTGGTTACAAATAAGCTTCAGTTACATATTTTTCCCTTTCAACTGCATCTGCTAGTTAACAGACCTCGGCTCCTGCACATTTCTCAAACCTGAGTGTTACTGGATCTCTGGCTAACTGTCCTCCTTTCCCATCTGTGTTAATATAAATTGGTACCTAGAAGGCCTTCTTTCTAGAACCCTTGTGTGGTGGATTGATGTGTCTTAAACCAATGTATGCCCCATATACCTACAGGGCACCCTTAGATGAGAGCAAAGGGAATCAAGACATACACATATGATTGTTTTACCTTAATCTAAAGCAATCTTTTAATTGATTGCTTTGGTATGTTCTTTTCAGCTTTATATCAGGATCTGGAGTGAGAAAAACATAGCATATTGCTTAAGCATGGTCCTTGCGTTCTCACACTTTTTGGGATGCTTTTCCTTCTCTTAAACTTTTTCAATCACTTTTTCCTGCACTAAAATTGTTAAGACTACAACCTTTAGTATTTCTTTCAATCTTAAGCTATATCTGAATTGAATAAACATGTCAGTACAAGTTGAAATTATTCTTCAATGTAAGGTACTTCTATTGTTTCCTATACATACACACATACATACACACACATTGACGTACATACTCCATCGCTGCTATCACTGAAATTACTACTGGTTTCCTCCATAAAACTTCCTTTGACATTGTTTCATTCAGTTTATCAGAAAAATTGATAAACTGAAACAACTTTTTAAGCAATTAATATTTCTTTTGCTGTCCAAATTTTTCAAGAGGGATTGATACCCACTCAGGAGTACGCTTGATTCAACAGAAAGAATAAAACAGAAAAGCAGTAAAGCATTAAGATCCTCAGACTAGTAGCAATATGAGCTTGTGAAGAGAGAAACAAACACGTGTGCAATTTGCATCATACAATAAGACGGCAAATAACAGTTTCACTTGGCTTATCTCCTCTTTAGCTGAAGTTATAATAGAGTGCTCTTGCTTACAGCTTTTTATTGTCAGGAAGGTATTGAAAAAATGGAAGGAATGAATAAGAAAGAAATATGGATGAACACAGGACTGCAATGCTGACTAAGGAAAAATTTTGAAAGTGTGAAGTATATTACTTGACTGATGTCTTGGCTTCGTGAATGAAGATTTGGGAAGGGCTTTACCCACACTTACCGCAAGCACAATGATGACTAAAAGGGCAATGTGGGATAGGCAAAACCATTTGGAAAAAAGGCTGCTTGGTCATTCAGGATGTTGCCGAACAAGACTGTCATCTCCTGGGTCAGTCTCGAGTGATCAATGTCCTGAACTGCCTGCACATAGGGTTGGGTCTGCAGCTTCCAGTGCATCTTATCACCTGCTGTTTCGTCCCTTGCCTGTCACTACAGGGCTTTGCAAGTGTGAGTAAACCCTTCTGGCCTGCGCAGTGGATTTTTTAGGTGAGGTACAGAGTACATGGAACTGAGGTTTATCTGCCAGGGCCTAGCTAGCTAGGATAGTGACAGCAAAGTCCTCAGGTCGTAGGTTTGATTAGAGTGCCCTTCTCTTAGATGAAAGGCCTTACGAGGCTAGACGAGCTCCATCTGCCCGGGTTTAAAGTTAGAGGCTGGTTGCCTGAAGGCTCGTGTGAAGATAGCTTGGTGCTTACAGGTAAGTGGTAAAGGGTAGAAAAAGAGCAGGGAAACAACAGTTTACACATGCATGAAGATGTTGAACATCCAGAAGCAAGAGGAATTATATAACAGTTTTTAATATAACCATTATGCAGAATTATAGCCCTGCAAGTTAAAAAAGAAACATAAAAATATGCCAAATACTTTCCTAAATGTAACTCTACCCATAAATGTGTATAAATTGAATAAGAAACACAAGTTAATAATTTTGCTAATTTATGGCAATGCATTTATACCATGATTATGGAAATTTAAGAAATGACAAGCCGCTTTTCCCGACTGTGTTAGAAAACTTTTCATTGTTACAGAATAACAAGCTAAACTTTGTCTAATACAGCACCTGCCTACCTTGTAAGGAAAATTAATTTATTGATTGCTTACTCAGCAAGGTTATAATTTGGTACCTCAGGATTAAATGTTTAAGCAGCTTATCATCCTTACACATGTATCCAAGAACCAGATTTTCCATATTTTGGAAGCATTTCAAATGAATAGTAACTTTGTGGGCTCAATTCTTTTCACAGCAACAAAATTGCATGTCTCTATAGTCCTCAAGGTAATTTCTCATTATTTATAGAAACAGGAAATCTAAATGTAATAGTATGACTATGGTAATATTTTTTAGAATTCACACAGCACAATCTCCTTATATCACCTGGGAAAATAGCATTAAATTAACTTTTTTTTTCTACA
Source organism: Neopsephotus bourkii (assembly GCF_033783945.1). Taxonomy (NCBI): domain Eukaryota; kingdom Metazoa; phylum Chordata; class Aves; order Psittaciformes; family Psittacidae; genus Neopsephotus; species Neopsephotus bourkii. The sequence continues at coordinate 1,467,449 of NW_026901388.1, forward strand.
TGGAGAGGGCAGAAAATTCTTCTGTGGTGTAGATAGAACATTATGTCGAACTGCCCTTAACTGTTCTCAACATTTATCCTATTCGACCATTTGAAACACCAGAATGTAAACCTTCAGGGCTCTAAGAATACTATATGCCTATAAGAAAGAAAAGCACTACTTTTTTCCACTGTTAAAATGTGGAATATGTTGCTACCTGTTGTCAATCTGTCCTCAGTATTCCTCTTTTACTAACCTACCAAATAAAATAACATGCAAAAATTCAATTTTAAAACAGCCAAATAGCTGTATTCCAAAATTTATATTCTCAAACGGTCTCTGAATTAAATCTTCAGTTACTCTATGAACAGCACAACTTAATAAACAACACATACTAAATAATTTTTGTCTTCTTCTTGAATGTTTAGAACTATCCTTTTCTCCCAGGGGAGCATTCTGAAAAAGGCAGCCTGAGACAGAGCCAGTAAGGTGTATTTTGTGTTTTCTGGTACATGAATAATTGCACATGAACTACTATAAGCAAAAGATCTATATTTGTCTTGGTATTCCTATTTATCTGGAAGACAAAATAATGTGTATTCTTCTTTCTATTGCTTATGATTTATAGAGTACTACAACTGTACTGCTTTCTTTACACCCACATATATAACAACATTACTTTTGCAACAGAACATGACTGTAGCAGCAGCAAAACTTGAATATGGAAGGAACTATTAATGTTAGCAAATTTTTTAGCTAGGCCTAAAACGTGCAAGAATTAATCCTAAAGGTACTGTATAATTTGATTGATTTGGGTAATAAGCATGTTTTCATGATGGGTTCTTCTGTTGTCAATGGAGTTTCTTAATTGGCGAAGTTTACACTTAGCCTGGGAAGATGAAAGTGGTTCCCATTTATAGATTGAGGTGAAGTGATTTATAGTTAGGTGTTAACAACATATTTTTAATATAATTTAAACACCACTCTCCTCCACCCCATTTTTAACTGGCCAATCCTCCTTTTACAGGCTTGAAGCTATGAGAGATTAAGCATTATGACCTCTTCAAACTTCTGATCATGGTGTAGGCTGGTATTCATATCATAATCAGAATTTGAACAGTTGGGACAGAATTAAAGTTTTTTTTTTCTAACAGCATAAAATCCAGTGGTTTTTTTTAAGAGCTCCTTGTCTCTAATTCATATGACAGTAAGTGTCTCTTCCACGAGTGAGAGAAGATCCTGGTAGCATAAAGTAGCTAAGATATTTTGAGAGAGCTGAGAAACCTAGTGTATTAATTTCTTTCTTCTCTCAGCAGTTCCACCATTAGCAACTCAGCTCAGCCACCTCTTCCAGGGAAATTCATAATGTTGAGAGAAAAAGATTATACTGCAGATATTTTCCAGGATTTATCACCAGTATATTTATATGAGACCCAATTTACTGGACATTGCCTATTCACTGATGTTTTCACTGTCTCTAAATATGTTGTCCCTGGTACTCCCCTTAAGTTGTAAAAGTTAGCACTAAAAAAATGAATATATGCACACAGGTACTATTTTATTAAGTGAAAAATAAAAATAATATTGAAAAAAATGTCAAGGAAAAGAAAGAAAAGAAATAAACACAATAACGTGCAGCAAAGAAGCAAGGAAGAAATTCAGCAGAAGAATCTTGCCAAGGCAGCAATAGTTCTGGCAGCACTTTTATACTGTAATACATGAAAAATACTAAATACATGGAATGAATGCCCAATGAGTCTGTAGACAGACACTTATGTCTAGCAGTACAGGTATAAGAAAAAAGGCTACACGGAAAAGGTAGTGTCATAGCAGGCTACAAGATGTAAAACTTTTCAGCATGTGCAGTTTGATCTTTTGAAAGCAACGGAAAAATATGCTTTATTTTCACTGGTCTGAAAGAAGAAGTAGCCTTGTACTTACATAGTTATCAAATAGAACCACACTTTTGAATTTCAAATGCATTGTCATTCGTAAAGGATGGATAACAAAAGCAGGAAAGAATTCACTGTTATCTGTTCATAATGTCTAAAAATGCTGCATGATTGTCATTTTCAGAACAAATAATATTCCATCTTCATGGCAAAGAACCATAGTGAGCTATTGTTCTCAAGATATTTTGGGGATGTTGACTAACATCTCCATATTTCTCTGGATTCTGTCGTTGCTTCTTAATCTGCTATTGCCTCTTGTTTTACAAAACCACTCTTTCAGGGCATGGATTGTGTTTGCTTGCACTTTGCCTAGCACAAGGGGAATTTGGTTCATGACTGGACTTCCTTAGCCCTGGAATAATTCAAATACAGTTCTTGGTAGCCCTACTCTCATAGCACTGTATTTCCGACATCAACAACATACAGCTGTGAGAACAGAGGACAGAGGTAAAACTGGATGTTAGGTGACAGCTAGTAGCATGAACTAGAGGACTAAAAACAAGCTCAGCAGATGAAAAGGAACCTTAGAACATGGCTAAAAATAAGTCAGCTGAAGCAGCATGAACTTGACTGACATCAAAACTGTAAACCTCATGCTCTCATGGAAAAAACAGGCATTTTCTGATAACCTGCCAAGCACAGAGGAGACTTGCATCTGCATATAGTTGAAAAATTAGATTTTACTCTTGCTTTTCTATTTTGTCAGGGACCCATAAAATATAGTTTTAAATAATGCTCAAAAGAAATTCAGAGCAGAGCACTACAGGTAGAGCCTATTAGTCTACTGAAACATAGAACTGGTATTACAGGATTATATAAATAGCATGGCTGTGCCATTGAATAAAAAGCTGCGATGAGGGGTACTTAATTTACGGATGTTGTCATCACCTTCACTAACCTTCCTCTTCTGTAATGGCACATGTTAAGGATCAATGTTCTATATTATACTAAAAGATCAAAAAGCTGCATGTTCTGGTTCAGTATCCAACCATAAGTCTCTCAACTCTATTATCGTCTCTAATAATGAAATTACATACAAATTGTCTTTTAGTGCTTGAGCATGTGAAATTGTCATCACTTTAAATCCCCAGCATAAAACCCATTTCTGTATCCATTCAACTATATGAGAGAACAACTTCTTATGAAAAGGGAAAGAGGAAATTACACTATAGCTGTGCAGGCTAATGAATTCAACCAGGAAAAAGCAGTAGATTTTAAGTCATCCCTTTGGATAATTCTTCCTGTGTGCCTTAATCTCACCATTCTCTCCAGAGACACTTTAGCCTTGCATCTTAAGTAGGAAACATTCAGATTGCCAGTCAGCTCTCAGCTATTTGGGGTAATCCAAATGAAGTGTGGAATAATGCAAAGCCCACAGTGACCACACAGTTAAGAAAAGTGCATGCTGATAGCGACTGAACAGTACAAGCTGAGGTGATAAATTCCTACCACTGCTGTACAGCTGAAGTACTCCTTCACCAATACCTGTTCAATCATAAAGTGGGTAAGCAGAACTTGACTATTTTGTCTGTTCATTTGTTTCATTTGCAACAGTTGTGGTAGAAAAACATTGACAGGAATGGCATGGCACTTTTTCTTAAAAGTTTATGCATTTTCATATCACAGATCACTAAAGAGTTCCTGAGATGGATAAATATCAGAATTGTGGCATTTTATGAACGGCCTGTTGGGAGTATATAAAACAGCAGCGCTTCAGAGATTAAGTTAAAAAGTAATGACAACATAAATAGAGAAGGAGAAAAAGGCATAACAAAGGGGGAGTTTTTCTTTAAGTGTCCACAAAGATAGATGAAGAATAGTTGGTTTGTGTCGGGTTTGTGGGTTGTTTTATTCCCCCAAAGTACATGTGGGTTGGGAAATAAAAATATTTCTATGCAGAGCTGTAACTACTCTCATCTGGGAGCTTATTTGCAGAGCAGACATAAATATTCATTTTTCACAGAATGCTTGGAGGGGTAAGACCCCAGGTTGAGGCTAGGCAGAGAGCACAGGTTGCTGTGGGTTGCCTTCAGGGGCAGTGGGAGAAACAGAGCCTTCCACGAATCACACCCAACCCACCGTCTGCTCTGTTAACTGCAAGGGAGGCAGCCTCACCTCTTTTACCTACATTTAGCCTTTGTAATTTTACCCCATCTCCTTTCCATGTCCCAGAGTGTCAGTAAAATATCTGTAGTGCAGTTTCTAAAGATGAAAAGCCATTTGGGCTATTTTCCATTGAGAATCTCAGCTCTTTCCTCACAGCTGAAGTTGCCTCAGTTTCTCAGCAGCTGATATTCCTGCAATATCACTGAGTTTGACCGAGTGGCCAGCACTTCCACAGTACTCACCACCTTAAAGTATTTTAGCAAAGGCACTTGTATCCAAGTCACTCAACAAGTCATCAGCTGCAACTGAAAGTGTTAGGTTGTGATCCAGAAAAAAAGCCCTACTTCTGATTACATCTGTATGGCTTGATATAACACCACATGGCAGATAAATATCATATGCAAATAATTCTATCATCTTATTGACACATGAACCAACACCTTTGAAAAAATAAAAGCAAAAAAAAAAAACAACAAAAAAAACAAAGACAAAAAATTACTAGCCTTCCCAAATCCAGCCTCCTTACCCCCAAATGAGGAGGTTTGGACAATCCACTCTCTATGCCAGCAATACACTCTTTATTTCAACATAACATCAATTCTTGTTATTTTGCTGCTTGAAAAGCCTTTTCCCAATCCTGCCTTGGCCAAAATCTATAAATTTTCCTAAATGCACTAAATTTCTAGGAAATGTTTAAGTTCACTGCATTTCTTTTTTATGCATCATTCATTTTGTGCTACTCCAGAAAATAATAATGCAAATATTGTCTTTCATGTGCTTTGGTCCCTGTCTGAAAATGGAATCCAACAGGGTTTTTTTTTTAAATCTTAAAATAGAAGAAAAAAAAAGAGGCAGGTACAATGGAACAGGAAGGCAATGACAATGAGCTCTAATAGACTGCATGTTCTCAGTCCACGCATTCCACCTTTTTTCTCTTGATTTTACCATCTAGAAAATGCAGCTTGGGACTTATGCTTTCTTTCCCCATACATTATAAGTAACAACTAGATTCAGGGCACCTTAAAAGCTCCAGGAGTTATTTCTGAGAAGTACCAATGAGTCTCTCGAACTTAAATATCAGCTTCTTGGGTTTTTATTCAGTTGAGCCTATGTCTTTTTCTAGTTTACTTTCAATCTTTCATACCTCAGTGGGGCTTCAGGGGAAAAAAGAGTTGAACTCAGCAAAGGGCTTGAAACTGTCCTTGTTTTTAACTATACCTACATTTGAAGGTATTAGAAAAGGAACTTTGGTTTGGATCCAAAAGTAAACAGTGAAGCCAGCCATCAAACAATCTCTCACATGAAGTTCACAGTCTTGTTTCATTTCTTCAGGTTTATTTGTTGTTTCTTTAGAATTTTTTTTAATGAGAAAAATGAAAGAATTGCTGGCTAAGACTGCCATTGTAATGCTTTTGAGGAGACTGACACTCTTACAGCAGAACACATAAAATGAAACTAAAAACAAAACAAAAACTGACATAAAACCAAAAAAAAAAACACCAAAAACAAACCCTGGATGTCTGGTACTTATGTAACAAAATAAAAAAATCAACAAAATTTAAAAGCTCTGTTTAAACTGCACCCCTTTTTGCCATTGACTTTAATTACTAGACTGTACACATCTTTTCAAATATTCAATATAACAGAATACACTTTTTCCCAATTTTTTATGCTTACGTATCAAATAATTTAAAACTACTCTGTACTATTAATGTCCAAATAAATTCCACCAAAGTCATTTATATGGAAAATATGAGGTAAAGCATCTCACAAAACGTATTACCAAGCAATAGTAAACATTTTCCAGAAAACAGAAGCCACCTATGTTTCTAGCTAAATTAGCATTATAATTAACTAGCTAATCTCCGACATGGCATGTCAGAAAGACAGCAGTGCCTATCCAAACTGGTAAATGGGCTAAATAGTTACATGCTTCAGCCCTTTAAGTGAACATAACATATGCTGTGATGTGAGGGACAGAGAGAAATTGTATATGGTTCAGTCCACAATCTGATTACATGTTAAGCACCTCCCAAGAGGCACTCAGAATTACTCAGGATTGAATTCAAGATGATTAAAATTCATACCATGGAGAGGAAAGACCTACATTAAAAAAAAAAAAAAAAAGGAAAAAAAGCAGCAGAAAACTTCAGTCACCTCTGACTCCTATTAGTATAAAACTAATGGAACTCCTCCAGACATTTCTCCAGAGTGACATGAGAAACAAGACACTGCCATGTTAAAAAAAGAAAAAAGAAAACTTAAAAAAACAACAACAAAAAAAAAACAAGCAAACAAACAAAAACCAAAAACATCCTGCCAATAAATGGATGTTAGGGATACAAGAAGGAAGGCTGTAACATACCTCAGGTATAGATCTGAATCCTCATTAAACACTTGAAAACACTGAAAAATTATTTTAAGTGAGAGACTTATCTTACTGAGGTGAATAGAAATCCTGTTAGACTATTTAAAAGGAATAGGATTTTAGTTTGCACGATCGTGTAATGAAAGTGCCAGAATGCACACACACACAGAAGGACGGAGTTAATGCTCAACATGGAATTAACATTGGCATTTCATGGCATGTTGAAGGATTTGCTGTGTAACCTTAGCATTCTCCAAATGCTGCCTTCCAACCAGAATTGCCTGGGGCTTTGTAAAATTGAATAGTGGCAGGGAGAAAATATTCCTTGCTGCTGCTCCATTTGCCTGAGTGTTTCTGAAACGTTTTTATCTCACAGCCCTTAAAACCTGAAGAAGGTTCCTCTTTCCTGGATGAGCAGTTAGATTGGCACCCTGCAAAGCATCTTGAATGTAAGGTAGTGCAGGACTGACCTCCCCAGGAGCAGAGTGCTCTGCAGAACACGAGGGATAGTCTGGTTGCTGCTTGCACTTCACTTGATGAGAGAAGTGAGTTATGCCTGCTCTTTGCTTGCCATAGCTTCATCACCAAGGGAAGAGTGAAAAAAAAGAAAAACCTTCCTATAGAATCTCAGTCCTCTCAGTCCCTTCCTGCCTGCAAAGGATTTGAAACAAGAACAGCAATATTTGTAAGGGAAGAAGAGGGGGAGGAAGGAAACTGCTGCTCAGTTCAGAGTGGTTCTACACATAGTATGTTAACATACAGAAAAAAAGTCACTTCTTCACCTTTTTGCTACCCTGCGTGGGAATGCAGTTCTGGTCATGATTGCACCTCAGAAACCGCACAGTAAAAATCCTCTTCAGTGAGAAGGTTAGGAACTTGGCACATCTTATCTTACAAGATGCTCAGCAAGGGCTCTGTTTCCAGGAAGCTGGGCTTCCTTTAGCAGGTGCAGATCTTTATCTGCTTTTCTTACAAAATGAATTGCTGCTACAAATGTGAGTTCCTGAGCCAACAATTCTTACTGCTGATACAAAAGGAGCCTGGGTACAGATTGTTTCAGAAAAAAAGGCTGGCATTTCAGAAGATATCTGCTTATGAATGCCATGAAACCTATAAGGGACAGGAAAGTGCAGACTGAGAAGCTAAAAATAACTGCACACATGCAAATATCATGTAGTCTATTGCTACCACAGCATCTTTGGCCATAACATAGCAATTGAATTAATACGGGAATTGCTGTGGATCAAAACCAATCTTTAGTCAAGTATTTAAAGACACTTCCAGGAGAGAAATTCTACTTTGCAAGCCATGCTTCCTTTTTTATCAGTGGCCACAATGCCCAACATGTTATTTTCCAAAGAAAAGAGAAACTCCAAGGTAAGACCAAAGTCGCCGAAAAGACAAAACTCACAAAGCCAAGCATGGCATCAGAGTGGAAACTGTCAAATAACCTAAAACTTAACAAAAACCTTCAGATCCGCTGTAATAAGAAATATTTCTCATTTCAGCATATCTTTCTTACGGCTCAACTGTGAAAATCACCAGCCCCAGTTCAGAAAAGCACCTAAACACAGTCATAGCTGTGATCATGAGAGCCATCCTCCATTTAACATGATTATTCAGTTAGTATGATTAAATTATAAGTGCTTAACTGTGCAAACACAGACATCAAAGTTTTTGTCTCAGTAGGAGAAATTAAGTAATCTTAAATTCATTGTACTCATATATTTGAAGTTGTGGATTTCAGATTATTTCACTTTCTTTTCTGTAAGCATGCCATTTTGCCAAAAGCTCTCACTCCCTTGTTTTCTATGCATTTGCAAAATATTTTAATGAGAAACTGTATTTACTGATTCTGTTATTACATAGAAAAATGGGACTTCCTTTCAAGAAGACGGTTACACATAAATACTACATAGAAACACAAGAGGGTTTTTTTGGATTTTTTGTTTGGTTGGTTTTTTCCTTCAGAATTGCTGAAGGAAGCATATTATCCACCAGCACAAGCTAAGGCCTGGATTCACAGCTGTGCTCAGTGTGCTCCATGTGCAGTGACAGGCACTCGAAAGGAGCCATTTGGGATCAACTGATGTGAGGGCTTCCTCTGTACTGGCCTGGTGCCCATCAGAGAGAAGGTAAAGCCACAAGGCTATTATATGCATGGAGGGCAGCAAGGCCCCCAAGGTGCCAATCTGCCAGCCAGTCAACATTAAAGCAAAGTTGTAATGCGGACATGCCCTCGTTTTTACTTGTTACACCCCCAGACATACAATTCTTTCTCTCTTGCCTTCAGTAGTGATGATCATTAAGCAGCAAATGACATAGAATCATAGAATCATCATAGAATCATAGAATCACAGAATCATAGAATCACAGAATCATAGAATCACAGAATCACAGAATCATAGAATGGTTTGGGTTGGAAGGGACGGTAAAGATCACTTAGTTCCAACCCCCCTGCACAGGCAGGGAAACCTTCTAGAGCAGGTTTCTCAAGCATAATACAGAACTTCTGTTTTTCTGGGTCTAGCTGTTAGCTCTCATGAAAGAATATTCATCATTATGTTTCTCTATTCCTATGTAAAGAAGTATACATAATATTAATAATAAAATATTTTCCTTGTATCAGTGGTGGCAAAATACTTTCATTACTGAACCCCTTTAAATAAGCATAGGTGATACGTAAAGCTCTTAAAGCAAGGGGAATCGGGAATGTTTTGAAGTGCTGAACTTTCTTTTTCAAACTATGAAACCTTGTCCCATCCTGGCTTAAGTCAATCTTGCTGACAGAATCACAATTTTGAGGTTGCATTCTATAAACACACAAAAAAGCAAGCATCTGCACCCTCCAAAGTTTGTTTAAATCCCCTACCTTTCCTACATAGAGTGGGTCTGTACCCATGTATTCTTCCAGCACAAAGAATTGATTCCACACCCAGCTGCGTTTGGTTCTTGTCCTCCCTGATTGCAAGTAGGGCTTTGACCTGGACCTTGAGAACTCTGCTTGATTCATCCCAGAAAGACACAGGAAAAGAGCTAGAATCTGCAGAAAATGGCAGAACTCCACTTTGCCAAACTTCATCTTTTTTTTCTCCTTGTGAAAGAAAAAACCTTGATGAGAATGGGCACAATTCCAGTTGTCTCAGTAGTTCTAGCCTCTGGCAGGGTGTCAGCTGGGAGTCCAGAGATAATAGTTTGTGAAGTGGTTGATTGGAAGAAGTCACCACTGCTGAATAGCCTTCACCAAAGAAATGGTGCAGTAGGTACCTATCCAGGAAAAAGACAAGAACTGTTGTCAGAACATTTTTATTTACCCTTTTTTTTTTTTTTCCAAATTAAAATTATTTGCAGCTTTCACATAATGCATCAATATGTTTATTTATGAATTTTCTTATCATCAACACAGTTGAGTTTACATAATAAGTGTGAGCATTTGGAGCATGTTCATTGGATAGCATTACTACTGCTGATATATCTGTATTGGTAGCTATGAAGTTTTCTCATGACTGTTCTCTTAATACACCAGTTTCCACAGTACAGATGATTTTTTTTCACTTTAAAATAACCAAATCAAGTGTAGTTACTTACAGCTATTTTGTTTTGATTTTTTCTCTGTCTGTTACAGTCTGCTTTTACTGGCCATTACCATGATATAATTCCAAACTAGTTACAGGCATAAAGTTATATTAATGGCAAGGACATATGGTAGCTAAACTCTCTTCCAGATAAGTGAAAAGTAAAATAAAGGAGTATAAGATGAATCGGAACCATCTGATTGATTCTTAGTCACTGTATACCATATGTTATGATTTATCCTGATCTGAATCTGACCCATGAAAAAGCCTTAGAGTCTCCCGACTCATTTTTACTACATTCCTAGAGAAAGTATCAGGCACAGTAAGAAGCACGAAAGACTAATTTATATACTTTTACACAAATATTCTCAGAAAGATTAGAGGATAATATGATTTTGTGTTTTCAGTGAAACCTTGATTTAATGACAAAGGATTTGTCAGCACTAACACATAAAAATTTTATTTTTTGTGCATCTTTTTCAATTTTACTTCAAAATCTTGATCATTAAATAACTGGTAGAAATCACATACACAAAAAAAAAAAATTATTAAAAAAAAGCCCAAAACTTCAATCAAGTGTTTCTTTTTTTCTGCCCTTTACAATTGTGAGCCTTTCCTGGCCAAATAAAAATGTATACTTACTATAATGTTTCTAAAACTACAAGTTTTGTCAATCACAACCAAACATAGCCCTGTCTTTCAGGATATTATCCAGGTAAGCAATGTTCTCCCTAAAATAAACATCCTCCTTGCCTGAATGGGTAATGAGGCAGTTGAGAAGTGTTTAAGTGAAAAAAAACAAGGTGAAAATTAGGATGAAATTAAAACAGATAACAATGGAAGCAACGGAATAAAGAAGATTTCATCCTTTTTACATTTACTTAATCTAAAAGGGCCAGACATTCAATCACATACACGTTAAATGCTCTAGGTATATCATCATTATAACCCTACCCACTGCTATTAAAACTGAGTGAAATGTGAACTCTGATTCATATTTTCAGTATGTCAGGCTCTTTTAGCTGGAGAACACTTATGCATCGTGCTGCCAAAGGTACCTAGAGGGCAGAAACATGAAACAAATAAAAAGCTCTTCTGATTACAGACTGTATTTAAAGCCTTTTTAGAGTAATCCCTTCTGTGGCACTGCCCTGCACCAGAAAGGCTTTACTTAGAGACTGGTGGGATAAACCACAAACCCACTGAGCATGTTTGTTAAGCAGCAGCAATTTGAAAGCTTCTGTATGTGAAAATCCAGTGTCTCCCTACAGGCAAAACAAAGAAAATAGACAATGTCTTACCTAAAGACCCTAATTTCCAAAACCTGATGCTATGGTTATAAAGGATGTCTCTCCAACATGGACCAAGAATCTTTTCACAGTGGGACTAACATGCAGGTGTCATCATCACTAGCAGAGCATAGTTTGAAATGGTTAATCCCAACTAGTCACAGCCCAGTTTTGATCTGGCCCTTTGAGTAAATCATGACCATATGACATAGTAATTACTGGGAGGGTTACCATTAGTGTTAAGAGGAGTAGCTGTGCTTCTTTTGTGTTATGTTCACTTCCTACCACACAGTTCAAATAAGAAAAGCATTGTTTGTAGTAGAGGCTGTTTGTGCACCCTTTACTTTCCTTCTCTGTGTCTAAGTTACATAGGGTTAAGGACATCTGATATTGATAAACTGTCAGTTTGTTTCAAAGATGCAGCAGATTGCTATTTAACAGGGATAAAAATACGAAATGGATTTTTTTAAGAAATGTCAGCAAAACATTTACAATATGTTAGTGTCTTTTCACTGAGCAGTTTGAAATGACTTGATCTTGCTCTGAACAGATATTTCAAACCTAGAATTGCTCTAACCTTTATCTCAAGCAGTGTTCTCTTGTATCCTTTCTTTTACACCTGCAGGAAAGTATGAAAGCTGCCATATGGAGTGCCATGGTCCCCAGCCACACACCACGGCACAGAACTGAAAAATGCACCCAAAATACCAACTGAAAAACAGTCCATATGCTAGACAGCACAATCTGATGAAAAGCAGAATACTCACACCCCCTGGAAAAAAAAAAAAAATGTTGTCATTTACTCACTCTCGAATACTTTCACCACACAGTCGCCAGAATTCTGATTGGTTTTATTCAGCTGTGGGGCAACACTTCCTGCTCTGGAACACTTTTTCCTCTCTTCCTTGCCTTTTTCAGGATAAGTGTTCCTACTCCTCCTAGAGCTTTTCTTTTTCAGTTTTTATTTATAGGTCTTTCAGCACACTGTCTTTTGAGTGTGATACTTTCCAAAGCAAAAGTGTCTGGTATTTAAATTTTTTTCTGTTTCTGAAATAAATATTTATTAAATTGCATTTTGTTACCTTTCTTACTGATATAGATATACATTTCGATAGGGATTTTTCAAGAAAATATATATCTAAATATATATATGTGAATTTATATATTTGCATATATATATGCACATACATATATCTGTCCAAGTATAAGTAGCACTTCAACATCACCAGTTCTATGAAGTCGATGAGCACGAAGTCCACAAGACAACATAAGCAACTTCACAGCATTCAGAAAACTAAAAACTAAAAGGTGCTGTTAGAATTTTTTCCTTGTCAAGGGATAACTTCAGTGTTTAGGGTTGCACTTGTAGCGCTGGATATGACTAACGCTGAAAGCAACAGAGGTAATGCAGTGCTCTGATTTCAGTGCCTTCTCCGTCATCTGCGTTTACAGGCTTGAGTGTGAGCTGAAGGCAAAATCAACCTGCAACCATTTTGTATTTTGTGTTTAAAGGCGCTTTATAAAACCTATCACTTTCTGCATAAACAGGACTCAGAGTACACAGAACTGAGAAATATTTGTGCTTAATTGATGCCATTAATTACCCCAGGACATTAGTGCACCTTTACATCTTATTTCTGGATCTGCAAAATGCTGCTCCTCACTGCAAACGGGGCCAAAATACAATCATGTCTCCTTGCTCACACTTTGCCTACATAATTTAGGCTTTAAAAATAAAGTTCATTTGTCTGCTGGTATATTTAAGTCACCAGGTAATACTTTTCATGTATAAGATTTTATCCTCTATTTACTTTACATATAATCCTGAAAATCAGAAAAATGTGAAAAATATAAAGTATAAAAGCTGGTGTGTAATTCAAAGAGTATGTTATGTGATCTGGACTGTGTGCATAGTATGTCTTAACAGAACAGTAACATACTGTCTATGTGAACAACTATTAGAATAATAAAAAAAGGCCCAACAACTAACAAACCAACCAAACAAACCAAACCACTAAAACATAAAAAAATCCACTAAATATCTCATCTGTCATATTTGTGTTCCTAAACAGCTGGTTGATGTATAAAACATCAGGCTGAAGAATATAATTTGGAAAATAATAACATCCTTATGCGATATACACCATAAAACCTTCTTTTTCTTCCATCTGCTGTATAGAAATTGAACTATATTTAAGCCACAGTCTAGTAGCAGAAGTGTTCTGGTGAACACTGCTAATCTGAAAAATGTTACTACTCTACTCTGCCAAAACAATCTGCTAGTGTCAAAAAGACACTATTATGTACTGTCTCTGAGGGGCAATCTTGATTTGTCAAAAACATTCAGATCATGAATAAGATCCTAAGCTTTAAGGAACCGCTCCCCTCACTGCAAGCAATTAAGGGTAATTTACACCCACTGAAAATCTCTCTGAATATTTTGCTTTGCTCCGTAATTTCTAAAACAACACATCATGACTAGTCCTTGCTGTTTGTGTATAGCAGTAAGCACGAGTAGATATGGACAAAACATCTTCAGCGTCACAGATATCCTCACAGAAGCCCCCTTCCCCCAGGCCTGAGATTTCCCCGGCCTTGTATGGCAGTTTGCTGAAGATTCTTGAGATTTATGTTCATACCACCTAACCTTTGCAGCCAAATTCCTGCAGACTTCCACTCACATATTGCTACCAGTATCATAGTGCCAGCTGCACCTATGAAACATCTCCCTGTCCACCGCTTCAAGCCAAATCTTGTACTTCACGGTATGTTGTCCTGAAGTCTCTCCAACGTGTAAAATTCTTCAGGAAGGAGTGGAAATCCAAACCCTTTTCCATTAGTAAACTCCACCAGTCTGGATTACATTCGTCTCTTTTGAAATCTTGCTGTCAGCTCAGGGCATTCACTGAAGGTGCAACTGAAGAGTTTTCCACTTCTATTGCCTCTTCCCCCCTGCCCCACCACTGTTTTCCTTTCATAAATTTCTTAAACTTTTTATACCATTGAAAAATTTACTGTGAAAACCTGGACCTCACTGACCCTGAAAGTGCAGCCCAGACAACACCCGCTAGTAAATCCTGTTTTAGCTTGGTCAGTAGTGGACAGACACTGTGTTTGTTGGATTTTATTTTCCCCTGCTTTAGTCATTCAATAAAATAAGACCCTGCATTTTGAGGTAACTCTGAGGGTAACTGTTGCCACTGGATCTTGAACCATGATCCCTTAAACACCGTATAATAAGTAGGTGAGCCTCCTGAGAGCTGAACTACCCTCACTGAAATATTTACGTTTTGACATTCAATTTTACAGTGCCCACTGGAAAGTGTGTCACCCTCTGTGGCAGAGAAAATGCCCTTTTGTTATAAGCCTGCACCTCATCTATATCACACATCCTAAATACCATAGGAGACTCCTTCACATTCACAAGAACTCTGTGATGCTTGAAACAAAGGGTTTCGAGAAGATAACATGTCTAATAATGGTGTCGACTGCAATGTCTGGTTATACTGGACAGGAAGGAAGAAAAAAGGCAGAGAAGGAGGGTCCCTTTAGAGTAAGTGAGGTGGGGACCCTACCATGACATGAAGCTCCACAGTATGATGAAACCCATTAACTCCCTGTGTCAGATGACATTACAGCTACAGACCATATCCTCCTGCTGCTAACTGGCCTAAATATGCACATAGGAGATCTGTAAATGTAGTGCACATCCTGCAGTCTGCATCTGGTTATCAAGCAAAAAACTATCACTGCTCCAAACATATGGCACTGTTACATTAAACTGGCTCCAATACCCTCTGATTCAGGTGAAAGGACCTGATGAGACAACAGAAAAACACTAGGCATACTTGAACACACGATGTGGCTTCAAAAAAAAAAAAAAGTGTAAAGAAAACCAGGCAACAGCTTTTGGTCTTTCATACTGCTCTGCAGCTGATCATAAGATCGTAAGTTGCTAGACTGCTAAGTTGTTTGGGGGTTTCGTAGTTTTCTTTCTTTGCCTAAGAAAAATTAACAAAATATTTTTTTTTCTTAATACCGTTTTTCCATGACAAAGTGCTTTATTGGTTTTTGACCTTGCTGTAGAACATTTTATAGACCTAAGTTGCTGGAAAGGAATATGCTAATTTGATAAGTTATTGAAAAGAAAAGCCAGCAGTATTTGTATGTCTGTGACCAATCAAGTCAAATATTTAAATTTCCACAAGGTCAATTTCTGCAGCCTCATTTAAGCTGAGGAACTTCGCATAATACCTAGGGATGACTTTTTTGCAGAACCACTGAATTCCCAGAGGAGGCACTCCTGCATTACTGCTTAGAGTTAAGCCTGGTTTGACACAAGAACTGAAATAACCATGATCTATTTTATGCACCCTTCCTCAGCTAGAATTTGACTTTTATTGGCATCAGAAAACAATACGCAGCAGTAGCATGAAAGCGTACATGTAAAAAAAGAAAAGTGCATGATAAACTAGACTGAATGGCTCAAGAAAGGCCTTCACTGAAGAATCACAGAACACATCAGATACTGAAGCCAATACCCAAAAATATATACAGAAACTTACTAGCCAAGCTGATACTAAAGCTGACTCCCAAGCAGTACATTTAACAGCAAACCATTTGAACTTTCAAATATTTTCTGTTTTCATTGTGCATTGGAGTTAATTTGTGAGTTAAATACTTTTGAGGAAAAGCTTAGCCAGGTTTATAGCAGAGACTTTAGAGTAGAGCAGTCTAAGGGTTTGCATTAATAATGATTTTCTTCAGTCAAGTCTCCAACTGTTGAAGAAACATAGAAAATTATGGACACAACATGCACACACACACAGTTACACATTCTTCTGATCAGATAATTCATGGATAATCTGCAGTTACACAAATGCTTTACAATTATCCTTTTATATGAAAGATAGTAATGTCTTGCTGTTAGATCAATAGCAAATAATCAAGAGTCCTTTGTTATTAAATCAATAAAAGTAGATTTAAGAGAGTTGTAAGGCTGTCATCTGACTCTTAACACAATTCCAATGACCTAAATCAGCCTTTAATTACAGCAAGATCTCCTATTACAAGGGTAAAATACACTCTGATTAAAATAGCAATCTTTAATGGCTTTTTGCAAGAAAATAGTCAACATT
This sequence comes from Neopsephotus bourkii, assembly GCF_033783945.1. Classification (NCBI taxonomy): domain Eukaryota; kingdom Metazoa; phylum Chordata; class Aves; order Psittaciformes; family Psittacidae; genus Neopsephotus; species Neopsephotus bourkii. The sequence continues at coordinate 1,483,856 of NW_026901388.1, forward strand.
ACTTATGCTTGTATCTTTATTAACATTAAGTGACACACAAGTCTAACATGCGGTAGTAGCTCAGATTATTACCTTTGATATATCCCTTAATCTATATTAAAGGCTCAAACCCAAGATACTTCACATGCTTAATATCAAAAGTTGTCAGAGCCAGCTTTTAGCTCCTTTGCTCTTCTCACTTTGCTGTGGATTTTATCATAATTGTTTTTTAAATCTTACTTAGCCTCTCTTCATGACCCTGTAAAAGAAGTGTGACTAGATTAGATCCCCTGGTAGTTGCAGGCTGAAGAGCTAGGAAAGCACGTACAAGGACTTTAAACAGGATGTTACATTTGGTCCCTATATAGCTCTTTTGGATTTGTTTAATGGGGTTTTTGTTCCTTTTTTTTCCCCAAAAAAAATGATAACTCACCAGTCACACTGAACTAGTTCTAATGAGGCACAGTCATATTACTTCTAAACGTCCTCACCTCACTTTTGCATCTTTAAAACTGTTACGATACCACTACGAGCAAATGAGCAGCATTTCCCAACTGTTCTTTATCTGTTGACCTGTTGTATCTTCAGTAGTGATGCTCTAAGCAAACTAAATTTACTTATGCAACTTCATGCTGTTGCTCATCTTGAATAGCCCTTCACCTGAGAATATGTAGACCAATCTTTCTCAGAAACAGGGTAAATATCCAGAAAAAAAATCCCTGCTAACTTTAAATAATGTGACAGAGGAACAAGTAGTAAATGTAATATGAGTTCAAAAGTAAAGTCATATATCACTGCCAAGAAGAGACTGTTTCAGAAACTGGCATTCTTCAGAGTTCAGCTCCTTTATGTGTTTACTTATTTGCTCTGGAAAAGTGATTTATTTTCTGCAAAGCTGTACAATCACCTATGTTTTAGCTGAAAAATGGTCAGGCAGTATGTCTTGTTAGAGAGACCATGAAGTACATGCTGTCCTTTCAAGTCCCTGATTTGACTTGAGAACTTAGCTATCAGAACAGAAAAATTTTATCCTTGCAATGGGAAAAGATTAAAGTGTCAGCATTTCAGTTCCCAGAATCAGAATGCCTCACTAGTTTTCATCTCCCATCCCTCCCTAAATCCACTGATTTGTCAGGGAAGATATCATCTGCAGAATCTTGGCTCACCTGAACTACCTCACCTTTTGAAATCACGAGTATAAAGGTTAAATCTCACCCCAAAAGGGGTAATTTTTTTTTTCATTTAGCATCTAGAAGTCTGAGGATCCAGATCACAAACCACTTGCTACTGGTGCAAACAACGTATTGTAGGAAAGCAGAACATGCCTCTGTGTGGATACATGGGTAGATGGAGGGACAGGGTGGAGGGGGAAGGGTCGGTGTCAAACAGCCAAGCACTGCAGATCTAGCCTTACCAGCTGAATACTAATCAAAAAAAAAAGCTCGCATCATTTCAACATTTGCAAACTCTAGAACACACTTGACATAAAAGGGACAAGCTCTGTGACATAAGTCAGGAAATTTCCTGTCCTCTGTAATCTTTTGCTCTGCAGCGTCAGTGCCGGACTCTCAGGCAAAGCAACACAGGTGCTTTGGCTCCCCAGAAAGGACTGAGACAGTCGGGACTTCGCACTCCCTGTATTCTGCAGAAGTCTGTGGTCCTCCCTTCCCCCAACCCATTTCCCCGCTTGTGCCTGTGAGACTTCTCCGAAGAGTCGGAGAGATGCTATTGTTCTCTTATTTTTCAGAAGGTGCACAGACGCCTATAGCATTGGTGCTCTTACTTCCCACGGTTCCCCCGCCACATCTGGTGCCGGTGCTCCGGCTTCTCCCCTCTCTCCTCCACAGACGCGCTGCACGGGCCGCCCCCGGGCGCGGGCACGGGGAAACTTGCGGCTGCGGCCGCGCCGCCACGCGGAGCCGTAGCCCCTTTGCGGAGGGGGTGCAGCGCCGGGGCAAGGCGGCGGAACTAAGCCGCGCAAAGCCCTCTCCTGCTCCCGGTCTCCCTCTGGCTACGTGAGAGGGAAAAGGGGTGAGGAAGGCACGGAAAGGCACAGGTGCAGCTGGCACTTACCTGCTACCCCTCTCCCTCGCCTGCCCGGCGCAGTGAGTATTTTAATCCCAAGGACTCACGGTGCGTCCGCAGCGAAACGATGGCGGGATGCTCCCAAGCGGAAGCCGGGCTGCGGGCGGCCGGGCGCCCGCCTGGCATGGGGGCTGCGCTCCCGCCCGCGCACTCGCTCACACCCGCAGAGGCAGGACAGCCGCCGCTCCGCTCCTTCGCAGCACAGAGCGGCACGGCACGGCGAGCAGCTGGGCACACGGTGGGAGAAGTGAGTGCCGGTGCCAAGCCCAGTTCCGACTGGGTGCGGATCGTGGCTGAGGGAGGAGGAGGAAGAAGAGGGAGGGAAAGAGAAGGGAGGGAGGGAAGGAGGCAGAGGAGGTGGGGATGCTGCTCTGGGCAGGGGATATCACGGCTCGGCGGCCAGATCCGGCTGCCAGCTCCGTCCGAGGGCGCGAGAAGGAGGTACCGGGACTCTTTGTACCTCCCGAAAACCCAACAGTGTCTATTGAGGAGGGATCCAGGAAACAAGCAGCTTGCCCGACCCCACTCCCCACGCCGCTCCTCCTCCTCCTCCTTGACAGGATATACAGATGGAGTCCTTTGGATAAAAATCAGGATCGGGGCTAGGGGGTGGGGCGGGAGCCAATGTATCTCTCGATTTGCGTTTGAAACGCGGAGCTCAAGGAGAGAGTTTAAGAATTTTTTTATTCCCCCTCCACCCCCCTCCACACTTGTCCTAGAAGCTGCCTTGAGCTCTCGAGTCATGAAGACGAAGTCGCAAAACTAATTTGAACTTAAGGGGTCCTCAGGTTACAGTTCTGCCCTTTCAGTCTCCCCAGCCTACCCTGCTTCCACTTAGAAAATCCAAACCTCACCCCCGACCCATTCGCCTGGCCGGCGTGGGGAAGCTGGGGGCCGGGGTCAGCGGAAAGGGTCGAGGTCCCCTCTCTTGCTCCTGGGGCAAGGCTCGGACTTGTCACCGAGGGGATCAAGGGACCCAAAACCCGTCACCCCTGCTGCCTTCTGCCTCTCTAGTGCTGCTGTACCTCCTATCCGCCCCCTGTTTAAACCGGAATGGTGAGGAAAGAGGATAAAATTAAAAAAATAAACAATAAACCCCACATTGGAACAAGTAAATCAGGTGTTTTCACAGAATGAACCGCGGGCAGAGGCGGCCGTGGCCGTGCTGAAGCTCAGCGACCGGGTGGGAGGAGAAGGCGCAGTGTCACGCTGGGGCTGATGCCTGGCAGCGTCCACGCACAGCCCCGCAACCCCGAAGCTGCTTTGGGAAATGAATACCTGCTTTGTTTGGACTTGGTCCGGCTGGGAAAGCTGCAGCACAAACTTTCTGCCTCATTTCAGCGCTGCTGAAGCCTTTTGGGTCTGAAGAATGAAACAGATCTACAAATGGAACATGATCACCCAGGTGTCAGGACGCCTCCTAAAAAAAAAAAAAAATAATAAATGAAAAAGTAGAAAAAGCAGGCAGAGGTTCCAAATGTTGGCAGAGCTGCTGAACTGACATTTTCCATGGACAAAAATATTTTTAACACGTACTGTTTTTAGAACAATGGATCATACCAAGGGCAACTGTGAGGAATGAACCTTGACCAATGTCTTCTGCTTTTTGAAAAGCATTCTCAACATAGTATGAACAAACTAGTAATGTGCATTTATAATTAATGTTTATTCCTATACATTATGCTGCAAAGCGTGGTGTCAACAGTAATTAATGTGAGGATAAAATAACAAAATAATTGGTTTAAATCATGAAGGATTTTTTAAAATAATTTTAATTTCTGAATTTGTAGCCTTTGAATACACAGATACAAACAGGCATGAGTATTTTAATAAATATAATATGTAACTGTTATGTGTTCCTTGTCTTCTAGCTTCCTTTTCAGACATGTGATTTCCAATGTCACCCTTCTAATTGGGAAAGGCAATTCAGCATCATGGCATTTGTGAACTGAAGACGTGGTTTAAAGAGGGAAAGTAGAAGCAATCTTCATCTTTCAAGTTACAGAGCATCTGAGTGCATGGTTACAACTTAATAAGATGTATTCAGGCAAGAAAATCCTGAAACATGATTGCACACAGTTGCTTAAGATTGTAATTAAGGATTCTTCTTCCTTTTGTTCACCTCCCCCCAGTCCCTAATTCATCTTTCACAAGTTAATCAAAATAACACTCTTTGCACTGATCCTTAGAGGACAGGGTTCAAGGACAGATTATCTTTTTTTCATCACTGAATATCACAAACACCTCTTCTTCATCTTCTTTCAAATTCAGTCTGAGATATAACCAGTACTTGGAAACCTTATCTTTTTCTACTTAATTCAGTAGCTATGACTTCAGTGGTGAAAATAGAACAGTTTAAATAGAGAGAGAGAGAGAAAAAAAAAAAAAGAAAAAAGAGAGATATCATTGTTTGGAAGTAGGATGATATAAAAAAAAAAAAGAATCTAAAAGGGATCATGAGTTTCATAAACTTTACCTAACAAACTTTTGTTTGCTCTTCAGGTTAAAAATAGGGTCTAAATAGTTTTACAATTACTTAAAATCTTTATAAAGAAAGGATTCTTACTTTTTACATTTTTTTTTTAATTATGATCCAGATATTACTAATGGAGAATTAGAATAGCCAATTATCACCCAATTAAAAAGCTTTCATGTGTAGACCTCCACAGAATATTTCATAATGTTCTTACTAATGTAACAGACTTCTCTCAAGGCTGTGCTTTATGTTTCAGAAAATCTATATTCTCTCAAGCAAAACCCTTCATTAAACTCTATGTCTCTGGAAACATTAGAACTTATTTTTACTATGTTGAAAATAGGATAGATATTTTTGTTCGATTGTTTTTCTAAATGCTTATGCTGTCATATCAAAATCAAATGTATTAAACTCTTTAACTTTCATGGGAGCAAAACAGCCCAGTGATTCCAAGCAAAAAGTGTGACTAAGCAGACCAATTTAATTTCATTGCACAGGCAGAATAAAATACAAAGAAGCAATTATTCTTAGTCACTTTTGGCAATCTACCATTTATAGTAACATAAGCAAATGTATATTTTTTAATACAATTTGTTCCTGACTGTCTTGATTGTGGGGTTTTGCCAAAGAGTCAGTCCATTCCAATGCATTGACTGTAATCATTTTGGCTGTAATCCATACTCACTGTGCTGTTGCATTTCTTTATAATATGTTTTGTAGTGTATTTAGTCATCTCAAGAGGTATGGACATACCGTTTCCACAAGAACGTCTACGATTTGTAAAAACAAACATTGGACCATGCTAGACTGTCTTTTAGGTAGGCCCTATAAAGGCTGACCTCAGGCACAAAGGGGTGCATTGGTACTGGCACTTTTCCCATCTTTTGACTTGTGAAAATGTCAAGGATGCATCTTCACAGTGTGAGCTGTGTTGTTTTTCTCTGTAGTGGATCCATAAGCAGATTTAGGACCACAAAACCTGCTCTGAAACATGCTTTGAAATGTGTCTTAGACAATGAGATCTTAGGTGCCCACTGCTTAGGGAAGATTTTGACCTGAGGCAAAAATCAGAACCTTTTTATAATTGTCTTCAGAGCCACTGAAATCTCTTAACATTAGCATTGCTACCTGAACACTCATGCATTCTGAAAAAAGGCAGTATCTGGTAACTGCTACTGGATGCTGGTAAGTTATCAACTGTGTGGGCAGAAATAACTTCCATTATGCACTCAGCAACAGCTTGCAGAGTTCCTCCAATGCGAGAATATATTATGCTCAGAGGCAAAATGCTAACTTTTCCTTACATTTCCTAAAAATTTATATGGATATTAGTCTTTCATGAGGCAAGTAGGAGAGCTTGCAGTTTAAGATCTTTTTTAAAATACTTCTCACCACCATTAGTACATGGTTCACTGTACTAATTATAGAGTACTAATGCCTCTATATACAACTGTGAGTTAAGGATTCCGCTGTCCAGAGGTATTATTTACAGGTGGCTATAATTCTGATGTGAATTTCTCACCTTCTGTATCACATGGGAAGTCACTGTCCATTGCTGTGGTTACACTAGCTCTGATTCAAATCTAGAACTAAGCATTGCTGCTTTCAGTCTTCTTTTATTCTAATTTCTACAAATGGCAGAAGGAAAAACAAAAGGCCTTATTGAAACTGAAGACACTGCCTTTATCAAGATACTTAACACAGGAATGTGCCTTTCTGTGTCCTCCCAGTTATGGCTTAATTCCCTATTTAAACTGATTCCCTATTTAAACTGAAGCTTTGAGGCAATTACACTGTCTATATTCCAGGAGCTTTTTCCCACCCCCTGTAGAGACATGGTAATTAAGGGGACCTAGCTAATAACCCCCAACATTTCAGCAACCTAATTTTTAGAAGATAATTTTTTTAATATCCTCAATAGATAGGGCAGCCAAAAGACACAATAGTATGAACTAAATTGTAGCAAATAACAAGTGGTGATTCAACCGGGGAATTTCTCTTTATGTCTCCACAACCACCCATTTCACTTAGGAAGTGTTAGCTTATCAATTCAAAATTAACATCACGGCTTCACCTATTCCTTTCTGGTTCCTTTCCACCTTCATTTTAGATTCCACAATCTTTTGATGGCCTGTTTGGTCCACATATACTGACAAATCTGTGTAACTAACTGATATGTTTGAAATAATAGTATTCTTCTTCAGAAGTAAATCCAGTTAATCTAAGGCAATGCAATTGTAAAACTAACAAGTTGCTGTTACTTAAGGTAATAAATGTGAATGCAGATAAAAATGGATTTTATGTTGTCAGGAAGAACAGAGAAAGGCAACAGTTGTAGGAAAGGAACCTGTAAGCTTAAGACACTGTAGATAAGTAACAGGCTTGTTTAATCCAAAATTAAAAGGAAAAGATTCTGCCACTGGGGGTAATTTATTAGTCACACAGCAGTAAGAACAGAACAAGGAGAATCATTTGAAAAAGAACTGCATGGAAAGAATTTTGAAAACCTCACAAGAAGACAGTGGCAAATGGCAGGTAGGCTGGCAGAAGACTGAAAAGAGAAATGGAGATTTTCATTATGACCACACAGGAATGGGCTATTTGTACAGGGAAGGATAAATGTCTTAAAAAAGCCCTAAGACCAGAATGTAGGCTGTGTGGCCAGGCTCCAGATGTTATTCATCATATTATAAGTGGATGTACCAAGCTGGCCAACACTGAGATAGAGAATGGCAGGACAAAGCTGGCAGTGTCATGTACTGAGCACTGTGCAAGAAGTATGGGTTACCAATAGGGGAAGAAAAAAAAAAAAAAAAAAGAAAGAAGAAAAAACCAGCAGCAGCCAAAGAAAGGTGCAAACTACTTGTGTATCCTTAGACCTGAACTAACACTGCAGTAAGTTAAACAGCAGCTCCTCCACAGATCACACCTAGCCACACTTATGAGCATCTCTTGATGAACACAACAGTTCAAATTGTAAATAAATAAATCCACAAACACTTGGGGTTCAGATTAATGCTTCATGCCAGCAAGATCCTGCTGGTGGAAAAGAAGAATCACCATTTTACATAATCAGCACTCCTCTCTTTTCTGATGTATGCAGAAAAAAAATTAGGTTAGATAAGTTTTTGCTGGATATTAAGCTCAGTTCTGCAGGGCATTCATACTGTGGCACAACTAAGGTCAATTTTTCAGGGGAATTGCAATCTAGACTGAAAACATTTGTCTGATCCTATGAAAAGTTTTACATAGGAAGTCAAATTGACTTCAGGGAGTTTTGTACACTTCAGGGGACTGCTACTGTGTAGCAGATATCTGAAAATCTGCAACTAAATTACTCGTGAAAAAAAAGCCACTGTATGCACAAATAAGCCAGTAGCTGCCCATACACAGCAGGATGTATCACTTCAGGTCAGAGTCTATACTCTGCATCCACTGTAAAAAAACTAATATGAATAACTCTTCCACTGACCTCTAAGCCCAAATCAGATTTCGGTGTTCCTATATAGCTTCTCAACACAAGCTCCAATACTGGCATGAACAAGATCAGAGATTATCGCTACAATCTTAGAGGACTTTTCTGAATAATGGCACAAATCATGTATAGCTCTGCATTGTGATAGTGTTCAAGATGCCTATAGCCTTCCTTGTGTGAACACATCAGATAAGTAAAAAAATTTTATTTATTTGTATGTTTTTCCTCTGACCACAGAAATAATTGGACAAGCTCGGTCTCTCTTTAAAAAAAAAAAAAAAAAAAAAAACACAAGAACTAAAAAACTGAAACAATCTGCAAAGAAAAAACAAGCAAGAGAAAACCCCAAACCAACCCCAAAACACCAAGCATCTACAAAATATACATTCTGAGCATTAGAAGTACAAGAAATACTACAAGCAAGGACCGTGCTGGTGACCCTTCTCCCTTCTTTTTTTTTCACCTTCAGTCAATCAAACTTTTCGCGTCTGAATGGTAACCTAAATGCTAAACCTCTATACCTGAATATTTATGGAAAAAGAATTCTAAAATGTCATGCAAGCAGTTGTACAGGAAGCAGATAGTTAGAAATATCTTCCAAGTGAGATAGAGAAAAATCTGACTGTCTTCATCATCTTGAACTGCCCACTTTCACAATTACTTGCTGTGAGTGCCAAAGGAGACATAATTTGGTATGTCAATTTTTCACCCAGCGAATGTATCCATCAAATTTTTTATCCCTTAGGAATGACAACTCAGATATTACTTTTATACTTAAAATGTTAAACACATTATAAATTCCTTAATCCTATCCAGCTTCTACCTGTTCTTGCGGTAGATTTTGCATTCACTAAAATAAGTGGGAAAACATCTTCTGATTCATTGAGAGAAGACTAAGTTTTATGAGAGGTCTAAGACTTCAGAGTTTGAAGCACGTTTTGTCCCACTCCTATAGAAGGTGGTGGAAATCTTTGCCCATATCTATGAAGATTCAGATCCCAAGGCATTTCACCAATGGTTGTACTGCAAGAATAAAACCAGAGGCTGATCAGTTCCCATTTGCTCCTACTTCTCTCCATGCCTGTATGTATAAGGAAAAAAAAAAATAAAACAAAGGGCTGAGGTCAGGTGAAAGAAAATAGCACTTCCCTGGAACCTACTCCCTCCCACACTTAGCAGGTTAATGGTTTAGTGCCCTAGCACCAGAAGTAAGAGCCATTCAATCCCCTTCACTATTTTAGTGTATTTCCTTTACTCTGACACTCTGGCCTTTGGAGACATCAGCCACTGGTCACTAAGATGCTATGTCTAATCATGCAGCAACATTGACCTTAGTGTTACCAGTCCTACATGCCTTGGTTTTTTGACGGAAGTACTGTTTTGGGGCTTTTTGAGCCCCTGAAGTTTGTTATATGTATTTCTGTTGTGAACCTTCTAAGACAAGGCTTTTTTATGTCAGCTGTCAGACATAGAGCACCAGCACCCTGATGTCAGTGTGAAGGACCACGATAGACATAAATAATAACTTACTACACAACATGTACACAAGGCACATGTAAGCCAACTATTTTAAGTAACCTCATGTCATGGAGCTTTTGTTCATCCATGCATATTCATGCTGCTTTGGACTTAATGACCATTGCCTGATGAAACAAAATTCTGGAAAACTAGAGATACTGCAAGATTTCTTCTTGAGAATTCTAGCACACCTTCTGCATCTAAAAATGTGTGCTTATATAAATCTTGCTTTATTACTAATCTATGCAATTGAAAGTGTCTACTAGACTTCTTTGAGTAGTTTTTATTAATTCACCTTCAAAATAGTGGATAAGAATGGCTTCAGGTATGGGATGCAGTATACATCCTCTGCCTCAAGACCAACAAAAGAATAGGTGCCTTTTGAGCAGCAGATGCCTGCAGGAGGATAATATACCCACGAGTTAGTCAGCTGCTTCATCTGTCATTTTTATGAAGGCATGTCATGGTTGGACAGAGCAAAATTGCCTGTGAAAAGCTACGTGAAAGAAAAAGGTAGAGTGAAACAGGTAACTGCTTCTTCCTAAGTGCTGGATGAAATTAATGTTTATGGCAGCAGGAGAGCACACAGGAAAACAAACGTAACAACTTTACAAAATACATGTTCTTACAATATCAGTCATCACAATAGTTCTAAAATTTTGCAGTGGCTCCACTGCTATAAATATTTTTTTAAAAAAGATAAAGTTATGTGGAAATTAGAAAGTAACAGATGTGAAACAATATTAAACATAAATTCCTTCACACTTCCTATTAAGTGTGGTTCAGATTTTGATTGTCAAACACCCTTTGGTTCAGAGAATAGAAACAAAGAAGGGAAAATTTAACTGTTCTTCAATGCTCTAAGCCCACTGAGCTCTATAATTTGCTGAAGATTTCTTTTCTGACACTTTCAGCAGAAAAGAGGAGAGGGGGAAAACTGTTTCTCCAAAAGCATTCTGACCCATAAAAAGACCCAACTGTGTGTGTTGGGAAACATGTCCAAATGCTTCTCTATTTAAGGCTTTTTTCTCTTTCAGTAAAATGTCAGTACCTCTTTGAATAGATAGTGGCTTTGGCCAAGACCCTAGTGAAAGGCAACAGATGTTGCTAAGATTGTACCCAGGCTATCCTCTATCCTGTTTCATTTCTGAAAGAGAAAAGGAGAAAAAGAGAGAAAAAAACTTGCTTTAAATCACTGGACCATTTTGTACTTCAGCAAATCTGTTTGCACATGCTCGACTGGCCTCACAGAAAAGGCTGAGCCTTTTGCATTCAGCCTGAGGTCAGTCCTAATGCTCTGTTCAGTGGTCCACACTCCTTTCACATAGAGCAGCTGCCTCTGATTGCTAGAACAAATTGAGGCGATTCAGGCCACCAGCAGGGCCACGGTACAAGTGCTTTTCACCAGAAAGGGAGGGAAAGCCTTAGAGCTGGACCAACTGTGGCTGCCCACAATAAACCGTAGGATTAGATTTGATACACTCAATACTAAGACATGTTCGTGCTGAAAAGTGGGCCATAATGACATAAACTACAAGACAGTTGGGCTGAAAGAAGAGAGAGGTAAAGTGGTGTTCAAACATTTATTAAGTTACACCTAATTATTTAATTGGGGAACATTTAAAATTGTAACACTGACAGTTCAGGCTCAGGAACTGTACAGGTTGTTTAACCACTGGCAGAATATTCTTGATGCAAGTATGATTCAAGGTCTGTTGTGTCTTTCCCCACACCTCAGTATAGTTTGAAATATTGTCTGCAAGTTCTGTAAGCTATTTCTGAGGTCAATTTACAGAAAGGGATAAAAGAATAATCACCATTTCCTACCATATTATCAACCTGTTCTGTGACTAGAAGCTGCTACATAGCTGTTACCCAAGACAAAAAAAAAAAAAAAATAGGAAAAGGAAATTTAAAGGAAAAAAAATTGGTATTTACCTCTTTAAAATTCTTTTTAATGTACCAAATGAGATAAGAGCACATAACAGGCATTAGTAGGGAAAGATGAAGGCATAACCCTCCCCCTTCCACTGGCACAGCCAAGCTCCTGCAATTACTTGGTTCAGTCCCAGATATCAGATCACAGTATTTTCTGCTGTAGGAAGGATCAGACCAGCAGCTCTGAGGCTAAACAAAACAATACAGTACTGCATTAAGCCACAATACCAAGCACTTACCACTTCAAAAGGAAGCACTCTTTGATGCCTCTGAAAGGAAAGCAAAATCTCTACGGATATGTAGGTAATTTTACCAGACTGGTCAAAAAATGGATGTTTATGTTAATTCATAAAGCCGTGGGTTTAGGATCAAGGGAAATTAGGAATTATAGCATTTACTCTGCTTCTGCATTTAGATGTAATAGCTGGGTATAACACATGGCCTTTGAAGTACAGTTATCCATGAGGTAGCTTAGTAAGCTGGAGAAGAAAGAAAAAAGATTTTACTATGTACTCAGTCAGCAGGTATAGAAACAGAAGCTAAGGGAAAAGGTAAGTAAAAGTCTGCCCGTTGACTCAGAAACACTGAGATGTAGAAAAGAAAGTGCCCAAATGGTATGTTAGAGTCTATGACATGAGTTCACAAAAAGGAAAAAAAAAAAATCTTTTAACTCTTTGAATTATGAACACAAAAATGAAGTATGTCTTAATCTTCCTTTATTAGCATTTCATCCTATTACTTGCTACTGTTTCCACACACAAAATAGGAAAACAAACAAAAAAAGCTGTATGTTCAATGTCAAGTTTTAAATCAGAAGACCAGGATGAGTTTGTATCTTCAACAGAAAATTCACTTTTTTTTTTTTCCTAAAAAGAATATAAAATATATATGCATCATGAAATCCCCTTCATATTGCTTCCTAAAACTTTCTTTTCTTTAAGGCACTGGATATACTAAGTATATGAGTTTGAGGAGCTGCATCTGAAAACTCACTCCTGTTTATAAGACACGTGGTTTTCAGCTAGGCAAGGGGTGGAACTGTGTTTTTCAGTGTCGCTTGCAACAAAGCCATCTGAGACATTCCTCTTCTCCTTCCTTCCTACCCACAGAGCTGCCACTCACCATCCGTCGGTGGGGTGACATCATGCATGCAAGGGTATGTTGTGAAATAGATCAGTTCAATGATTCAAGATAAATCAAGCAATAAAAAAAAAAAAAAAGAAGTTTCCAGTTTGTTTTATTTAGCAATGGTCGCTTCCCTAATCAACTTTACAGCACAAGTCTGTGTGTAACTATGCAGAATGGTCAACAGGGCAGAAGCAAGCAAATCAATCTTGAAGTTTCTTTCAGAAACTTTATACATACTTTGAGGAGCTCAATATAAAAGGTACTTGGGCACATCAGCTATGGTATATTCTTTGGTTTTTATCTCATTCTGCTAGTGGAGAATATGTTCTTGATGGTCTTTCCCTAAGCCTCTGCCAAGTCATAGTTTGCTAAAGCATAGATTTTGAATGAGAAAGGGGATGGACCTTAACCTTACTAAGTCCTTCAATGGCAAGTTCTGGAGATGGAAAAGGTGCCTTCTGGGATTAATCTGACAAGAAAGATCCGAGTCACTTCAGTGTGCTTCTGCCTGCACTTGCCAGATTTGTACAGCATGTAAGCAGGAACGTATGACTGACAGTGTCAAACAATGCTGAGGAGAACAGTAGAAAGGGTGTGGGCATGTGCCAGTTGTCAGTCTGAGCTGATATGCACTTTAATAAGCTAGGCACCAGGGAACAGAAATGGACTGGAGGAAGTGAGTTCTTATTTGGGCTTCTACACTGCTTCTTCTTGTGCATCAAAAAAAAAACAAAAAACAAAAAACCTTGAGAGTACAAAAGCTTGTGACTGCCTTTCTTGGATAGCAAATCCTATTAAAAAAACTAGTATCAGTTCCCATACGTTCATTTTTGGGGTACAAGTCTTAATATTCAGGTGTGTACAGATTTTTTTTAGCAATATCTAAGAAGTTTTATATATATATTTATATATAATAACCGAAGAAACATAGAATAGTTAGGGTTAGAAAGGACCTTAAGATCATCAAGTTCCAACCCCCATGCCATGGGCAGGGACACCTTGCTCTAAACCATATCACCCAAGGCCTCGTCCAACCTGGCCTTGAACACCACCAGGGATGGAGCATTCACAACCTCCCTGGGCAACCCATTCCAGTGCCTCACCACCCTAACAGTAAAGAATTTCCTCCTTATATCTAATCTAAACTTTCCCTGTTTAAGTTTTAACCCATTACCCCTTGTCCTGTCACTACAGTCCCTAATGAAGAGTCCCTCCCCAGCATTCCTATAGGCCCCCTTCAGATACTGGAAGGCTGCTATGAGGTCTCCACACAGCCTTCTCATCTCCAGGCTGAACAGCCCAACTTTCTCAGCCGATCTTTATATGGGAGGTGCTCCAGTGCCCTGATCATTCTCGTGGGCCTCCTCTGGACTTGTTCCAACAGATCCATGTCCTTTTTATGTTGAGGACACCAGAACTGTACACAGTACTCCAAGTGAGGTCTCATGAGAGCAGAATAAAGGGGCAGGATCACCTCCTTCGACCTGCTGGTCACGCTCCTTTTGATGCAGCCCAGGATACAGTTGGCTTTCTGAGCTGCAAGCGCACACTGCTGGCTCATGTTCATTTTCTCATTGATCAGCACCCCCAAGTCCTTCTCCGCAGGGCTGCTCTGAATCTCTTCTCTGCCCAACCTGTAGCTGTGCCTGGGATTGCTCCAACCCAGGTGTAGGACCTTGCACTTGGCATGGTTAAACTTCATGAGGTTGGCATCAGCCCACCTCACAAGCGTGTCAAGGTCCCTCTGGATGGCATTCCTTCCCTCCAGCGTATCAACCGAACCACACAGCTTGGTGTCATCGGCAAATTTGCTGAGGGTGCACTCAATCCCACTGTCCATGTAAGCGATGAAGATGTTAAACAAGACCAGTCCCAACACCGATCCCTGAGGGACACCACTTGTTACTGGTCTCCAGCTGGACAGATATATATATGCCTCAGCACAATGTAGCCTAAAACCCAAATACCCAAGCCCTTAACATTTAAGCAGATAAGCTACTAAGAAAAAAAAAACCCAAGTAAGATCCTCACTGTTAGATAGAATTAATAGAATGTTATTGCTATGCCATGTTTTAATAAAGGGAATATTCATTTCACATTAATTGTACTGAAGGCATATTGAGTACTGATCAGAGCAGGTAAGGACTATACAGAGCTAAGTCTGAAGTTCCGTACCTGTATGGCTGCTAACTGATGTCACTGACCAGAGGTCTATAAGAATCTCTAATGAATCCGTGAAAAGGAAACAAAAATTACAACATAATTGTTACAGAAATTTTTATATTATTAAAGGTTTAATACTACTTGGGACAGTTAGAAAAATACATAGTAGAAGCAAGCAATATAACTGATATAGAATTTCAGGAGTCTTTTGAAAAAATTCCTCTTTTCAGGACATTAAGTAATGAGAGGGGATGATGCACGGTCATGTTATGGATTAAAAACTAATTAGGAGAGAGAAAACAGAGTAGGAATGTATTCCGACTCACAACCCAGAAGTGAGTGTCTTTACAAAGCAATGCCAAAGCAAGCCTCATTTGCACAAAGCTGCATCTATTGCTCTGCAGTATTCTTACAAATTAAAGAAAACAAAATCAAAACACTTTAAAATCTTTTCTTTCTCACTGGGACTGGGTTTACAGTGATGTTCTTCTGGTCTTAAGGATACAGTGTGTTAGTTTTGTCCTTGACTGTTTACCTGGAAGAAAGGAGTTACTAGGAAATGATAACTTTGACTTAGCCGTAGTCTTTCTACCTGAAGCAAGCTGATTGAACCTGAAAGGGAGTGTTCAGCTCTGAAGTGTCATCTTTCTCTGCAGAGGCCACAGTTTTCATTGGCAATAGTTGGCACGCATGGTGATCACCTGCCTAATTTAGTATTTATGTGCGTGATAGTCAAGAGACCATTTTTGTGTTTGTCTCAAAGCAACTCAGAGATTTAGCTCACTAAAGATCCCTTGGAATCCTTCAGGAAAAACTGCTCATTCCATCCATTTCTAGCCCTTCATGGGGCCCCTTCAGTAGTGATTATTTGTTAACCAGAACCTCTGGTGCCCATTTGCATATGGCCATGATGAAGGGATGGGTGATCCTCCTAACACCACACTGGCTCCAGAGCACACCCCCATGAGAACTCATTATCTCAGTTTAGTTCACAGTTCTTGCTCTGTTTGGCTCTTGAGGCCACTAAGAGCAGCTAATCTTCTAATGAAGTTAAGAGCCTAAGGTAACTTCTCTACAAAGTAAAAAGCCTTCTATTCAACAGGAATTTACTATCCTCCATATTTTTTAAAGTGAATAGAACCTGATAAGAGATACAGTAAATATAAACTGAAATACCAGCAAATTAGGAATGTAACCAACGTTTTAGTATCAATTTCAATAGTATTTTCACAGAAAAAGGGCTTCAGTCATTCCCATTTGTGCAGTATCTTTTTAGTCTTTGGACAGTATCTGTAAAAATTATAAAAAAAAAAATTATCCCAATGAAACACAGACCAAAAGATTATGAACGTTTTTGATCTTGGCTTAGTTTTAAACCCAGAATAAAGAAATGATTTATGAGTGAGAGGATTAGCATATATACAAAGTTACACTGCACTATAATCCCCAGATAATGCAATAAAACATCAGGGAAGTAAAATCAGAACATAGATATAAATTAGTTGGCTGAAAATGAGATGATGGATAATGGATGTGATGACAATTTTAGGGCATGAAAAGTAACTGAGTGATGGAGTTTACTAGCACACACCGTTATTCCTTGACCAGCCCTCACGTCATTATGAGAGGTATGGCACCACATCAGTTTGCTCAATTGCCTTTTGTGCACAATTGCCAAAAACTTTTCTTCACCCTCCTCTACCTGTAGAACTTTGCTTTTTTGCACACAAGATATCAAATAGTAGTTATCTGTACATTGAGACATATGCTAAATGCTACAAGTTCCTTGCAAAACACCATTTAATGTCTTCAGACCCCTTTTTCGATGGACTAGGATCACTGACATCTTGAAATAAAAGGATTTCACTGTTCTTGAATTTAAATGCAGTTCTTACTTGGCAGCCAAAATGGTACTCTCACCAGTTCTAAAATCTGACACTCATATTATTTTTATTTTCTTTATATTTCTTTTTAATTTATCATATTTTGAGATTTGCCTATTCCATATTTTTATGTTTATATATCTGTGTGTGTGCTTATATTCCTTTTTTTTTTTTAATGTGAATAGTTCCTTTACTACTAATTCAGACAAGAATCTTACTGAAGGCAAGAAGAATTGTACTAGCCATAAAGCAAAGATTTAGGATACAGATGTCTTTTCAAGATTAAGTGTTCCATAAAGTAATATTCCCCAAATCCTCCAGGCTACATGAGCTTGAAGATATGCCGCTGGGTTGAATATTACAAAAAACTCAAGAACAAGTTCCCTGCCAGTAGAGAAGTTTTCATTAATGTATTCATTTACATTCAGTATATTTTGACTTCCCTAAATACCCTATCTGGTACTCCTTTTGGTGTTCTTCAGGTTAAAAATAAGTAAGTGGGGGAGAAAAACCACCAAGCTATAGGAAAACTTGAGACTAAGACATCTTGAGAATACATGCTCCTTAAAATACTTGAAAAGCAATTTTGGACTACTTTTGTTATTTTCAGTTCAGAGTAAAACACTGTTCTCAGTTTGACTAGACTTCAAATATAATTGTGATGCTTTTCCATTAGGAGACAGTTACAAAGGTGATACAGCTACTTCCCTGACTTAGAAGCCTCCAACACATTTTATGCTTTTAGGACATTCAAACATATTTTAACGTTGTTCTAATTAAAAAATTTATAGGTAAAGTCCACTTTCAAAGGCAAGTCTCATAAAAAAACAACAATAAAAAGTATATGAAATATGGTGTTAATTAATGTATCAGGTGCTCTGATGTCACAAAATAAACTTTGTAAAGTATTTCCCTTTGTAGAATAGCTGAGGAATATACAGATTACCGCACCTTATCTTCAGACACAGTAACAACACTCACACAATTACTGCAGAACTCTGCAATAGATTCACAACCAAAAGCGTTTGGTCCTTACCAGTCCAATTATATGGTCCAACAGCAGTCCTCATAATTAAAAAAAAAAGGCTATGGAAGAAATTAAGTGAAAGGACACCATAATGTAGCAGAAGACATCTATCAAAAATGAACAGGAATAAGAAGTAGCTTAAGCATAATATAATCACATTAAAGACTTGAAACATAAAACACAAGCCCTGAAAACTTGCATATCAAATCAAATGCATTTAAAATAAGTTTCAGGTTCATTTTCCTTGAAATCTAATTAAGAATTTGGTTTTGGTCACCCAAGAAACATTTATGGGCATCCTGAAGCCTTTTCTAAAGAGATATTAAGAAAATTTCTTTATATGAAGTAGAGGAAGAAGTAAAATGTTGCTAGAGTTGTTTGACAAAATATTTTTCTATTGTTAAAAAAATTCATCCTTAAAGAATGTAAACAGTATTTTTTTCTAGTCTTTTCATGCTTAGTAAATACAGCTGTCTTTAAACAGAAATGGTCCCAGAGAGCACACAAACTAAATTTACTTTTCAGAAATAGGAACACACAGGGTCACTTTGTCCCAAGCATGATCTCTAATTAGAAAAATCATGGCGAAGGGCATTCCGTAACTGCTTGCTACAAGCCCCTTCAAAAGAAACACATTTTAAAGGAGCTTTTCTTCTCAAATAAAAAGAAGAAAAACCCTACATAACTTATGTCTGATAAGGTTCCTACTTTCCTAGAGACATGAAGGAATTGAACTGGATATCAAATGCCCCTATACTTTTGAAACTCTTAGTCATCTATCAGACACTGAAATCTGTAAAAAGCAATTCAGTGCATCTATTTTGCTGTAATGCATTTTAAATATATTTAAAAGATAAAATAATATTTTAATGCAGTATACAAAGAACCAAAAGAAATCTGTGTTTGCAAGAAAACACTGATTAAAAAAAAAAACAACAAGCAAACAAACAAACAAACAAAAAAAGGAATCTGAGGGAATGCTTCTTTATTATGTAGAAATAAACCCCCTTAATATCTATTATGAATTTTTAATTCCATGGGTCTAAAGTAATAATCAGTGGGAAGACACTACACCTCAGGTTGGAAAAACCATTACAGCAGACACCTAAAATTGTGTGCAATGATCATTGTTATTAGAACTAATTTTAACTATGTAGAAAACTGGGCTGATTTGTTAAGCCTGAGCATATACTGCCCCCCTAGCAAAGCTGACCATACACAGATGAGTTTGTTGACAGTAAGAATGCAAATAACTGTAAGATTTTCAGGTTTGTGAAGATGCAGACGGTACTTCATTTATTTAAATAAAATACCTTGATCATTCTACCTCTAGTTTTTAAAAGAGATTCCATACATCTGAGACGTAAATTACAAATGTTGCTATAAAAACCTAAAACATAAATATGCACTGAAACCTACGAGTGCAAGAATATGACAAATTAATTTAGTTGCTTGGTTCATCTAATATTCACCAGTAGCTCTGAGATGTGATCAGCAAACAAAACATAAATTCACTTTCCAAGTCAATTCACTTTGTAGGAAAAAAATGCATCAAATGTATTCTGGGACATTACAAGTTAAATCAATAAATCTGCACTATTTAGAAGTATTGTAGATGCTGAATTAACACAAAACCTATGAAGATGTGTTAAATAGTTACATTAAAATTCATAAAATGCAAAAAAAAAAGCATTTACTAGTCTGCATATATAACTACTGAGATGAGCAAGTCGTATGCAATTTATATATTGAAACAACTGTAAATAATTCAAGTCCTCTGAAATCATAATATTTTTAATCACAGATCATCTAAGCTTTGTCACTGAATGTTTTAATGTTTTTTTTTTTTTATATTTGGGTACATTAGCCTCTCTTTTTTGTCTAGAGAGATACTCTTTTTCTCTCTCAATATTTGTCCCTATAACTGATGAACAGTCTCCCAAAAGATAAAATGTTCTGCTGGGCAGAGATCCCAAGTAAGGAAGCACAGCAATTGAAGGATCCAATGATTGATAGAATTGTATTTCAAGTCATCCATGGGATCAGTTATCTGTGGCACAACAGTGAAGATTGATACGAAGAAAATGTATTCTCCACTTAACTCTCATTTGCTTGAGCTTGAGAATCAGAATTGCAGCTCCACAAATTTATTGAATCTCTTCTTTAAAAAGGATTGCATAAGCTGCATTTAACCTGGCCTTGGTTTTCTTTAGAGACTGCTCAGTAACTGATTTGCCATCTCCTTTTTTTTTTTTTTTAACCTCTTTTTTTCTGTTGATTTGGGGGCACTCTTCTGACAAATTTGTAGTGAAACATTTTTTTTTGCAGCAGCATGCTCTATATCTGAACTCAGTGGAGATACTGCATTATGTTAGGTCCAGAGCTGCTAACCTTGCTCTGTTTTAGATTTAAAGGCCTTGTCACAAGCTCTTGGATGCCTTAACAGAATCACTCTTGCTTATGGGCAATATCAATGCTCAGGTAACAAAAAAATTTGCCAAGAAATATTATCTTATGCAGAATGTTATTTGCCTCACTTTTCACCACACCATCTAAAGAGATTTCATGGGAGCAAGAGACATTACATCATTGCATACGACACAGGGAAAGCTCACTCATGTTTCAGTAGTTACTTCTGCAGTTTGTGATGTTCTTCTGGCTTGTGATGCCTTCAAACCTGTTTGGGTATCCACTAGGTCTCATTCTTTTGGAATGTTTTGCCAAAGACAAATTGTAGGAAATTGTATTTAAAGAAGCCTCAGCACCTTCCTCCACATCATCAAAATCAAATCAGCTTTACCAGGTGAGTCTAGCAGTGAGATAGATATTGATGAAGAGTTGCTGGTCCCAGAGAAAGCATTTCAAACTATAAACATCATTCATCAAAAGCTTGTATCTTAGCAACTTTGTTTAAAGTCAAGCATGACCCTGAGGGGTTGTCTTCTCCTGGCTGTCCTGGCTGTCAAATACGTTGCTACATTTCTCCCTTAAAAATCTTTTCAAATGAATATGTGATTAACCCCAGAAAACTTCATGCAGTGACTCCCTAGGTCATATCAAAAATAGAAGGCTGACTGGCCTTTTTGTCACAAGTGTTGCTTTACCTTTCAGTACCGATGGGTGCAGGCTTGTCAGAGGGGACACTTTAATAGTGATCTCTAGTCATTTAATCAGATACTTGAAATCATTTCTGCTTTAAAAAACCCAACAAGTTGTGCTTAATATAAATAATTAATATTAACATGATTTCATTCAGTAATTAATCCCATATAAACATTTCTCAAATTCAATTAGTTGTACTTGAGGCACATAACTTCCACAACAAAAATTACCTGCTTGTCTTAAGTAGGACTGTGTGAACTATTTTGCCTCAGAGAATTGCTTTTCACAAGGTTGCTCTGAGCTGCGGATTCGTTTATAGACATCAGATAGCAAAAAGACACTTTCCACTTGTGAGAAACTTCCTGGCACTTTTATTTCACAATCTTTGTGCCACAGAATAGTACTGTTACAATCATGCAGATAGGAAAAATTAGGAAAAAAACATCAGATTATTTAAATTATAATGGAAGCCCCTAACAGAAATGTAGACTGATGAATAGATTATTAATACACATGTCAAGGTGACCATAAAAACAGATTTCCATGTAGTTAATTAACACAACTTGAAGGGTTTTTTACATTTGTTGGAAAAATTCAGACATATATTTGAGCACACGAAAAATACCTCTCTAATAAACCCTGAACTTTATGCTGCAGCTAACGTTACACAACATTTGCCTCTCCATCTTCCCAGACAGAGACACAACAACAAGAACAGGATCTAGGACGGGTGGTGGACGTCTAGTGGGAGTTCAGCCTGCTCACTTTAGATTCAGCTGGTGGTCACCTAGTGTACTGATTGCTTAGTTCCTGTACTGTGTCAAACAATAGTGACCTTGTTGCTTACAGCATATTGTGGTCAAGTATTTCTGAACTTCAGGAAGAAGCTGGAGAGAGAAGACATCTCAAGCTGCATTTTCACTCTCCTGTGAGGACATGCTGAGAGATTTGGGCTTGTTCATCCTGGAGAAGAGAAAGTTCAAGGAAGACCTTAGAGCAGTCTTCTAGTACATAAAGGGGGCCTATAAGAAAGCTGGAGAGGTATGTTTTACAAGGGCATGTAGAGACAAAACAAGGTGGAATGGCTTTAAGCTTCCAGGATGGAGATTTTAATTATCCATTAGGAAAAAATTCTTTTTGAGAGTGATGAGGCACTGGAACAGATTGCCCAGAGAAGCTTTGGATACTCCATCCATGGAAATGCTGAAGGCCAGGCTGGATGGGGCTTTGAGCATCCTGGTCTAGCGGAAGGTGTCCCTGCCCATGGCAGGGGAGTTGGAACTAGATGATCTTTAAGGACCCTTCCAACCCAAATGATTCTACCATTTTACATTTCTATGATTCTAAGATTCTATGATTGCATGATGTATCAGTCACAGCAAGCCAACACATATGGCATAATCCAGATAATTTACCTAGTTGCATGGCTTTAAGTGCAAGTTTGGACATTATTTTGAAATACATATGACCTAGATCAATGGATTAACAGATTGTGAAATGTTTGGGTTTTTTTATTTTGTATCAAGAAAGAAAAATATTGCAGTGAAGACACTCCAAAGAAGGGAGCTTTGGGTTAGCATCAGATTTCAAATATGATAGTATTTATTCAGGAAAATTCCAGTGAGTTCACGAATCTTATTCTGCTCTCATACAGTCTAATTGAATCCAATATTACTCCTGAATTTCCTTGGTATCACCTGGAACAAAAGAAAGTTGAAAATATTTGATAGTGTTCTGTAAGTGAAAAATATTACGATCTATTTTTCCTAATACAGAAAAGATTAATTTGCATGCAGTGCACCAGCACATTATATTTTACATTCCCATTCAGAAATATACACATGTACTCACTCTCACAAGAGTACATAGTAGCTAGAGTCAGATTTATGTCTCTGTGGAGCAATTTGAAAGAGTGTGATCCAGAAACTAAGCTGAACATTAAGCCTGGAGGAGCTGTTAAGCAACAAGGCTTTGCTGATTAAAACATGAACTTTATTTTAGTTTATTTAATTCATTTTGCATTTGGTGTTTTATGTTAATTAGCTCTTATGCAATTTTTATTAAGTTTACTTTAGGCCCTAAATGAATATTTCAAGTTGCTATTGACAATAGTTTATTGACTATCGAACCTACGTTTAATGTATTGCCACATTGAATTCCCTACACAATTATGAAAGAGCAGAACTTCTCAGTGATTGAAGACAGGTGTAGTAAGACAGGAGGTATAAATCTAAATGGAAATCTGTACTGTACTCACTGTGCAGGTTGGAAAACTTTGACTACTTCAGATACGGTCATGACTGATTTTTAGAATAAAATCAAGTCACAGACTTCCAATGCTTGGAAGAAGATACCTTGGAAGATCTAGCTCGATTATGCTCAAATCAGTACTAGACTTCAAAATGTAATTAATTTGAAAGACTGTTTTTACTGTAGTGGTGGATAGATAGAATTATCTGGAGGAAAATCCAAAACTTGTTTTCCAATCTCCTCACTTGTATACAGTCATGGTTACTTACATGTTGGAAGTGCTTCAAATATTATTATGAAATGTCTTATGAAAGATTCAGCTCTGGTATAGGCAGATAGACACAGTTTGACTGGCACTTGTACTACAACACTGGGTAATTTTTAAGTAATAAATACGACCAGTAATAACATTATTAAAAAGCATTATTATCTTAGTGCAAGACAAAGTCCTCTGAAGCACTCCATGCAGTCCAAGCACTGTTGTATTTGACTGTGCTTGCTTTTCTTCACATTATTTTTTAATATTTTGAAAAATGCAAAACTGGCAGCAATGGCGAATGAAGTTCATTTACCCACAGGCTAGGAACATTAAGAAAGTGACATGCATTAGATCATTCCACATCCTGAAATTTCTACAAGGTAGTTCAGCTCTCCAGTGTCTTCACTTTTAAAGCCACTAACAGATAGTAACATCTGTTCTAATAATTTTTGCTGATCGGTATATCTGATGAACAGGAAACAGGTTGAAATCAGCAGTTCCTTTTGTAGGCCAGACACAGCAAGTAGAAATATATCCAGCCGTCCAGTTCCTCTGAAAAAGAGTGAGGTGAAACCATCCTCTCTAGGGATAAAAGCGCTTGCAGCATTGGCAGATGTCTGCCATAGTCACAGGAAGTATCTCTAATGTTTGTAGAAAGAGAGCTAGTTGTGAGGTCGGTGAAAAATGGTGCCAGATGTGGAGTTAAATGACTGAGGAAATATAATGGCTTTTATCACCTTGCTTTAGTCTTTTTGCTGAAAATAAGATATGGCGTTCTTTTCACCCTCCAGAAAATTATATTGTATTATAAACTGTCCTGTCCACTGACCCTGTGACACAAGTGATAATAGTTACTGAGTTCATAAATGCAAGAGATCTTCTAGAGTTATAGATGGACGCAGTCATGAAGAAGTAGGAAGGTGAAGAGGAAGAGTGTATTTTTAAGGCCTCTCTAAAGAGAAAGGGCAATTTTCTGTCTTGTATTTAGTGCTTGGACAACCACATGCAGACCACTTCCTTTGGCTAATTTAGAAGATGGCTATTCTTATAAAGAAAAAGGACATTCTTTTTTTCTTTTTTTTTCCTGATTGCTGTTCAGGAATAAGTCTGGGAAAAATTGTTACAAATATCTGTAATATTTCCTCCCTTATTCCTTATGTCTTCCTTTTTGAGGACTTGCTGAAATCAGGCCAACAGTTTTCTCTCCCACAGAAAAATACAAAATATAAAGCAGTTCTATAGAAAGAAATCTCTTCAATGACCACAAGCAGAACAATCACATTAGAGCAGAAAACAGACTGCAGATCTCAGTATGCGTAATAGGATATACAGGAAGTTAAGTTCATGCATTGTGGTGGGATTTTTTACTCAGCTTCTCTCCTGTGTTTCTGATACGCTACCTGTACATGGATGAGGAATAATCTGAGGTCCATGCTCTCATTAGTCTTGCTAACTATAAGAGGAAATAATGTTGTTTTGTACTAAAATCTTGTTAATCATCAATAACATATAAATTTTGTTTTAGGGTCTCAAGCTGTTAAACTCAGAAATAGGAAAAAGGAAATTTGCTAAAATATTTCACTCAAAAAAAATAGTAATAAATTCTTACTTAATATAATGATTTGGTAAGGTTTTCCTCTTCTGACTATACTGCACAAAGGCAAAAGATAAACAACATGTACTTTAGACCCTTGCAGTCTCTGAAAGAAAGGTCTGTCATTCTACAGTGGAGGTTTAAGTATTTATTTTATGTGTGAGCATAAATCCCCCCTGGAAAAAGCACTGGGGATGATGGAAGATTATAGGGTATGATTTACTCACATTCATATCCTGAGAGATAAAATGCCTTGAAATGGTCTCCCGTGCAATCTGATGTAGATTGTTGTGGAAGTAATAAAAGTAATGAAAAATGTCTATTGTTTCACATATAGAAATTGTTATTTTGCATATTTGAGTTGAGAATCTCCTGACCAGACTAAAAAGTTTCTTTTGATTCTCCTGATGTTTCTGACAAATCATCCACGTTTTGATTTTTCTTTTGTTTTCTTTTTGGTTTTTTTTTTTTTTTTTTTTTTTTGTTGTTCTTGTTGGTGGGGGCTGGGGGAGGCTTGTTTGTTTATTTGGTTTTTAATGATGTGCACTTTTGCCCCACCCAGTGGCCATTACATAAATTGCCAGCTCTGCTTCCGTTTTAGTGTTTTCACCTCTCCGGCCCACTCTGTAGGGGTGGATCAGCCACTGAAAACGGAGCAAAAGCAGCATCTGTCCCCCGTTGTGACTGTAAGTATATTAGGCTATCATTATCTGCAATGACACTACCATCTGTAATGTGCTCTGGGGCAAACACAGGCACTGCCAGTAGCTTTGGCACCACAGGCAGATGCTTTATCATGCAAGAAGATGCATGAAGCCAAGATATGAGATACACAAATCCAAGTACTTGAGAAAAGAGAGAGGAGAGGGCAGCCAGGAAATAAATGCTGTTCATGTGTCTCACCAACAAAGATGGCAACAAGGAAGCATAGGCTAGGTCAGGTGCATTCCTCAAACTACGGGAGTAACAAGTGTACAAAAGAGACTCATTTTACTGCACTAGGAAATCTGAGAGTCTATAGCTTTTCATGGCCTTTTATATCTCCCCTTTTCCACAAGTAACTTACAAAAATTGTTTCAAATTAAAGCCACAAATGGAAGTTGTTTTCTCAAAATTCTTGCTTTCACTAATCTGTATCAGAAAACAAAACGCACACGCACAAAGATGAGAAATAAAGACAGAGATAGTGCTTTTGTTTTTCCTCTCTTGTAATAATTTTCTTCTCTCTAAATCACAGAACTTTTATGTAGAACTCCTTTCCCTGAACAAATTTCTCTGTCATTAAGTTCTCAAAGAAACAAAACTCTCTTCCTGCACCTTATTGTCACATGTGAAGGCACAACTGCAAGATGGAGAAAAATATATATTCTCAGAAACCACAAGCATTCTGGCCAATACTTTTTGTTTGTTTGGTTGTGGTTTTTTTACATTAACTTTAGAGGTAGGAATGCAAAATCACATATTTCAACAAACCTCCTGATTTCACCACCTGCAAAACATGCACACAAAGGACACAGTTCTGTTCTTATAAACCAGATGCTGTTTTAATATGTGCTTTATATTATGCCTGTTTGAACACTACCTAGATGTCTTAGTCACGACTGGGACTTCAGTGTCCTGTATTCATAAGACAAAAGAAGCCACTATCAATAAAAATGTACTTTCCTTCCAGAATGAAATGCATCTACAAAAGCTACTTCAGTACTCTGCCTTCAAAGTTGTTAACATCACTGCCAGAAGTCTCTAACATGAGTAGCTGCACATCTTCATTTGGTGTCATTTCTTACCCAAAAAAGAAATGGTCATCTTCTTCTATAATATTTTATCATATTGTTGCTTTTCTTCTAAAAAGTGCCTACTTAAAAATACAGTCCCAAAGAGTGAAGGCAGTTCAAGCTGTTCTGAACTTGCCACATTTGTCTAAGAAAAGTTTCAGAGGGTTCATCAATTTTAATTAGAAATGGCACAATGATTATAGAATTGTGCACAATGTAGCAGATTATGAGGGCTACTTGTTAAATTATTAAAGGCTGGCTAAATTTCAGAGTGAAGCTAGCGTCCAAATTAGCAAATTTGATAGTTTATCATTGAAGATAGTGTCCAAATTAGCAAATTTGATAGTTTATCATTTATGCTCATAAAAATAATAGTTTTTTCCTCTTCTGCAGATTGTACCTTTTACCTGAGAAAAACACTAAACCTGTAGATCTGTAGCTAATATCTGCAAATTAAGCCTGGGTTCACAACAATAAAACCAAGTAAAATGCCATGCTATTTCATAAGATTTATCCATTTTTAACATTTCTTATGTTAAATTCATAGTATACCCTTTGCTGGAGGATAGTAAGTTTTTGCTTCAGAAGGTCTTTTATTGTGAATTCTGAGAACAAATAGATATCTGTAAGAGGTAATACACATGGATCAAAAGAGGGAGAAATAGTCCACCATATACCTTGTTCGTTAGGTACGTGTGACATTGTAAACAGCTCCTCCTGCTCCAGCAGTGAGACAGAAGCCATGTCTCCCTGTACAAACACAGCCTGCAGAAAACTAACCAGGCACACATGAAGCTGAAGCAGGGTATCCTCCATCATCCTCCATCATCCTTGGATGACTTGCCATGTTGTCTGATTTTGACTTGTGGGACAACTCTGACTTTGTGCCCAACGTAATATGTTGATTTTTTTTTGCCTGTAGAGTTAACTCTGCAGGCAACACATTTTTTTTGGTGAAAGATGAGAACAAAATTTTCCAATTGTATAAATCTCAGATGATAATTCATGAAGTGCCAGACATCTACTAACACTGCTGATGGTCACTGGAAAGTTATTCCCCCTCCCTTCCTCCTCCTTCTTTTCTTCTCTCTCTCTTTTTCATATACTGTAGTGACTGTCAAAACAGCAAATCTGCACTAATATATTACATCCAGAAATAATCTTATAAAGTACTTTATTAAAGAGTAGACCTGTATAATGATTAATTTCATCAGGCAACATTCTTCCCTGAAGGTTTCTGTTTGTAATGAATTCTTTGGACAATCTCTACCTAGGGAAGCAAAATTGCAAAATAATTATAAAATTAAAAAAATATGACATACTGACCATTTTAAATGATTGAGCAACAATACTCACACACACACCCTGCACACCTCACAAACTCCCCCCCTTTCTTTTTGGTACATTCAAGCTGTTTACACTGCATGGTGCAAAATGACCATTAACTAAACTAGAACTTCACAATACCAAAAACACTATCACTAGAACACATTGGCAACATGCAAAACAAAGACAGTGAACTACAGAATCCTTAATCTTAAAAAATCGTCAGACATTATGTATTCCAGAAATGAGTATGCTCAATGATCATTTACAGTGTCTCTGAATGCCACAGTAATTTAATGAAATCCTGACTGGTTTGTTTAAAAAATTAATCAAATGTAACAAATGTGGAAACTACCAACACCCACAAAAACAAAGGCTTTTCTTAAAACCTTCAGTTAGAGACCTGAATAAAGCCCTTTGTGGAATCTCTAATAAGAAGCTTTATACAAATTTATTGCCTGAAAATATCTTGATTCCAAGACTCAAGAATGCCTTGTTTCAAATTAGAGTAACCTTCCTTTTGGAGCAAGGGCTTGATCTTACAGTGGACAATGTGTTTTTTTCTTTTCTGTACATAGACAGCTATCCTGTATTGACAATGAGCTATACTGAAGAGGCCTTGCTTTGGAGGAATAAAGAATGTCTGCATTGTGCACACATTCTTATGCTGAATATTTACATCTGCCTACAAGAGCTTAGACTCCAGTAAATAGGGATTATGCAGTGGATCTGCCCTTACAAAGGTTTGGTTACTGTGTAAAAATGCTAGCTTCTTCTATTGCTTTCTTTATTTTTTATTTTCACCTCTCAAGAATTCAGAGATAAAACATGTTTTGAACCTTTTTTAGATAAAGTTGCCTTGTGCCTGCAATTCACCCTGTATGCCAGCCTCTGAAATTTGCTAGTTTGCTCTAATTTATTTAAATGTAACCATCTTTCAGCATAGTTTTGTACTGTTCTATATTAAAATGATTGCAAAGATATTCAATTTTCAGAATAGTGTATTAGCTCAGACTATAGAATGGGCATTCTAGGGGAAAAATTCTGATTACTCAGCAATGCCATTCATACTTCGAGTGCTCTACACAGGTCAGATGATGCTGTTGCTAATATCTAAGCCAGGAGCTGAGGAGAAGGTAGAAGGTAAGTAGAAGGAAAACCTTTCTATTATGATATAATTTTTCCAATTATCGTGTTTGTTTTAAATAAAATTGTTATCAACTTCAGGAAAATATTGTTTTCCTTTGAATTCCCCATGCTTTTGAGAGAACAAGATTCTTTTTTCCCTGTTGATTTTTAGTTTTAGTATTTGCAAATTTGCAAATATTTGTAAGTTTACTGTCTACAATATGCAACATAATTTATTTAGTAATTAAAATGCAGTGATTGTCATTATGAGTTCAATATTTGTTCACAGTCATTGCATGTTGATATCAGAGACAATCTGAAATTACACGTACCATAGGAAAGTATGGCCTGATTCATATCTCATGCACAGCAATGCATTAACCACTACTGACATTCTCATTAACTCATGGATCTTTGCTTTAGAGCTATATTTGGTCTGCTGCATAGGATCATCTTTCATGCATACATGCACCATTCAGTGTAGGTATATTCATCTTTTACCTTTAATTTCCCCTTTTTCATCATCACCAAATGATGGGGCTAAATGAAAACCATTTCAATGAAGAAGCCAGTGATCATTCCTTAGCACTGTCTGAAGTACCAGAGATTTCCAGATGATTTCTGTAATCTTTGGATAGAAACAGAAGGTCTTTGTTTCTAGATTCAGACAAGAGTTCAGGTCTGCTCCTGCCATTACAGTAGATTTAAGTGCTATGATAACTCTCATTTCCTCATTTTTTGCATACAGTAGAGTATTCCTACAAAATGGTTAATACCAAAACTAAATATCTTCCCTAATATCCTGGGTGTAGCCTGTTTCAGGCTCCATTTGCTGCTTGGGAAATGTGTCTTCCTGAGTATCCTGCTAGGGTTTCTGAGGTCTGCCAGTTCCTGGTGATGACCTGACTCCAGCCTAGGCCAGACCCCTGGAATGAGAGGCCCCTGGAATATTCTGGACCTGTGGACTCTGCAGCAGCACAAGTTCTTCGCTACAGTGAGGCTACAGGCGTGCTCTGGCTGCTGATTACACATGCAGCACAGCAGCATGGGAAGCAGAGAGGGTAGCCTTTCAAGCGTGTCATTTTCCAGGCTTCTTAAGGAAACAGGAAGTTAAAGCAATTTTTGTTAAAACTGTATGTATTGGGCTTGTATGGCAAGGTTTTGGTGCAGGGGGCCCACAAGGGTGGCTTCTGTGAAACACTGCCAGAAGCTTCCCTGTGTCTGACAAAGCCAATGCCAGATGGCTCCAAGAGGGACCTGCCACTGGCCAAGGCCAAAGGTTATCCCAGTGCCTCTGGGATAACAGTTAAGAAAGGGGAGGGGAGGGAGGATATACCCTGCACAACAGCAACTTCAGTTGGAGAGAGAAGTGAGAATATGCAAGAGGAACAGCCCTGCAGGCACCAAGGGCAGAAGGAAGGGAGGAGGTGCTCCAGGTACTGTAGCAGAGATTCCCCTGCAGCCTGTGGTGCAGACCATGTGAGATCAGGCTGTGCCCCTGCAGCCAGTGGAGGTCCATGGTGGAGCAGATCTCCACCTGCAGCCCTTGGAGGACCCCACACCAAGCAGGGGGATGCTGAAAGAAAGCTGTGACTCCTAGAAAACCCAGGATGGAGCTGGTTTGCTAGCAGGACTTGTGAGACTGCAGGGAACCCACAATGGAACAGTCTGTTCCTAAAAGGCTGCACCCATGGAAGGGACCACACTGCAACAGTCTGTTCCTGAAGGGCTGCACCCCATGGAAAGGACCCACGCTGGAGCAGGGAGAGAGTGTGAGGAGTCTTCCCTCCCCTGAGGAGGAAGGAGTGGCAGAGATGTGATGAACTGACCACAATCCCCCATTCCCCATACCTCTGTGCCCCTGGGGGGAAAGAGGTAGAGAATTCAGGAACAAAGTTAAGCCTGGAAGAAGAGGGGAAGTGTTTTAAGATTTGCTTGTCTTCCCATTATCTCACTCTGATTTCATTGTAATAAATCTAATTTTCTCAAGTCAAGCCTGTTTTGCCTGTGACAGTATAGGTATCAGTACCATAATAGCCAAGGGTGGGTGATCTCTCCCTGTCCTTATCTTGATCCATGAGCCTTTTGTTATATTTTCTCTTCCCTGTTCAGCTGAGGAGGGAAGTGATAGAGCAGCTTTGGCAGACACCTGGCATCCAGCTGGTGAATCATACTGTACAAAAAACAGCAGGTCTTGCAGTGCGCCGATTTAGATACATGTCATATTCCAGATGCAATTTCCGGATGCAACTGGAATTGCACCCTGAATATGAAGTGTATTACAATAGTCTACTCTGAGCATGATGCAGGAAACTCAGGAACTAGATATTGAGTCCCACCACACATAGCTGCACTGTACACTCCAAAACTACATGCTCTCCCTGTCCAGTCACCCTCCTCTCTGCTCCACTAAACTCAATTTCAGCCTATTAAGCTCAAGACTAGAGCAAAAGAGCTTTAAACAAAGTTACTTAATATTAATAATTTGAAAGCCAAAGTATTCCATTAAGGGAAAAAAAATCGATAATGTTAAGATGCACAATATTTTACATAATAAGAGCTGGAGGAATAATGAAAAACATGTTCAAGATCTTATTCTGAAAAATCGTAAAATCTATTAAACAAATTGTTTGGTAAATATATTCATAGAATGAGGCCATCGTACAAAAAATAATGTATACAAGGTATTTTTAAATATTATATACAAAATGTGAGAAAATATATTACATGTATAATTTGATGTACAGCATAATGAGACACCAATAAAAACTATTGTTTTGCATGAACAATAAGTGTTATAGGGCATGAATTGGTTGTTACTGATGAGATTTCCATGGTTAATGTAGAATTTATCTTTTTAGGTATTAGATACTACTAAGCCAGCTTTAGTAACTCTTTGTTGTTCAAGATATTTAAGGAGACTAGTTTTCTTTGAACTGGATGAATTCTGACGTGCTTAAAAAAAGTGAGCCAAAGAAATCTGTGGTGTTTCTTCTCATCAGACCCTTCGAGGTTTGGATCCTTAGAGGTTTCAGAGCATCACTTGTAACTTGGGAATAAATCTGACTCTTTGGGTGATGAAAATGAATGGTGTATAATAAGACAGTATAAAGTGGTGAAGACAAATTTATTTCATTATATTTGGATGCAGCATTCAATGGACTAAGGCCTTTTAGTGTGTTACAAATGAATGGACAGCCTTCTTGTGAGTTTTGTTGAAAAGCAAAGTAAAATTTGTTCAAAAATTCTATGGGTTTTCTACCTATATTATGGAGTAGCTGAGGTTGGAATCCAGCCTGTATTTTGGTATCATACTCTGTAGCACTAGATCTTTGTAATGCCAAGTTTACAAATAAAACTGCTTGAGAAGCAGGCAGCTTTCTATGTAAAATATTTCAATTGTAAAATCCCTGAATTTTTTCAATAACAGTTTCAACTTTTAGCAAATAGATATATTTTTCCCCTAGGAGCTGAAAACTCAGAACATTTAAAAAAGACTCGTGTACGTGTTGGCCAAAAGCACATCAAGGCAAAACATCTTTGCTAATGAACCAAACCTACTGAGAGTAGTGGCATGGGACTTTTGAATGCCCATGGGGCATTATTATCAGCAGATAGAAATAAAAACATTTCAGTTAAGAATTTTTGACATTCAGGTGTTTTTGTTGAATAGTTAATCTTCTGTAGAGGGCAGACACATCTCTCTAAGTTTGTGTTATTTTTGTAAAACTCTTTCAAATATGTTTCGATAAAATATTTTTGATGAGGTATTTGTGAATAAGCATTTTTTTCTTCTACAGTGTACCTCAAAACTCATATAATTACCATTGGATTTGTTTTGCTTCCTCACTCTCACAAAGACAAAGTGTGCTTGAGAGAGTGTCTTTTCAAACACTATGCACTTTGATATTAACAAAAATAGTAAGAAAATAGAATAAAAACAAAAATGTAATTGCTTTTGCTGCATGACTGATTGTTTCCACAATACAATTAAGCAGAAGAGAAAAATTGTTGCGTCTTTGGCAGATAATTCAGGGTATAGCATATCAGTAAACCTCAGAAGACTTAATTTTCTGCTAAAACTATACAAAGTATATTAAATAAAAAACTGATCACCAAAAGAGAAAAAGACAATTCAAGCAATCGTTCATTGATATTGGGACAGCCACTGTTTAACATCTTTATTGGTGATATGGATAGAGGTATTAAGTGTATCTTCAGCAAATTTGCTGATGACACTAACCTGTGTGGTGCAGCCAACACACAGGAAGCAAAGGATGCCATCCAGAGGGACCCTGACACACTTGAGTGGTGGGCCAACACAAACCTTATGAAGTTCAACAAGGACACAAGTGCAAGGTCCTGCACCTGTGTTGCGGCAATCCCAAGCCCAACTACAGGCTTGATGGAGAATGGATTGGGAGCAGCCCTAAGGAGAAGGGCTTGGGTTCTGGTCAATGAGAAGCTCAACATGACCCAGCAGTGTGAGCTTGCAGCCCAGACAACCAACTGTATCAAAACAAGCATCACCAGCAGGTCGAGGGATGTTATTTTGCCCCTTTACCTTCTTGTGAGACCCCACCTGGAGTATTCTGTTCACCTCCGGAGCCACCAACATAAGAAGCACATGAACCTACTTGAGAGAGTCTAGAGGAGGACCACAAAGATGATCAGTGGACTGGATCACCTCTCTTGCGAAGACAGGATGAGAGAGTTGACGTTGTTCAGACTGGAGAAGGTTCAAGGGAGACCTTAGAGCAGCCTTCCAGTATCCAGAGGGGGCTGACAAGAATACCGGAGAGGGGCTATTTACAAGGGCATGTAGAATAATAGAATCATAGAATCAACTAGGATGGAAAAGACCTTTAAGCTCATCCAATACCAGCCTTTAATCTAGGACTGCCAAGCCCACCACTGAACCATTTCACTAAGAGCAGGGACATGGATAGGGGGAATGGCTTTAAACTGAAAAAGCATAAATTTAGATGAGTTACTGGGAAGAAATGCTTTACTGTGAGGGTGGTGAGACACTGGAACAGGTTGCCCAGAGAAGTTTTGGATGCTCCATCCCTGTTCAAGGCCAGGTTAGATGGGGCTTTGAGCAACCTGGTTTAGTGGAAGCCCATAGCAGGGGTGTTGGAACTAGGTGATTTTAAGGTCCCTTCCAACCCAAACCATTCTATGATTCTATAAAGAAGCTACATAAGCTATAACACATAAATCAGTACTAGACCACAGACAGATTGTTTTAACAGCAACAAATTAGCCTGGAATTGGTTTACTTACAGAAAATATTTTTGCCTTCAACAGGGTTTTTTTTTTTCTGCTAATAAAACCATCATTAATCATGCCACAACACATTATTTATTTTGGTGGGAGAATAACTTCAATGGATCCAAATGTTTAATGTTATTGTAAAATACAAAGAAAGGTATTGGGTTTATATGACTGGTAAAATCATTTGTGTGTGTAAATGTATTTGTATATTTTCGTAAGTTTTTCAATATATATATACACAGGTATGTATATACATATGCGTACATATATATACACATATATAAACTCCTTTGACTCATGTCAATCTTCTGTTTCTCCTTAGGTGGCAACACTTTCACTTATCTGTGAGTGCAATATTGCCAACATGTGCTCTACAGTGATTTCGTTCACTATCCAAATGTTGTCTAACAAATCTTTTGAGGCACAGCGAACTAGCATTTTCCCTATGAATGATCTCCAGTTTATTATGAGGCCATAAAATGGTCAAATAAAAGCACAACTGAATCTTAGTTACAGAGCTAAGTGTTTATTTATGCTGCACAGTTAGAGAAAACAGCATCAGAGGATGGTGATATTTTAGTGGATTAATCACTGACATTTTAACTTCAGTTAATTTCCTTGTCTTTAAATCAGGCAGTCTGTTTGAGTAGCACATGATTAAGGTTTGTGTTGTCTATAACAGAGGTGATTTTCCTGGGTTTTTATTAATTTTTATTTTTTCCAGAAATCTATGTACAGTGTGATGCCTCACTTTAATGAATCTGCATTATAGTAGTAGATGCAGCAGCAGCAGAAATAATGATAACAATAGCAACAGTAATTTTTAAACCTTTACACTTTTCTACCAAGGTATTAACATTCTTTTGAAAAATTAACTAATTCTCACAAAAACCCACAAACACAAAAAAACCCAAATCCAAACCAACAAACCAAAGCCCAAACCCTGAATCAAAAACAAATTCAAGAATGAACTCAGAAGCCCTTTTAGTCAGGCATTTGCCCTAACCAAACTGTACTTCTTCCCAGTGTGCTGTCATATACAGAAGAAATTTAGTGATAGGCGTGAAAAAACGTGCTTTGCTTCCTCCAGGTGGCAGAGGTGAAGTCATATTGGCATTTTAGTATACTCAGAAAAAAACAAACAAACAAAAAAAGCCAACAAACTTTTGTGAGTGTTCTGGCTTTTTTTTTTCATATTCTCTTATTTTGTTAAACAATACACAATTCTAAAGCCACTGACAATCACAACTGAGGAAAACATTGTGCAATTCTGCAGGTAAAGTCACAGAACTACAAGTGGCAGCGCAGTGGCAAAAGTCCCAGGCGCTAAATGAAGCAAAATTTTAATTATTGTTTGGTTTCAACCTCTATTTATTTATTTATTTATTCATGGCTTTGAAAGAAAGTGCTTTGTATGTTCATTTACTTAGCTAATTTAAAGTTACTTAATAACAGTCAGGCAGTAAATGTTTGAGCAATTGATAAGGGCATTATAACTGCCTCATCTGTTCTGTCCTGTATTTCCTCTGGTAAAGGAGAAAATAATAATTCAGTCTCAATTACATACATATAGTTTTTCTTGAGAAAGTATGATTGTACAATCTGCTACCCAAATACTTTTTAAAAAAAGATGCCCATCTTCTGTGTTCTCTGTCAGTTTATGCAAGCATCTCTCCAGTAATTGTGTCATGCCCCTGGTTTCTTCTTAGTAAGATAATTACTGTTAGCTCACTTTATTCTTGAAATATAATAATCTTTAGTAAGAGGTCAAATCATTTCATTAGTTCTCTACACTGATTCAGTTGGAGAGCAGGTCTGAATGTATATCTGCAGTCTGCTGTGTAACATCGTTATTGACTTACTTATTTCTTTATTTATTTATTCCTCCCTCCCTTCTCAATTCCCTCCCTCCCCTCCCATCTCCTCCCCTCCCCTCCCATCTCCCCTCCTTTCCTTCCTCTCCTCCTGTCCTTCCTCTTCCTTCCTTCCCTTTCCCTTTCCCTTTCCCTTTCCCTTTCCCTTTCCCTTTCCCTTTCCCTTTCCCTTTCCCTTTCCCTTTCCTTCCTTCCGTCCTTCCTTCCTTCCTTCCTTCCTTCCTTCCTTCCTTCCTTCCTTCCTTCCTTTTGATTTGTGCTTGCTATCCAAAGAAAAGCTGTACCTAAAAATATCCTTAAAGAAGAAGTTTGATGTAAAAATTGATCTCAATGATAAAAGAATTTTGATGCAGGTGCCAAATTAAAGAACTCCATTATCAGAATTTTGCCATTTTTCAAACCAATGACATTGATAAAAGACTTAATCAATATGTCAAGAATTTATACAGTGATTTCTCTAAAATTTTCAACATTAAATTTTAGACAATCACACACTCCATGACACTATTGTAGGTAGGTCCCTATGGTGCAATATACTGATGAATCACACAGAAGAAAAAGTAGTTATAACAAATTACAGTAGGAGGTAGTAGGAAAAGAGATGTGTAAAGAATTAAACAAGCCAAAGACATGCTAATTCATAATTATATGTGGGTGTCTGAATAAAGAAATGAACTACACCACACAGACATACACACATAGGGTCAAAGAGAAAAACAAATCTGCGTAATTGAGCAGACTTTTAAAGATAGGTGTAGATAAGGAACAGTTAGAACAGAAATCAATGGGATGGATAAGGCATCCAACTTAATGTAATAAATAGCATTGAATAGTTACCATGATATAATCTTTTTATCCTGGCATCTTTTTTTTTACTCTTCTTGTCAAATAAAACATACATGGAAATATAATAATGACATCTAATTTAGAGGAGAGCTACTGAAAAATAACAAAGCTCTTAAACATACTACTGGGAGGTGACTTGTTGAATGTATGTTTTCTATGTAAAAAGCATAAATTAATGGCACAGAAGCAGCCTAACAAATGTATTTATTTGTAAACATTATATTCATTATTTTTCAAAAGAAAAAAAGGAAAAAATAAATAGTGAAAGGATTTAAAAAAAAAAAAACAACCAACCAAAAACCCTTGCTTTTTGCTGTATTTTTTTTTTGTCTGTATTTTCAATAGTATAAGTGTACTAGCATCTTCAGTTTAACCCTGAATAGCTGGAATTCCCCACTGAAGGTATATAGAAACATTAGAAAGCTGGAAGAGCCTCACAATTTTCAACTGTGATAATTTAAAATATTCCAGCACGCACACAAGTCTCATCTCTAAGGCATCACTAGATGGAAGTAGGCAAACAAATATACATCAGCAGACCATAACAGCAATTTGTACATGGGGACTATGATTTTCTACAGGATGGAGATAGGACAGAAAAGGATTATGAAGACATTTGTAGCAGCATACCACACTGGTACTTCACAGCCCAAGCATCGTCAATATGCAGACACCAACATACAGTGAGGCCCAGCAGCCCAGTGAGCTTCAGATCCAATTTTGTCTAAGTCTGCTACCTTTTGATCAAGAGTTTTGGTGAGGATCACTCTCTAACACTGCATGAAAGAAGACCGTGCTTTGAAAGGTTTTTCTAGTAACCAGACATAGGGGAATTCAGCAATATTTTTTATTGTTTGTTTTTTTTTAATATATGTGTATCTGCATGTTTGTATCCATTCTGGTTTTGCAAAAAACACCACATTTTACAGTCTGAAATTGAGCACAAAACTATTTGTGTAACATCTGCGCTGCTTGGAGGGTTGGAACACTACAGCAATTAGGTCTGTCCTTTATAACATTCATTTGCAATTCAGGCAACTACTACAGTTGGGGTAATTTAACGTTTATTTGAAAGAGTAGATTTATTTTTATTTTTCCTTTGTTATTAATACTGTGTCAGAAACCAGTCAATAAACCCTTTTATTCTTAAGCACATAGCTGTAAAAATATTTGCCATATATATTTTTAAAGTGAAAAAACTTTGAAGGATATTAATTTAAGTTGCTTAATAAGTGACTGCTTGCATGTATAGCGTGTTCTAATTTGACTGATTTTACACAGCTGTTGTTCTACAGCCTATAATCTGTATACATGCTATATAAGCATAAACTTTAATGAACAATATGCACATGCAAAAGTTGCTAATATAATGCTAACATAGCAGCACCTGCCAACCTCTACAATCAGAAGTCTGTGTCAGCATTTCAATTATAAAGCACCTCCTAATTTAGAGGATCATAACTTGACAGTAAAAATTCGTTCTGTGTTCCAAGTTGACATGTAAGGTTTCAGTTCAAAGCATTTTTATTAATACAAGTTTAAATTGGTTTAGATATTATGAAGTTATAGAAGACTACAGTGAAAAAGAAAGACACTCTGTGAGTGCTTTTTCATCACTGCTGTAGCTCAGACACTTTGAAAGGGAAATCCACAAATGTTATAGTTGTTTATGTATAATTAGGATCGGCAACTGATGTATTTTTTTTCTGTTAATGTAGCAACAAGATCTAAGCTTTTAAACTCTGGGGTGTTGTGCTTGTTTTTTTCTTTACTTTTAGGGTGTATATTTATCATTAATGTTAAGTATAATACATTGTGTTGTATATTCATTTTTACATTTTTAAATTAAAATTCACTTCTAAAACAGACCATGGCAGTACATGTGTGAACTTGTAGACTAAAGGTCTCTTCATAATGACATATAACATTTCCATGAATTACAAACTTTCCAAGTGTGCATTAATACAATTGTTCCATCTGAGAAATTACCATCTACTTTGTCAATAAACTGTTATCAAAGCTGCCTATTGCTTTGCACTGACACAGTAAGTGCTAACTACTGCTCAGATATAGCACTATCTATTGTGGAAAGGAAATAATTTTCTGATTGTGACAGGGTTAGGATCCACTGAGGGAGATAAATGACAGGGATTTTATTCTATTCTTAGAGAGGTTGTTGCAAGAGGAAAAAATGTCAATAACAACTAGATCAGTTCTGTGACCTTGCAGAGAATATTCCCCTCCATCACTATTTCTATCCCTTTCATGCTGCTTTCAAAGCCCAAAAAGGACTGCAAAGCATTATGAGTAAATCCTGGAGTTCAACAGTTACATGGAAAGATGTGCAAAGGTTTGCACTGCCTTCCTTTGTTGCATGGTGGAAAAAAGTATCTGTGCTTGACACGTAAAGTAAAAACAATCACCTCTGAGCAAGGCCAGAATACTTCGGGCAATCTAAGGTGCTGAAGGAAGGGTAATCACTGCAGCAGGGAAAGCTTCTGTGTAATAACTTGTTGCCAACTTATGGGTCCAGAGCTTCAGGGAGAGCTGCTTTTCATCTTGGACACGTTACTGGATGAACATCCTGCCATGTTGGTGGATGAACGTTTCCATGTCACATCTATTCCATGGCAAGATAGGCCAAATAAACCCACACCTTCCTGAAAAAGACTGTAGTTGAAAAAACAGTTCCTGATTTTTTTTCCAAGGAACATATCAAATCTGTTTTGTTTACAAGCATGTTAGCCCTCTTGTGGGTAAGGCAGTTCTTTTCTTGCTGTGAGACGTATCTGGGGCTTTGCTCCCACAGACAGAATCATTTTCATCACAATTTCAGCAGCACATGTCAGAGCTCCAGTGCTGCAAGTTGATGCAGTAGCTTGCAGTGTTGTGTCAGATGCAGACTACTGGCGGTTTCAGTAGATCTCCAAACACATTATGGTGTCTTGTACTAGTCCTTTTAAATTTAAAACAAGGACTTGCAAACTTTGTTATTGGGCAATGTCATAAATGGATTGTAGGTGGTTTGGAAATTAATATTAATAAAGGGATTACAAGCAAGGGAAACTATTTTTGGGGGTGGGGGGAGAAGAAAGCATGTCAAATAAAAAGGTAAGGAGAATGTAAATAAATACTTCCTTTATAATCCTTTACCTCCATGTACTTCTATCACTTCTGAACTGATTTTGGCTGAAGATGATGCCAGCTATGCTAATACATGAATCCCATATCCTCATATGACTCTTCAGTGTCAATTATTTTACATGAGACTTTTAATTGGTAGCTGTTTTCTCCATTATTTCCCACAGTATCTTAACATGCCAGAAGTCTCTATGTTGTAAGTTCTGCTCACTGTAATTTAGTGAAGTTACCATGTTTTCTACCAACTTTAAAAGGTCATAAGTAGCTCAGAAGAAGTGTAGACTATGACTTATGTGATTTACACACAATTCAGCCAACATACTACTACACACTGTTTCTTCTGCTGCTTAACTTCTGGTTTTGAAACATGAATATTTTTCTATCTTTTCTGTAGATTATAACATTAAAGCCTATAAGCCTATTATAGTTCATCAGTATATCATAAACACACTAAAGGTTATACTTTGAAAGTTTAGACCTGCATTTCCTACAAATATTAAAATAAATCCTTCAATTTTCTGTATAACAATTACAAAACAACTTTCAGCACACTCTAGTGATACATTGCAATGGTAGAATGTTCTGGAAAATGAAGCAGCCGGGGTGACAGCCTTGGTCTGATGGCACTTTCAGTGTTCCAGTCTCATAAGGTAAACTATAAGACCTGATTTCTCAGAGGCATTTGTAAACAAAAATGCATTTCCTTGACCTTAAATCATTGCAGCAGAGGAACTGGATTTATTTTGTATTTGAAGCCACTTTATTAATATAAAATTATTTTTTTTATATCTGTTAACACTGTAAATTGACACTGGTGGAATTCCTAAATCCCCTTTACTCCTTATGGCTTAGGTCTATTATTGTTCAATATTTCCTGTGTCACCATGTTCCTGCAGCATGAAGATGTATAAGCACACACCTGACAGCTGAAAAGTTTGCTTCACTGCATGCAAGTTTCTGATCATGACTTTTGGAGTTTAGTTAGATTTGGCTTCTAAGCATTTAAACTATGCTTAAGAATGAATCATATCCTAAGGTTATGAATATTTTTTCTCTCCTTATAACTGCAATAGATGACCTGCTAATACAAAACTGCATGTGTGTGTGTGTGCGTGTGCGTGTGTGTGTGTGTGTGTGTGTGTGTGTGTGTAAAACTTAGGCTTTATTACTGGTTTATTTCCAAAATAATGATAATCTAGCTCAGGAAACAGTAACACTGCTTATGGAAGGGCAAAGTTGTTTAGCAAGGTATTGGCTGGTTCAAGTGGGTTTGTTATTGCATTGATGTTTACATTTCTATAAATGGAAAGTATGCATATGATAGGCTCATCTCTTTAACATGACAGCTCTGGATTTACGATATTGTGTAAATCAAAGTTTGGTGTATGTTTCTGTCACAGAAATTATTCCTTCTGACAATTCACCTCAAGAAACTTCTTCAGATCCACCTTCATCTTACTTCT
Source organism: Neopsephotus bourkii (assembly GCF_033783945.1). Lineage (NCBI taxonomy): Eukaryota > Metazoa > Chordata > Aves > Psittaciformes > Psittacidae > Neopsephotus > Neopsephotus bourkii. The sequence continues at coordinate 1,525,563 of NW_026901388.1, forward strand.
AGGTGATGAAGGAATGATGAAAAAAAGGCGTCATAGTCCAACTCTCTCCTTAATTTCCTCCTCTATGTATATGTATAGTTTTTCTAGATGTTTCAATAAAATCACATCTAAATTTTGGTTTTGTATAACTTACCTAAAGAACATCCTGTACTTGTACAGGCACATGAATCCAAATTTTGTTCATTTTAAAGGCCACATTCACAAATGGTTCAAAGCATGCTCATTCATTACATCCCAGGAATTTTGCAAAGCTCAAATCTCCTCAAAGATCATGTTAAAGATCATATTATTTCCTTTGTTCATAAATAAGAATATGAAGGGAAGTGTTCCTTTTTGCATTAATTCAATAATAATTCATTATCACAGATTCTTTAAGTCTTTCATTACAATATGCAATTAATTCTTCCAGTTTAACTACTGGAACATGGTGATAAAGTCTCCCTAGGCCTTTTCTCAAAAGATGAACAAACCCAGTTCTTTCAGCCTTTCCTCATACTGAAGGCTTTGCAATCCCTTGACCATCTTTGTGGCCCTTCTCTGGACTCTCTCCAACCTGTCCATACCTGTTTTGTATAGTGGAGACCAAAACTGAACACAGTACTCCAGGTGTGGCGTGACGAGCACTGAGCAGAGTGGGATAATCTCTGCTGGTGTGCTGTTGTTGATATAACTCAGCACTCTCATGGCCTCTTTTGTTGCAACTGCACTCTGTTCACTCCTACTGAGACTGCTGTCCACCAGGACCCCCAGGTTCCTTTACACAGAGCTGCTCCTCAGCCGAGTAGATGCCAGCCAAACAACAAAAGTCACCAAACACAGTAAAGTGGTAATGCCTGATAAATCTTTTCCTTCTGGCTAATCATTCAGTGGATGTCTAGTTATTACTTGGGTTAAACCATTCCCAAGCACACAGATTGTTTTTTAAATTTCGTTGGACCTTGGCTTTGTGAATAAGGCTGTATACCATGGCTGACATTCTCTATTCAGTAAAGTATTACTCACATCCTGTTCCATGTTTTAAGAAAATGCAAAAATATGGTGTTCTGTGTTGTGTTATATAATTCAGACAGCTGTTAGCATTTTCTTCAACATGAGACTAAATTTGTTCCACGAGACATGATCTGACGCATGAGTATGTTTTTAGTTGCTTGTGATCCCCAATTATTTTTCATCAATTGACATTTAGTGGCATTGTTTTGTGTTGTTTACTTAATTATTACTTATTTTGTTTGGTTTTATTTCGGGTGTTCATGTTTCTAAAATTGTCTTTATTGTACTTGTCAGAGTCTTTCTCTTCATATCATCTTCTGCCACATTCATCACAAAACAGCATCTCAAAGCCGTATGTGTTCTCCAAAGAGCTGGGATCCCTTTCCATATGTAGTATTGCTCAAAAATTCTACAGTGTATTTGTGCATTATTACTTTAATGCAGCTATGTATTGCAAAATTTTAAAAACTATGTTACTAGTTACTATAATGTTTCTATGTAGCAGGTTTCTACTCCATGGTTTTACCTTTGTTCTTTTTCACCACTTTGGATTGTAGTCAGTCAAAAGAACACCTTTATGTCTTTTGGAGTCTATATTTATTCTGCTTTTTAATAACATTTTTTTTCATATTTTGTTTCCTTTTTGTAAGCCTAAGTCTTGATATTGCCAGTTTTGTGCCACTTCTCTTTTACCCTTGTATCAGATTGGCTCAATGGTAAAACTTAAGCAACAGTTGCTGATACTGTAATGCCACTTCTAATAAAGTGCTTTCCCATTTCAAGCTTTGCAGCATCTCTCTCTTCCTGTATAAATTCAGAATGATTATTTTTTAAGATAACAAATTCACACTGTTTTGTAAAGAACTACAACAATTGGTTTTCTGTTGGTTTTTTTTTGTATAAAAATATTATGAAAATACCATATCCAACCACTTGCTAAACCCTGCTGTGTATTCCACAACCAAACAGGAATGTATATACTTCTGAAATACTATCAAAACCCCAAAGTATCCTTGTATAAAGGTTTTACTGAATGCACACAGGAGATATTCTCATCATACATGCATGTAATTTACTCTTGTATATGTAGCTCCAGCATGAATTCAGACATAAAGAAAGCACTGTTTAATACAGTCCCAGTGGATATCATAATGATTTCTGCCATAACCATAAAGAAAATGTTGCTTATCACTTGCCTTGTAGTGAAAACATACAGTCTCCAGTATATCTTACCTTGTACTCTACAGAATGTAGTTATGGTATATGTCTTAGAAAAAACAAAACTGTAGGATGGGCATCTATTCCTTTACCATTCCCTAGTGGTTAGAGTTAGGTCAAAACAGCAAAACCTGTGATGAGCAAAACCAAAAGAAAAATGCTATTGATTATCTTAGTGGCTGTATTTGATAATATGACAACAGTACCAAACTATATTTTTACTGTGATATTTAGAGAGGAAAATTTTATATTACATTTATAATACTTCCATCACACACTTGAAACTTGAGGTGAAGTCATTAGAATTCAACACGAACATACCAAAAATTTCAGAGAAAAATAAAGCAACGTACAGAAACAATAGGTTTAGGCTACAAAAAAAAAAAAAAAAACAACCTGAAAATGCTCCATGGCTGGCTTCTTTACAGTTCAGAAAACAAAAAGAACACTGTCTTTTGTCACGGATATGGGTGACATACCAGCAGACAGGTATGGATGACACTGTAGTGGGTGCCTCCTATAGGCCACCTAGTCAGCAAGAACAAGTGGATGAGACTTTCCAGCAAGTTTGTTTATGTTACAAAACCGAGAGGCAGCCACTCCTGAGAGGGAGGAGTGGCTGATTGATACACCAGAGGGTTATGCTTCTCTCAAAAGGGACAACAGGCTGGAGAAATGTGCTGACAGGAGACTCATAAATTCAACAAAGGAAAGTGTGAAGTCTTACACCTGGGGAGGAATGACCTGTGCTTCCGTATATGCTGCAGGTCATACATCTGGAAAGCAGTCGTGCAGAAAAGGATCTGGGGGCTTTAGTGGGCACCAAGTTAAACGTGAGCCACCAGTCATCGCTTGTTGAAAAGAAGGCAAATGATATCCTGGGCTGCATTAGGAGTGTTGCCAGTAGGTCAGGACAGGTCTACTTAGCACTGGTGAGGCCATACCCAGGGCACTGCATCCAGTTTTGAGCTCCCCAGTATGAGATTCAGACATACTGCACAGAGTCCAGTAAAAGGCCTCAAAGACAGTGAAAGGACTGGAGCATCTCTCATATCAGGAAAGGCTGAGGGAGTTGGGACTGCTCAGCTTAGAGAGCAGAAGTCTGGGGGGATCTCACCAGTAATAGATTTATATTTGTATTTATATTTATATATAAATATCCAGAGAGAAGGTGTAAAGAAGACAGAGTCAGGCTCTCTGCAGTGGTAGCCAGTACAAGGACCGTAGTCAATGGGCACACTGAAACACAGGAGGTTTCCTCTGAACATCAGCAAATAGTTTTTCACTGTGAGTGTGACTGAGCCCTGGCACAGACTGCCCAGAGAATCTGTGGAATCTCCATCCTTGGCGATATTAAAAAACATCTGAACCGGATTCAGGGCAACCAGCTCTGGGTTCAAGCAGAACAGAGGGTTTGGACAAGATGACCTTGAGGTCCCTTCCTACCTCAACCATTCTCTGATTCTGTGATTTTGACTACTGCTGAGAGACATAAATTCTTCAGCTGATCTACCAGGCAGTTTGTAATATTTTATGAAACTGCCATTTATATAGGACATAATAAATTGCTTCAAGGTGGTAATAAGACAAAAAGATAGTATGTAAAAATATATTCTTATTTCACCCTTAACTGCTGATGAACACTGAAGCTTCAAAAATATCTTTTATAATTATTTGAAATAATTTGATATAAAGTGAACACTGATGATAGAGTATAAGGTTTGATTTAAAGGCACTGAATGTTTAAATTCCTGAAAAGAATTTATTTAATTTCCATGATGTGAATGAAATGTTTTCTTTTCTTGTCAACGATGATAAGATTTTATTAACAGTTATGCTTTTTTTTTATCAAAGGTCTCATTTATGGACCAGGAAACCAAACCATGACTCACTTTACAAACTTGTAAAAAAAAAAAAAAAAAAATCCCAAAGACTTACAATTAACACTAAATTTTTACTATATAGTTTTCTTTTTCAAAGTTTTAAATTATGCCAGTTTAGAAATATGGATAATCAGGATTTTCTCAATAATTATTTTTATTGTCATCCTCTCTGGTAACCTATAAATTGGATTAAAGTCTGTAGAGGTTTTTGTTTCACCTTTCATAGATCACTGTGTTTTGGCTGACTTGTATTTTTACCTGCATCAAAGGAAGAGAAAAAGAAGAAATATGCACTTAATGTTATACTTCCATATAACTCATGCATAAGGATAGGAAATACTTGAATAACAAGCATTCACGGCTTCCTTTTCTTCCACTGAATTGTTACTGATACATCCCCAAAGACTACTCAGTGTGGTCTGATTTAATATGTACTTTGAAGCAGCGACAAACTTGTCTTGAGCTAATTATCAAGTAACAGCACACTACCATACTTGACACGTTGCACAATTTCTAAGTATGTCTCACTCTTCTGTTTAGTTTTGCTTTTTGATGGTAAAACTAATCCTGACCTTAAGGCATGTGAATAAATCTCACATCCGACAGCTTGCTGCAGCTTCTGGAAAGACAGCCAGCCATTTATCATCTTCATAGTTGATAATATCTCCTATGAAATTATATCAATTAAAAGCAGGTAAATAAAACAGTGTGGTGAAAAAGCCTTTTAGCGTTTCAGTGTAATTAAAAAATTGAAAAGGAAAATACTAAGGGAAAGTCTGAACAACTTTTCTGTACTTCGAGAAAGATGAATTAAAGTCTTGTAAAATTTAAAGAAAATCTGCTTAATACCAATGACAGTCAGAATAATGCGTCCATTTGTTTTAGTGGGGTTAGTGCATGGAATAAGATCTACTCAGTACGAATGAAGGTTGATAGGAACATACACTCACTTAACTGTGACTTGTGCCTCATCCTCTCTGCTGTACAAGCACATCCTCCATAGGTTCTCCTTTTGGATAGATCCTACAGGATCTACGGTTTGAGGGGGAATATACTTTTCACTTCTCTTCCTGGAGTTGTGTCCGGGTTTCAGCTGTAACAGCTGGGTTTTTTCCCCCTTCCTAGTAGCTGGTGCAGTGCTGTGTTTTGGCTTTAGTCTGAGAACAATGCAGATAACACACCAATGCTTTAGTTTTTGCTGAGCAGCTCTTATCCTGATCAAAGACTTTTCAGTCTCTCATGCTCTGCCAGTGAGGAGGGGCACGGGAAGCTGGGAGGGAGCAGAGACAGAGCACCTGACCCAAAGTAGCCAAAGGGATATTCCATGACAGCATATCAAACACAGTATATAAACCTGGAAGAGTTACCCAGAAGGGACCAGTTGCTGCTCCAGTCAGGCTAGGTGGTGATCTATAGTATTGTGTATCACTTGTGTTTATTGTTTTCTCTATTTTTTCCCTTTTCCTATTTATTTTTATATTCTCTCCTTTTATTTCCCTTATCATTATTATTATTAGCAGTAGTATTAATAGCAGCAGTAGTAGTAGTATATTGCACTTTAGTTATTAAACAGTTCTCATCAACCTGTGGGTTTTACATTCTTTCAATTCTGCTCCCCATCCCACCTGGAGAGGCGAAGGGGGATGGTGAGCGAAGGGCTGCATGTGCCTGGTTACCAGCTAGGTCTAAAACACAAGTTGCTTCCTCTTTAATTTGGAAAGAGCAGAAAAACTCTGTCTTAAAGAAGAGGTGTTCTCCAGCCCCCTTTTCCAAGAAGTTATCCAGCAATTTTATTGATGTAAGGTTTATTCACAGACTTTAGGATTGCAGGTGTCAGATAGTGAATTCTGGGGCACTAGGAATAATTACAGGTCAATTCAAAGTAATGATAGCATCAAATGCATGGAGCTGCTCATAGGTGCTTCAGCAATTTTATCATATCTGTAAAATACTAAGGCATATTTTGATGCAGCTCAAGCAAATGTATTTTACTCTTTATCTTAATCACAGTACATTATGTATAAAAGTATAAGGTCTCATTTAACAATTTGGCTTTCAAAATTTAGTCTTTACAAGGAGGCTACTAGACTTCGGCTTTAATTAATCATTGTCTAAAAAAAGTAATGTAACATAAAAAGAGTATAAAAATTTCAGGAATTACTAGGGAGTGTAAGATACAGAATCAGACCATACTGAGCTAAGCTTACAAAACACAATAGAGTCCTGACTACTTTCAACAAAGGAGAATATCAGGAGTTTTAAACAACATAGAAAAACATTCATCCTTTCTAAGCTTGTGCTTCTGTTGCTGCTGAAGAAACATAACCAGAAAGTAGATGCAGTTGTTTTAGCTGTTTGCTTTAATCAAATGCACCTGTGAGATTACACTTCCCTAATTCTCACAGCTGGCACTGAAATGGATTTAGCTAGCTAGCTGAAGATTTAAAAGCACCTTTTCAAGTTCACCTTTAAGAACCTATATTAGCTTTGCCTAGTAGCCTGTTTAGTAATGCAGCATACAGCATACCTGGCTTTAGACAAGACTAGAGATCAAATCTAACCTCATAAATCTCCCCGTTCATGACTACAGGAAGCTGTCAAAAACTAGATGTTGTTCCATTCTCCAGGGACTGGTATACTGCTCTGAATCTCTCTTAAGTGCCCTCTAGCAGCTGATCACCAAAATGTGTAATAGCCTTGGGAAGGACTACACTACCCTTTTGACCCCAGAGGTAATATTTTGATAGGGCTTGACCTTAATAAGACTGTCAGCATAAAGGCTCAACAGTAAGAGTAAAGGGAAACCTTTTCTGAATAACAAATAGCTGAAGAAAACATTTTCTGCACACTCCATAAATTATTACATTTACCTCTGGCAAGTACATTTAGAGAAAATCGTGTTCTGAATCACATTTTGTAATACTCAGATTCCACATCAGTTGTTAACACAGAAAGACTAACTTGCAAGCAAATGCTGGGCAAAATTCTACCACTTTTACTCGATTTGATCACTATTTGACCAACAAATCCTACTGAATACAGATACAGATGGCAGGACTACTTCCTTCTGATTTAATCTTTTACATTTATTTTACTGTTAAACCAATTTCACCTGCATTTAGGGCAAAGAATAAGGATTTTAGATGTCTTAGCTTGCCAGAATTTTGGGGGGGATGGGGTTGCACCATAATTCACCCTATTATTTGACCACTACAAGTAAAATCTGACAAATCATATTCTTCTCTCATTCTCTTTTCAGCCATGTGTCCAGATAGCGTATTCTTTTATTTGAGCCTTACCACTAATATGGTTCCCTGATGTACCTTGTGGGAAAGTGTTGTCAACTGGGCCACTGGGTCTGTGATGAGCTTAATTTCTGTAGGATGCCAGAGAATTTAAATGGTTTACATAGTGTGAAGAAACAATTAAGCTGCCTGGAAGCTACCTGGTGCATAGCAAAATTATAGGTAAGAGGAGGACAGAAGCTTCAGAGTGAGCTACATTTGCTGTCCAAACAAGCAATTTGGAGTGGCTGAAGTGATGATGAAGGGTACACTAGTGTAAAATTTTACTGAAGCAAAACCTTCTCAGCAATGACACTGCCATGCTTTTTCAGTACTGTTTTTTCTTTCATCATCACTGTAATCTAACTGCACTTGCATGTCTATAAGTCAATATTACTTCATGCAGATCTTATTTTGTTCTGTAAGAGTTTGTAAACTAAATGCACATTCCACTCTAGATGAAAAAGTTCACGGAAATTTCTTGGACTTTGCAACCTGTAAGGACCCCAACTTGAGAGGCTGAGTGTCCTTGAAAACAACTGAGCCACTTTCTGCAATTCTGTTCCTGATTTAAGAGCAGTGTTTTCTTTTCCCACTGAAAGCCGTGATACAAAAGCCACAAAGACGAGCTCCAGCTACCTTGACAGTTGAGAGTGACTTATGAGTAAATTTCATCAAAACTTAGGTAACTGGTAGGAATGGAGATAAGATTTTGAAGAAATGCTAGCTGTTAAAACTTCCACAATTATTTTAAGAGGTTGAATATATTTTCTCCTCACTGAAACAACAACAGAGTGTAAATTGTTTACAAATTACATTAAAACTCATAAATTAATTCTGCTAATTTTTTCATGGCAACAAATATTCAGACCAGGGTATGCTTATTTACATGTGACCCTTTCTATTTATTGGTCATGAAAATCATAAGCACAAGAATAGTGAAATGTATGCATAATCCTTTTTGTGGCTGAAATATAAATCTAGCTTTTCAAACTTTTTATTGATTCCAGTTCCATAACATCTGAGTGTTTCCTGGGCTAATTAGATTAGCATAGCAAGGCTCCTAATGGAATATTTAGCTCTGCTCCCTCAGTCATAGTGTGAAACTAATTGGGGAAGGTTTGTTTGTTTATGTTCATAGGGAAAATGGTAGTTGCTGTTGTGAATGTCATTCTAATTATGGTGGAAAAGATTTGTCAGAGAGATATATGAGATGTGGGCAGACTTTAAATTATTCTAATCTCCCTTGAAAACTCATTCTACACCAAGATCTTTCTGCACCTACTATTCAACTGTCATAAATGCATCTCTGTGATCTGAGGTATCAGTAATGAAGATAAGATGTTTCCTAATGAATACTCTGACAGAAGAACAAAGGTTTAAAAGTCTTTCAGAAGTTAATTTCTAGTAGAGAACCAGGATTTGTTTGCTTATTGCAACCTACACCTATAAGAGCAGGGTCTTGAGACAGTAAGGAAACAATGTACAACTTTTGCTTTCTAATATGAAAAATAATAGTAGCTGCATTCTGGTGTATAGATCATTGTACACGGAGCCTCACCAGATCCAAATATTGTAGAAAACAGTAAAGTCACTGTCCTGGGTTTAGCAGTAGCAGTCATTTTTCTCTTTCTTGGTAGCTGGTGCAGTGCTGTGTTTTGACTTTCGGGCTGGGAACAGAGCTGATAAAAATGATGTTTTGGTTTGGCCACGGACTTTGTGAGCCTCATGCTCTGCCAGGGAGGAGAGAATCCGGGAGGAAGAAGAGACAGGACACCTGACCCAAAGTGACCAAAGAAGTATTCCATACCACAGCACGTCATGCCCTGGATGTAACTGGGAGTTAGCCGGAGGGGCGAGGTGGACTGCAGGGTTGGAGGAGGTATCGGTCGGTGCTTGGTCAGGCTGGGGGGAGCAAGTTATCGGTCACCTGGTGATGGGGGGTTGTATTCTCTTCCCTTGTTATTTCCTTTATCATTACTATTATTGGTGGTAGCAGTAGTGATCTGTGTTATACCTTAGTTACTAAACTGTTCTTATCTCAACCCGTGGCAGTTGCATTCTTTCTGATTCTCCTCTCCATCCCTCCAGGAGTAGGGGGAGGGCAAGAAGAGGGGGGGAGTGGGTGAACAAGCTATCTGGCTGGCGTCCGATAACTCACCCCCCCAGCCCTGACCAATCTTGGAAATTAAAGGGGATTATCAACTTCTTCAATGAGAAACAAAACAAATGAAACCTAGTTTCACAAGTGTTTGTACTCTTATGGACACAGTGCTTCACTCTGGCATATTAATCTGAGGAGAAATAGTTCTGAAAGTTTCAGTATGGACCTACACCTGCAAGAATTCACTGGAAAATGTACATACACTTAGCAATCTGGCTACTACCAAACGGAAGATACGAGACTACTTTTTTTTCTTAATAAGTGTACCAAAGCAGTTCATCTCTTCTGAAATGTTGCGACCAGCTGGGAGAATGATTATGTGATAATGTATATCAACAAGCCAGGGAACATCAGAAGAAACGAGATAATAATTTCTTCTCACAGCTAAAGAGAATTCTGCAAGGTGTCTCACACTTGTGAAGAGGCAAAATGCCATCACAAGATGTACAGAATACAATTACATATGTAGTTATGGTGGCGTAATATCAAGATATACTACCTACAGTGTAAGGTGAGACCTAGAGTTACCTAAGAGCTTTAACAGACTTACAGGCTGACTAAATCATTGCCCCTGAAATGTGCTTATTTTCACAGAGAAAGTGAGTTACAGAGGGGTTTCTGAGGATGATAGAAAAACTTGGAGTAAGTGAAGAGGAAAGGATATAATTACACATTCATCCACTGTATAATTTCAGTGTGTGTCAGCATCTTGAATGCTATATGCAGTTCTGGTCCCTTCATCTCAAAAAGAATATAGCAGAATGGGAAAAATCTCGGAAACAGCAATGAGAAAGATAACAAATATGGAACACCTTCTGAACAAGCAAAGATTGAATAGACTGAGTCTTCTCAGCCAGGAAAAGAAATGACTGAGTGGTTGTATGATGCAGCCGTATAAATATTGTGACTGGCATAAAGTAAGAGAAGAGAGAATATCTTTTTTTTTTTGTGTCTTACAAAAAGAACTGGAGGCCACAATGAAACAAACAAGTGCTATTTTTGGAACAAAGAAAAATATACACACAGTGTGTAGGTAGAACTTCTACAACTAGCTACAGGATACTGTAGATGCTAAAAATTTGTGTAGGTTCAGAAAGGGACTGGGAAAGTTTCTGGAAGAAAACTTGATCCTTTGGATCAAGAAAGCCAAGAATTGCAGACTGCTGGGTAACAATAATAAAGAAAAATATTTTTCTTTATAGAATCATAGAATAGTTAGGGTTGGAAAGGACCTTAATATCATCAAGTTCCAACTCTCCCACCATGGGCAGAGGCACCTCACACTAAACCATGTCACCTAAGGCTCTGTCCAGCCTGGCCTTGAACACCACCAGGGGTGGAGCATTCACAGCTTCCGTGGGCAGTCCATTCCAGTGCCTCACCACCCCTATAGTAAAGAATTTCCTCCTTAGATCCAATCTAAACTTCCCCTGTTTAAGTCTGAACTCGTTACCCCTTGTCCTGTCATGATAGTCCCTAAGGAAGAGTCCCTCACCAGCATCCTTATATGCCCCCTTCAGATAATGGAAGGCTTCTATGAGGTCTCCACACAGCCTTCTCTTCTCCAGGCTGAACAACCCCAACTTTCTCAGCTGATCTTCATATAGGAGGTGCTTCAGTCCCCTGATAATCCTCATGGCCCTCCTCTGCACTTGTTGCAACAGCTCCATGTCCTTTTTATGTTGAGGACACCAGAAGTGCACACAATACTTCAAGTGAAGTCTCACAAGAGCAGAATAGAGAGGCAGGATCACCTCCTTTGGCCTGCTGGTCACGCTCCTTTTGATGCAGTCAGGATATGGTTGGCTTTCTGAGCTGCCAGCTCACACTCGTAGCTCATGTTCATTTTCTCAACAACCAACACCCCCAAGTCCTTCTCCACAGGGCTGCTCTGAATCTCTTCTCTGCCCAACCTGCAGGTTTGCCTGGGATTGCCCCGACCCAGGTGTAGGACCTTGGGTGTTAACGTTTATATGTTTGTCCTTCCCTTTTGCTCTCCTATGTGTAACTAGTGCTGGTGACAGCTGGAGACAGAGCTCTACACTTTGCTCACTGGCTCTATGCAGCCACTCCTACACTCTTGTTTTGTTTGCAGCCTTGGCACTAGGTGCTAATGTATCTGACTTATCCTGCAGCTAACAAATGCACCAGACTAGGTGAAGATGCAGTCGTAAATAACACCTCAGAACAAGTCTTCCCACCCAAAGAAAGACTAAGTGTTTATTCATTTCTGACATGGCAAGGAAGTAATAATACATCTTCCTTAAAGTTCAATTAAATACCAACAGCAATACAATCATATTAAAGGTATATGGAGCCAAATTTTGCTTTACTCCCCAGTCAGCATGATGCAGCAGAATGCAGCAGAGCAGAAAAAGGCCTGGGTTTTTTTTCTGTTATTACTTCACAAACCACTAAATATGTATTTATCAAATGCTTTGTTTCCTAACTTCATGTTTTCTCTGCCAAAGCTAAAACCTGCAGATGAAAAATATGTAATGGAAATTACAAATGGGTGTATAGGCTATGGGGAAATGATGTATATAATGAATTAAACCCACAGATTAGATAGAGAATACTAATGAGTTCAAACAATATCAGATCAGGGTACTCAGATTCACCAGAATCACTGAGTCAGGGCAGGCAACTTTGTGCTCCCTCAATCTTTCTCTCTCTCTTCTTACTCTGCAGCCTGAACAGATTAATTGCTGGTTCAGTGCAAGGTTAATAATCACTACAAACTGCCAGATTCACTTAACAGTTTACAGAAGAGATATTAACAACAAAGTGATATTGGAAAGCTTGGGGCTTCTGAGAAGTCCTCTCTGCCAGAAAAATAGGGAACTAATACTCAGAAAGTATTTCACACAGACAAATGAAGACCTACAATAACATTTTAGCTAGTTTGTGAAAAAAAAAAGAATTTTTTGTATCCTAATGAAACTAAACACAGAAAATGCGTTTAGAGAGAAAGGAGACTGGAAGAGTGATATACAGATTTCATTTTTTATTCAGAAATCTTTTAGTGAAGATATTAATATCCTGAAATATTTTAGTCAAGTTATTAATATTAAGAGTGGTTAATTTGGTGGAGGAACAGGAATTGGGAAAATTATAGGAATCAACTCACAGAAAAAAAAAATATCTCAGTGTGTGCGTTGTATGTGTTGGAGTGGGGACAGAAGGATAAGGTAGCATGGACTGTTAGACAGCCAGAGAAGAAACTTCCTAAAAAATAATACAGAGTAAATCAGGCCTAAATTGCACTTTTTAATAGCTAAAACACTATTTCCTTTTCTTGCTTAGGAAGTAATGTAATAGATCTTCTAAAATAATTATTTGAGAATCTGATAATTCCAAGTATAACATCCTGCAATGTTTAAGACAGACCTGTACTTCACGACACATATTGTGGAATCTGAAATGACTCACTGAAGGGAAAAGCAAGCAAAAAAATAAACCTTATTGTTTTCTTACAGATGCACCCCTGCTTATTGTAATGACTCAGCAGTGATGAATGCCAATGCACCTTGACGGGCCAACTGGAGTTTATTTAAGAACCAAGAACACAGTAGTGTTTACCTTACCTTATTGTCTCATGGCTGCTGCACTGTGTCAACTGGGCAGAGTCTTGTTGGTTCCTGCTGTACAGTCTCTCACCACTACCCACCTCAGTCATTTGTGGTCTGCCCCAGCATTTGTCTCTACTCACCTCCCCCATCTCCAGGAGGTTTCCTCACTTCCAGGAGCCTATCTCCAGTCAGGAGCTTCAAATTAATTTTTCTGAAGCCATTTCTGCCTTTGGGGAGCCCTTCTCTTGTGCACAAGCTCTTCTTTTCTGGCCCCTGAAAGCCCCAGTTTCCCAGTCTAAGAGTCTATATCCAGAAGTATAAACTTGATGAGCCTTCAAACTGGTGATTCAGCCTCGTGCCTCTGTATTACCTGGATGATTCAGAATGTGCCACTTGGTTTTGATCTAGCTGTTAAATCAGAACTTGTCATGACCTTGTCATGGTTACAGCCAGGAAGTAACAGGCTTTTGTCAGGGAATTCAGATGTTCAGTTTCAGGTGTTCACCCCCAGCACACATGCATGCAATTATCAGTCACCTGTCAGCATTCAAAATGTTTGGGGTTTTTTGTTTGGTTTGGTTTGGCTTGGCCTTTTTTGTTTTGTTTTGTTTGGGGTTTTTTTTTGCTTATGACACCTTGATGGGAAAATCTTTAGTACTGTAGCACCAGTTGTTTAAGACCAGAAAATGCACATTATGTCCTACAGTACCTCTCTATGTTTTTGCACCACTGCTGAAGACAGACCTTGTGCAGTAAATGTTCAAGAAACATTCCTTTATACTTTTGTAAATTCAGATTATATCCAAATAACTTAGATCCCACCTAAACCCATGCATCTGGAGTTTCTTTCAGGTGAGAAAGCTTTGCCAGTCTAAACCCAGCCAGGGTTAGGCAGACATAAACTGAATGAAGACTTTACTCTCACTCCAGCATAAAAGGGAACTGTGCTGCAGAAAAGTCTTCTCTTTTGAATGACCTTAAAAGTACTCCTCAGCAATGTCTCAAAAGGTTTTATACAGTCATTTTCCCCATGCTTAGGATTATACCTGAAGGCAGCATTTTAGCCTAAATCAGGCTTCAACTTGAAATCTAGTAAAATGTATCTTCTTGAAACATCTTGAACTGTCTCCATCCCGGAGTGACAAATACAGGTCTTTGTTCTTCTGCTTCATCACTGAGGCTTTCACTGAATGAAAGCCATCACTGAGTGACCAGTGAGTCACTGTCTCAGTCAGCATCATTGAGACTTTTCATGCTTCAGTTCTTTGTAACATTAGATGCAATGATGTGGAAAATAACTACAAAGACTAAATAAGTAAAAAAAAAAAAAAAAAAGAAAAAGAAATTTTTTTTTTTTAGTTACTTTTAAAGCACAGTCCTGCTCAGAGAACTAGAACTTAACATTTGGCTTTTCAATCTTGCACTCTCCAGTCCCTTATTTTTCAGCAAGGGAATTCTTTTCACCTTAAGAATTTAATATACAGTAGAGGTGTAGATCAGATCACATCATGCCCAGATTCATACCTGTCTAATGAACTTTGATTCCAAAGAAACTATTGAATTTTGTTTGCTATTAGTGGTATGTGAACCTGAGAAAACAAAACAAAAGGTTTTGCAAATTGGTCTTGTTTGACCTACTCTCCAGGTTGTGCGTGGTTTGCATGTACATAGATAACATAGGTACATGCATACTTTATGTATTCATTATTCAATGAGTTATTTTTATCAGAAAGCTTTATAAGCTACTAATCTCAAAGAGATAATCTATTTCTTAAGCTAGTCAGACAGATTTTTCTCCTGAGTTTCTAGCAGAATTTTCTCCCCTAGATGCAGTATTTCTGAAACACATACCTAAAGAGTGTTGAGGGTTCATGAATGTAAAGCCATCAGATCATCAGTTGCTCCCATACTAACCATACCTTATTTTCCTGTGAGAAATACAGTCAGCCTTGACACCATTAATACAAAACAGAAAAAAAAGGGCAGATCTATCTTAGACATATCACATGGGAAGAGTGCTTTTCTGAAAGAACCTGTCTTCTGACTGCTGTCTGGCACATTGCTGCATTTCTATCACTTCTTGGGTATACTAGGGGGCACTCTGGAATTGTTCTAAAATAGTTTTTTAAGGCTGACAGTCCCCTGTATCTACATAAATGAGCAGTACCCAGCTGTGGGGTTCAACAAAAAATACAAGCTTACTTCCTAATATCCACAAGGAGATAAGCAGAAAAGAAAGAGTGTTCAGAGTTAAACGGATGTTCGGCATATGGAAGATTAGACATCCTACTGAGGAATCTAAATTAGGATTGAAATTATCCTGGTAAAACTACATGCTCATTGAATGCAAGTAAACATCTTCAGCCCACCTAAGATTTAAATCATCTTCTGGACAAGCTCATCTTTTTATTTGCCATATCACATGCTTATTGTGGTTATGTATATGACTGAAGCATCTCATATAGGTGAATAGAATTAGATAACAGTAACAAAAATCAAGTCCAAATTCCCTCTGAGTAGGCACTTTGCACACCTCTGGGGTACTTGAGATGTTGTACCACTGTGTTTTTTCTTTTAGTAAATATTTTCTGAAAATTTTTCACATGTCAAGAGACCTTCTCTTTGTATTATTTTGCATTTCTTTAAAAATAAGATTAAAATAGGACCCAAATCTGCAATTTCTTTCTTACGTATGTATTCTAACTTCCTAGAGCTGCATTTATGAGTCATAGGTCACCTATACAAGGGAAGTTTTTACAATATGACCTGGAATAAATGGATGTGGGATGTCAGAATACTTGCCAATGGAACACCTCCATCCTGTTCAGTATATTTACTGGTAAAACAAGTATATATTAGTATTTTCACAGAAAACTTCAAAGTTGAAATACATTTTAAAAAGATGTTCAATACATATTAAATACAGACAGCAAGAAGAAATAGTGGTTGTGCTCTGTGTTTGTGTGTCTTAGTGCCTCATTCTGTTATATCTCACCCCTAGCTTTTACTCAACTTTTGTTTAACTTTCCTGCAAATTGTTACTGGTAGAAGTGCAAAGATCCAAAGCAATTTTAACTTCTCCACCTTTCCTTTGTCTTCCCACACCTTTGTAATAATCACAAAGGAATTAAACACTAGTTTCTTGCATTTACTTCACATTTTGTATTTTTTTTTCACTCAGTGCTCATACTTCATAGTTGAAATTTAATTCATAGTGAGTAAGTGATCAATAATATATTGACTTGCAAAAGTTTGTTATATCCAGAGCATCTGGAACTGTATGAATGAAAAGATACAAAGTTCTTAAACCACAGAACAAAATTCACAACAAAAATATCTTATTGTGTGGTTTTTCTCTGTAATTTATAGACTAAGTTTTTGCCTTATGAACAGTTTCTGGTGAAGTTGAAAAGACAGACTTGAATATAGATCTTTGTCTTTATATCTAAAATGATACACCAGACATGAAACTAAAAGAGATGTTTTGTCCTGTAACCACCCCCTTGTTGTTGTTTATGTTATTTTATCTTCTTATTCCTGAGTCTGTAATCTGTGGAATTGTTAGAAAAATTCATGAGAGCCTCCATAAGCATACAGAGCTTTAAAATAAAGCTGGGTATTATTTAGGCCCTGATCCTGCAAGCATTTATCCACAAGATGAACTGAGAAGTTTACACAAGACTAAGTTGGATGGCTGTTGATTTTAATGTAATCTCTTTGATTTTTTTCCAGCCATTTGCAATTTACAGTCACCAGCACTGAAAGCTGGGAATAAAATAATGAGGTGCATCATCAATCCAAAAAAAGATTTACCTTATTGTACTATATATATGTACATGTATGTGTATATATATATACAGAGAGAGAGAGAGAGATAATAAACATCATCAAAGATTTATCCTTAATGCATAGGCTGTCATGGAAGAACAATGGAAAAGCTATTTCCAAATCAGGTGGTGGTCTGGGTTTAGTAAGCATCTCTTTGGTCTAATCACTGCCATTGATCACTCATCTGACTGGGTAACCATGTAGTGAAAAGAACTTCATTAGGCTGTCATCAAGTAAGGAGAAAAAAACCAAACAAAAAATAAACAAACAAACAAACCTCAACTATTTAGGAGCAGTACTCACCAATGATTTTAGTTAAAACAGTGTAAACACTTTCTTGAGTCATATCTTCAACAGGAAACCCAGATTCTGCTCTTGTTTTGAAGTAATTTTAATCATCAAGTTCCAAAATATTATAAATTAAATATAAATATATTGTAAAGAAAACTTAGATTTTAAAATCCAAGTGTTTCTACACTGGACTTGTTTGGTGATATCTTGTTCTTAAAGCTATGCCTGTTTGACTAAAACTGGAGTTTAGTAGAATATGGACTTCTGAATGCAGTTCTCAAATCTCTTTACCTCCTAATTCACTATCAGAGTACAGTTAAAAATAAGATGTTAATTTTCTCACATTGCTTGGCTTTCTGTAGAAGGGTTAGATATTTCTCTCATACTGAACCCTTATATTTTTTGTATGGCCTGTAAAGTTAGCCAATAATGTAATATTTCAAGTTAGCATCAGTTTGAATTCTATCTACAATGAACATAAAAAGGTCTTACTCTCTTGTTTAAGGGTTACATGCTTATATATTTCACTGACTTAGTCACTCATGGTTATACTACCCTACCTCACCACTGAAGAAGCATTTGTCAAGGAGAAAAACTAATCTGTCACTTTTGAGGGTGATTTCCAACTGAATCACTTCTCTTTCTGTAGAATTAGCAACATGCTCCCTTGGAGACAAATAGGACTGCCAGACTGTAGGTGGTGATCAGCAGACAGGTGGCCCTGCTGCTACTACACATCTACAGAGAGTTAAGAGCACTCCACATGTAGCTATGATTGATGCTGGTACAGCCTTGGTAAACATTCTCCATAGGTAGACAGCTTCAACAAATGTGCTTTAGAAACACAGCCCCTGCTAAGCAGCACAAGGTCTGCCAAACAATGAAAAAAAAAAATCAATATTTCAAGTAACTTTCTACTGTAAATTGCAGGCTCTCATTAACCTTTTCAGTTCCACCATGAAAGAAAAAGAACTAATTTAACAACAAAATGTCAATTCAGTCTAAAATGAGTCTGTAGCTGAAATCTGAGACCTCCCAAGTCTCACCTAATTAAACCCTCTTCATTTAAATGCATAGAATCATAGAAATGAATCATTTGGGTTAGAAGGGACCCTAAAGATCAAATAGTCCAACCCCTTTGCCATGGGCAAGGACACATTCCACAAGACCAGGCTGCTCAGAGTCCCATCCAACCTGGACTTGAACAGCTTCTGTGGGAAACCCGCTCCAGTGTCTCACTACCCTTACAGTAAAGATTTTCATCCTTATATTTATGCTAAATCTATCTCTTTCAGTTTAAAGCTATTCCTCCTTGTCCTACCAGTACTTGCCCTTGTAAAAAATCTCTCTCTGGCTTTGTCCCTTCAACAGGTAATTGAGGTGGTTGAAGTCCCCCATGAGGACCAGTAAGATGATCAGTGATGTCAGTAAGGTCATATAGCCTTGCAGGTTTGTTCATGTCTAACTCTTCTTGCTTATTCCCCATACTGCATGCATTTGCATAGAGACCTTTAAACTGGACCCTCCGGGAAGACAATATACTGGCTGGAGTGGCAGGAATTCCTTTGTACTGCTCTTCACGTGCTCTTCTGCCTCACCTGTGATCCCTCTCCAGGCTCTGGGTATCTCTTGCTGACGCTGCCATCAAACTGGCAAAAGTGGGATGGATTGAGGTTCTATTCCCCCATCGACTTCAGTTCAAAGCCTTAAACAGTTTGGCAAGCCTATGACCAGAGATGCTCTTCCCCTTCTGACAGATGGACCTTATCAGCCCCAGTAGACCAGGTGTCTCAAACTGAGCCCCATAGTCTAAGTAGCCAACCCCCTGTCTGTGGCACCAGTCCTGTAACCAGTTTTGCCTGTACTTGCATACATTGGTTTTTTTTTTTGTTATAATAGAATAGTTTGGAAATCAAGGTTTCAGCTGCAATGTAGATGGTTGATGGAAGGTGTGTAGTGGGAGCAAGAGAGGAAAGGAAGGGCAAGGCTAGCTTTTCCATTCATTAATGTGATTTTATAACTTTAACTTTTTGGTTAATTATTCATCACATAATGCAATACATATTTTAGTGTGTTTCAAGCAGCAATCTAAATTTCAAAATCACATTGAACCTGATATTCTGAATAATTATAAGTGCTTTCATCTGTGACACTTGAAAATGCTGATTTATTTATAAGTTTCTGTTTAGGTTTTATATAGAACTAAGAACATCTAATAATAACCTGGTGGTTGGTAAATGAATACTTCTGTCCGAGTGACAAAGCCAGTGGATTAAGCTTGATAAAATAAAATTAAAATAAGTTCAGCAATTCCTCTGCTGCCGTCATCCACTCCTGAATGTGTTCCTACTGTGTTTGTTATTGCAAAGTCTGGCAGATGTTGCTATACTGATTGCAAATTTCTTATTTGTACCACTTAAATTGTGCAATTTCAGGTCAGTTACTAGGGTTTCAACTGAACCAGATTTCTAAGCATGTGCTTAATCTCAAAGTGACTTAGAACAACTAAAATGAGTCTGCCATAAATAGTAAATAGAGGTGGCAAGGCACCTGAGTGAACTGGGAACTTGGAAAGAACTAGAATCAGCACAAGAAGCAGCAGACTATATTAAGTTTTCTTATGTTCCTGACTGATCCTGACTGGGTGGCATGATATTTTCTGTATGACTTCTCCATAGGAATCTAATTCAGCAAGTGATTAACCAGCTTAAGGAAGCACAAAAAAAAAAAAGTGGCCCCTATTTCATTGCCAAAATTTGAAGTCTGTGAATGGAGGATGGTCATTATAGCTGGTAAAAACACACAGATATAGGGTGTTAGGAAAAATGTATTGTATTTTGGTACTTGCGTAGTTTCATCTTACATAAACTAAGTGCATAATATTTATCTTCTATGATACATCTATTATAATCAACCTCAGTTCTCTCTTCTGTAAGGAGATGTCATTTTTACTGCATTTGTTGGATATTTTGTTCCCCCCCCCTTTTTTTTTTTTCCCCTGAAACACTTAAAAGCAGCTATCATGTTGGGACTCTTCTAAAAAATTACCATTCAAAATGGCTAGAATATAAACAATGTCTCTCCCATGTAATTGTAGTTTCTTAGCTCAATCTCTGTTAAAATAAAAATTATACTTTTCCTTAGTGCTACACTGAAAATGTAGCCCTTTCTTATGACTAAATACTAAATGTCTGACATTTCATTTTTAAACTAGGTTGCATAGTTGACATACCAAGCAACAGTTTTTATTCTATATATTTCATTCAAAAACATGAAAACCTTTGTTGCAGTTTATTTCTCTTTTGACAATACAGTGAAGCATATTAAAAGAAAGACCCTATGTAAAACGTTCTGCATTTAGGTAAACAGCAAATTTTTATGCTATTATGAAATTCCTAATTCCTCTGTACAAGCATGAGAAAGAAGCTAATTTTTTCACTTCCTAGGTTATCACTGTCATGCTAGATGGTTACACAGAAGTAGGCAATATCACTACAGCCTATTAAAAATAAAACACTTTCTAGCTGCTAGACCCTTTCAGAATCAGCTTTTAGTTTTTAAGGTATTCCTAAGTGCAATACAACAGTAACTCTAGACAAGAGACACAGTTTCAGATACAGATGTGTCTCTGGCTTTTTCGTGTGTCTGGTTAGACACTTCTTTTTCTACCTCCAACGTTTAAAAAAAAAAACCAAACCCTAAGTCCTAAGTGCTCATGGGAAAGATTTTCAGGTTTTTAAGACATGCAGGGAATGAGAAGTTCAGCAATGCAGAACTGACAAGTTGGAAGCAGAGCTCCAGACATGAATCCATTATACCAAGTTAGTTGGCAAAGCCCTGTGAGTAAGATTATATAGATGTCTGAAAACGTATCCCCAACTCATCTTCAGAAAAGCTTTCAAAACTGTGTTTACTTAAGACGGGATATAAGTAACCAGCTGTGAAGATATGTCTGAATGACAGATTATGAGACTCATAATACCCCCTCCTCTATCTGCTAACAGCAGTTCCTGATTTCAGTGTTAGAATAAAACTGATAACAGCTTTATATCTATATGGTAACTCCCTCTAGTAGGTATGAGGGAAGATGTGCAGGTTGCTTAGAGGGATAAAGTCAATTGAAATACAAGAATCATAAAAGAAAATGAAAAATTAAGGACTTCCTTTCAAATAAGGTTAAAAAATACATGGAGAAGCAGTGGTAAGAAGTCTATGGAATAGGTAGGGTTTTCCTGACCTGCTTTCACTAGCATGATATCCACCACCTTAAAAAGGAAAAAACTGACCAAGCCTCAAAATATATAAGACTATAAATGTGCATGAAACAAGAAAGTATACCAATTACTTTTCTCAGACAATTCAGCTGTGTATATTTATATGCTAAGTATAAACAAAATTAAGGAGTTTCTATATGTTTGTACATTCATTCATAATTATTACATATCACCATACTTTAGGTCTACTTCATCTGTATTAATAATGCGTAAACATAGAGTACCGATAATACGAGACAAATAAGACATTTTTATAAAAATTTCTGAGCTAAAAAATTGTACTTTATGTATTAAGAAACTATTTGTCTTCACTATCATGCTACTACAAAGTTGTTGGAAGCACAATGGAAAAAAATGTTTTGCAAGGCAGAACATTGTCATTACATAAGCTGATTACACTGCATAAGCTTTTTAGCTATGTTGCATAAGCTAATTAGATGGGGCAAACTAGTGATTTAAGAAAGTCTTTTGTAGTCAGTTTTAGTGAATCAGGGCCCTTTTTTTGCAATTTATGAGCATCTTTTAAAAATGAATTTACTTGAGGGCAGAAATTGGGAACAGTATTCTAGTTGTGTCACCTGGGGCCTCAGGAGACACCATGATCTATGGGCTGTATTGCATCACTTGTACTAATGGGAAGGCGGTAGCTGTCTGTCAGAGATGACTTTTCAAAAAATTGACTGCTGGTGGTAAACATCTGCAAATGTGCTAACCTCCTGCAAACTTTCAGTAAAGGCTTCCCAATCCATAGGTTGTGTGAGCACAACTCTGAAAAGTAGATATTTTCAGCTGCCTGATGTTTGTCTTACAGCAACCCACTTCCATGTTATCAATATGTAATTTATTATTTGGCTTCACCCATCCCTCTTTATCCCTTTAAATTAAATATTGAATAGCTATTCATTGGAAAAATAATGAATAAGGTAAGGTAGGGTAGAGCAGGGTAGGGGAGGGTAGGTTCGAGTCAGATAAGGTAGGGTAAGCTAGGGTAGGCTAGGATATTTGGAATTTAGAATAAGCTTATGAAAGAAACCATGTCATGCAGATTGAACATATATAGAAACATTAAACCATCGAATAGTTAGGGTTAGGAAAGGACCTTAAGATCATCAAGTTCCAACCCTCCTGCCATGGGCAGGGACACTTCCCACTAAACCATATCCCCCAAGGCTTCATCCAACCTGGCCTTGAACACCACCAGGGGTGGAACACTCACAACCTCCCTGGGCAACCCATTCCAGTGCCTCACCACCCTTACAGTAAAGAAATTCCTTCTTAGATCCAATCTAAACTTCCCCTGTTTAAGTCTGAACTCGTTACCCCTTGTCCTGTCACAACAGTCCCTAAGGAAGAGTCCCTCACCAGAATCCTTATAAGCCCCCTTCAGATAATGGAAGGCTTCTATGAGGTCTCCATGCAGCCTTCTCTTCTCCAGGCTGAACAACCCCAACTTTCTCAGCCTGTCTTCATACGGGAGGTGCTTCAGTCCCCTGATAATCCTCATGGCCCTCCTCTGCACTTGTTGCAACAGCTCCATGTCCTTTTTATGTTGAGGACACCAGAAGTGCACACAATACTTCAAGTGAAGTCTCACAAGAGCAGAGTAGAGAGACAGGATCACCTCCTTCGACCTGCTGGTCATGCTCTTTTTGATGCAGCCCAGGGTACAGTTGGCTTTCTGGGCTCACACTCGTGGCTCATGTTCATTTTCTCATCAACCAACACCCCCAAGTCCTTCTCCACAGGGCTGCTCTGAATCTTTTATCTGCCCAACCTGCAGGTGTGCCTGGGATTGCCCTGACCCAGGTGTAGGACCTTGCACTTGGCATGGTTAAGCTTCATGAGGTTGGCATCAGTCCATCAGTCCACAAATATGTCCAGATCCCTCTGTATGGCATTCCTTCCCTCCAGCGTAACAACTGAACCACAGAGCTTGGTGTCATCAGCAAACTTGCTGAGGGCACACTCAATCCCACTGTCCATGTCAGTGACAAAGATGTCAGACAAGACCGGTCCCAACACTGATCCCTGAGGGACACCACTCATTACTTGTCTCCAGCTGGACATTGAGCCATTGACCACAACTCTTTGCATGCCGCCAGCCAGCCAGTTCTTTGTGCACCAAGCAGTCCACCTATCAAATTGATGTCTCTCCAATTCAGAGACAAGGATGTCTTGTTGGACAGTGTCGAATGCTTTGCACAAGTCCAGATAGATGACATCAAGTGCTCTACCCCTGTCCATCAGTTCCGTAGCACCATCATAGAAGGCCACCAAATAGGTCAGGCAGGATTTCCCCTTAGTGAAGCCATGCTGGCTGTCATCAAGCACCTTGTTTTTCATGTGCCTTAGCATGCCTTCCAGGAGAGTCTGCTCCAAGATTTTGCCAGGCATGGAGGTGAGACCGACTGGTCTGTAATTCCCTGGGTCATCCATTTGCTCCTTCTTGAAAATGGGAGTTATATTTCTCTTTTTCCAGTCATCGGGAACTTCACCTGACTGCCATGATTTTTCAAATACGATGGACAATGGCTTAGCAACTTCATCTGCCAGCTCCTTCAGGGCCTGCAGATGGATTTCATCAGGTCCCATAGACTTGTGCATGTTGAGGTTCTCAGGATGATCTCGAACCTGATCCTCTCCTACAGTGGACCTTAGGTCTTAGGTGTACCTATAGAATCCCTTCCTGGTATCTTTCACATCCCTAGCCAAGTGTAACTCTAACGGGGCTTTAGCTTTCCTAACCGGGTCCCTAGCTTCCCGGACAACATCCCTGTATTCTTCCTAGGCTGCCTGTCCTTGCTTCAACCTTTTATAAGCCTCTTTTTTGCTTTGAATTTTCCTCATTTTCCTCAGGAGCTCCTTATCCATCCAAGGAGGTCTCTTGGCCCTCCTGATGCACTTCCTTCTAGTTGGGATGCAACACTTCTGAGCTTGTAGTAGGTGATCCTTGAATACCAACTGACAGTCTTGGGCCCCCCTGCCCTTTAGGGCTATATCCCATGGAGCCTTACTAGCAGGTTCCTGAAGAAGCCAAAATCTGCCCTCTTGAAGTCCAGGGCAGTGAGCTTGCTGCACGCTCTTCTCCCTGTCCTGAGGATCTCGAATTCAACCATCTCATGATTGCTGCAATCAAGGCTACCCTGGAGCACCATATTTCCAACGAGCCCTTCCCTGTTGGTGAGCATGAGGTCAAGCACGGAACCTCTCTTTGTCATCTCCTCTATTACTTGCAGAAGGAAGTTGTCTTCCACACAACCAAGGAACCTCCTGGATTGCTTGTGCTGGGCCGTACTGTCATTCTAACAGATATCAGGGTGGTTGAAGTCCCCCATGAGAACAAGGGCCTGCGAGCATGGCCTGCGAGCATGAGGCTGTTCCTATCTGTCTGTACAGTGCTTCATCCACATATATTGAATATTTAACATAAAACCATAAATTTTGAAAGCTGCAGGATATTTTCTTCCACTGTAAATATTACAGACATATTAGTATATGGAGCCAGGGATCTAAATTTCATAGAAAAAAAAAACTTCTCTGATGTAACTCTTTCAAGTTATCATGATCTTCTTCTGTTTCTCCTTGAAGATAGAATAGATTTGGCTTCCATCATTCATGCAATGCAAGTGCTTTATTAGAGAATTGTCTGAGGTTAACACTTCTCTTATTTAAATGCTTTTTCCCTGTTTCATACCCCAAACTCCTTTTGTAGCTCCATGAGCAGGTCTAGTACATGATAGTACCAGACAATCATTCAAAATGTGAAAAGCGAATACTTTATTTTTTATGATTTATATTTCATTTAATATAATAGAATATTAATTTTACATGTGCTATTAAATCTTTTAACAGTGTTGCATTCACAAGATTTATAGACTATGCATAGTCTACTAAAAGAAACAAGCCTAGAACTTCTCTCTATTCCTAAGACCAAGTGGCATAGTCTGGCATCATCCATAATATGCAGCACTTGCTACTGAGTTTCCACTGAACCCTATATAATATCATCCTGTCCCTAAAAGATTATTATGTTGTGAGTGTCCCATTCAAAATGCATGAAATAAGATGGTGACTGTGTTGCAGCTCTTCAGAATAACATTTTCATAGCATTGAACAGAGAGGATAAGCTCTGTGTGCTGTAGTATAAAGTCAGAGAGTGTAAAGTTTGCTGGGTGATGTTGGAAGAACTTGATGACAATGTCTTGGTTTAAGCCCAACAAGTTACTCAGAACACACAGCCACTGCCTCACTACCCCTCTTTCCCCCACCCAGGGCTGGATGGGGAGGAGAATCTAAAGAATGTAAACCCCACAAGTTGAGATATGAGCAGTTTAATGACTAAAGTACAATATAATATTACTGTTAATAATAATAATGATAAGGGAACTAACATGAGGAGAGAATATAAAAATAAAAGGTGAAAGATAAGAGAAAAATAAAATAAACACGAGTGATGCACAATAAAATTGCTCACCACTTGCTGACTGACACCCAGCCCAAACCAATCGGTCCCTTTTGGGTAACTTCCTCCAGTTTATATACTGGGCATGACGTTCTGAGGTATGAAATGCCCTTTGGCTAGTTTGTGTCAGGTGTCCTATCTTTGCTTCCTCCTGGCTTCTTGTGCCCCTCCTCACTGATAGAGCATGAGAGACTGAAAAGTCCTTGATCAGGATAAGTGCCTCTTGGAAACAACTAAAACGGTGTGTTTCAACACTGTTCTCAGACTGAAGGCAAAACGCAGCACTGCACCAACTCCTAGGAAGAAAATTAACTCTATCCCAGCTGAAATCAGGACAACTATCTTTTCTTACTTGTTTTGTGGAATGAAATCCTTATACACAGCAGATTCAGGCCTAATTAGATCAGAGAATTCAGGCCATACTCCTGTGCAGTTCTATAATAGAAGCTCCCATACAGTTCCAAAATATTTAACAAGGGCATAGTGAAAAAGCTCAGAAGACATGTAAAGTTTCATAAACCCATTCCATTCCTTATCTGTGACCTTCTGCTATGATATATTTCTTCTTTTTAATTTTCTCTTCCAAATGTATTCTGTGCCTTATTCTCTGGTGTCTCCTTGAAAGAGCTCTGGGACCAGACACCACTCTGAGAACATCATTCTGAACCTCTACAAAGAATTTAAAGGAAGTTTACCTAAAGAACTGTGAAAGAGCTTGGGGCCAGCTGCAATCTTAACTCAAAAAAAGTTAACAGAGGTCCAATTTACTACACTCATTTTAAGCACGCCTCCTTGCAGCAGCTAGAAATCAAGGGGCTTTGCAGCTGTATAACAAAGTTGGCTAGGCTAATTTTCCATCAATAAAAGAGTGGGACATAATAGGAAGTCTAATATAACATATATTTAAGTGGTGGGAGCCCAAATAGTAAATATCTTTTTTCCTTCTCAGATATTTTAGTTCAGTTTGTTAAAGATATAACTTCAAATAAAGACTGACAAAGAAACATTGGTGGCTATAATTTTTGGTTTAATGTGCAGTTATTTGCATAATGCATTCATTACACCTTTTTCAAGGTCTTATTTTCTTTTTTATTTATGACTTCTATTTGTAATTACTTAGACCACAGTGACCACCAAGTAAAATACAGGAGCATAACACAATGAGACAGATGAATGGATGGATTCTGTGTTTTTTTTTTTTACCGACTCCTTTGCCATTAAACATGTAGCTTGCAAGAAATAAAAATTTTAGCAATTATATCTAGGAATGTGATGATCACATTTGCATTCTTAAAATTAAGACTTCAGACAAATTCCCTTTCCTGTCTTTAATTTTAAAACCTGACGCATAACTTAAGTTAAATGAATTGCATGTATCTAAAGTAAGGGCAGATAGTTCAAGTGCTCAGTTAAAATCATAGAATTGTTTGGGTTGGAAGGGACCTTAAAGATCATCCAGATCATCATCACCCTAACTTCTCTGCTGTGAGCATGGAGAACTTCCACGAAAAATTGACGTAGGGTCGTGGTTTGGGGGATTTTCTTACTCATGTAGGAGTTTGTGTAGCTCTCTAGACTCTGGTGGAATTGTCTCCACTTCCAAGTGGAAGTTTTTATTTTATTTTGTCCTCCCACACATGCACATATGTAACTAAAATTACTGGTAATAGAACATAATGTACATAGCAAGAAAGATGACCACTAAAATGGGATCTTAGTCTTCAGGTATACTGAAAATTCACAGTCATATCTGTCCCTTACATATTTTAAGTGGGGGTTCACTTAATTCGTATAATGAACAACCCATTAAAGCTAGCATTATTATTCCTGCTTGCTTGTACACACTACATTGTAGATCCTAACATAGAATGTTTTCAGATCTTCATTCAGTTTAGCTCCCAAACACGCATATTATTCCTAGAAAGACTTCTAAAAAGGGTATAAAGGACACTGAATGAGTAGCCACAGCATAAGATTTCAACATTTTTGAACTCTTGGGAAACTTGATGTTTGCTCTGAACCAGTAATGTTAACTTTAAGCACAATATAAATACACACACCGAATGAGATGTGAACTCCTCTTAGATGTTATTATATGACTAAGTCACTATGTAGTGCAAAAGTCCAGTTTACTGGTGAGGAGTTGCATTTTTGGGTTATGTGTTAGGATGGTTTGTTTTGGGTATTTTTTAATGTATCTGTCATAGATATATCTATCAATAGACACAACTGCTCATGGTAATAGTAAAATCAGGGCTGGTTTGGGCCTTAAGGACAAGATAATGCAAAACAATACAGTAAGATACATCTTAAATATTATGTTGCGTTATGCAAAGAACTCGCACTTGGAAGTTTTGTATAATCAAATTTTGTTAAAAACCATCATACAGTTAATTACTTTTATTTGTGCTTATCAGAATTATATTCAAACTTCTAGCAGCTGTTTAAAAAAAAATAGAAAAACTTGAGACATAGGCAAAGGAGACAGTAACCAGGATAATGCAAAGGCAATCACAACTGAATGAAGTGGATGTATATTTGCCTTTCTCCATACCATAAAAAGAACTGCAAGTCATAAAAAGCAGTTATAATAATGGAGAAAGGCTGTATCTCACTTATCTTTTTTTCTTTCCATTCATAATATGCATATCCATTGGAAATTTGATTATACATTTTAGGGGTAACTCAACACAATAATTTTATTTTCAACAGACCTTGGATTGCACATTTGCAATTACTTGCAATTCAGTCAGGAATAGGGATAAAACATGTTTAAGCCTCTATAAATGCCAAATAAACTGTAATTAATTTAAATCAATAAGATTTTGGATTTCATTACATTTAAAATACAAGGAAAAAATTATACATTCATGAGATCATTGCTAAAAAATTTCCATAATTTCAGATATTTATTGAGAAGATCAGTCAGTGCTAATATCACCATGGGTTTTGGAAATTGAAAGTTGAAAATAGAGAAAATACAAAAATAATAATAATAATAAAAAAGGAAACCTAAAGGAAACCACCGTTTCTGTCCCTCAAACAAGTTATATTCTGGAAAGGAGAAAAAAAATAATTCAAAGGCATTATGCATAAGATCCCCAAAATTCAACCCAGAATCAAGAGGCACGTCAATATTTCTAACAACTAAACTAATGATTAGAAAATTTATTAAAAAAAAAAATAAGTAACCATTAAGTTTTACCCTGGGGTCAGCTAGGCTAAACAGAAGTACATCCACATCAAATACACAGGAGATGATAGATAGAGCGGTCAGAAATACAAAAAAAAACCAGGTATCAGAGAGTCCCTGTACAGTCTCCAGAGCTTCTGGACAGTTGTAATAAAATCCATTATCCGCATATCTCATTCTTCACCTTTTTTATTTCCCTGCACATCCTTTCCAAGTTTCTTTCATTAGTGTCTCTCTCTCTCTTTTCAAAGAGAGCATTATTAACTGTCAGCTTTTCCTCTTTTGCTAAATTTAAATCTAGCCTTGAAAGTGGTATATGTACCCACTGTTTATAGACTGTGCATGTGCATCTGTTCATAACTAAGACCATTTAATAAGATACAGATATTTTTCTTCTTATATTTTCTGCAATTAACTGTTTTAATAAGTACTTGTTCAATAGTGATTTTTCTTCTGATTCCTACCTAGGATTTCGGTGAGACCTTTTGTAGTTATCTTTATTTGGTTTCTGGTGCTTTCTCTTTCCAGAGTTCCAAATGGATATTATTAAGGAATCATTTGCATGTCCGGTATCCTCATAATTTTTTACTGCTTTTGGAGGAGCAAATGGAGATTAGGTAATTCCAGCCAGCTACAAGTGGTAAATTGAGCAGAGGTGTAAATATCACTGTTTAAAATCATACATTTGAGCTGTTCTCTCTTCCTAAACATTGCAACAGCTAGAGTTTTCAGAGCATATATTGTATTGTTGATCATTAGGTCTTCTCAATCTTAATCAATAAAGTAATTGGAAAATGGCATTTTAGAATTGCTTTTCCAATGTTTATTTCATGTTCAGATTAATAATCAGCTGTTCATACAATTTTCAGTTTTTATCTGTAGTAATGCCCTTGTAAAAACTGATCTTACAGTTAGCTAGTATTAATAAAAATTGTTCCATTATAGTTTTTACTCAGTATAGAACCTTTCTAGATTTTCATAAACCTGTTCATAGTATTTATTCACTGATTATTTTAATGTACTATGTCTTGGCTTTCCTGTGTATTTTCACAGTGATCTGCTTACATAAACATAGTTCCAAGATCCTTATTAAAAAAAAAAAAAATAATAAAAAAATATTTTTTTATGTATTTATTTATTTTTTTTTATTTAAAGTGCATCTTGGGAGATTCCTACACAATACATAATACTAATTTTAACAAAAACTATGTTAAAATATTTTAAATATGCTTATTTTATGTTGCTATCACTTGCACTCATGAACAAAAGACTTAAGAAGGGAACAGCACTGAGCAGTGATTTTAGAGATAAAACAATTTCTGGATTCGTAACACTGGGGATTTGGAAAGTGAGTTTCCATGTGAGATCCCTTACCCACGGTGCCCTGTTAACAAGGCCTTCCATCTTCCAAAAGTCACTCCATATAAATGGATTGATACACCTAATCTCTGGTGCTGCACAGCATGGAGAATAACAACAGCCACAGCTTAAATCATATCAGCATTAAGGCAATAGTTGCACCTCATATTGCACCCTTTGACTTCAGTAAAACAAGCCATTCCCTCACCTATTCTTGTTTTACTAAATATCCTTCTGCAACATTTCCTCTTTTTTTTTTTTTTTTTTTTTTTTTAGTTACTTGTATTTGGGGCTCTTACATTTTCCCACATATAAAAGAAGCATGAAATGACACTGTGCTGGAAATTACTCTAAGCGGTTCAGACCAGACTTTTACTTTTACAAACAACTCTTCCAAGAGACTAATTCCAAAAGGCTTTTGAAATTAAGAAAATACATAAGTGAATGAAAACAAGACACTCAATTTTTACAACATCTAGTTTTTAAGTAGAGTAGACTGAAAGCAACTAAAGAGAAACCTGAAGTATAAAGGTTTATGCACCTCAATTCAACCCTGCAGTTTCTCTGCAGAAACTAGGGGATCCTTGTTCCTCTAACTGTAGGACACATCACTTTATTTTGGTTATTTGTATAATCTATTAAACCTTCTTTTTCCAAGCATGATCAGTAGCTCTCCAGTTCTCCACAATATAACATACTCCACATCTCACCTGTTCCCTCCAGTATAACATAACATATTCTGAAAAATACAAATCTGTATTTTGGAACTTTATAGTCAATTAAGCTTAAACTAAAGTGGAGTGTATTTAACTTAGTCTTACAAGTAACTTCCTACAATAAAATCCCTTAAGCTTGGTGAGGGTTGCTAGGGAAAGCAGTAATGTGACACAAAAACCAACAAAACGAAACACTAATAAATGCAAAATGAAATACTAAGCTGTGTTGGCAGGGAAATAGACAAAGGGCTCATTTTTCAAAATGCATAAGGAATGAGCAGAGTCTCTCTCATTTTCAGATAAAACATCAGAGTCTAGGGGCTTAATCTCCTGGCAAATTATTGAGGCTACAACAATCAAATCAAGTCAGCATTCTTGCATTCTTGAAGATAAGCTAAAATGACAAATTAAACTTCTTTTTTTTTTTTTTTTTCCTTTAGACCTCTGTGATAGCATTAATCATGTAACTGTGGCTTACTCATGATCTATTCTTTGATGTTCACAATGCATATCTACTGGGAGAGTTGAAAGCAATAAAGATAATCTTGATTTATTTTTGGAAGGTGTACTATATTGATGTAAGAAAAAAAAGAAAAGGAATAGTGATAAAATATGACTAATACTGAAAAACATGATCCTTGTTTCCTTCCTAGCTAAAGGATTAGTTTAGAAGCCTATTTTGAAAACTTCTTAAGACTAGAGAGAGGTAATTCAGCAACATTATAAAAAAGAATAACAATGTTACTGGAAATCGCATACCGTGAAGGGTTTGGGGGGCGGAGGAGGCATTGGAAGTTGAAACAAATGGGGGGGAGGTGTGGAGGGAAAAAAGGAAGTATAAGAACATTGAATCATTTATTTCTTTAAGAATAAAAACACTGAAATATAAAACCAAAGTTCACAATACATTGCCTATTCTTCAACAAAAATTGGCTAAAATGATTCAGTGATTGAGTCTCACTGATTCTGTAAAACGGCATAAGGGCATTGTTTGGGAAATCCAAACTAAAAATTAGCAACATATTTCCTTTTCCCAAGTCATAGAATATAAACTGAGATATTGAGTAGAAGTGATTTGCTTAATATCTATGATACAAAAGGGATCCTAAGTCAACCTCATCGTTCTGCTTCAGTGTCCCATGCTGATTACAGAAAGAAAATGTAAGCGGTTACATTCCAATGAATGACCCTAATTCTCCATCTCTGTGGAAAATATTGTGAATTATTCATTTAAAAAAAGCTTCATCAGAAGGAAAAAGAAAGAAGATGGGCTATTTTTTACAGCATTTCACTTATGTATTTTCAAAGGAGGAAATGTAATACTAGGTTTGAGATTTTCAATATATATGTAGCCAAGCTCATAGCTATGATTATGTTTGTATTATTCTCAGAGACTCAGTTTACAATACAATGTACACTGTGATCCAACATAATTTATTGTATCTCAAAAGAATGCATGATTTACTTGCCCTAATGTACTCAGTACTTAAAGCCTTCTTCCATCTGGACTTTTGTTATTCTGCAGTGTATTTGAGAACAATTTGGGATTTCCCTCTGCTACCACATGATATTTTGTATAATTTCTAAAGAGATTTTTCATTTTGAAGAGCTCCTGATTAATGCCTTTGTTTGCCCAGTTCCTTCTTCTGGCTCTTGTTTCCTGTATTAACATTTTTAATGAATTTAGAGACAAAGTTTATTGAAAAATAAGCCTATAATTCCACAGTAAAAGTTTTCAGACTTAGGGTTTATTTAATCCTTTTAGCTGCTCAATTCCCAGGATTCCTGTTTCCCTTTTTTGGTCCAATTTTTTTTGAAAAATCAAAATTTCTCTCATTATGCTTAGCTAGGACTTTCTTTAAAGTCATATAAAATATTGTTTTATTTCTATTTTATAATAAATAATACCTGTAGAACATTTCACACATTCAAAGCTTCAGGGAAATGACAACTAATTAATTGAGTTAGACTTTCTTGTTGTTAATGGTGTTCATATAACATACTCATTTCTGTCGTGATTGATTTTTGAGTGCTAATACTGAAATGACATTTTCTGCATCTTGACAGAACATTTATCAGTACTGAAACAGTTGAGAAAACCTTGAAGGCACCAAACTAAGCGAAAATCTAAGTAATCAAATCTAAATCTCAAGGACTCTCACATAACAATGCTATGTTAAGTCTAGTCTAATTCAGGTTTACAGAGGATATAAGAGTCATGTGTGGGCATCCTAAATATTATGGAAACAGACGTAGCAGAAAGTAATGCCCCAAACATTTACTTAAAATTCTGAATGTAATTTTTCTTTTTACACCAAACATTCATTGTTAACTAACGTTAGCTAAACAAACAATATGTTTTACAAGGATATTGGTAATTTACAGCACTGCTGAGAGCGGCTGAAATAAGATTGCTTATCTTTTTGTAGAAATTATTATTTCTGTCACATGCCAATATTTTTTAGGGTAGGTTTTCCTTTGCTTTCATTTTTTCTCTCCCAGACCTGTTGGAAAACTATGTCCTAAAAGTCTGTTACTTCTATACTCTTCTTGGGATGCTGTGACTGCACCTTCTGCAGCCTGGCTCTGGGCTTGCCAGGTGTAACTAAGCCACAGATATACTGAGTTTATATGCTGATGGTGAAAATAAAAAAGCTGATTAGCCACATTTGCCACAATGTCATGGGGAAAGGGGTAAAAAAGAAGTTTCACCTATCATCTGTCTTGGGACATTTTTAAAAGTAGACTGCAGCATGAAATCTAGGCAGGTCCGAAATGCAACATAGTTTCAAAATAGAAACAGAAATCAACAGTAAGAAAGAGAATTGAACTCCAGACAGAGACTACAAAAAGTTTAGACTACCATAAAGTTACTGTAGAATGTAGAAAAGACATACATTTTGGCATTATTTTCTTGTAGACAAATAATCTAACATCACACCACCTCTCTGATGATACACCATTTACTTATTCTTCAGACCTGAGAGTCCAACATAGCTAACTGCAAAAAGTAGTTGTGAAGCTGGTATTAAGGATGCTAATTGGGTTGGCTATGTTAATGGCTTAGTGTTTATTTCCTGTTAGGCTTTTACATATTGTACCTAAGTGAAATTAATCCTATTGCAAGTAGAAGGATTGAGATAAGAACAGTTTAATAATTGAAATAATGTAAAAAACAAAATGCTAAAAAATCCCAATAATTATACTAATGAAAATTGAGATAACAAAAAAG
The DNA here is from genome assembly GCF_033783945.1 of Neopsephotus bourkii. Lineage (NCBI taxonomy): Eukaryota > Metazoa > Chordata > Aves > Psittaciformes > Psittacidae > Neopsephotus > Neopsephotus bourkii. The sequence continues at coordinate 1,560,029 of NW_026901388.1, forward strand.
AGAGAGAGGAATAAAACCCAAGAAGCAAAACCAAGTGATGCACAGTACAATTGCTTACCACCTGCTGACTGATGTCCAGCCGATTGTCCCCTCCTGGCCAACTACCCCCAGTTTATATACCGAGCCTGATATGCTATGGTATCGAGTAACCCTCTAGCTAGTTTGACTCAGGTGTCCTAGCTATGATCCCTTAGAACTTCTTGTGAACCTCCTCTCTGGCAAAGCATGAAAGACTAAAAAGTCCTTGATCAGGGTAAGCACTGTTTAGCCACAACTAAAACATTGTTGTGTTACCAGCGTTATTCTCAGACTAAAGCCAAAACACAGCACTGTACCAGCTACTAGGAAGAAAATTAACTCTATGCCAACCAAAATCGTACACTTTCTCATTACAAAAGGAAGAACACAACATACAGAATTATATAAAAGGATATTAAAACTTCAGGCAAGACAGAAATCTAGAAATGTGGCCTTTCTTATGAGCAGGTAACATTCATTCTTTCTTAAAGACTTCAACAGAAAGGAAGTATTGGAAGTATTTTGGCTCAGTAAAAAAAAAATAAAAAAAATAAAAAAAATCTACTTTATGTAAATCCCCAAGTAGGACTTTGAGAACACCGTGAGTGAGTCAATGGCACTGATCACCTTGTCATTATTCAGAAATTATAAATGGACTTTTAAACGTGAGATCTCTTGATTTATAATGGGGTAATTCAGCAGCCACGTGCCTCATGGAAACAGTCATCCAGCTTTTATTGATATGTCTGCACACTTGCCTTGTTTGAACTCCTATACCAATCAGGCATTAAGTATAAGTCTGTTCTGTAATATTTCACCTCCTTCTCATCAGTATGTACCATACTTCCTAATATAAATGGCAAATTCAAACAGACTGGCTTTAATCCAGTCAGAGACTACATAGATAACTTTTTACTTTAACGTATGAAGTAACTAACCTTATATTATAAGGTATTAGTCATCAAACATTCTGATTTTGCAGATGCAAGTCATAAAGTCCAAACTGTCCTACTTATTAGCACACAAAGACTGAGCTTTGACTGCTCGTTACAAGTAATCCTCTTGAAACATGCCTAATCCTGGCCTCAACCACGTGTCCCCTGACTATCAAAAGGCTTCAGTGTTTCCTTCCCTCGCTCCTATTCAAGAAAGGGTTTCAGCCAACTGTGAGACCAAGATGTCTGAGAAGCTTTATATGTCCAGATGGCTTGCCAGTCAGGAGACTAAAGTACTCAGCACAGATTCCTCTCCTTTCCCTTTCTTATTCCTTTTCCTCAGCTCTACTGCAAATTAAAACAAGAGCAAATAATATTAAAAACAAACTAACAAACAAACAAACATAAAACATAAAAACAAAACAAAAAACAACCAAGAAACCGAGACAAAATCTTTGCCTCAAAACCAGCCAAAAACTTAATATTAATTTAATATTATTAAATATTATTTAATATTAACATTAATTTAGCTGTCTTTGTTACAGGTTTTCCCTCCTTACACAGTTTCCTCTCAGCATTAAAATCACCAGAAATGACATCATATGAAAAATTTCAAAGGCAGGAAGATAATTTAAACATTCTTGGGCATACTGAGAAATGGAACCAAGGTGACAATATAAAGAGTAACATGCTTTAGTCACATGTCAGTGTCTAATATGCACTTGTATTATTTTCCTAGCAGGACTATGTCTGTAATTTAAGGAAAATTATCCTTAAGGCAAACTATTATTCAGTCATATATATTTATTTAAAAAAGTATATCCACAAATGATTGTATTGAATGATTCATGGCTGTGGGAGTCAAACATATTTCCAAATCTTAAAACGAAGTTGCTTATTACCATAATTTATTCTTGTTAAATTTTCACTATTAAGCAAAGAATACTAGATGATTTCCAAATACTGTTAAAGAGCAGCAGTATCACGGTATCAATACTAGTTTCTATGTCAATGCTGCAGAAATCAACAAAGTTGAAGAATAAAGGAAACATTATAGGCATTCTTGTTGGTGATACATATAATGTAATCTCCACTAGGAATTTGCCTGCTGTGTCAAAGATGTTTCTCTTCACACTGTGAATAGCATTCTTGCACCCTGGGGTTTCATTACTGCTTGATTTATTTATATTTCCTTGTGTCATTTAAATGTAGTGATTGAGTCAACTATAAAGACATTTCACAAAAAACAAATAACTTTTTTACTTCTTCAGAAAAAGTGAACAGTAAGGAAAATTGCCTCAAGAGAGGATCTATGTTAGTCATGGGATATTTCGGAGATAAAAACAGCTCCAGCTGCAAAGACCTTAACAGCAATGAGCTTTCCCATCAGACAATATAAATCATTGCATAATTTCAAAGCAATCAAATAACCTCTGACATGTCAGATGATTTCACACATACACTTGTAGGAATATTTGAAGTAGCATCAAAGCATTTTGCAGGCGGTGATATTGAAGTTAGGAGTGAATGGCATCATGTCTTGTTACAAACATCAGTGGCAACAGCACAAGATGTAGTTCAGAATCACTAATACATACATCCTTGTGACAAATATCAAGGTGGGTTGGCCAGGTCACATAGCAACATTCAAACTACAGTAACGTCAGGAGCAAAGTTTTAATGCCAAAGTAAATGCTGAATGGTGGTTTTAGTAACATGACCTAAAAACTTCAGCCAGCCCACAACTGCCTCCTGGCTCACTCTATTCGGGCTTTCCAAGATCTACTCCATTTAAAGACGTAGTGTCTGTATTTTTTGTCCCAGGAACTACAGATATCAATAACAAATCTGTATGTTGCATTTTAAAGTGAAAAGATACTTAGAGTAAGGAACTGGTTCCTCCTTCTTGTCTAAATAACCTTTCTTAATTATGTAGCAAAAAGCCCGTTCATGAGGCATAGCACAGGTTCAACTGTATAAGCCATTTTTGGTCTCCTCTGCTACAGTAAGTACTCCCATACTCACTATAAGAACAGACATTATTGGTTAGATGCAAATGCTTCTCTCTTCTCTGCCTCCTCTTTTGAGGTAAAAAGCTCAAGAATACCTTTCTGGTGTTTCATAGCATAATTCCTGTGACTATTGCCTAACAAATTGGGCTACATGTTGCAGTGAAGAAAGGGATTGTAAACTATGACAAAAGGAAAAGTGACATATTTTTCCAAGACAATCAACCTTTTCATATTCTGAGCCATGGGCTATCTCTGATCAAACTGCTGTATACCTGCAGTCAGCACAGCACAATGACTAAGCCAATCAGTCTGTTAAGTGGACTCTGCTAGCTCAAACACAGTACCATAGTTAAGTGCTTTCTGGGCCAGAACAAGTGTAGGTCTGAACGGCTTGCTGCATTAACAGAGTTTTATTACCATGGAAAATGTGGTTATCTACTTGTCACCACCATAGATGACAGAGAAATATAATTCCTTGTGAGATAGTGCAGTTAATTTTGCCAAGAATGAAAGTTTAGTTTTCAGAATAGGATGATGCAAAAATGAAGAAGCACTAGTTCACAGATTTCCATCTTTTGCACAAGATGTATAATATTTATTTAGCTCAGAAATAGTCATAGGACTTGCGTCCCTGACCTGTCACATGCACCAGTTTTTGATTTTTGTATGAACACACCAATTTCTCCAAAAGAAGATCAAATCTGAACTAAAATGGATTTCATTAAGGAAACAGAAAGGACTAAGTGCATTATCTTGCAATAACTAAAAATTCATTAACTAAAACCATATTAGCTTGGTGTGAAAATGTCTAAATGGCCTCAGGAGATTAATTAGGGTCCTCACTGTCAATGAAAGCAAATAACATGCTGGGATATGGTCAGACTGACATGTTGCTGGCTTCAGATTTGGAAGATGTCTTTGTAGTAGCTGAAGATTAATTTGCGTGAGTACTGAACGTCAGCAGAAGCTATGCTTTTTTAGCTTTCCTGAAATCATGACTAGTGTGCTTCTGCAAGCCAAAGCCTGAGCAAGCCGAAATTGAGGCATTCCAACTAGCTGCCATCTCTGAAACAAATAAATAACTTCAAAATCTATAAAAGTCTGAAGGTTTTAATATGGTAGACTAATTACTAAACCGTATAGACCATGTGAACTCCTTGAATTACTTTATCCTTGAAAATATTGTCTTGATTAAAAAAGAAATGGCACACTCTGAGTCTACTTGTGTCTTATGGTTCTTTTCTGAACACTTACCAAACATGGATAAAATTAAGTACCCACAGCTGTACACAAAGTCAGAATATGGGGTTCATGTGCCTAAATGAAGGGGGTTTTTTAGCTAAATTATTACTGTACAAAATTTCTACAGTTAGTAGAGAGAAGTAGGTTGATATTTATCGCATGCTTGCATAGACGTTTAAAATAGATCATCTAAATCATACCATAAAACATTGCTTATCTGTCTTGAATACTAAAGTTTCAAGGGCCTTCCTTGAATGCTTATTTCTGCAAAGTAGACTTTTAACTTTAGTTGAGGCAAAATACACTTTTACTATCCTTTCTAGCTCACTTTTCCTCCCTTTTAATTTTAAAAATGATGGATTTTTATGAAAACATGGTTGTTTTCTTCCTGATGACTTCAACCACATAAAGAAAATTTCAGTAGCAGAAAAAAAGATGTACTCTTGGTGAGAAACATTTTTTAAACCAAGCCTGACAGCAGGATGTAATCACTTCTTTCCAATGTACATGAGGCAATGATGAGGAAAGTACTAAAAGTCAGACGAAAATTAGCAGGCCAGATGGCTGGTGAAACAGTGACAAAATGACAGCAAAATGGAAAAACCTAATACAAACGAGCAAGTGACTAAAGGAAGTGCATACAAGACATTAGAAATTAAATTATAAAGAACCAGATAAAATAAATAATTCCATTAGAGGGTATAAAAGCCAGAAAACTGGAAAACTTTGGATAGGGGGAGAGAGAAGAGGTGTGACATGTAGCAACATATATTTTCCTTGTGACAAATTGGCGAAGAGCCACATGAATAGGTCGAAAAGCTACTAAGTATACATTTGCTCACATCACTGGTATGTGATCTTTAAGGAGTTTTTGGAATTTGATTTAGGTTGTTTTGATTTGGTGGTTGGGTTTGGGTTGGGCTTGTTTTGTTTTGGGGGGGTGTTTTTTTGTTTGTTTTGTTTTGTTTTTTTGTAAGAAGTTTCAAGTATTGATAGAAAGAGAAAAGCAGTGAAAACTACTGTAACTAGTAACAGTGATAATACTGATAAATATATTTCATCCTCTACAGTGACTTTCATTATATTCTTCAAAATATCATGGAAGCATTAATTGACCCTTCCATGATATCTCTGAGGTAAATTTTGCATCCTGTTCACAGAGAAGCAGACTGAGAGTAAGAAAGTGGGAAAAAAATCAAATTATACAGCAAATTAATAAAAAAAAAATTACTTCTTACCAACAACAACAACAAAAAATCTGATTCCCAGTACGCTATTTTAGCTAATGGAAAATGCTTGTAGAATGCTACAGAGATTTGTCAAGTGGCTGCAAAAACTGGTTTGTATGGAGATAAAATCCATTTTCACCAAAGTCAAAAAGAATTTCCACTGGCCTCCAGTGACGCATCTGACATAAAATTTGGGCAATTGGGTTAAAGCTGTTGAAGTGTGAAATATGGCACATTGCAAAGGGCATTTGTTATGAATTCAGCATTTTGTCACAACAGTAGTATTTCAGTCAAATATTTTGTTCTTTATTGGATGAGATCTCATTGCAAAACTGATGAAGAATGTGTATATTAAGTTAATTGCAATATAGGGCTCCAAACTAAAAATAGAATATAAATTATGTCCAAATAGGAAGAGGTCAAAAAACCCCATAACCAACACCCCAAAAACCAATACAAAACATCATTGTTAATTTAAGAATTATGATTTAGAATGTAATTTCTCTATTCAATCTTTATTATTATTTCGTTAAAAAAATCCTCACCTGGTTCAAACGCCGATGGCTGGAATTTGTATTCGTTCTCACACCAGAATATTCTTACTTTGGATCGGTAGAACTATGAAGTCCACAGACTCAGAAATCTTCATCTGAAAGAAAATATCTTATTATTCGGTTATAAACAGTTCCAATATCTGTGGTGTCTGTGGTAAAGACCACAGACACCACCTACTCAGTATATGAAAATATGGTATATGAAAAGTAATGTGCTATCCTCATTGGAAGTAAAGAATCTGCAGATAAGCAAGTTGTCATTTGTTTTCTGGGGTTTTGTTGTTGTATAGCTTTAAAATATGGGTAGTGTTGTCGTGGTTTAAACCCAGCCAGTCAGCTTTTCCATTCACTCCCCCCCCCTTGCCCTCCCCCTACTCCCAGAGGGAAGGAGAGGAGAATCAAAAAGAATGCAACTCCCATGGGTTGAGATAAGAACAGTTTAGTAACTAAGGTATAACACAAATCACTACTGCTACCACCAGTAATAGTAATGATAAAGGAAATAACAAGGGAAGAGAATACAACACCTCACCACCAGCGACCAATAACTTGCCCCCCCAGCCCGACCAAGCACCGACCGATACCTCCTCCAACCCTGCCATCCCAGCCCTTCCAGGTAACTCCCACTTACACCCCGGGCATGACGTGCTGTGGTATGGAATACCTCTTTGGTCAGTTTGGGTCAGGTGTCCTGTCTCTGCTTGCTTCTGGCTTCCCCTCCTCCCTGGCAGAGCATGAGGCTCACAAAGTCCTTGGCCAAACCAAAACATCATTGTTATCAGCTCTGCTCCCAGGCCGAAAGTCAAAACACAGCACTCAGCTACCAAGAAGGAGAAAAATGACTGCTACTGATAAACCCAGGACAAGTGTAATAAATACAACAAAAAAATACTTATCTGTCCAAATGAGAAAAATGGAAATGGAGATACTTCATGGCAAGTACACAGGTGAACTCAAAGCTATGACATGTTTGGTTCATGTAAGGGCTTATCAAAAGTGGCTGTGCCTGCACATAGGGAGGAAGCATTCAGCTGTCACATTTCACAATCAGACGGATAAATTCAGCTCTTCAGTACAGAGCACAACCTGAATGTGCTGATGGAGGAGTCTCGTTGACGGTCATTTGTAAGATATCTATGGTTTCTAAGGTACCTTCACAACCCTGTTTACTCAAATTAAGGAGTATTTCTTAGGAAGTGGTTCAAGACTATCCACCTGATTTCATTTTGTTAGATTTTGTGGTTAATTTCCACTTTTCAAATGAGTCAGGGTCCACCCTTTGTTTCCCAAATTTTCCTGTTTTCCTTACTTCCCCTGGTTTCCCTTCTTATTAAATTTCTTTTCCTTTTTATTAAATGTGTCCAGTGTTAGAATACATTTGATAAGTCTCATTGTTGCTGTTACATCCATTTACTGCCTGTTCCATTGAGATGTGGCTGATGTACAAATCGGTGTTTTCCGTCACACATTTACCCCTTTTGGTTCTATGCTTCCAGCTTTGGAATAATTGAACAATAATAAAAGCTTGAAAATGTAGTTTGAAGTGTTCTACAAAGCTTTATGAAGAGGTTCTTTTGAGAATGAGTTGTCAGAAATAGAACTGGGGGAGAAATTACAGGAAGAATAATCACATAATAAGAAGTGGAAAACAACACAAAAATTAAAGTGCATATTCTTTTTCAATAGCTGCATGTGTCCTGGCCAACTGAAACCAAAGAAACAGTTTTAACCTATAGGTGTGTCCTGGGGAAAACACTTAATATAAACCATTTTAGCTACAGGGGAAAATTGTATATGAATCAAAAAACTAACCCCCCACCCCCCAAACAATGATCTTCTAAAAAGAAGTGGTTTTGCAACATAGGTGACACCTTTTTGAAAGATATATGAACAAACTGGAATCAAAGTGATTTCTGAAAGGGAAAGAAAAAGAATGCATCTAGTGCTGGTCATAGTTGGTAAGAGTAGATGAGAAGGGCTGGAAAGGAGCCAGGGGAGACTGACAACTGGCAAGCAGTACGAATAGGAATGACTTCCCGTGGAATGTAGCATCAGGAACTTGGAAGATCATAGCCTCCTCAGATCTTGGCAAATTTACATCTTCCAGAAAGTCAGCTGGATTTAACAGCATGGCAACATCCTGCACAGTTGGGGGCAACAAAAGGAGTTTGAAGCTGGTGTTCTTCTCCTGCTGAGTTTTTACGTATCCAGTTGAGAGGCAGCAGGCAGCCCCAGCAGAGTACCTTTATGTGTGCATTTGTTTCATGTCAAAATAGGGAATAAACTGTTGGAGTAGTGCAGCAACAGAGAGGAAGCTTGAGGTTTTCTGACGGAAGCTCACCAGCTGCACACATAAAGATGTTCTGCTGGGAAAACACAGAACTAATATTCCTAGGACATTTATGGGGAAACAGTAACTATACAATGAGCAACGAATAGGCAAAACAAGTAGATAATGAGTTGGTACTACCATAGTCATTACAGGAGAGTTGAGACACTGCAAAAATATTGGGGAGAAGATGAAAAAGGGCATACCATCAGGGACAAATGTGGAGCTTAATGGTCTATAGGAATTAGAAAGTTTATTTCTAAAAGTGCATATTGGGCAAATAGAAACCAGTCAACTAAATAGGAAAGAAAAGAAAAAGCAACATAAAACCATCATCCATCTGAAAGAAAAGATAGCATACTCATTCCTCTGCCTGTCATTAAAGCCAGATTTTTTTCAGGTCTTGAGAAATACTTGAATTCCTTTATGCTTTGTTGATAGCTTTGGTATACTTGTTTGCTTATACTATTAAGTATACTCTTACTGGGATTTTATTTCTATTTATTTCAGCATTTGTTAATCCTATAAATACATAGATTCAGGAAGTACATACCAAGAAAAACAAGAGCATCATACCCAAGTTAGCCAGCAATTCAGATACTGTATCAATCCAAATATATGTCATATTTTTTCTTGTAAGTTCTGGAAAAAAATAATTTCCAAGAATAGACTGGGACTTAAGAGATAAACCAGACACTTTAAATCATAAGAAATCTGCATCATTTTGTGAAACACTGTCATTGTGGAAGACAGATCTATTATAAGGAATGGTAGCTTCCACAGGACAGCTGCTAATTGCACTAAGTTGAATTTAAAGGAAAAAAGTTCACACCATTTCAAGAAAATGAAATTTGACAATAAGGTTGAAAGAACCTACATTTTATTTCTTCTGTTTCCATGATGGAAAACTCCAGACAAACACACAAAAAATATTAGAAACACAGAATAATTAGGGTTGGAAAGGACCTTAAGATCATCAAGTTCCAACTCCCCTGCCATGGGCAGGAGCACTTCCCACTAAGCCATATCACCCAAGGCTCTGTCCAACATGGCCTTGAACACCACCAGGGATGGAGCATTCACAACTTCCCTGGCCAACCCATTCCAGTGCCTCACCACCCTAACAGTAAAGAATTTATTCCTTATATTCAACCTAAACTTCCCCTACTTAAGTTTTAACCCATTACCCCTTGTCCTGTCTCTACAGTCCCTAATGAGGAGTCCATCCCCAACATCACCTCACATCAGGGGCAGGATAACCTCCTTCTACCTGCTGGACATACTCCTTTTGATACAGTCCAGGATATGGTTAGCTTTCTGAGCTGCCAGCTCACACTCGTGGCTCATGTTCTTTTTCTCATCAACCAACACCGCCAACTGCTTCTCCACAGGGCTGCTCTGAATCTCTGTTCTGCGTAACTTAGAAGTGTGCCTGGGATTGCTCTGATCCAGGTATAGGACCTTGCACTTGGCATGGTTAAACTTTATGAGGTTGGCATCAGTCCATCAGTCCACAAGTGTGTCCAGGTCCTTCTGGATGGCTTTCCTTCCCTCCAGGCTATCAACCGAACCACACAGCTTGGTGTCATCAGCAAACTTGCTGAGGGTGCACTCAATCCCACTGTCCATGTCAGTGACAAAGATGTTAAACAAGACCAGTCCCAAGACCAATCCCTGAGGACACCACTCATTACTGGTCTCCAACTGGACATTGAGCCATTAACCACAACTCTTTGTGTGCAGCAATCCAGCCATTTCTTTATCCACTGAGTGGTCCACCGATCAAATTGATGTCACTCCAATTCAGAGACAAGGATGTCGTGTGGGACAGTGTTGAATGCTTTGCACAAGTCCAGATAGATGACATTAACTGCTCTACTCCTACTCTGTAGCCCCATCATAGAAGGCCACCAGATTGGTCAGGCAGGATTTCCCCTTAGTGAAGCCATGCTGGCTGTCACCAAGCACCTTGTTGTTTTTCATGTGCCTTAGCATGCCTTCCAGGAGAATCTGCTCCCAGATTTTTCCAGGCACAGAGGTGAGACTGACTGGTCTGTAGTTCCCTAATCTTAAATTGGTTAAAATTATATAGAATCATAGAATGGTTAGGGTTGGAAAGGACCTTAAGATCATCTAGTTCCAATTCCCCTGCCATGAGCAGAGACACTTCCCACTAAGCCATGTCACTCAAGGCTGTGTCCAAAATGGCCTTGAACACCACCACGGATGGAGCATTCACAGGTTCCTTGGGCAGTCTTGAAAACTTATCATTTGTATTACTTCTTGTGTGAAATATGAACACACAAAAAAGAAAAAAAAAAGAAAATCTTAAGGGTTTGCCTAAGGACAGAAGATTTGTAACTCACAATATGGAATGAACTGTAAAATTATTATTCTCTAAGAATGTACTTCATATTAGCAATGTATGTAAAAAGCAATTAAGTCATCAACACCTGCAATACACAAGGGGTGAAGCTGACACTATAATTAGATGGACAGTATGGTCAGGAAGTAGGAGTCAGCCAGAGATGGAAAATAATATCTGTTTTTATATATTATAAGGAATGTAGTCAGAATTTCAACAGGTGAGAAAGAATATGTAGAAGAAAAACAATACTGAGACACAAAAAGTTAATAGGAAATTAAAAGAAAGAAATCTATTTATAAATTATTAAAAATATCGTTCCCTTGTATTTTCCTGAAAAATATAAAAAAATCAGAGAACCAAGAACATGGTTTGAAGCGACCTTAAAGATCATCTAGTTCCAGTCCCCCTGCCATGGGCAGGGACACCTTCTACTAAACCAGGTTGCTCAAAGCCCCAGCAAACCTGGCTTTAAACACTTCCAGGGATGGAGCATTCACAGCTTCTCTGTTCAACCTGTTACAGTGCCTCCCCACCCTCACAGTAAAGAATTTCTTCTTAGTAGCTAATATAACCTACGTTCTTTCAGTTTAAAGCTATTCCCTCTTATCCTATAACTACATGCCCTTTTAAAATGCTCCTCTCTAGATTTCTTATAGGCCCCCTTTAGGTACTGGAAGTCTGCTATTAAGTGTCCCCTGAGCCTTCTCCTCTCCAGGCTGAACAAGCCCAACTCTTTCATCCTTCCTTCATAGAAGAGGTGCTCTAGGCCTCTGAACATCCTCCTGGTCCTCCTCTGGACTCTCTCAAGCAGGTCCATGTGTTTCTTACGTTGGGAGTTCCAGAGCTGAACACAGTACTCCAAGTAGAGTCTCACAAGAGAGGCACAGAGGGAGAATCACCTCCCTCAACCTGCCAATCTCACTTCTTTTGGTGCAGCCCAGGATGCTATTGATTTCTGGGCTGAAAGCGTGCACTGCTGGCTCATTATGAGCTTCCTGTGAACTGGCACCCCCAAGTTCTTCTCAGGCTTGGCAGATTCATCTTGGAGCTAGCTGGCATTGGCTCTATTGGTCGTAGGGGAAATCTTCTAGCAGCTTGTCACAGAAGTCACCTCTGTAGCACCAACTCTGCCAAAACATTGCCATTCAAAACTGATACATCTAGTTATAACTAATTTCTATTTTAATATAATAAGTAAATATTTATTCAGTGCATCTTAATTTTTGTGTTATCTTTAAGTTAAAAAATGAAAATACACTGCTTCGTATACAATGTCACTTGTATATGGAAAGTCCAAATGTTACTGGATATGACATATCCTGGTTTTTAGAAGAAAACAACCACAATACACAAGACTGGTCAAATATGAAAATGTTTCAAATGCAGAATGTTACAGATGATCAATAAAACTGCATGTTTCATGTCTTTATAAAACCTGTCCTTCAGGTACAAAAAACCACAACTGCTATCAGTATTAGTTCCCATGTTGGAAAATAAGCATAATTCCTGTCTACTTTCCACTGGGGTTCTAAGTTAATTAAACTATATCAAATGTTTTAGATCCTTCATCACAGGGATTATATTCCTGATAATCAGAAAGTAGGATGAAGTGTAAATGATAATGTGTAGAAATGACAAATTAATTAGTAAAAGGAGATGCTAATAAACTTGGATTTATTATTTAATCTCTACATTGCATATTTAAATATTCCAATTTTTTGTTTTAAATCACATCTCAATCCTATTTAAGATTTGCACTAATATAAAATATCCTTTCCTTTTTATATTTATAGGCCATTTTTAATCATATTAATTATTCAAGATTTTGTTTTAAATCTAGTTTTCTTTTCTGTGCTTATAGACTAATTGCTGCATAATTTCATCTAAATGCCAATGTCCATGCTGTTTGGATAGTCTGATATATCATGGTACCTTACTAGGAAGTGCTTAGGGCTGTAAATTAGCTCTATGTTCCACTGCATTCTATAATTAGGAATTATTAATGAGCTGAACATTTAAAAACAGAGCTGCACATTTTCAGATAGTGAGGAACATTTCACAAAATCTTTGCAATTTCTGAGGTAATAGCAACTTAATGCATCACATGAGTGAAGTGTTTCAAGGTTGTAAAGCACCTTGTATTCTGCAACTCTGACGAGCTGACTTCCTTGATATTATATCTGAAGCAGAGGCCAGTCTGTACCACCTATAATTTCTATGTACATTAATCAGGATACAATCAAAACCAGCTTGCCTTGAATATAAGCATACTAAAATAGTGTAACCTACAACAACATGTGTTTTGTAACATTGTGATGGCTTAGCCAGACACAATGTATAAGCTTTTTATGTAAATATGAGAGCATTGTGACCACCAGTGGGGCTAAGAAGGATGCATGCAGCTGAAGGCAGAAGGCATCTGAGAAGCTGCAAGATGAAAAGCAAGACAAGCAGAAGGGACTTCCAATGGGTGGGACATCTTGCCAAATACCCCCAAAAGGATGGGTGGGAAAATCAAAGCCAAGATAAGCCATGTTTGTTGAGGAAATGGAGTGAGAAGGATAAAACACCAACAGTGACTGAGGGAGAATGGAGAAGAGAGGAGCATCCTCTCTGATTCATCTCATGAGAAGGCTCTACAGCCTGGTGACCCTGACTTTGATGGATCAGGAACACCAAGGACCATGGTGATAGTTGCGACCAATATGGCATCAAATCAGGGACATGGTCACTTCATGAAGTCCTTTCTGACTTCATACATAACTGTTAAGGAATAACAGTTTTGTCTAAGTAGTGAGTACACAGTGTTAGTGATTATTAATGCGTAGGAGTGAACCATTAACCTGCAGTATGTTGTTAATGAATGAATGAATCCATTAAAGTTTTGTTCTTGAAGCTTGAAACTGCCCTGATTTACCATTCTTCTAAACACTCCTGTCACAACAATCTCTAATTTCCTAACAGAAATATATGTACGTATGTCCGGTTGTAATGATGTATAAACCTTTGTAATATATTATTGTTTGTGCTATCACGAGAAGAAATATAAACTACGTAGAAGACACAAACCTTTTCAAACACCCAAAGCACTCTGGTTTGGTAAAGACAAACAGTCTTCTCTAAGGTTTACTGAATCCAAAACCAAAGTTGACAAATCTTGGTAATTTGTTTTCCAATGCCACAGAAGTAACATTTTTTATAAAGTTTGTAAGATAACTCTTAAATGCTTCTCAGTCAGCATTGACATACATGCAGGTATAATTTGTATGTTGTATTGCTATTGATGAAGGTGAAATGCTCTGAGTAACTTTGAGAGCTGAGATTCCTGTAATACTGTGCTGATTTTCAGAATGAATCCATAATTATCAACTGGATAATTTGCAAATGTAAAAAAAAAAATATATTTCTGTTATGTCTGCCTATACTCATGCTTGTTCATGAATACCTCAGTTCAATGACACCAAAATCAGGAAATAAAATGCGTGCCTTAAGTTTTAGGGCTACTACTTTGTTTTAAGGGAGGGAAAAAAACCCCAAACAGTTCTGATTTACTGGTTCTGTATAGGTACCCAAATGAAATCTTTAAAAAATTCTAACTAGTAATTAATTGCATAGTAAATTACAAACATTCTTTTAAGAACAATAATAATGGTTTTGGTGTTTTTTTTCTGCTTTTGTACACAGCTAATTGCCTTGTGAAGTTCAAAATTGAGAATTGACTTTTGTATGATGTACTACAATCCTCTACTGTTGCACTGGGAAAAACACAAGGCCAGGTTCTAAAGGAATAATGCATTCATCCTTTCTTCTCTCATTTTCAAACAGTAATCCAGTGTGCTTCTCTGAAAATTTGGTGACCGATGAGAAGTTCTATTGATCCACCTCCATCTCCCGCTCTGAGACGAATAATGCCTACAAGCAAACTGACTTCAAAGAGACACATTGATTTGAAGACAATCTAAACGGGAGAGTATGTGTGTGTAGGGATGAATTCCTCCACAGTAACTAAATGCAGACTATTAAATTTAATGCATTAAAAAGATAATGTAGAAATTATGCTGCATAATGTTTAACAGAGTCCTTAAGCAATCCTTTCATGCCCACCCTGTTTCGGAGAGGTATATGTTGGCTAAAGGCAGTCCCTATTTCAGAGAAAAAATAGAAGGTTTCAAGATACTAATCCAGGATTATGAAACTCTCGAAACTGGAAAATATCTGGCTTCAATTTTGTCTTTGTCTTGTTAATTTTTGAGCCATTCTGATACTCTGCCAGAAAAGTTAAAATAGTAAAAACCATACCCATACACTTAGTAGATTAATTATACCATGTAACTTCGCCTCCCTGCCCTCCATTGCACTGTTTAGAGAGTGATGTAACAAAGGAATTTTCATTGGAATAGAGTAAGATAATAGTTATTTCTCCAGGGCTCTAGATTATGCCACCCTCTTTTGAGCAGCTCCCTCAAAGAGCACTTTTTGTAAGCCATGAAGCAAATTACTAGCCACTATGAATGAATATGAAAACAGTATACGAGAACCTGTGAGATAGTCTGCCAGCTTGGAAACATGATTCTCTTCCTGCTGAATCACCAGAGCCAGTGAGAGAATGCCTGGAAAGTTTATTAGAGCTGAAAACTGATAAAATCATACTGAAATTATATTAAATACATAGAACACCAACTATAAGTAATCGTTTCTCTAATGAGTATCAGAACATGAGATTATTTCAAGATTTATTACCCTATTTTTAAGTGTTCATAATTTGGTGGAGAAATTATTTTTCCTTATTGATTTAAGGTCTATATACCATCATCTAATATTTTGGTTCAATTTCTGACTTTGCCATGTAAATATAAAGTCTGTTACATTTCCCAACCTCTTATTATATTTAGTTCAAACAGCCTGTTTCTCTGATGCAAGTGGATATTGTTGACTGAGGCAAATTTACTTAACTCACATTGCAAACTGCTGTGAGCATATAACATGCGAACCAGATGAAATGCAAGCCTATAACCTACTCCATGAATCCTGAGGGAAAAATTGGTGTACTCTGCATCTTCTCAAAGATACTCCTTTATATTTTGTGAGAAGTGAGAAAGCAGTAAATTACGTGAGAATAAGGCTCATTCTCTGTAGACAGAACTCTTTGAATATACTTCTGGTATTTATGGGAAACATTACTAACAAAACAAGATTAAATGTGGTATTTATTCATGCATTCTTTCTAAATCATACAATTCTGAAGTGCTCTGTTCTCTAAGGGTTTTTTCATGTTACTTTGAGCAGAATAGCATCTGTAACTGGCTATTCTTTTTTTTTTTTTTTTTTGTAATTTTTACTAGCTTGCCTCCTTTGTGATATCTGTACCCAGTAAAACAACATCCTTGTCATCACCTTTAGAAGAAATCCATACAACAAAGTAAAGAATGTTGTGGAGTGCTAGCTTCATATCTCAGTAGCTGCTCTAACAAACCTGTCACTCTTACAGAAGAAACACAAACATATTTCAAATAATCCATTAATGATCACTTATGTACAAATACAAGTTTAAACCAGATATTTTGTTATTTTGGGCGAAAGTTATGTAATTTTCACGTTTCTTTTTATGACTGCATTCACTCTAAGAAGTGCATGAGAATCATGTATGATAGTAGAAAATTGTATTTTTAAATAAATATCCCTTGTATGCTAAACCTGAGACATTTCCATCCTTTGCTCTGTTATTCATTATCTTTGCAATCACAGCTAGATTTTACAGGTTTTGCACACCAAGTTTGTTTGGTCTTCCTATCCTGTAGTTCTTTATTTGGTTCAAGTCTTATTCCCAGACCTGCAGTAACCTTACTTTAACCTTACTTCGAACCTTAGCCTCCTGCCCTGGAAAATGGCCTTCAGGAGAGCAACTAAGCTTCTCCACGGACTTTTTAGACTATAGATTTGAGTTTGTCCCATTTGTGAATCTCGTCCTAGACTACGCTGCCATTATTCCAACTGTACTGGTAGAAAATGAGTTTTCTGGAGCACATTTCTTGCAGAACATATTATCACTCCCTTACCACTGCCCCTCTCTCCCCCAAAGAAGCAATAAATATAAATCCACGTAGGGTAAATAACATCCACACAGGATGCTTAAAAAGACTTTTCTAAAGCACTTGAATTTGCTTTAGCTTTTTTTATTTAGATCGCAATATCTGTACTGCTTCATATAGCAGTGTCACTGTAAAGGTTTCAACCAGTGTTTTTGGTGATCCAATATTGTAAAATATAAATTTCATTTCCTTACATACCTTACCTTATTGTTCATACAGAAATCCGGTGGAGGACAGCAGTTCTCTGATAATTTTTACCTCTAGTAGACTCTGTAATCTCTTCAAGGGAGATAGTTTGAATGGACAAATTTAGATCAAAAAAGCAGCTGTAAAAATTCACTATACCTCAGGTCACCCATATGCACTGACTCTTCAAGGGAGGGCTTGCACATCATTAAATCTACAAAAATACATATCAGTATTTCTAAACCTGATCATTAAATATCAGTTCAAAATTTTTGTTGAACTGATATTTATTTGAGTGACCCTGTAGAAGTTGGATATAAATTATATTTGAGACAAGCTGCAGTTCTCATCTGCTGCAGCAATGGGAATTTTGGGTATGCAGCATACTTAGTCTCTCCAAGATCCTGAGATAGAGTTAGAAACCTGTTGATGGGTGAAAAAAGCAATTAAGAATTATTAAAAGATATGGGTTACATGTCAACACCGTGCATTAGTAGCTGTGTCTCATCTATGTAATAAAGTGGAAACAATAAACTAGGTTGGAAACACTAGAAACACAGAAGGAAAAAACGATGGAAAATAATTAAAATTTATTAAATGAAGGATATAATGAAAAAAATACTTGCAACACTGTAATTTCCAGCCTTTAAAACAATGCTGGCTTCTATCACTCCTGGTACCTATCTGATAATACTCAAATGCTCCTTTGCCTGCTCATGAAAATCGTTTAGCTCAACAACTGGGCTCTTTTTCTTTGCTGTCACCCTAAGCTGCCTTTACACAGTAAGAAAAAAAATCATTTGTTCTACCGAGTAGCCATATTTTTAGTATTAGTACATTTTCTTTTCTACTTTTGATTCTTATGATATCTCAAAAGTCTCCACAGCCTATTAAACAGGATCTTTCCCATACATTGCTGCTCTGGTTCCTCTTTTGTGCTTTTCCCTTTTATTATCTCTCAGGTTCCAAGACAGGTTTGACATGGACCAAAAGTACACACCAAGGGACAGGAGAAGGTGGAAAGGACAAGTTTCAGAACAAAACCAATTAAAAAGTGTGAAAATGAAAATTACAAAGGAGGTTGAAGTCTCTAGTGATAAAGACAAATTAAATATGTAAGCACCTTAACACCCCATGTTCTGGAATGGGATTAACCAAACACCTGTCAAAAACAGACCTTGCCGTCTTCAAGAGCTGTTTTAACGAACAGTTTTCTATTCTCTTACTCCTGTCTTCAATTTGGGACCTACATTACAGACTTCCTTAAATGGCTGATGACTGTTGTTCATGAATACCATGGTCAACACCAGCACAAAAACAGTGGTCAGTCAAAAGAAATATCCTCTCTGAGGCAAATCACTTCTAGGCTATGTAAGCAAGGAGAAAATAAGATATTTTTTTCCCCTTAATATCTCACACATAGTAAAAGATTGTGCTCTTACTAAGGAGTCGCAGATGAATTTGCGTTTCAGATCCTGTTTTTTACACTTCCATGGTAAGATTTTATCAATTTTGAAATTATCAGAAGGGCTTCTGAAAAAAAAAAAACCATGAGGTTTGAGGAGCTATGAACTGAACAGAGGACTATAAACACAAAGTCAGATTTTACACTGAAGTTCCTCCAAAGCCTATGAAAGTTAATGATTTTAGGATAATTATATGAGGCCAAAATACCTAAGTAAGCTGTTTACAGTATGTGTAACTACCATTCTAAAAATAATAAAAGAAATTAAATTAAATTATATGACTGCATTTAGTTCATTTGAACAATGGCATCAACACTTCATCTGGTACACATCATCAGTTTAGCACATCAAAATCGTATGGAATCAGGTTATTGTCTCAATGAACAGAATCAGAATAATGAGACGTTGTCATGGGCAGGACAGAATAGATGACAGCCCACAGCTGATGTGGATACTGGGGTGAGTTTCGAACCGAGGATTTGCCCTACCTGATCATCTCACACACTCACTCCAACACTCTCCCTGTTCAGATTCCAATGAAGGAGGTGGCTGCTGCTCCAGGATATCCACACAGAAAGCTGTATTTGTTCCTCTAGTACTACTTCTCACCATTACCCACCTCAGGAATTAGCAGCCATGGACCCTGGAGCCCCCCAGCACTGGTATCCCTTCATCTCACAGTATCACAGTATCACAATATGTTAGAGATTGGAAGGGACCTCAAAAGATCATCTAGTCCAATCCCCCTGCCAGAGCAGGAACACCTAGATAAGGTTATACAGGAACGTGTCCAGGCGGGTTTTGAATGTCTCCAAAGAAGGAGACTCCACAACCTCCCTGGGCAGCCTGTTCCAGTGTTCCGTCACCCTCACTGAGAAGAAGTTTCTTCTCAAGTTTAAGTGGAACCTCTTGTGTTCCAGTTTGTACCCATTGCCCCTTGTCCTATCATTGTTTGCCACTGAGAAGAGCCTGGCTCCATCCTTGTGACACTCCCCCTTTATATATTTATATACACTAATAAGGTCACCCCTCAGTCTCCTCCAAACTATAGAGACCCAGCTCCCTCAGTCTTTCCTCATAAGGGAGATGCTCCACACCCTTAATCATCAATCTCCCTCATCTCCAGAATGTTTCCCCACTTCCAGGACTTTTTCTCCATGCAGGAGCTTCATTTTCACATCTCTGAGACCATTTCTTCTTCACTTGGGCATCAGTTCTTTCTTCCAGATACTGGAGGCACCATTCTTCCCAGTCTAAATACAGAAAGAAAACATGGGATGAGTATCCAATCTGGGAATTCTGTCTCATGCCTCTGTTACCTGGATGCCCCTATTAATCTGACTGTTACCAAAATTAGCCACGAGCATGTCCTGGTCACAGACAGCAAGTAACAGTCTTCATTTGGGAGTTTAAAATTTCAGGTTTGTGAAATACACCCCTTCAACAAGCACACATCTATATTCAATTATTGCTGCCTTATAGTATTTACAATTTAAGCTTTTTTCTACTTACAACATAAGCCCTGATTAAATTTATATTTAAACTTGGAACACTCTACAGACCAACTCATCTCCAGTTTTCTGATTGTATCTTAATGATAAACACTGTTATGTAACAATTACTGCCTAAAACTTTCATCTGTTTTTCTGGAGATGATCGTTTTCATGTTGGATTCAGTAGAAATTAAAATACACTGCTCAGCTTTTTTACTTCAGTACTTTCTATTTCTTACATAATCTGGAAAAGTGTTTTCTGAGACCAACATTTATTTATATATATAAATATATTAAATATGTTCATGGCTGTACCTCATCTTTTGCTTTTGTTTTAGTGTTTCTGTGATCATATATAATTGATAAGGGTAATGTGGCATGACCTGATTTAAATATGCCGCTTTTTAAAAATAGATTGTTTCTTGTATTTTGTTGGTTGCATACTTTGTGAAATATAATTAACCATAGTAAAACAAAATTTTTAGTAACTAGATATAAGAGAGGATCTCTGCTTCTTTGGATATCGATAATTCTGATGAAATACAGATGCAGTCTTATAATTGTAAGATGTTTAAATGTTCTTCATCAAAAAAAAAGAGAAAAGTTAAATTGGAAGTTTCTAGAACAGAGCGTCTCATTTTGTCAACTGTCCAAAGTATCATCCATGTTTTGCAGGTAATATTGAACATAATTTTGAGCAGCACCGTTAACATAATAGTATAACTGGCTGAAAGTATTTAAGCATTCTAAAACAGTCCCAGCACCTCCTATTTCTTCTTGCAAACTACTGAGATGTACTTTTTTATTTTGCTTCTTTTATATATCCAAAGATGATTTTTTTTCATGTAGAACTATATTTCATTAAGGATATTTTCATTTTATATATTATACTTAAAAAGTTAAATTGACAAATTTAAACAACCAAACCAGATTTTACCTTAATCTTCCACATTTTAATACTTAAAGTGAGTGAAAAATATTATTATTTATTTAAGTGGTTAAACTCCCTAATGCAGAGCTGAGCACTTGTGTCTCTTAAGTATTGTCATACAGAGGTTATGAACTGTGTAACTGTGATTGTTTCATCTGGTACTGTTATGAGTAACATTCTGATACTAACACTTCTATAATGTAATGAGCTTCCCGTGAATTGTTTTTAATACATTTCTTTCCCTGTTCTTAATGGTGCCTCTGAGGAGGCAAGATGAAGAAGTCTCATGTTCTGTCAGTACACCTCTGTTGAAGTGGTAGCAACAGTATAATTTGGAAAGTTTTGTTCTGTTAAAGACCACTGGCTCTTAATGCATGTTGTTATTTTGTTATCTATGCAAACCCTTGTGTGTGCTCTGTAGGACAAGCAGACCTCATCAATTCATTAAATTAATTGTTCTGTGTTGCACAGACAAACAACTCCAACAAATCCAACCCTCAATGGCCACAATGAATATTCAAATTTGACTTTGTATAATGAAATGTAAGTAATCATTCAAAGTTGCGTCTGTTTCTAACATTCACCAATGACAATGCCATTTCCAACTTTAACATATCCAGATAATACAATCATAATCTAACAATAAACTCCAGTAGCTAAGCTCCCATTTTTCTCTGAGAAACTTGTTATCTGTGTGTCCTGGGTTCAGCAGTAGCAGTCATTTTTCTCCTTCTTGGTAGCTGGTGCAGTGCTGTGTTTTGACTTTCGGGCTGGGAACAGAGCTGATAAAAGTGATGTTCTGGTTTGGCCAAGGACTTTGTGAGCCTCATGCTCTGCCAGGGAGGAGGGGAAGCCAGGAGGAAGCAGAGACAGGACACCTGACCCAAACTGACCAAAGAGGTATTCCATACCACAGCATGTCATGCCCTGGATGTAACTGGGAGTTACCCAGAAGGGCGAGGTGGACTGCAGGGTTGGAGGAGGTATCGGTCAGTGCTTGGTCAGGCTGGGGGAGGCGAGCTATCGGTTGCCTGGTGATAGAGATGGTGTATTCTCTTCCCTTGTTATTTCCTTTATCATTACTATTATTGGTGGCAGCAGTAGTGATCTGTGTTATACCTTAGTTACTAAACTGTTCTTATCCCAACCCGTGGGAGTTGCATTCTTTCTGATTCTCCTCTCCGTCCCTCCAGGAGTAGGGGGAGGGCAAGAAGGAGGGGGGAGTGGGTGAACAAGCTGTCTGGATGGGTTAAACCACGACACTGTGAAACTTTCTGCATCAGGTAAAATACATTTCAATGTTAAAATTGATAATGATAATGCAAAATGATGTTGCTGCATTAATGTAAATGCCTGAAACAAATGTCTTTCCAAATAAATTGTGCAATATCATTTTTACCTGCTTGAGTTAAGGACTATTGACCTTGTTTAATATCCTTTTATGAGGGTTTGCATTTGTGTGACAGCATTGCTTTTAGTTATGTTAATAGATGCTTTCTGACACAGTAAAGGCATTTATTGACTACAATTAAAGAGCAAAATATTGATTAATTGCACAGTTAAGTGAGTCACAGCTTGTCATAATTTTGAGATGAGTTATATGCTTTTCATAATTACAGTAAAAATATTCGCAGTATCTCCATAGATGGCTTGATCAGTATTTTAATTAGAAAAGTTTAAGATTGGAGGAATACTTCAGATCTTTCTCTGCCTTGCAACATACTAATTATTTCATAATCTGTATTGGGTTTACATGGCAAGGTTTTAGGAGCAGGGAGCTACAGGGGTGGCTTCTGTGAGAAGCTGCCAGAGACTTCCGGTGTTCAACAGATCCAATGCAAGCCAGCTCCAGGAGGGACAGGGCACCGTCCAAGACTGAGCCCATCAGCAATGGCGATAGCACCTTTGTAATAACAAATTTAAGAAGGGGGAAAAACATCTTTCAGGTCCTGTTCTTCATGGGGAACTTCAGCCACCACAGCATCTGCTGGATGGACAACACAGCATGACATAAGCAATCTATAGGGCTACAGGATATCATCAGTGACAACTTCCTGATCCAAGATTCCATTCTATAATGAAATTGCTAGCTTGGTAGGCAAGGAGAGAGCAGTGGATATTGTCTACCTTGACTTCAGTAAAGCCTTTGACACTGTCCCCCATAAAATCCTTATGAAAATCTGAAAAAGTATGGGCTAAATGAGCAGATAGTAAGGTGGATTGAAAACTAAGTAGCAGGTCCCAGAATGAAATGTTCAGCAGTGTGAAATCTAGTTGGAGGCCAGTAACTAGTGTCTACCCCAAGGGTCAAAACTGACTAATCCCAGTCAAGGTCTTTATTAACGATCTGGATGATGGAACTGAGTGTGCCCTCAGCAAACTTGCTGTTAACACAAAACTGTGAGGAGTGGTTGATGCACTAGAGGGTTGTGCTGCCACCCAAAGGAACCTTACGAAGTTCAACAAGGGAAAATAAAAAGTCCTGCTCCTGGGGAGGAACAGCCCCATGCACCAGTATATGCTGAGGGTCACCCAGCGAGAAAGCAGCTTTCCTGGGTGTCCTAGTGGATATCAAGCTGAACGTAAGCCAGCAACGTGCCTTTGCAACAAAGAAGGCTAGTGGTATCCTGGGCTGCATTAGTCAAAGTATTGCCTATAGGCTAAAGTATGTGATTCTTCCCATCTACTCGGCTCTGGCAAGGCCACACCTGGAGCTTTTTGTCCAGTTCTGGGCTCCCTAGCATGAGAGAGACTTGGATATAATGCAGAGAGTCCAGTGAAGGTCTGGGAAGGTGGTGAAGGGACTGGAGCATCTCTGATAAGATGAAAGGCTGAGAGAGCTGGAACTGTTTAGTCTGAAGAAGAGAAGGCTCAGGAAGGATCTTGTCAATGTCTATAAAATATCTGAAGGGAGGGTTCAGAGAGGACAGAGCCTGACTTTCTCCAGTGGTGCCCAGTCACAGGATCAGAGGCAATGGGCACACACTGAAACACAGAAGGCTCCCTCTGAACATCAGGAAACACTTTTTCACTCTGAGGATAACTGAGCACTGGCACAGATTGGCCAGGGAGATTGTGGAGTCCCCATCCTTGGAGATATTCAAAAGCTGCTTGGAAATGGTTCTGGGCAACTGGGTCAAGGTGTCTGTGCTTGAACAGAAGGTTGGACAAGATTACCTCCAGATGTTTATTTCAATCTCAACCATTCTGTCATATAATGATTCTAAGGTACTGTCCCTTTTGCATCATGCTAGTGGCAAAAAACGATGGGGTTCAGCCTAAATATTCATTATGGAACACTGGAAATCACAGGTTAAGGAATAATGGAAAGTTATGCAGATGTTTTGCTCTGCCTTCAAGCAAAGCAAAAAATGCTTACAAACAAACTGAGTGTCTGTCTCTCCTTCAAGTCCACAGTAACCACAGTTCCATGTCTCAGGAACACCCAGCTCAGTCCTATGTCATTTGAGTTTTTAAAGTAGACAGCATCTACCTTAAGACTCCAAACTTCATTAAAAATTTTAAAGTTTTTTTTTTAATATATGTTATAATTTTAGCATCTGTCTGCCCCACAGAAAGCCAGACTTGGAACAGAAAGATTAAGAATGTATTTCTCTAAGTTCCATAGGACTGAAGCATTGGCTCAGCTAACAGTATCTTGCTTCTATAATGGGAAAAATGTCTGATCTCCTGTTAAATTCCTGACAGAAGCTGAAAGCGGCACCCAGCTATCTCTTGTCTCTATGAATAACAGGTATCAATATATTCTCCAATATTTAATCTATTTAAGTCCAATAGATTTCCAGTTCCCTTCTTCTGTTGGAAACAGAATGCTAAGACCCTGGATGAGTGCAGAAGGAAGGTAAAGGGTCTGTGTGGGGTGTAAAACTTCACAGCAAAGATGCTGTGCTTTGCATTTGTGGCTAAAAGTATTGAAATCATGCCAGCATTTTAGTGACTCTCACTCTTCTCCCTCCCAATCCCTAAAGGCCACCAGGACTTAGGTGGGAAAGAGGCTTTGAGGCGACACAGCTAAGACAGCTGACCCCAGCTGACCAAAGGGATATCAAATATCATACTGCATCAGGCTTAGTTATAAAAACTGTGGTAAGAGGAAGCAGTGGATATTCAGAATTATGGCGTCCATCTTTCTATGTAGCTGTTATATGTGATAGAGCCCTGCTCTCCTAGAAATGGAACATAGTGAATGAAAACCTTATTTTGCTTTGCTTGCTTGTGGAGGTTTTCCTTTACCTATTAAACTGTTTTTATCTAAATCAACTAGTTTTCTCTTTTACCTTGCTGATTCTCTTCACCATCCCACTGGGAGGGATGAGTGAGCTGAGCTGCTTACCAGGGGTGACCCACAGCTTCCCAAATTCAACTGGCACTCTCACTGAGGTTCTGCTTCCCAGAAAGTGGCAGGACATTTGCCTGC
This sequence comes from Neopsephotus bourkii, assembly GCF_033783945.1. Classification (NCBI taxonomy): domain Eukaryota; kingdom Metazoa; phylum Chordata; class Aves; order Psittaciformes; family Psittacidae; genus Neopsephotus; species Neopsephotus bourkii. The sequence goes on from NW_026901388.1 coordinate 1,585,319, forward strand.
CAATGGAAAGTAGGGAATGAATTCTTGGTATTGCCTTTCTTGTAATGAGGGCTACATTTTTCATACTACGCTCTTTTTATGAGGGATTTTTTACACCTAATTTTCTCCTGCCATTCCCGTTGACGAGAAGGATTGAGAAAGCGACTGCATCTGGCAACTGACCAAAGTCAAACTGCCACAGGGAATAACGTCCCTCAGTCCCTAAAGGCGTATTTGAAAGCAGGTTTACTTTACCTCTCCAAGATAATTTTGTGGCAGTTCTATATGTCCACTTTAAGCCCTTAGTATATAGCTGTGCAGTATCTTCTCAGAGTTTTCCAGATACCTTAACTATTATTCAAGGACATTGTATTTTGAAGGCAATACTGTCAAATGTACTAACTTATTCACTGATTTATTAAGTCTGTCTTCTGAATGAAGAATTCTTTAACATCTCTGAAGTCACCTAAATCATTTACTATAGCAGTAAGATCCTCTTTCTTACCAATTCAGACCTTATTATTTTACAACAAAGCAAACTAGATTAATTATTTTAGAGCAAATATATTTTTTATTTCACCAGGCAGGAATTTTTTTTTAAACTATTTGCTTCAAAGCATATTTTTAAGCTGGTATCCTGTGGGCTTAAGTGTAATACAGAATGGATGTTACAAGGTGTACTGCTGGTAGGCAAAATATGTGACTTCACAGAATCAAATCAGTAGGACTGTCAGGTCTCAGCAACTTACTTCCCTGTTGCTCCCTTGGGCTGTGTTCAAAAAGAGTCTGTAATGAGCTAATTTCTGAAATACCAAGACCAGAGGACATATTTCCTTAAAGGATTAAGGTCTGATTGTTTGGCCAAAAAAAAAAATCATGTAGAAGAGAGATATGTACAGGATGGCATAAAAGATCTCTTTTTTTTTTTTAATAATTATATCTATAAATCAATGAAAGATATCAGAGCTGAAAAAAAAAATGACTTTTTCGGCCATAGATCTTATTCCTAAAAATAAAAAACATTATTCCTCACTATCTCCTCAAAATATGCTACAGGCTACTTCAAAAGATTCTGCTATTGAAACCTCAAAATACAGTATCAGCAAAACTATCCCTGAGGAGAAACTTATTTTAAGAACTATATATGACTGAATGCCCTCCTGTTCATAGATAAAACCTTGACAGGAACTATAATGATTTGAAACGGAACAAAAGGCCAACCAAACTCTTTTTTCCAGATGCATTTCTTAACTACCTTTCACTCACAGAGTGCACTACAATTGTCAGGTGGCTCCAGCCACACTGTTATGAACTTAACCTTTCATTGTATTAAAATGTAAAAAGGTCATGGAAGTCATCCACTTCTCAAATGCAAGCATAGGAGGAGACCCAATTCTTCACATTTGTCAATAATGAATAGTTTCAGTCTGAATACTTTCTCTCAAATTGCAATTCTGTTTTCCATCTGTAGGGAAATGCAGTGATCTGTCTAGTGAAGAAAGCAAATGATATTTGAAAACTGTCTAGAAAGCTTTATACCAAGACATCATCCCCTGCAAATCTCCATCTGATGATATTATAGTCTGTAGCATATTTCAGGGCTGAAACGTATGCAATGGAAGAAAAAATCATCGGGTTAACCTTGTAAATAGCATACAGCCTTTTAAATTACCATAAATCAGGATTAAGAAAACAGTGTTTCTTGGTTTATTTTTACCATGCAGTGTTGTTTTTCCATTAATAACCACCATTCTGACTTAGTTCCATAGGAAACTGCAGTTCAAGTACATTCATCTTATTTTTATTTTAATCATCTTTGAATTCTTGTCTCAGTTGTGAAGTTTTCATTAAGATCAGAAAATCTTGTTTTCATACCAGTTTTAGTTCAATAAATCAGAGGTCAATATTTGCATACTTTTTTTTTTTCAACAGATTTTATGACATTTTTATTACATTTGTTCTTAAAGCAATATAAAAATGTGGCTTGCACAGCCTCTTTAAATTGCATAGCTGCCTTATTTGTATGGTATACAGTTAACGTTAGCCTTTTTCCAGGAATCATTGAGGGGTAATAACATGAAAAACTTGTTTGATATTAAGACTAATAAATTACATATTTTCTGAGGCCATCCTCAAATTCCTCAAGGTCTTTCATATATCTGTGTGTGTAAACAAAGCAAATTTTCTCTCTTCACTTAGATACTTTATACAGATACTTTACACATGAAAAAAAAAAAAAAAAAGGGGCAAATATTTGCTGCAAACATAGCCTTATTTGAAAAACAAGGAGATAAATGAAGATCAGTGTTGTTGAGGTTGTTCGTGTTGGGTTTTTTTTTGTTTATTTGATTTACATGTATGACTGGAAATGCTGTAATTTATACAAATGTATTTCAACCTTTTATGAGATAAATTTAGTCCTTAAATGGGAAAGTAACTCCAAAAATTAAGCTCATACATTGAGTTTGCATCTACATTGAGTTATAACTGTCCAAACCAAATAATATAAATTAATTTCATCCTATCTCTTGCTAGGCAGTTGGGGCATTTGCCTTCTTTTTAATTCTCTCAGAGTGTTCCTATTTTTTGATGGAAAATTCATTCTCTATGATATTGAAAAGTTAAGAAATTAAAAGTGAAATGTTAGTTTTTATATTGATTCATATCAAACTGAAGTATCTTTCATTAATAAATTGAAACAAAGTGTGGCATGAGAAGTCCACCAAACCTTAAATTGGCTTTGTGTCTGCATAAGGACTTTTATTCCAGAAGCTTAACGAGCTCATTCTCTCCCTTCGCTTGACTCCTTAGTTGTCACTCTTTTTCCATAATAAACTGTGGCTAATCCAGAAGGGAGACCATGGTGGACTGTTGGAAATCGAGTCTGGGTTTCTAAAATATTGTGGTAACTATGTAAAAGTGCATAAATAGCAAATTTCCTGTACTGCTCTACACATGCAAATCTGGCCTGCTTGAAACCCGCAATGTTTCCCACAGCCTTCAGTGAAACAATTCTTCAGAAAAATATACAGCCTTTCAGTAGTTTTTTTGCTAGAAAGGAAGTTCTAATGGCATCAGCAAGCTGTGTAAGCTGTTGGGAAAACCTTTCACATTGTTGCCTTCAACCCCGCAAGTTTTAATCCAAAAATATGTGCTTCTTAGGCTTAGAGGCAACCTTCAACAATGTTAAAATCGAGTATGTATCACTAGGGAAGGGAAAAAAAAACCTAACACAATCTATATACTTCATATAATATAGATGAGTCATTTAAAATCAAAATTACGTGGATTATGTGAGTTTACATTTCAAGACAAATGACATTTAAGGGTGTGAATCTTAACATATGTCACTTATATTTCATCTTCTAATGTAGTTTTCTGAGAGCTGGCAAAAGATAATGGAAGATTCACAGGTTCCAAACATAGCATTATAGTATTCCTAAAAAAAAACCACCAAACTTTTATTACCTTAATGACAATTTTCTATTTCTTTAATCTCATTTACATGAGTAAAGAATATGAACAGATACAATTTTATTAATCTTAAATTCTAGACACTGTTGTTTCAAAATATCATGACTGCTTTTCTGCCGTCATGGGAAGAGTATCACTGAGACAGCTTTCAAATATAAATTACTTAAAATAGTTCATTCCTAGCCCTTTTATAAAATTTAGATGATTGAGATATTTCTTGCTGTAAATAGATCTTGAGGGCACATTTTGGTAGTGACAAACCATATCTGTTTAGCAGCTAAATGGCTACTAGGGAGCTATCACAGACTAATAGTTATTCTGAGAATATGTTTCTTCCTGTAGTTCTTTCAAACAACATCTGTGGTTGGAAACAGGAATATGACTTCATGTTTTGGTTGCATGGCTGAGAACAAATCTGGTTAATTGCATACAAGATGGAAGCTGTTCTGCACTGAAAACTGAAGTAGTGCTCTGTAATTTATCTGTATAGGAGGCTTTTCCATGCAGTAGTGACATAATTAAGCAGCTAAAGTTATTAAGTTACTTTGTCATGTAGAAAGTTTTATACCACAGTAAGTAAGGTTCCTTTTGGGGTTGTTGTTTTTGGTTTTTTTTTTTTGCTTGGTTGGTTGGGTTTTTTTTTGGGGGGGGTCTGTATTTTTGGGGGGATTGGGGTTTTCTTCAGTTTATTTTACACTGCTCAATTACACAGTTCAATTAAAGCTGTTTAAAAACATTAGAGCAAACAAACAAATCTACACCTAACCTAAAAGGACTGTGATCTTTCATTCACTTAGTACCAAGGTTACAGCTTAAATTATGTTCCATGTGCTTTCAGTTGCAATAGTGTTCAAGGCACATTTTCTTGTACTCCTCCATTAAAATCCTGAATCCCTCTCTCTGAAGTTTTGCTTCATCCACACCTGTGATGACCTAAAATCTCTAATCAGTGAACTCTCTTTGTTTCAGTTATCCTCTTCTTTCCCTTGCATCCATATATTTCTCATGTCTCTTTCAGAATACATGGGAAATGCCTAGTAAGTATGTGTGTTACATTGAAGTGTTGGTCAAAATGAAGAATATTCAAAATTGTTATATCACAGTTGTCCCAAAATGTGTTTCCATCACATATTAGCAATAGTAAGTAAGTTTATATGAAATAGAATTAAAAAATCTTTCTCTCTTGAAATTGAGTTTTAGTAGTGTTCGCTCAATTTATCTAAAGGAAATTGGCAGAAATTTGAAATCATTTATAATATATGGGGTTTTTTTAGCTTTTAGATGTGCAGCACAACATTAATATAGTATGACTTTCATTTTCCAAAACAAGACTACAAAGCAGGTAAGTCAGCAAAAAAAAAAAAAAGGGGGGGGACAGGCATTATTGGTTTTTGTTTACTTGTTCATTCATTTGCTTTTAACTCAGGACCTGTGAAAACCTTCTATAACATCAAAGGATGTCCAATGAACTTTAATATTAACATTTGTCAAATTACTTTACATATCTTTTAGAAATAAAATCAACATATGAAACTTTCATGAATCCTAAACAGAGATTAAAGTTTCACTATATATAATTCCTAGTATTTGGAATCAACTGAATGAGCAAAAATCAGAAAGAACATTAAAATCAACATTGATTGAAACCATTCACTAGGACCCAGTAGTACGCTACAGTCCTCACCTATGCTCTTGTTACTTCCTAATGGCATAGTTAGGAAAACTGCCTAGCAAACACTTCCGAGGCTATTCCCACTCTCAGACAGTGCCTCACATCTCTTTGCAAGAGCAAACCTGTCCAGCACCAGTCCTGGAGGCTTTCCAACAGTTTAAGAGTACAAATGACTGGTAAAAATAACTGACCTTGAGTGCTGGGGTATATTTTCTGACACTGCTTAAGTTATGGGCAGTTAAGCCTTGGAGCGTGTTGTGCAATTGCCAAAGGACAAAAGCCTAGTCTTAAATATGGGACAGGTTCAGCACCTTACTTACCCTTACCCATCTGCTTTTCTCTAAGTGACTCTTGGCTTGCAGTTAGGCAGCAGTCATATATCACACATTGCACCTGTCATGTCACAAGCAAAAGATGAGAATGAGACCCAGGGGACAGTACAGTATGTGAAGCCAGTGGAAAGGTTAATAGGATTCATCTAGAGAAGTGAGAAATTTGTTCTCATTTCCAGGTGAAGGATTTATTTTCTGGGTTTTTTTGTTTTTTTTCTATTTAGTGTCTTTTGCGGTATGTTAGTGCAAGTGTCATGTTCTGTTGTCAGAATCCTGAATTTCATATCTGCATACAAAGTTGGAAAGATATTTTATAAGTGAAACCATTAAAATGATCTCTCCTTTTCTTAAACCTAGACATTTAAGTGTTAATAAAAATTACAAGACACTTTAGAGTGATAAATAAACATGACAAGATGTGTGTTACTGTGAGATAACATGCACCTCAGAGAAATAGTGACATATGCCTTGGAGTGTCTTAATGCAATTATAAAATATCTCAGAGTTAGATTTAAAAAAAAAAGGTTCACATGCTCACAGCTGTCCAGAAGAGAAACATGACAAAGTTGTTACTATAACAATTACTGATGGATTTAGGAGGGGAAATATAATATTGGTTTAATATTCTGATTATTGTCTTAGTTTTCTGACACAGTCATAACATTTATTGTTCCATGGGACTTCACTACTGCCAAGGTTTCTGTTATGACAGTTTTAAATAGCACTATAGCTGGTATTAGCTATCTGTAGTGAAATGTTTCCTACCAGCAAAATATTGCATTACCTAGTTCCAGATTTATTCCAGTTGGGCAGTCACAGATTAATTATCTTGTATTTGTCAACTTTGAATGAGAACCAGATTTGAATTCTTGCTTTTAGGACCCCAAAACTTCTTGGTTTTAGTGTAGATGGGAAAGGGAAATTTTATTCCTTGAAGCCACTGATCTCCATTTAGAATAGGTAGTGGTAAGTGGTTAGGTCGTGCCTCCTTGAAAAACACAGAAGCAAAACCAAATGAAATGACATGGCAGAGAATTAATTCTCCCTCCCCCCTTCTTTCCTTGACCCCTCAAGGACTGCTGGAGAAATAAGGAGTCCGGTGCTGAAAATCTCTTCCTACTGTGCTTTGGGAGTATCGCTGAGGTAATGACAGCTCCAACTCTCAAATGAGCTCTCCACACAGCGACTCAATTGTTATGTATTAGACACAAAATGCTGCACATATTAACAAGAATTTTATTATGATATTAGCTATGATTGCCTGTCCATGTTATAGGATCTCCCATTATGCATTTCTTTACGTCACTTTTAATAAAATAGTTATGATAACTATAGTGATGTGAATGTTTTTATTTCTTAAAAAATTGCTAGAAATCAGACAGGGAGACAAGTTACACAAATAGAACAGATTATTTAACCGTTTGTTACATTTACTTTGAGATGCTAGCACATGCAATCGGTTCACTAAAGCAGACATTTAGTCCTCAGGTTTTCTGCCAATAAAAGGAAGGGGAGCTAATGATCAATACATTTTTTGTGATATATTTTTCTGTCTGTCTTTGCCATTTCTAGGTAGCATTTTTAGAAGGAGTAGATTTCACAACATCTCTCTTTTTTTCTGGTATTGTTGACTTCAGGTAAACACATAAACTCCCACTAGCAATGATTGCTGCATGTAAGGGTCTATATAAACTCAAAAGGTCACTGTACAGAGCAATCAGCTGGAACTGTGAGAGGACGCATTGACATTTATAATACAACCAAATCAGATGCAGTTCCTATGGAGACTATGCATGTGTTTTAATAATGCAGACTTATTTATAATATACAACTTTACAGGAAATAAACATACATATTGCTTATATAAGAAAATTCATCCCTGTTTAATATGTGACATTCTGTATTCACCTCTTTCCATGTCCACTATGATAGAGTTGGCATATTTGTATTGGATTTTTTTTTATACTATCTTTTGCTTCTTGTTGGAGTACTCATGCCATTAGACATCATGTTCACATATTTATACTCCTTCTAAACTTGTGGTTTCACATATGTTCTTGCATATTGCCACCCCTAACTCCCAGCAGAGTTTATAGCTAGTGAATAGAGCACAGGATGAAGTAGACACTGCTTATATACAATTTTTACTCACTGAACTATTATACCAGTCATGAGTAACAGCCTGTTCCTAATCAATTTATATGTTTTGTTTTTCTTTAAAGTAATGCTCTTGCCTCTGAAATAGACTTTATTGGCATGTTAGAGTACTACTAGAAAGTTACCTCCACCACAGCTAATAAAGCCTGATTACTTGGAAAAGTAATGAGTAGTGAAGAATCTTCTTTGTGCAACATTTTTTTTTTGTGCACACTATCAAAGAATAGTTAGCAGAAATACAGTGTTAGATCAGACCTGCTTCTATTGAGGACAGTTAGGAACTTCATTCAAGACTGTCTTTTTGATCTAAACAAGATCCTCATCAGTCATGGGTAAAATGAGTGCAACATAGAATCACAGAATTATCGAACAGTTTGGGTTGGAAGGGACCTTCAAATGTCATCTAGTCCAACCCCCCTGCAATACACAGGGTCGTCTTCAACTAGATCAGGTTTCCCAAAAAACCTGACCAGTGTGAAGTGAGTTAGCACTGTCACTCCTGGTCATTATGATGATCATGTTCTGAAGTACTGCTAAGACTGGTCTATTACTGTTAAGCTTCTACCAGTGGTCACAACGGAGAAGATGATGAAACCCTGATGTTAAATCACGATAAGTGCAGTAATAAATTATTGCAGAGATAAAGTGTAACAAGAAAAAGAAACTGTCATCTAGAGACTCAACAGGAGTCACCTGGCCATGTAATATGGAAAAAGGCTCTGAATGTGCTACCCAGGTGGTCCCCTTCCTTTCAGTGACTTATCTTTTGCTTATGAAATTGCAATACTTTTTTTTTTTTTAACCTCTGCTTTCACTTCTTCATTATTTCAGAGAAAACAGGAGTACATGGTATGTGGTGTGCTACTGTACATCAGCAACTGGGAAGAGGGTATTTAAGATTCTCCTTCCACAAACACAAACTTTAAGTAGAATATAGTGATCATTTTCTACAGAGTCTGCATTCCCTAAACCTAATGTCCAGTCTCTTATATGCTGCCGCTGATGATGATTATTTTAAAAGTAAGAAATAAATTACAGTTGAGTAAAAGAGCAGAATGTCCAGACACAGGATCCTCAGATAATATGGAAGAAGAACATTCATGTTTTCTAGTGTAAGCATCCTGAATTACCAGGCTGGTCTCCTGAAATTCTGGACTTGGACAAGGTTAAGAAAAGAAGGTTCTTTCAATGGCCAAATACTCAAGATACATGATGCAAGGGAAATGTATCTTTTATTATGGAAGGAATGCAATCAGAGCAATTGGTAAATTTGTATTAAGTTAGACATCTAGCATTACAGCATCCTGCCTAATTTTGCTCACATAAAAAAGTATCTCATAGTCTTGATTTTTTTTTTTACTCGGTTTCTGCCTGCTTTCTTCTGAAAATTTTGTCTCCTTTTGGGCTTACTGTGTATAAGAATTAGAAAGTGTTAAAAAAACAAAGAGAAAAAAGGATTTTACTGCAGACAATTGGATTTTATAACAAAGGTAATTTTATTCAATATCTTAGCAGGTAAAGACATATTGTGAGACTTTTTTTTTTTTTTTAGTAAAAGCCAATAGAGATATAATACAATGTTATCATAAATCATACAGCATTGTTAATATACTCTCTAGTCAAAATTTCAAATGTAAAAAGGATTAAAAAAAAAACCCTGAGCTTCAAGGTAAGTAATTCACTTGAACGTAATAGAAATTTTTTATTCTGAAAACATGTCACTTTAATCAAAAGGAAAATCTAATTCCCTGGGGTTACAAGACCTATGAAATTTAAGCCACATTTAGTGCATAAGAATGAATCTCCAGATCTTGCAGTATTTACAGCTGTGATACAACTGTCTATCGGGGGCTGTATTTATGTGCTTACTCCGTATACTTTGCCACCAGCTTTCTGTGTAGTGAAGGAATTCTCCAGGTAGTACCTTCACAGTTAAGACAATGGACTGGTTGAAGACAATAGGCTACCTGAATTCCTGTCCTTCTTCATAAGCAACCTACTAATTACTCTTACAGAAGCAATACAGTTGGCAATTTAGGACAGTCCCAGAGAATTCCCCAGGAGGTTCCTGCTGTGCATAGGCCAAAAAAAAAATGATGCTATTTGTATGCTTGCATACACTGTTGATTAACATCAGCGGTGGAGAACCAGGACATGCCTGGAACCCGATCAGTCTTTTCTATGTAGAAGGTGTTTCAAACATAGGTTAAAATAATCTGTAACAAATGCTCTAGCATATATTGGAGTTGCCACATAGGATGGAAGGCCAACTCAGCCATAGGAAATCACCATAACAGCAGTTCAAGCAGTCTCACAGGATCCAGGTAAAGTCATGCCAAGGACACTTGGAACAGGGACCCTTGTCATTATCAACATGATGACTGTTAATCCTGTTTGAGAAATTATATTGCCCACATAAGCATGTGGGGTTTTTTTAGACATTCAGGAAGCAACACAGCAACACAGGTAAACTGTGAAACCTGAAAACTCTTTTGTATTTTCTTATTTCTATGCACTCATCATAAATTTGGGGGAGGAGAGAAGAAATAGTAAAGAAAATTTTATTCTTATACAAAAATGTTGTGAATCACTTCTTTAGGTCAAAATACGCTGACAAAACCTAATCGAGAACTGTGCTTAGGTGCAGAAGAACTCAGAAGTTAGACAGGAGTCTCATTGCCAACAAGGTTACATGATAGGAGTGATAACGTAGGTCCTGCTCCAGGCTATTATCAGTAATTTTCTTCAATGTTTTCATTGACTCTCCTTTGTTTGCTCCTACATGACTCCTAGCTACAGAACTCTTACCAGGTGAAAGAAAGATTTCAGACCAGCTAGCTCAGTTTCTGCCTGGCCCTGTAGGTAACCTGTGATTTTGATTATGACTTTTATTGTTTTAGCTAGAGTAATACAAAAATAAAACTACATTGTTCTAGTATTTATTCAGAATGAACAACCCCTTTATCAATTCAAAATACACCAGAGCACTAAACATCCATGAAGACAGTATATGTGACTGACACTTAAGATGTAGAGCCAATGCAAAAAGACATTTGATGAGAGATTTCAAAAGGTATTTATTCCATTTTCAGTATGAATTCTCCACCAGTAATCTCAATACAGCCAAGGAACAGAGTTGTATGAAGTTTATCCAACCATAAATAAGAGAAACAGAAAGCTGATGTAATACTTTTTTATTTCTTTTCTTAATATTTGACTACTGACCTATGGACATATATTGCACATGTCAGAGTAACAGATAAATACAGAAAACATCTGTAAATTAGAAAGCTTGAGATTCATCAGCTCTGCTGTTTCAGGAGACAATTTGTTAATACAACTGTCAATTTGTTAATTTAACTCATCACAGAGTTGGCAATGCAATGTCGCTGAAAAATTGATAGCTTTATGGAATTTCATCTCGGGAAGAGCTTTTCAAAAATATGAGAATGTAAGCCATATGATTTTAATTAGTCACCACTTTGATCTCTTTATTTAGCAGAATAATAATATTGAGAGAATTTATACCTTATTCAATTGATTTTTTCAGGAAATACCACACTTCACTTCCAAAATACTGTCTCTGAAAACTTAATATAAAAGTACAGACGATAATGCTTTAAAAAAATATGTCACAGGCTAGAGCTAGCCATATGAGCCACATACCACTCAAATTTCACGTTAATTACAGTCACACTCATTTAGAATTTGTGATCAGACACATTTCAGATATATGATTCTATATAGACTTGACAGAAACAATTAAAGCTAAAAGCTTTTTGGTGCTGGAATCCACATGAAGATGGAAATGTTACATACCAAATTTTGTTACAGGTGAATCATATATACAAAGCTTAACATTTATTACTAGTCCAATTAACATCTTAACAATTTATGGGTCTAAATTATCTAATTGGCATGGAAAAGTCTCATAATTAACATAGTAAAATTGCTATACAAAAAAGTTCCTAGTACCTCCCCTTTTTCTTTGGTATTTTACTCATCTTTCCATTGTCCCCAGTGCAAGGCTGGCAGTTTCATTCTTCCTCAGAAAGCAAGAGGGAAAGATTTGAACAAGTATCTTTGCTGGGAGGAAGATGATGTTCATGATAGTACCATCTTCTTTCTCAGAATTTGGTCTGCTTGGCACTATTTTGATATGTTTTTTGTAGCACAGTCTGCTTCTTTCTCACTGGTTTCCAGACAGACTTTTATAATTACACAGTTCCTCCCTCCTTAACTACCTAGGTCTGCCAGGCCATTACCATTAAAGGAATTTAGAGAGGTTAGCTAAAGCAGGCAAGAAAATACTCAGTGACTAGACAACTGTCCAAACAAGTGAGATTCAGTTCAGGCAAAGCAAGTTCAGAAAATTCTTGAGATTTTGCAATATGAGGTTAATAGACCTGTGGCCTTTTGCTACTAAGGGCAAAATCATATTTACATGGATACAGCAGCATGCTCCCCTGATTATGGCACAAGCTTAAGAGACTTATATTAAATTAAAAACAATGCCAGATGCTACCAATTTCTCTGTGCCTCAGTGTTCTATCTTCTAAATGGGATGTTAGTATTGCCTTACCTCAAAAAGGTATTAAAGATTACAATAATGTCATCTACGGAAAGAGCCCTATGAATGTGTATCATACATATCCCACTTAGGAAAGGAAATTAACTAAAAGCAATAAATGCAAACAGAGTTATAGTCCTTTCAAGAGTACATCTCAGGAAGGATGACAACCACTTTCAGGGTGACCTAATCCTGCAGCAAAGGCAGGCGATGTACAGAGAGGGGCAGCTAGAGCAACCACAATAATGGAGCAGCTGCCCTATGAAGGGAGGCTGATAAAGCCAGGACTCTGCAGTGTGGAAAGGAGAGGACAGTGGTCAGGATTTACTGAAATTTACAAAATCAAGGATGCAGTAGATAAAGCTGAAGGCCAAAACCTAGAATACAAGTTCTAAGGGGCACTTCATAAGACTAGTTAGGGATCAGTTTAAAATTGATAAAAGAAGGTACTTCTCTATAGAACAGGTAATTAATTTCTTGAGCTTGATGACACAGAAGGCTGCAGAAGCACACAGTATCTTCAGGTTAAAAATGGAACTAGAAAAATTTGTGGACAAGTCCCTAAACAAATCCAGAAATTATGAAAAAGATATATACCCTCTAAAATCTACAAAACAACGCTTCTGGGTGTTAAGGGACCACAAAAGATGGCCAGTATTGCATGCTCTCTCTAAATAGTATTTTCTATTGCAAGTATCCAAGGCAGAATTCTGGCTAGCCAGAGCAGTGTTTCTGCCTTATATTCTTATATATATGTACTGGTAGGCAGGACTGTGTCTTTCTAGTCTCTATTGGTCTTGAGTATCACATCAAACTCCCTTCTGAATTCCAACATTCTTCTTCCCTCTGCCCTCTTACTACAAAAGCTATGACTCAGCTATCTGCAGGCAAGTTCCCATGCTCCTCCAGAACCCCACTAAACCAGTCATTCCTATGTGTATCTCATCGTGAGCATTTCTGTTGAATCTTGAGTTCTGCATTTGTGACAAGAACCACTGAACGTGATTTAGCTGCATATAACTCTAGTGAAGGAAGCCCTTAGAGCTTCCTCTCACATTCTAATCTGGAAAGCTAAGACAAAATGAAGGCAAGTGCCACAGGTTTCCTTGTGGCAATAAGCTCTATCTTTTGATTTTTTTCCCCAAATGTTCAATACTTTTCAAACAAGAGGTCTGAAATTTTAAAGTAAACATAGTTTTATGATTCAATAAGAAATATTGAAATGCTTTATATTTAATGTCAGAGAAGTTAAAGCAAATTTTCAGGGAAAAGAATTTATGTAAAGCAGAAGCTTTAAATCAAATACACCATACAGTTAATCTTACAAGAACTGTACCCTTAAATTCCGCTTATACATGTTCTCTCAAACACTATCACTTAAGATGGTTTTCAGCCAACCTTAGCTTCTGAAGGCACATGAGCCCTGGAGGATTACATGACTATTTGAAATTTAACCTGATGCTCTTTATCCTATCAGTTTGTCATAACACCACCACCTTGCAAAGATAAGAGAAGCACCCAAATGCACAACAAAACAACTTGGTTCAGCTAATGACCATAATCTACCTGTAATGTTACCTGTAGAAAGTTTTTCTCTTCAGAAATCCCTGCTATTGCATCACTTCAGGCAAACAGCAGATCAAGCTGCAGATTATATTTAGCCAGGTTTTTGTTCACAAAATCTCTTCACAAAGGTCTCTCTGTTGGGTTAATCAGTAAATCCTTCTATTATGGACTAATACAAAAGAAAATGGGAATAAGTACGAATGCACAATTCATGAGTTTTCAGGAAAGTATATGCCAGCACTGCATATACTACAGTAACCATTTACTAGACAACCTGCTAACCAGATTTCAGCTGTGTAATTAAGAGTTAACTCTCTGTTGGGTTTTAGTGGTTTGGTGGAAAATTTTTGTGGTTTGTGTTTTATGGGCTTTCTTTTTTTTAATTTATTAGGTGTCTTCTATGTGTAAAGAACTCAAATCTGGTCCATATCTGTTGTACAACATGCTGTAGCTTTTCATTATTTTTCACATCACAAATACAATTTTCCCTGCATAGATAAGGTCACAGCAAAACATTTCATTCTGTACTATGAGAATATCTCAAAACGAACAGTTTCTGAATAAAAGTTGTCTCTAATTGCAGCCTTGAATACTATTTTGTATTTTGCTATACTGTCCTAAGGGAGGAAGAATTGTTTCTAACTTATTTCTGCTTTCTTTGATCACAACAGATTTTTTCCCTCAAATTCACAAGGCTCTTTAGTGAAGATCAATATCAGCTGAGCATATACCTGCATTTCTGTGCATTTGAAAATCATGCACATATGATTATGGCTCTGTTTATGCGACCATTTTACAGTCACATTTTAAAAGGCTTTTAAAGTAGCATCAGAGTTTGTTCTCCAAAATTGTTTCTTGTTTTATGCTCCCCTGTCTGTTTCATGGTAAAAGAATTGCCACTTCAAAAATGCCTGGTACTTGCCTTCCATCAAGCCCTTTTGATTACGGAGCATTTCTGTGAGATAGAAAAATTAATTATTTTTCTTCACAATTGCTTACACATATAAGAGACTGGAGTGTTTTAGAAGACAGCAAATTATAATTTACCTTGTCTGACATCACAACTCCTCAAGACATTTCATTTTCATGAGAAACAAACTGGCCTTCTGGCCAGCAAGAATCCCAATCCAATTCTTCTGGTGATACTAATCAAACCATTTTTATCTGTCTTGTTTTGTACTAGTTTTGAATATAGCTTATAAATTTTGTGTTGGATTAAAGCTATACCAGAAGTATTCATTATTGCTTGTGTGTTCACATACTGTTTTTCATTTACATAACAGAGAAGTTAGTGTGCTTCAGCACATTTAGTAAAGAAGTGTAAGAGTGATCAAATATCTGCTGATTAGAAAAAATATGCCATGAGGATAATAGATTACTGTATATTTCTTCCATGTGTATTGTGCAAGTAACAAACCCCAGCAATTTGGAGTTATTTGGCTTTTAAATTATCTGTTTGCAGCATAGGTGAAAGGTCTGTTTTTAAGGTTTCTGATCATCCTCTCTCTATGTGATAGTATCGTACCAAGGGAGATTGGCCCTTCATTTCTAGGACATTCTTCCTTTCAGTCTACAGTTTTAAATATCTGTATGCTTCTTGTATTGCTTACTGTAAGCTTTCTTCCTGCAATAGATATGAGGTACAACTGTAGGGGTGTTAAAAATAACAAATTCCCATCCTTTTCAAGGCTAAAAAGAACATAATTCTTTTGCATAATGGCTCGATGAGGCTCTTCATATATATATATATATATATATCAGAAAACAACAAATCCCTATTCCCCAAATGCTTGCACATACCAGTTCTTTTAGTGGATTATTTATCTTGACCCTGAGGTGGATTTTTATCATTATTTGATACACCCAGTGGTAACTGAGAAAATATGAGAATAGTCACTGCGACCGGAAGAAGGCATTTAGCTGATATGCATTCCCAGCCATATTTAGTGAAGCACATTCAATTCCTGCAGCCATGAATAGTGACTAGAAAACACAATGGTCTTCAATCCAAAAATGGAGCTTCATCGCTCTTTGTACTGTACTGAATGTTCAGTACAGTTCAGATACCAGAGTGATTTAAACTTCAGTTTTCTCTCCACCCTGCAGTTCAGAAAACTCTCGCTCCTCGCCCCTCCCCCCCCTTCTCAGTTTTCTTCCAGGACAAATTAAGTGGTACAATCCTTTTGTGGAAATGAGAGGCTAGTTGCTGACACTTAGAATATAGAAATTAATTAGCATTTCCAGAGCAGTGTAAATAGCACTCCCTTGAGGTATGCAGTGGAGATAATGAACATCAAGATTAACAATACACATTGCAGACACCAGACTATTATTACACCTTAATGACGTGCAAACGAGCAGTCTTCAAGTAGTCAAAAGATGCTATGCAATAACAGATTTCTCTGAGCTATAAACTGGATTGGGGAATTACAGTGCTCGTTTACATAAGCAGACATGACAGTTTTACCAGCAGGCTATCTTTCAGGGAGAATTTTCACAGGGTATGACTAGATAGATATAAACCATAACCATTAATATTTCTCAGTCATGTCCAGACTTTCATCAGTCTTCAGGTTTTAGTGAACATTAATTGAAAATAGTAGTAGCTAGTCTTCTAAAATATGCAAAGTGATGTTATGGGATATCCAAATTAATATCATAAATTCCAGATAAAGTATCCATCTTTCCTCATTACTGTAATCTCACTGTGTGCTATGTTTCAGAGCCAGTCACAATACTTGCTCCAAAGAGGAATTTTTGAATTAACCTATTTCAGTTTATTCACAGCCTGATTAAACAGATAATTAAAAGTTACAGATGCATAGCAGTACTAAATTACTGTAGCTTGAATGCATTTGTGAGAAAGATTATTAGTTTTTCAGACACTGGCAAGGACCCGAGTGGTTATGATGATGAAGATCCACAAAGGTTCAATATTTTGCTGTCTTCAACACATTTTTTTTCTGAATTTCCTTTTCTTTTAATTAATATAAGCAACAGTAGGAAACCCAGAGTACTTGTCAAGCCAATATGAGGTTAGTAGGCTTTGAGTCTGAGTCATTCCTCTCCAAGCATTACCAGTAAAAAAATGTATATATCTATATTCACAGTACATTTTCTGCACCTGAATAATTCTATTTAACTCTACAGGAAACTGACTTGTCTTCAAAAATTCCCTACACTGTGCAGACACTTGTTAAGAAATAATGACAGAAAATGGCCTTTATTACTGCAGTTCAAAGACATGATTCAAAGCAGAGATAAAGTAAGTGACTCCCAATTTTCAGTTTTCGTGATGCTAACCTACAGAAAAAGCCTGTAATTGGGATCCACGGGATTCTGCTTTCTGTGAAACAGCAGCAATGAACCTTTGGCACAGACACAGATTTGGACTGACACAAAAAGTAATGTGCTCATGAGGCTTTTTAAAATTAATTTGGTATCAGTTGCAAAGCAAAGATTTCTCCCTGTCTACTGTTTCTGAAACTACTGACTAACTTGGGTATTTATTCTCTTGATTTCTGAAGTCTTACAAATGAGTGTTTGATTGCCTTATTTAGCTGAGAAGCTGATACTTTTTCTAAATGTTCTTTGTAAGCTTGTCAAGAATAGGAAATACAGAAATACAAATTTGAAATGATTGAATGAGCCATCCGGAAGGTTGAAATATGGGTCTAGAAAACACTTTTAAGTGCTAGACAGAGAAACTGACTCAAAATTATTTCCTTATTACTCAGGCTGTTTTACAGGCCTGTGAACTAAATTACAATTGTAGGTTTAAGAATGCATAAAAATAAATTAAAAGAAAAACTAATTAAAATAGCAGATCTGCAAAAATACCTATTTTCCTTGCAGTTTTCTAAAATTTAACTCAGAAAACAAGAAATCTCTTGTGGAACTTTGTTGTGCAGAGAGTTTCTTGTTTCATGTTTCACAGGTAGACTTTGTTCTGCACAGCATCATGATTAAATGTAATCTTTAGTAGAGTATTTACAAAAGGCCTTATGTAGCCCAGTAGGTATGATTTTACCATCACTAGCCAAAGGTCAGCAGCTCTACATAGATCTGTCAATGCTGGATCTCTGTCCTTCATCTCTGCTGCCCGAGATTTACCCATTTTCAGCTGTTTTGAAAGTGCTAACCACTGCCAAAAGGAGAAGTGCCTGTGGGCTCTCCTTTGTTAGTTTAAGCCCCATGATCTATGATGCGGCAGAGGCCTGACTGGGCTGGGGACTCAGCAGATGAGAAATGGTAGCCCTGGTTAGGGAAGCTGGGACTGGAGGAGGTGACTGTGCCACTCTTTGGCTTTAAGTGGAAGTCCCTGAGAGAGGTGATGTGGCTGTGAAAAAAATAGCAGAAAAAACAAACAAACAAAAAACCCCAAACAAACCTTCCACAGGTGTAGCCCAAAAATAGCCCAAAGAAGATCCAAGACAAGGAGGAAGAAAACCTCATGATGAGCATCATATACTTCTCAAAGGGAGATATTGAGAATGTTGATAACTTTGCACAGTACTGTCTCTCAATCTTGAAAGAGAGAAATTGTCAGTTAAAAGATGTAGAAGGGTAAGCATCCCATCAGAGAAAAGGAGAGGCTATGAAGTGTTTGTATAACCATTTTAGTTAATACTGAAGCTTTCATGTAGTCAATAGACAGTTTTGACTAGTGGTGAATTCTAGCTTCCATATATGTGGTGTGTTCAAAGCAAAATTTGAGTAACAAACTGACATTAAGACATGACTGGAGGTAAAGAAAGCATATTAAAAATAAACGATACTTTACAGTTGTCAAAATGGCACAGCTTCCAGGCATAAAGAAACTCTATCATAAACCTATGCCTAAACGTTAAGACTTTGAAAAGTTACCCATCATTTGGAATGTTATATTTACTCTATTCCCTCTTTGATCTCTTTTAAAAGAATAAATTCTCAAACTGTGGAGACTGATCTTTCTCAAGGTACTATAAATTTGGAAATAACACCTCTGAAATTAGAGAACTGACCAATGTTTTTAATGAACAACAAATTTCCTATACAAGTTAATGATCTAACTCTTTCCATACTATCGCATATAAATACCCACTTTGTGTGTTACATTTAGAATCATAGAATGGTTAGGGTTGGAAAGGACCTTAAGATAATTTAGTTCTAACGCTCCTGCCATGGGCAGGGACACCTCCCACTAAGCCATGTCACCCAAGGCTATGTCCAACATGGCCTTGAACACTACCAGGGATGGAGCATTTACAACTTCCATGGGCAACCCATTCCAGTGCTTCACCAACCTTACAGTAAAAACATTTTCCTTATCTAAATTTTTTTTTTCTAAACTTCCCCTGTGAAAGTTTTAACCTATTATCTCTTGTCCTATCACTACAGTCCCTAATGAAGAGTTCAGATACTGGAAGGCTGCTATGAGGTCTCCACGCAGCCTTCTCTTCTCCAGGCTGAACAGCCCCAACTTTCCCAGCCTGTCTTCATACAGGAGGTGCTCCAGTCCCCGATCATCCTCATGGCCCTCCTCTGGGCATGTTCCAACAGTTCCACGTCCTTTTTATGTTGAGGACACCAGAACTGCACACAATACTCCAAGTGAGGTCTCATGAGAGCAGAGTAGAGAGGCAGGATCACCTCCTTTGTCTTGCTGTTCATGCTCCTTTTGATGCAGCCCAGGATATGGTTGCCTTTCTGGGCTGTAAGAGCACACTGCTGTCTCATCGATCAACATCCCCAAGTCCTTCTCCACAGGGCTGCTCTGAATCTCTTATCTGCCCAACCTGCAGGTTTGCCTGGGATTGCTCTGACCCAGGTATACGACCTGTCATTTGTCATGGCTAAACTTCATGAGGTTGACATCAGCCCAACTCACAGGCGTGTCGAGGTCCCTCTAGATGGCATTCCTTCCCTCCAGCATATCGACTGAACCACACAGCTTGGTGTCATTGGCAAATTTGCTGAAGTCACACTCAATCCCACTGTCCATGTCACTGACAAAGATGTTGAACAAGACTGGTCCCAACACCAATCCCTGAGGGACACCACTCGTTACGGGTCTCCAGCTGGACATTGAGCCATTGACCATAAGTCTTTGCATGTGGCCATCCAGCCAGTTCTTTATCCACTGAGCCATCCACCTATCAAATTGATGTCTCTCCAATTCAGAGATAAGGATGTCGTGTGGGACAGTGTCAGATGTTTTGCACAAGTCCAGGTAGAAGACGTCAACTGCTCTACCCCTGTCCATCACTTCCATAGCCATATCATAAAAGGTCATCAAATTGGTCAAGCAGGATTTCCCATTAGTGAAGCCATGATGGCTGTCACCAGCCACCTTGTTGTTTTCATGTACCTTAGCATGCCTTCCAGGAGAATCTGCTCCAAGATTTTGCCAGGCACCGAGGTGAGACTGACTGGCCTGTAATTCCCTGGGTCATCCGTTTTCTACTTCTTGAAAATGGAGTTTATATTTCCCTTTTTCCAGTCATTGGGAACTTCACCTGTCTGTGATGATTTTTCAAATATGATAGACTTTCAAATATGATGGACGTATCAGTTTGCTGACTTCTCTCCGGTCTGTAAGCCATGTCATATACTCGGCAACAAAGGTCAAAAAGCTTTCCATTTTCTCTGTGGGAGTAATATGCTACATAATATTAATCATAAGTGTGTTGACTTGCTCCCTTTTTACCTCATGCTGGGATCTTAATTCATGAGTCCGAAAGAATAAAAAGTT
The DNA here is from genome assembly GCF_033783945.1 of Neopsephotus bourkii. NCBI lineage: Eukaryota > Metazoa > Chordata > Aves > Psittaciformes > Psittacidae > Neopsephotus > Neopsephotus bourkii. Next base: position 1,605,802 of record NW_026901388.1, read on the forward strand.
ATTTAATTTCTTGGACTGTGGTCAGGGTGGCAAGAGTAATTTATTTTTAAAAAGATAGGAACTGTAAATAAAATCTATTTACAGATTGCTGAACTGTAAGGCAAGAAAAATGCCATGAGAATTCCTTACTTTTCTTTTTTGACCTCCCTCTTTCTCACACACCTAGCTTTTGTTTGTAGTATACTCTGATTCTACCAGGTTTTAAATTGAGCAGTCATTATGTGGGGTAACCTGCTTAATACTTAAGCAATCTCACTGTATTTGATAAGAGATTGTTTAAAGGCAAGTTGTCATCAGTTATTTTTTGTGAAGCCCAGAGGAGTACTGGCCTTTATTAACACTGCACTTTTAACTGTTCTTTTGTGCTTTACCAGAGTTCTGCAACTCTGCAAAACACTCTTCTTTAACACAGAATGAAGAGGTCAGCTTAACTTCACTAGCTGAACCTCAAAGAGAACTATGCAGTGTGCCTGTGGCATTTTCATTCACTCAGATGAATGCAACCTTACAAATAGTGTACTTTAAATTACATTTTACCTGCTGTGAAGACCTGTGTACTTCTGCAGTGAAATGCATTTTCATTTGGAAGTTGTCAGTTCCTCAAAGGTGAAATTGCTAGGCATTGTTCCAAAAGAAATCAATACATAATATTTTGTTAGAAGGTGTTAAGAGGGAAAAACAAGTAGGATGGGCAAGCTCGTCTTTATGAAGATATCAGAGATAGGGCAATTCCAGGTTGATTTATTTGTGCTATTATTTATTACCATGCTTAATATAAAAAAGTCAAAGTACTTCCCTAAAAGTAGAACATTTATCTGTGCTGATGTTCTAATACTTCAAAGGTAATACATAAAATAAATGAATTCTTAACTGCCTCTTCAAAATTCTGCTGCATGAATGTTGGAAAGCTAAAGTGTGAAAGTTGATAATTTCAAGTCTCTTCATGATGGACTTTGGTCAGTTTCTGTAGGTGTTAATATGATTTTTCCAGGAAACCTGCACTAAGTAAGTGGCTTGGATCCTGGATCTAATGTTACCAATGTTAACCTTAATTCTGCCATTTCAGTCAAATGATCAGAGCAGTAATATTTAACCTTTTGAGTCATGTTGTACTGATTCACAAAACCTGATTACAAAGTGTTGAAAGAAGGCTGCTAGAAAGACAACTTAATAGTAACAAACAGATTTATTTCAACACATTTTCTGGTTCTCCTCTATAACCCAGAACACTGGGCATAAAAGGCATAAAATTACAATGAAAGGGGTGAAAAAAAAAAAAGGAAAAAAGTAATACATATTAAAATAAATCAAGACCAGGTAACTTTGCAATAATATCCTGCCTCAAAGGGATTAGCAAGTTATTCATGCTTTACACTTATGGTTCATCCCACCATCTGCTATTCAACTATTTCCTATTAAATATAGTCACCAGCGGTTTAAACTTCAGCATCTTTTAAATGTTTCAATAACCTAAAAAAAAAAAAAAAAAAAGAAAAGCCCCATAACTGGGATTAAAGTGTGACACCAGTTTCCGGTCCTGCATTTCATATTTAATAGATATATCATCAATTAAATAAGGGCATATGTTAGATGAGTTTTATGATCAAATACATTTCTCTGATCTGAATCCATCCATCTGCATTGCTAAAAGGCCATGAAATAGCTTCTTTGATATTTTATTATCACTGAGGTGTAAAATTTAACAGCAGAGCCAACAGTAGCTGAAATCTCTCTCTTCAAGGAAAAGGACAATATGCAAGATTTAAAGCCCAGCTGACAAGATATTCAAAAGTAGAAAATGGATGCTCAGAAAGAAACTTTGACAGTAAAAACCATTAGCGAAACATGCTAAAATCAGAAGTCTTCACTTTCAACAAAATACTCTTTTGACAGTTTTCAAATTCCAAGTGCTCATTTCTCTTTCTGAAAGAGACTATTCTTAATGTAAATGTGTTCTGTGCTCTCTAACTGAGCAAAACAGTCAAGAAGAGCATTGCAATTCAGATTCATTCACCACATCCCCCATCACTTGCATAGAGTAAGTCCTGAGGATGTCAGAATTGTCACAAACAAATCTTTTTGTTGATCACGGAAAATAAGTATTTAGAAAAGCAATACAACTACAAGAAGCTGGATATAATAAACATGCAATACCTTGTGATACTTGACTGGGATGTTTTGATCTTGCTGACAAGAAGGTATAGAGAAGGAGACAGGGACCTACCAAGGCACATTCACTTTAATAGGAACTTGCCAATAACTTTTAGGTCTAAGATGCTATTCTTCAGTGCTGAGAAGTCCCATTGACTCTCTACTCCTAACACTACCACCAGATCTTTTGTGGATCACTGTGCTGACCCTGCAATACCACAAAACATAGCTATCAATTTTCAAAAATAAATCATGTCAGGTGAATGACATTAAAAATGTGAGCTAAAGAATTTATTTTTCTTCTTTAAGTTGCTGAAAGAAAACTCTGTTGCTGGAAATTCATATGTCTTTTGTGTCCAGACTATCAACATTCACAGATTGAATAGTACATTTGGAAAAATGCCTGGTTTTCCATTGCATTGCCTCACAGGAAATCTCTCCTGTGATTCCAAAGTGGCAAATTACAGGTTTAAGAAAAAAAAAAATAATAATCACTAACAGTTTAGAAGGCTAACATCAGAGTAACTTTTCTTACTAAAACGTGCCCACAAGTATAACCCACTATTTTTCTAATCCGTAGTACAGTTTCCAGCAGTTCTGTAGATCACTTACTTAGTGATGGTGATGTGGTTTACCAGTGCTGCTAGAAGGCTGAAGTCAAGTTAGACCCAAGACTGAGCTGTGAATGTCTCAGGTGTGATGAATCAAAAGGTATCATTTAAGTATGATAGAAAAGGCAAACTGTTTGCCATGGTTCCATTTATGCATGGAGATCTAGAAGGTCTTTTTCACTAGGAAACATGAATCTGTAAATTAAAAGATTATTTCCTCACTCTTAACCTTGATTCTTTTCTTTCAAAGGAGCACTCATAACTTCTACAGTGTTTATCTTGGCTTGTGGGATGCCATGTAGTTGTAAAGCCAGTACTGTTAAGGTTAGAAAAGTGCATCCAAATTATATTTCTTCATCTCATTGTTGGTATCATGTCAAATGTGTGAATTCTTTCAAATAAGGACTTATTCAGAGGACTGATTTGAAGATATCCACTAAGAATTATCTTGATTGCAACATATTTACGATAACTTTTGGTCAAAAAAAGACCATCAGAATTTCATAGAAATTACTGACACTCTTTTATAAGTCTTAACCTTGTCTCAACTCTTGTCTTTAGTAACTTATCAATCTTTTTGAAATGGCATAAAATATATTTATTGATCTTTATACTGACAGTTAAGTAAAAAACTACATGATGGTCAAGAGGCTCTTTTTGTGTTTGTCCCAAAAGAACCCAAAAGAGAGAAGGAACTGTCAGCTCATTATCGCTTAGGCAAACATCAGGAGGCACAACAGGGCTTGAGCTCCAGAAGGGTGGGGATGGTTTTCCTGTGTTGTCTGCACTGAGGCTATGGAGATCAACTGCCCAGAGACAGCAACAAACTGTCAAGAGGCAGAGACACAAATACTGCAGAGTCCATCAGGGCACAACATGAGCCAGGTCAGGGTTCTCCAGATCCCCTGAGAATGTCTCCAGCTGTGGGAAGGTTCCAAGAGAGCCTGACCCTATAAAAAGGAGCCGTCCTGGAGCTGGGTGGTATATCCCTCAACACTGGACACCAGCAGGGCTCATTGGGTACAAGGACTGCAGCTGAAAGGGCTACTACTGGAAGAATTTCCACTTGCTGACCAAGAAGGTTTCACTGGATCCATGAGGTGGTGAGCCCTGCTTTGTTTTCTTCCTCTCTCTTTCCTTTCTCCCTTTATCCCTCTACTTCAGACCTTTTATAAGAATAAGAACTTACCCAGACTTTTCTTCCTCCTGATACAATTTTAGGGAAGTTTACAATAAAATTAATGGTGGTTTCGTTTCCAGCCTCCAGAGGGCCCGTGGTTTCTCCTGTGGATCACGCAGAATGTGATCAGCCAAGTGGGGCAGGACAATATAGTCCTTTAATTCCAGTCGCAGCATGGGGAATCTGAGAAATAAAAATTAATGTAGCTGTGGCATAAAATACAAACAGGCTCAAAATAATTTAACATGAACAAGAAAAGAAAGGTAGAAGAAAAAGCAAACAAGAAAACAAGCAAGCAAATACATGAGTATTTTGTTGCTTGACATTCATGCTTTTTGTGCAAATCCAGATTAACTTTCTTGTATTAATTAAATCTTTGAGCCATGTAAACAAAGTGAAGATATTAGTTAAAATGTTTACAGACATATGGCATATAAAAGATAAAATATTTCTGACACTTCTAAATTATACTCTGTACAAAGCAGTCTCTAGCCCAATTCAGTAAAACAAAATAAAAAAAAAAAAAGAGATGTGCTTAATCCTACTGAAAGTCACATGCATAAAATTAATAATTTGCAAACTGCATAAAAAATTTCTTTCTTTTTCCAGGGTGCATAAAGAAAAGTGGTGTTATTACAGGAAAAACTTGTACCACCTCCTAATAACAGTTTTCAGAATACATGTGGTGTGGGTTTTTTTTAAAGTAAGATTAACTGTAAAACCAATCTTTCCTGTTAGGGTGGTGAGGCACTGGAATAGGTTGCCCAGGGAGGCTGTGAATGCTCCATCCCTGGCAGCATTCAGGGCCAGGTTGGACGAGACCTTGGGTGATACGGTTTAGTGCAACGTGTCCCTGCCCATGGCAGGGGGGTTGGAACTTGATGATCTTAAGGTCCTTTATAACCCTAACTATTCTATGATTCTATGATTCTATGCCAATTATTCTAAATTATTCTTTCCTCAGAAGATGTGTGTAACCATTCACAGTCATTAAAATTTCCATAGCAGTGCTTTGGAAAAGCTGATATCCTGGTCATATTTCATTTTCTCTGCTTACTTTCTGGATTTCTTCTGCAGCAACAATTTTGTTCTTCCCAGCCTGCCAATAGGTTTTCTGTGTGCTTCTGGAAAAGCTGCTGTGCTCTGTTGCAGTGGTGGGTGAATGCTTCCAAGGCATGAAGGCACCGAGATCTCAAGGTTCCCAAGGAGTTCCCCATAGTACACCTAGATCTCAGATGGCAGGGTACAGGCATCCCCCCAAGTTAAGACTAGAAAGCTGGGAGACAGGAAAGCTTGTAGAAATGTCTATACTACCTCTGTTCTAGAAGAACTCAAAACACTGAGGATTTTAAGGAGCCCTTAACTCAGAAAATATCAAGAAGGATGTCACAGCTTTATGTGTTAAAATATTTTTACCTCTTCATTGTATGTTGCAGTCTATTGCCACCTGAGACAGAGATGTGTGGGTTCTTATCCTCAGCTCTGCTACAAGTAAGTTTTGATTTTTCCCAATGATATTTCAACACATTTAACAACAACCATTTTTTCCCCAAGTAGTTGCATATAGGTGTCCCTGCACATGGCAGAGGGGCTGGAACTAGATGATCTTAAGGTCCTTTCCAACCCTAAGTGTTCTATGATTCTATTTCAAACATCGTTACTGTTCAGCAATTGGAGACAATTTTTTCATGTTAGTTAAAGAATAATATATTTTTTTTTACTGTTTTCACAGAAAATATGTTTTCCAAACATATTGTTTCATTCAGTTTGCACCATGGTCTAATTTGCCAATGTTCTCAAAACCTAGCAAGTTTTTAAATTTCACATTAAACTGGAAAATGAACAGCCCCACAGCAACAACAAAACCCCCTGAAGTCTGAATGACACGTTTTATTGTTACTTCATAAGGATGTATGAAGATATGTATGTCTGTATGTGATATAGACCAGAGAGGAGTAAGACTTTGTAAAACCTCAATAAGTAAAATAGTTCATTTCACCCATCAGAAATCAAACATATTGCTGCAGGAAACAAAGTGGACACTTTAAGGCATTAAAATACTTCTCAATTCCAAGTCTACCAGTGAGAGTTGATATTATTCAGACTTGAGGTTTTCGTTTTCTCACTCATGGAACATCAGGCCATATATAATTTCAGTGGACATTTGAGTTGTCTCAGGGTTTTTTTTCTTTTTATTTATTTTATTTTTAATAAAGCGAGTCTCTGAAAGCTTCATTGTTTGAAGTTAAGAACTGGGCTGTTATTGCTACTGAAAAGATACGCAAGTCACTACAAATTTAGCTTTGTTCTAAAAATGATATATTCTATCTGTCAAACACAATAAAAACATCTCAATAACTTCATAAAGTAAAAAAGACTAACAGTGCAATATGTGTCTGTCTTAGGAATGCAGATTATGCAGATGTCAGAGGCAAAGATAAGTCAAAAGTACCATCACACTTCTGAGCCCTTACACATGCCAAACAAACTCACTGTCTATTCTAATTCAAAAATCCTTGTCTATTCCCATGGGTTAATTTTCATACTGAAATAACTACTTCAACAGTCATGCTAATTTTATTTTGGGTAAAAGCAAGGCTTCACAGAATTTTGCATATTTTACATAAAAAAATCTTTACACAAGCTATTGTCTCTGTTTTGAAGAGAGTTTTGTTATGTGATTATCCTATTTTGACTCAGATTCTCATTTGGCTCAAGTTCTTACCACTATGAAGATTTTTAAGGTGGTGGTTGAATCACTCTCTAAACCTCAAACTGATATGAAAGAGTGTGCCTTTCATATTAGGTGGATTGTTAAGTGGTTTCTTCTTCTGATGAATATAGAAGTTTTTAATTTACAGCTTATTTATGACCTAATTAAGTTCCTGGTATGATGTTTATAAAAATCTATACACTGGTGTTACGCAAATGTTTGGGGGTTTTTAAATTTGTAACATATTAATATTTTTGTGATGCTCTTAACGTTTGTATTAATACTGTAGGATCTTACACATCATTCCTTATTTGAAGTCTGTTACAAAGAGTAGCAGATAAACATTGTAGAGCTGTGCTGGTGAGCAACTGAAGGCTACAGTCATCATCTAAGTATTGCCCATAATTCTTTTCTGATGAATACGCAAAAAAATCCTGTCTATATGGAATTCCTACCTGTAGCTCCTTCCATTTTCTTATATGTTCAGGAAGCAATGGAAATATTCCTATCAGTCTTCAGGGTATATGTGATTTTCTTTTTTCTGCCAGGAATTATTCTTTTAGTTTCACTTCAGTCCAACTACCATAATGCTCTTTTACAACGATCTCTCAACTATATCTTTTAGCTCTACAGAACCACCCACACTCTGAGCAAAGTTTCACTACACCATACCTTCTGTGCTTTTCTCACTATGTTATTTTTGACTACATATTTTAACATTTCACAGAGATATAAAGCTCCAAACATGTAGTGCAATCATCACCCTCACAAACTTTCTGATTTACAGTTTTCACTAGACTCAAGATGAATGAAAACTCAGTGCAAAAGAGTATACGTACCTCTGTTTCTTAAAAAAAGCCCTTGGGTATTCCTCATGTACTTTACCTGCTTTTAGAAGAAATTAAATATACTTTGGCATACTGTGCCTACAGTATTAAATAGCATCCAGGTATAAATCAGATCTATATTAAGAAAGGTAAGACACTAGCTATATGATTTAAATTAGCTGAAGTTTTACCAGTTTATATGGGGACTACGTTGTAGTAAATTTTACAGTACTGATCACTTTGATGAGACACCGTTGTTAAAAGCCCTTTGAAAATCAAGGCAGGCTTCTTTATTGTCACCCACAATAGTCTGCTGAGAGCTTGCTGAGGCCTCTTACATCTTTCCCAGTTTGGTCCAGAGAGGCTTTTTCCACTTGTGAACAATGATATCTGCAGATATCTCTGTTCACCTCTGATTACAGAGCAGGAGTAGGAAGTGATTTTGAATATCTGAGATAAACACTTTCAGAAGGTAATTGCAAACTTCTGTTTCCTGTGATTTACATGCCTTGTGGCTCTGTCTTCGTTAGGGGCTCCATTCCGAGATGCTAGAGGGAGGTGACTGTGCTCAAAGGCACACTTCACAGACAAGAATGCAGAGTGACTCTTCACTGTGTTTCACTTTAATTTCCCTAATACCATTAATCTCATATTGACAGTGACTGGATAGAAAACACGATTTGCTGATTTTTTTTTTTCTTACTTTTCTCCAGATTTTATTACTGAAAAATCTTTGGAACTAGACACTGAATTTAATTACTTGCTTATTTCTATACATGTTAAATATATAAAGTATATTTTGTGGAACAATTATGCAAATGGGCCTTTATCAAGATATGGACCTTTATTATTCCTACATATTACTTTTATATCTGAATTCAGATTTCATTCATTTTGTATAAATGTAGGATTAAATGGAACCTGAAAATAGAAAACTGTATTTTTCAAAACAGCCCACATTACAATGCTTGCATATAGGACTCTCAGTATGATTTCCTATTTCACAAATGAATTTCTCCTTCACATGTGAAGAGCAAAGGTAAAATAAAATGATCTTTTATTTCAATTCTTAACTCCTATACAATCAGGAATCATGTGTCGTGTCGTGCCCTACCCTCAAAAAACAGAAACTGAAGAGAAGTAATGTACATAAATATTACAAGTATCACTTAAAAGAGAAACCAGTTCCCACAAGTGTCTTAGCTTTTCTTCCTAGAAGTGTTCCAGCAATCCGATCATTTTCATGGCCGTCCTCTGGATCTTACTCTAACAGGTCCATGTCTATTGACAGTACTGAACACAGTACTCCAAGTGGGGTCTAAACAGAGTGGAGGAGAGGGGAACAATCACCTCCCTCAAACAGCTGGTCAAGCTTCTTTTTATGCAGCCCAGGGTGTGATTTGCTTTCTGGGCTGCAAGCACACACTGCCAGCTCATGCCCAATATTTTCAACCACCAGTATACTCTAGTCCTTTTCTGCAGGCTGCTCAGGGCTGCTTCTAATCCATTCTTCATTCAGTCTATACTGATTTAGGGGTTTGCAATGGCCCAGGTCCAGGAGCTTGTACTTGGCCTTGCTGAAGTACGTGTAGTTTGTGTGGCCCAAGCCTGTCAAGGTCCCCCTGTATGTCATCCCTTCCTCTAGCATATTAATTGCTTGGTATCATCTGTAAAGTTATTGAAGGCGCGTTCTATCCAATAGTATATGTCGCTGATGAAAGTCTTAGTCCAACAGTATTGGTCACAGTATGGACCCTTGAGGGACACCACTCATTACTGGTTTGCACTTGGACATAGAGCAACTCACAAACAGACTCTTTGGGCATGTCCCTTCAGTCAGTCCTTTATCCATTAAATAATCTATCCATCAAAACCATATCTCTCCAATTTAGTGTCCAGGACATTGTAAGGGACTGTACCAAAGGCTTTACAGAAGTCCATGTAGATGACTTCCATAGCTCTTCTCTTGTCAGCTGATGTAGTTACTTGGTCACTGAAGGCCACTGGTTTAGTAAGGCACAATTTGCCTTTGGTGAAAGCATGATGGCTATATCTAATCACCTCACTCTCTTTCATACTTATATAGAGAATACTTCATACTCTATTGGAGCATATTCTCTTTTATTCCTTCCTATCACTATCACAGTAGTGATAACAATAACAATAACATTTGCAACAACAATAGAAGCATATTACTTATTGCTTATGATAAGAAAATAATTTTTGTAGAAAAAGAAGTAACCACTATCACTAATAGTGCTTCTGTGTGGCAACTGAGGCACAGACTGCAGTTGTGGTGCAACCAAAATCATCTATTGAGTGAGTTTACAGGCTTTTATAGACCCCTGCCTAGTGGTTAATAACAGTTAGTAGTAGTTAGCTCTTTTCAGTACTTTTCCATCACGTAACATCATGCGCTTTTTCCGACCAATGACATTACTGATCATGCACCCTTTCAACCAATCACATTATTGTCCACGCACCCTTGCTTGATCAACTTATTTGTACCTAGATGTATAAGCACATTTTTCTGCTACCACTTCCTGGTACATCCCATTTTTCTTGAACACTCATTCTTTGTTCCCTCGGCCGACACTGGTAACCTTTCACTAGCACTTTGGAAAGTCCCGGATTACAATATCTCATCTTTGTCTTCAGTAACTTCTTTATTTCAATATCTACAGTTCTCGGAAATTATCTCGGTGTTCTAACTTCGATTCCCCTTGACTCCTACAGTTTGCAGCTGATGAGGGTCAGGATGTTGGTGCTCTCATCCAGTTCAGTTGGCGCACCTTCTTGTGCAACATTCCCCACATTACTGAAAACACATTTTCTTAAAATATTGTAGAAATTATAGTTATGTACATATATTTCTGAACAAAAGTACTGAAAAAAGAAGGAAAAAAGGAACAAACTGGCAGGCTGACAAACTTACTTTGAGACTAGGATGAACTTTAAAGACATATGGATAAACTTTCCTGCAATACTGATCTGAGGCAGATCACAAGGTAATCAATTCAATTCAATACAATATTTTATTAAGTGTGGTATAATTATCAGCTTTATCTGAGTAGAAACAGAAACTAAATGCACATGTTGGATAATATGTGGTGGACCATCCACATACTGGATAAAAAAAAAATCCCTCACCCTTATCTGATCAATGAAAAAGGATATTGAAAGCAAAAAGTATGTCATTTTTATTATCATTAGAAAGTTTTTAGAGCTGAGTACAGACTCTGCACCTATGAAATGTTTGACAATGACAGCGCATTGACAAAATTATTTGTTCAATGTTTCAAGGGCAGAATTAAAACCGTATTTTCATCCAGTAGAGACAGATCAATAGAAGGGGTTCTTATACAAAAACAAAAAAAAAATAGAAGTATGCAATACTTACTACTAGCCTTCTCTACTGCTTCCTTTCATCCTTTTTGCTGCCTCCCTGCTGGGTAGGCCGTTTGCAGTTGATAAACATTACATATAGAAACAATGCTGCAAGAGAAAAACAGGGTAATAACTGCCACTTGGACAGTGTCTAGCTCAGGAAAACTGAATTGGATGTACAGGTTGCCTATGCAGCCATCTTCTCACACACATTTTAAGAAAAGCAGACAGTATTATGCATATTCAGAATATAATATAGATCACTGTTACACATTCATAAATCTCACCTGTCACCCAATTTGTAATACTCAGTGCTAGATTTATTTAACAGGCAGAAACACTTCTATAAAGGCAACAGAGATGAAAACTGAGAGTGAGTTCCTGGCTTAACTTCATTGTAATATTACTGCTGACTTCAAAAGAGACAGAATTTCACCCCTACTGTTTAGCACTCTAGCAGAGAATATACAGATGGTCACTACAGATTAGACTGAAAATAAAACTTAAAAAAAATGGTTTCTTAACCATCACCTTACAAATTGTGCAGACATTAAAGTCTATCATAATATACCCCTAAGGGTACATAAGATATGTTTTCAATTAGCATACTGCCTTCTATTAACAAGGAAAAAAAAAAATCGATTTTGAGGTGTTTGATTAAAGAAATCTAGAAAACAGTTTTTGAAAACCAGAAATCTGGAAATCTGACACTGATCCAGTTCACAGTGAGCAGCCATATGAATTAACAAACAGCACCAATGGAGAAGCAAATTCCTAGTCACAATTAATTTTTGGAAGAAAAACAAACTAAAAGTGGAACCATATGGACTTACTTAATGAGAAATTATGGTGTATGATATGGTTTTCTGATAATCGGTAGTTTATGTGTTTTTTTTTTTTTTTTTTTACTCTAATGAATAACAAATGTATTGAACACTTTCACCATCTCTGTTAAGGATCACACCGGCAGTAGTGCTCCAGACCTTCACAGGGATTGTACCTCCTATGTAGAAGAGGTATAGTATTCATCTATTAATTCATCTATTATTCCATCAAATAAGAAAAAGAATTGAAAGATATAGAATGAATGTTTTGCTTTATGCAGGTGACGTAGCAGGTGGCAGAAAAATTCCTTTCATATTTTCAGCCCTATCTTCTCACAGTTGCTTCCAAGCCATGGTTCAAAAGAAACATATTTTAAAAAAGAGTGGGAATGTTTATGTCATTCTGCCATCACAGGGTACCCATGCACAGTAATTATGATTTCAGTATAGGCACATCTTCAGCAACTCTCATTTTTTGCTTTTGCCTAGGCAGTAGTAGACAGCCTCTAGTGCCTTCTCAGTGGCTATGACTTACCTTGCCTGTAAAATCTCTGGAAGCAGTGGCAGATTTTAAGACCAAGTAGCAATCCCTTCACGTATGATATACTACTGATCACTGCTTCAGCAAGGTGTTCATGGCTATTCAAGTTAACAGACAAAATTATACCCATGAATATTAGCAACACTTTTGAATCACTTTAGCTAGGCACTTGAATTCTGTTAACACAGCTCTGCATAAGAAGTAAGCTTTTTAATGCTTTGATCTTCAGCCTTGTGTGATGCAAATATAGGTGGTTCTCTCAACTGGAGATTAGTCTACAGATCAGATAAAAAGGGAAGGCCTGTTGAAAGGTCACAGAGCTAACTTGGTAAATGCAGAATCAGTTTCCTGCTTTGATTTTCTCCATTAATTTAAGCAAGTTTTTCAGGTGATGTAGCACAGAAAGTATTTAAATGCATAAAAAGATTAAGGCCACTAATCTTTTTGTAGACTTGAGTAAATTAGTAAACTGGCAGTGTTCTGCGTCTTTGCCTCACAGGCGTAGCCGTGTATGATTAAACAGTGTATGAGAGACTGACAGGTTTACAAACATCAATGGGAAACACAAAACCTGCAACAAATAGTAAGAGATTGAGCTACTCCTTCATCTGACTTTGCTTAGTCTGCGTTGTAAAGAACCTGCATATGTCGAAATTTTGAGCCATGCACACCAACTGCAGTAGCACAATTTCCCCAATGACAAATTGTAACATTTTGAAACTTAGTAGAGATCTCATTTTTATCAAAATAGATAAGTTAAAGTTCAATCCTAACTCTATTGCTAGGTTTTGTTTAGCCAACACTCAGCTACTTCAGTTGTGAGAAAACTGAGTGTTAAAGGCTGTGAAGGAGAGTTAGAGAAGTATGTCCCAGTCTCCTTAGCTCTGACAACATTATTTTGAAAACTGACCAGTTGTTTCCAAAAAGACAACAGAACAATGTTCTACTAAATAATGTGAATAAAAGTAGAAAAATCTACTTGTCAATCAATAACATATCCAGTGGGAAAAATCGGAAACATAACGGTGTTCTCAAAATGCACCAAACATACAATTAATATGAGAAGCTACACAAAACAACATGACATAGATGTATAGTTCAATCACCCAACAGAATATCCAATTTCCTACCAAAACAACATACCTGTAAATTCATATCATGATGTCTTCTTCCTACTGTTTATGTTCTTGAAGTGAAAAATAGCTAATGGATTTCCTTCATCGAGCAAACAAATTAAACCACTGTTGTTCAGTTGCTTTTGTTTTTATTGATCCTTTCTCAATTTTTTAATGTAGCCATTTACCATACTATTATAATGGAACAATACCTTACATAGCATCATTTTCATTGTTAGTTTTTGTAAAGCTCTAGATCATGCAAGCTGAAAAAAGACATGAATCAAAATCACACTAAAATGTACTGCTTTTTAGATATTGAACAGTCAGTAGCAATTCTTAATTTTCAGCTGTGTTTTATTTGCAAAACACCAGTGAAATTCATCCCCAGTGCAAATACAGTGGATGGAAGAATGATTTTATTGATTTAAAAAAAATAAGTTAGTCTTCTGTAGGAATGCAATACATACCTCTCATTGTCCATAGTATGCATTCTCACAGTTAAGCATAAAATAAAGCACATGTAGAATAAAGAAGTTTGACCTCTTCAATCTGGCCTTTTGTAAAATATTTAAAATGAATCATGATGAAGGCCTGCAAAGATTTAATACAGCCTATGGAATTAAGAAAAAAATATTAAGCAAAAATCAACAGTACCTTTTATAAACAAACATTGTGTATTACAAACAGAAAAACCTGACTGCTTGTTCAGCTCCCATTCATCAAAGGAGTTTTGCTCCTGGCTTAGCTGAGGTGTCATTTCCACCCAAATTAAAGAATTAGAAGTTTACTTTTTTCAGCCCTAGGCTACCCTGCATGTGTTCTGATGTCCCCTCTACCTAATTCTCCTATCAGTCTTAGTCACCATAGGATAAGAAACCCTGGAAGATGTGAGACAGAAGCTCACAGCCAACAGCAAGGAAATTGTATTTCGGATAGGCTGCAAAACTACAGTGAATAGGATTGTCACAAGAGACATTAATCTGTTTTGTTGGGGTTGGGGGGGGGGGGGGTTCTCTTTCTTTTTTTTTTTTCTTCTTTCTCTTTTTTTTTCTATTTCTGGTCTGCCTATATGGATCTACATTAAGGACTACTATTAAGACTAGTATTAAGAAAAGTTTTGAGATGTAATGTAGAATCATAGAATCATAGAATATCTCAAGTTGGAAGGGACTTATAAAGATTAACAGGTCCAACTCCCTGTTCCTTGCAGGACTACCTAAAATTAAGCAGACCACTCACAAGAAGCTCCTTTAACTCTGACAAGAATGGTATTTTGACCATTTCTCTGGAGAGTCTGTTTCAGTGACTGACCACCCTCTAGTGAAGAACATTTTTCTGAAGTCCAGGACAGAAAACCCTGTGAAATGAAGTTTTTAACATATTTTCAGGATGTTTAGACCTGGAGATAACGTAAATACTGAAGAAGGGCTGCAGATCTTGATTAATTTCTAATGGCCTTAAATGACCTAGCTTCTAGAGATTAAAACTGGTTGCACAACATCATTAAAGTATTCATACCAGGGAAAAGGCAATAACTGGTTTTTGCATGCAAAATATATGTATTAACATCTATGCACTCAGCTCTCTGAAGACTCACAAACTTCTCATTCTAGTTTTAATAATATGCAAGCTTAATAAATAATCGCAGGAACAATAATAATTACAGATCTGTTACTAATATAAGATTAAAATGTTTGAAATAAACAACCTTCACTTAGGGCACCCCACATATTTCCTTGCTGATTGGAGCATTTTCATTTCTACTGTAGGAAAACAAGATGACCCCCTCCATCAGGAAAATTTAAAAAATTGAGGAATCCAAGTGATGTTTATGATTTTTAGAACAACTTTAGTATTTCAAAATATGGATACATACAAAATGGTGGAAGATAATCAGCTGATAGAACTATAATACTGAATAGTGCAGCATACTGAGAAAAATTAAATTCAAAGTTTAACAAACACTTGCATATGCAGTATGTATGTTAGTAAACTTTCTCTCATAGAATCCAAATATGTTGAATCCCCTTATTGGAGAGATAGATACATAATACACCTATCACAATGTTCAATCAGAATTCTCCTTTTGGCTTCAATGCGTTTTTAGTCAATTCACCTGAAATTATGGTGTTTAACTCCACTAGGTCAAATTCCTGTGAAACTGAATATACATTAATATAAAATAATCAACTTCTAAACTTTAGAACAATATCACTGAAATGAAATTTAATATGGTCTTTCCAAGGTTCAATAAAAGGATTACAATTTCCCAGTAAAATACATACTTTTAGAGTAACAGTGTGCAAGTGTACTTCGTTCAAATTCTGTTTTTTCCAGAGAAAAATCATCAAGTGTTTGACTTCTAAATCCAACCTATAATCCGTTTTAATCTACCAGACCATACTGCTTGCATAACTAACCTTCCTGTCATTTATGATTACTGACTGATGATGAAAATTGAAGGGGAAATACTCCCCAGCAAGATCAAGGATCCCAGCTGCATATTTCAGTGATACAAGAGGTTCGCTTTACTATTAGACCTGTTAGTGAGCCCTGCCTGTGAATTTCTGTGTCAGCTAAAAAATTTCCATGTTACTCACTTTCACTGACTGGCCAAATTCAGGAGTGAGTTGTAAAGCAGTCATGCTCAGTTAAGGGAAAAAAATGTCTAAAGTGCTTAGATGTATCTTTCAGTCTTATATAAACTGCTGTCTTCTACATTCCAGTATTGCAGTTTAAAACAGTCACTTGGTTTTGATCATTGTTTTTAATCTGTTCAGCAGTGAGGCATTTCTAAGGAGCAGAATCTTGTCCTTTCTTCCTCCTTAAAATGTCTGCAATACTTCCACTCAGGTCTGTTTTCTGCTTCTTTCTCTAAGAGGTAAAGCCCTAGACTTGCACCAATGTGCATTTACATGTGATTTGATCATATCTTAAACAGAAATACTCTAAAAACTGGAAAAGAAGCTGTCTGATAACTGAAATAATTTCCTTTATCTCTCAATATTTTAATGTATAAGATGTTGATAAAGTGTCAACTATAAAAAAGTCCCAAATAACTAATAGTACACATGTACATACCATTCTTGTAAAAGTAGTAATCAGACCTTTTTGATTTAAGATTGATACTTGAAGCTTAAAATTGCCTTACTGTACTTGTTTGGATTTTAGATCCCTGGCATTTTTAGTTGAAAGTGTCCCATTAACTTTCAAAATTAAATCATGTGTGAGTCTACAAATATGAAGATAAGTCATGCCTTTCCCAGTTTAAAATTTCATGACTAGTGTTGTTTATTGTTATTATTATCTGGGGATTTGGCTGTTAATTTCAGTCTTACACACTTTTGATAAAAACCTCCACTGCAATCTAATCATTTGCCTCTTCTATACTGTCTACAAGATTCATTTCTATGTAAAAATGTGTGGTCAGATTCTGTGTATACTACAGATCTATTTGTGTGATGTAGAGAAATTTTATAGTTCTTACCAAAACCAAATTACTCTTAAGAAATATATTTGCTTTTTCTTTCAATATTTCTCTTACTTTTTTTTTTCTCTTTTTTTTTTAATGGTAAATAACTTTTATTTCATTGGCATGCAGGGTCAGAAACTAATAACAGTGCAACATGTTATTTCATCTTTTGTGATGAAATACATGCTTGTATTTCATCTTTAATTTATACAGTTTTTTCTGTGCGACTTTGGTGAAGTGTTTTGGTTTTGGTTTTTTTTTTTTGGAACTTAGTAAGTTTCTCTCTTTGTCTCTCTAAAATTAGCTCATTCACAGGATGGTTAAACAGACTGTATTTTTTACGAAAGTAAAATATAAAATATCTCCTACTCAAGCTTTACTGAGTACAAAAGTTCTTGGTTAACGGGATTTTCTTCTTAGATCAGATCTGATGACTCTTTTCACTGGTAATGTAGATTTTCCCCCTAGAAAATATGTACTCTTTTAAAAACTAGGTTGTTCATGCTCATCAGATGTTGTATTAGTTTCAAACAGATTGTAATAGTTCCTTGATTCAGTATAGGTAACCTCATCAGAAATGTGGAAATTGGCCAATTTTTTTGCATATAAAACATATGGAGGAATATCAGATAAAAGCATACTGTCATTATTTACAAGTTTTAGAGATGCAAGATTATGTTCAAGTGGAATGAAATGTGTTTTAACTTCCAGTCAAGGCACCAACCAGCTGGTCGTAAAGACTACCTAATGAGAAAAGTGGTCAGTACTCTATTCTAACTCATGGATGGTGGCAAATGCTCTGTGAGGGTGGCTATATCAGCAGAAAAAGACCAAATGACAGCACAGAGGTAAGCCCATATGGGCTGCTGCTCCATGGCAAGACATTGCTACCGAGGTAGAAAATAATGCTGTAAAGGCATGTCATGCAGATGTTCACACACCCAAGAACCATACCACACACCCCTAACACCCACAAGGCTCCAGAAAGTCTTAATGATAACAGTGGACTGTTAAAAATTATGCTGAGAGAACTGAGCACCTAGAAATGGAAACACTGACATGTAAATTTAGCAGAAGCCACTTGACTGGTTAGCACCAGAGGATCTGCTAGCCATCCTGGTTCTGTCCTGACAAAGCTCCTACATACTGTGGGATAAGATAAGGTCTCCATAATGTGCACAGGGAAGAGGCTGGAAAAAGGCAGTAAGGCGTGCTCCCCAATTTGGAATAGGCTAGCCCATTCATGGGATCATCTTCGCTCAAGAGCCCAAGTAAACTTGTTGGGTAATGAAGAAGGATGGGAAACGTTCTAGAAGATCTAAGCCTGGTGGGAAATAGTCCAGTACGAGATGTGTTACAGGAAGAAATACAGCGGAGCAGTGGAGAATGAGTCTCACAAGAATCTAGGAAGTGTGTCCATAACATAAACAAAGTGTGTCTTGGCATTCAACAATCCAACACACTTTCTAACAATCCTTTCCTGAATGATCATCTTGACAGGTGTGGCCTGAACTAATTAACTGTTCCTATTGACTTTCTTCATAGCAGCCTGCATAGTGCTATCCTTTGCACTTGGGGCTCAAACAAGAGTTATTCCTGAGTGCTTGCACAGCACTGAGACTTGCTGTCTTGCCTCCTCATGCACACCATATCCCTAGCCAGTAGGTTGGGAGTGACTAAAGACTAAAGACACCACAGCCAGGACAGCTGACCCCAACTAAACAAAGGTAGATTCCATACCACATGATACTGTGCTCAGAAATAAAAGCTGAAAGGGAGGAAGGTAGGGATATTCATAGAATCATAGAATAGTTAGGGTCGGAAAGGACCTTAAGATCATCTACTTCCAACCCCCCTCCCATGGGCAGGGACACCTCGCTCTAAACCATAACACCCAAGGCCTCGTCCAACCTGAACTTGAACACTGCCAGGGATGGAGCATTCACAACCTCCTTGGGCAACCTATTCCAGTGCCTCACTACCCTAACAGGAAAGAATTTCCTCCTTAGATCGAATCTAAACTTCCCCTGTTTAAGTTTTAACCCATTACCCCTTGTCCTATCACTACAGTCCCTAAAGAAGTGTCCATCCCCAGCATCCCTATATGCCCCCTTCAGATACTGGAAGGCTGCTATGAGTTCTCCACGCAGCCTTCTCTTCTTCAGGCTGAACAGTCCCAACTTTCTCAGCCGATCTTCATATGGGAGGTACTCCAGTACCCTGATCATTCTCGTGGGCCTCCTCTGGACTTGTTCCAACAGATCCATGTCCTTTTTATGTTGAGGACACCAGAACTGCACACAGTACTCCAAGTGAGGTCTCACGAGAGCAGAATAAAGGGGCAGGATCACCTCCTTCGACCTGCTGGTCATGCTCCTTTTCATGCAGCCCAGCATATGGTTGGCTTTCTGGGCTGCAAGTGCACACTGCTGGCTCATGTTCATTTTCTCATCAACCAACACCCCCAAGTCCTTCTCCACAGGGCTGCTCTGAATCTCTTCTCTGCCCAGCCTGTAGCTGTGTCTGGGATTGCTCTGACCCATGTGTAGGACCATCTTCATGGTTATGATGTTTGCTTGCATGCTGGGACACTGCTTTCCTAGGAGGGACTGGACATCTTCCTGTTAATGGCAAATAGCAAATGAATTCCCCTGTTTTGAATTCCCTGCACATGCAGCTTTTGCTTTCCCTATTAAACTGCCGTTTTACTCAATCCACAGATCTTCTTTTCTACTTTTGTCCTGATCCCAAAGGATAGGGAAATGAAAGGCAAGGTGGGAGTCTGGATGCTAGCCAGTGTCAACCCACCACAATCTTTTTAAGACAACTATTTAAGAAGCCTTTGACTGATCCTATTTTAAAAGTGTCATAAAAGACAACCACTGTCCTGAGATAACTGATCTGATAACCCTGGAAAAAATTAAATCCTGAGCCAGCTGCATGAGAACAATAGTTTAGTGAGGTTGAGCTTAAAGATCTTGTTCTTCCAATTTTACATGCATTTTTTCTGTTTTCCTCTTTCACATCTTCCTATCAAGAAAGAAACAGTAGTTCTAGAGTTAGAGGTTTGTGGTTTGAATAATTGCTTACATCTTAAAGTTTCATAGTCTAGCTTGGTTAGAATTGACTGCATCTTTCACTTTCTGCTCTTGGCTGTTTCGATTTGCTTTCTTTATTTTACTTATCCACAATACTATTATGACCAAAAGCCTTTCACTGTTACTGGTGTTTTCTTCATTTTTCAGGCCTTGTTTTTCTTAGCTTTTCCTCTATTTTGTTATTTAAAGCAAGTATAAGAAGATTTTATTACTGTTAATAGTATTTGCTGCAAGTTTGAATAAGAACTGGTGCATTTGGATTACTACAAGTATTTGGCATGTAAAATATGTTAGAACATTAACATTTCTCCTCTATGGTTCTGAATGAAGATTACAGGATATTGGACAGGCAGATGGATCAAATGATGAGAAAATCAAAGAAAATTCAGAGGTTCAGCTTATTAGATCCAAAACATGTCTCCTGACATGTCCTATATACATCTACGTTGCACCATTTTGTGTGAGCTGTACCTTAAGATAAGCATTCCCATTTACTGAGTCAAGGACAGAAATGAGGAGCCAACCATCTTTTTTATTCATCTCATTTATAAAGTGGTACTGTAAATACATTCAGTTGCTGAAGAATGTCCCCTTTCCCACTTTTTTAATTTTTTTTTTCATTGATCTCATCAACGTAACTTCATTGGTAGCAAGAATGCAAGCACATACTTAGACCAATTCTCAAAGACAGCACCTCGTTTGAAAACTAAAATACCTCCTTTGAAAATTCCTAGTCTGTGTAAGTGCTGCATTAGAGCCTAGAGGAAAGGTAAAGTATTACTGCTGTGAAAACTGTTGTAGGGGGACAGTGCTTATATGGATATGTGCAAGAAGCTAGGTATAAGGAAGTCAAGGAAGAGGGTCAGGAGACCTGCGTGGCTAAATAGGGAATTGTTGGGTATGCTGAAGTGGAAGAGAAGAGTTTACAGGTCATGGAAGGAAGGGCTGGCCACTTGGGAAGAATATAAGGCTGCTGCTAGAGGATGTAGGAAAGCTGCTAGGATGACTAAGGCCTCCTTGGAATTAAAGCTGGCGAGAGGGGTCAAGGACAGCAGAAAGAGTTTTTTCAAATACATGGCAGATAAAACTAACACCAGAGGCAATGTAGGCCCGCTGATGAACAGGACGGGTGCCCTGGTGACAGAAGATACAGAGATGGCAGAGTTACTTAATGCCTTCTTTGTCTCTGTCTACTCTGCCGGAGGCAGTCCTGAAGAGCCCTGTACCGC
Organism: Neopsephotus bourkii; assembly: GCF_033783945.1. Classification (NCBI taxonomy): domain Eukaryota; kingdom Metazoa; phylum Chordata; class Aves; order Psittaciformes; family Psittacidae; genus Neopsephotus; species Neopsephotus bourkii. The sequence goes on from NW_026901388.1 coordinate 1,626,953, forward strand.
TGAGACCTCAGATGAAGATAGGTCAACGGAGCGGTCTGCCTTAGTCGATGAGGAATGGGTTAAAGACCAGTTGAGCAATCTGGATATCCATAAATCCATGGGTCCAGATGGGATGCACCCGCGGGTGCTGAGGGAACTGGCAGAGGTCATTGCTAGACCGCTCTCCATCATCTTTACCAAGTCTTGGGAAATGGGAGAGGTGCCTGAGGACTGGAGGAAAGCAAATGTTACTCCTGTCTTCAAAAAGGGCAAGAAGGAGGACCCAGGTAACTATAGACCGGTCAGCCTCACCTCCATTCCTGGGAAAGTGATGGAACACCTTATCCTTGGTGCCATCTTAAGGCATATCAAAGATAAGAGGGTTATGAGGAGCAGTCAACATGGCTTCACCAAGGGGAAGGCATGCTTGACCAATCTCATAGCCTTTTATGAGGAAATAACACAGTGGATGGATGATGGCAGAGCGGTGGATGTGGTCTACCTTGACTTCAGCAAAGCGTTTGACACAGTCTCCCACAGCATCCTTGCAGCTAAATTGAGGAAGTGTGGTCTGGATGATCGGGTAGTGAGGTGGACTGTGAACTGGCTGAAGGAGAGAAGCCAGAGAGTTGTAGTCTATGGGGCGGAGTCTAGTTGGAGGCCTGTATCTAGTGGAGTGCCTCAAGGGTCGGTACTGGGACCAGTATTATTTAATATATTCATCAATGATTTAGATGAGGGAATTGAGTGTACTATCAGCAAGTTTGCTGATGACACTAAGCTGGGAGGGGTGGCCGACACGCCAGAAGGCTGTGCTGCCATCCAGAGAGACCTGGACAGGCTGGAGAGTTGGGCGGGGAATAACTTGATGAAATATAACAAGGGAAAGTGTAGAGTCCTGCATCTGGGCAGGAACAACCCCAGGTTCCAGTATAGATTGGGGAACGACCTGTTAGAGAGCAGTGTAGGGGAGAGGGACCTGGGGGTCCTGGTGGACGACAGGGTGACCATGAGCCGACACTGTGCCCTTGTGGCCAAGAAGGCCAATGGCATCCTGGGTTGTATTAGAAGGGGGGTGGTTAGTAGGTCAAGAGAGGTTCTCCTTCCCCTCTACTCAGCCCTGGTGAGACCTCATCTAGAATATTGTGTCCAGTTCTGGGCCCCTTCAGTTTAAGAAGGACAGGGACCTGCTGGAGAGAGTCCAGTGCCGGGCAACTAAGATGATTAAGGGAGTGGAGCATCTCCCTTATGAGGAAAGACTGATGGAGCTGGGTCTCTATAGTTTGGAGAAGAGGAGACTGAGGGATGACCTTATTAGTGTATATAAATATATAAAGGGGGAGTGCCACGAGGATGGAGCCAGGCTCTTCTCAGTGGCAAACAGTGATAGGACAAGGGGCAATGGGTACATACTGGAACACAAGAGGTTCCACTTAAACTTGAGAAGAAACTTCTTCTCAGTGAGGGTGATGGAACACTGGAACAGGCTGCCCAGGGAGGTTGTGGAGTCTCCTTCTCTGGAGACATTCAAAACCCTCCTGGACACGTTCCTGTGTAACCTTATCTAGGTGCTCCTGCTCCGGCAGGGGGATTGGACTAGATGATCTTTTGAGGTCCCTTCCAATCTCTAACATACTGTGATACTGTGAGATGAAAGGATAATGAGCTGGACATACACCATCTAATAAAGAAACAAGTTATGTGTAAGACATTAATGAGGAAATCCAAGTCAGGAACTATACAAATATAGTATTTAAACTCGCACATTGTTCTGATGATGTCTGAACTTTGAGTACCTATTTCATAGGCAAAGTAATTTACTAGTTAAACTTGCATCTGATGATCTATGGATGACAGATAGCAGTCCATAGGCCAAAAGTTGTATCCTGCATAAGAAGTTAACAGAATTTTGGAAGTGATGCTAGCCTGTGGCCACTGATTTGAGCCAAAAGACTGGTGACCAGACCCATGCTGACTATGTGAATATTAATTGGACAATTACCAGCTACAGCAAGATGCAGTTGATGGATACAGTAATATATCCAGGAGATGCCTAGGAGGAAGCAGGTGCTCCTATTGTTTCAGACCATTACTTTCCTCCATGTTGCCCGCTGCAGTTTTATTCAAGTGCACAGCAGACACTGTGGCTTTCATAATGTGCAGTAGAAACTATGCTTATGGGAATAATTAGCCTGTGTGAAATACACCACATACCCTTGACTGACATGAAGAAATGAGCATGCAACAGTGAAAAAATATTTTAGTTCTGTAGATATACCACACATGCAATGCAAAATACAGGAGTTAACTTGTCTCCTTGAGTGTTTTGATCATAGTTCTCAGTCAAGAAGATATTGCTACCCCAGTTTCCATAGAAAGAAAAACAGTGCCCATGAGTATCACTATGCATGTCTTCCCAAAAATATGTACTTGGCAATCAGGAGGCAGAATCCCCCAGAGGAAAAAAAAATCAAACCATCCATGATGAGACAATATTTTGCTTAACCATGGATCAAAATATAGGGCAAACTACATTCTCTCCATCACTGGAAATTTCCCATCTTAGCACTAATGGGATATCTGTTTTTTTTTTTCATTTCAGGGATCTTTCTAATCTTTCTCAGTAATTTGAATCAGGAAATAATAATCAGAAAAGACAGCTTTCTTTAAAAAATGATGTTACAGCATTTCAACTCAATTATGAGTTGACATCGCATTCACAAATTCAGTCCAATGTGTATATACAAAGGAACTGACCATCTGTTTTATTATTCATGCATATGTCTGCATAGATAAAGGATGTTCAGAACTATTTGATGTATTAATCTGTTAAATAATGAAGAGGAGAGGGAGGGTTGTGCTAATTGAACTGTGTGTCTTAGTTTACATGTTGATTTGCATTGTATTTTTATATTGTAAAGAAATATGCAAAATATAAGTGGAGTATTTTTGTATAAGTTAAATAAACTGAGCCACATCTATTGTGCATTTTTCTCAAGCTTCTGAATTTTCTTGTGATGGGTTTCATTCCATTAATATCATCAACAAAATCTGCTGTCATATTGCAGGTAACTACTTTTCAAACTGCAAAATAATCTCTTTTTAGATCAAAACCTCCTCCTCAGCAGCAATGACACAAATATTTTTCTGATAACTGTCTGTATACTGTAATTTGTGTGAATCTTCTGGTCCAAATAGACAATTTATCCTAGGGTTTTATTTTGCCAGTTAATGTTCGTATAACTTCCATGGTGGATAATTTACAGCTTATCTGTTTTGGAGAGAGCCCACGAATAGGGGAGGGGTAACACAAGATTAAATAGCTATTTTATGTCCTATTTGTCCTCACCAATTGCTCACTTGCCACTGGGGAAGTAGGGGTCATAGCAGATAAATATAAAGGTATGTTTTATATTCCTTCTTTCAATCCTCCAAGCACATGATTCCCTTCTTTACCTTCTGTACGTTGTTTAGTTGACCTCTATCACATAGTGAGAAAGTGCTTATCAGTGCAGAACATGCAGAAAGAATTACATGGTCACAGCATCTAGAAACCACTGGAAAATGGCGAGTACTCTAGGATTTAGCACTAGTTTCAGTAAAAACGTAAGAAACACCTTCGAAGTAACCTTAATTAGAAAAATCAGGAAAGCTTTTCTAATGAAGAAAGATTCACCTGTGTAAAAGAAAGAAAATCAGAAAAAAAATAATAAATCCATAATACAAGAACCATGAGAGAATGCAGTTTTATGTTTGTGAAATTGATTTGAATAAATATTGAGGTTTTAAAGAAAACATAAAACAGCACAGGGGAGGTCAGGGATGTGGAGGAGCGGGAGGAGGTGGCTGCCGAGCAGTGGGAGAAGGTGGCGGAGGAGCCGAGCCCTGCGGAGGAGCCGAGCCCCGCGACAGCAGAGGGCATCCCCCGGAAGCTGCCCGCCGAGCCCCAGGAAGATACAGGAGACCCCGCAGCATTTCCCAGCAAGGCAGAGGAGGAAGATCTGAACTCAGGAAAAGAGAAGCTCGTGGTGGGAGAGCCGGCAAGCACAGCAGCTACACCAGCCCCAGTGACAAGTACAGCAGCATCGCTTGAGAGTTCTGAAGCTCTTGAATGGCCTTTGGGTACCCTTGGGACCTGCCTGCTGATTGTGATGGGGATCAGCATGTTGGCACACACACAGAGTGTGTTTTACCCACCACCATTTTGTCTGATCCCAAAATTTAAGCAGAGTAGGGTTTGGGTCTTCTCTGGGGTTAGACTACGAAATGGGATGACCAAGAGGTTTTCCTCAAGGCTGGACAGCCGTGAGTGGCAGGGCAGGTGGGACAGTATGGGCGAGTATCTAGTCCACTGTGCCCCTCCAGTGCTTTGGAAGCGTCAGAGATGGAAGGCAGCTGTATGGAGTCCCCAGTGACAAGCTGCAGAAATTTCTGAAGGGGACAGTGAATTATTTTGACCCTGGTGGGCCCATGGCACTTCAGGCCAGCAGAGAAGAGATGCAACATAGAGATGGACTCATGATCGAGGGGTGGACTTAGAAATGGACGCTATTGCCCAGGTTATTCACGAGTGTGAACACTGCACACAGGCTCTCCTGCTCCAAAAGACTGTTACAAGAGATGGAGCCTGATATTATGGACCAGATGGACTCAGCAGCTTTATAGGGACTGGTCCATGCACTAAGATGTGGAGATAAGAGTTCACTGAGATAAGAGTGATGGTATATTGAAAATGTGGGATCTGAGTATGATGTGAATGGTATGGAATAAGGGGTGGATAATGTCCTGGGTTTAGCAGTAGCAGTCATTTTTCCCTTTCTTGGTAGCTGGTGCAGTGCTGTGTTTTGACTTTCGGCCTGGGAACAGAGCTGATAACAATGATGTTTTGGTTTGGCCAAGGACTTAGTGAGCCTCATGCTCTGCCAGGGAGGAGGGGAAGACATGAGGAAGCAGAGACAGGACACCTGACCCAAAATGACCAAAGGGGTATTCCATACCACAGCACGTCATGCCCAGGATGTTACTGGGAGTTACCCGGAAGGGCTAAGAGGTACTGCAGGGTTGGAGGAGGTAAGGGTCCGTGCTTGGTCAGGCTGGGGGGGGGGCAAGTTATTGGTCGGCTGGTGGTGAGATGTTGTATTCTCTTCCCTTGTTATCTCCTTTATCATTATTATTATTGGTGATAGCAGTAGTGATTTGTGTTATACATAATGTATAAATGTATAAATGTATGAATGTAGCATGTGACGCTGAAATAAATATATTCTCTTTTATGATTTGCCAAAATGTGTTTCTAGAGAAGATATAATTTACGATCAACTAATTATTCACCAAGTTTTTTGTGAAAAGACATCTTTCAATTAATGGACAGTGCAAGAAGCATTAGTAAATAGAAGAATTACCTGCTTAATTTCAAGACTGGGGCAGAGGAAACTTTAATACTCTTTGAAAAAGGCAGAACAGTAGTATCTTCAAGAACATAGTCCAACACTTTAATTCAGTCAGTTTTCCAAAGATGAAAAGTATCCTGCAGTTTTCAAACTCTTTAGGCAGGTACAGAGAACTGTTACGTTGTCTCTAAGATCAAATGACAAGTTATGTATAACATTTCCCTGTTCCAGGCTACCTCTGCTGTAGGGTAGTGGTGATTTGGGTTGAGGTCTGGGGGCCACCACCTTTTAGACCCAGGCCCTCACCATAGTTCTCTCATCCCTTCCCAGACACCCTGGGTCTATGTCTGACCCTGGTTCCCAGCACTGGTCCTGCTCTGCCGCCCTTACCTGGGAGCTGTAGAATCAGGTCCCACCTCTGTGATGCCCCTGCCCTGATATGTGCCATCAGCTTAAAGAGCCACCTGCTCTCACTGCTGCCTGACACACTCTGCCCAGCAGGATTTTCACACAAATACAAGTCCCACAGTGGCCGAGTACACCTAAGTGATAGTGCACTGAAACAGAGAACAGCAGAGAATGCCTGATATATGAAGTGTCTTCAGTTAATTTAAAACATACTGGCAAAGTCTGAACCCTTTGAGTACAACATATTTATTACGTTTCAGATATTCCTAATCCAATCTCAGTGCAATATTGAAAATAATGAGTCAGGCACTGGATATTCCCCTTCTATTATGTAACAATGAAAGATTAGAAGTATGTTAACATTTCGATGGATTAAGACATCAATGATAATGAGGAAAAATAATATTTCTTTAAACTCAATCTATAACTTGGTAGCTTTTTTCAGTGGAAGTATGAAGCAATACATTATCAGAAGTACACAAAGGCTTTATGTTTCAGGTGAGCTAAGAATGTTTCTTCCAAACCAACAGTGTTTAATTTGCTGTCACAATTAATTGTTCTATATGGCTACTGATAATATTGTGCTTTCCCTGCTTTTGTAGCAGCCACTTCATTTTCTTCTGTAATTCACATTTCTTAGCAAAGTGTCAACAGTTTTGCTCTTAGAAATTCTGTTGGAATTATTTTATGATGGCCTCTGTTTGCATACTGTCTTTTTGACTATGAGCGACAGAGAATTTTCTTATGAGAGAAAAAACAGAAAACCTCTGTCTAGGTATATCAGTTCTATTTTCATCAGTTCATGAGAAAATTTCTCAATTCATTCTGTTGAATCTTCAGTAGCTATGTCTAGACCTGTTGATAGGATGTTACTGTTGTAGACCCATTACAATGAAATTCCTCTTTGGATGCAGTTCAATTCAAAATAAGCACTACTTTGGGGTCTCCTTTTGTAGTCTTCACAACAGTTCTCCAGCTTACACTGGGTGAGAACTGTATTTCATACAGCAGAAGTTCACAATGACTATAAAAATTAGCTTTACACGTGCAAGGGCTAATTCTTGAAATTTCCTTCTCAATAAAATATAGGAGTTATTTCAAATACAGGAATGTGTGGGGGGAGAGAATGTTCTTTGGCTTTTATCTTTCTTCCCAAGTGCTTTATATAGACATTCTTCTGAAAGTGCAACAGAGTTTATTCCTTTTATATACACCGGAAACGCCCATAAATTTCCTTTCCACATGCAGCAGGCTCAATAACCTTGTCAGTGGCTCAGAGAACAGAAATTCATTAAATTGCTCATTTTCTCCTACTAGTGACAACCCTAGTGCCAACAGTCATGCCTGGATAATGTCAAAATATTGAGGAAATAAATTATACCAGTAAGCAAACATCAAGGTTTGGAGATCCTGTATCCTGTGCAGCATTTCAAAAAGAAATCACTCTTCTTTTTTCAACCAAAAACATGGTGTTCAGATTTATTCTCTTTTTTCTTATCTTTGTCAAAAGAACAACAGTTGCTAAGGAGAATTGAATAAGTGAAAGCAGAATAATATTATCCATTTACTGATAACAAGGAATAGTAGTAAAATAATGTGTTCAAGAGAGACGGTGGTTTAGAAAAGCAGGTACTACTGAGTGCCAGCTTTGTAAGATACCAATGCCAGTTTGTGGGAGGTAGTTTTTCAGTAGCAGCATCTGGCTTTTTGGCATACTCTCCAGGCTTTTTCACTGACAGTTTCACTTCCCTTTAAGTTGGTCACTTGGCTATGTCATTTGTTGGGTGAATATAGTCTGCTTTGCTCTGAAAAGCAACATTTTATACTACCTATACTCCTGATTCTTAGTTCTTTCATTGTGATTTTTTGCCTGTATATCTGCTTGATAGCACCTTAGTCTGTGAGCAGTCTCATTGGTATCAGCAAGATCACTCAGAAAGTTGTCCTGAAGAGATTTGTCAGCATAGATATACTAGATTCATCATTCCAGAAAAAAAACTTTAATAAAAGCAGAGATTATGTTAACAAAAGGGTACTTTTGAGGGTAGAGCTAGTATCAATTTCCTAAATGAAAAAAGAAGCTATCTCAACCACAAGGGTTCTTTTTTGTGTGTGGACCTACACATCTGCTTTAGTGTTTTCTGATGTAAGTATATTGATTTAGAGTTTCTGCCACCACACCCCAGAATCTGCACTGCTGCACTTGAAAATAATTTAAAACATAATTTAAACCACACAATTTAATGAGATAAACAAAATCCAGTTCTAAAGGAACCATGCATTCACAGCAGAATAAAGATATTGTATGCTCAGAACAATCTCTTTTAGATATTCCTGTTAGCAGCAGAGATACATATGAAGCCCTTGGCTTCTTTTCTTTGAGCTTCTGGTATGTATTTCTCCAGCTTCAGAAAATGCAGTCATTATTTATTGCATTTAACAGTTATATCCACTGCTAAATAAATAGTGACATAAGTGATTTTTTTTTTAAATAAATTTACCTTTTTCTGTACTAAGCGTGGAATACTTTCATTTATTGAACTAATATTTACCGAAGTTCAAGAATGTTTATGTCAATTTAATATGAAATTACTTACAAATATATTTTTATGAGTACTTTTGGTACTTGAACTATTACAGGAGATTTGCCCCTACAAATTGATGGGTCCTGAGAATATCTACCCAGGTTGTAAATAGAGCTGGCTGACATCATTGTGAGGCTGCTTGCCACAATCTTTGAGAAGTTACAGAGACTGGGGGATGTCTCAGAAAACTGGAAGAAGGCAAATGTCACCCCCACCTACAAGAAGAGCTTTAAGGACAACCCAGGAATTTACAAGCCAGTCAGTCTTACTTCAGTACCTGAGAAGGGTATGGAGGGAACTCTCCTGGGGGCTATCACAAATCACCTGGAATAATGGGTTCGGTTTTGATCTCCACTACACAAAAAAGACGACAGGCTGGAGAGGGTCCAGAGAAAGGCCACAAAGATGATCAAAGTAGGTTTCTTCAGCCTTGAGAAAAGAAGACTCAGGGAAGACCTTATCTCCATGTTCCAGTATTTAAAGGGTGGCTACTAAGCAGATGCAGACTACCTTTTTGCAAGGAGTTACATGGAAAAGACAAGGGGCACAGATTATTCTTGGTGAGATTCCAACTGGAATAATCTCTGCAGGAAAGTGGTGGATTCTCCAGCGATTGACAGGGTACTAGGCCATCTTGTATAGACTGTGCTTTTGCCAAGAAAATTTGGACCAGATGATATTTGAGGATCCTTGGTACCTTCCAACCTGATATTTTATGATTCTATGTTTTTTGATAACAGTGTTTGCATTAAATATGTATTGTCATATTTAGCTCTTGTCCCTATTTATGAAAAACTAAAGACAGATAATGTTAACTGGAATTTGTAATACAAGGATTTATTTCTTGGTTTATGTTTACATATATAAAGCATGTGGCTATTTCCCATAATATTAATCTCATAAAATATTCTGGAGATCTCTAGTATACTGATTCTGGCACTGTGATTAGCAGAATGCTACCATCAAGGTTTGTTGTGTTTTCAAATGCTGACATTCACACAATCTCAGATCCACCATTATAAATAGGATTTAAAGAACTCTGAAAACTTGCCCTTTGAAATTGATGTCAACATCATTATATATTCCAACAGAAAATAAAATAAAACAAACAAACAAAAAACAACAAACAAAGCAGAAGTTTCTCTTTAGTATTTTTTTTTAACATAGAAATTCTGGGTTGTTTTTTTTTCAGTAGCACAGCTTACAGGAAGACAAGACAGTTTTGCTACCTCATGAATTATAACAATGTCTAACACTCTGTACTTTGTAGTGCCTTAGGGCTCTTTCTTTCAAGCAACTAATTTATGCAATTGCAGATCGGAAATACTTAATTCTTTTAATAATGACAAGCTCTGGATTTCATTCTGTAGAATATTTTATAAAATCCTATGCTGTGCATGAAATAGGGAAAAGTTGATACTAGTAACACTTACTGTGTCTATGCTTAGAAACAAAAATTACCAATGAATAATGAGATTTGAGATTAAGAAAGGGGGCTTATTCTCCCATTTATTGTTGTCTAGAACAATGGATGCAAACTTTTTTAAATCTATGCCAGCATAGAATTTGACAGAAAATATGTCTTGAAAAGTGTGACTTTAAATTAAAAGCCTAAACAGTGATGGAGAGACATCCATTTAAACATCTTGCACAACTACACTGAAAACAAAAACAAAACTTCCCACAAAATAAGAACATGTTTATGATTGCAATACATGAGCATGGGTGTGCATCAGGGAAAAAAACAAAACAAAACTGTTTTCTAGAAAAATAAATCTGTCTTGTATATATAGTTAGCATTATGGATTAGGATTTAAGTCTTTCTATAGCACTCTGAAGATTTTCTGGGAGACACGCAAAACTAAACAAAACATAATTTGCATTCAGCAGTCTTAAGGTAGATGGTAATATTTAGATGTCCAACCTAACATTCAAGAAGATGGAAAAACAGAAGCTTTGCCTTTATTACACTTGCTGAGATCATGAACAACAGTGAACAAAAAATGAAAACAAACTGAGGACCAAACTATATATTATTTTTCAGAGTACCAGCATAGTACAATGAGAGTAAGGTTTTATATTCCATTGTATGCAGTTATCACATAGCCACAAGAAGCCTTGTAGATCTGTTTTTCCAAATGAAGAATCAAATTCTTGGTTAGGATTTCCCACTTCATCTGGTAGATAGGCAAAAACATGTATTTACCATCCTTTATCTATAATATTGTATATAAACAAGAGTTAGATGGAAAGTATTAAGTAGATTTTGGTTGACTAAAATTTGGCCTTAAATAGAGCAAATGAGAAAATATATTATTAAAAAAAGGGGAAATAATTAACAAAAAATGAAAAGGTTTTATTTTTACTTTTTTACCTAAAACATTCCAATTTCTAATTTTACAACAATTGCTTTTCAGAAATTGCCTGTGTGTAACAGTAATAACAGCAAAAAATAATACTATTATAATCTCTCTTCTTCTAAAATAAGTGTTATATTCTGTTTCAGGACAGTGAAATATTGCAGTCAACTCAAACAGAATTGGTCTTGACATTCCAGTTTGACCAGAGAATCAAAAAACACTTGTGTATGCACAGGTACCACCCAGGAAAGGGCTGATTCTTGAGGACACTTACTATAGAAAATTCAGGACTAGCCTGTTTAACATATTCATTAAAAAAAGATACTGCAAACATTTAAAATGTAGTGATAGGACACAAAAATGTTATGAGCTAGAAAGGAACCAGCCAGTAGTAAGTTCACATATTCATTGGACAGTTATGGCTTCCAACTGAATTTAAACTGACATTCAAAAGGAAAAAGGAGGAAAAAACTCCCCTCAACTTTCAGTTTGCTTTGAATTAACAACCCTACAACATTTTAGATTGAAACAAATATACATATACTCTAGATTGAAGAGAAAAAAGTATTAATTCTTCTGTCAAGATCTGTGCTTTCAGCAATTTCTGTGTGCTTTCCACCAGGGCAGGATATTTCTTATGAGTCACCTTAAAATGACTTACTTAAAATCACCTTAAACGACCATACTATTTAAGTGTTTCAGTAAAGAACAGTTTCTGATAATTTCATTTATACCAAAGTGACCTAAATGATAGAAACAGAATACGACCGGAAAAAGGGAAATATAACCCCCATTTTCAAGAAGGGGAAAATGGATGACCCAGGGAATTGCAGAGGTCAGTCTCACCTCTGTGCCTGGCAAAATCTTGGAACAGATTCTCCTGGAAGGCATGCTAAGGCACATGAAAAACAACAAGGTGCTTGGTGACAGCCAGCATGGATTCACTAAGGGGAAATCACACCTGACCAATTTGGTGGCCTTCTATGATGGGGCTACAGAACTCATGGACAGGGGTAGAGCAGTTGATGCCATCTACCTGAACTTATGTGAAGCGTTCGACACTGTCCCACACCACATCCTTGTCTCTAAATTGGAGAGACATCAATTTGATCGGTGGACCACTCGGTGGATAAAAAACTGGCTGGACGGCCACACACAAAGAGCTGTGATCAATTTTTCAATGTCCAGCTGGAGACCTGTAACGAGTGGTGTTACAGGTGTAATGAGTGATCCCTCAGGGATCAGTGTTGAGACTGATCTTGTTCAACATCTTTGTTGGTGACATGGACAGTGGGATTGAGTGCACCCTCAGCAAGTTTGCCGATGACACCAAGCTGTGCGGTTCGGTTGATATGCTGGAGGGAAGGAATGCCATCCAGAGGGACCTTGACATGCTTGTGAGGTGGGCTGATGCCAACCTCATGGAGTTTAAACATGCCAAGGGCAAGGTCCTACACCTGGATCGGAGCAATCCCAGGCACAGCTACAGGTTAGGCAGAGAAGAGATTCAGAGCAGCCCTGCGGAGAAGCACTTGGCAGTGTTGGTCAATGAGAAAATGAACATGAGATGGTTTCAGTGTGCACTTGCAGCCCAGAAAGCCAGATGTTTCCTGGGCTGCATCAAAAGGAGAGTGACCAGAAGGTCAAAGGAAGTGATATTGCCCTTCTACTCTGCTTTCATGAAATCTCACTTGGAGTATTGTGTGTAGTTCTGATATCCTCAACATAGAAAGGACATGGATCTGTTGGAACAAGCCCAGAGAATGGTCACGAGTTTGATTAGGGTACTGGAGCACCTCCTGTATGAAGACAGGCTGAGAAAGTTGGGACTGTTCAGCCTGGAGAAGAGAAGGCTGCATGGAGACCTCCTAGCAGCCTTCCAGTATCAGAAGGGGGCCTATAAGAATGCTGGGGATGGACTCTTCATTAGGGACTGTAGTGACAGGGCAAGGGGTAACGAGTTAAAACTTAAACAGGGGAAGTTTAGATTGGATCTAAGGAAGAAATTCTTTACTGTAAGGGTGGTGAGGCACTGGAATAGGTTGCCCAAGGAGCTTGTGAATGCTCCATCCCTGGCGGTGTTCAAGTCCAGGTTGGATGAAGCCTTGGGTGACATGGTTTAGAGCAAGGTGTCCCTGCCCATAGCAGGGGGGTTGGAAGTAGATGATCTTAAGGTCCTTTCCAACCCTAACTATTCTATGATTCTATGATAATTTAGATAAGGATGCAGATGTTTTTTTCATTCAGGAGATATTTTAATGAAGAAAACGAGAAGACAGATGTAGAGACAGCTGAACAGTCATATTGTTCTGGAGGCATCAGAGGCTGCAAAATTAAGAGAGCTTGTCATAGTGGCTGGAGCCGAGACCTTAAATGCCACTGACTCTGCCCAGTTTTGCTCTCAGTTTTCAGTCATGAAAAAAAAAAAAACAAAGAGTAAATAAACTGCTGAAATAGTACAATTTAATAACTTTTTTTTTTTTTTTTAATATATATACTTTTAGGAATATAGATTCCTTAGGGTGGGAAACACAGACTCCTGGGGTTCTCAAACTTGTTTCCTTTTAGGCCAAGTGTCAATTAAGGAGAAAGTTTCATGGTTAAGATGCAAACCTTTAAAATATAAGTTGATTAAAAAACTTACACTGCTACCTGATGAAACGCAGGCAGTCTGCCAAGCATTTCACATGACCTCTTATGCAGGAGGATCCTGCAGTCTGTTCACCATACTCTTCCCTCCCTTTCCCCATAGTTGTAGCAACTCAAAATGATTTCTAGTAAGCACTACCCCAGCCCTCCACAGCTCTGCAAGAGAGCATTACTTATGCTAGATGCTCACTGACACATATTCCTCAGTGCTCCACATTCCAGACATTTAAGCCAGTATAGCCTTTTTTTTATATTTGAAAATTTAAAGCATTCACCTAAGGCAATTTTCTTCTTAGCCAATATGAAGTGAAATTGTATTGTGAAGTAGTGCCAGCTCATGCACATGCATCATTGGAAGAGTTCTCCAGTCAGAAGATCAGATAGCATAGAACTTCAATGTTTCCATCATTTACAAAGACTTCAGCAAAGAATAGATTTTTCTTATACTACATTAAACAGATTAGATTTTAAGATATGAATAAGATTAGGCCTAAGACTGCATTAAGAAGCTTCAGTACAAGAACCTTCACTGCCTACAGCAGAAAAACTATTTATCCACTATAGATCATATCACTAGTGGCACATCTTTCTCAGCAATTTTATTATACGTCTCTAATTGAGAAGTTTATAACTTGGCCAGAAGCATTTCTCTGAGATGAAACTTCATGAAAAAGCCAAGAAGAGTAATAAAAGCACTAGTTTATTTTCATACATTTTTCTAATGAGCTTAACCAGCCCTAATACTTTAGAATTTTAAGAATTTACAATAAAGACCTTAAAATTTTATTCCAATTCATTGCTGACATTCCAACCTGCAGTTTGGAGGATAGGATTTCTTAGATGATGAAAATATGAAGAGATATAAAAGGAATTTCTCAAACAAGAAATGGAAAAATTGAAAAGCTGGGAGAATTTAAGGAGGGTAGTTTTGTTAAAATTGGCTTTTCCACCTTTAGGCCATATAATTCCTGTTGATCAGTGCTGAATAAAAAAGCTGACTTGTTTAAGGACACTTTAAATTGTCACCTTTTATTTGCCTACTCTATAGCTGTTGATGAGCCACCACCTCACAGTGAAATTTATATGCTTTAGAGACAGCTATTTTCTTATGGTAAGAAAATAGAGATGGTATTTGAAGGTTTAAGCAGTTTAAAATTAAAAACTAGGATTATTTTTTAATTTAAGGTCTTACCACAGCTAAGGAATGGTATAGATGTATTTTGAATCAGTTCATAGGCGATTAAGAAAAAGTACTCAATTTCCCTGCTGTTCTGCATTATTTAAAAAAAAAAAAAAGTAGGTAGCCCTAACATTAATGACTTCAAGAGAAGTCATTTGGTAATTCAGAGTAACACTGAGTTCATATTTCAAATTTCTAAAATACTAAGAGAAAAACTTTGCTTTTACTCTGTTTGTGGTCATGGTCAGACTGCAACTTGATTTTTATGTATTAATGCATCAACAATTTAATTTGAAGGAAAATGCTATTTACAGTTGGTTTGCAACTACTGTAGTCCAAAAGGAACCAGAAGGAAGGGGTTGCTTTCTAGTCATTATAAAAGCACTATCAGAGGCTAGATTCTCAGGTTTTCTTGGATAATGCAATGCATGAGAAGCCCTGATATCAAAGGTTTTCTGAGAGTTATGCTGACGGACTGCATCTTATGGGTCTCCTAGGCCTGCATTTTGTTCTCCTTTGGAGTCCGGACTGTGCTTAGCAGAGTTCATCTTTGTGCAAAAATCACTTCTCTTCCCTACCTGCACCTCTTCTTGTGAAGCAGTACTTCTACATCCGTCAGCTTCTCAGACTGGCTTGCTGCAGCAGGGGAAAGCTAATATCTCAACTCCAACATATGTTACTATTCCTTTTAGTTTCACAGTTTAGGAAAAGATATATCCTTAATGTAGCTGCCAGTATTAGCAACACCCATTAGATATTGTAGTTTATGTCACAAGAAATAATTGCAAAGGATTTTTCTCTGCTTCACTTGCTCTGAATCCTGAATGACCTACATCCCTTTTCCCTAGACATCAAAAAAGAGACAGCCTTAATGAGAAAATGCCATTTTGTAATCTCTTTTTTCCTGCTTTTTGGAGAATAAGTTCCATAAGTGTGATCTTCTAAACATCTACGATTTGACCATGAATGGTTGATCTTCATGCTTACGAATCTGGTAGCTGCCAAATTTAGCCTGTGCTTAGTCATGGGTGCTAGCTCTAGCTGCACGATTTTTTAACAAAGGTTAAACAGGCAAATTAAAAACCTCTGAGACACAAGGCATACTAAGGAATAACATTGTAAAATTGTATCCATATGTACATTTACCTTATATCTTGTAATACATTTCAGGCACGGAATCAGCCATCAGAAATTGTATCAGTTGTCTGTAGACAGAAGGTGAAGGGTAGTTCAAAAAATTGATGATGAAATGCTTTGGAGAGATGCAGGTATTTAGCAAAGTCTGTCAAATATTCCAAGCAATGCTGGATAGCCTGCCCCAGCAAAATCCTATGTAGGACCTGGATACCTAAAAATTATGGACATCATCATTTTCAGATCTTCAATTTCCAATACGGTTCACTATATTCGTTCCCCAAAAACATATGATTAGAGGTACTGTGTTGTGATAGGAGCTGTAGAAACAGAAGGCAAATGTCATCTTTGTTACAGATAGATTGCAATCTTAAGTATGTTTTTATACTATATGTATGTGCTGTAATACATATATACAATCTGTATGGTTATCACCTAATCATTAGAGTTCATAGCCTCTAAAAATCTAGGTTGAAGCATTTATTTTTTTTTTTTAGAAAAAAAATTAAAAAAATCAATCCTAGTATTGTTCATTTGCTGCAGTCTCATCTTTTTTTCTATTTCAAGTTCCAGATTTTTAAAATCTGCAGTGTATCAGTTTACAATTCAACTATGTGTTGAAATAATCTCAGCAAGGGGAGCTAGTGTCTGATTGTGGTTGAAGACTAAGTCTTTATATTTTGCTTTCAAAACCTGGCAAAAGAGCTTTGCTCAAGCATGGTTTCTGGCACATCTACAGGTATCTTTTGTAAGGTTCCCTGTCTAAAAGAAGAAGAAATGAGAATCTAAAGTTTCATAGCTGTTTTATTTCCTGTTAATCCATGAATTTCATAACCCTCACTTCTGGTTTTCTTCCTCAGATGAAAGTATGATAAAAATCTGTGTAACTTCTGTATTTCCCATCTCATAGTTAACATTTTTCAGCTTTGTGTAATGTTATTTCTGTGATTGGAAATCATCATTTACCTTACTTTAAAAAGGTATTAACCTTTTAAAATATAACAGGAAGGAGATGAATTACATATTGGTATTGCTACTCTTGATAGAATAGTCAACATCCCTGCAGAAAAATGAGCCATTTATCTGTGAATAGGTTTATCTAGTAAAGCAGCAGCAGCAGTCCTCACTAATGTCTTCCATACCCCAGGCATGTGCCCACACCAAACCAGGATAAAATTATCATTTAAATTTATATGTTTTATATATGAATTTATATATGAAATTTATTACCATTTATATGTGTTTATATATGTCATGTGCACGAAGTTTTTCCAGGTTTCATAATTTATATTATCGTGAGAGTCAGTAGATCTTTGTAGCACAAGATCTTGGAACTTGCTGACTTTATCACTGACTGTGCTAAACTTCATAAGGCATAGACTTCACCCTTCATAAAGCTCATGGTACATCAGCTGCCTAATTTATTTATGGAAAATGAAATGTGGCAAGTAGTGGTTAGGAAGGATACTGAAAATGACAGGAGAAAATTTTTTTCACAGCTACAGGGATGAGCTGGTCATCCAGCCAGTGAAGGCACCCATCTTCCTGTCAGCTTGAGAGTAACCTATACCTTTGTTAGCAGATGTTTGCTAACTAAAACCTAGACCCTCTGTATCCTTATCAGGAAAACAAATAATTTAAACAATTTATTGCATTTATTGCTAGCTTTTTAGGTTTCTAAGTCTAAAAGGAAGCCTTTTGTACATTGTAGAAATATATTTCTGTGTCAGCTTCTACAAAATGTCACTGCATAGAATTATTTTGCAATCTCTGTTCTGTCTGATCATTACCTTACTTGCAGCCAGTGCACAAACACTGACTCCACAAAAATATTTCCTGTCAGTATCTGCATTAGAAACAAAATAAAAGTATTGTTAAATTAGTGTAATAAGCATGAAGGTGTTCCAGATACAGAAATGCTCTTTGTTCTTATGGTAGAACTCAAATTACATTTTGAAGTACAACTAAAATCCTTCTCGTTATGTGCTGTACAGCTATATAAATTTAGTGGTCATTAAATCTCTTACAAGGGACCTGGAATGCACTTCTATTCCCTTCTAGCCTATTGATGGATAATAGCAATGAAAGGGTTGTGATATAGCTTTGCTTACACTATTACAATGGGAAGTGTATTTCAACACCTTATATTCCCATCTACTTGTGTTTGTTTGACAAAACAAGTGGCTTCTTAATATAAATCACTGTTATTCCACCAATGTCAATTTGGCTGTGTTAGTTCACATGAACTGAAAGTCAGGTCCAGTCTATTAATAGTTCAGATGAAGTGAATGCTGCCCTGAATTTGCATTTTAAGTTGATAAAGGAAAGCTATAACTTTTGCTTTGTGTTGAAAGTTATTTTTTTCTCTCTTCTCTTCAGAGCATTCAAGAATTGTCTGCAACAGGAAAGGACAATTAAGAGGAGTAACTTGGGCTTTCTTAAGTACGTATGACAAAATTAATGAATAATTAATGTATCTTTTAATATAGCAAGCCCTAAAAACTGACTGTAACTGTAGATAGATGCAGATACTAACATCTGAATGTTTTCAGAAAACTTTTGACTTAAGGTTTCAGTGTGAATATCATTTTTTATTTCAAAAAGTATAGAATAAACAAAACTTAGGAAGGATAAATCACTTCAGAGAAATACAGTTATTGCCTTGACTGTTTGTCTTCAGTCATTCTGATTTGAAAATAAATAAGTTCATGCTGCTGTTTTCCTCTCTGTATAGTCATTAAATATATAACCAAATAGTACTTCAAAGGGAATGCAAATGGATCAAAATCTTTTCATCACAAAAGGAGAAGGTTTTAAGATATGTGTCTTCTACCTGAGAAAAGTGGAAATACCAGTGGATTTTCTGTGGGTGGATTTTCTGATCACTGAAGCTTTATGTAATTATTGCAAGTTTATGTAGTACTAAGGGAATTATAGCACACCATATTAATATATCAGACAGAGGTAGGCTGTCACCTAAGAAATACTTCTAGGAATTTTGGAACAAAATCTTGGTCTTAATTTTCTAATAATTAATTTATGTCTGTAGTGCCAAATTTAAAAGTGATAAATAAATTTATTTCATATGACACTATCAGGTAGAAGAGAGACTACTACACCAAACTACTAGCCAGTTCAATGTAAAAGTCAAAAAAAGCAGAAGAGAACTCATGGATGTTTGAAGGTTTGTGTTTTAGTGCTGGAAACTCATTAGGTCAAGTCGTGTAAATGATCTACAAATACATTACTGAGAGATTATACGTAGCCATTTAGATACACCATTCACCTTTAGAGGGTGCAAGACCAGGTATCATAGTTTTTGCTGGTTGTGTACCCTTGTTTTTGTTGGAAATTCAGAATGATACAATGTACAATGGTGGCAGTTATAAGAACAATCTCTGTAAGAGTTGTTTGTGAGTATAACACACTATTATATTCCTATAAAAGAAAACTACAATAAAGATGGGTGTTTGTTTCTCTTAATGTAATTTGGTTTATTGCTATGTGAGCTACACCAATTAGATGATAAGCCTGTACTTGTACGTAAATATGAGACTTTTGATTTTCAAGAGAATTTTTTAATCTCTGCTTGCTTAAATCTCATTCCAGTTTTGCACTCTTTGCTTCCTTAGACAGCATCTCTCAGTTTGGTCTGAAGCAGTGTATGAATTATGTTGGAGGTAAACCTAAGTTGTACCCAATCGTGAAGCTAGTGGTGAATGTAAATGACATTACTTGTGCTCACATTTACTTGCTGTGCTTTCTTGCCAAAGTTGCAGCATAAATTTTTACTTTATTTTGGTATCTATTCTTTTAAATAAATGTTAAGTATGAAGAACATATCTTAAGTGAGTGATAGAGATGTTTATTTGTATTTTTTAACAGAAGAAATATGTCAGTGGGATTTATTTATGAAATATAAATGAAAAACAGTAGAATTTTTTGAAAATGTGGTTTTTAAACATTAGCAACTAACTTAGAATTATATATATTGATGTTAGTGTCTTTGTGTCTTACACAACACAGTGTGGAACAATGTGAGAACGTGATCCCCTCCTATGGTTTCATTGGTATAATTTTTTTGAACATTCACATGGTAAGCAGCATTTAGCTCTATGCACACCTTGCTTTTGAAAAAGCAAAGAAAAGTTCACCCCTTAGAAATGTTTCTTATATTAATTTGCATTTCTAATACTGTAACTGTGTACAGTATACAGTTATAATACCTGTAACTGTATTAAATATTTACTGTAACAGTATTAGTTAAATAATGACTATATACAGTATTAGTTAAATTATGAAATTCATGTTGATAAATGGGTTTGAATAGAAGCTCTATTAGCAATAATAGGAGACATTTTGCTTTACAAGGTAATGTCAGATGATATCAAGAGATTTTTCTATTTATTTGTCTAATGAGTCAGCAAAAGAATTGTTGCTGCAACAAGGGTGACCTTAGGGACTTCATCAAACTGATGCTACTTCTGCTGCTAATTTATGCTGAGCAAGGTAATGAAAAGTACTGATGGTGGAGAAGTGCTGAAGAATCATAAGCCAACTATTCTGATGCAGATGGAATTTAAATTCAGAAAGGTATGAAAAATAAGGAAATCCAGCACATTTAGTACCCTCCAGTGCACTTAGGTGTTCTATACTCACAAGGTAATAAGGCCAAAACCAAAACTGTCAAATATATGGCACTAAACAAAACAGAAAGTGAGAGTTAAGAAGAATGTCAGATTCTAGTGAGAAAATTCTGCTTGCAGCTCACTGCAAGCAGGAAGAAATGGAATGAAAACACTCTCCACTGTTTAGCTTAAAACTTACACACCTTCTGTGGGGGGGACAAGCAGCTCTGTTGTACAAAATATGCTCCCTTTGGTAGTATTAACTGACTCAGACAAAAATTGATAGAAAGAGGAAAATGTTCTTGTACTTTTGCTTTTTTAGCTGTTGTTTTACATCAAATATAAGACACACTGGATACCTTGTATAAAAATGAATGAACTAACATGTAGTTTTGCTCTTCAAACTGACACAGTGAAAGGAAATCCAAACTATAGGATATCATTGTTCTAAAGTAGCAAAATGTGACTATTTAAAAGGCCATACTCTGCATTTGTTCATTGTTTATGGGGACTAACATCTACATGGGTCTTTCTGATTTGAGCAAAATTTGCAGTGACTGCATTGCTCTGGTAAAACATATCAAAGGAATGGAACCAAATATAGTTATGATCAATGCCACTAACCAGAATTGATTTCTGTTTCCATATCTACCATTCCCAACACAGGCTTACAGACACAGGTTCTGTATCTACAAGTAAGTCTGAATGCATATAAGAAGTAATCTGGATATAACAGTAATAAAGAAATAAATAACAGAAATTCTAATGTTGTGGAGTATTTCTCGTGCCTTCAAAAAAGTAGTCATCAGGGAAAACCATGTACAGGAGAAAGATGCTGGGAAATGAGCTATCAATAAGGGCTTTATTAATGGAGGGGAAGCGAGTATATTCATTATTCTCTAAAGCATAATTTCCCTATTCTCTGTTTTCATGCAAAGCCCTGATTTTTTGTGTCCAGATGAATTGGAATATCATCTGCGATGTCACCTATCTCAGTGCTTACATGTCTGAATATGCATTATAAATGAAAATCCACTGGATGACTTGAAATTATTAAAAAAAAAGTGTTGAGCATCAAGTTATTTGTTATTTTGCTAAAAATTAAAATATAAGCCATCATACCCATAACTGAGGCTGCTGAGGTATTTACTGGACCCTATGCTAGGGATTGCCATGAAAATTCATTGAACTCAATCTGCTGAAACTACTCTAAGTAATAGGAGTATTTTGGCAGAATCAAGGGCAGAAAGGGCAGAATCCAGTCCAAGTGACAGAGAATATTCGGAGAAATGCTGTATTGTAGCTGACCTTTCTCATGTGTTTAAAGGAAAGAATGCGTAAATATTTGGACCCAGGTTGTTTTTTTTTCCCTCAGCCAAATGTGTATGCAAAATTGCTGATAGTGACATTTATAGAAGTGCATTTGACAGTGAATTTTGGAACTTGTGTTTCATTAAAGTTTAATGAGCACTGTGCAGGAAGACTGCAAATACTGCTCTGTGTCACTGTAACAATTGTCATGTGCAGATAATGATGTCAAAAGATAATATTTCTTTCCATCTTATTTTCCCCTACAAATTTGTGGACTGGATAAAGCTTTCCAACTCTGTCCCCACTCTCACCTTTCAACAAAAGTTTTCATTATGACAAACGAGGAAAACATATTCATACATTTCTTAAATCTTGTTAATGACCTCCAATTCTTGCATCACTGAATGAGCAGTCTTTTTATTTTGGGTATTAATGTAGCTGATGCTTGGTGTAACTGTATAATGCATCATTCTCCTTGGAAAACATTGCCATGGTCCTGAAATATAAAAATAGCATCTTGGCTTTGTTTTAAATTGAAGTGGACAGTACCTAAAAATCAATAGAAAGCTATGTTGGGAGTTCTGTATGTATTTTTGGAATTTGCTTTATAAGCTTTTGCTATTATTCAGTCAGAGAGTTAGATTCCAATAGCAACCTTCCTGCTGCTTTCTTATATCACTTTCAAAAAACAAAGTTGTCAGTCTGTGGTATAATGGTTCATTGCAGTTATTTCAAAGGTAATATGATTACCAGAAAGTGGAAGCAGCTGTCAGGAGGCCTGACCAGATAAATGGGATTCATTTATGCTCCATACACTGCTGCAGGTGAAACAACTCAGGAAAGAAATATGGATTCTCTGGTACCTTAAAGTCATAACTGTGCCATTCTCAACAGGCAGGATGTGAATCTGTATACAACTTTTTATGAATCGGGCAGCAGATAAGTTTATTCCAGCCTGGCCCTCATCTTGAGGCAAGTGCATGAGCTAATTCAAAAGAGCTATGCAATCATTGGGACTTCATTAAAAAAAATGATAGTTGGTGAAGGCATGTTACACAAAGCCTGTGAATTGATGACTTAGACATTTGGGTTTTAATAATGATTTTAATAATTTAACCATGAATATTTAATAGTAATTAGGCTTTAACATTTCATATTTTTTAAAAATTAAACTTTTCAATTTTCCATATTTTCTTACCTCTTATTAAGCATTAATATTTGATTTGTTTGAAAGGCTTTTTCAGTGGGATTTGAAAGTTTTAAGCTACTTTAGCAAGATGCATACAGTTTATTCTGTAAAATGTATATTTTAATAACTGCCAGGTATAGATACTTTACTTCTGTAAAAGACATTAAAACATCATATTTTCCTCCAGTAAGAAGCATGAACAAAAGTAGAGGCAGTAATAATGAAATCCACCTTCTGTGTCATATACAAAATACTAGTCTAGACCCCTAACCTGCATGAGAAGACTGATGAACTTTGCTGCTACATGGCAAGCACTGTTAAATTTCCACGTTGTAGTTTAACAAGAATACATATACTGTTCTATACTAAATAAACACATACCAAGCACACGTACAAAATATACCAAGCACATGTACAAAATATACTCAAAGAGTTCACTGGTCACTTTCTGACAGCATGACCTATCTGAGGTTTTCAGTCTGAAAGGACTGAAGTGTGGGTAAGACCACTGTAGAAATGATGTCACATAAGAAGGCTTCTTACAGCATAAGGGTGATTAGAGTTCATTACAGAGCATTACTTTTCCCTTTCTGTTGTAATCATCTTCATGAAAAAAAGTATAAATTCTTGAATCAAAGTGAGAATGCTTGGGGTTTATAAAGCTATAATTGAGAAGATGTTTTTCAGCCTTTCAGGGAAAGTGCTAGGAAAATGAGGAGCTTCATTATCTACTGAAGATGCAATATATTTTGAAAGTAAAATGTAAAAAATCGTGAAAGCATGAACTGTCTTTTTTCCAAAAGGACATTACCTGACCAGTATGTCCAGATTCTAACTGGAGTCTCAGAATCACAGATGGTCTGTTAAGATGAATGGCAATATTTGGTGCTAATATGCTAACAAGGAACCAAGAACCTTGGTCACAACTGGAACCAGTTTTTGAATAAGTGGAAATGATAGAAATGCCATAAGCCAAAGAAAATTAACTTCTTAATGATTAACGCATAAAGGTTGATATAGGGTGTTTGTTAAGTGGACATTGCAGGACAAGAATATGTATTTGTATCACTTCAGACAGGAAAAATGAAACTGCTGTCAAAGAAAAGACACTGATTTCAACAAATTTTTTTCAGCTTTACATTAGAAGTGTTCATCAACTGAGAGCCTTCAACTCCTTTAGTGACAGAAAAACACATCTGCCTATTAAATGAACAATCCTTATATATATTGTAGAATAAATCATTCATATATTTTCGTGTTTCATTTAATCCAATATACTTGGAAAAACTCTGCACACTTCAACATTCTGTGTAACAGAAATTCCCCATGGATTTCTAGAAATAGTGCTTAATGTAACTGAGAGCAGCAAGATCGAATCTCCTCAAAGCACTCTGGATTAACTGAAACAGCAATGTTTTCCATGGAGGATTTTTTTAAATCCAAGCTTAATGGCTTTATTATTGTAAAAGAAATGTAATTAACACTTTATATTTATAATCTTACAGCACCTTGGGGGCATTAATTGGCCAAAGCAGTGTCATTACACCTCTTCTGCAAGCAGCTAATACTGGGCTTGAAGGAACCAAACGCTTCAACGTAACTGGCCACATGGGCAAGGAAGAGTCCCCTTCAGTTCACATTGCCAAACCAGTGCGCTTGAAAGGAAACTGTGCTAAGGGACTGTCTTTGCCCTTGCCAGACCTGAGTATAGTAGATTACTTTATAACCATATCTCTTCTTGCATTCAGCTGGGGCTGAGCTAGTAATGTAAGAAAAAAAACCCTTCTAAACAAGCAAGTAGAGGGCTATTTTCTTTTTATTTGAAATAAGGCAAAGGGGAGAAGGATTTTAAATTGTGGATGCTTAAGCAGCAGTTTTTGACAAGAGACCAATTGAGGGATTATAAGGTGAAGTGATTTGCACAAAGATAGAAAGGGCAATAAGTGGGCAGATTTAGGAAACAACTGAGTTCAAATTGCAGGACGCCTACTCTACTTTTATTCCTGACATTAGTAAAGCTGAGAAGTTGGATTTTTTAAAAATGGTTCTTATTTTCTTTAATAAAGACATAAATACAGTCTTCTAGATGATGTCTGAATGCTTTTGGTCCTGGCAGAAGTCTTCTCACAGTTTTTTTTACATGTAATGTCAGCAGAGTCTTCAACAGAAATTTTTGGTGAGAAAGAATTATACCTGTGACCTTGATGCAGTGCTAACCTTTATATTTGATCATTTTTCTTCTCTTTGTGGCAGATTTTGAAAACATGGGGTAAGAATTTCTGATGAACTCAGTAATCTTTTCCTGCTGTGACCTTAGGGTTTTTTGACAGGTGAGTGAGTCACTTGATGAAAACCATGACACTACTTGTATGAATTCTAGTTACTTTTATTGCAGCTACTTCTACTCTGCACTAGATGAATCAGCTTCATTCATTCAGCTAAGATCACAATGAAATTTATTTCTTAATGTGCATGTATCAATAAATTTGTCTGTTTAGCGCATTATATTTGAGCCAAACTGAGTATTATGCAACTACTTTTTTGGCTTATCTAAATGGTCACTAAGAAAAAAGAGGGTTGTTGTAACACATGCTGACAGTAGTAAAAAAAATCCGGACAAGTTGAAGGATCTCTTAGCCTTGTGACATTTAGCCAGAGAGCTGTTATGACACCTGAAGACACAAAGGTCAGTCTGAGGTAGAAGTGTAGAGAATATCCATTCTGAAGACAAAATATTGTTGCTGGCCTTAACACTGAAGTGGGGAAAGAAAAATAGGAGTGGCATGGATGGAAGGAGCAAGGAGAAAGATTTGCTAAGCAGAACATTTTCTTGATAGGTAAATTGACCACCGGTGATGGGGCAATTACAGAACTTCCAGCAAGCTTGTGTAACTGTGCTGTTACTATTTTATGGTCAGTATAGTGCTTGTGGGCAATTCTATCAATGTTAATTTAGCTTGGCTGCAGAAGTGTTTTGAAATACTGTGTGTGACTCAGAAGAAAAATTCATTACTTTTAGTGGATTTATGCACCTTACTTTTTTTAAGAACGCAAAGTGCTGAATGACCAGTGGAAGAAATGTTGTCACAAATGCTTGTATAAATTCAAAAGCAAATTTCAACTTCACTAATTGTTTTAGAAAAGTTGATTAGAAAAATAAAGGTTTTGTTTGGTATTGCTATTAAAGTTCATTCACTGTGGATTTCAGCATACTAATCTGCTGCTAAATAGTTTGGGGGTTTTAGGGTTTGACTGACATACAATTTCAGAGCAAAAAATGCAGGATTGTCGTAAAATAAAATAAAATTCTATATCTTAACTATATGTGGTGTGGATATCTTCAATCTGTAGTTTAGGGTGTTTGTCTTTTCATGAATGTGACTTATTTTGAAATTAACTTTTCCTTTAGAGACCAATTTTTTCACAAAGCTTAAGCAAATAAGGCTTTTCTTAATCTTTGCTTCTCTCTATAACATTCAGGTTTCAATTCAGTAAAATCCCTGTGTGCCTTCAGAAGGCTGAAGATGAAGTAACTCTAGTCTTGAAAGTGAAGGCAAGTTGGTAATAAACTACACCTCTGTATTGATTTCTTTAGCATAGATATATGTGGTATGTTAGCGAATGGTCTTATTAATATTCATTAAATTCTAAATAGCTCTCTTTTTAATGTATCTATTTAGGAAATGAATAATTCATGCATGTATAGGAAGCTCAGTGCTGCCACTTAAAGCATAGACCTTTGCTGATCTAAGAAAGTATTTGAACTGAAGGACACTCTAAGATGTGCAAAGCAGTTGAAACATTGAACACTACTCAGCTTCCTACCACCAAGGGCATTTTTTTTATGTTGAATATTTCACTGACTCATCACCCTTCTTAAAGCAACAATTTTCAAATATGCTTTAGTGAGAATGTAAGTATAACTGACATATATATCCATAACTTACAAAAGCTAAAATAATTGTGATTTGTTCAATGTATTAAAGGCATGTGGACCACTTGTAAGGCTTCTTATTAATATATGTGCTGCTAATTAGTGAGAATGTTGATTTTGGAAAACATGATAAGTCTGTCATAGACAGATACTGTTACAGAAGGTAGGTTTCTATCGTAAAAGACACTAATGCTGGTTTTAGTCCTACCTTAGGCTTTGTACCTCTTGCAGCAGGTCTTCACTTCTCAGTGTCTGGGAATCCCAAGTCTCATGTTTAGCCTCCACTCCTAGAACACACAGAATACCTATTTGCTATCTATTCAGGAATTATATTTATTTCTGTACAATGTTTTGTGCACTTGTTTTCATATTTGTGTATCAGGAGGAACCACAATTGTAGTTAGCTTCTGGCTTTATATGTAGTATGAGTGATTATGATTTGTTATGTATGGTATATAAGTTATTATTAATAGCAATATTTATGACTGGTTATTTGTAAAGAAAAGGTGTTAAAAACTGCTGACATTTTGCTGACAAAGTAAAAAGTTGCGTGTGGAAATATATCAGTATCTGACTAGATTATTTCATTTAGAATAGATTGTGTCTAGTTCTTTGAGGCCTTATTGTACTGTTTTTCTTATAAAAAGTAGCAATCGCAATATGGGTTCAGATGCCAAAGTGAAGAGTCCCATATAAAATATGCAGAAAACATAAATTTGCTTATTTGCTTCTTTGTTTCTGTACCTATGGTCAGCAAGGGTACAGTCCAGAAGGGCAGTAAAAAGGCCATGTCAAGAACACATACAGGCATATAACAGCCCTTGTACGAAAGAGGCTCAAAAAATCTCAGTAATGCTTTCTCAGTTATGCTGTCATCCATGGTACACTTTCCTGTATTGTTTATCTTGATGTGCCTGCAGGACATTGTCTCCCTTTCTGATAGTCTTGAATAAAAAAATATTCTAGAGGCATACAGAATAGCAAAGGCATATAGAGCCTTCAGAAAACTCCACAAAAGAGTCTGGTGTAACAAACACCTGAAGTACAAAGATCAGTGTTTATAGAGCCATTGTATTGTCTGCTCTTTTATATGGGTCTGAATCATGGGTCATCTACAGTCATCACCCGCCACTCCTCGAACGCTTTCATCAGTGCTGCCTCCGTACAGTTCTAAACATCCATCGGACTGACTATATGACTAATGTCACTGTCCTTGAACAAGTCACCAGTATTGAGGACATATTGCTGAAATTGCAGCTGCGCTGGGCAGGGCACGTCTCTAGAATGAAGGATCACCGCCTCCCCAAGATCGTGTTTTATGGTGAACTTGCCACCGGTAGCCGCAAGAAAGGTGCCCCAAAGAAGAGATATAAGGACTCCCTGAAACAATACCTTAGCCTTGGCCATATTGACTACCATCAGTGGTCCACCTTGGCCTCCAATCGGGAGACTTGGAGGCACATCATACATAATGCTGTTGACTCCCTTGAGAGTTTACGAAGAACTAGCCTCGAGGAGAAAAGACAACGCAGAAAGAATTGCGCCCCACCTGTACCACCCAAGGAGACCTTCTGCTGTGCTTTTTGTAGCCGGATTCGCCTATCCTACATCGGCCTTCTTAGCTTCTGTAGTAAGCGTGGGCAAAGTTCTTCCTAAATCTTTGTTCGCGAAGTCAAGCCATGAATAGCCGTGCAAAATAGAAATGTTTAGCTCTGAAGAGCTGGGAAAAAAAGTTGACAGTCAGTAAATTTCATTATTCAGGTCTTGTTGTCTAATGTTCACATGAGAAGGACCACTTCTCTAAGAGATGTCAGCCTGTTGTGTAAAGTAGTATGGCACGCATTCTGACTACTGTACTGGTGCAGCTTAATCCAAAATAATTTCTTGCCTAAGTTCAGCCTGACCAGTTAGACAGACAAAAGAAATTAGATTGATTTGCCGTCAGTATTTCCTATATACATAGGTGGGAGGCCGACAGGTCATTTTGAAAACACCCCAAATGCTCTCTGGTCCAAAGTATTGCTACTGAGAGCAGAAATGTGTTAGCTATTAATAGTTCATAGCTAGCACACTATGACCATGACACCTTTAGTTCCCTGTCTTGCATTGCAACCTAAAACCAGAGAAAAAGCATGCATTACCTTGAATACAGGAAGACAAGCATTCCTTCCTGACCTATTGTTAAAAAAATAGTATGTCTCATGCTTTCAGCTCCCAGAGAGATGCCATGAAATTCAGCAACTTTTTCTGCCTCTTATGTTTTGTAGAAGCAATTTGCATTCTGTCATGTTCTCTCACACATGGTGTTCAAAACAATTAAAAGAAAATTGCACCCATTTTGCTCAGTGTAGCAGGCTGAAAATTTCAAAGATAAGAAGCACTTCTGAGCATGAATAAACGGTGAAGTACTTTAAAAAAAAGGAGTTTTAATTATAATTGACATTAAAACCTTTATTTTATAATACATTTCATAGTGTCTGCTTGTTGGGAAGTGCATATTTTCTTTGAAACTTTCTGCTTGCTACACTGAGCAGAAGTGATATATTTTCTTTAAAATGAAAACTAGTGATTTTTTTTTTTTTTAATGTATTGAAAAAAGATGCTATTCAAGGCTCACAAGAAGCTCTCCTTTCTCCCCATGCCTCATATTCATGTTTATCTGGGCAGCTGTAAAACACAAAGAATAAGCTTATACAGACTGCAGTGCATCTTCTTTCAAGTGCCTGAGAGAAGAAAATAACTTTCTCACTCCATAAATCTAACTTAGATAGCATGAATAAAAGTGCCATTCTTTGCCCTTCGTTCAGCCAATAGCCCTCCCTCTTGGCATTCCTTTGATCAACAATGTATACTGACAACTGAGTAACTGTAAAATCAATGGCAAACAAAGATATATTATGGGACAAGATTGGTTCAGGGGGGTTGGGTTTGACACCCCAAAGTGAAAGCCTGTGCAGATAAACTGAGCTGCATATGTATTAACAGCAATGCACATAGTTAAAACATAACTGTACTTGGTAGTATGATTCAGACATAAAGTCGTATCAACAAAAGTATAGATAATTTTACAACACAAAAATAAATGGAGGAGGGGTGGATGATTCTTTGGTTTCTTTGAGGAAAACACTCAATTATCTTAATAAATGAAGTAAATCCTTTGGGAATGAGAATACAGAAACAGGTATTCCTAGTCCCCAACAAGTTAAAGTACAGTTAAGTTGAACAGGTGTTCTATTCTAAGGAGGAAGACCTAAAAGGAAATTACTGGGTAAAATAAACCGTGGGACATATGGATGTTGAGACAACAGAGAGAGCAAATGTTTGCCTGAAGCATGAAAACTTTTAAAATTGCCTTTCACAGTTGTGGAGGTCAACAGTTTTGGTGCTTCACAAGACTAAAAATATCACTAAAACCATATTTAACTAGTGGAAAACAGCTAATTGTTAAGTTTAATCTTACTTTTGCTTCCCACTCTCTTCTCATCCTCCAATTACATTTTAACAAAAAAAGTAAAGTAAGAAAAACCTATTATATCTTTATTATGTACTTTTCTGCAGGATTTCAGTTGTAAGGATTGAATCCTGATTTCTTTGTTGAAAATAGGCAGTTTTTCAATGAGTTTTTGATTTAACACTAACTATAGTTTTCTAATAGATAGATTTCCTGTATCTGTTATTCATTCAATATATTATAGCTCAGAGTGCTGAGATGCTCAGAGGCTTTCCCTCCTTTGTGTGACACATCAAAGATTTTATTAGCAGTATTCAGGCCTATTGGCATCATAGTTGAGAATTTCATTACCTTTTGGCTTTTTCAGTGATGTTAAATAATGAAAAAGGAAGCTTACAATACATGGTTGATAAGTAAAGGTTTTCCTATAGCATTTAAGGAAAATAATTATATAGTTCATCTATTTCAGATAGAAGGGGACAAAATATCACGAACTATTTCCTGTAGGCAGGGTATTGTCCTGAGTTCAGCAGTAAGAGTTATTTTTCTCATTAGCTGGTGTAGTGCTGTGCTTTCGACTTAAGTCTGAGAACAATGCTGATAACAGACCTATGCTTTTAGTTGTTGCTAAGTAATGTTTACTCCCACCAAGGACCTTTCAGTCTCATGTTCTATCAGTGGTGAGGGGCATGGGAAGCTAGGAGGAAGTGACAGGACACCTAACCCAAACTAGCCAAAGGGGTATTCTGTACCACAGCACTTCATGCTCAATATATATACTGCAGGGAGTCACCCAGAAGGCCCTGGGTATCTGTCAGAGGGTGGGGAGCAATTATATTGTGCTTGACTTCTGTTTACTGTTTTCTTTTACTTTCTCTTTTTAGTTTTATATTCTCTCCACTTGTTATTCCTCTTATCATTATTATTATTATCATTGATAGTAGTGGGTTTGTATTATATCTCAGTTATTGGACTGTTCTTAACCTGTGTGGTTCACATTCTTTTGATTCTCCTCCCCATCCTGTCTTATTCTGTCTCCATTGTCTTTAAAAGCATTCCCATCATCTTTAAAGGTATCTTTTGTGTGTTTGATGACTCTTAGAATGTTTTCCCTTCAGACTTTTTAAGATTAAACTGACTTAAATACATTAACTCGTTCCTCATAGAAAACTTACCTGTTTCCATTGCTTTTCAATGCTCTCCTTAATTATCTCTGGATAAGATGAAGAAAGTCAACATCTTTTTTGAAATAGCATGTCGTGGCTGGACATACTGGCACAGCTGAAGGGTCACTGACTGCTATGTCCATTTGACATAGCATTTCCTTTTGTGCATTAGCCTTTCTGATTTTTGTCCCTACATATTTACATCACCCTTTTATGTTTGCTCTGTATTGCAATTTAACCTTGTTTCCCTGCTGTGTGCATTTCATTAATAACTCATGTTAATAAGGATCTCATGAATTGACTACTGGTTATTTCTTATCTTCATATTCTGATATATAGTTGTACATTAAATGCAAAGGCAAGTTACAGTTTGCAACTTCAAAAGTACTAGGTACTTGAATTTCCTAATTATCTTTTAATATATATATTTTCACATTTAATTAATGTCTAGTTTACCTTTGCACATGATAAATGTTCTTATTTTTCAAACTATTAAATGAAAAGAGGAAAAGGCTGTTTAAGTAATAAAAAGAACCCTCAGTCTTCAGATTCTTTTTGCATTCTTACTTTTTCTTCTTTTCATTCTTTCCTTAGAATTAATGTAGGGAAGAAACACAGGAGCTTAATTGTGTAGTTGATATCTTTCTTAACTGTTTAAGTGAAGAGCTGGATCAGTTTCACATTTAGTAACTACTGTCTATTTCCATATCCCTTGCCACTTTTTCAGTGTACTCAAGTATTTCTAATTTTACTGCAGGAATGGCCTCAGTGACAAAGAAGTGTGAATTCTGAGAAGATATCTGTGTAACAGTATGTAATGACTCTGAAAAATGTGAAATTCCAAATCTTACAGCCTGTGAAAAGTTGGCACCTGAATGAGCAAGACAAGTTTTACTTTCTGCTTTGGCAAGGAGGTAGGCTGTACAGTCACTGAATAGCTCCCCATCAGCACAAGGGGCAAAGCCCTGGGCAGCACAGCCACCACCCAAGAGCCCCAGAGAAGTGCAGGATGTCCCCAGTGAAGAGCCCTGGGGCAAGCCCTTGGAAAAGAGCTCCTTCTTTCCACAACAAGGCAGGGAAGGGAAGACAGGCTTGTTAAAAAAGAGTCCTCTGTATTTCTATAGATAAAGCCCAGACCCAGTATACTCACCTAGACTGATTTATTTTAGGAGAGAACAAAATAAAGAAGTGCTTAATTCTAATAACTTCTTCAATAAAAAGAACTAAGAAAGAAGTCAGTCTATAGGCAGGAGACATGCTTGCTGGGGAACAGGAACTGAACTGCCACTGGGAGGGCAGTAATAAACTCTGAAAGCTTATTTGTCTTTGAGTCTTCTATTTTGCCAATTAAGAAATCAAACCTACAGAAGGTAAGGCTAAAGGCTATAATGCTTTCTACAATTAATGACACATTTATCTTCTTGATAACAATAAGAAATTTATACTGTAAACTCTCAACATTGTCAGATCTAAATATTCTTAAAATATTAATAAAAGCTTTTTGGAATCATAGAATAGTTAGGGTTGGAAAGGACCTTAAGATCATCAAGTTCCAACCCCCCTGCCATGGGCAGGGACACCTCGCTCTAAATCGTATCACCCAACGCCTTGTCCAACCTGGCCTTGAACACTGCCAGGGATGGAGCATTCACAACCTCCTGGGCAACCCATTCCAGTGCCTCACCACCCTAACAGGAAAGAATTTCCTCCTTATATCCAATCTAAACTTCCCCTGTTTAAGTCTGAACCCATTACCCCTTGTCCTATTGCTACAGTCCCTAATGAAGAGTTCCTCCCCAGCATCCCTATAAGCCCCCCTTCTATTAAAATCTAAGTTCTGAATGACCTGTAAGAAGGGAGGAAAAGAATGTACTCAGTTGTTTACCACATACTCCTAGACTTAGTCATGTTCATTCAGCATTATCCTAATAATGCTTCTACACTGAGCAGACACTCAGAATAACACTTTCATGTTTTGAAAACAGAAATAAGAACCGCTTAAATTTGTAAAGGGTAATCCAAACCTCAGCAACACATACTACAGTCAAAATTTATATTTGTACTGTTCATCTTTCTTTTTGTAAAAACAAAACCCAAACAAGCCAAACCCAAAACATTTTAGCAAAGTTGTCCAACTTCTACTGGTGTTTTTTGCTGCTTCTGGGAATGTGGCTTTGTGAAGAACTCTTCATCCCCTACTGTCTGAAGGAAGTGAGGTGTGACCAGATCAGCACTGTCTTCTGCACAGATAGAATCATAGAATAGTTAGGGTTGGAAAGGACCTTAAGATCATCATGTTCCAACCCCCCTGCCATGGGCAGGGTCACCTCGCTGTAAACCATATCACCCAAGGACTCGTCCAACCTGAACTTGAACACTGTCAGGGATGGAGCATTCACAACCTCCTTGGGCAACCTATTCCAGTGCCTCACCATCCTAACAGGAAAGAATTTCCTCCTTATATCAAATCTAAACTTCCCCTGTTTAAGTTTTAACCCATTAG
This sequence comes from Neopsephotus bourkii, assembly GCF_033783945.1. Classification (NCBI taxonomy): domain Eukaryota; kingdom Metazoa; phylum Chordata; class Aves; order Psittaciformes; family Psittacidae; genus Neopsephotus; species Neopsephotus bourkii. Next base: position 1,660,820 of record NW_026901388.1, read on the forward strand.
TTTTTTTTTTTTTGTTTGTTTTTTCCCCTTGTCCTATCACTACAGTCCCTAATGAAGAGTCCACCCTCAGCATCCCTATATGCCCCCTTCAGATACTGGAAGGCTGCTATGAGGTCTCCACGCAGCCTTCTCTTCTCCAGGCTGAACAGTCCCAACTTTCTCAGCCGATCTTCATATGGGAAGTGCTCCAGTCCCTGATCATTCTTGTGGGTCTCCTCTGGACTTGTTCCAACAGATCCATGTCCTTTTTATGTTGAGGACACCAGAACTGCACACAGTACTCCAAATGAGGTCTCACGAGAGCAGAATAAAGGGGCAGGATCGCCTCCTTGGACCTGCTGGTCATGCTTCTTTTGATGCAGCCCAGGATACAGTTGCCTTTCTGGGCTGCAAGCACACACTGCTGGCTCATGTTCATTTTCTCATCGACCAGCACCCCCAAGTCCTTCTCCGCAGGGCTTCTCTGAATCTCTACTCCGCCCAGCCTGTAGCTGTGTCTGGGATTGCTCTGACCCAGCTGTAGGACCTTGCACTTGTCATGGTTAAACTTCATGAGGTTGACATCATCCCACCTCACAAGCGTGTCAAGGTCCCTCTGGACGGCATTCCTTCCCTCCAGCATATCAACAGAACCACACAGCTTGTTGTCATTGGCAAACTTGCTGAGGGCGCACTCTATCCCACTGTGCATGTCAGCGATAAAGATGTTGAACAAGACCAGTCCCAACACCGATCCCTGAGGGACACCACTCGTTACTGGTCTCCAGCCAGACACTGAGCCATTGACCACAACTCTTTGTGTGCGACCCTCCAGACAGTTCTTTATCCACCGAGTGGTCCATTCATCAGATTAATGTCTCTCTAATTTAGATTAATTAATTAATTAATTAATTAATTAATTAATTTAATGTCATGTGGGACAGTGTCAAACACTTTACACAAGTCCAGGTAGATGACATCAACTGCTTTACCACTGTCCATCAGTTCTGTAGCCCCATCATAAAAGGCCATCAAATTGGGCAGGCAGGATTTCCCCTTAGTGAAGCCATGCTGGCTGTCACCAAGCACCTTATTGTTTTTCATGTGCCCTATCATGCCTTCCAGGAGAATCTGCTCCAAGATTTTGTCAGGCACAGAGGTAAGAATGACTGGTCCCTGGGTCATCCATTTTCCCCTTCTTGAAAATGGGGGTTATATTTCCCTTTTTCCAGTTGTCAGGAACTTCACCTGACTGCCATGATTTCTCAAATATGATGGCCAGCAGCTTAGCAACTTCATTTGCCAGCTCCTTCAGGACTTGCCGATGGATTTCATCCAGACCCATGGACTTGTGCACATTCAGATTTTTAAGATGGCCTCGAACCAATTCCTCTCCTACAGTGGGTCCAAGGTCTTCATTCTCACAGTCCCTGCGTCTGCCTTCCAAGACTTAGGTGGTCTGGTCACAGCCTTTGCTAGAGAAGACTGAGGCAGAGAAGTCATTCAGAACCTCAGCCTTCTGCAAATACTGTGTAGCTAGTTCACCTGAGAGCTTCCTGAGGGGGGCTACGTTCTCCCTAATCTGTTTTTTATTTGCTACGTACCTGTAGAATCCCTTCCTGTTATCCTTAATATCCCTATCCAAGTTTAATTCTAACTGGGCCTTAGCTTTCCTAACCTGGTCCATAGCTTCCTGGACAACATCCCTGTATTCTTCCAAGGCTGCCTGTCCTTGCTTCCACTTTCTATAGAACTCTTTTTTCATTTGAATTTTTCTCAGCAGCTCCTTATCCATCCAAGGAGGTCTCCTGGCCCTCCTGCTGCACTTCCTTCTAGTTGGGATGCAACACTCCTGAGATTGTGGCAGGTGATCCCTGAAGACCAAACAAGAGTCTTGAGCTCCCTGCCCTCTAGGGCTATACCTCATGGAACCTTACTAAGCAGGCACCTGAAGAGGCCAAAGTCTGCTCTTTTGAAGTCTTGGGCAGTGAGCTTCCTGCACGCTGTTCTCACTGTCCTAAGGATCTCAAATTCAACCATCTCGTGGTCGCTGCATCCAAGGCTGCCCTGCAGTGACACATTTCCAATGAGCCCTTCCCTGTTGGTGAGCACAGGGTCAAGCATGGCAACTCTCCCTGTCGGTTCCTCTATTACTTGTAGAAGGAAGTTGTCTTCTACACAATTGAGGAACCTCCTGGATTGCTTGTGCCGGACCGTACTGTCATTCCAACAGGTGTCAGGGTGGTTGAAGTCACCCATGAGAAGGAGGGCCTGTGAGCGTGAGGCTTTTCCTATCTGCTTGCAGACTCCTCTTGATCAGGCAGTCTATAACAGATCCCCACAGTAATGTCCCTCATAGCTGTTCTCCCTTTAACCCTGACCCACAAACTCTCTCTTAACTGCTCAACTGTCCCCAGACAGAGTTCCATACTCTCCAGCCTATCCCTAACATAAAGGGCAACTCCCCCTCTGCGTCTGCCAGGCCTGTCTTTTCTAAAGAGTCTGTAACCTTCCATTCCAACACTCCAGTCACAGGAGCCATCCCACCATGTTTCTGTGATGCCTATAATATCATACCCCGTAGACGAGCACACGTCTCTAATTCCTCTTGTTTGTTCCCCATGCTACAGGCATTTGTATAGAGGCATCTGAGCCGAGCTCCAAATAAAGCCAACTCATTGGCTGGAGCAGCCGGAATATCTCTGCATTGCTCTGAGCATTTATTATAGGTGCTGGCAACTGGCTGGGTGTGTTGGTATGGAATGATGCCCCCCTCCCCCAACACACCTAGTTTAAAGCCTCCTTGACCAGTCTGGCAAACCTCCTACCAAAACTGTTCTTCCCCTTCTTCAGACCAGCTCCACCAGCCCCCACTAGACCTGGCCTACAAACTTGGTTCCCATGTTCAAGACACCCAAATCCCTGACTATGACACCACCCTTTTAACCATTTATTAACCTGGCTAATCGTCCTAGCTTTTTTTAGGTCCTCCCCTGTATCCTGGAGAATAGACGAAAAGACTGTCTGAGCTCCAGAGCCCTTAACCACCTCTCCCAGGGCTCTGTAGTCCTTCTTTATGTTCCCCAGGCTACTACTATCTATATCCCTAGCACCCACATGTATCACCAGAAGTGGGTAATAGTCCATGGGGCTTACCAGAGCAGGCAGCCTCTCTGCCACATCCCTGATCCGTGCCCCTGGTAGGCAACACACCTCCCTTGAGACTGGGTCAGGACAACAGACAAGTGCTTCTGTCCCTTTCAAAGTAGAATCCCCTACTACTACGACCTGCTGCTTTTTCCTGGCAGCACCAGTAGAAATCTTCTTTACTAGTGCATCAGCTGGCTGTTTCTGGTGCTAGTGCATTTCCTCATGAGCCCCCTGCAGGACAGCAAAGTGGTTCTGCATGGGGGCAACAGGTTTAGGAGGAAGTCCCTTGCTTTTAATTGTCCTTTTCCTCCTTTTTGTTTTTTTTTTTTTTTTGTTTTGTCACCAATTCCCAGCTTTGCGGGTTAACAACCTCCTTCTTTCCGCCATGAGCTACAGGGGAAGCTTGAGGACTCTGCAGTTTGGGCCTGGAGCAAGCATTCCTGCTTCCTCTCAGCTACCCTGACATCTTGTAGCCTATTAATAGCTTCCTGCAGCTCAGCCACCTGCTGCAGGCGAACCTGCACCAGGGAGCACCCAGTGCAGTCCTGCCCATTGTGTACCTTTCCCTCACCAGAGCACTGCAGGCACTCTCTACACCCCGAGGTCTGCACTGCAGCCTCCCCTCTCAGCGGCTCTGTCTGAGTGCCTACGGTGGCCACTGCAGGGCCAGCCAGAGCAGAGCTCCCAGACCGGGCCCTGGTCATACGGCGAGTGCTCACCATCCCGCTCGCCTGCCCGCGCAAACTGCCATGCAAGCTGCCTCGACACGCCCCGTCGCTCGCGCTCCCTGGGGCAGGTTTTTACCCAGTCAAGGCTGGCACCGTCCCTCCTGGCTCCGCCCCCTGTGAGTCAGCTGCTCGCGTCAGCTGAGCTGCCAGCTCCTGGGCAGGTCCTGTCGAGGACTTGAGGCTCCCTCGGTGGCTCTTGTCGCTCTGAGTTGAGGCTCCTGGACGCTGATCTCCTCAGCTCCGGTGTTCAAGGCGTCCTCTCTCGAGGTACTCACCTCAGCAATTCTACTCACCTCAGCAATTCAATCAGTCTTTGTTCTTGTATATTTTAAATAAGAATGACAAGGCGATATGACAGCTATGTTCAAAGTGTGTTCAGAGTAAGACAAAGAGGATTTCTCGTGCCAGATCATGAAAAAAGGGTAAATATAAACCAGTACAGATCATCATGAATGTCCATACATACACACACACAGTGTCGATCCCTCCCGTATCGGCTCCTGTACAGTCTGTCCCCCCAGGAGTTAGAGAGCCTCTGCAGCAGACTCTGCGGGTTTCACATCTGGACCCTGAGGTTTGTGGCTCCCTGGGGACAGCCATTGGGAAGTACTGGGGCTTTTTCTGCAAGTATGCAACTGGGGTTTCCCCACCTGTTATCCTGCCTCTATGCACCTTGTGTTTATGAAGACAGGCCTTTTAACAGGCTTACTGATCTGCTGTGATAGCCTTAGGAACAGCCCAGTCAGGGTGGTTTTTGGGTTCCCACTGACATTTTTCTTTGTTCCTCTGTGTGTTCCATGCAGCTTTTACAAGTAACCTAACAACAGTTTTTACTCAAAGGCTAACTTGTAGAATCAAAACTAGCAATCTTTATGTATACAGAATTGTTACACCGACTTTCTACAGTTTTCTTATTGGCATACTGCAACAATCCAAATGGATTTGCTTTTGAATTATTCTTCAAATAGGAAAGCAATAATTGTGCCCTTTTTAAAAATTATTTACATTTATGAAGATAGATAAAATTAAGTCAGTTATCATGTATTTACTTATACTCTTACAGAAGTGGATTTCATGTGTGTGCTATTTTACTTTTGCTGGAGTTTGTTGCTGCCTTCCGCCTAAATCAGAATCCAGTTGTGTTACTTACACAAGTCTTTGCAGGTTATGATAGCACACAGAACTCTGGCTGGAAATAATTCTAAGAATTTCTAAATATACACGTTTCTTTTAGCCATTGTAAAGGGCAGTTTGTATTTATCAATTATCGGTAACCAAGCCATAAAACCTGAAAAACATGAAGCCAAGAGAGATGGCATTATATTTTTTAAAAATTAAAATAATTTTGTAATCCTATTTAGTTCTGGTTTTATCATTCAGCATATACATCAAGAAGTTGTGCATTAATGTATCCATTCTCTAGAAATAGATAAATAGGTTATTTTTGAAACCCACATAAGAGCATCAAATTTTAGATGAATTATCAAAAGAAATTGGCTGAAGCACAATGCATGCTTTTTACTGACCTATTATTCCTCTTCATGGTTACTGGATGCACACTGATATGAATCAAAACACTTACAAATAAGATGTTTTTCTCTCTACCTGCACACAGAGAACTGCCTTTACGTCTCATTTTATTCTTCCTCGGTATAAAATGATTGATTGATTGCTCACAGCTTGCATGACTCCCTGCTGCCCTAGATCCATCTCCGCTCTTCACACTCCATACAGTTCTTGCATCATTGACTTTCTGCCAGCCATTTTGCTGCCAGTGCATGAGCTGACATTTAATGATCTTTAGACACAGTAATGTCACATTTATCACTCTTTATCGGTTGTGACAGACCTAAATTCAAATGCAAACATGAAATGCAGACTGAATCCAGTTCAACGGTGATATGTTTTTGAGTGGCAGCCGTCAAGGCATGTTGAGAAAGAAGTGAAAAATTACCTATTTCTTATGATTTTATAACTACAAATAACAGGTTTTCAGGCCCACTCTAAAATATTTTTCCTTGTAGTTTTCAGGGAAACCCCATTCGTTTTCCAAAATGTCATATCTGTTTGCATATTTGAATGTTACTGAATTTTCAGCATTCCCAGATTTTATATTTTCAATTTAATCCAATCCCAGAAGCACAGTGATACTTATGATCACTCTACCTTCATCTGCTACACAAGAATGTTTTATCCTTTCTGAATTTCAGCATTGCAATCCAGACACAACTACTTTCATTGCAAGTGGCAGAGAATAAAACAGATTTAGTCTGCTTTTATCCTTCTTCCTCTCTAGATAGAACTTAAAAGTTTCCAGAAGCATTTCCTTTCCATTTCTTCGTAGTTGGTCCTGATCTGTGCTCCTTACTAACACACCTTTAGTTATGGCACCACTTTCCAGTTATTGCTATTCTCTTCAAGGAATAGATGCAGATGCCAGGGCCACAGATATGACAATAAATATCTGTGTCTGTTGTTCAGCAATTAGGGAAGAAATAAGAGAATTACGACACAGAGAAAAGAAGATATTTGCTTACTTGTTTTAAATTTCTTCTGTGTTTTCTCTTACTCTGGAGAAGCTCAGCCATTGAAAATGTCTGAAGTGTGATGACTGAAAGATCATGACTTGCACAGAAGGTGCAGACAGCACCTCTGCTATATGTCTCAGCATCTTCTACGGCTTTGTGATATTTCCCCTCAGTATAACATTTCTGTCATACTGGTATTCTGCATCAATCCCTGACAAGACTTCTGTGGACTTTCCTTCATCTCAGATTGAGATGACATTCATCACAGTAAAATTACTATTAATTTATAGGGAGGTCACATTTTTTTAGGTATAATGGATCACCACTGAGTGGGACTGGCAATTCATGCTTTCCAGATGTAGTTTGTGGATTTTCCACAGAACCATAGTAGGCTGTGTTTGATGTCCAGTGGGCTGGTATACCGAACGCATTATCTGTGAGAAAGACTGTTAATACCATATTTCAGCCAGAATTCTCCTCAAACTATACATATTTTTTAAAAAGTCACTGATTTTGAAAGAACGTATTATGAATTAAAAGTGTAATATGGATTAGAAAGATTCATTTGTGGCTGGGTCAAAGCTGGATCTTCTGAGACAAAAAAGCTGTTGGTCATCTATCTGATTCTTTAATCTCAAAATTAAAACAGCTTTGGATAGAGTTTAGAGGTATTTATTTTCTTGTCCATTTTGCAGTGTATTTAGCACATTCAAAAGAATTGGCTAAAATAGTTTTTATTTTGGTCTTTCTGCTAAAGCCAACTGCATTTAAATTTATTTTTACATAGATGTAAGACCTGATGCAGCCTGCACTTCAGAGAAATGGATGATGCTGCCTGAGATCACTTGTTCTATTTATAGTCTTTCAACTAAAGCATGTCTAGAAGCTCACTGGCACTTCTTTTGCCAAAGAGCTGGCTGCCATCAATTAATTATAAACTGTATTTTGATACATTTTAAGGAAACTAATACAAACATATTTTTAAAAGGCATGAAAGTGATAGTTCTTACCTGCGAAGAACAAAAAAATGTTTTAAGTGTGAGCTTTTCTTAAAAAATCTCCCATAACTACTTCCCAAAGATACTTTTTTTCACAAAGTGGTAGCTATCCAGAGCAGGAAATGTGATGTATATCCCCTAGCATCTATATACAAATGTTAGTAATTATCATAGCTAACACTAGTATGTTGTAAGACCACAGAAAAACAGAAGAGCCCAAATAATGTCACTGCAGGACTCAGATTCAGCCATGAAGTTCAAACGTATGTGTTTTCAGAAAGTTAACAGGGTCTCCTTTTCAGTACTTTTGAAGAAAATGTATTTGTAATGTAGAATCTATATAAAAAGACATATAAAGAAAGAAAGACCTTTACCAAAAGTAAGCAGAATCCAAGTGTAAAAAGCATTTCTGTAATCAATTGTCTGACATCCCTGATGACTTTTGGATTTACCTGTTCTCCTCAGTTTATATAATGGAGCTGAAGTGAGACATGCTGTTAATTGAGTTAAAGTTAACAAAAGATGACAGTATTCATGACAGATAATTCTACGGACTTTATTTTTTTTCTCAGAATGACTAAAACTTTAAAATATTTTTCTTCAAAAAGAGAGTTTTTTTCTGCTGTGCCCTTTCAACATGTTTCAGTATGACCCTTGAGGAAAAAGGTTGCTTCAAAATGTCGGGTTTGAGGTTGGTCATGAACTATGAGATGTTCTACTTTCTTCAGACTGCTTTCCTGTATCTATTCTCCCTGCTGCCCTCTGCCCTATCAGGTAAAAAATGACAAAAACAGCCCCCCAGAACAAAACAGAACAAAACCCCAAAACATAACAAAAAAACCAAACAAAAAAAATATTAAAATCAAGCCTGAATATTTTCCTCATAAAGAGATTCTTGTTAATGTTTTTTAAACTAGAAATGCTAAAAGTCGCCAGTGTCAACCCTGTGTTAACCCCTTCAAGTTAGGTAACGAACTGTGATATGGGGAGCTAGGTGACTACTATGAGAACTGGCTTAGTTTCACATTGATTTACACTGGGCTATCCTACAGAAAGCTCCCTTATAATTTTCCTCTTTCTCTCAAGGCATGACATCCTGTTATTAAAAAACACTTTTTTTTTTTTTTTTAAAGACAAATATAGTGATCCAGTGACCTAAATACTGGAAGTCCTATTTCATTGCAAAGGAACATTCTAAAAAGTGATTATAAATATTTCATGGCGCTGTCGCTTTCTGTGTCTGAGGCATTTTGTGATTATCTATTTAGCTTTAAAACACATTTCTTTTGGCTTTCCAGGGTCACACAGTAGATTTTTTTCAAGCTGGATTAAATCTTGTTGATTTTAAGTGAAGTGTGTAGAAAACAGATATGCATAGAGAATTAGACTTAAAGTCACAATATATATTTGCTAAAAAGACAAAATCTTTGCTTAATTATATTACTTGTTTTAAGACAGCTAATTCTTATTGAGCTTTCTAATGAGGGAGACTTGAGATAACCTTAAGAGATGATGTACAATTTCCAACCTCAAAGATACCAACCTCATCTATTATTTTGTGTTCATTTTGGAAGGATGTTTTTCTCCTCATTTATTATCCCTTAGGCAATAACCCTTTACCATGCTTACATATTCCAGATGTCTAAACTCTCTCTGCTGGATGTAAACATTTTCTGAAGGCAAAAATCAACAGCTCATTACCATACCGTGAACTTTAGTTAAAAGTAAAGTCTTAAAGTCAGTGCAAAGCTAACAATATTCTACTTCCTTCTGGAGAATGAGTGTGCATAAAATCTGTTTCACCTAGGTTCTTACATTTTAATTTTGCTGAATTGGAAGAAGCTTACCTTCACTGAAGTGAACTCTTCAATGCATATCAGATTCATATTTTTAAATACATTGTTGCTGAAATGTTGGGTAATTGATGTTTTAGTGACATGGAAGGATTTATTTTTCCCACCGAACTTATCTAATCCAGTTGTGTAGTGGTGTTTGATTGTTGCTTTTTTTTTTGGTTTGTTTTTTTTTTTTAATGCCACCTATCAACTTTACATACATGTGAAAGTAGTAATAAAAAATGTGTGTACATAATTATGTGAATATATAAATGATAGAAACATATATACGCTTATATTGCTACCTATTACAACTACACATGTAACCTATGTGTACATACACAAACACACACATCATCTTTGATACTCATTTCCTCTGGATAGTGTGATGATAATGTAAAAGAATACACATGGCAGTTTAAATTCCCTGATGCCTGTGGTTGCAATACCACAAGAGAAGGCAAAAATCGTCATCTCTTTGTCTGGTTTCTCTAGTTACAATCTGAGCCAGACCTCTAAGGTGGCACAGTGAAGTTTTGTCTGGTGGTTGCATTTGTTCTTTCGATCACTTACTCCTGTATTTTCAGGAGTGTTCATTAATTCTGGCTGTGAAACTGAAAGCCGGATCTGAAAAATTGTTCGGCCATCAGCACTCATGTTCACTTTAAGCCAAAGTGCTTCTTGAAATTTGTCTGCATGGTCTCAGATTCAGTGCTTGCCAATCAAAACACCCAGCTAGGACACACAGTAGAAAATATGGATATTCAGGCACTTCCATGGGCTATCCAACATTGCAAGGGTAAAAAAAAAAAAAGATGACTACCCCAAAGACCATAGTTCAGTCTTCAAAGTTTTCATTTTGATGCCTTATCACATCTTATGTTTAACATTACTAAATAAAACATGATAATAACAATCTAATGATAACAAGACATTATCCTAACATCTGGTATGGGCTGTTCCTGTAAAGCTGTAATGACAGGGCTCAGTAAACATTCTAAGGCAGAAAAGTTTATAGTTCCACTTTTGCTTTCTTTTGCTTTACTCTGCTTAGAATTATGTAAGAGTTAAGCTGTTTATTTAATAATAGTTCAAATCTTGCTTTTTAATGTCAGCATCCCTCATGTAATTATTTTAAAATAGCAGATTGGCAATGTTGAGTTTGGGCACTGTTCATATCTCATCACTTCTGCCAATGCTTTGATGTTTTCTTGGAATCATAGTGCTAAAGTTAAATGACTGAACAGCTAGCGAAGAACAAACAAAATAAAGCTACATGGCTGAAGGCTGACAGAATGCAAAATTATCTGCAGGGTGGCTACTATTAAAAGAGAAACAAGATAGTAATTGGGAGTCTGGGAAGTTGCAGAATTACTGCATCGGTTGGCTCACAGTTATATGAGTTATCTGACTTTTTTTGTTGTTGTTCTTAAAGCTGTGTTTCATGGGGACTCAGTTTTGTCACTCTGCTTGCCGATCTCTGTTATATTGCTTATGCCGGCTACTTCTGCAGCAGAAAACAATGATTAATCTGGTTGAAAAGGGAGTAGGTCATTTAACATTCACACCTGTACCAACACAAAATATGGATCTACAATTTTTCACTTGTTGTTGCAAAGCGATAAAAACAAGTTAACCTTTTACATTGGGATTTTATGTGTTTGGTTTTCAACCATGTTCTCACATGCCCACTTTATTCTGACCAATCCAGAGCACAGACTCATATATAAGGCTTAAGTACAGACATGGGAGTCCTTGTTATATGTTGCCACTTGGGAATGTGCCTTACAGGAGACAAAACCTTTTTTTTGGAGGGTTTGACTATAATGTGCATCACTGCCTGAAGTACAGAGGAGGTGCTTTGTTCCACTACCCTAAAGACTGAGCTCAGGAAGTAGAGGTACTAGATCCAGCAGCTCTCTTGTGTGGAGACTTCAGGAGGATCCTGGGCTTCTCCCACAGGAGATAGGTTTGTGGTTTTATCATTCAGAAGCATGAAACACTGGCAGCAGGGAAACACCAGGAGTGAAGTATTCATGTGAGTCTGCCACTCAGTAAGACTTGATAGCTCTGAATCTATGCCCGGCAAGGAGGAAAGGGAACAGTGAGATGAACTGCAGTGCAGAGGAAATTTTTGCTAATCGCCGTGCTGGTAGCAGGAGGATGTGAGGAGGAGAGGGAGTGAGCAAGACCCAAACTTTCAGGAACCTTCTGGCCTGGTGGGAAGGACTGGAGCTGCTGAGTGTATGACACTAAACAGGGGGAAGGTAGAGATCTTGTAGCCTGCATAACTGTACAGACCCTGCAAACTCTCACTCACACAATTAAGACATGAAAGTTAATCAGTGCTTACACATTTAAAAGCAAAGAAAATCTAAGTGGTCAAGATAGTTTTCACTATACAGATTTACTGCAGGTCATTCCAGTTTCAGCTGCTGCTTGCTCTTTCTCTCAGATAACGTACATGAGAAGGTACGAGCCTTTCCTTTTTATATTTTTTTTGTCTTTTTTTTTATTAGATGTAAGAGGCATTTCTGCAACATTTCATAAGGCTATTCTTTCTGTAGGGAAAAAATTTGCATATTCAAACCTTTAAAATGTCATCTCTTCCTTACAGCACATCTAAGCAATGTCACCTGCAGAACAGGAGACCCAAGGCTCCTGTAAGGGCCAAAATCTACTTGCCAGCTGGACAATCCAAGTAATGCCCTTTATAACAGTATTGACAAGGTTCAGAATACAGTAGCTCTGGTAATTATGAGACAACTTCAGTAAAGAAGCGCAGACAGGTCACAGATTGCAAAGTGACAACTCATCTGGAACAAACAGTAATCTCTAAGGTGCTTTAGTTCCTGCCACTCTCAATAAAGCTCTTTACTCAAAGTAAAATAAACCATAACCTGTTCCTTTGACAACAGGGCATTGTGTTCCCTGTCCTTGTGAAATGCAGGCAGTTACTTTTTTGTTCAGGTAGTTTTGTGGAGAATAAAAGAAGCATACTGGATTTGTTCAGACATCCCTGTCATTCATGGCTTGTATCAAACATTATGAATATAGGGAACAGGAAAGAGGAATCAGTGTGAGGCCAAAAGCAAATGGTGTATCATGCAGAAATGAAAAGGTCAGAGGGAATATGAAACAAAACTGCGGCAGGAGGATAAGAGATCAGAGAGATAGGTTATAAGATAAAGGAAGATTATGAAGTTCATGTGGGAAGAGATTTCTGAGAAGTAGCTGAGGAACATGGGAATGAATGAAAAAGGGTAAAAATATGAAGAAAAAAAATGCAGTTCTCTGAATTCAGGGTTTCTTCTGAAACATTTAGAACAAAATATTCCATGAGACTTTCTGTTCGCTCGTGAGACATCTTTCAATGTTAGGCTGTCAAACCTTTATGCAGCACAAACCCACAAGACTGAGTCAAAGCACATAGAGAGGTAGGACATCTTTCTGGCAAAGACTTTTTATGTCGATAAGACTTTCAGCTAAGTATCTTTATATGAATTAATGATGTAGTATTATTACACTGGCATTTACTTCAGTTAGCTAGCACTCAGTTATGCTGTCAATGGCTCCAGGACAGGTTTCAAATAAAGAATTTTAGAGAAAAGTTTCAGCTACTGTTTACATTCCAGAGCTCCTCTTTGATACCAGAAAGTCACCTTATCACAGGTTTTTGAAACTATAACTAATGATCTAACTAATAGCATTTTTTAAAGTGTCTACTTATTTCATTTCCATTGATTTCTAATGATTGAAACATCTCCATGAGTTAGTTGTATAATTGTCTGCTTTTGACAAATCATAGAATCATAGAATATTTAGCGTTGGAAAGTACCTTAAGATCATCTAGTTTCAACCCCCCTGTCATGGGCTGGGACACCTCACACTAAATTGTGTCACGAAGGCTTTGCCCAGCCTGGCCTTGAACACCAGCAGGGATGGAGCATTCACAACTTCCCTGGGCAAACCATTCCAGTGCCTCACCACCCTCACAGTAAAAAACTTCACCTTAAATCTCACATTTTTATCTTTAAACAGCTTAAAATCTTTAAAGATCTGTCTTTAAGCTCTGTGGTGAGTTGTATTTTTTTTCTAAATAAGGAGTAATAGCAGTTCTGTACATCTCAAAGGTATGCAGAGATTGCAAAGAAATTGAGGACGTATTTTGTTGATTTTTTTTGTGCATGTCTTCCTCCATGAAATTAAGTGGTGTGCTTAACACCTTTTCAATTTTTCCTTAAAAAAAACAAGACAAAACAAAACAAAACAAAAAACCTTACAAAAGCCATACACAAACCACAGAGAGATTTTTTTGTGTGTTTGTTTGCTGAAGAGCCATCCTAGCTACTATGTAGCCAGCTCTATGCTTTTGGAGCCAATGACATAACTTCCTTTATGCTTCAATAGAAGGAACATTAGGAGCACAAGCTGTTTCCCATTTAGTTGACTTAACTATCAGTTTATTGCTGTGACTAAAGGAATCTCTTCACAGCAAACATGAGCCTCAGACATTTTTTTTCCCCTTCTCCTCTGATTTCCTCAGTGGCGCAGTAACCTACTGTTTATCCCTGACACTTTCTGCTCTGTTTCTTGGATGGAAGCTATCAGACTCTTTAACATGTTAATTCTGCTCCTGTAACTCATTGACATCTTGCTGATAACCTTGTCAGTGAATATCCACTGGCTCAACAACCATATATTATTTAGTAGTCACTAAATTCATTGGGTTTCTTATACTGTCCAAAAGCCTGTGTTATAATGGGGAGAGGAAAACCGCATTGCTTGCCATTGCTTGTGATGATGTCAACCCACTATTACTTAAAGAGGATGACACTTCATTGTCCCTGGCATTTATGCCATATAACAGTTGCAGGTTGCAGCACTGAGTAGAATACTGACATGTTACTATTCTGAAACAGATATAGTAATATAGGGCAAACCCCAAGAATTATTTCATGAAAGAAACTAAAACACATTGTTTTGTCCTGGTATCCAAATTCAAGTATTCTTTCGCATTATGACTTCTTAAATAAGAAGTTCAGTGTATGTGCATGTGAATTCAATCTAGGAGATAAAGTGCTAAGGTAGCACCGCTGACACTTGTTCTTGGATCTCATCTAGATAACTAAGTGGAATCAGACCTCTGCAGCACCAGTGGGAGATACAAAGAGATAAAGCAGGAATATACACAAAGCATGTTGTGACTTAGCAAGCTGGTCATCTTGCCTAGCAGAATCATTTTAGGGGATGACTGCTACAAATAGGATATCTTTGCAGATAAGCTCAGGCCTTCAGATCTGAATGCACTCAGATTTTTCTTTCCTGTTTGGCATTAATTCATCCATGTAACTTCTTGAGCTGAACATATTTAAACACTTTTTCTGGATCAGAATCATATCTGAAATATATTTAAACAAGACATTGACCCATTAAGGAAATATCTATATTGCTGTTATTTGTATTGTCCATGAATTAAAGACCCTGAGACATAATTCAGAAAGTGCTGTAAAGCTGCAGTAACAATTGTTTCTGCTGTAAGAAACAGTTCATTTGCCACTGACCTCTCTGCCACAACCAGAATTTGTCCAGCTGTGTGATGAACTGGATAGAGAGACTGACCACCAATCATTCCTAACACTGGGCAGGGGAGGTGAATATAGCTTAGCTAAATCATCTCTGCTACCTGTTTCTTGTATGTTAGTATCATTAAGTGATGCTTAGAGTGGAGACTTTGGGTAGTAAGTAGTAAAGAGACAGTGAAACATGAATGGAATTACAACACTGAAATGTGTTCTCTTAGAATTTTACCTGCAGTTTGCCTCTACAGGAATTACTCTTCATCTTCCTTACATCACTGAGTAATTATTACATATGATTGCAATGCAAAATTCTGTTGCTTATATATATAAAATGTATATGTATACCCATTTATTTTGTATGTGTATATGAATACTACAGGACACTTGAGAATCCTTTTCTGTTCAAATGTGTCACATATAAATGTAAGCTCTTCATCAACTTTACTTTCACAAAGAACAATTATTAATATGACAGTTGCCCAAGAAAAACAACTGTAATTGATCTAGTTTTATATTTCCCCATCAAAATTCTCTAAATACTTGTCAAGTTACAGGAAAGTGTTACATTTTTATTTTCTGTTATTTGTAGTAGGGAAACCAATTAGGGCAAAATAAGATATTTTCTTAAGGTAAAAATAATGAGTCCAGGGCTAATAAAACTCACATAGTAAAACATGGATACAGGGAACAGAGAAATTTGTGGGCAAGACAATAACTTTACATCCCCAAAGTGCCATTAACATCAGAAGGCTTTAAAAAAATATATTTTCCTAGTTCTGTGAGTAGATGAGCAAAATTAAAGCAATCTTGGACCAACACCAGAATTTAAATTGCAGTGTGTTTCATGTTGCCCTCTTCTTCTGCCTCCCTGCTTTCCAAAGCTTGGCAGTTCCATTATCATGGCAATCAACTTGTCAGGTTCTTACATCATAAAACGTCTCCAAGAAAACTAGTTTCAAAATCTCAGCATGTTTGCAACACTCTAGAGGTAGTTCTTGCTGGTGATGATGAATGAACTGTAGAAATAGAGTCATCCTATGGTCTAGGAACACTTAGACCTAAGAGAAAAAATAAAGTCTTGCTTCATGTTCAGACTAGTTCCCTGTGCCATCAAATATTTTTAGGTAGGAAAAACGTTGTGCAAAGCATTCAAGACTGTCTTGCATGACATCCTTCCCTCTAAACTGGAGAGATGTAAATTTGATGGATGGAGAACTCTGTGGATAAAGATTTGGCTGGATGGCCACATGCAGAGAGTTGCAGTCAATAGCTCAATGTTCAGTTGGAGACTGGTGATGACTGGTATCCCTCAGGGGTTGGTGTTGTGACTGACCCTGTTCAACATCTTTGTCAGCAAGATGAACAGTGGGATTGAGTGTGCCCTCAGCAAGTTTCCTTATGACACCAAGATGTTGATATGTTGATACGCTGGAGGGAAAGGATGGGATCCAGAGAGACCTTGACACGCTTGTGAGGTGGGCTGATGCCATGAAGTTCAACCAAGCCAAGTGCAAAGAACTACAGCTGGGTCAGGGCAATCCCAGGCAAAGCTACAGGTTGGGCAGAGAAGAGATTCAGAGCAGCCCTGCAGAGAAGGACTTGGGGGTGTTGTTCGATAAGAAAATGAACATGAGCCGGATTTAGTGTGCACTCACAGCCCAGAAGGCCAAACATATCCTGGGCTGCATCAAAAGGAGCGTGACCAGCAGGTTGAAGGAGGTGATCCTGCCCCTTTACTCTGCTCTTGTGTGACCTCACCTGGAGTATTGTGTGCAGTTCTGGTGTCCTCAACATAAGAAGGACATGGAACTGTTGGAACAAGTCCAGAGGAGGGCCACGAGGATGATCAGGGGACTGGAGCACCTCCTGCATGAAAACAGGCTAAGAAAATAGGGGCTATTCAGCTATTCAGCCTTGAGAAGAGAAGCTGAATGGAGACGTCACAGCAGCCTTCCAGTATCTGAAAGGGGCCTACAAGGCTGTCAGAGAGGGACTCTTCATCAGGGACTGTAGCAATAGGACAATAGGTGTAATGGGCTTAAACTTAAACAGAAGTTTAGGTTAGATATAAGGAAGATGTTCTTTACTGTGAGGGTGGTGAGGCACTGGAATGGGGTGCCCAAGGAAGATGTGAATGCTCCATCACTGGCGGTGTTCAAGGGTAGGTTGGACAGAGCCTTGAGTGGCATGTTCTACTGTGAGATGTACCTGCCCCATCAGATTTAAAGACAGAGAAAGCTATGTCAACTGTTTATTTTGTTGTTACCTGTTGTAAAATTTATTAACATAGTCAAATCTGAACATGTCATTTTAAGTGGAAAGCTGAGGACATTTATCTAGTGGTAAAATGTGGTATCTAGTCTGTAAAATGGGGTAATCAGTTGTTGGAGTCAGATTTCTGACCCACAAATGAAAAGTTTGAATATAGTTTTGAGGCTTCAGAAAAGAAAAAAAGCCACGTCCTAGGCTTTTTTTATGTTTGGCATAAAAGGAAGTCTAATCTTGTATATTGTACAATTAGTCACTTTATACAACCTTCACTTAAATAGGTAAAATTGTGCCTTTGCCTAAAAAGGAAAAATTACAATGTATTCAGGCAGAATTTTTAATTTACAATAAAGATAATGGAAATTAGGTGCTAAAATGCACTGAAATAACTGATTAATTATAGTGCTTGTTGTGGGACAAGTACTTTTATTTGATAGAATTTTCTAGTATGTAGTACAGTTGTATTAATGCAAGATGTATGTTTTACATTTGTGATAAGGGTGAAATAATAATTTGTTATTATTTCATATGAGATACATTCTTATAAGAGGATGAAAGTAGTATGTTTACCTAGAAGATCAGTATAGTATAACACTCAGTTCTTCATCTTGCTTCCAAATTATGCTCATGTTTTCCCGATATGGCATTTCATTGTTTCTCTGAACTATTCTGCAACAGAGATGCATCTTTTTATAAGGAGAGTTACATTACACAACTATATGTAGGCAAAGCTCTTTTTCTTTTCCAGAAAGAATTACAAAACTGGAAGGTACAAGTACGGTGTGTTTTTTGGTTTTTTTTTTTGTTTGTTTGTTTTTTGTTTTTAAAATTCTGCCTTGAGCAGCATTTCAGTAATAAAAAGGCATGGTAAAAAGTCATGAGAATGCTATTTTCTTCAAATTCTGGGGGGAGGGGAGGGGAATATTTCAAGAGTCTTTATTTGCATATCGTATAATTGCAGAAAGTTTGGGTTGAAAGGGACCTTAAAGACCATCTAGTTTCACCCTGCCTTGAGTAAGGACACCTTCCACTAGACCAGGTTGCTCAGAACACCATCCAACCTGGACTTGAACACTTCCACAGATGAGGCAAGAATGCACACATATATAAACTTATATGTTGGTTTGTAGCTTTTTGGGGCTGCTTTCTATGTGATATTTTTATTCCAGATTAAGTGTATTTATTGTGCCATTCCCAGGGAGAATTTAACTGCAAAGAGATGTTTCCATGTTAAGCATGGAAAGGCTTTGAGATGAACTTTCAGATATCACTTTATTTAAATAGACATATGGCAAGATAAAACTTTCATATGTTTATGAGTTGGGCCAGCTGAAAGATGAAGAGGAAGGCTACATTGTATTTAAATCCAGTATACAAAGTTACACTACAGCAACTGAAAATAATTAATAATAGAAATGATAACTCATCCTCATGGAAGATCAGTTCCTGTTTTTAGAATTTAAAGGAAATTAATTCCTTGCCTTGAATAAGCCCTTCAACAAGTTGTAAGAAAAAGATTAATTTTATGAGCATTTCTGCCTTCATTTCTCTGAAGAGGAAACAGAAATGGAAAAGATAACTCTAAACAATTTTGTCTAATCTTAGGATTTGATGCTTAGCTGTTATAAATCAGGATAATGGGATATCAGCCCTGCTCCTCTGACAAATATTGGTATCGACAATGAATGGTCAGGGATGCAAGAAGTCAGGTTTCCTTTCAGTTTTATTCCCTGATTTGCATGTTTTTAACAGGCTGTTTAAATCCTTAACATACATTCAGTGGGAGCCTAAAGGGCTCATTGTAAAGTACAAAACGTCTACCTGCAAAGAGCCATTTTCTGATATTTTGTAAGAAAAGTAATTTCAGAATTCAGTTAGTTGTTACTTTCTTGCTAAACACATCAAAAGTTGCAAGCCTCTGAATATTTTATTATCTGTGTTAGTGATTCTGCAAATGCTTGACTTCGAAGAGTATCTTCATTCATGAGGCAGCACCACAGAGGTAGTTATTAAGCTTATCTATAAAGTTATTATTGCAAACCATTTGTAAGACCAAGACCAGCATTAGGTGAGAAAAAAAAAACAAAACAAAAAAACCCCTATTGAATTATTACTTTTTATTTCTGTACTCCTCCAGTAACAATTTGTGCAAGCTGGAATGTACCAGGGGGTGGTTTTCAGCAACTCCAAATATCTTTGATGGAAATATAAAACACTCCCATGTTGCATGTTTAAGTTGTTGGCATAAGGTGATACAGACCTAGGCAACTTGCCTTTAGTCCTGAAGGACAGTCAAGATATTGACTTATAAATGCAAAAAAATCCTGTCAGCTGTCAATAGAGTTTTGGGAAGTTGACTCAGAAACCATAGGTAAAAGATTATACAGCCGTTTTCTGTGGCATTCGTTATTTACACAAGCAAATGGACTCCATGACTGGAGAAAATATATTAATGCTTAAGACTCCTTCCTTTCTACTCTTCCTCCTGCTTAATTAGGAGATGATAGCTGTGGGCCAATATTTAAGTAAGGTGTTCTCCAGTCTTTTGCCCTCACATTCAGCTTTCATTGAAACTTCTGGAACTCTGGCTGTAAGTTAGAGCTACTAATATAAAGGAACTCAGTGATGTCTATAAGAGGTTAATTTCTAGGTTCTGATGCTTCCAGAATATTGTGTTTTCTTGCTTGACCTCAGATGTGACAATGTGTGCAAGTTTTGTATGCTCTTTTTTCTTTCCCCTCAGTAGCAGACTGTTGGGTAGGCACTCTTTCCCAACATCCATATGACTTCTTTAATTGTTGGAATTTCTACTTTTTGCTTGTCCCCTCTCTCTTTCTCCATCTGCCACAACTGCCACCTCCTCTTCTTCCTACCCTGCCTCCTGTATACACACACACACACAAACACTCATATACAGAGAGAACAGTTTATCTGCTCCTAATGACATGATGTTTTCCATTGCAAAGGAAGTGGTAAAAATGCTGTAATGGTAAAACACCAAAGCATTATCATTAGCTCAGGTGTGTGTACTCTGCAATTTAAACTTGCATGCATGTTATTTCACTTTGTTATTTGCTTTATCAAGGAAAATTGATTTCAGCTTTTCAGTTTCTTTAGTTGACACATATAGATGTTTTCAAACATCAGCAACTTGAAAAATATCAAGTCCTCTCAGAATTAAATAAAGCAAATTTGGTTTAGTTGTCCGCCATGCCATTTTAGAGACTGATGTAAACTCTACTTGCAAATTCCACTTGGTTCAAATCAAATGAAAATGAAATAACATTTTGCAGAAAACATTCATTTAAAATGGGACAAAGTATTTTCAGTAAAATGAATAATGACAGCTCAATTGATAAGGGAGAAAGAGAGGAGCATTGTTGAGAAATAGCATTTGGATTGCAAGGAACACACAGACAACTCCAAAATGCAGACAGTAAAATATTTAAGTGCCAGGGAAATGGTGCTCTGATAAAGTAGGAAAGAACATAAGTAATGTTTGTTTCCTCTGCTTCTCAGACATTTCTGAAGAGACAAGTAAGTGATCACTGAAAATAAGGTTTATTTGTTGGCAGTGAAGCCTGACTTCAGTCAAATAATCCGGTAGGTACACATTGTGGAGCCTGTGATGTCGTTTCCTCTTTGTGGTAAGTGGATGTTCTTTTGCAAAGATCTGCTTTCAGTCAGAGCAAATGGAGACTTTTTCAGGATTCCAGTCTGCTGTGAGGCTTAAGTTATTTTTTCTGTTCTATGATAATTCCATCACACTCATACAAAGTTTTATAGTACCTTCAACATTTTGCTGCTGTTTTGTATTTCTGCTATCTATGGGTACTGCCAAGAATGAAGCTTAAAGAACAGCTTAACAATGGGGTGAGCTGCTGCATTGATTTTAATAGGGTTATAATGACTGTAAACCAGGGTAAGAGCATAATTCTCAATACACCTGTTGCAAAAGATAAAGGATCCTCTTCTGCCTCACACACCATGAAAAACACCAAAACTGAAATTATTTCTGAAAACCAGGTCATCTGTAGAGGTGTTGTTTATTTCAATACCTGACAAATATATCTGCATTGCCAGAAGGAACAGCCTAAGAGCATGAAAAAGGAGAGAGAATCAGTAAATGGCTTACTTATATTTTGGAAAGTATGTGTCAAATCATTCCATAAGATATAAAGACAAACTTTTGCTACCAGCCATGACAGAAAATGTGTTGCAGACAGGAACCAATTACAAAACCTGTCATAACTGCAAATTCTGCATTAGTCTAGTGCTGTGACCACAGCACCATGGAGAAATTCAGTACTTTTCACAAGAAGGTTACATTACCAAGGTTGCTGGGAAAGCAAACAGACTTTAAATTGAAATATTGTAGTGAAAAAGAAGCAATATCTTCAACACCATGTATGTTATTTGCATTCTCTGTGGAGTATATATGTTGCTGTTGCTCTAGTGATTCTGAATCTCAAAAGAATATTAAACAGATTAGGTTTTACAAGTGTATTTTTGGACTGCTAATTATTTTTATTTCCTTAGCAATTATCAAACACTTGCATAATTAAAAAATATCTTTTTGTTATTACTGTTTATAATCACAAACATTAGCAGAGAATCTGTTTCTATGAATGTGACAAATTTGCTGTGTAAGCAGTCTTCTCAGAAAATATCAGGCAAGTAATAAAAACCTGTGCAACCAGTTACAGAAATCATAACCCCCAAAATGCTTAGTTTGCGTTAGCAAACAAAAATGCAGAACAAAACACACAAAAAAGAAGAAAAATTTTTAGAAAATCATAGAAAAAAAATAAAGTAGAGAAAGGAATGCCAGGCAAAACAATGTCCATCAAGATTAGAATTATGAGTTAACTTTTCCCTCTTCTTAACTGATTTTTTTAATTTATTTTTTATTTTGTGGTGGATTTTTTTAATTATTTAAATGTATTCAGCCACATCCACATATCCTTCTTTGTTACTGCTTACCATACGTCCATCTGTCCATCTGTCATTCCTTCCTTCCTTCCTTCCATCCATCCTTCCTTCCTTCCTTCCTTCCTTCCTTCCTTCCTTCCTTCCTTCCTTCCTTCCTTCCTTCCATCCATCCTTCCATCCATCCATCCATCCATCCATCCATCCATCCCCAAGATATAGAACTTTGAGCTGTGGCATCAGCCCAGTTGTTTTTTTTTCACCTTTCTTTTAATACAGCACATAGGAGTACCAATCAATTTAATTGTTGATGCTTTGGTAACAAAGTACATTTTCATGACATTTTATACTTTCAGAGAAGAGGAGAAAAGAAATTAAGACAGGAGATTTTTTTTTCTACTAAGATGTTTTTTGACGAGTAGGAAAAAGAAAATAACTCCTTTATACTGACAGCACAGGGTTAGTTATTTCTGAGTGATGACGTTCCAGGGCCAGAGCCCAGAAGGTGTTAATCATCACATTGCCACATTGCCATTCTCCCAGGTCTACTGCAGCTTATACCAGCTGAGGACTGGTCTCTTGAGTTTCACAATTATCTATTTAAGAACTTAAGAAAATGAAACATTTTAAATATTTTTTTAAATTTTACACATGTGCTCTTAATCCACTCTGAGCAATGCCAAGGAAGAGGTTCAGCAGTCCATTTATTTTTGAGAGTGAGGGAATAAATTTTATATATTAACCAGATCAAAAAATGTAGGCTATGATGTATATCATTTTCAGCATTTCTGACTGTTGAACCTGGAAAAGAAATAAATTTACAAATATAGAGAAGAGTGAAATATAATCAGTGGCAGTGTGATAAATGTGTAGAATTATACGTTTCACTGGGGTTTCAGATAATGTATGAGTTTTAAAGTAAGAACAGTATTTCCTTAAGAGCGTATCAAGGATTGCAATATTGTCCAAATGTCTTTCCATGACATCCCCTAACCTTGGGGATAGTGATCTGTCTAGTAAAAAACACAGATAATATACAAACTTATGGATTAAATGGAAAAAAAACCCACAACCCAGCTTTAAAGATTTAAGTGGAGTTTACATTCTAACCTCAATGAATTGAAGACTTCTGGGTTGTCCTTTAGCTAGATTACAAACAGGTGAGGTGACAAGGTTCTTACCACAGCATCAATTAAGGCAAATCCTTCTAGAATTACACTTTCTTAAATAAGTAAGTCAACTCAGAGACTCAGAAGATATCTGAATGCCAAATTCCACTCAGTTTTGTTGGAAATGAAGCAACTGAATACAACGAAAATTTTCATTTTAGTGTCTAACTGATCACCCACAGAAAGAAATGGAAATACTTCTAGAAATCATCACTACGTTTATGTTGGGGTTTTTTTTGCTTTCTTACAGGAAAATCCACAGGTACATGGGGGCAAACAGCAGGGTGTAAAATTGAGCTTCTTCCTCTTAGTTGCTTTTGGAGGAATTAAACTGGGATTCCTAGGTTTCAATATGTAATCTACACTGAAAAAAAATTTGTAGTTAAACACTTTGAAATGAGTATGGAGCAAAGACACTGATTTCACACAGATAGGGAAACAGCTCAAACCATGTAACGGGAACAAATACTTCATCATCATTTACTTGGGAGAAGTTATTTCAGAACCATTTTAAAGACAGACTTGTAGCTTGCCTCCTGTTACTTCTATTTTTTTTTTTAACAAGATGTTCTACTGTTAAGATCAGGTTACCATGACTACTGTGATGTTTAGGCCATATGTAAAGTTTCTTTTTGAGACTCATACTTACTATGAAAATAATTATTTTCTTGAGGGGAGAGAAGGAAAAAATGAAAACATTTGGGATAACTGCACTTTTTCTACTCCAAGAAATCAGGCTTTAGACCTGATTTAAATCTGTTGAGGCTAGTTTGAATTTAATTTTGCCCTTACTGTGGAAAATCTCTTACATTTTTTTATGTAAAGCATATGAGTGAATTTGGGATATGGATTAAGATGTGAAGATCTGAAGTTTTGTTGTAAATGTTTGTTTTCCTTTGGTCATTTTTATTACACTTCTGGGCCATGGATTAAACATGTATGCTTGTTTTCTAAGAAAATGTTTCCTTTTTCCTTGTCTCAGTTTTGAGAACCTAAAACACACCTAGAGGTGAATCTACAACAATAACTCACATCTGAACAAACTCAGACATTTTCAGAATTTACATCTACATTTTGTGAATTTCACAACTGGCCTTGATCTTTGTGAAACTTTTTAAACCATCAAATGTATTTTGAAAGAAGATCGGAGCACTGTGATGTGGGCTTACTTCAAAGTTTAAGGTAATATAGAGTCCAGATGCTACAAAACATTTGAGTGTGTCATTTTTGTGCATGATCAACACCATCTAATGATTGCGAAGAAAGAAGGAAGAATGTAATGCACAAAGATCCACTGAAATGTACCAGTTCTGCCCTGATCTTCAGCACCTTGTAATTGTGCTGCTGGAAAGACAGTAACACAGGTGGACTGGATTTTTGTGATAGTAATTACTACCATACTAATTGTCTTTGTCAAGAAAGTGACTAGAACTACAAAAAATGCCTGAAAAGATACATTTTCCCCTCAGAGCAAGGAAGAATGTTGCCATTCTGTTTTCTTCCTTCACAGGTCAGAAATGAGCTTGCTCAAAGCCTTTTGGAAAAGGTATATTCCACTAAAATGACAGGATAGAAAAGTAGATGAGTAGTGCTAGTACTCTTCAGCATGAAAATATATCTACTAGAATATCTTGAAAAGTAAATGGTTTTATGAATTGCAAAATTGCATAGAAGGAAAGCAATTCTGGCCCGGAGATTTCATTACAATAATCCCATTGCTTGTAACAGTAATCTAACTACTCTCCATGAGAAACTGCTGTCCCTCTTTCATTTTTAATATACAGTTCTAGATGACCATAATATAAATCCTTTAAATTTGACGTGCACACTCCCATTACTTTCATGTTCCAAACAGACATTCTATGTTAATATAAAATCACTAAGATTAAACATTTCCTTAAAAATAATGCTAATTGACAATAAAATCCTTAAATTCATAAAAATTATAAGCATAGCAACTAAATTTGCATGGATAGTCTTTGTATTATCTGTGAGTAATAGTACAATTTGTGCTTCATTATAACAGTACAGTTTGAACAACTTTAATAAATAATTAACATATATTCTAATAAGCATACTGTGGAGTGTGGCTCATGTTCTTTAATTACATATAAGCTCATCTGAAAAATGTGTTGCAACTGCTTATCAATCTGTTTTATAACCAAACCTTCTCCAGTGAGATGCTATAACATGCAATTAACCAGCAGCAATAACAATTGTTGAAAATTGATAACTACTTATAAATGTAGCCTTAATATAAAGTCCAAGAGAACCTTTATGTATGTGGAAAAAGCTATTTTAATGAAACAAATACATAGTCTTCCCAATTGCTAATATTATTTACATGACAAAAAATCTAAGCCCAAATAGAAGTTCAGACAATGTCAAATACACAATGTATACATTTTTGCTACAATATATGTGAAAGTGGTATTTTTCAACTCTCATTTGTTGCTAAAATGCTGAGTTAAAGAAACAGAAATTTGCTGATTCCAAAGGCTTTTCACTTTGCCAATATAATAATTTTTGCAGCTAAAGCAGATAAAATTCATTGCAATATTTTTTGAAATTTAGTCTTTCCAGTACTTTTTGTCAGATCTGAGGTGGGCTTAATGTTTTTACTGAAGTTAAAGTTTTCTGTGGAATTCTGTAACACTTGAGAGAAATTTCCTCTAACAGGTACAAACCTATGTCTTCCTAATCACATGGTAAAACAGACATAGAGACAATGCACAAGTTATATAATATTCTTGATTTTTATAGCAGGTTTATATGGGTAAATCATATAAATATATGATTTATATTATACATGGACTTTGTACTTTACAATGGCACTTTCTTACCTACAATTTGGTTTCTGCAAAGTTGGAGAAGGGCACATTAGTGCATGTTTTCTATCTTCAGATATACGCAGAAGTAAGGAAATCTATGTCTAGTTAGGTTCCAACAGGAAGAATGACCCCTTTTTTCAGTGAGTTTTCTCTAGTTATTTATGATGAAATTACACTGACACATGCATCTTACAAATCAGGTGTTATAGCTAGTAATACTTGTGTATATTTTTTCTTTGTCTTGGATGCATACTGAGAAGTATCATTATTATCATGATTATTGCTAAAGCTTCCATGAATAAATCTCAAATATTCACATCTTCTAAGATTAACTCTGTCACTATTACACTGTGACACTAACAAAATAAGAATTTAATTCAGATTACTGTGGCTTTTTTTTTCACAAATTAGAAACATTAATTTTGGTTTGTTTTTGTTTTTTTTTTTTTTATGCTATCAGGATCATTATATAGTTCTTCCAGTCTGCTACCATAATTTGATTAATACCCACTTTGTATATTTTTTTTTTTCAGCATTGGCTAAATCAATCCAGTTTGTTCTACTGAAAAAGAATTTACCTTTAACTTTGTTCCTGAAGAACACTTCCATATGAGAGCTGAATTTAGTGATGTGAAAACAAGATGCAAAAATTTTACTTTGAGGGCTAGATTGGCTCATATATCTCAGCCAGATGTTCATCCTAAAGTGAAATTATGGCATTTTAAAATAGTCACACTGCTAATGAATGACTTCTTTGTTTTTTTTTTGTTTTTTTTTTCCTTACTAACACAGCTACATCTGTAAGAATAGAAATTACCTTATTGTAGAAATTTAAATGCTTTGCTCAAGCAATTCATTTTTAGGACATATGTTAGTGGAGTATAGGTTTAAATATAACTTGAGTAAATACAACCAGGTTCTACACTACCCCACTCTGCTCTCTCTTACAGGCTATGTGAAAGAGTAATCACCCTCAGGAAGGGTCATATTTTTCAGTATCAATATGCAAAATTACACAACTTTTAGTTGCATTTCTTAGGTATGTTCATTTTGTATTCATATCTCAAGCCTTTTTACACAGAAAACAATGACTGAGAAAAATGCATTTTTGTATTATGTCAGTGTTTGGCATGGCATTTATTCAAAAACTCATTTTGATTCATGTTAAAAAAATGGACATGCTTTCCACCACTGATTTATATTACATGTTCAGTTCCAGATTGAGTAATGATTGATGCTCAGTACCTGTCTTAGTTGGGTATAGCCATTGTGAATCACAGATTATGACCACAGTAACAAATCACAGTGATATAAAAAGGGAGAAATTATGCTTAGTTTAAATAACTTCTTTCTATCATGGATGTATTTGGCCAAAGATTAGCTAGATAATGGTAATAATGTATGTCATCTTTGTATTACGTCAGGGGAATGGTATTAAATGCTTTAGTGAAGTGCATGTATTGCAGAAGTAATGCACCATGAAGATGGACAGCACCAAAAATGCTCTATGGAAGTAGTCAATAGTGTAGAATTACAGCAACTCACTGAGTATAAAGACATGCATCTTATTTTGATGTGATATTAGTCCTGAAAATTTGCTCTTTTAACTCTCTTACAGTTTGCTGCAATTGAAAATTAGCCTTCTTACAGCACTGAGAATCTTTACAAATACTGATATTTGTTTAATGACTGTGGAGTGAAATATTGACCAATTTTGAACATGTTAAGTGTTTCCAAGTCAGAAAGTTGTGATGATGGATCAAAGCTAACTCGAATAATTTCTCATACTGATCACTCTGAGAGTAAGCTTTTGATTTTCTATGTTGATTTATACTGTGAGCATCAATAATGTTAACTATGTCTATGTTCATTGTAGGATTGTTACTAATTTTGACTTTTCTTATACTTCAAATGAGAAATGTTTATTGCAATATTAATACCATCAGAGTCAGTATTGAATTAAAAGCATTCATCCTATGCTTACTAGAAAAGTGTGCATTTCAGGTCACAGTGCCCCTGCCTATCTCTTAAAAACCTGAATTGCACTGTCATGTTCCACTTAATACTGGGGGAGGGGATGTTCAAGACTTAAATGACATTAAAAAAATAATACATTGCAATCAAAACTTTGTGTTTTAAAATAAATTAATGAGACAGTTCTTAACAACAGCTGAGATAAAAGTTAATGTGACACTGAAATTCCTTAGAAACTGGAACATCTCAATTCTCTCAGTTCTGAAAATAATATTAAACAAACTTAAATTCATGTATAGAATTAAATTCAGGTATAGGATATATAAGAGTGATGAGATCACACTTTTGTATATACTCAGTGGAGACCTAACTTTTACAGAGATTAGTGACCTAAATCTGCTGTCACCTGGAGACTAGTTTCATGACCATGCCACCACAGTTGTTCTGTCTGCCAAACGTACTCAGTGTCACTTCCCAGGAAGCCAATAAATAAAAGGTTTTGTGATCAGAAGGTGTCTTATATACCAAGGTGTAAACCTTTTTTCAGCTTTCACATCTTAAGAGAACCTAGACATCAGTATACATCTGGAATAGCAGTAAAATACATAAAAATCATCAGAAAACTCAGGACAAAATTAATGAGTCCCATTCAAAAAACCTAGTGATTAGTCATCTATGAGACAAATCTTAAATGTGATTAGCACAGCTGCCTAGATTTCATGCCACCTCATTTATTATTTTTTTTTCTCAGACACTCCTTTTTGTGGTATTAGCAGTGCTAATACAAGTTCTGAATCTCATACAGGACCTAATCATGAGTATACATTAGAGCAAAGTACTGTTCCTTGTGAGAGAAAAAAACAGGACCCACATAACGTCACAACACTCTGACTAATAAAAATTAGTGGTGGGTTTTGTGTGGATGGACCTTGAATGTGATTATTCATGAATTTTGCTGGATAAAGCTATCATGGGGATATTTCATGCTTAATATCAAACAGTAATTTTCATTTGTTTGTACTTAACTGAAAACCTGCTAATCATATAATTTTAAATCCAGCTAAATCTGACTGCTAAAAATCAACTTGAAATCTAAATGATATCTAAGGAATTAATACTAATAAATATTGTTACACATGACGACTGATTATTTTAATCACACAAGAATGCAGTTCATTTGTTCTTTGTCTCTTTCAATAGCTGTACAGGGCACAATTATGAAGGAAGAAGCAGAGCTGGTACAGATTCTCTATTACTTTTAATTAATGGATTTGAGTAAACTTCAGTTAAATCTGGTGAATCTCTGTCAAATTATGAAAATGTACCTTAAAGAAGCATATCTTTTAAGACAATATAATTTTTCAGAAATTATAAAAACAGAGTCACTGTTTTAATAACAGCAGACCATCAATTCAAAATTGAATATCACTGTTTTATTTGTCTAGGAGAAAGGTACCAGTTCACCTCTATGACATACTCTATCCACTTTTGCTCTGGACTATAAAAACTGCAGCAAACAGTTATTGTGCTAATGCCTATGCCATTTGTACTCCCCTAACATACCATTATTGTTGAATATGCACCACTTGATGACTCTTACTCACTTTCTTATCCTCTCTCTCTCTTCTTTCTAAGGAAAAATTTTCTCATATTCTTCTTCAGCTGAACAGCCCAACCACAAATGTCCCATGATTTTATACCTTAACATGCCAGATGGGAGAGGCAGAGGTACAAGGTATGAGCAAAGCTTCATTCGAACACCTACAAAGCCTAAGGTGTAACTGTCCTATCCATGGCCTGTTATATCTCTCTTATTTTATGGTGATGCCAGTTAGCAGATTCATACAGCCTCAGTTACACTGGACCCAGTTCTTTCATTTGACTGATATGTTTGTGCCTTCAGAAAGTCCTTTTCCAGTGCTTTATCATCTTTTGCAGGCAATCTGCATCCTCCCACCCAAAGCAGATCACTACTGTTTTGGCAGTGGTCAAAACACCTTATGGCTGTGAACAAGACTGAATGTACACCCCCAAAAGTGCAAACATCCCACAAGCCTACCCAAGCACTTGACTGGTTCTAAGCAGTAGGCAACAAATAGCTATGAAAACCAATTTTTAGATATGCAGAAGATGAATATTCATCAAAGGAGCTACTGATTGAATAAGTTCTTGAATCAGTCTAGCTCCTTTAAACGGTTCCGTTAAAACCACTAATTCAGAAGGTAAAGGGTAATTTCAAAAGTTTTACTAGATTTTTTTTTTTTCCGTGTCTCTGGTTTAAAACCTACTGGCAAGGCAAATAATTTTAAATAGCAGAATGGCACCTGTGGAACAGTGCAAGTACAGGGTTGAAATGAGGATGAGCAAAAGACTATGTCAGTCATCATCTAGGCCTACT
Organism: Neopsephotus bourkii; assembly: GCF_033783945.1. NCBI lineage: Eukaryota > Metazoa > Chordata > Aves > Psittaciformes > Psittacidae > Neopsephotus > Neopsephotus bourkii. The sequence continues at coordinate 1,691,189 of NW_026901388.1, forward strand.
TGAGTTTTACAATGCTAGGTAGAGTTCACATCATGAATTCTTGTGATTAAATGCTTGAGGATTACACATGACACTCCCAATTTCAGCTTCAGTAGTGCAAACACCAGATTTTTGAAAGTAGTATGTATATACAAAAAAAGAATGTGTACTTCCATCATGGGAAAGGTGTAATGTTTATTGTCTATATTCTTAATTTATTGTACATATATTACTGTGCTAATGCAGAAAACATAGAGATGGATTTGTGTATCTCCCCATACTTAAACATCTTTCCCTATGTGACTTGGCAGTCAATGTACAGCACTGTTTTTCAGCTGAGAACTGATATGGGAAGGAATGTGTTGATGGAGGTAAATGCAAAGGGTCAAAGTCTTTAGTCCAGAAATCAACAATAAATGTATTGATAATTGAAGCAGATATCAATAACCAAGTCTAGGCTGTGTGACATGAAACAGAATGAGGTAACAACATACAGAGAAAGGGAAACAACAACTGGCTGCTGAATGTCAAGGAAATCATTATTTGAAGAAGAGTTACAAGTTGCCTGTTACAGAGCTATATTCATGCAAGCTCTTTTGAAAGTAAGCTAGAAAACACGCAAAATTTGTGTTAATTTGTAGAAGTTTGTAGAAGTTATTGTTGAATCATTTTACAAAAGAAAAAAAAAAAAGACCAAGCTTGATTAAACTGGTAACATTCCTGGTTTTTATTATGTTCGGTATCAGTCTTAATATAAAATGTTCTGATTCTCTTCCCACTAAAAAATTTCAAAGTAGTTCTCTCATGTATTGTCCCAATAGTCTTTCAAACAGAAGTACAGGGATTCTGGCTGAAACAAAAGAATTTAAGCTATATATATATTGTATATATGTATATATATATATAGTGTGTATATATATGTAGCTTGAATTACTTATTTTGGCTACTCTGGAGGATTACAAAGATCTGAGTTAAGTAAGATTTTTTCACTTTTAGATGTAACTTCAAAAATTTCATTTGTTTTAGCACCTGATGTCTTTTTGCAAATGCCTATGAATTCAGTAAATAACAATGACTTTTCTGTTAGTCATGTGCACTGCTTTTCAGTGCAGAAAAAAAATCTAAGGAATAATATTCAGACAAATCTTTCTAACTAAAAAACACAAGTGCCTAGAAGCTATTAGAATAATTTTTTACCGTTTATGTCAACATTTACCGTTCCAGTCAAGAGCACTAACTACCCAGATCATCTATTCCAGTCTCTGCTTTTCTTCATAAAAGCCTTTGGAAAGTTTGTTGCATTTCAGTTTGAGAGGAGGTTGGGTGGGAATAAAATCTGAAACATCAAAGTATTTCACAAAACATCTTTCCTTTTTTTTTTTGTCTCAGAAGAGGTTTGTTTTTATGTCAGTTTTTGATTTACAGATGGAAGTAGCTGGAAGGCTGTCTTGGAGGAGACATACAGGGAATGGATAGAAATGACCACTTTCCATCTCATATGCCTGTTGTGGAATTTCATACCTCAAGGACCTTCTTACAGAGAAAGTAACAGTAACCTGGTAGAATAGTTTTCCATTATTTGGAAAACTCTTCAAGCTACTTTGAAGAGAGTTTTTGAATGAGACACTTCACTGCCCAACTTCACTTTATTTTGCAGCCCAACTTTTTTTTTTTTTTTAGCACACTCTAGTGCATTCCCCTTACTCCAATGCATGCCTTGTGATATGTGAAATCAAAACAAACAATTCCTTCAAGTTATGTTTGTTAGAGAAAAGGGTGAGCTTTACCCTCCACAGACGGTTTTTTCTAGAACTGCCCAACAGCGTACAAATAAAAAGTAGCTATTTTAACCTTTTATTTTTCCCCTCTTCACCCTTTTTAGTCCTCCATGTAATTAAAGAATAAGTAGCTGTAATTCAAGTAATCCTAACGTACTAGACCATGCCCATCAATTCTTTGGCTTCACTGCCAAACTTATTACCAAGAAAAATTACTAAAGAGGAAGTGTACTTGCTAGTGGTGGAATAAAAATTAGTGGTAGGCAGTAGCAAAATGTTGTCAACTTAGAAGTACACAACATAACTTTCAAATGAAAAAGCTTTCTTATTTTCTTTTTGATTCTTGCTCCTTATCCAAGATATAAATGACCTTGCTGTCAGACAAATGCAGAAAGGAAAATGAAATCACTGGCATGCAGTACAGCACTATGTGCCCTGTTTTCTAACATACTTTGAAGTAAAACAACCAAACTTTTAGAAAACCATTTGGGTTTTGGTTTTGGGTTTTGGTTTTCTTTGGTTTTGGGTTGTGTTGTGTTTTTTTTTTTTTTTTTTGTCTTTACTAACATTTTAAATACAGCCTCACTTGAGAAGAATGGTAGCTATTGGAGAATAAATCACAAAATAAACCCCCCCCCCCCGATCTTCACCAATCAGTCTGCAAGCAATTTAGTACCCATTCTATTGTAAACAGTAAATTTCTTACTTGTAATATTATCAGGCTAAGAAATTAATCTGCAGTTGAATTTATCTATTAAGGGTGGAGGCTCTTTCGACCGGGGGTCTGAGATTTTTTTAGGTGATAAGTAGGAGAGCTCTGAGGAATAGATACTCTTCCTCAGACAGAAATATTTACAAAACCTGAATACCAAATATCTTACTGGTGTTTTGTCTTATATGTTGTGTTTACACACAACTTTGTCATGAGTACTTAAATAAAATTGACTAGCTTGCACTGCAAGATCAGGCAGGAAGTCAAACTTTCAGTTAGATCTATGTTCTGCTTAGAAAGTAAACGAATATTTCTATATTATGAAGATTTTAAGGCCCATTTTTGCCATAAGTCTCCACTTGGTGTTTTTACGTTTTCTCATTTCATAGGACAAGCATTGATCTCACCTACATTTCTACAAGTTTTTGGGTGCACAAAAAAGAAAAAATAAAAGCAAAAATACCCCACCAACAACCCCCCCCCCAAAAAAAAAAAAAACAAACTGAAAGATTTATATTTGGAAGTTAAAAAAATATTTAATTTGATATATTTAAAAGGAGTGAAAAAGTAAAAGGAAAAAACACATTTTTTGAAAAATAGACAATCCGTTTCTTCCAGAGCTAAGTTAAATGCATAAGGCTCAATTCTTCAGCTCAGGCAAACTTCTAAGCTGGTCAACAGAGCTTCATTTGGTCACATGGGCCCTTACAACATAGAATCATAGAATAGTTAGGGTTGGAAAGGACCCTAAGGTCATCTAGTTCTAACCCCCTTGCCATGGGAAGGGACACTTCCCACTAAAATATGTCACCTAAGGCTCTGTCCAACCTGGCCTTGAACACCACCATGGATGGAGCATTCACAGCCTCCTTGGGCAACCCATTCCAGTGCCTCACCACCCTTACAGTAAAGAACTTCTTCCTTATATCGAATATAAACTTCTCCTGTTTAAGTTTGAACTCATTATCCCTTGTCTGTCCCTAATGAACAGTCCATCCCCAGCATCCTTATATGCGCCCTTCAGATACTGGAAGGCTGCTATGAGGTCTCCACGCAGCCTTCTCCAGGCTCAACAGCCACAACTTTCTCAGCCTATTTTCATATGGGAGTTGCTCCAGTCCCCTGATCATCTTGTAAATGAGGAGTTCATATATTGAGTATTAGTTAACTAGATATAAGTGCTAAGTAAATGAAACAAGCATGAGAAGGAGGGTGTTTCAAAAGTTTTGGGGAAGTTTTGTATCCCTAGAACCTACTGAAATGTTTTTCATGGAGTTTAATTCAATCTGCAGTGAAGTGTTTCTTTGTCCTAGAAACTGTGTGCCTGCCTTTCCTCTTCTTGCATATTTACAGACACTATCATGCACTACATTTAAAGCAAATCTGACAATGACTCTCCAGATCCTGTCAAATCACCTGAAAACTTCTCCTCATTTTATTTCTTGCCTCTGGAAAAGCCTCAGAGAACAAATGGGTCTTGTGGCATGCCTGAGAAATCAGCAAGATTCAGGCTCCAATGAACCAAGGCAGGGAGCAAATCCTGCAGTTAAGGACCCATCACTGATTATGCCCTGACTCCAGCCCCTTGTGATTAAGCCAGGAGCTTGTTACCTTGAGCATGTTAGATGATCTCGACTGTCATGGTGTCATTTTTATACACCTCAGTGCACACTTTCCCAGCACAGCTTGACAGGGACAGGTGTTATTGCTGAAACCATTTGCATGCAGAAGGCTCTACACCAGCACTGAGGCATTTGCAGCCTAATTCTCCAGGAACTGAAAGGACAAACAATAAGCCTGTTGTTTTAATGTAAGAATGGACAGATTTTAGTGGATGAAATAATTTCTTATCCCCATGTTGCAGCACCTGTAATTTTTCCTACTTTCTGCAAATCATGCTTTTTACATTTATAGTAATTTATACAGCTGTTAGCACCACAGCATTATAAGGGCACAGTTGCATAGAGAAGATGAATTGCACTACAATGAAAATAGGTATCACTAAAACTCTCTGAAGTTGAACAACGATCCACACTCTGCTAATCTGCAGGGGTTTTTTGTACTGGGAAAAACAATGATTAAGGGAATCCAAACCTATACTACGGAATGTTCCATGACGTATGAACGTTTTGTCACTCAATACTGTAAGAAAGTGTCTGATATTCCATATACCTATATGATCATTCAAATGTTAATGCAGTTATTAATAAGCTAAGCAATTAACATTAAAGGTGGAAGAGCTGGTTCGTGTGAAATTCACATTTATTTCCAGAAAACTTGTGTCTCCTAAAGTTTCATAACACCCCAGAACATTACTTCTGACAGAAATTTAAAAGAAATATATTTTCACATATTATGAGTTTGTGTATGTTTTAAAACACTTCCTATGCCTGCAGTTTGCCATATGTATAATATTCCACATGTCTATGAATATGACTTAGCAGAAATATACATACATTGTCAATATTCCAAAACAAATTTGCTAGCTGCTATACTAACCATACACTGATAGGACAAGTAGCTTAATAGTGTTACTCTTCCTTTCCACTGTATCTCTACAATCATCCACAGTTTTCCTCTAGTAATATTCATTTCCACATTGGAATATTTAGTATATTTTAAAAGATAAAATAAATACACTGTATTCCTAAGGAATCAAAACATCTTGTTTAGGCTCAGGAGTAAAGCTTCAGTGTTCAGGTTGTTAATGTGTAAAAGTTAATACGAAAGCTCAGAAGTGCACCTAAGATTTTTTAAAATTTATAGTCTTTTGGGAAGTAGGTGTAGCCTGGTCCTGTCTATAAGACTCCAATTTTGAAATAACTTAAGCACCTATTAATTTTATTTAGCCAATTATTTTATTCAGTTGTCTGTAGTCTAAAACTGACCTGCACTGAGGCTGTGGAATTGGGTTACAGCAAAGAAAATGCTTAAGTGACTGTGCCCTAATTAATAAGGCCAGTCTAACTGATGACTTTAGATGGTTTAAAAGGGAACTAATATCAAGCATATATACTTACAAGTGAGCCCAAGAACTCAATAGTTTTAATATATTCAGGAAATATGAATATGCTTAATACTAACTTAAATTAGGAATATTTTCTAAATAAAATAAGTTTATGATTGTCATCACATTTTTGATCAGCACCTTTATTCCAGTAATACTTTCATAATTACTTGTAATCATGCCCTACAATAGATATCTATATTTTTTCCCTAAGAAAATTAGAAGGTATAAAGATATAAGGATCATAAAATACAGTACAGAGAAAATCTGCTGTCTGATTTATATTTTCTTATTAGGATAATGATTTGCATTTAGCACATGGGGTGAATTAAATCCACCATAACAAGTGTTATAAACCTTTCTATAATTAAGATGAACCAAAACATGTTAAAAAAAATGTTTCCTCATAATTACTCTTGGTAATGAAAATGATATTTCAAAATGTGATTCTTATGTGGTCTTAATAGTGCTGCTGATGCAATTTACAGAAGAATAAATAATAAAGAAAAGTTATATTCTGCTCAGGATGAGAAAAACTGCCAGTCTTAGCAATTTTATTCCCTCTCAAGTCTTGCATAAAGGAAACGTTCCTTGGTGATCCTTTATTTCTGATGCTACATCTCAGTTCATTTGTCTAACAGGTACCCCACAGCAATAAGCCTAAAATACCTCAATTTCAGAGGAAAGGGAGAAGGCTGCTAAGAAAAAGACTTATTTATTTTGCAAAGAATAGCCAGAAAGAGACAGAAGAGAAAAGTAAGTTTTCAGTTGCATGAGGTTAACTGGATGGTGTTTTGTAACTGAGCTTTCAGGTGCTACTTGTTCTAAAAATTTTATTTGCTTTCTATTGAGTTCTTCATTTGGAATAGAAGACAACCAGGTTCAGACAGGTGTAAAGAGTAGACTACATTACCCTGTGCAAAAATATTAATTGTGCCAAAGCTATTCACTGTGAAAGGCGGACAGATTTTATTAGAAATATAGTCATAAGGTGACTGAAAAGTCATGCAAATAGGTGAGCGTAGAGAATGATTCTGGTTTATGTACTGGAATACATACTCATATTGCACCATAGAATCATAGAATAGTTAGGGTTGGAAACGACCTTAAGATCATCAAGTTCCAACCCCCCTGCCAGGGACAGGGACACCTCACACTAAACCATGTCACCCAAGGCCTTGTCCAACCTGGCCTTGAACACAGCCATGGGTGGAGCATTCACAACTTCCCCGGGAAACCGATTCCAGTGCCTCACAGCCCTTACAGTAAAGAACTTCCTCCTTAGATCCAATCTAAACTTCGCCTATTTAAGATTTCACCCATTACACCTTGTCCTATCACTACAGTCCCTAACGGAGAAAGCTTCCCCAGCATTCTTATAGGCCCCCTTCAGATACTGGAAGGCTGCTATGAGGTCTCCATGCAGCCTTCTCTTCTCCAGGCTGAACAGCCCCAACTTTCTCAGCCTATTTTCATAGGGGAGGTTCTCCAGTCCCCTGATCATCTTGTAAAAGAGGAGTTCATATATAACTTGCTGAGAGCACACTCAATCCCACTGTCCATGTCACTGACAAAGATGTTGAACAGGATCAGTCCCAATACCAATCCCTGAGGGACACCACTCATTACTGGTCTCCAGCTGGACACTGAGCAGTTGACCACAACTCTTTGCATGTGACCATCCACCCAGTTCTTTATCCACCGAGTGGTCCACCTATCAAATTGATGTCTCTCCAATTTAGACACAAGGATTTCATGTGGAACAGTGCCAAACGTTTTGCACAAGTCCAGGTAGGTGATATCAACTGCTCTACCCCTGTCTAACCGTTCCATAGCCCCATCATAGAAAGCCACCAAATTGGTCAGGCAGGATTTGCCCTTAGTGAAGCCAAGCTGGCTGTCACCAAGCACCTTGTTGTTTTTCATGTGCCTTAGCATGCCTTCCAGGAGAATCTGCTCCAAGATTTTGCTTGGCACAGAGGTGAGAATGACTGGTCTGTAATTCCCTGGTCATCCATTTTCCTCTTATTGAAAATGGGGGTTATATTTCCCTTTTTCCAGTCGTCGGGATCTTCACCTGACTGCCATGAGTTTTCAAATATGATGGACAGTGGCTTAGCAACTTCATTTGCCAGCTCCTTCAGGACCCGCAGATGGATTTCATGAGGTCCCATGGACTTGTGGAAGTTCAGGTTCTCAGGATGGTCTTGAACCTCATCCTCTCCTACAGTAGACCTAAGGTCTTCATTCTGCTAGCCCCTGCTTCTGCCTTCCAAGACTTGGGTTGTGCGGTCAGAGCATTGTCCAGTGAAGACTGAGGCAAAGAAGCCATTAAGAAACTCAGCTTCTCCAAATCCAGGGTAGCTGGTTCTCCTGATAGCTTCTGGAGAAGGCCCATGTTGTCCCTAGTCTGTCTTTTATTCTCAATGTACCCACAGAATCCCTTCCTGTTATCATTCACATCCCTAGCCAAGTTTAGTTCTAACTGGGCCTCAGCTTTCCTAACCTGGTCCGTAGCTTCCTGGGCAGCACCCCTGTATATTCTTCCCAGGCTGCCTGTCCTTGCTTCCACCTTTTATAAGCCTCTTTTTTTCCTTTGAAGTTTCCTCAGCAGCTCCTTATCCGTGCAAGGAGGTCTCCTGGCCCTTCTGATGCACTTCCTTCTAGTCGGGACACAACTCTCCTGAGCTTGTAGCAGGTGATCCTTGAATGTCGACCAACAGTTCTGGACCCTCCTGCCCTCTAGGGCTATATCCCATGGAGCTTTACTAAGCAGGTTCTTGAAGAGGCCACAAAGTCTGCTCTCTTGAAGTCCAAGGCAGTGAGCTTGCTGCATGCTCTTCTCACTGTCCTGAGGATCTTGAATTCAACCGTCTCATGATCGCTACAACCAAAGCTGCCCTGGAGCGTCACATTTCCAATGAGCCCTTCCCTGTTGGTGAGCACAACGTGAAGCATGGCACCTCTCCTTGTCGGCTCCTCTGTTAGTTGCAGTAGGAAGTTGTCTTCCACACAATCAAGGAACCTCCTGCCTTGCTTGTGCCAGGTCATTCCGTCCCTCCAACAGATATCAGGTTGGTTGAAGTCACCCATGAGAACAAGGGTCTGAGAGCGTGAGGCTGTTCCTATCTGTCTATAGAGTGCTTCATCCAGAGAGTGCTCTTGATCAGGCAGTCTGTAACAGATCCCCACAATAATGTCCCTCATAGCTGTTCTCCCTTTAACCCTGACTCACAGACTCTATTGACTGCTCACTTGTCCCCAGACAGAGTTCCATACTCTCCAGCCTATCCCTATCATAAATAGCAACTCCCCCTCCTCATCTGCTGGGCTTGTCTTTTCTGAAGAGCCCATAGCCTTTCATTCCAACACTCCAGTCGTAGGTGCCATCCCACCATGTTTCTGTGATGCCTATTATATCATATATCCGTAGACGTGCACACATCTCTAATTCCTCTTGTTTGCTCCCTGTGCTACAGGCGTTTGTATAGAGGCATCTGAGCCGAGCTCCAAATAAAACTGGCTCATTGGCTGGAGTGGCTGAAATATCTCTACATCACTCTGATCATTCATTATAGGTGCTGGCAACTGATCTGGAGTGTTGGAATGGAATAATGCCCCCCCCACTCAACACATCTAGTTTAAAGCATCTTTGACCAGTCTGTCAAGCCTCTTACCAAAACGTTCATTCGACCAGCCTCCAGTAGACCTGGTGTCCTAAATTGAGTCCTGTGTCCTAGATGCCCAAACCCCTGACTATGGCATCATTGTTCTAACCATTTATTAACTTGGCCAATCCTCCTAGCTTTTTTAAGGTCCTCCCCTTTATCCTGGAGAATTGATGAAAAGACCATCTGAGCTCCAGAGTCTCTAACATCTCTCCCAGCTCTCTGTAGTCCTTAATATTCTCCAGGCTACAACTGTCTATATCAGTAGCACCCACATGGACAATTAGAAGTGGGTAATAGTCAGTGGGACTTCCTAGACCAGGCAGCCTCTCTGCAACATCCCTGATCTGTGCCCCTACTAGGCAACACACCTCCCTTGAGACTGGGTCAGACTGACAGATGGGTGCCTCTGTTCCTTCCAAAGTAGAGTCCCCTACTACTATGACCCGCTGCTTTTTCCTGGCAGCACCAGTAGTGATCTTCTTTACCAATAGATCAGCCAGTTGTTGATGTTGCAAATGCGTTTCCTCATTAGCTCCCTGCAGGACTGCAAAGCCATATATTCTTCTTATATAAAAATATATTATCTATATATTTCTTCTTATAGAAGAAATATAAGTGTTTCATCCTAAGGAAAGACAATGCTGTATGAAAAAAAAATAGTTAAGTAAATAAATCCTTGGAAATAGTAAGGGATAAGAACTGTATGAAATAAAAATGTAACAGAAAAGAGGAAATCACAGAAGGAAAACATTATGAAAAATATCAAAAGGAAAATTAAACACCTTTCTAAGCAGTGTTTGAAGGACAGAAATTCTTTTCTGTGAGGGTGGTGAGGCACTGGCACTGGTTGCCCAAAGATGTTGTGAATGCTCCATTCCTGGTGGTGTTCAAGGCCAGGCTGGACAGAGCCTTGGGTGACATGGCCTCATGTGAGGTGTCCCTGCCCATGGCAAGGGAGCTAGATGATCTTAAGGTCCTTTCCACACCAAACCATTCTAATAGTCTATGACTGTGTTCGAAGCTGCACCAGTAGGGGTTTAGACTGAATATTAGGAAAAAAATCTTCACTGGAAGGGTGGTCAAGTATTGGAACAGGCTTCCTGGGGAAGTGGGGGAATCACTATCCCTGGAAGTGTAAAAAAAAATAATGTTTAGATGAGGCCCTTAGTGATATGGTTTAGTGTTAGACTCGGCAGTCCTGGGATAAAGGCTGTACTTCATGATCTTAAATGTCTTTTGCAACCTAGCTGATTTTATGAATCTATGATTCTTAGAATCAAATTTGAAAATTGGAATATAGAATAGAATCAAATACAAGAAGACTAAACAATAATATCTGCCTTTTTTGAAATGTTTCAAAGTCTGTTCTACTTAAATACTGAAAGACAGGATTATTTATAAAAAAAAACCCACCTTTCAAACATGAATTTTAAAAACTGATTAGATCCATTTTGGGAAAAAAAAAGACAGTATGTGATATGTGATGAAGTGTTTTTGAAAGTTTTACTAAATCTTTTAAAATTCCAGAAAAAGTAGACAACGAATACATGATGGAAAAATATCACTGAAACCAATGATATTGGATTAAATGAAGATTAAATGAGTCTTAAATGAGGACTGCAGTTAAGAGGAATTTTCCAACAGAGTTCATTTAATAGGGACTTCAATGTCAGTGTTGATGTTTTATTTCTTTGCCTTTTCCCAAGTTGTAAGTATGATAAACATGGGTTGAGAAATGCCACCTTGTCTGGTTACTGATCCTCAAGCAAATTGACCTGTTCTGGAAGTAAGTGAACTAATTTTAAGTCATATGAGTACCTGCGGGCTTTAAGAAGGCACTCTACACATTTCACTAGTGATATTTATTTTTTTAAGTTTATTTAACCTTAAAATAAGGTTATTTTTGAATAACCCTTACTTTTAAATGTTTTTTTAAGTTTATTTAACCTTAAAATACTTCACTAACAATATATTTTTATTTGTTATAAAATAACCATCTGCAATTTTCTATTCCAATACTACATAAGGCAGCTGTAACATTTTGAGTATCAAGTTTTAAAATTTATCTGCAAAGTTTCTAAGTATTCTACACATAACATATCTGGGTTTTAAAATTTGCATGACTAGCTCCAACCTGATGTAAAAATATTAAGGTAATTTCAAATTGTGGAAATGGTAAATTATGTTTTTTTCTGAAGCATATTCAGATAGCTGCTTTCTGTCTCCACTGAATTCTCTTTGCATATCTGTAGTCTTATTTGCTGGCATTAGTGCTAAGAAATATTTTATATTTCCTGTAAAATCCTGTAAAAAAATAGCCACAGCCAAAATATAATTTTTATAATATTCCAACCAGTTCACCTTGTTAGGTAAATTGAAAAGTACTCTGGTTTGTCCTAAAAAAAAAATCCAGTTTTTAGGGTTAACATCAGAAAAGCATTTGTGCTGCACTGTTTAGCTCAACAGTGCAAAGTATTTTTCTGTTTGGATTGTACCCATACCTTGGGAAATCAATAAAATGGAATTAGGCATTTCTGTTCTTACACAACAAGTATAACACTATACACCAGTTGAATAAAGGAGCAATATACGAAGTATTTCTGGTACATTTCTTGTTTTTTCTATCTGTAAATCAAGAGCAATCCTGCAATGCCAAACCAGATATAATTTAAGAGAAAAACATAGTCCTCTTAATGTAACTTAAGGACTTCATGTGTCCAGTGGAACTGAGAACTCTTGGTCTAACTCCAGTGAGACCTGGCACACATTCACCATGCCAACTCTGTAGATGCTTATTTTGTTGCTTATAAAAGAAAACAAGGATCTCCTTGAGCATATGCTTCCCATGAAAAGATATAGATTTGTGATCTAGGTTTTTTCAGTAAAAAGAGAAGAATTAGGGACCTGTTTGAGACTGCAGTATTTTTCATTAATTTACTGGCCAAATTTCCTGTCCATGGCTTAATATTTCTCTATTTTATCATGCAAAGGTATGACTTTTATCATCTTGTGTGACTTTGCCTTGGCAGTATTCTGCAGAGTCTATTATCTTTCCCAAGGGGACTGGAGTTCTTTCCCCTTGTTGCAAGATGAAAGGTAACAACTTTGTTTAAGAAACAGCTTTTAAAACCTGTGAGACTTATTTGCAGGGTTGTAATAAAGTAATACACATTAAAACTTTACTGTTTGTAGCTTTAGTCATGGAAATCAACACACATATGGGATAACGCCATCAGCTCATGAAGTGATTATGTATTTAACCTCACATCCTATAGAGCTCAAATAAATTGCTTTTGCGTCTGACATGAAAAAAAGGTAAAGAAAAAAATAGAAACTAGAGCGGTTAGTATTTCATTAGGTGGAAGAAGATTAATATTATTTAGTTAAATAAAAATTTGGCTTTTTGTACAGTTAAAGAATATTGAGGTGATACTTTCAAGTTTTCATGAAACTTCATCAGTCACTATTAGTTAGAATAAATGTAAATATGCATGCGTGGAAAAACACATGAGATTTAGAGAATATATTTTTTAGGTCTTGAAAAGGTAAGATATTAGCATCAGTTACCCCAGCATTTAAAAGAAATATTTTACAAAAAGCTACCTGACAAGATTTTTTCATCATGCTTTCTTAATATTCATTCTACTGCTGTGTGGCTTTCTTATGACCTGAACACAAACTTCAATTGTACAAGTAATGAGTTGCAGCGTTAGAGGTTGTTGAGAGATCCTGGGTTTCTACCAACAGAATACATTCAAGTTCCTGGACTAACATACGAATGATAGTAAGTAGAGTATTTGAATGAGAGTTGTATTTTGTCTTAAATATAAATGTGAAATGAAAACAAGATTATTAAAAGAAAATTATGTTTGGCTAAAAGTAGGAAAAAATATTGCAGATATTGATATGAAATTTTATATTTCATTAAAAAAAGAAATTCATTATAATACTTGTGTACATTTTGTTCCTTCTAAAACTTTTCTTTAAGTGTCTTTTAAAATTAACCAACCTAATGATTTTGTGTGCACAGGTGGCATAATTTGTTATTCTGGTTCTAGGATGCTTTGCAAAAATCATAGGAAAATACTCTGCTTGGAAAGATGATGAAATTGCTCACATAAGCTATGCAGCTTTTTTGCCTCACATGTGTTCCTAGTGTCTGATAGTTAAGGAGCTGCTGCTGACACTGGCCCATACTTTTGGTTCTGACACAAGGAGTGTTGAAGCCTATGAATATAAACTACATTTGTCCTCCAATAAACGCCTAGCAACCTGGTGTATCCTTTTGCTGAAGATATCTTAGGGAAAGAAGATCAAATAAAGGTGACAGTGAAAAGTGGAACAAAATAAATGCTCACTTAAAAATCCTGGGCTATTCTCCCTTGAGATGCAGCAGATGCAATCATTCATATGCACTAATTTGTACGTTGATGCAGAGTTCTTGATTGCACAGTGGAAAGGAGAAAATAATTAGTCATCTAAAGAAGATTTTATATTTATTTACAATAACAGTAAAGTATGATCATGGTAATAATTTACATACAGTACTAATTAATGGAGACTTGTGTCCTGAAATCATAGAAACAATGGTCAAGGTTAGAATGGACCTTAAGTATGATCATGGTAATAATTTACATACAGTACTAATTAATGGAGACTTGTGTCCTGACATCATAGAAACAATGGTCAAGGTTAGAATGGACCTTAAGATCATCTAGTTCCAATCCCCCTGCCATGAGCAGGGACACCACACACTAAACCATGTCGCTGAAGACTACTCTACGTGGCCTTGAACTCTGCCAGGGATGGATCATTCACTGCTTCCTCAGACAGCCTGTTACAGTGCCTCATCATCCTCATAGTAAAGAACTCCTTCCTTATATCTAACCTAAACTTCCACTGTTTAAGTTTGAACCCATTACCCCTTGTTTTATCACTACAGTTCCTGATGAAGAATCCTTCTCTGGTATCCAAATATATAACAGTATATTTATTACCTGAAAATTTGAGAAAAAAAAAATCCAACCCTTCTTTTCATAGATTTTTAAGGGTTGGGATTGTGGTTGGAGTTCTTTAATTCTCTTAAATTAGGTCCTGTTTTGTTACTAAGATGATGATAACCAACTCAATCTGAAAATATTCAGTTACAATAGGTAGAGTGGTTTGCTAATGGAAAATTACATTTTCTCCTTAGTCACAGATTAACTGGAATTTAATTTCTCTTGCTCTTAAATGTATTCAAACATGGGGTAAACTAACCATGATGGGTTAGAAAAATCATCTTTGGGTTGGAAAAATAGTTATAGGAATAAATAGATGACAGCTATTCACAATAATTAACCTTTTTTTTATATTAAAACAAAGAGGAGAGAAGCCTCATGTGACTACTGCTAGAACAGTTTCAGGGACAACACTGAATGATGTGACGAGATATAAAACAGATGTATTGTCTTCCAGGTGTAGGGTTTATAGAAGAAAAGATTATTTCCAATCTCATTTCAGTTGTAATTGAACTATTCCCAGTGAAAGATAATTTTTCATTAAATTGCACTATGGCATTTTCATGGCTTTGGCTTGCCTTAATACCATGTGAATTAAGTTCCTGAAATATTCCATCCCTTTTAGTTAAAGGAGATGCACATGGAAACCTGAGCATTTAGAATATAGATTGAAATTAAGTATAAGCCACAAAAAGACTCATCAAAAGTATGCTTATCAAAGCAAAAAAAATCTCAAACACAAAAAAGTGAACAAAAAAAAAAAATCACAACACACAAACCTGTTCTTGTCCTCTTTTAAATAACTTGAAATTAAATTATTTCTTCATCTAATTGTTATAAGACTAATTTTTTTTCTATGGTTTATACATCAGATTGGAGAAGAAGCCTCCCTGAGTTCACTTTTTACCAAATGCTACTATTTCTTCGTAATTTCATCCTATGAACTGTATATTACTGTAACAAACAAAGACACTTCATTTCATAGAATCATAGAATAGTTAGGGTTGGAAAGGACCTTAAGATCACCTGCTTCCAAACCCCCTGCCATGGGCAGGGACACCTTGCTCTAAACCATATCACCCAAGGCCTCGTCCAACCTGAACTTAAACACTGCCAGGGGTGGAGGATTCACAGCCTCCCTGGGCAACCCATTCCAGGGCCTCACCACCCTAACAGGAAAGAATTTCCTCCTTATATCCAATCTAAACTTCCCCTGTTTAAGTTTTAACCCAATAGCCCTTGTCCTGTCACAACAGTCCCTAATGAAGAGTCCCTCCCCAGCATCCTTATAGACCCCCTTTAGATACTGGAAGGATGCTAGGAGGTCTCCACGCAGCCTTCTCCAGGCTGAACAGCCCCAACTTTCTCAGCCTGTCTTCATATGGGAGGTGCTCCAGTCCCCTGATCATTCTTGTGGCCCTCCTCTGGACTTGTTCCAACAGTTCCATGTCCTTTTGATGTTGAGGACACCAGAACTGCACACAGTACTCCAAGTGAGGTCTCATGAGAGCAGAGTAAAGGGGCAGGATCACCTCCTTTGACCTTCTGGTCACGCTCCTTTTGATGCAGCCCAGGAAACATCTGGCTTTCTGGGCTGCAAGCACACACTGAAGCCAGCTCATGTTCATTTTCTCATCGACCAGCACCGTCAAGTCCTTCTCCACAGGGCTTCTCTGAATCTCTTCTCTGCCCAACCTGTAGCTGTGCCTGGGATTGCTCCAACCCAGGTGTAGGACCTTGCACTTGGCATGGTTAAACTTCATGAGGTTGGCATCAGCCCACCTCACAAGCGTGCCACTGTCCCTCTGGATGGCATTCCTTCCCTCCAGCGTATCAACCGAACCACACAGCTTGGTGTCATTGGCAAACTTGCTGAGGGTGCACTCAATCCCACTGTCCATGTCAGCGATAAAGATGTTAAACAAGACCAGTCCCGACACCGATCCCTGAGGGACACCACTCGTTACTGGTCTCCAACTGGACATTGAGCCACTGACCACAATGGTCATCACATTTCTGATATATTAATTTGTTTCACTCTATTGTACTTTTTTCAGAGATATAATGTCAGATACTTAAAATGTTTCTCCCTATTTCAAGAAAAATGACTTTAAAACATTGTGATATCTTTTGAATTGCAAATTGGGAATTGTGATTGTGAATAAAAACTCCACAGCGGTAGGAGCTGAGAAGGTTCTTTAGACTGTTTTCCATCACTTTATCGTTTTTCGCCTTAAGCCCTAAAAAAAAATACCATTAATGACTGTTTGCACCGTACCAACCTGTTCCACCCACATTGCAGGTCAGTATTGCCTGGGTCCTAGCTTGCTCCAGTGGCTGCCTGGCCAGCATTAACACAGTGATACTGCAGCAGTGGAGAAGCACTAGGAGCCCTGGACTCAGAAGAACAGGCAACTGTGACATTACCAGTGGAAACAGTATACAGCTCCTGGCAGTGCTTGTGTCACCCTTCTCTGAGCCACTTTACCTGGTGATGGCAAGGAGGGGGACTTAGCCAGATGCACAGCCCCTCCCTACTGTTCAGCCTTCTACTTAATGGCTGCAGGAAAAGACCAGATTTTGCTTGTAATGCCTGCTTTTCAACCTGCAAGTCATGGAAAGGAAGATACTCTTTCTGAGTTTATCCTTTGTTGAAAGTTCAATATACAGGTGACACAATCTGCCTTAGTCCCTCATTTGGCCACAATGTGAAACTGCAAAATGAACCTTTACAACAGAAAGTTCACAATACAAAGAGTATGTGCATTTGTGAGTTGAGAAACATGTGATATATTCCTCTTTTCACATTTTTTCTCTCTCTGGTTAAGTTCAAGAAAATGAATTTCTGGTGATTCTGTTTGTAAATATGCCTCTGTGTTTTAGTGGTAATTCCACAGCTGTAAGAACATTTACTATAGTAGTATGTTATGTCACAGTTAGTGGTGAGCACAAAATGTTTTAAAGGCTGAACAGCATCAAAATTCTTTTTTCAAACAGAAGCTCAGTTTGACCTAATTCAAAATGCTTTTTACTTGATTTCATGTATTTGTAACAAAAGGGAAATGATGAAAATGATGAAAACTTCATGTTTTTTCATAAAGCTATTGTAGCACTTGTCCTGTGCTTCTCAAGGTTTGAAAATCTCAGAGCATCAACCAATGGTTGCATTACATTATTTTCCTTTTGTACAAGGAGGTTTAAATCCACATTATCTACTGCCCAGGAATAGATATATGTTTCTGTAATGAAATATGGACAAAATTGCAGGTGTTCCAGCTGCTTCCTTTCTGTGGTGTTTTTTTTTTGTTTTGTTTTGTTTTGTTTTGTTTTGTTTTGTTTCGTTCATTGGTTGTTTTTGTTTGGCTGGTTGCTTTTTTAGAAATACACAGTGACCAGTCCACGGATATATGGGGTTTATGCTTAGATGTTCTTCCAAGAAGATAACAAAATTAGAATTATTTGCCCCTAGCAACACTTAAATTATAAAGTGCAAAAGTTTAACTTTGCCCAGTTCTCTGCTTCTTTTACTTTGCTTTGCTTAAGATATCTGATAAATGTCTTTTCTGACTTAAAATGACATTTTTTAATTCCTTGTTCAGCTGGAGAAAAATTTACAGATTTTGCCTGATCTTTTGCCACCAAAGTGAAGAATGAGTTGCTGTGAAGACTGTGTGGGAGTAATCCAACTTCTTTTACTTAGTCAATTGGAAGGGAAGGAGGAATAATGTTGTTTTTTTTTTTTTTAATATAGTTAAGATATGAGTTCTTAATTTCTTAAGCTTTTAAACATTAAATTTATATCCCATTAGTGCTTTCAGACTATCCATTAATTTTGGACACATTAACATGTTATTGCATAGCCAGAAATCCAATACTTCCTAAAATCTTAATAATTTTCTTTATCTTTACAGTAATAACAGATAAGAGTTTCTGAGACATTTTTTTTGTGCTATGAAAGGACAAAGTATTTTGCAATTATCAAATAGCAGTTCCTGTAAAATGTTCTGAACCTCCCCTTATTAAAAAGAAGCTTCCTTGGAAGTCATAATATGATAATTCCATACTATTTGAAAATAAACACCCAGTTCTAGGATTGTCTCTCACTCACAATGGCAAATCAAACTGTGATTTGCAGTATGGTGATATTTACCCAATTCCTCAGGTCAAACTTGCTCCCTTTCTGCCTCTAGTTTCTCAAAGCCAATTCTTGGATCCTTATGCTAATTATAATTTCACTGTGTGTTTCAAAACAGTCAGTCATCCCTCAGCTGATTCTGGTAGCAGGTTCTGGCAACTAACTTCTCTAAAAGAAAAAATGTATGTATTTTCAAGAGGACATATCTCTCAGAGATTCTACTTAATGTATAAATTGCCTTCTGCAGACCTATGTCTTACTGTAAGTGCCTCCACAGTTACATTGATTATAAGAATGTTGATGAAGTGTAATTAGTACTAAAAAGTGCAACATTTTTCTATCAAATTACAGCGTAGCTCTTTTTGTGGAGCTGACAGTCATGAATTAAAAAATTTTCTGCTAAGAAAAGGCAGAAATTTTCACAGTGAATGGCAGTTCCAAATAAAGTTTTGCTGATGATCTTTATAACTTTTCTGATATGTAGTATATCACTAAATATTGAAGAAAACAGATTACAAGTGAAGGGACACAGTTCATTGAATTCTTTAGGTTCATCATTTATGTTAACCTCAAAAAGGTGCAAAATCCTGCCATGATATTGAGTGGTTAGGCAATAAAATGGCATATGGAGCCCAATGACAATAAATGCAAAACAATGCTCACAGGAGAAAACATTTCAGCTTTATATAGGAACACAGTGATGAGTTCCAAATTAGCTATCACCTCTCTCAAGAAAAAGGTCTTGAAATCTTTGTGGATAAAGATGAAAATAAACCAATCTTGGTCATACAGTCTGCTCTGGTCCCTCAAAAAAAGGATAAAATAGAACTAGAAAGTCCATGGAGAAGAATAAAGAATGATCTGTATACCAACAAAATGGATAGATTTAAAATACTATATTTGGAAATGAGAAAAGAGTATTTTATGATATTTCCTGAGTACCCACTGAAACAAGAAGTATATTTAGAATAATCCAACAGAAAAAAAATCATACAATTTTCTTCCTCATTCTGTGAAAATGATTGCCATATTTTTCTTCTGGAAGATAAAGGTTTTCTGAAAGTTTTAGTAGAGATTCGTGAAGAAACCTACTCAACTGTGGCTGTTGAATATGGTAGTGTGCATTGAACAGTTCATGAACTTCTAATTGGCAAAAGCTTTAAGGACAGATCAAAGGAGAATAACTGTGTCCTTACTTTGGTCATTAGCTTTATCTTTGTGTGTTGCTTACTGCAGGATCATAATCTAGACGGGCATCTGAAACTGACCCAGCTTGTCAGGTTTTACACACTTAGAGCTTATCCTAAACAGGATTAAAAAACAAAATAAAAAAAAAAAAAAAAAGATGAAACCATTCACTATATCAAGCTCTACCAAAATCAAAAGGGTTTAACCTTTATGTACAAATGAAAAATGTACTTATCTGTAAGTGCAAAGTTTAAAAGTATAATACTGCTGGATATTCAGATACGCATTACTGAATAGCAATGATTTAGTTCTTGTAATATATTCATTTTGATGTTTTTCAAGTGAAAGAAGGTCCCAGTGAGAAACAGGCTGATCCTTACTTCAAATTCAGAGAAGTTTCAAAAGAGAGAGGAAAGATTGCCTAGAGCCCTTAAAGCTTTAATGCTCAGATTCAGACCATTTTGACTTGAGGGCTTTTGAAAGGTACTGCAGGCCATAGATGAATTGTAGAACAAGTAAAACAGAAAATTGATGTACAATTATGCATCTGCATTTACTGGATTTGAACTCAGAAGGGAACAAGTCCAGCTGAAGAGGCTGCAACAATCAGATGGTACATGAAATTTGGTTAGCTCTGCTTGGCAGAAAGAGTAAGGAATTACTTGTATGTCCAGACTGGAATGTTGTTTCCAAAATTACTCCTTGCCTATATATTACAGGAAAGTTTTAGGAATTAGTTTAACGATTTACAGCAATGCTGCTCTCTGTGAATATTGCAAACATTTAAGGTGTCCTTGAAAAAAATGTAATCATCATTCTGCATATGTTTTTTGGATTAAAAGTTTTGTGCATTGTGTACTAGTAAAATGTTTTTTTGGATGTTGTTGGAGCTTTTCTTACCATTTCAAATTCATGTCTTTCTTTTCTATACTGGTGGAAGATATTTCTGCTTTGCTGCTTCCTTGGGAGATTTCATCATGCAGAATGAATTATATGGGTACCTCAAATATGGTTGGGTTTATCCCCTACATTGGCAGTTAATTTATGAGTTAGGCTGCTTAAAATGGACTTCATCAACTAAAATACCTTCAGGACAAAATAAGGCCATAATCTCTAAGTATGCAAAACAAAAAGTGCCTAGTGCATTCATCCGATAAACAGGCAAGTAGTCTGCAGCTATGATTAGGAAGTTTCTAAAATCTATTTCAAAAAGTTTTAATTAAAATGGGTTCAATGAGCTGTGGCTTAAAATGATACTTCTATTTTCTTTTTACAATATTGTGGGATTACAGCATTGCATAAAAACATAGAATGTGCTGTGCAGACTTCAGAGCACACAGAATTCTGACAGATGGACACACATTAACTTTGAAAACAAAGGAAAATAAAAAGGTGAATATGAACGTGTTACACTGACAGGTTCATAACCAAACTATGCATCATCTTTCTACAGTTTTATACATCAAGGACATACTGATTCAAAATGTCAAGTCCTTTAAATAAAAGCAATAGGAAGTTAGGACTCAAGGGTGTATGAGAACTATTATTTAGTGACTGAGGTCACTGAGGACAGGATTTCTAGATTTCCTCTTCCATTCTGCTCCTCACAGAAAAGCTGTAGCCAATAAAGTTAAATCCTATCGTTTATATAGCATCTTAAAGTAGCTGAGCAAGTGGAACATGGTGGGATAGCTGAAATTTACTGCACTGCAGCTGAAAAGATAGTCCCCCTGTATATAAAATATTTCTTAAATCTACTCCCTCCTCTATGGGATGATAGCATCTGAAACTCTTCACCAAAATGAAGATGATTTTTATAGTGCAAGATAAACCATGATTACCCAGCCAGATATGTATTCAATAACCTTGAAAAAGAGTAAATATTCCAAAACATTTTTCATTTATAATTTGTTGGTGTTCTGTCCATACTGGAAAACACTGCAGCAGTCATAAATCTGCTTTGAATATATCTACCACAGCAAATGTCCTTGCAAACTTTTTCATAGCACAATGTGCTGATGCATTTTTTCTCCTGCTCCATTGCTAAGTAGTCATTTAAATCTGCTTTTAGTAACAAATAATTCTGGTTATTCCTGATAACCTCTAATCCTATTTCAAAACCAGGAAAACAGACCATGTGTCCTGCCCAGCTGGCTTCATACTGTAGTCCAACTTTCCTTCAACTCCACCTACCCTAAAGGCCTAAGAAATATCAAAGAAAGCCTACAGGGAATCAAAATGAAACATGTTCAAAGGATGCAATCTCAAACTTGTAGGTAGCAGACTATAAGTCTCTTGATGTTTCCTCCTCCTTTTGTTTTACAGATGTTTGGGGACCTACATGTCTGGGGTGGGGGAGGTGGAGGTGCAGAGAGGAAAGGAGATCTAATTCTTTATTAGAGCAAGTCTTCCTTTCTACATAACTTTTTTTTTTTTTTCTTTTTCAATATGTTGAGATATTGCCTGTAGAAACAAGACAAAATTAATCCAGCTAAACTGGTACAAGACAATTTTGATGCTTATACTTTAACTAAATCAACTCTGGCAAGTGCTACTAAGCTCAAGTAAGATTAGATGTAATTTCTCACTTCATACTTGAAAACTGGCAAGGATAAAGTGTACTTCTTAAAAGTTTTCTAAAACAATGGCTTAAAATTATTAAAATGGTAATGCAGAACAATCCCAATCTGATCAGATCACTGTAGACTAGGTTCCCAGGTAGGACTGACCATAATAGTTTTAACTAGATAGAACTGTCATGTAAATCATGATCTTGCCTGTATTGTTCCGTGTGGTTTTCTTTCTGATCAACATGTGGTGAAGAGAGAGTTTAATTTATAGACTTCAGTCCTCTTTTCCCTGGTGAGCAGCCCTGACCTCCATGTAAGCATGTTCCTGTAGCCAGGCTGTCATGCTGATTTTGGACAAACACCATGGGCTAAATTAATAACCCTAAACTCAAGCCAGGGTTGTGCATCAGGGAGTGTTAGCCTGAGGTGTGTATTGCTTATGCACTTTAACATGTTCAGGCCAGATTGGGTTTTGACCTGACACTGAAAAACCCTGCCCTACCCATCAGGATTGCTAGCAGGGGAGGCTGTCTCTTTGTTATGACTGATTGATGTATTAAAAATGGCATAATATAGAAATCCTGCTCAGTAAGGGCTCCCTTTTCTACAGTGCATAGTTCACAAGGACACCCAGGTACAAATCTTGCTTTAAAAATATCATCCTGGAGGTCACACAAAATGTGACGAAGTATTGTAGGAAACAAATGAGTAAAGATTTAGCATTAGCGACAGCAACTTTTCTTATATGTGCTCAGTTTACAGCTTCTCCATTTCATCAAGAAGAGCTTTCATAGATTGTAATCCGTGTTGGGCACCTGTCCTGTCATCACTCAGTGACAATGATCTCCTCTCCTTTAATACCAATAAATAAATTAGAAATATGTTAGATGTTGAAAGAAAAATTGGATTAATCTATCCTACTTGAATTTCATATATGATATATTACATGCATTGAGAGAGATGG
The DNA here is from genome assembly GCF_033783945.1 of Neopsephotus bourkii. NCBI lineage: Eukaryota > Metazoa > Chordata > Aves > Psittaciformes > Psittacidae > Neopsephotus > Neopsephotus bourkii. The sequence goes on from NW_026901388.1 coordinate 1,714,193, forward strand.
TGGATTAATCTATATACTCAAATTCCTTCAGCAGAAGCAGCAGGGGAGATTTTTTTTTTTTCCCCCAACAGAGACACTGATTTGCTCCTTCTTGACACTTATCTACAGTTAGGCTATCAAGCTCAAGAAATAGAAGAATAGAAGATACTGCAAGAGAACACATAAATTACCCAGAAGAAAAATAATAAAAAAAACTGTATTATACGCTACATTTGAATGTGATTATGAATATACATTCTTTTGACTTCTGTTATCTATCTTTTATGATATGTCTCAGCAACAGATGCTGTAGCAGTCAGCAAAACTACAAAGGGAAGAAAAATGACAAAAAGTTATACAGTTAAATGCATTGCTAGAAAGCAGACACTTTTGAAGCTGCCATGACTTTTGACAAGCCTTTAAGATGTCAAAAAGTGTAAATTCAGTGTTGTGTGTGTATGCACCGGGACTTTCAAAAAGGGATATAGTTGCTTACTTAGCAAAATCTCTCTTCTTCAACAGATTATAATGCAACAGTAAACTAACCATAACAGTTGGAGGGTGACTCTTTCTAAGGCTGATTTGGCTTTTCCTCTGCAAGGTGCAGCTGTCATTGTGGTTCAAATATTAGAACAGTGCAAATCTCTAAATAGTTTGACTTGTTGACAACCTTTTAGAAACAGTATGACTTGGTTTTATCTTTCAATATTTTAAAATAACCATATGAGTAGTCTGCTTTTCCCTCCTCTTCCTCTCCTCTCCAAGGAGTAACCACCTAGTATATGTTTAAATAGAGAGACCACATCCAATTTCAAGCATCATGTATTTGACTGAGTTGGCAGAGTACTGTGCATCTTTAACTTCTATATTGCATCTTAGATGAGAAATTTTAGGTGTTTTTGTCCAGTTTCTTTGTTAAAAGAAACATGAAAAAATTAGATTGCTTCCAGTTCTATAGGACACAGTCATCAACACATGGCATGGTTCTATCAATACCCTCTTCGATAGTTTACTACTTGGAGTAATGTTGCAGTGCAAGAAAAATCAATACCAGTTTGTGTCTTCTCGGGACACAACAGCTTAAGATAAAACTTCCATAAGTGACCTTTTCAGAGATAGCCTCAGTCAGTGACTCAAGATGTAGCAGGAGAAATCATATAGATGACCTTAAGGCTATCAAACACTAACTGCTTTGGTCACAGGTAGCGATGGGTTGGAAATTGGATTTAGTTCATCCTTGATATTAGTTCCTTTCAATTTCATTGTGTAAATCAATAGTTCTCTTGCAGAAAGATACCTGGAAAAATACAATATAGAGAATCAGTTGCCCCTTAGCGGTGTGAGATTTCTGTCCTCCATCATCCAAAATTCACAAAAGTGCCGGCAACAGCTGCTTCTAATACTTTAGCTGCCAGGTAACTCGTACTCATCTTGCATGTTTCTATTGCTAACTTGTTTGTGTATCTGCTGGAAGGGATGCACATAAGCATGCCACTTCTGGTTGGAAGAGGGAACTAGCAAAAAGTTACAGCATACATTGGAATGCATAAGAAGGTGTAGAGGTAATTCTAGGGAGCATGACTGGAAGCACTATACTCTTATTCATCCACCGAGTATTTCCCTCTGTCTCTAGGTAAATCTGTTTCTGCAGAGAAAAATCCAGTGTTAGGTTTTTTTTTCTGATAGATAACTAGGGCTTAGGCTTGAAGCGCTATTCTCTGTGTGTGCCAACAAGCAACAAGAATAAAAATAGCAAAGTAAATTTTAATCACAAATTTTTAGAAATTTTACTGCAAAGCCATGAAAGCAGATAGAGACTCACAATTTATGATGGCAAATATCCATCTAACAACCATCCTTTTTATTTGGGTGGTGGAGGGGTGGGAATGTTTGGTTATGGTGGTTTTCTAGCACCCCAAAAATCGTGCATACATGTGCAGGTATGTTTATGTCTTCTTCAAAATAATTATCTCTTGTTTGTTTCTCCCACAAAATAGTCAGGAGGTTAACAAGCAAAATGGGAAAAACAATGAGCCGCAACCCTGAGATAGCAAAACTCTGTCCTAATACTTGGGTGTGGTTGTGGAAGCTTTATGTGATGATAAGGCAGAAGGAAGATGAAGTGACAGTTCTCAGAAATATTGTCATGAAGTTGAAATGCTTTTCTGCATGTTAGGGTGCATTTTCTAAATCCTGTTTTTAGTCCACTTTATTGGATGGTGATTCACAGTTTTAATAATTGGATCCAGGTTTTAGATGAACTGTTCTCATTCTTTCAGAATTAAGATTTTAATTCTTGCTGGTTTTGAATTTTTCTTTTTTTTTTAAATCTACTTAATGACAATTATTATTTTTTTATTTTAAAATAGGGTCAGAGCACTATTGATATTTTATTGTTGTCCTAATACGTTAGGAATTATGTGTAGACTGCTGAGTACATTTTAAAGCCATTGTTCTAGATTATACCTTATTAAGACTCTTGTGAAAATATTTGTTCCCATGTCTATGACTGAAAACTAATAAAACAAAGTTAAAATGCCTCCTTCATTAAGATATGATATCAAGAGACCATAAACATAATTCTGATTCTGGTTGGCTTTGTTCAAGACTGTACTTTTCATCCAAGTGTAGACACTTGCTCAAGAATATAAAATAAATATTTTTAAAATAAGGGTTTTTTTAAGCATATGGAAGACTGGATGGACATTAGAGTAGGAATTCATAGACAGATAATTATTTATGTAAAACTCTAATAAAAACTGCTGTATTCAACAAAAGCTTAAAATGTACACAAACAACAGAAAACTCATTTCATGGGAGAATAAAACTCACTCAACTTAATGACTGCGTAATGTTGAATATACCAAGGATAGATAAGTTTTTAATGTATTTTTAATGTGAAATTTATATAATTCTGAAAAAGAACAAAAAACAAAACCAAAATACAACCCGTCCAAGAAAAATGCAACACCCAGAAGCAAACCAACAAAAACCTCAACAAAACAAACATAAAACTAACCAACCAACCAACCAGCTCTCAAGTTCTGAAATATGCACTTTTCATTTAATGAATCCATGCACTAGTTTTATGCATGTACAGCCCTGCTTGAGGATTCTGCTATTTGTATGTACTGGCTGTAAAGAGAAAAGCCATTACAAGTCTTGTATGCAGCAAGTTCTGAATCAGACATCAGTATTTTCTTTCTTGCCATAGGAAGCAAAGATCATTCTATGCTTAAATTATTTGATAAAGATTGGCCCTTTGGCAGTATGATGTGAAGAGATTATCTGGGATTTGCTTTGTGAGAGAAGATTTTCTAATGAATAGGTTATTGAATGAAGCACAGTAGCATTTAGTACTGATAATGGATTTAAATCTCGAGTTACTGAGATAAAGGGGAGAATCCCATTTACATCTCAAGCAAATCTCTGAATCCGTTATTCTAAGATTTCCTGCTAGGATGTAACTTGTTTTATTTCAATAAAAAAAAAAAAAGTTGTTAAGACATATTAAAAGTTATTAATATTTCATTGTTATTAAATTGTACATGAGATAGCAGTTACAGCAAAAAACAATCTATTTTCTCCTTCAAATTCTACTCACAAATGGTAATTTATATAGAGATATTTCAGAAGCTATAAAATACAGAACACTTAACTTTAAATTACTTAGAAATTTATTTCTCTTGTAGTCTTTAAAATAATATGCATAAGCAAATGCTATAAGCATATATCTCTGACTGGCTGTAGTGCAGGTGCTGCTCTGGTAAAGACACACACCTAAGGGCATAGTGAGTATTCTACAGTGAGTCCCTCTATAAAACACTCAGAGCAGTAGTTTGGAGGTCACAAGCACACCGCATAAAGAATTTACCTACATTCATAGATATAAGTGACAGTTGTTCCTGACCTGCTCTAAATATAAACATGTGTGGCTTATATCAAAAACAGAACAAAAAGTCCTTTTTATTTTAGATTGCTTCTCTTGCAGTGTTTACACCCATTTGAGTCAGTGTTTGTGCTTTCCTCCATAATTTTTAGTATGGCTGTGTTGAAAACACACAAACTAATCTTTTTCTTGTGATATCTAAGAAAGCACAAAATTTCTGTTGATAATATACATTAACATTCACAATATATATAGTAGCCTACTGATGGAGAGACATCAATTTGATATGTGGACCACTCGGTGGATAAAGAACTGGCTGGATGGCTGCATGCAAAGAGTTGTGGTCAATGGCTCAATGTCCAGTTGGAGACCAGTAATGAGTGGTGTCCCTCTGGGATCGGTGTTGGGACCGGTCTTGTTCAACATCTTCGTCGCTGACATGGACAGGGGGATTGAGTGCGCCTCCAGCAAGTTTGCCGATGACACCAAGCTTTGTGGTTCGGTTGATACGCTGGAGGGAAGGAATGCCATCCAGAGGGACCTTGACACGCTTGTGAGGTGGGCTGATGCCAACCTCATGAAGTTTAACCATGCCAAGTGCAAGGTCCTACACCTGGATCGGAGCAATCCCAGGCACAGCTACAGGTTGGGCAGAGAAGAGATTCAGAGCAGCCTGCAGGAGAAGCGCTTGGGGGTGTTGGTCAACGAAAAAATTAACATGAGCTGGCTTCAGTGTGCACTTGCAGCCCAGAAAGCCAGATGTTTCCTGGGCTGCATCAAAAGAAGCAAGACCAGCAGGCCAAAGGAGGTGATACTGCCCTTCTACTCTGCTCTCATGAGACCTAACTTGGAGTATTGTGTGCAGTTCTGGTGTCCTCAACATAAAAAGGACATAGAACTGTTGGAACAAGTCCAGAGGAGGGCCATGAGGATGATCAGGGAACTGGAACACCTCCCGTATGAAGACAGGCTGAGAAAGTTGGGGCTGTTGAGCCTGGAGAAGAGAAGACTGCATGGAGACCTCCTAGCATCCTTCCAGTATCAGAAGGGGCCCTACAAAGATGCTGGAGATGGACTCTTCATTAGGGACTGTTGTGATAGGACAAGGGGTAACGAGTTAAAACTTAAACAGGGGAAGTTTAGATTAGATCTAAGGAAGAAATTCTTTCCTGTTAGGGTGGTGAGGCACTGGAATGGTTTGCCCAGGGAAGTTGTGAATGCTCCATCCCTGGAGGTGTTCAAGTCCAGGTTGGATGAAGCCTTGGGTGGCATGGTGTATTGGGAGGTGTCCCTGCCCATGGCAGGGGGTTTGGAAGTAGATGATCTTAAGGTCCTTTCCAACCCTAACTATTCTATGATTCTATGAAATAACTGGCATTAATTCCTTATTGTTGGTTTGCTCCTTTCTTCTATGATAGGTAGTTAATGAAGTAATGCCCAATGCCAGCCCATATTGAAAACACAGTAGCTACTGTCCTAAGAAGTTATGAAAACAAGCCAAAACCAAACAAACAGGAAAAAAAAAACTCAACCAAAAAATATCCCCTAAGAAAACACAAGCAAACAAGCAAGAGATCACCCCAAAAATTAAAATATGAGGACAGGTATTTTATTTTCTCTTATTTCTATTAATAATATCTACCCATTAAAATGATACAATAATAACAACAAAATCATTAGCTCGTTTATTTGGTTTAAAGTTAGATATAAAATGTCTTTCTGTAAATTTATTTGCCAATTATTCTGGAGTATAGCAAAAGCCAAAATGAGTCTCGAACTCAGTGACAGATATCATTATGTAGTTACATCAAGAAAAGAAAAATACTCCATCTTTGTAAAATTTCCTCCCACAGCTACACTTCCTTTCTAATTATTCTATCAGGCAGTGTCCTGAAGATAAACAAATATAGTCTATTTAGGACTGCAGAAACAGGGGGAAGGCTATCTCTTGAGAAACCATTCAGGTAGGCATCAGAAATTATCCAGTAAGAGCAAAAGAGCTGAGGGAGCATAACCAGAGACCTTTTTCCTGTTAGAGCTTTCTCCTTTCAGCTGCTGGAATTAATGGAGGCATTAGAGGACTAATTTCCCAATGATCCTATTTAACGCAGGCAGACCATTATGCTGCACCATTTGTAAATTTGCAGGTGGGCCTGTTGATTGTTTTTATCACAGTATCACAGTATCACAGTATGTTAGAGATTGGAAGGGACCTCAAAAGATCATCTAGTCCAATCCTCCTGCCAGAGCAGGAACACCTAGATAAGGTTACACAGGAACATGTCCAGGTGGGTTTTGAATGTCTCCAGAGAAGGAGACTCCACAACCTCCCTGGGCAGCCTGTTCCAGTGTTCCGTCACCCTCACTGAGAAGAAGTTTCTTCTCAAGTTTAAGTGGAACCTCTTGTGTTCCAGTTTGTACCCATTGCCCCTTGTCCTATCACTGTTTGCCACTGAGAAGAGCCTGGCTCCATCCTCGTGACACTCCCCCTTTATATATTTATATACACTAATAAGGTCACCCCTCAGTCTCCTCTTCTCCAAACTATAGAGACCCAGCTCCATCAGTCTTTCCTCATAAGGGAGATGCTCCACTCCCTTAATCATCTTAGTTGCCCTGCACTGGACTCTTTCCAGCAGGTCCCTGTCCTTCTTAAACTGAGGGGCCCAGAACTGGACACAATATTCCAGATGAGGTCTCACCAGGGCTGAGTAGAGGGGAAGGAGAACCTCTCTTGACCTACTAACCACCCCCCTTCTAATACAACCCAGGATGCCATTGGCCTTCTTGGCCACAAGGGCACAGTGTCGGCTCATGGTCACCCTGTCATCCACCAGGACCCCCAGGTCCCTCTCCCCTACACTGCTCTCTAACAGGTCGTTCCCCAACCTATACTGGAACCTGGGGTTGTTCCTGCCCAGATGCAGGACTCTACACTTCCCCTTGTTATATTTCATCAAGTTATTCCCCGCCCAGCTCTCCAGCCTGTCCAGGTCTCGCTGGATGGCAGCACAGCCTTCTGGCGTGTCGGCCACCCCTCCCAATGTTTTTTGTTTCCTTTGGGTTTTTTTGTTTGTCTTTTTTTTTACTTTAATGGGTGAAAGTAGAAGATACAAAAGACTTTATTTTAAAATCTAGAGCACTCAGACTGTACCAGCTCTACTACCATGAAGGTTTAACACTCTCACATGTAGATTGCATATAGTGTAGTGATTCTTCCTTTGTTTCTTTTAAAATCCTCATTCATGACATTCCTTTGTAGTGACAGAGTATACTCCTCTCTTATAAATATTTTTGAACAGTTTAAAAGCTGAGGTTATTTAGGTATCTGGAAGACCTTTAAGTTTTATATGCTATTACAAGTAGACTTGCACTCATGAAAATGCTGAAATGTCATAACCCATCTAGAGAATTCTGCTATCTTCTTTGCCCCATAGAATTTAACAAGGCTAAAACAAGGATAATTTTAATACATTTCTACAGGATTGCAATTAAAATAATGTATGGAATTCACTAGAAGATAATTTTCTTTCTGTAGTTTTCAAACCCAAACTTACAGATTTCTGTTATATTCTGCATGCACATAATTTCCTCGTAAGTTTCAAAGATAGTAAAATGGAAATAACATCAATATCACTTTCTATTAAATTCTGGATTACTTTGTCATAAAATTAAAATTATGGCAACGAAATTAATTAAAAAAAAAGCTTTCTGAAGGATCACTAATTTTAACCAGAGCCCTGAGGATAAAATGAACCAAACCATAGGGAATAAAAGTAGTCTCACATTAAGAAGACTACCCTGGAGAAAAGACGAATTAACCTGATTCATTCTGAAATAGTCAGATTTGGGTGTTTGTTGAGTTGAGAAAAATGTACCAGATTGTATATTTCAGCATGCAGTATTCCCACTATATGCGAACAGCAAAGTACACATACAAGTGTAGATATTCTATGAAGGACAGTATTGGCCTCTACAACCCCAGAAGACACAGAAAGGGAAGGGTCAACAAGTTTTTTGACCACCAGATAAGAGCAGCCTACAATGAAATTGTTCTTAACTTTCAGTCCCCTTCCTGTACATTGCATGCATTACAGAGAGCTATCTGAACTGCTGCTATAGGAAGGTTCACATTTACTTATTTAATACTGTGTGCTAAGAATAGCAAGTTAATTGGTCCCTGAAGCATGAAGGATTAAAGTTCACAGTGGTAGTTCGTGAGAGAGAAGCCATGAACAATCTTCTCCAAGATTCCCCTTTGTTGGAGGCATGTAAAGCAACAGAGTGCAGAAGAATTTGTCTCAGTTTGGAGTGATATTAACATACATCATTTCTGGTTTAGTAGATATGAAATGAATAAAACAAATAAAGAGGGGGGAAATTCAAAGGGCAGAATTTCATCAGAAATATTTAAGTTTGATATTAGAAAATAGTTTTTTAAGCACTGGAATAATCTATCTGAGAAAATTTAGAGTTCTCCATCAGTTGCTATACACTGAGAGACATTATATAGCTCAAGTCTCATGAGCAGTCTGGGAGGGTGTCCCGGGTTTAGCAGTACCAGTCAATTTTTCTCCTTCTTGGTAGCTGGTGCAGTGCTGTGTTTTGACTTTCAACCTGGGAACAGTGTTGATAACACCAATGTTTTCAATTGTTGCTAAGTAATGTTTACCCTGACCAAGGACTTTGTGAGTCTCATGCTCTGCCAGGGAAGAGGGGAAGCCGGGAGGAAGCAGAGACAGGACGCCTGACCCAAGCTAGCCAAAGAGGTATTCCATACCACAACACGTCATGGCCAGGCGGGGTAACTGGGAGTTACCCAGAAGGACACAGGGTCTTCTGGGTCAGACTCATTTTTCGGCAGGTGGTATACGGTCCAATATTCCATAATCTCGAGTTAAAGAGTAGTAGTCAATGAAATGCATGAATATTTGTGTGTTTGTCAAAAAAAAAGAAAAAGGTGCAAATGAGCAAGAAGATGTAAAGAAGAGGTATAAAGTATAAGATAGAGGGAAATTACTTCCAAGGTGGTAGCAACAGATAACATATTCATTGAAATATTAATGGATGACCAGCTAAGACATACTTGAATAGAAGCATCTATTATCAATCCAGACAACAGTTTCACTTTTTCGCATTCTTTCAACTCAGTTTCTTTGTTAACATTTTTCATGTGTTCTGGTTCACAGAAGCTGCACCACTACAGTTCAAAGTGATAAAGATTCCTTCTTTTCTCACTTAAAGGCTTTGTTTGTGTTTATGTGAAAACACACGATAATAAACAGACATGCCTACTTGTTCCTCTTAGTCTGATAAATGTATTCCTGTCTAACCCTGGTCCACCTCTTCACAACAGATGTTCTTTTGACTAGCTAGTACTCTAAGGTTGAAAGTTTTTGTTGCTGGTGTAGTCTATAATCATTCTCCAAAATAGAATAGACTATCTGGCTTTATTTTGATGACACAAAATGTGGTTAGAAGAGGAGGATTTGAAAACTTCTTAGAGATTTTTTTCTAAATTAGGACCAAACCAAAATGCAATTCCTCAACCTTTGCTTTAAGTGTTTGAAGTTATCAACTTCATGTTGACACTCAAACACCAAGAAACACTGCTCATGGCAGCAGAAGAAAATGCTTTGGACTGAGCGACACAACTGCCAGTAAAAGTTTCCAGTTGATCATTACAGAAAGTCGTATGTTGCATCACAGAATTAATGTTCCATATGTAACATCTGTACAGGCATTTCTGTCATCTGTTATTAATCAAGGAGGTTCTGCGATTGTGTGGACGACAACTTCTTTCTGCAAGTAATAGAGGAGCTGACATGGAGAAGTGCCATGCTTGATCTCATGCTCACCAACAGGGAAGGGCTGGTTGAACATGTGACGCTCCAGGGCAGCCTTGGTTGTAGCGATCATGAGATGGTTGAGTTCAAGATCCTCAGGACAGTGAGAAGAGCGTGCAGCAAGCTCACTGCCCTGGACTTCAAGAGAGCAGACTTTGGCTTCTTCAGGAACCTGCTTTGTGTGGTTCCATGGGATATAGCCCTAGAGGGCAGGGGGACCCAAAACTGTTGGCTGATATTTAAGGATCACCTGCTACAAGCTCAGGAGTGTTGTGTCTCAACTAGAAGGAAGTGCATCAGAAGGGCCAGGAGACCTCCTTGGATGGATAAGGAGCTGCTGAGGAAACCTCAAAGGAAATAAGAGGCTGATAAAAGGTGGAAGCAAGGACAGGCAGCCTGGGAAGAATATACAGGGGTGCTGCCCAGGAAGCTACGGACCAGGTTAGGAAAGCTAAGGCCCAGTTAGAATTAAATTTGGCTAGGGATGTGAATGATAACAGGAAGGGATTCTATAGGTACACAGAATAAAAGACAGACTAGGGACAACATGGGCCTTCTCCAGAAGCTATCAGGAGAACTGGCTACCCTGAATCTGGAGAAGGCTGAGGTTCTTAATGACTTCTTTGACTCAGTCATCACTGGCAAATGCTCTGACCATAACAACTCAGTCTTGGAAGGCAGAAGCTGGGACTGGCAGAATGAAGACCTTAGGACTACTGTAGGAGAGGATCAGGTTCAAGACCACCCTGAGAACCTGAACTTCCACAAGTTCATGGGACTTCATGAAATCCATCTGCGGGTCTTGAAGGAGCTGGCAAATGAAGTTTCTAAGCCACTGTCCACCATATTTGAAAACTCATGGCAGTCAGGTAAAAATCCCGACAATAGGAAAAAGAGAAATATAACCCCCATTTTCAAGAAGGGGAAAATGGATGACCCAGGGAATTATGGACCAGTCATTCTTACCTCTGCGCCTGGCAGAATCTTGGAGCAGAATCTCCTGGAAGGCATGCTAAGGCACACGAAAAACAACAAGGTGCTTGGTGACAGCCAGCATGGCTTCACTAAGGAGAAATCATGCCTGACCAATTTGGTGGCCTATGGTGTTGCTGCGGAACTCATGGATAGGGATAGAGCAGCTGATGTCATCTACTTGGACTTCTGCAAAGCTTTCAATGCTGTCACGTATGACATCCTTGTGTCTAAATTGGAGAGACATAAATTTGATACGTGGACCACTCAGTGGATAAAGAACTGGCTGGATGGCTGCGTGCAAAGAGTTGTGGTCAATGTCTCAATGTCCAGCTGGAGACCAGTAACGAGTGGTGTCCCTCAGGGTTCGGTGTTTGGATCGGTCTTATTCAACATTTTTGTTGATGACATGGAGAGTGGAATAGAGTGCACCCTCAGCAAGTTTGCCGATGACACCAAGCTGTGTGGTTTGGTTGATACACTGGAGGAAGGAATGCCATCCAGAGGGACCTGGACACACTTGTGAGGTGGGCTGCTGCCAACCTCATGATGTTTAACCATGCCAAGTACAAGGTCCTACACCTGGGTCAGAGCAATCCCAGGCGCAGGTACAAGTTGGACAGAGAGGAGATTCAGAGCAGCCCTGTGGAGAAGGACTTGGGGATGTTGGTTGATGAGAAACTTGACATGAGTTGGCAGTGTGAGCTCACAGCCCAGAAAGCCAGCTATATCCTGGACTGCATGCTGAGGAGGGACTCTTCATTAGGGACTGCAGTGACAGGACAAGAGGCAATGGGTTAAAACTTAAACAGGAAGTTTAGATTGGATATAAGGAAGAAGTTCTTTACTGTAATGGGTTGCCCAAGGAAGCTGTGAATGCTCCATTCCTGGTGGTGTTCAGGGCCAGGTTGGAAAGAGCCTTGGGTGACATGGTTTAGTGGGAGGTGTCCCTGCCCATGCCAGGGGGGTTGGAACTTGATGATCTTAAGGTCCTTTCCAACCCTAACTATTCTATGATTTTATGATTAATATTGTCCCAGATTAAGAAAGTAGAACAGATGGGCCATTCAATTGTCTCCTTACAAACCAATACTTTTAAGCCTGGGTGAAAAGTCACACCAATGAATAACTTTGACCTTCAAGCTGTTCGAGACATTATCAAGGAAAGACAGACTGAGACGTCAAGTTATTTAATATCGCATCATGATTAGCTATGTGATATGTGCACTATTGGTATGCTTACCATATGTCCTTTATGGGTTAGAATCAGTTGAGACAACTCCTGAGGTATAAACTTGGTTTTGTAATAGTTTGTATTTTATGTAACTACTCACACATAAAAATAAGAGCAAAGAAAATGTAAAAAGTTATCTGAATTGGTACCACTTTAGACCTTCTCTTTCTTACTTATTTATCGATTCTTTCCTTCCTTATTTTTTAACATTTTTGTACTCATTTTTCATTCATGCAAGGGAAGAGGATAAGTGCTTTGGATGACGCCAATTTTACCTGAGAAGAAGGAAACCTTTATTTCATTTTCAGACACCTTATATTTGTATTATATATAGAATATATATTTATATATTTACATATATATTATATATATATTTATATTTCAAACAGCCTTATATTAAACTCTCCAGTTAAAGACAATCCAGTCTATCCAGTCATTTAATTTAGCCAATAATTGCATGACTACAGCACTCATGCAGGATAAGGAAGACAGACACTCAGTTACTTACTATTTTCAAAGACCTGAACCTCAATTTTCTATTTCTTAGTAAAGTTAACTTCAAGACTGTAAGTAATATTTTTGTGCATTTCTTTGTCTTCCATGATAAATCTCTTTCAGTCTATTCGGTTGGGATAACTGAATATAGCCAGTGACTAAGACCTAAAGCATTTACCTATTATGTAGGATATTTTTATCTTTCCTCCCAACCCAGGATGTAATTTCAGAATTTGTTTTAGAAAAAGGAGAAAAAGCTGTTGAAAACGATGTTCCTCAGAGTATCCTGGAGCACTCTAGAAAGTGCATGGCTTCAGGTATTTCTGGAAAGAAATTGTCAAGTAATCCCTTCTTTTAGATCTGTGAACTTAGTTTATTTTTTTTGTATTTCAGAGAAAACTGTTGCATCCAGTCAAATTTTCATCAGCTTCAGCTTCTAGAAAACCCCCATTTTTGAGACAACACTCTATATGTCCCTGTTTGTGCCTTCGTTCACCTGTTATAAGTGCTATCAAACCTGGAAAAAACTGCCACCACAGGAACGCAACCCCTATTGACAAAAAAAACCCACACCACCACCACCACAACAACAGAAAACATAGTTTTACTTTGGAAAATTAAGTGTTCCTGGTTGAGAGGTTATTCTGGAAAGGGATCCTTCATAAGGGACTGTAGTGATAAGACAAGGAGTAATGTGTTCAAACTTAAACATGGGAAGTTCAGGTTAGATATAAGGAAGAAGTTCTTCACTGTAAGGGTGTTGAGACACTGGAATGTGTTGCCCAAAGAACTGGTAAATGCACCATCCTTGACAGGGATCAAGGCCAGGCTGGACAGAGCATTGGGCAACATGGTCTAGTGTGTGGTGTCCCTGCCCATGGCAGGGGGGTTGGAACTTGATGATCTTGAGGTCCTTTCCAACCCTAACTATTCTGTGATTCTATGATTCTGTACCCTTCAGATGAATTCTGACTCCCCAGATCAAGTCCCAGGTGAACAGAATGTCAGAGAGAAAAAAATGATTCTGGATGTTGTGTTTAGAGCAGGTCACAATGAAGCAACAAATGTGTAAAGGGGATTGAAAAGTTTAGTTCAAGAAAGAGGATAACAGTTTGGGAGAAAAAAGACTCAAAAAAGTAAAATGTAGTTGTATGGAAAAAAAAGTTCCAGTAATAAGGTTGCCTTTACATCTGGTGAACAGCACTGTATCTTCCCATCCATTCTTCCTTTCCAAATAGCCTGATCTCTAGGGCAGGACAAGGCCAGGCAAGGCAAAACCACGCAATGTGAGAAAGGGTGTGTGCCAGATGAAAGCATGACACACTTGCATGTGAGCAGAATTCAAAAGATTCAGTCTATTTGATGTTTGGATTCCACCTTAGATTACTTGTGAATATAGAGGTCACAAGGCTCCCCTCCTTCCATGCATTTTTATTATCAAAGACACCTGAGCTAAGACAATGAGAAGCGATCCATATTAGAGAGATCCTTTTTATAGTGATCCCTGTCATTTTTATTTTTTAGGTAAAGGATACACGTCAGCTTATGAAGCCAAATTTATTGTGCTTTTAAACGTCTGTTTCTCAGCAATTTAAGGATAGTTTGCAAAACTTATAGAAAAGAAAATAACTTTGCTGATTTTTAGCCTTTATCCCACATGATAACCATTAAAACCTTTGCCTTAAACATGTTTCAGAGCCGCCTTTGCTGCCCTACTTCCTCTTCAAGCATAATAAGAAACGCCAGTATGTTACTCTAAATCCAAGGGCATATCAACTACTATCTTTTCTTTACCTGGCACATCTGGTGACGAATATCGTTGCACTCAAAATCATGTTATAGTCAAGAGGGAGCTATCAAGCAGAACTAAGAGTTTACTGTAAGTCTGATTAAAATCTATGATCTAATCAAAACACAACAGTTGTTATTAGTCCAGTTATGACAGTACTATTACTTATAGTCCAAATTAATGCAGAAAAGCCTCATTAGCAATACCTTTAAAAGTATTATAAAAAAACATTTACTAGTTTCTTTTCTCTTGTGTGAGGTTCAACCTTCCAATGTCCCTCTGGGTCCCAAGAATGATGGCTTCATTTTTTTTCAGGAAGGAGGTAAAGAGGTTGGGTTGGTTTGGTGTAAGGAGAGGTGATGCTTGCACAAACTAATGACATCCTGAGGTCCTTAAGGGGATGGTATGAAGACAGAAGCTTCCTTAGTCTTGTATCACTTTTAAACCTTTTCAAGAAACCCACTGTCTTCTCATCAGTTCCCAGTTGTCATTATTGTAAATGGCTGCTGTTTGTCACCCACTGACTCCCAATCTTTGCTAGACTGGTGCTGTACTGGGGATCACAGGGCAAAGCTGAAACAGGGGAGCCCATAGGCACTGCTCGTCCCAGGAAATTCTAAACTAGGCTGAACCCAGCTGGGGCGACAGTGAACCCAGATGAGTCCTGAGACCCTGCTCTGCTGGGCCAGTGCAAAGCCTGCAACCTGATACTAGTCACAGCAAAACATATTTGCTGGGCTGCATTGTGAGCTCTTGATCAAGTACCACTAGAGAGAGAACTGTGGCAAGTTCTTTGTAGCAAGACAGCCACTTCAGCACTTCTCCAGGTGAGTCAGGAGAAGCGTACAGAAGTAGCTGGGATTCTTACTTAATATTTTGTTGCAGCTCCTTCTGTAAAGCTGACTGAAAACATAGGTTAGCACTTGTGCTGCTGATGAGTTTTTTGGTCCTTGGGATTTTCTTGGTAGCACAGTTTTTTCCTCTGCATTATGTGTGATAAGATAGAACAAGAGACATCTAAGACAGGGGTCACGCTCTTCCGAGTTTCAGTAGTTAATGTGAACTGTCAGCCTGCAGCTGTTATGTTAGCACTGCTTTTGGTAGAACAAATCTTCAGTTAATGCATATCATATAAGGTTTTTAGATATTTAGAGGACAGTCAGCGGATAGTTTAAACTTATTTTATTTTCAGCTATGATTTTTTATCTTAAATGCAAGATGAATAAAGTTTTATAAGGCATAGCATGTAGGGTGAACACTGCACAGCTTTTATTCTTCCTCTGAAAATGAAGGGTTTGGATTCAAGAATCATTTAGAAAGTAATTTGAATTTCCCTAGTGAATAGCAAATATGAATTTATTTAAGTCTTCATGTTTGGTTTTTCTTTCTCTTATAGAAAGTATTTGGAGAGGCTTCCCAATAGCTACTTCTTGAAATCTGTCAAAACAGATAATGGATTTCTTTCCTGTTACTAAAGTTGCCAGGCAGTACAGGTTTCTCATTTTTTCCTGAAATGTGTTTGCACCTTTGGACAATAGAACCCAAAGTTCAGACAAACTCCTTGAAATTGTTAAACAAAAGTGGTTCATCGCTGAATGTCAGCATACATCAACGAATAAATAGAGAACCAGGGTGACACCTGAAGGCAGCTGGAGTTGCAGTCTCCTACCTCTGATGGTCCACCAGACTCACTGTCTTCCTTAGGAAGGCCAAATAAGAAATAATAATGCCTGGCTGTTTCTGACTCCAGAGTCAGAGCAGGAAAGTAAATAAACATTTACCCCTGAATAAAGGCGAGACTGGATTTTTAGTGTAGGGTTATGGAAAATCTCAGACTGGTACCTCCTGCCCAGACTGCAACATACCTTCTCTTCTTCAACTTCCCCTTCTCTAAATGAAACACTCTCCCCAAATGTTGTGATGTTTTCAACGGTAGTAAACATTTTAGTCATGTTTTGAGAAGTGTCATAAAATATCATAGAAGACACCATTGTAATTTTCACAGAAATGAGAACAGCCTGTTCAGTATTTGTAAATATATTTTTAAAATTAAGCCATTGTGTCTAAAATGCAGACAAAATGTCAGAAAAACATTACTAAGTATTTCATGAAAGCTGGGTTAACTATGTTGGTGGGTCTTTTAGATTGTTGAATATAGTTGTTACGTAAATAAAACTTTTTTTTTTTCAAAAATTTGTTCAGACTATTTTCATATCTTCTAGAAAACAGATCAAATTTAAATGTTGTGTCAAGATCTTAAATAAATAGGAGAGAAGGATTACTTGAAAGGAAAAGCACTGTATCATAAACCAAGCATGAACAGTTAATTACTGTAGGTTCCAGAAAGCTAAAAATGTTTTAGAGATACACATAGAGGCACCCAAAACTTCACAGGAGCTTACCAACAGCAGTGACATAAAAGGAATCAGATGCACAAATTAGGCAAATATTTATAAACAGAGAAAATTCATTTTAACATATACTAGTGAGCCTTCCACAGTGATTTGTATCCTTAAAGTTTGCTTTATTCCCTCTGGGGTTTAAAGGAAATTTATAAAACTCATTCCCTGCATTTTTATACCCAAAGTTTTTGATCTGATTTTCTTTTCCCTGTAAGATTTGCACATAGATTGTTGAAAAAAATCCATATAGACTTTTAAATCTTCTATTTATTTTATTTTATTCTCACCTAGACATAATTTTCTTCATTTTGTAGTACTGCCTTTGGTCCTGATTTTTTTTTTACAGGAAAATCATTTTCCTTTCACAGGTTGACTTCATTTTTCTTTAGGGTGTTCAATTCTGATATACTGCCTGGGAGAGAAATCAGAAAACCTTACAGAAGCATTTCATATGCAAGCAACTCTTTCCTTATAAACTCAAAACCTGACAAGTATGTGATTTTTACTTATTTATATACATCTAGAACTAGTAAATGCTTTGTCTGACTTCAAAGTGGCCCTAGTGTGTTCTTTACATGTGACACATCGTTATCCATTACCGGATGCAGGTTTTCACCAATATAGTGTTTTCTCTCACTGTCCATCATATTTGAAAAAACATGGCAGTTAGGTGAAGTTCCCAATGACTGGGAAAAGGGAAATATAACCCCATTTTCAAGAAGGAGAAAATGGATGACCCAGGGAACTACAGACCAGTCAGTCTCACCTCTGTGCCTGGCAAAATCTTGGAGCAGATTCACCTGAAGGCATGCTAAGGCACATGAAAAACAACAAGGTGCTTGGTGACAGCCAGCATGGCTTCACTAAGGAGAAATCCTGCCTGACCAATTTGGTGGCCTTCTGTGATGGTGCTGAGGAACTCATGGACAGGGATAGAGCAGTTGATGTCATTTACTTGGACTTGTGCAAAGCTTTCGATGCTCTCCCATATGAAATCCTTGTGTCTAAATTGGAGAGACATAAATCTGATAGGTGGACCACTCAGTGGATAAAGAACTGGCTGGACGGCTGCATGCAAAGAATTGTGGTCAATGGCTCAATGTCCAGCTGGAGACCAGTAATGAGTGGTGGCCCTCAGGGATTGGTGTTGGGACCAGTCTTGTTTAACATCTTTGTCGCTGACAAGGACAGTGGGATTGAGTGTGCCCTCAGCAAGTTTGTCAACGACACCAAGCTGTGTGGTTCAGTTGATACACTGAAGGGAAGGAATGCCAATCCAGAGGGAACTGGACACGCTTGTGGAGTGGGCTGCTGCCAACCTCATGAAGCTTTACCATGCCAAGTGCAAGGTCCTACACCTGGATCGAAGCAATGCCAGGCACAGCTACAGGTTGGGCAGAGAAGAGATTCAGAGCAGCCTTGTGGAGAAGGACTTGGGGTGTTGGTTGATGAAAAAATTAACATGAGCTACGAGTGTGAGCTCACAGCCCAGAAAGCCAAACATATCCTGGGCCACATCAAAAGGAGCTTGAACAGCAAGTCAAAGGAGGTGATCCTGCCCCTTTGCTCTTGTTAGACCTCACTTGGAGTATTATGTGCAGTTCTGATGTCCTCAACATAAAAAGGACATGGAGCTGTTGGAAGAAGTCCAGAGGAGGGCCACGAGGATGATCAGGGGACTGGAGTACCTCCTGTATGAAGACAGGCTGAGAAAGTTGGGGCTGTTGAGCCTGGAGAAGAGAAGGCTGCATGGAGACCTCATAGCAGCCTTCCAGTATCTGAAGGGGGCCTATAGGGATTCTGGGGAGGTGCTCTTCATTAGGGACTGTAGTGACAGGACAAGGGGTAACGAGTTCAGACTTAAACAGGGGAAGTTTAAATTGGATCTAAGGAAGAAATTCTTTACTATAAGGGGGGTGAGGCACTGGAATGGATTGCCCAGGGAAGCTGTGTATGCTCCATTCCTGGTGGAGTTCAAGGTCAGGTTGGACAGAGCCTTGGGTGACATGGTTTAGTATGAGGTGTCCCTGCCCATGGCTGGGGGTTTGGAACTATATGATCTTAAGGTCCTTTCCAACCTCACTATTCTATGATTCTATGATTCTCCTGAACAAATTGGAAAATTTTGAAAGATGTATTAAGAGGTGCGTTTTCCAACACATCTCCAATAACAGAACCTGGTTTCAGTATCAGTATTCTCATAATTTGAATTTTACTTCTTATGCAAATAGTTTAAGAAAATGAAGACCATTGACACTGCTACTTTTAATTGTAAAATAATCCAAAATGTAAAACAATGGCAAAAGAAAGCTTTTCACTCTGATTCATGTTATCTTCACTCTGTTTAGTAACCAAAGAAGAAAACAAGTGGGCACCAAAATATGCTTCTCCATTGAGAAAGGATAGTCATTGTTGGTTGTAACTTTCTTTAGTGTTATGTTTGGAACTTTGACTTGATTAAAATGACTGTGTAAACTGCTTAAAGTCTACACCTTTCCCAAGGGTAGGTCAGTATTTTCATGTATAAATTGAAGTGTCACTTTAATTATATTTCATTGAAGTCACACAGCCTGATATTTTACAACTGAGAAATAAATAATGAGTGGTTATTTGTGAAGATACTGTGTCTGATAATCATAGTAATTTAAAAAATTGGGAAGGAAATAATCTTCCAGTTATCTGATCCATCTACTGCCACTTCAGAATTGCTCAACATAATGTTTTTAGTATTTTGTTCAGTTTTGTTTTAAAAGCTCCATACAACATGTCTTCCCCTATTTCCGCGGGGAGGCCGTTCAATTTAGAAAAGAAATAATGACAGGTCTTAAGTGGGTCCCCCCAGCCCCCAACCTTAATTTAGGCACAGTGAATGATCTGCTTCCTTTGGGCATATTTGCTCAAGGTGACATTAGATAACACTGGGAAGTGAGTACACTGCCTCAAAATATTCAGGCTAAAAATTCTACCCAAACCCACTGAAGTTTAAAGCAGTCACTGCACAGAGTACAGTTAGTCTTGGATTTAAAGAACATCCCTGTTATAGAGGATACTGACGTTCAGACATGTAAAACATTCAGTTTATCATCCAATCAGACAAGCAAACAAAAGTCTGATTAAGGTCTTTAATGGTTCTCACAGAAGGTTAAGCTTGCAAACTATAATAGCATACATGTGTTGCTGATTTTGGATAATAATGTGTTAGACATAATGTTTCATCCTCTTCTTTTGAATGTTCAAACTTGATTGTGCATATTTGTTTTCCATTACATTTTTTTTCTGGTGGTAGCCTGGAGTTGTTACTCTCTTACCTGAAGTGGTTGTCCTCCACTTCCTAGCTTGTATTGTCTGCACATAGAAATTCTGCTATCCCTATGAAACTGACACAAAAGGTGTTTTAGGCTATGCCTGTTCCACCAAATTAGCAGTGCCAGGGAATGTTTTGGGGACAAGTATGCAGTTATCCATATGGCTAAATTTACAGGGTAGTCCCTGACTACTTGGGAAGGCCCTTCACTTCTCATTCAATGCTCTTCATCATCTGCTGTATGCTGCTAAAATTTTTACTCCTATTTCTATCAATGCCGACAGCCTTTATTGCCTTCTGGAGGCATACTCTAACAAATGCTTCCGTATGTTTCCTCAGGCAGCCACTTATACCTGTGAATCTCACTGTGAGCCTCCAAAAAGCCTTTGTCTTTTAAATTTCTTAAATTTCTCTTCTACAACATAGCCAGAGGAATAAAATTAAATAATAAAACAAAATAAAATAAAACAAATAGACAGCCATTAGACAGTTCTTGTGTTGTGATCACTGCACATTATACTGGTCCCTGGTACATAATAATTACTTTTCCTTCCCTTCTGAGACCATCCATCTCACTTATTGTCTGTTCTGAAGGATCATGGTCCTTCATTTCAAATAAAGGTTTTACTTTAATATAAATAATAAGCCAAATTAATAGGACCATGGATTATATGAGGGACTGTCACAATGGCCTTAAACAGAAATGTTACCTTTTTATTTATTTATTTATTCTACTAGAGGTACACACCAGGGAATAGAACAAAGTAATCTTTCTGAGATGGTCTTTACACATCCATGTTGTGGTTGCTCAGACATTTGAGGAATTAGAAGTTAAATGTATATTTACATAGTGGTAACATATATATATGTATATACACACAGGACTTTCACTGATAACAAAATATATGGCAGGTACTTCAGGGCTCAAAAATATTGGAATCAGATAGGTTTTATTTCTGTCACAGATTTGTCAGTTTCCAGAACTCTATTTAAAATACTTATTTGTTGTAGTGTCATAGTTATGAATTTTCAGAATTTGTAGGAATGCCAAGACATCCTAATTTGGCATTGTTAAAATGAAAAGGGATCTTGCTTATTAATTATAAATGAGTGAAAAATAATTTTGATAAAATAAATATTCCTGAAATAGAAAAATGCACTTGCAAAATAAGGTATTTGACCTGATTTTCATTTATTAGTTTACTTCTTCTTTTTTAAAAATATTGATCTTTTGCGAATAGAAAAGTATCTGAGATGGGGGTTTCCTTCTTAAATCACATGGGAAAGAAGGGTAAGAAAAATAAGTTCTAAAGGAACCTAGTATTTATTTTATCAAGAAGAGCCTTGCAGCAGTTTTCAAATCATTGACTGTTTCTTTCTTCTTTTTTAATTTATTTTTCATTAGAAAGTATTTTCCTATTTTATTGGTATTAAATTACACTCTGATGTAGCTGAATTTGTTGTTCAGATACTGTCTGAAAATATA
The DNA here is from genome assembly GCF_033783945.1 of Neopsephotus bourkii. Taxonomy (NCBI): domain Eukaryota; kingdom Metazoa; phylum Chordata; class Aves; order Psittaciformes; family Psittacidae; genus Neopsephotus; species Neopsephotus bourkii. The sequence continues at coordinate 1,735,589 of NW_026901388.1, forward strand.
TGGGTTAGGACCCTATAGCAGAAAGTGGGCAACCGAAGATGAAATAGAAATCTGAAAACTTTGTACTTCTTGAGAAATAAATGTACAGAGAACATAAATTAGCTTCCATTAGCTAATCAGCAGACATGGATTTGTGTAAATGAGTAAAAAAATATTATAAGGCATTCCTAAGTTTCCATGCATTATCTGTGTTCTGTGATTGGATGAAACAAATTGATTTCAGTGTGCTAATTAAAAGTTACATGGCCTAATGGGAACATTCAGACATTTACACAGAGAGTAAATATTTCTTATCATCATAAGTTAGAAAAATACATTCAATTGGCACATTAAAATACTAAGCATTGCCACGGTATGTTTTAAACAGTTGTAAAGGTAAAATGTGGCACAATTGCAGTTCAGTATTTTGTTCAGAGATAGTTGTTTACAGAGTAATAAAAGTTCAACTAAGAAGAATAATTATATTTTGCAAAGCAGCTTTTGACATGATCTTCCTTACACTCAACTCTTTTTTCTAGGCAAGGATACCAAGAGCACCAGCTTGCTAGTACATCAAAACATTGTTTGACTGAATGCTGTATCTAAAGCATTTAAGACCCAGTCGGAACTGAATAATATCATTCAGGAATCATTTAATAATGAGGTGTAGCTACAGTGCATACTTCTTTTTTTAGACATGCTGGTCATTACATAGTGTCATTATGAAGCTTTTTTTTTTTTATGCTTATGTAGGTGTGCATTCATGAAGGCCATTGAAGAAATTATTGTGTTCCTGCTCATTGTGAGGTCTTTTAAACACAGATTAGATGACATTAAAAGTATATTGATCTGGTAAGAGCAATATTAATTGTTATGTAGAGAAAAGAAAAACCCCAGTCCAGAAGCTATTTAAATGTCTGACTTTCAGTTATCATGTGGTTTGTACTAGTAGTTTGATCAAATGTCATATGGAGAACTGCTCATTTTCTAGTTTCCTTTCCTCTGTCTCTCTCCTCTTCCATAACACAGTATAATTTATAACTGTATGCATTATAAATGTTGAGAAATTTTATAAACAGAATGATCACATATGTATATGACTATATGACATGAAAAGCTTGGAGCAACGAATGCTGCTAAAAAGGTTAAACAACAATTTGATGTTCTCTCAAACTTAAACTTTTTATTACCTGGAGAATGTATTCCAAATCTGTTTATCATTACCACCTATTATGGTTATTTAAAAACATTCAAACAACCATACCTTTCTCTAAGCTCTGTGAGTGTACGCACAATGTCATATGTTGATACAGAACTGTAATCAGGAATGTATTTATACTATTTCAAAATCACAGTATTCAGTTAAACAGAAATCAGTCTATGCTATTGTCACTACTGTGTGTGCCTGTCATATCATCCAGTGTCAGATCACTTTGTAGTGAAGGCTAGGAAGGACCAAAAAGTAAATTACCAAAAAGTAAAAATATATGAAGTATAAACTACCATGTAGACAACTGATAAAAATTATAAGTAGTCTTGCAAGATTTACATTGTGTGAACAAGCCTTTTGTTTCCAAAAGAAACTGATTGTGTTGTAGGTTTCTAGATCTGTTTTTTAAGTCCTTGCACTTTTACAGAGATGTAGGAGCTCTAAGTTTGTTAGTAAGTACACATGAGGAAAGAGAATGTTAAATACAGCATCTGAATTTTGTACTGATAGGAATGTATGCAGTTCCACGGATTTTGATGTAGCTGAAAATAAAACCACCATCTGGGAATTCATTTTAGCTGTTTAATAACAATCTTGTTTCAGAGTAATTTTAAAACCTCAGTATATGAACTGCAAAATAAATATTAATGTTTTTCAATTGCATAAATATACTAATGTTGTGGTTTAAACCCAGCCAGACAGCTCGTGCACTCACTCCCCCCCCTCCTTTTTCTCCCTCTTTCTTTCCTTCCCCCACCCCCCTTCCCCACTCCTGGAGGGATAGGAAGGAGAATCGAGAGAATTCAACCCCCATGGGTTGAGACGAGAACAGTCCAGCAACCAATGTACAACACAAATCACCACCACTACCACCAACAACAACAATGATGAAGGAAAATAAGAAGGGAAGAGAATACGATACCATCCGCCTACAAAAACAAGTCCAACCCAGAAGACCCCATGTCCTTCCAGGTTACCCCCCCCAGGCATGACCTGCTGTGATATGGAATACCTCTTTGGCTAGCTTGGATCAGGTGTCCTGTCTCTGCTTCCTCCCGGCTTCCCCTCTTCCCTGGCAGAGCATGAGACTCACAAAGTCCTTGGTCAGGGTAAACATTACTTAGCAACAACTAAAAACATTGGTGTTATTAGCACTGTTCCCAGGCTGAAAGTCAAAACACAACACTGCACCAGCTACCAAGAAGGAGAAAAATTGACTGCTACTGCTAAACCCAGGAAAACTAATGAAGTCATTTTAAAACTGTAGTGGGTTGAATCTTGCTGGCTACTAGGTGCCGTCCCAGCTTCTCAGTCAGGAGATTGTTTGCCAAGGACAAAACAGACTGAACTTGAGGGAGATTTCTTTAATTTATTGTTACCTAAACTGAGGTAAGATGGTGAGAAAGAGACAAAACTAACACACACACACCAACCTGCTTCATACCAGGCTCAACTTTACTCCTTCTTTCATGAGTTCTCTACCTTCATTCCCCTCCCAAGCACCTGGGGAGTAGGGGCTGTGATCAGTCCATAACAGCTCCTCCTTCTTTCTTACACTTTTTCCCAGTTCCAGCATGGGTTCTTCCCAGAGTCTACAGTCCTCCATAAACTGGTCCAGCATTTTTCCTCTCCACCAGCTGCAGTCCTTCAGGAACTGGCTGCTCGAGTGTGGGTTACCCACAGGCCACAGGTCCTGCCAGAAAACCTGGCCCTATGTGGACTCTTCTCTACTCACTGCAGCTCCTGTCAGGAGCTCTCCATGGGCTGCAGTTTCCATCAGGGCATGTCCAATTCCTGTGGTGTGGTGTGTTCCACTGGCTGCTTGTGGATATCTGCTGAAGTGTGATCCTCCATGGGCTGCAGGGGAACAACCTGGTCCACCAGCCTATTCGTGGGCTGGAAGGGAATCTCTGCTCTGCCACCTGGAGCACCTCCTCCCCTCCTCCCCTCTTCCTCTCACCTTGGTGTCTGTAGGGCTGTTTCTCTCACGTTTTTTTCTCATTCTTTTCTCTCACAGCTGCTGTGCAGTTTTCACCCTTTCTTACATAAGTTTTTGGAGAGATCCCACCATCTTGGCTCATCTGTTTCCTTCAATGTGTCCACTGAGCTGACTGTAACAGGCTGTGTTTCTCATAGGGCAGCCCTGTCCTCGTAAATCCGTCTTGCAGCCCAGATCCACTGTCAACACCCAGGCACATGCAACGCATACAAAAGACTCCTGCTTTTCCTATGGCATCTACCGCAAAATAACAACACCAACAACAATGGCAATTACAACAAACAACAATAACAACAACAACGATAATAATATGATGATGATGTAGTTGAGCAATTAAATCCTGCTATATTTTTTTTTTCCAAAGTTGAAAAGTTATGTGCATTTGTAATTCAGTGGGCTTAAGTGTACCTGGTTTTGTTGGTGCAGTTTTTTCATAACCCAGGGAGCTGACTTCCATTTAGCCTTTCACGTTTTGCCTTACTTAATAATCAAAGCCTTTTATAGGATTTCCTGAATTGCAACTAAACTAGCACTTTCATCTTTCATTTAGAGTAATTTTACTGGAAAGAGGAACCAAATAAATATGTAGAAGGGAGCAACAAAGACATTAAGTAGGACAACTTGATTTCACAGAGATATTGAGAATCCATTTCACTAAAATATGATGTCCTCAAAACTATGTCCTTTGCAACTTGGATCTAGGAAGTAGCATCTATCAGGCACTTTGCATGGAGGTGTGATGACTGGTGGTCTTAGATATCACTCAAAATTAAGCTTTTAGCCTTGATGCATCAAATGCAGGGGATTGCCTTATTTGTTATAATCAGGAACTGAAAGTTTTGCAGTTTAAACATTCAAAAAAAAAAAAAAGACTTTTAATTGATGTTGCTTTTAATTTAGTTGGAGCCATAAATCATCCTATGTCTTTCTGTGAAGGATATTATACAAATGTTTTGTGTTCACAATCTCAAAGTGCTCTCTGCCTTGGTCTCTTGATTGCCATTTATCTCACACCAAACATCATGTAATGAAATTGGTTTCAGAGTGTACATTCACTAAATACAGATCTCTTATGCCTAGCAGTCATCTTATTACCATCAGTACAATATCCAGCATCACTCTTAATGTTCAGACATTACTATATGAAGTAAATGGTACCAAAATCAGGCCCATGGTTACAATAGCATTAAATTAAAAAATTGAAACAACTTAATCCTACAAGTGGGGAAATTATATGTGTATATTTACCTAGAAAGGTGTGTTCCTTCTTCACACTGAAGATGAATGCAAATCCCAGTCTTAGATCAGCCAAATTGTTACTACATTGGAGAGCAAAAATGATGTAATGGAAGTTATGGCCAAGGAAATGGAGAGAAGGTAAATTCCTGCTCCCTGATCATTCTCGTGGCCCTCGTCTGGACTTGTTCCAACAGTTCCGTGTCCTTTTTATGTTGAGGACACCAGAACTGTACACAGTACTCCAAGTGAGGTCTCAAGAGAGCAGAATAAAGGGGCAGGATCACCTCCTTGGACCTGCTGGTCGTGCTCCTTTTGATGCAGCCCAGGATACGGTTGGCTTTCTGGGCTGCAAGCGCACACTGCTGGCTCATGTTCATTTTCTCATCGACCAGCACCCCAAGTCCTTCTCCACAGGGCTGCTCTGAATCTCTTCTCTGCCCAGCCTGTAGCTGTGCTTGGGATTGCTCCGATCCAGGTGTAGGACCTTGCACTTGGCATGGTTAAACTTTATGAGGTTGTCATCAGCCCACCTCACAAGCATGTCAAGGTCCCTCTGGATGGCATTCCTTCCCTCCAGCGTATCAACCGAACCACACAGCTTGGTGTCATCGGCAAACTTGCTGAGGGTGCATTCAATCCCACTGTCATTTTTTTTTAATTTTTTTAGCATTTTTTAATCCTATTTTTAATTCAAAGTTCTAAAGGTATTAACTTTTCACATAATAGATACATTGTAAAAATCTTATTAAAATAATTTCTTGCCTCCTGGCTTCACTAAATGCCCCCATTTTCACTTTATTTCCTTTCTGAATACTCAAAGAAGGTAAGTCCACGCTTTGAATTGGTCTGTACATCTTCTTTAATATCATTTACTACAATGTCAACCCTAGCCTAAATTGTCCCAGTTATGGTCTGTTCCATTTTCACCAATGGGGTTTCTAAGAGGCTGAAAGTGAAGCTGAAATGTTGCTGATGTACCCCTGTCTGAGAATGGCAATAGTAAATTTGTATGTTTTGTGTGTGTACCATGGACTTCCCCACCATGTGAATGGGTTAGGAAACTACCAAGTAAGTCTTAAAAAAAAAATAAATCATACAAAAATACTCATTATATAATATTCCTATAGATTAAGCTTAAATGAGTAATGAAAATCTAATTCCTTTTCTAGTAAAATATTCGAAAGTGATTTTACTTTGATTCGTTAACACAAAATAAAGATGAGTTAAAGAAGTCACCTGAGAATAAATGTTTCACCATTTTTTAATGGATGCAGCTGTCTACTTTTTTCCTACTCATTGCTGTCTTCCAAAAACCTGCATTTTGCAGTGGATTTTTGTCACCTCTATGAACAGGAAAGTCTTAGGGTGGTCAAACACAGGGACAGGTTGCTCACTAAGTTTGTGGATTCTGTCTTTGAAGTTAGATACTCACAGACTGACTGAACAAAGCCGTGGGGAAGGAGGGAAAGGAGGGAAAGGAAGGAAGGAAGGAAGGAAGGAAGGAAGGAAGGAAGGAAGGAAGGAAGGAAGGAAGGAAGGAAGGAAGGAAGGAAGGAAGGAAGGAAGGAAGGAAGGAAGGAAGGAAGGAAGGAAGGAAGGAAGGAAGGAAAAGAAAGAAAGAGAACGGATTGAGAACGTAACCATATGTTTTATCTTACGCATTTTAGATTTGGTGCATTTTTTTCCCTCATTCATATATTACTTATAATAATCACATTTTATGTTTTGATAGGTAAGGCTGCCATATTAAGGCAGCTAATTTGTTTATACAACTTCTAAAATTAACTGTCACTGTATTTGTTCTTTCCTTCATGTTAACCTGATCATTGTGTCTGATCTTCTGTATATTTATTCTGAGTAAACATTCTTTGTTCCTTGAGTCTTTCTACTCTTTTATCATTATTTTAATATTTTTTTAGAAATTAAATAGAAGTGACAAAGTATCTGCAAAAACCTAAATGAATAAGATATTCTATTTAGCCTGATAATCCTGGGTCTTCTAACCCTCCCTTTTAGAATGCTCTCTTTTTTTCTTTTTCTCTCTGATTAAAAATAAATGGGGGAGGGGGAGAGCTATGTTTTAGCATATGATGCTTCCTGTGATTGCTTCAAGATTCTTATGCAACCGATACTCATAAAAACCTACTATTTAAAAAAAGGTTCTGCTCATTGGAAAGGTATCACCAGTATTCAAAAAAGAGGCTTACCTTTCAAACTAAATAAAACTTTTGAAGTGTGTCCATGGCACCTTCTAAACAGTTCTGTATAAAACTTCGAAGACTGTTTTCTACTTCCACGACATCAAAGATCTTTTCTACACTCCCTAAAAGATCCCTTCTTCAGAACCTAACTTACCATCTCCAGATGACCTATGACTGACAAATTATTTTCGAATCCAGCTTGTTGTCATGACTTGTTAATGTCCAAAGGCCTTTTTAGTCTCTTACCAAACACTTTTGTTATCATCTTACTGTAGAACACTAAAAATAATCTATTGGAATTACAACTCTTGAGGTCCTTGACAGTTCATTCTTTAATTGAAATTACTGCCTCAGAATTTTTGCAACATGCACATACTGATATGCCACATATGTTACAGTCTTTTACTTTAGAGTGCCTTGAACAATGGATGGAAGAAAACAAGCTTTTTTATGAATTTCCTAAAATTTAGCTGGAATCTGAACAGCCAATAGAAGGTGTGAAGCAAGATCCATAAAAAAAGGTGTAGAGAGACAGTAAAGCACAGTTTAGCAGCCAATTGAAACACCAATCGGCATTCTATCTTGATTCAGAAAAATAAGTGGAGATGATGTTTATTCTTTTCTCCATAGATCAATATTCAGCATACTCAGAAGCTGACAAAAGAAAAATGTGAGAAATGTAATCTCTTATGCTGTCTGGAAGGATAAGAATTTAGGTTAAAGACAAACATTTCAATCAGCAGGTCATGAAGCATTTTCCATCTCTTCTGACTCAAGCTGTCCATATCATGTTGAATATTAGATATTAGTTGGCCATTAAAGAGTTAGGCAGAAAGAGCAAGAGTGTTGAACCTTGCAGTATAATTCCCAGGGGTATATGACAAGTGACATGACATGGTGAGTTTGGCCTTATGTCCTTATGTCCTTGGTTTCAGCTGGGAGGGAGTTATTTTATTCCCTAGTACCTGATACAGTGGTACAGTTTGGCTTTAGCGTGAGAATAATGCTGATAAGGAATGTACTAAGAAGAAAAATAACACTATACTAGCTAAAAACACGACAGTCTCCGTGTTTAGGCTATCTTACTTAGCAGTGCATCATAGACAAACCCTAGGATATCAGAGACATCAACACAGGACTGGCCAAAAGGATGCTAGATTCACAAGAAGCCCATGAATTTTTGGAGCCATAATGAGGTGCCAGGCTGAAAACCATAAAGCATTTAGTGTGATATTATTCTGTTATGTTTAAACAAATTAATATTTAGCAGTTTCTTCTTCAAGTAACATTAATATAAAATAAGTTCAGCTAGCTTTAGAGACCCCTATCATATCATCATGACATGTATACAAGCTCTCTCTAAAGACATTCAGTAATATTTAGGGCTGTTAGCCAGATTGGGAGCTTTATCTGACAGCTGACTGAAAACAAGAAATGGTAACTAGCAGATCATTAATTGAATGTTTCCTGTGTGAACGCTACAGTAACGCTAGTGCTGCATTTTGCATTTTGCACCATTCTCCATTTTGCCTGAAAGATGTAGGTGACATTACATTAAAGGTTAGATCAATTAAAATGTATGTTAGATTTTTTAATTTTTATTTTTTTAAAGAACATGTAAAATGTAGGTAGGAAGTTCAATCCTTTCTCTAGATAATACCATTATGTTAAAAGCTATTTTCTTATTTTTTTCCTCACTGGTTGTTAGTAATAGCTTCTGTCGAAGTATGCACGATTTGCACCTTCCTCAACCTCCCCAGTTCCCTCCCAACTAACACACACAGAGACATATCTGCCCTTGTAAAGCTAGTTATGTTTTTTGTTAAAGATTGAGAGAAATTACTACAATTATTATGTGGTTAATAGGATAGATAAGCTTTTTAATGTCTCTCTGACTGATTTTGTAAAGAGAAAGAACTCAATATAGTGCTCTTAGTCATGGCTATCTACAGTATCTCCCAGAGATTTTTTTACAGCCCTCTGTAAAAAGTGCAGCCTATAATATGTTTATAATGGCTATTAATCCACAACCGAATTAAAAATGGGACTTTTATAAAAACATATCTGAAAGGAAAAACTTGCAGTTACCAAACTAAGGAGGAAGACATTCCTACGTGTTTGAAGAGTTTTCTTCCAAATGTATATATCCTTGAGGCTGCTAAAAAATGTAACTACATCCAGCCAGTGGGAATACTCTGCATCCTCTTGGTCTTCATTACTTTATAAACTTAACAAACATTGTAAACTAACAATGTCAACATCAGTAAATAGGCATGGCTACTCATTTTTAACTCTGCTTAAATACTATAAATCATATCATAATGTACACTAAATTATAACCACATGCTAGTTAATGATAGGTGGTCCTATGCGGAACTAACAATAAATTGCGCAACATTAAAACTAACTTATAGTAAAAATGGTTAGGAATAAAATTGAACACAACTCTGCTTTTACAGTTATAAATAATGCATTACAAAAAGTTGTCTCCCTGTCAATACAAGGATCTCTGAATTAGTTGCTGAAGGCATTAATCCAGTAAATTCTGTACTCTGATAACTTTCTAGGGATTTTGCCTCCCTAATTACTCTGAAGTACTTTGTTAAGTAACAATTGCTGTAATTTGTTTCATGAAAAATGTATTCATATTTCGTGAGTAAATATAGGTCTGCAGGTCTGTTTATGTTATTTTTGTAAAAATTTACTGAAAATATCAGACTTTGATTAATATTTAGGAGGGAAAAAAAAATCCCGTTTTCTAATGTTTTCTCCAACATGAATTTTCAGAACAGAATAACAAATTGGCAAAGCCAATTTAATGGTAGTGGGTTTCAGGTTAAAATGTCCAGTCTTTTCAGACAAAATTCTGACTGTAAGACTATTTCTGTATTTCCTAATGAACTTTATTTTAGCTTAATCACAAAACTGACATTGGAAAAAGTGGACACTTCCCTTCATTCAGAGCACATAAACATTGTCATTGTGTTGATGGACTCTCTGCTAATTTAATTATGTCATATAGGAGAAATATGTGAAATATTCCATCAGGAACTGACCCAACAGAGGGAGTTTTGTTGTTGGGGTTGCTTGGTTTTTTTCTTTTCCAACAAATTGAAGAATCGGTTATTTGCACAGTGTTAATCCCCACCATCATCTCCATCTCGTGATGCTGGATTTACACTGGGCCTGTATTAGGTTTGATTTCACAAAGAATGGATTAAGACAGACCTCTTTTTAAGGATTAGGCTTGGCTTTCACAACAATTTCATACAGAAATATATTCCAGTGGCCTACAAAGTGTCTGTGCTATAGATAATTAAGTGGTGGCCTTTATCCACATCACATGATTGACTTAAATCTGTCTAAACTGAAGGATCCAATGTTCACCTTTCATTTAGGAAAAATATGTCAAATAATTCAAATCCCGTATACGGCTGCCACAGCTGAAACAATAATAACCTCAATCTCTATTACTGGGATACTTTAAACCCCAAAATAGAGGCATGTGCCAGCAAATAGCATCCTTTAGCTCCCCCCACATTTCTCCCACCCCCTTCTCTCCTCTCCCCCCTTCCCCCTTCCCGCCTTTGTTTCTGAAGAAAGCATAGCTGGTTTATAACAAAGAAAAAGAGAAGCATGAAAAATGAAATCTATAACAGCTTTGAGGGAAAACTTAGAGAACTAAAACTTCTGTGAATTAAATACTGGCTGGTAGATCATAGCTTCGTCTAAGTCACCTGTTCTCAATGAAAAAGAACTTTGTATAAACTTCTGCAATAAATGATTTTCATCAAGTATCTTGGACATAGTAATTTTATCATAATGAAAACAAGATGCAAAGCTACAGTTATTTCTATGTAAATTAAAAAGTATTCACATGAGTTACTCATCCTCTGCTACGTAGATTGAATTTTATTTTCTGCAGTGATTACACTATAGGGATATTACAATTGAATTGAAGCATATGTATTTCTAGTGGTAAAGACAAGTTTTCTCTTTCTCTTTGAAAAAAACAAAAGATTACTATAACCTGATAAATCTAAATTTAAAATTTACTTATTAATTGTTTATGACTTATTTAGGTTCTTAACTTTTAATTTTGATTAACATTCTGTTAATATGAAAAGAAATAATTTATAAACTCATTTTCAATGGAGATTTCCTCATTCAGGTTTCTAAAATGCTGGATATGCAATAAAAACTTTCAAATGATGGGGTCATGTAGGCATGGAGCATATCAAGGTCAAAGATGAGATAATTTTTAATAGTAACTGGGTTTTAAATTCACTTCCCTCTTAAACATAATAACAGATGACATGGTAAATAACAAGAGGAAGAATAAGCATTTTGCATAAACTGACTGCTAAAAAGTAGGTATTCCCATAGGCTTCAGCAGGGACCCTTTATTAAAAAAAAAAAAATGGAGCTAAAGAATTAATGGAAAGTGGAAAGGATTTAATTTCTTTTGCAGATATACTAGTGCTGGCTAACCTCAGAAGGGAGTTTTTCAAAGGCATAAATGTCAGTCAGAAACCCACATCCCATTCTTTGGAAGTCAGCATCGGTTAGTCACCAAGCTGGTACTGACGCCTTTGAAAACCTTTCCCAAGAGCCAGATTTTGTAAGATGTTGAGCACCAATCGAAAGCAGATGGGGCTGTTCAACACTTCAATTGATCAAGTCTATAATGTCTATTATGGTATTCACCTCACATCAAAAGGAACTCAGTTGCTGCTTAATTGGTATTGTTGCTTTAAGATAATGCTTTACTTCAGAAACATTTTGATTTGTCTTTGTACATATTATGTCTTATATCCTCACTTGGCGTTTTAGTCCCTGCACTTGCTGTGGGTTTGACATGTCTTAACTTGATGAAAGAAGTTTATTTTCTTAGCTTTAATGGTTATATCATCTGTTCCTTTTAGCTTTTTCTCATACATATATATGAAAAATACAACACAGAAAGTTAAAAAAAAAAAAAACAAACAAACAAACAATAAACCATCCTGGCAGTTTCCTGTACAGAAACTACTTCAGCATTATGCCAATAATGAAACTAATATACAGTGTCAAGTGCTGTCACTCTCAAAGGCACAGTGAACCTGACGTAGACAGCAGGGAATAATGGCACTTCTTCAAAAACTGACAAAGAAAAAACCCCACATTCATTATGTATCCGCATTGATAAATATAAATCTGACTGGATGAGAGTAGTTTTAAAAATGTAATGTTACATCTTGTATGACATACAGCTACTAACTTAGGTCTTGTTTCAGTGGAAAAGGAATATTAATGCTGAGCTTCAAACTTGTACAGAATCCAGTGTTATTTAGCAATCCTTATGCTTAAAATTGAGTAGATCTCAAAGTATAAAAGGGTATGTACATTTCCATATTTGCAGGGACATAGAAACATTATGCATGATCGATTTACAGAAGTCAGATTAGGAGACAGAACTCTCTAAGCTAATTTGAGTATTTCTAGGCATGTGAATTTGCCCCAGATCCTAGCACAACTAATGGAGTATCAGTATTTGGGATGATGTTCTTCATCCTGATATTCAGTGCCTTTTTATAACCTTTAACTTCCGAAAGCAACAGTTACAACCTTCCTTATCCTTTCTGCTGTGAGCCATTCTGAGCTATGAAGTCAGCACACAACCGCATTTCCTCTTTTAGACAAAATTGACATATTAGCATAATTCCCTGCTTGTCCTATCACTCCTGTTAATAGTGCTCCATTATCAGATTGTTTTCGTAATTTTTTTCATGACAAGTCATGGACTTGCAGCGTGTGAGACCTATTAGTAAATATAGACCTAACCTGTACAGTCATTAGTCTTATCAAGTTTTTTCTTATATTTTTGTATGTAGTAGGACAAGATTTGTTTCTCAGTTGATTTTGGAAATTTCATATAATGTGTTCTTCCCTTACCTAATTTCTTCTTGAAGAGGTAATAAATCCATAGGTTTAGAACAAGAACAGCAAATTTATTGCATTTGTTCTCAAAAAAATTGCCTCTTGTTCAAGCCCACCTTTGTTTACAGCATTCCACTCAGATCTCATTTTTGTTACACATTTTGAAGATCCATTTGCAAATATTTCTGGATTCACAAATAAAATAAACTATCTCTGTCTCATCCACATATCAAACATAACTCTGAACAACACCATGAACTTAACTATGCTTCAAAAACAAATATGTGATTACCATTACACGGGATATGATTTTGAGTCCACTGCTATTGCTGTCCTGGAGACTGATTCTTTCAAAATTCATGAAATATTACAATTCATACGGTAAAATAGTGACAGGGACAGAAAAAAAATAAATAAATAAATAAATAAAAAAACAACCAACCCCCCCCAACTTTTACTTAAAAAAAAATTACCTTTTTTTTTGTTTGTTTTTTTCTTTTGAGATAGTTAAAAATTCTCACACCATGTATTTAACAATAATGTGCCAGGCATTTTAACAGTTTGTAGCATTTTTTTGATTTTTGTAATAGTGACCATTATCACAAGTCATGAACCATGGAAATCACATACAAGTGTCTGTGAAATATTTCATTGTCTCCTCCCTGTTCCTTTAAGAGTTCTACTTATATTTTGCTAGTGTTGAAAGGTGGCACAAATCATTTAATTTGGGTTTGAGTTTATTATCACCATTTCATAATTTCATAAGTGAAGATTACACATATTTCCACAATTCCAGCTACGTTCTGTTAAGTCTTGAACTGTATCATTATACATTTCTGAAAAAGACATTTGCATTATGACAGTAATAGTCACTTAATATTTCTGATGTTATAAGTAGTAGTGTAAGGACAGAGCAGTATTAAACTGATAGAAAGACACTTCACTCATTTGTAAAACAAAGCACTTTACAAAATTTGTGGTTTCTAAGAATGTTAAATCTTCCTAAGCTAAGCATGCAGTGAGAACTCTAAAATAATCTTTTATTAAAAGAAAATCACTGATTGCAAACTTATAGAGGCCATATCTACAAAATTAATCTACCACTTTAATTCCCAACTTCAAATAATGATGTTTTTATATTCTCTATGCAAGTTGAAAATGGAGATAAGAAAAAAAAACAACTCAGAATTATATAAAATCAAGTTAATAAACACTTATAAAATGCTTTTACTTACTTTCAGTTAGAGTAGGAAACATCAAGTCTTCTATTTTTAGAGCCACAGCCCTATAAAGAAGGGTTACATCAAACCATGTAAAGGAATGGCTGATACTGATGGTATATGAGAAAGTAACATAAGTCTCATATTTATTGTATTAAAATTTTTAGTATTTGTCCTAATGGAAAAATTACTGCTACAGAATACGCTTTCAAAGACAATTTACCTCAGCTACTCATACTGCACACAAACAAATATTAAGAGCTTCATGAAATATGAATACACTAAAATATCAATTTTAAGAACTTTTAATAACTTTCTGATTTAAAATATTCCAAAGGATGGGATTTGAATTGTTGCACACACACAAAAATAAATAATTAGTGTATAAAACTAATTTAAAAATTTTAGATAAAATTTTCTAATGGGAACATTAGTTTAATTGAAATAAAAATACTTCATGGATTAGGGTTGATTTCAGAGTTAACATTGCTTTAAAAAAATAAATTAAAGGATTTAGTATATAATTTTGCCTTTGATTAAAATGTGTTGTTCCATTTTTGCCAGCTATGTGCTTTATCTTGACTTTTATGAAATAATATATCATTATTATATTTAATGTCATATATTTGATTATTGTTCATCCCATCAAAGTGACACAAAATTGTACAAAATTAATGGTTTCAGTATTTCTGAATTCCTGTTCAATGGAAAATGTGGATTTTTCTTTCAATTGTAACTGAGAGCCAAATTTGAATGTTAAAATATCAAATGGAATGAAAATTCTATCTTCATTTCTGTCAACACATTTATTTACCCAAATTGTTGCCACTTGGCATGTTTTAGATGTTATCAATGTGTAATGAATTCTATTTCCCTTTGCAATGCACTGTGGCTTTGACCAAAGCCATTCCTTGTTCTCAGCAAATATAGTTCCAGAGATGCCAAGGACATTCTCAGTAAAAGAATTTCAGTAAGAATTACTTTCTCTAGACTTATCATTGAACTGGTGGACTTATTACTGATTTATGTTTGCCTTAATTGACCACTTTCCATAAACATCTGCTCTTTCTGCTTCAATCCTTCGAAAATGGTAGTCCCTCCAAGTAACGTTTTCTCTTTTTCAGTTACTTAAAATATTCATAGCCAAGTAATTTATTAAAACATACCTTTGTTTTGCTGCTCACAAAAAACTTGATAGTAGCTAGACAGCTGTGCCCACTGTTTATCACCACTGCTGCTTATAATTTTCTGATTAATACCTTATGTTCTCACCTGCTGGTTGCTTATTCTCTGAAAGCACTATCAAGACATCTTTTTGTTATCTTTTTTGTAATATAGAAATTTATTTACTTAGACACACATACGTAGCTATAAGTTCTTTGTGAACATTACTATGAATAGTGCTGAATAACAAAGGTGTAGGAAAAGAAAGAATAAAGGGAGAAACTTACTGAATACTTTCTGCATTTCTTTAGGATTTTCGTGATTGGGATGTAACTGACAAAGCTGAGGTACAGTAGCACTAAACTTTGCTAAATCAAGATGTATAGGAAGCTGCCTGGTTTCCTAGAGAAGTTTGCAGTAGCATTATACAGTATCTGTTCTAAGGATACTCTGTTCTGGCTGACATTATGAATTGTATAACCCTCCTATTTTTTCAGAGCAAACCGTGGGTGGCATAATGGTCAAATCTAGCAGACCTCCTCTTAAAATCAGTCTCCTACTGAGTGCTTAGGTACTGAATATGTGTTGTGATTTAACCCCAGGCAGCCACTCACTCACTCCCCCTGCGCTGAGACAAGGGGGAGAACTGGAAGTGGAAAAGTGAGGAAACTTCTGGGGTGAGATAAAGACAGTTTAATAGATGAAGCAAAAGTCACACACATAAGCAAAATAAAACGAGGAATTCATTCACCATTCCCCAGTGGCAGGCAGGTGTTTAGCTGCACCCAGGAGAGCAGGGCTTCGCCACGTGTAATGGTTACTTGGGAAGATAAACAGTGTAACTCCAAATGTCCCTCCCATCCTTCCTTCTTCCCCCAGCATGAGCGTGATGTCATATGGTACAGAATATCCTTTTGGTCAGTTGGGGTCAGGTGTCCTGGCTGTGTTCCCTCACAACTTGTGTACCCCCATCCTACTCATCGGTGGGGTGAGAAACAGAAAAGGCCTTCACTCTCTGTAAACACTGCTCAGCAACAACAAAAACAACCCTGTATTATCAACACTGTTATCAGGACAAATCCAAAACGTCACCCCATGCCAGCTACAATGGAAAAAAAGAAACCTATCCCAATCAAAACTGGCACAATATATAAGCCAAAAAATTCTCCTTTTTTTTTTTTTTTTTTAATTTAGAAGTGAATTCCTTTTCAGTACTTGTATCCCATATGCATACAGAACATAAAGAACTCTACGTCAGATCCTGCAAATAAATATGTTCTGAAGAGTTTGGTTTCAAAGACTTTGAGGATTGACTTTCACTATTGTCTAGGTTATTCGCTTTTTTCTTACAAGATACAAAAATGATTGGCAGCTCACTCAAAGACAGTTTATAGCAAAAATAATGTGTCAAATAGCTAAAAAGTTTCTGTGGCTTTTGGTCAAACAAGCTGTTCTATTCTGCCATTAAAATGAATGCTGTCAAAAACTGAATAGTGTTGTGACAACAGTGTAATTTTCCTTCATCATCTCAGATCATTTTGCTGCCCAGATATATTTTGTTAAGAATTTTTCTATCTGTAGAATACATACTGTAATCTTCAGAAAGTATTTTCTAACTCAAAATTGCTTTGAGAAACATTTTCCATTTCAAGAAATAAATCCAGTTAGCTACCTAATAAATACAGATAGCAAAACAACACTGGATGGAAAAAGTACTTGCTATGTTTAGATGTCGCTATTTTTTAATTTGTTTGGTTTTTATCATCAACATAGGCAAAAAAAAAAAAAAAAAAACTTTACAGAACCAATCAAGTTTATCAATGGACAACCAGCCAACAGAATAATTGTTAATGAGCTTTGAAGAATAAAATGTTTTCATAAATGGAGAAATATACAAAATTTCATTACTTGCACTGCATCCGAGCATTTTATATCTCTCTGACTATAAAGTGTTTTCTATTAGGTGAAAGAAAATGGCTAAACTGAATGGGTATCTCATTTCTCTTGTTAGGGTCCCATTATATTTTGTTTCAGCATGGAAATCCAGCATGGCTTCACTAAAGGGAAATCATGCCTGACCAATTTGGTGGCCTTCTATGATGGGGCTACAGAACTGACGGGCAGTGGTAGAGCAGTTGATATCATCTACCTGGATTTGTGTAAAGCATTCGACACTGTCCCACACGACATTCTTGTCTCTAATTCGGAGAGACATCAATTTTATAGGTGGACCATTCAGTGGATAAAAAACAGGCTGGATGGCTGCACACAAAGAGTTGTGGTCAATGGCTCAATGTCCAGCTGGAGACCAGTAATGAGTGGTGTCCCTCAGGGATCGGTGTTGGGACCGGTCTTGTTTAACATCTTTGTCAGTGACATGGACAGTGGAATAGAGTGCGCCCTCAGCAAATTTGCCAATGACACCAAGCTGTGTGGTTTGGTTGATACGCTGGAGGGAAGGAATGCCATCCAGAGGGACCTTGACACACTTGTGAGGTGGGCTGATGCCAACCTCATGAAGTTTAACCATGCCAAGTGCAAGGTCCTACACCTGGGTCGGAGCAATCCCAGGCACCGCTACAGGCTGGGCAGAGAAGAGATTCAGAGCAGCCCTGCGGAGAAGCACTTGGGGGTGCTGTTCGGTGAGAAAATGTACGTGAGACAGCTTCAGTGTGCGCTTACAGCCCAGAAAGCCAACCGTATCCTGGGCTGCATCAAAAGGAGCATGACCAGCAAGTCAAAGGAGGTGATCCTTCCCCTCTGCTCTCATGAGACCTCACTTGGAGTATTGTGTGCAGTTCTGGTGTCCTCAACATAAAAAGGACTTGGAACTGCTGGTACAAGTCCAGAGGAGGGCCATGAGAATGATCAGGGGACTGAAGTACCTCCCGTATGAAGACAGGCTGAGAAAGTTGGGGCTGTTGAGCCTGGAGAAGAGAAGGCTGCATGGAGACCTCATAGCAGCCTTTCAGTATGTGAAGGGGGGCTATAGGGATGCTGGAAGGGACTCTTCATTAGGGACTGTAGTGACAGGACAAGGGCTATTGGGTTAAAACTTAAACAGGGGAAGCTTAGATTGGATATAAGGAGGAAATTCTTTCCTGTTAGGGTGGTGAGGCCGTGGAATAGGTTGCTCAAGGGGGCTGTGAATGCTTTATCCCTGGCAGTGTTCAAGACCAGGTTGGACGAGGCCTTGGGTGATATGGTTTAGAGCAAGGTGTCCCTGCCCATGGCAGGGGGGGTTGGAAGTAGATGATCTTAAGGTCCTTTCCAACCCTAACTATCCTATGATTCTATTCCAACTCTAACTATTCTATGATTCTATGATTCTATGAATTTATCTAAGACAATGAACAACGGTTTATGTGACTGAAGGATTTCTAAATTTTGATGATATACATGCAACATTTAACAAATCATGATCTGCTTAAATAAGTTTTTTCTTTTTATTATACATTGTTTGAAGGTGTTATTGTCAATGTAATTTTTTTCTAAACCTTAAAACACACATAAAATATTTCATTGCCTCATATAGGAATTGGTTGTCATGTGAGAAATGCTTTCCATGGGATATCTTTTATTAGTCATGTAGTCTATAAAAAATTATAGTAGGGAAGAAAATACTATTGGGCTTTAGAGGGGTTTTTTCCTCTAAAAAAAAGAAAAATCAATTATATTTAAAGAAATTGTAAGCTGAAAATATTTCTTATAACCTCAATATTTTGCTTTTAGTGTTTTATGTAAAGAAAGACAAATGTCCATTTTTTTTTGTAGCTTCTGTCTCTCACCAATCTTTTTATGTCTTTTTTTTACTCCAAAGGAAGCTGACAATTTGAATCTAAATTCATAAATAGTTTTGGTTGAACAAATCTGCTTGACAAACAAACGATTAAGAAAATGAACAAAGACTGTGTACCTCTTCAGTTATCTTTTCAACATGTGCATCATTCACCTTTCTTTCAGAATCTGCATATGCCAGAAACATTTTATTCATGAAAAAATTTGCCAAAGCCCCACCACCTGCATAAAATGGATGCCTTTTCACCTTTTCGCCCTCTCACATTTCAAGTGGGAAACATACGCACATGTACTCAGACATAAAGTGAGACCAGCCTTCCATCGTTTGAGAAATTGTCACCAAATTCACTTTATCAGTGCACTTGATGATACCTTTCAAGCTATGATATGTGATGCAGTATGTCAGAACTGAAGCAGGAATGCTGACAACCATCTATCTACCTTTGATTTCCAGAAGATACAGAAGAAACTGTTACAGAGTATAAACACACAAACTTAAATCTCTTTTACTATTCCAGTGTTGCAAGTTGAGACAAAATATGTTTTATCTCAAGATCAGGTATTTAGAAGCATATCTTGCCTCCACTTTCATTGCCTTCTTGCAGTAGCTGACTATGGTTCTTGAGCCAGCTGCAGGCTGTAAAGGAAATTTCCAGCCAACACTGAAACAGAACAAACACCACTGCAGCATCATGTGGAAAAAAAAAAAAAAAAAAAAATACATACTTGCAAAGCACTTTTTCTGGTAACATTTTCTCTTGTGATTCTAACGCTTACCTGTGGCTCAAGCCTCAAGGTTTCTGCTTTGCATTTCTGTTGTCTCACACCAATTAATCTGTACACTTTTGATTAAGATGTTCAGGTTACTGCTGTGTATAAGGTTTTGGATTAACAAATATCTTGATTTTTTTTAATTTTTTTTTTTTTTTTTATCTCTCAGTTTTAGCACAGCCTTGGTCCCTTTTCTCTCCCTTCCCCAGCCCCAAATATTTGACAGCTTCAGACATGGAGATATTTCCTCTGTATAATAGTAGACTGTTTCTATCCTATCTCACCAGCAGAGCTGAACACATACAGCTCCCTCTGAGCCTATGATGTAAACTGTACATCATATACACTATTCATGGCTTGACTATTTGTCAGGCAGCTAGCAGTCATCCATTCACACCACTTCTTTTATTATTTTTGTAGCATAGGTCAGGAGAATGGCTTCATTCCAGCCATCCAGCTTTTACCCACCTTCCCTCTTTAGTATTGCTACAGTCTAGTGTCTAATTAATCACATTAGGGTTAATTGTAATAGAGAATTAAAAATACTTGAATTGACAACAGATCCAGACAGGAGCAAAAGCTGTGTTCATTTTTCATGAAAGTAAAAATGTGATGGGGGTAAGAAAGACAATTTTTTGAGGATTTCCCTGAGGGGGATTGCCAATGCTTCCCATAATTAAAAAAAAAAAAAAAAAGTATTTTAAAATATAAATGGAATGAAATATTTTTTTTAAAAAGCACTCTTATGGAACGTCACAAAGCTCCATAAAGTATCTATTTGCACTGGATTTCACATACTTTTATTCAGTTCTTTTTTAATTTTTGCCTGAGGGACTGGAATTTCTGTAGTCTAGACATGATCCCTCATTGAGAGCCTGTGATGGGTAGGATGCACAGAACCTTCTTGTCTGAGGGAGTTCTTCACCACCACTCTAACAGGACAGAGAAACTGTGGAAAAGAGAAGAGAGAATTACAAGGGAAAAAAAAGCAGTATAAATAACAGGATCTTATGCTCCATTTAAAGGAGAGAGTAAGATTAAGAAGAAAAATATGTTCCAAAGTAGTTATAGGATTTAAATTTCACTTTCTTCAAGTTTAACTTTTTTCTCTGCTACAGACCTTCTACACAGTTCTTAATGAAAAGACCTGTGCACAGATTTGCAAGTATCTAGACACCTGCATGCAGAAAGCACATGACAGCAGTTGAACTAAGTCAGACCAAAGACCTTTCCATTCAGTAATCCTTATCTCTAACAGCATGGTTGTTTGCAAACACAGTTATGAATTTTATATATAAAATAAATGTACATAGAAATATGATTACAACATTAGTGGCCATTTCTGAAAATCTGGCCCTTTTAAACAAACAGCAGATTGTAAATTGTTTTCTCATTAGAATTCACTACCATTAAACTAACTTAATACACTTATGTTAATTTCATGTTACAAAGAAGGAAGGTCTAAACATATGCTGGTGCTATACTGTCAATAAATATCAAGTCCCCAGAGCTGAATTAGTTGCATTTACAGGTATGTTTTAGAAATATACAAATGTTTATTAGGCTTATCTTGAAAGAAGACAAAGCACATGCAATACTATAATTCTCCATATGACTTCTCTGTGCGAATTGATTCTGTTTGATTGATGCAAATAGATTTCTTTTCCTTGTATTTTTAGCAAATCAGTTTCATAAAACTCGTACTCTCTGCTCACTCCAGGAACACACCATCTACTAGGAAGAATTAACTTCTGTTTCCCAGGGTAAACCACTGGCACTGAAAATTACCTCAAAGCTATTCTAATCAAGTAACAGTACACAGGTTAAGCAGCACACTACTCCTTTTTCCCCAGAAATCCATAAGTTCAACAACTCAGTGACTCAGTGACAAAAATCATCAGTGAACAATGCAATACCATACTACAAAACCCAAGGAAAATGTCTGGTTGTGACAAAAAATGAAAAATAAAAAACACATGTTTTCCTTATTTCATATTAAGAATGATGGTTTTGGAATGAAGCTGACTCTACAGGAACATATTTTATTATAGCTTCAAAACCAGTAAAATGTCATAAAGTACGAAGAACTGCCAGAAAGCAGGTAGGCCCTATGTGCCAACACCTGCTCTCAGAATTGACAGTCTTTTTCAAGTGACACACTGGATTAAAGGGAATAGAATGAATCTTGGGAGCAGATGTTAGAACCTAAATCTCCTGCTGCCAGTTAAGCACCCTCTTTGTTAGCTTATCCCGTCAGACTTTTTCTTCTATGAAGTCTCCTGCACACTTTGAATTTTGGATTATTTCTTCTGAAGAGATAAAGAGCACTTCACTTCTTTTACCCTTTTTTGACATACTCTCTCCGTCCTGTTCCCCACAAGTTCACATTCAGACTTGTTTCCATCCATAGTACTCTACAGCCCTCTTGCAAGTGGGAGATTGGTCTTGAGTCTTGTCCAATCTATCAGAATATTAAACCTCAGTGTCCAGGTTTTTGAGCAGGTGTTCTACCTGCAAAGTTATAACAGCAAAGAATAAATTAACTATTAACACCTCATCTGGCTACATTTGTAAGAAAGTCAACCTTTTCTTTGTTTCATGTATGCTGAGACCTCTGGTCTCAGGATCTCTTTTGGTTGAGGGGCTTGGTCCAACTTCATTGCCACATGCAAATTGGGACAGCCTGGTCATGCAAAACTGAAACAGCCAAGCCCTGAAGATGTTTCTGTTGAAAGCAACCAGGCAACATGAACTTTAAAAGATGGGTGGTTCCTGTAAAATGAGGTTTCTGATTTATGTCTTTAGGCTCAGAAACATAATGTTTAGTGAAGTTTTGGTTTAGTTTTCAAGACTAAAAGGAAAACTAAGAGACTGCAGGTTACTCTTGCTCTTTTGTATAAGGCAGAATCAAGGCTATAAGGCAACCATTCCCTCTGCACAAAGAGGCTGAGCATATATGGTGTGTGTGAATTTATCTGTCTGAGACCTTAGACAGAGCCCCCTCCCCATGTAAATTCACAGTTATGAGACACATATGAATTATAGTCCTTCTATGTTAAAAGGGGGCTATTTCATGCCATTTCTATTGCTATAAATGACATTCCATATTAAATTTATTTTCCATGAGGCAGCGGTATCCATTACGAACCAGAAGGTATTTATTTGCATGGCTGCATGCTATCATATTGAATGTTAATTATTATTTTTCAGCATTTGCTTTTTTCCCCAGTAACTTCAAATAACTTATGCATATGATTTCAGAGCAAGTCTCACAATTCCTCCTAATATGGAGGGTAGAAAAATCTGTAGAAACACAGCTGGATTGAAAGTCTAGAGACAGGCCTCTTCCCAGCTTTAGGATAACTTTTTGAATGGCTCTTCACTTCTGCCTTATTTTACTCATCTCAAAGATATAGACATAAGGACAAAGCTGGGTCATTGCAAAGTGGAGCAAAGGGGTTCTCACACTCACAGTTGTCTAAATGAAGGTGTCAGAGAGGCACTAATTCAGCTGTCTTCTCTTGTTCTAGCTGACAAGAAAGAGAAATAGCTGCAGATGTGCAGAAGTCAGCAGGAAACAGCCACAGTGAGCCATCATACAAGAAGTAGCACACTACTGAAATGGTTTGCTCTGCTCAAGAGTTAATGAGTAAATTTATATTTAGAGATACGATTCAGAATGCTGAAATTACAGCCACACAAACCTTTTCTGTTTTTTTTTCTGGAAGTTCAAATGTTATATTCTTCCCCATTCTCCAAGCTACATTGCAGTATGAAGCTCTGAAAGTCAATATGTTCCTGTTCTAAGGGCGTCTGTGATTTCAGCATTTCTATTATTGTCAAAATAAAGAATTAGCTCACTAGCTAATCAAAATTATTATTATGAATTATCAAATATTTGGTGAACTGTGATTGATAGTGAAACTGAAAACCAGTGAGAGTTAATAGCAATATATTGAGATCAATCTGAACTTTTTCATCTTCCAAAGCCTTTTAACTGTATATCTATTGAATAAATATATAGAAATGTATTTTTATTACGCTAACTTTTAAAAACCATTCTCAAAACAACCATCAGACAGGAAGGAAACTGCCAGTACTGTGTCATAATTTCTGCAGAAAATCTAATAATGCCTGTCTGTGCCGATATTGAAGATTGAGATCTACAATACCTTTACCGTCTGTTTCTAAGTAATTAGGCATGTATTCATCCAAGAAAACCTACGTATGTGTTCTTTGCAACACATATTTCCACAGATGCTGTGTAAAACTAGAGATGTTAGGTCTCACAAGTCCAAACATTTTTATCATCCAAAAATTAATTGAGCCATAAACAAAAAAAGGGGAGGGGGGAGTGAGGGGGTGGGGTGGTGGAAACCAAGGCACACTTTTAATAAGCAGAAAATTGAACACAGTGTTTTGGCTTTCCATACAACAGCCTACTTCTTAGGCTTTGTGTCTATCACCCTTGCATTGAAGTGGCCTGCTGTTAAAAGCTTAGGACTGCATTTTAATATTCCTTGTCAAAAGCTGGAACCCAGTCCTTGGGCAGGGAGTCACTCATTGTCTTTTGTCTTCAAATTCTAAGAGTCTTCAGAGTTCTGTTTCTTCTTCTTTTTTTTTTTTTTTTTGGTCCCTAGAACAGTGGCAAACATTTACTAAATTAGTGTTTTTCTTTGAATGTAGTTGTTATCTGAGTGTCATGCATTTTCCTCAGAAAGGATTGCTTTCAACAAGTGTGTTATTGCAAGGGTATTATTGAAAAGCCTATCTTTCTCCCATGCCTATATAGTATTCTGATTTTTGGACAGAAACATTTGGAGCAGGATAGGATATTCTAAATGTGCATTAGAAACAGGCTGGAATGAAATGGATGTATGCCTATTCCCTTCATTATGGACACTTGTATATGTAACTGAATTTTGCAGCTCTAAAAAGCAGAAATTCAGTGTGTCACAATCACATCTATCTAACATTTTTTAAGGGCCATTACAAAATGGTTATAAATCCTTGTGTGGATACACTGTTCAAGATCAGCAGGCCAGTGCTATGAACCCTGAAATTATTAACAATATTAATGCTTCTCAGACTGTGAGAAGTGGAACTATCAAACTGGAGATGTTTATGAGACATTTGTTTTTCCATTAATAGTATTTTTGTTAATCTAAAACTAGAGATACGCATAGTGGTCCTGCATCACACAGAGTGATGATAACAGAAAGCTTGTAACAGAGAACAGTAAAGAGAAGGAAAGCATATAGAGGAAGAAAGAATTCCTATCAGAGTGACAGATTGGAAAGTATTTTTCTGAACAATTTCTGCTGCTACCCCAAAATATTGTCAAGGTTCAGCCAGAAGCTGCACCTACTAGGAGGAAACAGAACATTTGGAAAGAGGGAAATTAGGGTAGGAAAACATTCAACATCTCAAAAACAATTTTGAAACAGCCGAATTCTGACCATGATGTTTCAAATCTAAGAAATAAAATGTTTTGAATTGCCTGAAAACTTTACACGTATTTTGCAACCATTTCCTAAATTTTTTACTTAAAAAAAATTAATAATTGAATTCAATAACGTTTTTCATAGGACAGGACAACAAAAGAAGAAAGGTAAGGACAGGGTCCAAGCAGCTGCATCCGATTACTCAGCTTTCACTAAAAAACAGTAAGATTTCCCATTCACATATTTACATGTAACATGTACATTTTTTCTACATTTATTCTACATACAAATAATTTCTACTTCATATGTAGAAGTTATTCCAAGCATGAATTTGACCCTAACCTTTACATTCTGTTCACTTTTGCTAAGATTCAAAACAGCTGAAATCTTTTTCTGTTTCAAGTTTATCCTCTCTTTTGACATGCTGGGAGTACTGAAGTAGCACAAGGTATTGTTCTTCTTCACCATTCCACACATGGATGGGATAAAGAATAAGTATATCTCATACCAGACACTCTTTTCTTTTTTTTTCCTCTTTTTCTTTTTTTTTTTTTAATTCTCTTGATCAACCTCCGTGGTATGACACTGATTTGGATGAAGAACAAAATCTCTTCCTCCTAATCCCGACTACAAGGTTTTGAGACATATTCCATGCCAAATTCTGCTTGGAATAAAGAGCTGTTTTCCACATGTTTTACCTCTGGGTAGCTGCAGAGATCAATGCACTTGATTACAGCTTGTACATTCATATCACGGAACCCATTTTACGTTGTTAATAAGAGCAGCCTGACATTAGCTCAAAGAGAAAAGCAATCACTTAAGCTCTTTCCATTTGCTTAGTTTTTAAGTGCCAAATGTTACCTCCTGCATAGATATTCATAGGGAATAAGTCAAAGGGGACAAGAAATTCGGTGAGGTTCCTTTTAAAGTATTCTTCAGTCTTTTTCTCTGAAAGGTGAAATTTTGTGGGCTGTGGAATGAGCAAGAGATTAACTCATACTTTCCTTTTTTGCTGCTTTTCTGGCCTCTTGTGAGCCATCTCTGTACCCCTTTGAAAGCGGCACGGATGTAGGGCTTCAGTTAAGCCCCACCAAACAGCTGAGACTGAGGTATATGTGTGTGTGATAGATATAGGTGTACATGAAATATACTTCTGTGAATTTATACATAGTGATCAAGTCATCAAGATGTTAACAAAGGATAGTATGTCAAACGAAGAAAACTAAGAAGGCTTTAGCAAGTTTCACAGGGATACCTTGTGGCACGAAGGGACTGGCATTATTTTTGTACTAATTGGGTCAGTGGATAGTACAGTTTCAGATCTCCTTAATGCATACTCCATTGTCACATCCACATAACTGACCCCAGGGTGGCTGTAACGCAGCAACCTACATATCCCACAGTGCCTTCTTTCACTTGATGTCAAAGCCCTCTAGGCAAGGAGCACGGACTGATTTATCTGCCCTGTGTCACACACGTCACATTGTCAGTAAGCGTTACGGGACACATGGCAAAGAATTCTTGCAGGCAGGAAAGGACATTCCTCGCTGCGCCCCCAGAAAGGAAGAAATGTGTGTAGTCCTTCAAAAATGCATCAGCTGGTACCTATGCTCAAAAATCAGTCTAGTCATGGATGCAGGTTCCAGGAGGACTTGCTCGAGAGCACAGGCTGTGATAAATGAGCTAAAAGAATTTAAGAAATTCTTCAGTAAAAGATGAAAGTTTAGACAAGGAAAATATGCTTGATTTGTATATGAAATATGCTTGCTTCTTGATTTGTACCTTTGTTCTTTAGATCTACTGCACTGGAGACAAAATAATAAGTATATTTTTGATCTGAAAAAGCTATAAAGGTGCAGCAATAAGGTTTCACAATACAGTCCTAGGATACTTAAACCAGCTTTGAGTGAGGCAGAAGATAAAAGATACCTATAGCAGGGTAGAACGTGGTGAAAAAGAAAATGAAAGGTAGGTTTATTTGTCCTACACTGTTAAGATTTATCCCTACGAAAGCTATCAATGTTCTCCCTATTGAAGTCTAATCACAAGGCCCTCATACATCACTTTGGCTACTTTAAAATCATAGAATCAACTAGGTTGGAACAGACCTTTAAGATCATCAGGTCCAACTGTTACACCAAGACTGTCAAGACCACTACTAAACCATGTCACTAAGGGCATTGTTTTTACAGTTTTTGAACACTTCCAGGGACAGTGATACCACCCCTTCCCTGGGCAGCTGGTTCCAATGCCTGAGCACCCTCTGGGGAAGAATTTTTTCCAGATATCCAATTAAACCTCCCCTGGCACAGCTTAAGGCCATTACCTCTTGTCCTACCACTTGTTACCTGGGAGAAGAGACCGACAACCACCTCACTACAACCTCCTTTCAGGTAGCTGAGAGAGCACTGGGGGGCCCCCCCCCCCGAGCCTTCTTTTCTCCTTTTATTAAACATAGATCCTTCAAGCTGCTGGTGACAAACACAAGGAAATTACTGTGTTAAAACTTCATTATGTGGGAAGCTGAGGTTTAGACAGTATGTGAAGATAGGGAAGACTATCTGATTCTAAGCAGAAATGAGTAAAGAAAGAAAATCTCCATCTATATGTAGTGTAGATGTGCTGAATGGACATCAACTGTTCCTCAAAAATAACAAGGTGACTATGTATTTTACATTAAACACATTTATGCTTCTATACATGCAGGGCAAATGTCTATACTTTAACATTCAGCATTTAGTTTTGCAATACTTTTTTTTTTTGCAAGATTATATATGTGATAGGATATTTGCAGTATTCCAAAGAAAATACATGTGAAGTTTGAGAAGTGTCATGATAAAGTAGGGAACTAGAGAATATTTTTCTCCCTTTTGTACCGTTTATCTTCAATAAAAATTCAGGTCCTTACCTAACACATGATTTACTGTATTTATTCCTCTTGCACTTAACATGAATATAATTTTCTTGGGTGTTGTCACTGTTGGGTTTTTCTTTCCTTTGCTCCCTCCTTCCCATCTGTACTTCCCAGGACAATTCAGCCAGGAGGGCTGGAGAGCAGCTGTCTCCATATGCAAGCCAGTGGTTTGCCAGCAGGGCCTGCTTCTGCATGGGTTCGTTAGTTTTCCTCATCCTCCCTTTTAGGTATGATCTCAACATTTTTTAAATGCTAAGTATGATTTAAACCAGGACCAAAAGACTTCAGCTTTCCGCTGAGCAGCTAAATAGTGTTTGTCTTTCTAACACTGATACTCTTTTATGAAGGCATCATATGGTAGCTCACTTTCAAGCAACTAAAATGACAATATAAATTCAGTGCTATGGTAGTAATTTATCACTTTATGATAATACCACAATATACAAATGATAAGACTGAAGGGCTCAGGGAGAAATCCGCAGGGTTTTAGCTTTTATTTATGGACTTATGTAATAGAAGGAAGTAAGTGCTAAAGGAGGAATACAAAGACATTTCATCTAACAGGCTGATTTAGTTCTTCCCATTCCCTGATCAATGACTTCCCTTATGTTTAGAAGAGACCAAACACTCCAGAAAGAAATGTGGGTCTTCTTTACTAAAATTAGTCAGAAAAATAGGTGGGCTTAGTTAAACTGTTAGAATTAATTCCATGAATAAGGTATAATTATAAATTTGTGTATGTTTCCACAAATGAGTTGCATGCCATAAACTGTATGCTGCTGACAAGCTTAAAGGAGAATACCTTTCACAGAGTACTGCATCTGTTAAGAAACTTGTCAATAAGAATGACAAACTCAGTACAGGCATGTGCAGAATCATGACCTAGATGCAAACTGATGCATGATGGAGATTCAAAATGTTAACAATGACATTAATAACATTAATAATAACAGTAATGCTGAATAAATAATTTGTTGGTATGCATTTAAAAAAAAATACATTAAATTGGTTTTGTATTTTTCTTTTTTTTTTTGGATGTTAAAATAGCCATTTATTTCCTGTACTCTTCTGTGCAGGTCTAAACTATACATACACAACTAAGTAGCAACATACGCCTTGTGTATCTTTCTACCAGGTACCAGTCTAATCTCTAAACTCTTTTCATTTATAAGAGACAAAAAATAATTAAATCCTCTGTGAGCTTTAGGCTGTTCTTGTTACTTTTCAGTGGAATAAAAGAAAACTCTACTTAAGGTAAAACACAAATACTAAATACAGCATCACATTTGTCTTTGTAGGATGTTAGTTTCACTTCTTGCAATCATACAGCTTATGGTGATGATAGCTTGCGGTGTACAAGACATCATACATAAAGCCTTGTGAATATACATACAGTTAGCCTGTACACATAGCCTTTTAAAGCAGCCAATATCCAGGAAGGTGACAGCTGATATCTTAGGTAACAGCTCAGACTGAACAGAGTGCCATGCTCAACTGAATACATAACTAACTGTAGTTAGGCATAAGAAGTTAGCTGAGGAAAGCAAAGATTATAGCACGTCTCTATGACAAATACAGCTTCACAACATTTCAAACCTAAATCAACACCGACCTATATGTCTACTGCCATTTTAGTAAGTAGAGTTAACACTAAGACAGATAGATATCTCAGGATATGGAAATAGTAGTCTTGGATTGCAACAAATCCCACAGGCTGTTACAGTGGCCTTGTACACTCTGCAGTAAAGGAACAATAAATAATTCAAACTGATCCCTTTTCCATAAGTGAAAGTGATAACTTGCAAATGCCAAATTGTCTTCCCAGCCTGCTATTTCTGCATGCTAGTTTTCAAATTGATTCTGAAAATATAGAATTTGTGTGAATAAACTGCTGATATTGACTCCTTCATTTTGTGAGCAAACACGGAGAGGCTATCAGAACTTTGAGCTGTATGAGGATTCCTGCTGCTGAGGCAAACGAGCAGAGGTGCAGATATGGTAGGACCTTGAACTGTGTCAGTGATCTTTGGCATCGTATTAGGTGCAGGTGCCCAGAGTGAAGCCACATGGGATTGAAGGTGTGGCCTCGGGGACAAAATACCTGGACAACCCCATTAAGAAAACAACTAGTTCCAACCACTTCAACGGGCACACCACAGGGCTCAGTCGAGCCGCTCGGCCAAGATGGTGGCTCCTCTGGGAAAGTGTGCTTAAGAAAGGGCAAATGCTATGTAGAAGCTGTAGGAGAGGAGTAATTAAAAAATAAGTGAAGTAGTCCTGTAGACACACAGGTCAATGAAGAAGGCCCTTCCTGGGCTACCTGGAGGAGGTGCTCCAGCTGCTGGAGCACAGACTCCCCTGCAGACTGAAGTGAAAACAGTGATGAGGCAGGCTGTCCCCTTTCAGCCCATGGAGGTCCATGTTGGACTACATATCCACACTGCAGCCCATGGAGGACCCCATGGCACAGCAGGTGGACATATTCTGAAGGAAGCTACAGCCTGTGGAGAGCCTACACTGAAGGAGGCTCTGGTGCAGAGCCCACACAGAAGCAGGTTTTCTGGCAGGACCTGTGGCCATGCTAGAGCTGTCTGTTCCTAATGGACTGCACCCTGTGGAGAGAACCCATACTGGAGAAGTTTCTGAAAGACCCCTAAGCCTCATTGCAGTGAGAAGGACCCACACTGGAGCAGTTCATCAAGGAATATGCCTAGTGGAAAGACCCTCAGTGGTGCAGTCTATCCCTGAAGGACTGCACCCAAGTGGAAAGGATCCAAACTGGAGCAGTTTGTGAAGTACTGCAGCCCATGGGAAGGACCCATATTGGAGGAAGGTAGAAGTGAGAGGAGGAAGGAGGAACTGTTATGAACTGACCACAACTCCCTATTCCCTTGCACTGTTCAGAGGGGAGAAAGTAGAGAATCTGTGGATGAAGGAGAGAAGTAGGGTCTGGGAGGAAGAGAAGATGGTGGGGAGGTGAGTTTTTAGTTTTGACTTTGTTGCTCACTATTTTACTTCACTTTTAATTGGCAATAATTTAAACTGACCTTCCCCAAGTTGTCTGTCTTGCTGGTAATGGTAACGGGTAAGCAATATCTCTGTCTTTATCTTGACCCATAAGCTTTTAATATTATTTTCTCCCTTTGTCCTGCTGAGAAGGTATAGTGAAGAGGTTGAAGTGATAGGGGGTTTTGGTGGGCATCTGTCAGTCACCGAAAGTCAACCCACCGGAGGGATGTTGCTGGAATATTTGTTTATTAATTTCCCTGTGGAAGATATCCTGGAGAAGTGGAGACCTCATAGCAGCCTTCCAGTATCTAAAGGGGGCCTATAGGGATGCTGGAGAGGGACTATTCTTTAGGGACTGTAATGACAAGGGGTGACGGGTTAAAATTTAAACAGGGGAAGTTTAGACTGGATATAAGGAGGAAATTCTTAGGGTGGTGAGGCGCTGGAATAGGTTGCTCAGGGAGGTTGTGAATGCTCCATCCCTGGCAGTGTTCAAGGCCAGGCTGGAAGAAGCCTTGGGTGAGGTGGTTTAGTGTGAGGTGTCCTTGCCCGTGGCAGTGGGGTTGGAACTATATGATCTTAAGGTCCTTTCCAAACCTAACCATTCTATGATTCTAAGATGGAAGTGTTATGATCAAGTAAATTTCTTAGTGCTCTCATGGTTTCCACCATCTCATAAGACTTGAGGATTGTCAGGCCTGTTCCTGAAGTATAAAGAAAAGTTATTTAAAAAAAGAGGCAGATGTTATAAGATAAAAGCTGGGGTTTCTTTTCTGCCTCAAAAAGAAAGCTACAACGTCACAAAATGTGGAAATATTCTTGCTAGGATAGCTCAGCTGTAAAGTACAGGAGTACAGGAAATGGTATATACAACTTGGCAGCATTGCCTTGCCATAAAGAGTCTTCAGCTCCTTTTGAGGCAAAAAAAAAATGATCATATGCCACAGGCAGAGATTAAGAAGCTGTATATTTTATATACTTTTCATTAGCCTTCTTAGGGGACTCTGTTTCCCATTCAGAGATAGTTTTTCAAACTATTAATATCTTATAGTCTGTAAGGGCAGTTTCAGTTTCCTGGCTCCAGATATGCACCCTGGCTCCACCCCAAATCTATATCAATAAAGGGTCCACAACTGCAGCAGCATGTCCTGATCTCATCTTCACAGAAAGAAAGCACAAGCCCATAGGGCAGATGATGGCAGCAGCATGTGCTCAATCTCAGAATCTAAGGAATGTGGAACCTGAAGTTCCCTGAACATAACTGTAGGAAGAAAATGTAGACAATCTTAGGGACATTGAGACCAGTAAAATATTTAGAAAACTTTTAGGTTGCTGGTCCTTAGAGTGTATCTGGCCACTGAGGCTCTCTACCAGGTATGAGAAAATTATGTTGCTCTACATAGTATGAAAATGGTTTCATAGTATGAAAAGTTTCAGGTAATCCAGAAACTAGAATGCATGACTTGACTGGCCAGTCCCACAAAATGAATAAACAAATACTAAGGGAAATGAATTATCTGCAGCATTTGTCTACGTATGTCTTCAGCTCCTGAAAATGTACATTAAAATTCTGTTTACACAATTTCTTATAGCATCCTCAGAAAAAAGCTTTCTTTATTAGATTATTCCCTATTAGTATTTTCCTTAGATATAATGACAGGGATCATAAAAATTAATTTCTATTCAAGTATGATCTATTTAATGTCTAAATATATAAATAGTAATGTATACAAAGTTAAAAAAAATATTTTATGTAAGATCATAAGAAGTTACATGAAAACACGTAAAAAATATGTGCTAATAAAATTATCTCTTCCACAGATTATTTATTTCAAAAAAAAAGAGTAAATATTTTTATTGACCAGGAAAAAGAATCTGATTATTTCAATCTATAACATCTTTTAATATGGATACTTGATTTTGGTATATTTTCACTGCAAATTCAGTGCAGATAAAATATCTTCATAGTGTAGATGCTACAAAATAAGATAGCATTCTTTGCTTTTGTTATTGCGTACCTGGATTCTCCAAGTGCATATTAAAAAATCTAAGAAAAACATCCTATAGTTTACACCTCCAATGTAAGCAATCTTAATAAAAAGCTTTCATTAAATACATTTATTATATAAGCAGAACTAATGCAATTCTTGTTATATTCTCATAGCGTTGTTACAAAGGGAAATCGTCAGGGCAAGAGGCATGTCTTATGCCTATTCATTCTATCCTGGTGTATCTGCAGATATTCAGGAAGGTTCACACTTGGAAGAAAGCAATCTCTGAGCAGTGACTGGGTGAGGAAATGGTAATTTGGCTATGTAATCAAATTGCAATGTGTTCATTTAGCAGATGTGAGCAAATAAAGAGAAAACCAAATTTAGATTTGTGACAATTGCTGTTTTATATTCTTGCTTGGTTTTGAGGACTCCCTATGATTTTGTCTAATTTACTTTGTGGCAGTAACATGGGGCATGGTTTTGTACAGCTTCTGGCTGCAGCACTACGGTTTGCCAACAGATGGCATGATGCATTTCCATTACTTGGTGTCTCTCTAACAAGATGACTGCTTGTTCATCCCTGAAATAAACCCAGAGCACCACACTAGGCCTCAGATCTGCAAAGATTTAAGCATGTGCTAGAATTTGCATATTACTACCACTAAATCTGATCTTTCCTGCTGTATTAGAGGCTTTATTTTTTCCAGTGTGGTAAGAGAGCATCTACCTATAGCCATGCAATGTCAAATTATTTAGGTATATAAACACAGTAGGGGAGAATATTCTTGAGCTATTATTGTGGAACCTGTTCAGTATAGTGTTGTCCAAAAAGCTAGCCAAATATATTCGATTTTATGTGAATATCGTCCTGGAGAAGTAATCCAAAATATCCAGCACTGCACTACAAATACTCAATCCAAGGTATTTCTTAGATTTCTTCTAGCCTGCACAGTTGAAGAAAAGTTATAAAGTTACATGAAAAGGATGCTACATGAACCAGTAGTATGAAATAGGAGTGTGAAATAGGACACAGAACTGTGTGAAATACATGGTGAATATTCAGTGATGCCAGCACTGGACATGAGATACTTCTTGGTTATGTAGTCAAGGGTTGAGAATGGAAATCACAGCATTTCCCCCTTACCTGCAAATTCAATTTGGCTCTAACCAACGGATGACTCTGTGCTTTGAACTTAACAGTTAAAGCTCTGAAATGAATTGTTCTTGAGCAAGTACTTTTTCTTTTTCAGGACTCTTTTTCTGATGGCACAGACAGAACAAGCTACCGCATTACCTAACATGCCCAGAGGAACTGTAGGGGGAACAGATACCATGTTAGGAGTTAATTTTTGTATCTCAATAGGATTTGGAGTTTAATCTTCAATTTCAATGCATAGGTTGTAGAATATATTCAAAATAGGGAATGTGCAATGAATGATTTTCAACTGCAGAAATGTGTATGGCATGCTAACCAGGACTAGTACAGACCATATGCTGGAGGGTCACTGGACATATAGGGCACTTGACATTCATTTAAAAAAAAAAAAAAAAAAGTCTTGTGAACTCTTCCCAGTTTCTTCTATGCTTCTTATAAATCACATCTATGAAATGCTGATACTTGAAGCTGAATACAAAGATACCTGCCTATTAGGCTGTTCAGCCTAATGATTCAGCTGCTAAACTTCAACACCGCTACCCAGAAAAGAAATTTGCAGTTATGATATAATCTTTGCTCTTAATGACTTTATGTCTCACCATAATTAAAGACATACTGTTTGTTTTGCTGGTTTACTACCTTGGCTTGAGTCTTTTCAGCTTGTCAGTTTGGTTTTGGAATGTCCTGTGTTTTTATCTAATGCCTTGCAGAAATGTAAGAGTATCACATCAATAAAAATATCCTTACCAACAAAATCCATAATCTCATAAAAAATATTAAGTTAGGTTGACAAGATTTGTTTTGTGTAAACCCACACTGACTGTTAGTAATTATATTGCCTTATTCCACTTCTTCAAGTCCTATTTCAACCATAGCAATATTTTCTTTGGGATCAATACTGGGGTTGGCTTGGGTCACCAAGCAGAAATGTACAAAACAAAACAGGTCAAGGCCTAATCATTCCTCACACTATTTTCTCCACCAATTAATTGAAGTGGAAAATATCTAAAGATCTTGAATCACTTTCCATGTCAGCCTGATTTGAAGTCTGGATAGTTCTTTGGAGAATGTATGAATTTTTGTGGTATTTTCATGTTCAGTACTCAGACTTCAGTTCCTTCCCTTCTAAGTGTAATGTTTCTCAGAGGAGCAATGTATTAACTCCCAGAGAGACAAGAAGTCAGGGGTATTTTCGTTGTTTGGGCTGCAGTATAATGACCCTTCAGAGCTGGAAAAGGCTTTGCTCCTGAGGGAAGATGTTCACTGGAAAGGCAGGGGCAATATCATTCACTGGGTATTAACATTTAACAGTGATCTCTCTCTCACTTTTCTGCAAGCATAAAAGAAATTATGCTTGTTTGAGAAAAGGACAAGGAAAGAAAGAATATGGGACCCTGCTCAATGAGATGGAGTCTATTAGAGGCAGAGAGACACTGACAAATGCTTTAAAGATTCCAAAAAGAAAGATGGTCACTTCTGTGCTCTGACAAAGACTTTGTTGAAATGACACTCTGATTCAATAATTTTGCTTCTCTATCTACAACTGCAGTTAAAGGCTAGTTTATTTTAGAAAAGGTACCCTGTCTAGCTGTGACTTACAGTTAGTTCCGACTATGTCCCTTTATAAGAAGAGCTCTTTATTTGTTGTAGACTTTGCTGTGTTAAAGTGGTCATATATTAAGCAAATTTATCCTCAACACTGAAGCCCAAGAAGGCAAATGAACCTAGCAGTATATAGAGACTAAACCCAGAGTAATCTTTAACTATTCCCAGAAATATTAGTAAAAATAAAAATCCCAACAAAAACCAAAACCCAGGAACATTTGCACACATCTGTCGTAATGCTTGATTTTGGATGGCAGAACAGAGGAAGCAAATCTTTTCCTTTCTTAATGAGGTTTGGATACTACCTAAACTCCTTTTTTCCAAACTCAAAACAATCTGCCAAAGAGCATATAAGTGGAAGGCAGGACACTGCAGGGTGCTAAAGAGACATGCTGGTAAACCTTCGCTTGGCAAAGTGGCAGACTTCTGGATATACAAAACTGGATGTCTTCACATCTAGGACTAGAAGACTCCCAAACCTCTCTGAAATGGGACCTTTGGGGTCAGCTGTAAAACAAACAAACAAACAAACAAACCATCAGTAGAAACATGCTACTTTAACGCAAAGATTCCTGGGTTCCAGTCAAGATGCCAAATTGTCAGGTAATATGAAATGGACTGGTTTTTGGACTGCAAGACTGCAGTGCTAGTTAATTCTGTATCTCATCCAGATAAGGACTGAATAAGATACAGGGGAATCATGGTAAAGGGCTGTATACTGCAAAAGTCTTTCTTTCCTCTGTTCAGTCAGATGAGACCAGCCAGTTTTCAGGTCAACTTGCAAAGCCCTTTACAGGCCTCATGGATGAGACAAGGACTGAAATAATGTCATTTAAGAGACTTTATTATTGCTATATGTTCTGTTCTATCATAAAACCTGGTAGCTTTTGTAATTACCGTATGTATTTTCATGACAGCTTTTGTTAGGTTTTTACAATTACACATATGGTACATTTTTTTTTTGTTTGTTTTTGTTTTCTTTCAAGGAACCTGAGTATTAAATATATGCTAAGAATGAACCTTATTGTTAAAGCTTAACTACTTATTTTCCATGCCTCATTTTCTTGACTGTGAGTCTCAATAGATTCATCGTGTGCATGGTTCCTCCTAGATCATGTTAATCATATTGAGCAAGATTTCAGGCTGTCCTATTTCTCCAACAAAAAAGGTCCTACAGTACACAGGACACTAGCACTTCTGTACAGTACTAGTCACCATTTTGGGGTTTGTTTATTTCTAATCTCTGCCCTTCTCTCTGACGTTTTGAAGTATTTATACACCTTTACATCCACCAAAGCTTTAAAGCTGAGCAACTGTCACATTTGCAGAGAAATTGCTCACAGCAAGCATGCATGCATTTATTTTCTCAAGTGCCTCCAGGTGATTAAGCTTAAGGCCAAATTCTGCTCCTGTGAGCAGAACCCAGAAAGAAGTAATTTGCCTCCAGGGACTGTGGGAATCTCTCTCACTCTACCAGAAGTCTCTGAGGCACCAAGGCCACAGCTGCTATCACAATGCTAAGCTTGAGGGAGTATAGTTACATAAATTACTGCTTCTTATCCCTTATATGTTCCTCAAGAAACAAATTCATTAAAAAAACCCAACCAACCAACCAAACAAACAAACAAAAAAAAAAAACCCACAAAAAACCCTCAAGCAATACTGATCTATCTTTTTTGACTTTTGTGTATTTGGATGCATAAGTCACTGCACACTAAACTGTCTTGGAAAGCTGCTGCTCCTACCTCCCCTGCCCCAAATCTGTGTGCCCCTGTAGTTTTATAATGCCCTGAAGCTTTCATGCCCTGAATGGGAGTCATTCTCCCCCTCATAAACTGAACAGTTACCTTAATGTAAGGTGCACCCCTGGATCTCAGCAAATGTTTACCTCAATGGCAAGCAGAACTTCCCTCCACACAACCACTATCCAAGTATGACAACTGTATCTTAAAAGTCTGTTCACCTTCAGGCTTATGCAGAAACTATAAATATCTGCCCAGTGCATACAGATACCTCAAATTCTCTTCCTCCTGTGTGAACTCTGTATTTACAGCCAAGCTCCTTTTCGATCACTCTCTTCACAGCTCCTAACCCTTGCCATCCGAGATCTGTTCTTGCTCAAGAGGACTGGTATACAACATTCCTAGTTCAGATTCATCCTGGCCAGACTGCCCTCGCTGATCCCTTACATCTGAGTTGCACCCATACTTTTAGTGGAAGACGGATGTTCTCTCCAGAATGAGCATTTTACAGATTTTTTTTTACAGATAACATCTTCAACTATTTGGTAACTTTTTAATCCCAGAAGGAAGAAAATTGAATTGCTGCTAGATATTTCGAGGGGTTTTACTCATCTAAGTCCCCAGCTCAGTGGAGTTCAGATGAAGAGTTTTGTATTCAAGGTTTTGGCTTGACCCTTTGCTATCAGTTCTTCTGCTGCTTTTATATGCACTAGAATATTTGACAAAGTTTGTTGGCACTGGCATATTCACAATATTGCAGTTGGTGTTGATCTCACAAATAATTCTGTTGTGCTCACTGGGAATAGGTAATGGAATGGGCAAAAAAACCCACATATTCTTATACAGACAGAAAACTCAGCATAAAAATGCAGTTAGGGAGCACAGAAAACAGCAGAGTAGCTCTCAGCACAAAAATCACAAAAGAACTAATTTGCCAGAATGCCATTCCAAGCTCATGACCACAGCATTAGTAATGCTGCAAGAGTATGAAGTGCACCTGAGCCTTATTCTCATTAACCTTTTGGGTTAATGTGTAGCACACAAACATAAAGGGGCTGTGTGTGTAGTGTAGTACAATGGAGGGTGAAAAGCAAGTGTGAGGGAAGGAAAGAAGTGGGAATAACTCAAGGAGAAGACAGAGTCCTTTTTATTCTCGAAATGAACTGAGCATTGTTTTTCTCCCACGCAGAACTGTAAAAACTGAATGAAGAAAGGCATTCCAAAAGAGAAATTAATTCACATACATATGGCTTCAAATCTAACGTGTCTTTAAATTAGTTATCAATCGGAGTATTCACTGATAAGGAAACCGCTAAACAACAAAAACATTTGATCTCAGATTTGTCTAGATTCCAGGCCTGATCATTTTCTCATCAATGGCCAAGGTAAAGTGACCAGATGTCTCAATTAGGTTGCACAAGTACCAGGTTTTAATAAACTGGCCCAGTGTTCAGTGATATTTTTTGTTAAAAGAGAGAGACATCCTACTGTTATTCTGCCACTGATCCACCCTCAGTACAAAAAACGCTGATTCACAGCCTCTGCTCCTCCTCCTCTGTACGTTATATCTGCAGTAGATTATCAAATTCTCATTAACACAGGAGACAGTACAGCCTGACACCTGCAAAGTGTTTTCAAATATGACTGCTTAATATCTCTTGGCAAAGCTGGTTTGTAATAGGAAGCCAAATAGTGGTGCAGCCAAGGACGTATTGCATGAGATCTCTGTCCCCAGGCAGTCTCACTTGGACACAACAGACTTGCAGTGCAACTTTGCTCTCCTCTGCTGCTCTGTTCTCCCTCCCTTTTCATACTCTTCAGCAGCCCTTTTTTTCCTGTTCATCGCCGTCTCCCCTCACGATTCCCTCTCAAATGCCCATTTTCATATTACAGATGGAGAGGCTGGGCCCTTCATAGCTAACCTCATGGATTACATGAATAAGGACACTGTTTCTGCTCTTGTTACATTTAAAGTACATAAACAGTTCCCAAAATTTGTGCAATTCATGTAAGCACAATCAATGCAAGATTTTATCTCTTGGTTAAAACTGAGTCAGGCACAGCAGCTAGGGGTCTCAGGCTTCTGATAAGCTTTGTAGAGAGACCTTAATTGTTGGCAATTTTAATTAAGCTAACATATAAACTGGTATTAGCTTCTAAATTGCTATTTAATATAGCCTACTCTTTATAATATTTCATATATACACAGGTTTTTTTCAGTTTCAACAGTCTCTAGTACCTTTACTTTGTGCTCTAATCAATGAGTAGAATATACTATTTGATCACTTTCCATTCAAGAGATTGAAGCATCCAAAGAAAGTGTGTGCTGCACTATGCTGTCAGTGCAGCTTTTATTCCATGCAGGTTAATCTATTGAAGCATCTCAGAGTTTTTGATCAGTCTAAAACATAGCACATTTGCTTGAAATAGGACTTTGAAATTTTATCTATAAGTTCTAAATGAGATAGTAATATGAGCTTCTCCAGCTCTTTAATAATGAATGCAGTTATGCCATTTTATCTGCATAGGAATAAGGTAAACAAAATCAAAGCAGCACAGACATAACTCTTACACTTTCAAAACTGCTAATACAGCTCTATGTACACTCAACTCTTTCTTCCTGTACATACTTACTGCAGAAATATAGTATGGTCTATTGGTGTTTTTAAACTGAGTGCTTGCTGCTGCATTTACTAAACTCATACTTATTCACGTTCCTATTTCCTTTAGGATCAGAAAAGTCCATCTTGAAGTATTTGATCACTTAGGCAATGATTCATGTCTTTGATCTTATATTTTGTCTTGTATCTAGCACCAATGAAGGCTTCATAGGTCCTTCCAGTTACATATTAACCTAATTTGTGTGCTGGAATAGGCACCTTGAGCTGTATGTATTATAATTCAGGCATAATATGTCTAAGTACCCCAGTTTTAAGCACCTTGAATGCTCGGATTCCAGCTTTGTGTTAAGTTTTGTCAATAAGATGTTTATAGTTGGAATAATATAGCTTTTAATTCACATGCCTTTTTATTGTAGTCCAACATGTGGAAATATAAATGAGTTTTTGGAGAGTGAAATTTTGTTGCAGTTTACTGCTGGCATTCCGTTGCTAGATGGACATCTAAACACAAACAATTTTATGCTGTTGTTTATTTTGCATCTAACTGATTAGATGCAATACTAATCCGTTCAAAGCATGCTAGTTTAAGTTAGAGGTCAATAACTTTTTCCTCTGCCTCTTGTAAGAATGATAATGGATGGCATAATGTAATATCTCTCTGTACACTGAAAACTGCTGCCTGAAGACTAGTGTCATTAGCAACACCAGTACTATATTTCATATCACTCGCTGCTCTTGTCTCTTTGAAGGATTCAGCTCTTTCATCTACATGTAAGCAAACAGTAATAAATGTCAGACTGGATTTCTGCTCTGCGGACTTTGCTCTGATCTGTGCTGGTCCCTTGTCTGTGCTGGCTCTCTGCACTCTACTGTTCCCCAGCACAGCAACAAGCAAAACTGATATTTGGCAGCCTGATTCCACCAAACAGGTACTGCAGTACCAGGCACCCAAAGTAAGCAGGCTGGAAGGAGATGGTGCTTTAGGCAGATGCAAGCCTACCTCCGAACCACACAACGTTTCATCCCTAATAATAGTTCATGCCTCAGCCACTGTAGTGCTGCACAGCACCCAACTGAAACAATACTGTAGGCATGAGAGATACTTCCTCTCCTGTTACTGACATGAAAGTTTCATCTTCAGAAAGTTGCTAGTTTTAGAATCAGAAGTTTTGTGCTCTCATTAGTTCAAATAAAATATATTTGTATGTTTATATTACTTGTGGAAAATGTTGCTGAAAAACATTCAGGTGAAATACCAGTCCTTGGCAGACCATTTAATTAGGTCTGGTTTTGGTTGCTTGTTTTTTTAACAAATCAGTAAATTTTTCAAGGAATGTAAACTTTTATATAAGAATTGTCATTTTGTTTAGTCTTAGTTTTCAAGGAAAAAAAAGACATTCATTCATCCCTAATTTCAAAATGGACACTGTAAGATCATAAATCCTACAATTTTATTTTGAAAATGCATGAGAGTTCCCTAATTTAGAATGCAAGCTCCTGAAAACAAATGCTTCTATGAGAATCTTGGGCTTATATGTTGGGGGAAAAAATAGGCTTACATAATGTCAATCAATTTCCTGAACATTCTTAATATAGTTCAAAAACATTTTTTTAATTATTTTAGTAAAAATTCTAGTTTACTATGCTTATCCTCATGATTTGGTAAGAGCTGGTTCAAATTTTTTGAAAGTGTAGTGTTGACTGCTATGACTTAGAAGCCATGTGTGAACATGTGGCATGACTAAGTTATAATAAATTCAATGAGACTGAATAGTGGGTTGCAAGGTAGTTTTACATTAACAGAAGAATAGCTTTTCTTCTACTATAGAAATATAAGTAAATGAAGTAGTCTTAATTGAAACATATGGGAACTGCGGGTATTCATGATGGCCTTGTGAGTGAACCAAAAGCTTTGTGAGGGCTTTTCCCTCTGTCAGTTACTGGTTTTGTATTCCAGAAGAATCTGCCTACAGTAAATTACTATTATTGCTACTTCACTCTTATATAATTTTTTTTCTCCAAGTTTCTCTTGATACCCTACTAGCTTACATGAAACAGACCTTTTGTGATCCTTGTGAGGTAACAAAGTCTCCAAACCTTTGAACCTATCTACCTGAAGATTATTTAAGATGCTGCAACGACAGAAGATTTCCTCAGTTTCTGATCATATCATAGCATATTTCTGAGAAAGCTGTCATGCTTATATTTAAGACCTGAAAAACATATTAGCTCATTTCAAGCAAATACCAGTGAACTAAAAATTTGAGTGTAACATTCTCCAGATCAATTAAGTAAAACAGAAAACAGGAGACAAGAAAAAAAATCTTTTCCATAGATTAGTAGTCTATCTATAATAACTTCCAAGCACATATGCTCCATTCCCACATCCTCAGATACACACTGGGGAGAATAATTTTTCATGAATAATATTAGTAATTCAACAACAACTGGCCTGAAGTATCAGATTAATCAACAAGCACTAGATGATAACCACAATGCATATTGCTAGTTTCTGCCCGTTTAGCCAGGTACTTAGGCACATATAAATACCACCTCATTCCAGAGCTA
The DNA here is from genome assembly GCF_033783945.1 of Neopsephotus bourkii. Classification (NCBI taxonomy): domain Eukaryota; kingdom Metazoa; phylum Chordata; class Aves; order Psittaciformes; family Psittacidae; genus Neopsephotus; species Neopsephotus bourkii. Next base: position 1,778,142 of record NW_026901388.1, read on the forward strand.
AGTACATGATTAAATACTTTGCTGAATAGAGATGGACTGCTGAAAAGAGACACTGGCCAGTATTTCAGCTCCTGACATCAGTTTGATCCATATTCTCCAAAAGTCCCGATAAACATCTATTGACTTTATTGCATTTCAAATCAAGCTTATAATATGTAGGGCATTCCAGTACTTTTGAGCTATTTTAGTCAATTGAGAAAAAGATTATACAATTTTAAATTCTTGCTACCAAATTAACAAATTAATGGGGTTTTCTTCTGGACAGCAACATTTTGTAGTTGCTAATCCATTTGTTTTCTGGAGTCTATAACAACCAGATCCTTTATGCCACAGCCAGTCTTATTTTACCAAGTAAATTAATTGACACTACTTGCCACAACAAAAAGAGTGAAGTAAATGAAAGATATTCTCTTAGGAAAATAAAACAAAACAAAATAACAAACACCTAACCAACCAACCAACCAAACAAACAACCAAACAAAAACCCCAATGGTTTTCCCCATTATGTTCAGTTCATGAAACTTTTTTTTAAGGAAAATGAGCTGATCAAAGCCATCCACCTCATAAAAGTCACATGTAGCATTAAGTTAATACATCAACTGTTAGGTAAAAATGCTCTAGATGCTACATACCTTAAGGCTATCAATTGTATTAAATCTTACAGAGTGAAAGTTAAAGCTATTTTGGTTTCTCTGTGCTGGACGAAGGTTTTGACTGTCAACTAAAATAAAAGAGGGAAAGGCAAGAGTTTATACATGTATCAATGAACAACAAACTTGCTAGCAGATTATGCTTTTATTTGTATCACAAAAATTTCAATCTCATTCTTAAAAAAAAAAAAAAAAAGGAGTGGAAGGAGAAATATCAGTATGGACATAACCTTGGTTTTCCTTGGAATTCAATTCTGTTAAACACAAATCCTCAGATTACCCTTTCAGCTTTCACCATGTTACCAGTCATGTTTGTTCAATATAGCAGTCTTTCTTTTTTTTTTTTATTTGTTTATCTAAACAACAGATTATTTAGATATCCTCTCTAAACCATTAAATCAGTCTAGCCGTGTATTAAAACATCTTGCAAATTCCTCAAAATGCTGTTTCCATGACATATTTCTTTAGCAGTACAAAATCCAAATGTGACAAGGAATAAAGCTCTTGATGTAAAGAGCTGGTCCTATAGACAGATCCCCACTGGGCAGATGGTTATTTTTAATAGACTGACCTAATTTCTTCATAGTGATCCAGGGATAGCATAAAGCCCTGTGGAGGAACTGGTCTATTGTGTTGAAGTAACAAGAGAGAACACTAGATATTTGTAACAGCAACATCTGTTGGTCTGAGTTCAGTCTTAACAAATATCTACTGTCACAACATATACTGTTAAGGGTTCTGAGGATGGAAAGACTAATTATGACTGACCTACCATATGATATCAAGCTGAACTTGCTATATTCAGGAGCTGAGGAAACCCTTCAGAAAATGTTTTATTTGTATGATTACTGAGTTATTGCCATTTTCCATTTCAGCATTTTCTTGCTTGTATTTTCTGTCCTTTCATAAATGTTAGCAAACCTGAAGATAACCAAATTGCATTATCTTTTTCTTTCCTTCCATTCCCATGTTTCTCCCATTCTCATTCCTGCAGTTCCTCCCATTTTTCTTTTGATCTTTCCAGAGCTGCTAAGATCAGGAGTTAGTAATCAGTCTTCTTGAAAGGAAGAGTATTTAATATACTTAATATACTTATTATACTTATTATACTTCTATATTATACAGGCTACAGATTTCAATGACATGAAATCTACTTTTGTTCCCATTGCGTTCAGTGAAGTTCACTTTAGTTTGAATCAAAGTTGAGAGGAAAACCTAGACCACAACAAACATACTCAGAGGCTACTATTTCAGCTCAAAACAGCAGCCATGCTGGAAAAAAGAATAACTCGACAAGAAATTTGATATGATACTATTTCCATTCTTACATTCATCAGCAGATAGAAAATGCATTTGAAATTAAAACTAGTAAAATATTTGCCCATAAATTCATTAGAAAACTTGTGAAGGACAAAAGTAACTCTCTATAGTTAGTTGCATATGAGCTCAAGCAGAAGTTTATAGACCCTGTGCTCAAAGACAATCTGCCTACACCTCTTAAAGAGCCAGTAAAGTACTGTTCTTCCACACCATGGTGCTCTGTCAGAGTAAGGGCTATTTCCCTCAAATGGACCTATTTGTAAAAACATTCTTAGTAAAAGAAAATGCAATGTATAATGGTCAGTTCACCTCAGATATAGTACTCAGCATCTTACTTGATTTGAAAAATAACTTCAGATGTTTTCAACCTGAGTTAACAATGTTTTTAAAAATTTTCAGAGAAAATATTATTCAGTTACTTATTGTTCAGACTGATCTTGCTAATGTTCACCCTCAGTTTCACCCTCAGTGCTCCAATCACCCAAACTGAAATGATGGGTAAGGATCCTGCATATTCTTTTATGTCTGATATTATATTATGCCTTATATTACATTATTATTAATATAATATAATATAATATTATATTAATATTCCCTTGCTTTCTCAGTCTTTCCACACAGGAGAGCTGTTCCAGTCCCATAATCATCCTTGTGGCCCTTTGCTAGATTCTCTCTGTATGTCTGGCAAGGAGTAAGGAATTGGCCTTGATGATCCTTATGGGTCCCTTCCAACTTGTGCTATTCTGTAATTCTACGATATATGAAAACAAGCTATGGAAAAATACAGTCAATGAGTTTTCCTCTCTTTATTGAAAACCTCTACTGATGATGTTGATACACATTCATGCATAAACTAAAACAGTAGCAGAAAATTATTTTGCTCTTCCTACACACACCTGTTGTGCATCTTCTCGAGGACACCCAAAAGTACTGATATGACACTGAGTGACCTGGAAATGCACCTCTCCTCATTGTACTTTGTTGAAGACCTGCAAGAATATGCAGCAAGAGATACTGTTTCCATGTAAAGACATTTTTTAGAGATTTTCCTATGCAAAGTTAAGGGGCTTTATGCTAACAGGCACATGAAGATTGAAGTTAGAGACAAAACCGTATTAACTCATTTTCAGTGCCCGTCTGAAGATATAACCCAAGATTCTATAAATCTTCAAGCAGACAACATAGGAGTTCGATTCACATAAGAAATATATTAGGCTGGGTACTGGAAGAGGGAGGTTTTCCCAGTCAACATGGCAACTACCTTTGGGCAAATACTTTAGTATTTATATGAGTCTCTTTCTGCTCTCATCTCCATTCATTTATTCTATGCAGATTATACAGTTTTAAGACCAGAACTGTTAATCAATATATTTTTAAGTAGTAGGTCTGAAAATGCAAGTGTCAGTGTCAAAGGGCTAATTTAGTATGTATAAATCATAAACAAAAATAAACAATCTTGTATTCCATTGCAACATATTGGCAATTTACTCTCTTTTTAATACTAATGTGACTCTTGAGGATATCCCAGGAAAGAAATCCTATGAGTCCTATAATAGCACTAGTGGAAGTCGGGTTTACAAACCTACACCCTCTTCACAATATGGAAGAAATGGAAACCATCAATTGGTCTTCATGCAGAAGACCACATTCTTGTGACAGGTGTTTCAGTGTCTCTTTTCCAGCCAGCCAGCTCTACCTTTCACTAGCTGCAACCCCAGACAAGAGTTCTTTCTAAAATTTTACATGGATCAATTATATGTGCAGTGTAACACAAATATTTAATCTTTCTTTGGAGTAAACTTTTTATTTTCTTTTTTAAATATTTGAGCACCATACGCCCAAATATACTTATGTGCTTACAGCTTAGCATATCCTTAAGGGTCCTGAGGAAGTAATATCAGTCATGCTACAAAGGCAGATGCAAAACAAAGTAACAAATGTCAAAGAAAAAAAAGTGCAGAACCAGGACATGCCATACTGGATATAATTTTATGTATTATTTTCCTGTACCCGGTATTTTTAACCATTTCTTGTCAATAATTAATTTGAATTAATAAAATAAAAGTACGGGTTCCACAGACTTGAATTTTTCTGTTATCATATCAAATGAATTAAAGTTGCTTGCATGATATATTTTCTGTTAATACCCATTCATTAACCATGGGAGGTCTTTCTAATATCACAGTGTAATTTGTTTTTACCAGCTTGAGACTTTTTCCACTCCTTTGTGATTTTTCTTTATACATATTATTATTTTTGATTTATATAACATTTCTCCCTATGCACTAGTGGTGCTTCAAGAAATTCAACAGACTAAAAGGCAAGAAACTTCAACTACTTGTAAAAGAAAAAACTCTTTAGCACAGGCTTTAAAAAGGGAAATGGATAGCAGAAGGGTTCCGTTGGGTGTAGGTCACAAATTATTTTACTTATCTGCAAAACTGTTGATCATCATATCTTACTGAGGACAATGTGAACTGCAAATGTCCATCACAGTACTAAACTGCATCATATATATGCCAATAATCAGAAATAAGAGGAGGTAAAAAACTCTATCAATGTACAGATGATATAAGAAGAATAACAATGGAGGACATATATATATATAAACAATGCCCTGTATATCAAAGCTGCTCACATCTGAAGGGTAAATGGTTTGATGTGAATGCAAATCTCACTTTCAAGAATATCTTCTGGGAAATAACAGAAAAAAATATAATTCTAGTCACTGACTAGTCCAAAATATAAAAAACATTAATTTGGGGCCAATCCAAAATGAGAATTTTGGACTTTACCACAGAAATATCTACCTCCTCCTTAAGTTTTATGTTGTTTTTCCCATGATAAAATGGAACATTTAAAATGGCACATTTCCAGTGAAATATTTTTAAAAGAAAACAAGAACTCTTTTAGATTTCTTAATTAAAAAAAGGCTCAGATTATTGTAAATACAACACTGATTTGCCAATAATTTCTCTTAACATAAAATATATTTTCTAAAAATTTCATTCTGGGGTCATAACCTCAAAAGTAGTATAAAATTAAGTACTTCTGCTTAAACAAAAGATTTCAAGCAGATCAGACCTCATTTTTACCATGACACATAAAAGACATATCATCTGGCCTGATAAACCACATCCTCATTGCCTTTGACAGCACACCAATTTGATAGACAATTTACACATTTGTTTTGTGTGAACCCTGACCTCTCTTTTACCTTACTCCTCTCTTTAGCATACGTTTGTTTGTCCTGATCTGATTTAATCTTAACTTATAAATGTTTCCTAAATGCAAACACAAGTTATAGTGGGATCTAGGTCAGACACAGTGGCTTTTATGCCACCAGTATAAAGATAAAAATATTTTATTATTAGGCATTAATTAATGAAGACATTTATTTGACATGTAAAGCTTGGCAAGATGGTATGCTGTGAAGTATTTTGAATTCTCTGTTATCCATTTTGATCTCTACTAACCTGCAGTCTTTATCTACATAAGTGGTACTTCTGAAGCAGCATTTTAAATGCCTTGCTTACTAAGACAAGGTTACGAAATTTTCATTCTTATAATGACTGCTTCTGAACAGTCATTCTGAAATGCCGAACCATGAAGCGCTCACTGTGATAAATGTTCCATGCTAATGAACACAATAAAACAACAAACTCTTACTAAGAAAGATATGGAAACAAGTAACAAGTAATGACCATTTGTCTTGACAGCAGGATAACACAACATAAACCACATATTTGATATGTAAAACAGGATCTCTGAAAGACATGGTTTCGAATGGCCTGAAGCATTCTCTGTTCATTTCAACAAAATATTTTAAATACACATGAAATCTTAACTTGAAATATTTTTTTTCATTCTTCACTTGGAATTTCTTGATACAAATTTTCTATTTCTGCTAGGCTTATGATGAATTCAGTCTGTTCAATCAAATGCAAACTAGTAGAAATTTATTATGCAGCAGACACTGAATATGAATACTTGGTGAATTTGTCTGACCAGCTTATCAGAAAAGTGCTCTGATAACTTTTTTTAAGAGTGTTTCCTGGGAATACTAGTTTTCTTGATTGTCTGGATTTTTTATCTTGTTCTTTACTATTTGTCAGGGAGAGAAGATGAGGTTCCTCTTTCTCTGATTTTAAGATAGTCTATAGGTTAATTAACTTTTTTTTTTAAAGTAGCCTGCTTAGGTAGGTAGTGGGAGTGGACAACAGAGCAGGCAAAACACAAAAAAAAAAAAAAAACCAAAAAAAACTGTTCCCTCTTCATGTTTGCCTTGGTTTCATTGCATTGTTAAAGAAGGAAACTGCCTTTGCTGATTTGAAATTTTCTGGCTCACATTAGTTTCTCTCTGAATGCTTGAAATGCATACAGCTTTAGGAAGCTTCAAGTGGCTATTTTAAATGCTTTGGGGATGAGATTATTGGCTAGTTTGGAGTTGATTATTGGCTGTAATTTATGTTGTCAACAGGAACATTCCCATTATGAGACAGCAACTGATGAACATAGACTATTCTCTACCAAAGCCTACGTAGAGTTCTACAACAGGTGGTGTAATACTTTCAGCGATGTATATTTTCAGTGTGTAGCAAAATCCTCAACTACAGTCTCACCAACTCTAGCTCTCTGGAGTGATACTGTACCCTACCCTATCTCTTTTGGGCATAGCTGTTTTATTCAGCAATTCTTCAGCTGTGGCAGGCATTTGGGAAGTGAGTTTATTAGAATATTCCCTTACTGAATACCAGTCACACACTATCTATCCTATAAAAAAGAACAAAAACCTTCTGAAAAAAAAATTACTATAAATTATTTATAATCCCAAGTTGTTGAAAATAAGTATGCTGGGAAAGACCAGCTTTTGCAAAGATATCAGTAACAGCGTAAAAATGGATCCATGGATTAAAAGCTTTCGGTCCTGGATTTTCCCTTTTATATCCCGACGACTAGAAAAAGGGATATATAACCCCCATTTTCAAGAAGGGGAAAATGGATGACATGGGGAATTACAGACCAGTCAGTCTCACCTCTGTGCCTGGCAAAATCTTGGAGCAGATTCTCCTGGAAGGCATGATAAGGCACATGGAAACAAGGTGCTTGGTGACAGCCAGCATGGCTTCACTAAGGGGAAATCCTGCCTGACCAATCTGGTGGCCTTCTATGATGGGGCTACGGAACTGACGGACAGCAGTAGAGCAGTTGATGTCATCTACCGGGTTTTGTGTAAAGCATTCAACACTGTCCCACAAGACATCCTTGTCTCTAAATTGGAGAGACATCAATTTGATGAATGGACCAGTCAGTGGATAAGGAACTGGCTGGATGGCCGCACAAAAAGAGTTGTGGTCAACTGCTCAGTGTCCAGCTGGAGACCAGTAATGAGTGGTGTCCCTCAGGGATCGGTGTTGGGACCGGTCTTGTTTAACATCTTCGTTGCTGACATGGACAGTGGGATTGAGTGTGACTTCAGCAAGTTTGCCAACAGTTAATGGTGTATATGGCTGTCAGCTCATCTTAGCTCAACCCAGACCTAATTCTCTTTAATTTGCCTGCGATTTTTGCAAACCTCACTTTCATTCCCTTTAGATACAAGCCACACTGAGAAGCATTATATTACAATCACCCAGATTTTTTAACAATTTGAAAATCTTTCAGTGATAACCATACTATCCCCACTTTTTTCCTCTAAATTATATTCTTCTATAAGTGAAGTTATCAATAATTCCTGATGTTACACATAAAATAAAGCAAGGATATGAAAAGGTCTCTGTTGGATGCAAAACTGAACTGACAATCGGTTGTGTGCAGCTGCACTGAGTACAGGGAAGTTAGAAAATGCCTGTTGCTAACAGCAGCCAAGCTGAGTCTGAGCTTTTCCAACTCTCATTCCCCCCTCCCTCCCCACTACCCCCACCTTTCAATCACATCTAATAGCATATTTTTCAACCATAACTACTACTACTGCAGGTAATTCATTTCCTTCTATGCAATATAATTATCACTGGAGGAAACAAAAGGGGGAAGGTACTATTCCGTCTAATTTTCTTTGACTTCCTCATCCAGAACTTATACCTTCCCACCCCCTAAGCACAATGCTGTATATACTGTTTTGTGCAACCGCACTGGTCACACGACACAATAAGTCTCATTTTTTTCATGCCGCTCCCTTCTGCAAGCATGGTTTATAAATCACAGCAGAGTTGCTAACAGCGTGTGACTGACAGTCTTGGTTGATAGACAATCTGTGATCCTTTCAGCCTTTTACTAATAAGCTCATTAGGACAGAAGGACTGAAAATACTTTCTAGGATATAGCAATGAACCTCAGCAAATTCAGTGCATGTCTGACCGCACAGACTTTAAAGAATCAATCTTTCTTCAATCAAAACTTTGTCAGGTTCTGCTGCACATCTTCTGAAGGTTACTGTGATTTTTTTTTCTTTTCCTCTTCTCCATCTGCTTTTTTTTTTTTTGTTAGGTTTTTTTTTTTTTTGTTTGTTTGCTTGTTCAGGTTTTTTTTGGTAATACAGGTTCCGTTGCAAACACAAAAAGCCTTGCAAAGTAATGTAGGTCAAGGTGAAATAGTCTGAAAACTTTTTTTCTTTTTCTTTTCCAGGTTTATCTTTTGAAAACCTTTGGAAAGATTTTTGCTGTTTTTAAGATATGACCCTATTTTAGATGAACTTTTAAGTAAGCATTAATTTTAAGAAAAACCTTAAAATACCTACAGCCTATTGACATTGGCATTTAGACTGAGGTTTCCAAAATGCAAATGCACTTGAGTAAGTATTCAAGGAGGAAAACTACTTGAACAGAGACTGATTAAGCTACTTCTTAGTTCCTCTGCATATTCTGATTCTGGTCAGACAATTACAAAAATCCCTTTTGACACAGGCGCACATTTTGAGGCCTTAAAATTAATATGGGGAAAATAAAGATTCTAAAAGTAGCACTGAAATAAGTGCCTCTGAAGAATTCTGCCTGTCATGAAAAAGAAAAAAAAAAGTCAGAATATCTGTACTATGGTAAATACCTTAAAGGTGATCTCTTTCTGGAAAATATGACATCTTTAAATGACCAATGGGATTGAAAAGTTACTGACTGAGAAATATTTATGTGAAATAATAATAATTGAAAAAATATGTTTTTCATTTGAAAAATAATACACTGAAAACTAATACAGTGAATAAACACTTGTCCTGGGTTTAGCAGTAGCAGTCAATATTTCTCCTTAGTAGCTACTGCAGTGCTGTGTTTTGACTTTCAGCCTGGGAACAGAGCAGGTAACACTGATGTTTACTCTGACCAAGGACATTGTGAGCCTCATGCTCTGCCAGGGAGGAGGGGAGGCCGGGAGGAAGCAGAGACAGGGTGCCTGACCCAAGCTAGCCAAAGAGGTATTCCATACCACAGCACGTCATACCCGGGAAGGTAACTGGGAGTTACCCGGAAGGGCACTCTCTTCTTGGTCAGTTTCGTTTCAGTGGGGGGTATCGTATTCTCTTCCCTTGTTATTTCCCTCATCATTATTATCATTGGTGGTAGCAGCAGTGGTTTGTGTTATACCTTAGTTTCTGGACTGCTCTTATCTCAACCCATGGGAGTTACATTCTTTCGATTTTTCTCCCCATCCCTCTGGGAGCGGAGAAGGTGTGTTGGGGTGGAAAGAAAGGGGGGGAGGAGTAGTAACTATGTGGCTGACTGGGTTTAAACCACGACAACGCTGAAAATAATACAGTGTTCCAGGGAATGGGGCAGGCTTGCTTTTGGGGATATTTCTCCTTACAGCATAGGGAACTATATCACTTAGCTGTACTGGGGAATTGCAGCATGTGGGACTGCAGTCTTTATTTTTTCTGCTAAATAGCTGCTTCACCATGTGGCTGAAAGCTGACTCTCTGTCTGACTGACTCTCCTTCTGGCTCATGAATTACAACAGATATTTTGTTCTGTTAGCCAAAGAATAGTCTATAGGTATGCACCTCATCTCCAATAAATCCAAATCATCATAACAGAAACGCGAAAGTGTACGATCTTCACTTTATCTTAAATCTGTAATTATTATTTTTTATCATCTTCTGATTTTCCCAGATCATTCTAATGTTTTCTCTTTTTCAACTTCTTTTTTTTTACACTTTTTTATTTTTTTCCTCCTTCTTTGGGTTTCCATAAAAGTAAAATTTCTTATCTCCTACTGAGTTTCGCTTTTATTCTATTGCTGGTCTTCTGGATCCTGAGCTTTTCTCTTCTCTTAGACCTTTCACTTCCCTTCCTCTAACCAATTCATTCTCTCTTGCATTAAACACCCTTCATTCTTCTCACCCTGTTTTTACTGCCTCAGAAGTTTCTCTTTTTTCAGCCACAATGGGAGAGAACAGCTAAATAATTATTCTGAGGAGAGAGAAAGAATCTGTAGTTTTTAGTAACAAAACTGCCAAGTCTTAGTAGGTTGATGTAAAGGAACAATAACATCAAGCAGTCAATAAGTAGTTCTAACAAATCAATGTAGATAGTGAAAGCAAAGAATTAGACAAGTGCCTGCATCAGGCAATACTTACAGATGCCAGGATTAGACTGAGACAACCTGACTGATGACCAGGATGTCTACATCATTCTTTTATTTACCTCCCAGACACTTCCTGCTTCAGAGGAAGAGCCTGTTAAAGATCAGTAGCACTATATATTGTTTATTTCAACTATGTCACCAGAAAGCCATTCATCTCATTCTTTTTGGTAAAAGGATGAGATAAGACAACCTACTGTGGCATCAAATTTGAGATAAGTAGAGGCTGGGCACAGAAATCCAGAGGAGCAATGCAGAATGCTTTTGCTATAATGCTCACCTAAACCCTACCAGCAATATCTTCATACAGATCAGTTTAGGGAGCTACATATATTTCTCTTTCCACTGAATGCTTTTGTTACTGAGATGTGGCTTCTGCACCTTGTAGACTCTATTCCTTCTTATTGGATCTTTAATTCCTGTTGACGCAATGGCCCAGTTTCAGTGTGGTCACCAGATATGTTAGACACATTATTCTATAGTCAGACAGCTAGGGAACAAAAGGGTGGGTCTAATTGTGCCTAGGACACGTTTAATCACTGCCCATGCAAGAGTGAGTGCTGTGTTCTTTCTTTCCTTTCTTTGCACTTTCACATCTTCTTATGTCAAGGAATAAACCACTCAGAAATACCCGACCCCTCACATCACTCAATCACTTAGCTATGCTGCCAAAGGCAATAACCTAATTCCTTGTTGCCAAAGGGTGAGATTCAAAATACCTACTTTGGTATCTAAAGTGAAAAGATCAGGGGACAGGCCAAGTTTTATAAGATGTTTGAGCTCTGTGCAGAGAGGGGAACTTTTAGGACAGTTCTCCAGAGGAGCACAGAGCTCTGGAAAGTATGGAGGAAGCTACTAAGTATCACCAGCTCAAATGCTGTCCTTCAGAAAAAATGCACAGAGGCTTAGCACTGGGGTTTTGGCTAGCCCTGCATTACCCAGTATTCATTTTTTCTTTAGACCAACATAACCTCACCTATCTGCCTATCACACAGGATTCCACTTACTGTCTCTGAATTGCTGAATTACTGTATTTTTTACTTTCACACTGTGTGACACCTAAGTTGGAGCAGCCTCCCTAAGGTATCTAGGTACCATATTAATGATCATAGGATCAGTTTATTTTAAGGTAAGGATACTCATCAATATTTCCAGTCAGTAAAAGTTTTGAGAAGCAATGTAAATGAGACATGCACTTTCTGCCTGATCATTGCAGTGGACATGCAAATTATTTGTTGGAGCTATATAACCTTAACATGTATGTGTTTTTAAACATTTTACAAAATTACTCCTGGTAATTGAATAAGTAGGGCAGCTGCTAGAAAAGAATGCAACCTGTTCTCAGCCCATGCATGCTCTTAACTACAACAAATGGTTGTTCTTTCAAGGTGTGTGGAATTATTATTGTGCCTCATTTTCGTTCTTGTTCAGGAGCCAGCAACTGAGAAACATTCAATTCTTGCTAATTATTAATGAGTATTCTCTTGACATGAAGATATTATTCTGCGTACTCTTTTGCCAAAAAAGTGCATTGAACTTAATTTTTAAATCTCTAATTAATCATGTAGTTTCTGAATGCAGTTGTGCATTTCCCTTTAACTTGCAATCTTATCATTAGTATACAGTACTAATTATAGTTACCTAAAATCTAGATACTGTAATTTGATGCACTAAATACAAATTATTAATAAAATATCTTACAAGTCACACAAAGCCAATCTCACGCCATTTAATTAAAGCTCACAAATTGCAGACAGAAGAAATAGCTCTGTTTGAATTATAAAATAGGAACAAAGACAAGAAGCACAAATAAATATAAGTAGCAGGATCTATTGGTGAACTGTGTCTCAGTGTGACACAGACTCAAACACAGTTAAAACAATCAGTTATCTTCCAAATGTTAATGTTCATCAAACAGAAGATATAATACCACTGCAGACAGCAGTTAAGAAGCCTTTAATGTGACTGATGACTAGTGAGATTCTTTGCAGTTTGAAATGGTACTGTCCTCATTCTGATGAATGACTGAGCAATTAAAGAATAGATGGTCCTACTTACATCCAATTTCATAGCAAGGCTGTTTACAGACTGAAGAAGTTATAAAGGAAAGCAAGAACTTGCTAAAGAAAAGAAGTCATTAAGTCATTCTATCCTGTAAGTCACAACATGTGAATTTGGACATAAAATGAAAAGAGCTAGCTGAAAGTTCATGGATCAAAATTAGCAGGCATGATAATATGGTGATGCTGTAATGCGCTGCTTCTATAGAATGTCTGATCCAGAAGCAGATAAGGCCTTCTTCAAACTATGGGAGTAAACCTCACTTCACAGTCATTATAGATTTTTACTGCTTCAGGGTCTGCTGGAAGGATAATACAGCATGGCACAACCAATCCAGGCGTATTCCGGAGAGCATTGAGGACAACCTCCTGACAAAGGTGATCAAGGAACCAGAAAGGGGGATCAAAGACCTTGGAACATCAGTCATATAAGAGGTTAAGAGAACCAGGGCTGTTCAGCCTGGAAAAGAGAAGACTCAGGGGGATCTTATCAATGTATGTAATACCTAATGGGAGGAAATTAATAAGAAGGAGCTGAGCTCTTTTCAGTAGTGCTCATTGAAAAGAAAGCTGGCAATGGGCACAAACTGAAATAAATAAATGAAAAAAAACACCCACCCCCCAAAAAAGAAAAAAAAAAAAATTACTTAAACACAAGAAACAATTTTTTATTATAGGAGTGGTCAAACACTAGAACGGGTTGCTATGAGAGGCTGTGAGGTCTCCATTCATGGATATTCAAAACTCAGCTAAGCACAGTCCTGAGCAGTCTTCTCTAGCTAAACCTGCTTGAGCAGGGCCATTGGAATAAACAATCTCCAAAGGTGCCTTCCAGCCTCAACATTTTTGAACTAGAACAGAAGACAATTGTGTCATCTAGATTATGATTTAGTTTCATACTGAGCATGCAGTATAAACCAAGAACAGATATTTGCTTTGATTAAAAAGATGCTTTTTCAAGTTTTGAGAAAAGTTTACCAGATAAAACTAATCTGTATTCATACAGCAGGGATATTCATCATGTTAATAATGGTATCAATCCTGAAACTAGTACCATGAGTGCAAACTAACTACTGAAAATTTAGACAAAAAAGGATAACTGTTGCCTGCAAGTGTGCCAACCAGGTTTCTGCATTCACAACACACAATGAAACTGCACAAATATATGTAAACAACACATTCCTAGTTAGGCCATCTGGTCTGTAACTGCTGCCTCTGTGTTTGCTGACATGGGGTACCAGCACATGGAAGACTGACTGATATTTATAAAATATTTTTATCAAGTATAATCATTCTATAATTAGAGTAACACATACATACAGAAAAATCAGGGTCAACTCATGTCCTAATTATTGGAAATCTAATTTCGTATTTTTTAAATAGATAGGTATGGATATTTTTCACATTTCACATAGATTATATTCTTGAGAATAATACACAGTTGAGCATTTTAATCTTTTTAGATGCTGTTATAATACGTAATGGGGGTGCTTCAGCAAACTGATGAGAATAAAATCTGGATTAAATTCAACATCTATAAAGAGGTATTTTCAAAAGTCAGCTATAAGGTCTCAAAAAGCAAAGTCACGTATATAATTGAAACACTTTTGAGAAAAAGAAGCTCCAAAAGCCATCCTAAGAGCCACTGACAGTGTAATGAGCACTTCATGGTAATGATACAGGCATATGAGGCATGTGAGATTCCACCACATACGTGAAAGATCAGGCTTCTCTGCAGCTCTAACAATTCAGACCACAGACACTGACACATGACTGAGGCTGCAAATGTGTTAAGACAGTTCATTTGGAAGTCATCTCAATAGGTGGCTTTTTGTTTTTTTTTAACCCCCATAACAACTACAGTGCCTTAGCATATCTGCTAAGAGCTGATTGGTGCAACAACTGTTGGCTCCAAAATTACATCTGTTTATAAATATTTTTAAAATAAAATAAAAACTGGAGCTGGAGGGAAGGCATCTATTAAGATATGAACCAGGGGGCTTGAAGGAATTCATAGAGAATAACAATTCAATAGAGGAACACAAGAGATCTGGCTGCTCTGCCAAATGTGGGCACCGACAATATGGTAAGACCATTATTTTTTATAAGAAGCTAAACACTTTGATTTCACTTTATATCTGTCTGTGGCACTATTTTTATTAATAGCAAGAAGAAAATTTGGGCTGTCTGGCCTCAAGAAAAATCTGATTTCAGGAGGTAGCAGATTTAGCAACATACTTAAAAGGGTCAATGTTTTTAGGATTGAAAAAGTAAATAAGAGCCCAATTTGATCCACTTAACTCAGACCATTTTAACACAGTGGAACAGCACTCATATCCCTACTACTAAAGTGACCCAAAGCCACCTCTAAATACTACCTATCTTACGATTTTAAAGCATGGCTGGAAAAGAAAATTTTTATCGTCATAGGAGTAGGTATTTTCTTATTCATTGTTTTGTTTGTAAATGTTCTTGTTATACAAGCACACTGAGAAAATGAAAGAAAAGAACAAAATCAGTATATGTAGCAATAATATGGAGCTAATTTCCTCCTGGTGTAAGTCTAATGGAGTCACCTGGAGCATCGCATCAGGGAAATAAACTCCTTTCTTTACAATATCTAATCCACGGCCATGGAATTTGCATTGTAAAATCATCTAATTGAAAGAAAAGACTGCAAGAAATCTTTTAAATTAAGCACAAAAAAGTAAATACAGAGTTAATGCTGCATCGCTGATGCTGTTCTTAATGGAATCCCCTGTGCTTAGGTGTTGTTGCAGCCCCAAAAATTCTTGCAGCATTGCCAGTTTTCTTACTTCATGAAAAATGAAAGCACAAGGGGGATGAGTTAAGAACACAGGGACAGCCTTGCTCTGAATTTCTGTGCTTTACCTACCTTAAATGACAGCCATAACAATATACAATCAGTTTACCACTGCCAGTATGGGATTTGGGCAGTAGGTTTAGTTTACTGTTGACAAATATAGTACTTGAGCCTGAACCGCCTATCCTGGGATAGAACACAGTATAAAAAGTTGTTAACTAGAAACTCTGAATAATTCATCGCTCATGCTCTCTTTTCAGTAAGCTACTAAGTCCCTTTTTAGATCAAACATCCCAGTATGGCAAGATGTTGTCACCTAGGATGATAGGAAATGTTTTTGCCACGCTCCTAGTTTAAATTGAGCTGTAAAAAGGAGTTCAAAGGGGCAGAGCTGACAGGGTTATTTGCTCATAATAATCCTAGTTGTGTGAAATTCACATAGATGGCCAAAGGAGAAGAGAAATAAGCCTGGGTTTATAGCAAAGTGAAGAGACTGGGAATGTTTTGTGGGCTTTCTGTGATACCTGTGTCCACTGCCAGTGTCCCCAGGAAGAAATTGAACTGTGTGAAAGGGACAGAGCTTGGCTGCTGTGGGAGGGCCTTCAGCCGGGGATGGTTACACCTCTTTGCACCCAACTTGAACATTTCAGTGTGGGTGTATCACAGGCATACCCCAAAGTGTAGGAACCCAGTATTTTAGATAAGGGATTTTTTGTATTTGCAGTAAGAAAAAAGATGTGTTTCTTATTAAAATATGGTGACAGAGCTTTTTTATTATTTTTTTTTTTCACCTTGCAGAACCTTACCATTCAACACAGATATTAACAGAATGACTCAGCAGGAATTAAGAAACATAAGTACCCATTCAACACCAAGCTGTCTTTCTGTTCTTCTTCCTGTAAATAAACTCTAAGGTAAAATGATTGGTTTTTTTTTTTATCCAACTGACAAGCATGTTAATGTAACATCTGACCCTACAGATGTAAAGACAACAAAAATGTTGTCTTTACATTTCACGATCCCTAACTTTCTGTGCATTTCACAGGAAGTTACCATGTTTAAACGTAAGCATGCTATTTTAAGATGGCCTTTTAAATCTGGCAAAATCATGTAGCTACCTCTTTGAAGTAGCTATTATACAACAGATGATACTCATTGTAATCCCTCCTGGTTTAGCTGGAAAGAACTTCTAAGTTTATGTATGATTTTTCTCCCAATCCTGTTTGATTTTAGTAATTTTGAAGAAACAGTAGCTATAATTCTATATGCTTATATCTCAGCATTTCAGTGTGCTTACTAGTGATAGCTGAATTGTTAACAATATTTAGGGAAGATTTTCTTTGAGATTTTCTGGTATGATCTGTTGGTGGAGGTGAGAGAGGGAGAAACTTATAACTTAATATACAGGCTTGGGGTTTTCAAAGGTTAATTTTGGTAGTAGGCTTGACCAAAAGAAATTATCAGAGTTTAGTATCTGACATAAAATATCTAAGGTGCTGCATGATGAGTCATGCTTGCTCAGTAAATTTGTGCATCTGTTTAAGTAAAACTTAACTGTAAGTCAGAATATTGTCACCTAAAATTATGGCCGGGTTTTAGGTTTTCTACATGTTACACTCAAAATTATATTGTGAAGGAAATCCAAGAGGCTGACAATGCCGAGAACACTCTAAAAATGACACTGCATACAAATCTTAAAGGATATTTAGAAGGTTATTCTACTAAAAACTAGAAAAACTTTACCTTCTAAAAATATTAATAGTTAATTCTTCCTAAGACTCAATCCAACATTTCAATTACCCTAAAAGCTTAAGAACTTTAACCAAATAGCATACCAGTAATTCACAGGGAAAGGCAGAAGCTCATGATTAAATCCCTTCTATAAGCAACTTTAAACATACTAAAGGTAAATTGATGACTCAAATTATTAAAATTCTAACCCTCACAAAAGCAAAATATTATCTTTCTTAGAATAATATATACAGAGTGAAGTCATTAAAACTTTCTTCTGAAAAAAAAGTAAAAATATGATAAGTACATATACAGAAAAGAGATACATACTCTATCACAGTTTGATAGCTGCATGCTAGCTTTGAGGAAAAAATCCATCTGACCATGGGTGAAGTACTTGTCAGGTTGTGAAGAAGGAAGAGGGCAGTTTTCTTCAGACAGTAGGTCTTCCAGCACTTACCATGTGTTTCGGAGATGACAAGTGTGTGAGATCCCCATGCGAGTGTTGAGAGCAGCAGAATGTAATTAACAAACACCCAAAAAGCCCTCCACTGAAAGCCCCATTCTGCCCTTTCCCACCTGTTGGACACTATAAGACTGAAGCTCATCTGCTGCCAGAGTGATGACCAAATGCACTTCCAAGGCTTGGAAAATGTGTTTCTGTTATCTCCACATAGCTGGTGAAACCTAACAAATGGGAGGAAGGTATCTGTGAAATATTTAGCATCTGCTGCTTTCCAGAACAACTGGTTGTTTTAAATTTTTGATAGACTTACTTTTTGCCCCATAATGATGTATGAAACATTAACCAGGTATGAAAATTTTACCAAAGCACTGTGAATCTCTGAAGTAAAAACAGAGTATTTCTCTGAACCACAGTTTTGCAAGTAAACAAGTATGAATGATAGCTTTCAAAAGCTCTTGTACTACATCATTTCAGTGGTTCCATCCTAAATACGACACGTGGCCCCTATTCTATATATATTTACATTTGTTCACTGAATTCAACAGGAAAGTCACACAAAAAAGTCTACCATGATGTAGGGCAAAATAAAAAGTGGTTCTGCAAGATGCATAACCCTTCAGCATTTTCTGGTGGCCAGCGTGCTCTGCAAAGTGTGACAAGAGAAAGTTTGTCCCTCCTAGGCAAAACATTCACTTGAAGATGAGTGATTAAAGGGGAAAGAGAATTTGCTCTTGTTTATGCTTAAATCACTTTTGTGTGTATCTTGACATTTTATTTTTGACCTTGAATGTTTGTTTTGACCTTTGTACTTATGTTTGCTTTCTATATATTTCTATATTCTATGTACTCTATTCTTGTTCATATGTTTCTATATAACATCTTGCATACAAAGCCTCTTCGGTGAGACTTTTAAGAAAATTATGAAGCTGATATCTATTATTTTCTCATTCCCAAATTAAAAAATTGAAAATTTTGGACCTATTTCCTATGTTATATATAACATACTCATGATTTTACAGTGACATATCAGTCAGAATTTGGAAGCAGAAATATGCCCTTGCCTGGTTTAAACTGGAGAGCCAAGTCCTACAGGAGGGAGTTGCAATGATCTGTGCATTGGCGACAGTTAGACTTTTAGCTACAAAAACCTGTCATCATCAGAATATAAACCGGTAACTATGAAGATGATTACTACTGCTCAGAATACAGGTGATTAAATATTCCTAGGGAAACTGGGTGAAATCTTGTCTTCATTAGTATCTGTGGGAAAACTCCCCTTGGCCACAACATGCTTGGGATTTCATCTGTTGCCTCCTGCCCAAATGAGCCCCTTCTGTGCTCTCTGTGCTTTCAAAAGCTCATGCAGTTATTTGTATTATCTGCATTCTCAAATACTCTGAGAAAAGCATTTGGCTTATAATGAGCAGAGTTTTAAAACTTTAGACCATCCTGTATTTAAAACTTCACCTGGAGTGAACATCTGGGATTCTTAGCAACACTGTTTTAGAGACATAGTAAAAGTCCCCAAAGCCCAGCATTTTGAGCTCCCAGCTTCCTTTCCTCCACTCCATGAAAAGCTCACTTGTTTATAACATGACAATTTTTAAGTTACACTTTTCTTTCTTCCTTCCTTACTAACTATCAAATAAAAAGGTATTGTAAATTTTATTGTAGTACTCCTAAACCTGACAGTGCAATATGTAAGGCACCCTCATAGTTCTCTACTTTATATATTATTTTTATGATGAGAATTAAGGGCTTTATGAGGCTGTAATTTCTGGTGTTACCATCTTTTCCTAGGAACTCAGTGTTATCCCCAGTACACAGAAGAGAAGCTACAACTTTTCAAGGTCAACTGAATATCTCAAATTAGGAAGGGAAAATGTGAAAAAAATGTCTCCGCCTTCTGCCCTAGTTGAAAACGTTTTCAGCATAAAATTAAAAAACAAATAAATGCAAAGTTGCAGGTATTTGTAGGCTGTAATCCTGAAAGAGCAGAGCCCTACTATGCCTGCACAGAGCCTCTCTGAAACGACTGGTCAACAAAGTTAGTCTGCTTTGAAAGATGACAGAGATGACCCTGTGGGAGACAAGGTTACCGAAAGCACATAACCCCCTTGTACATCGAGTAGATGGTGTCCAGTAGACTGAAAACCTCCATCCACTCCCATGTTATATGGGTTCAGCACCTCAGCTAACAAAGCAATCTGTACCTGAAATGTCATCTTCTCCTCACTTTCTCCTTTACTGCAGAATCCCCTATGAAGACAGGTTCTCAAGAACAGAAATAAGAGCAATCTTTCCAAAAAACTTCATGATAGAAAGATCATTATTTTTAGGCAGTCTGACCTAATGGCAATTATTTTACCAGGAAATTACCATCTGGGCTAAAGTCTCCTAAAGGTACATAAATAATTCATTTTCATTCACAGAACTTACTTCATCCACTATTTTGTATATTCTGAATACTCAAGTTAGACTGCAATGCCTCTAACAGTCAACACACCTTGTTCCACAGGTAACAGGATGTAGCAGAAACTGCTGTTTCTTTGAATTAATGCTATTCTTAAAAATACATATGTAAGTCAAATAACCAGTCCTCAGGCTCTGATCACCTAATTCCAATAAGGAAACATAATAATTTACACAACTGTATTGGGTTTGCATGGACAGGTTTTGGTAGGAAGGTTGGCTACAGGGGTGGATTCTGTGAGAAGCTGCTAGGAGCTTTCCCTGTGGCTGACAGAGCTAGTGCCAGCCAGCTCCAAGATGGACCCACTGCTGGCCAGGGCCAAGCCCATCAGTGACTGTGATGGAGCTTCTAGGATAACAGAGGGGTAAAAGAAATGCTGTGCAACAGGAGTTAGGAGAGAGAAGTGAGAATATGTGAAAAGAACAGCCCTGAAGACCTTGAGGTCAGTGCAGATGGAAGAGGAAAACGTGCTCCAGATGCCAGGGCAGAGATTCCCCTGCAGCCCGTGATGCAGACCATGACGAGGCAGGCTGTGCCTCTGCAGCCCATGGAGGTTCATGGTGGAGCAGATACCCACCTGCAGCCCATGGACAACCCCAGGCTGGAGCAGGTCTGCGGGCAGGACTTATGACCCCACAGGGGACAAACACTGGAGCAGTCTGTTCTTGAAGGGCTGCACCTGTGAAAGGGACCCACACTGGAGCAGCTCATGAACTGCAGCCTGTGGGAAGCACTGACACTGGAGAAGTTCATGGAGGACTGTGCCATGAAGGGATCTCACACTGGAGCAATGGAAGAGTGAAAGCAAGTGTCCTCCCCTGAGAAGGAAGGCGTGGCAGAGAAGTGTGATGGGCTGACCACAAACCCCATTCCTGAGCTGTTTCAACAGAGGAGGTAGAGAATCTGGGAGTAAATTTAAGTATGGGAAGAGGGCAGGGGTAGGGGAATGTTTTTGTTGTTTGTTTGTTTTTTCAATAAGACTTGCACATATTTCTCATTATCCTGCTCTGATTTGATTAACAATAACTTAATTTTCCCCAAGTCAAATCCGTTTTGCCTGTGACAGTGATTTTTGAGTGATCTCTCCCTGTCCTTATCTCAACCCCCAAGACTTTTGCTATATTTTCTCTCCTCCATTCATTTAAGAAGGGTACTGATAGAGCAGCTTTGGTGGGCACCTGGTGTCTAGCCAGGACAACTCACTGCACGGAATTCACAAAACTCAACAGATTCGTTTGACTGTTCCAGGCTACAGTACTTTTAACCATGAAAATAAATGGTTGTAGTTGTGATTGAGTGTATATCTGTATTTATAAATAGAACAGAAGCTGTAGCCAGCACAATTTTCTCTCTTAATCTTGCATTGCAAAAAGAAGTGTATTTTATTACAATAAAAAGGTGAATTTTCAGTCAGTAGAAACTAATCCTGCTGCCTTTATTCACTCTTTATTCACATTCCTATTTACATAGGAAATGAGTCCTCACTAATAAGAACTAATGTTGGTTTTGCTAAAGCAGTAATTTTCACTTCAGTAGTTCAAAAGGCTTAGTGCAGCACCCACTAAAACAAAATTCTGCAAAATTTTCGAAATCCTGACTGCTGATGTTTTTCTGGCTTTGTTGTTTTGATTTGATTTTGAAAGTGTGAAAACATATTTGAGGTAAATAGCTTATAATTCTTGCTAATAAAACTTCTATCAAAATCATTATTTCTCATATCCCATAATATCAGTTACTGATTTCTCAAATTTGTCCTAGAGCTCTGTCTGTAATTTGTGATTTAGTTTTTAAACAACAACTAGAATTAAAGGAAGACACGGACATGTTGACCACCTAATTAGTGTACAACACCTTTGAGTTTTGACATGTATTAAAACATTGCCTGCTTGCTGTTTTAATGACAGCTCTAATAGTTTTGGGCAAGGTCTCAGACCTACATTCCTCATAAAAGTCTGGTTGTGGTATTCCTTCAGTGGAAATGAACTCTGTGACAAATTTCTATGCTGCATGAAAGCAAAACGTAGCACAGTACCTATCCAAAGCATACATCTATTTAGCATATAGATTTACAAACAGGAAATAGATTGTTTCTCTCCCTGATCTTGCATCCATGGGGAACATTGTGAGCTGCCTGGCTTACCCTGTCTGTGAGATTCCAGAGAGCCATAGTTAAACTAGTACACTGTTAAGTGTTTCAGCCCAATAAAAGAGAAGCAAAATCTTTCCTGACAGTGTTATTCTATAAAGTAGGTTATAAAATGTTGTTTTTTTTAAGAGGCAGTCTCAAACAAAGCAATTGTTACATGGACACCACACACACCATAGGTATTTTTACCTGTAAATAGGCATGTGCAAGACAAAACTTGTCCTTAAGCTGGAATTTAAACATGTCTCTTCAATGGCAGAAACTTCTTAAAAACTGCTAACAGCAACACTTATTACTGAAAATCCTAGGTGTAAAGCCCCAGGACTAACACCTCACTTTTCTTGGATCCCCATGGTTACCAACTTAAAAATGAAAGCATCTGGTTGGTTGTCCTTCCAAAAGGTGTAGCTATTTTTGCATGCAACATGTAGTTCCTTCATTGTTCGTGAATATATTAAATACCAGGTTTTATGGACTTTAATACTGTAGGGAACTACTGCACTACTGGAGTAGTATATTAATCTGATTTACATATTATATAGTAGTACCACAGGGCTTCATGAAATACTTCAGAGAAGAGAAATTAAAGGATATTCATCTCAGTGAATACTGAAATTTTTTATTCAGTCTTTTAATTGGCAACTTCAGTCATCTATGACTGTAACAGATCATATACAGCACAAAATAAAAGTTAGTGCTGAGGTAAGTATGGCTCAGAGTTCTAGATATTTTAGCAAATGTGTTATTTTATTGTTAATGTGATAAATCTGTGTACAATTTACCAAGGTCAGCAAACTAAAGTGTTTAACCTAGCCATTTACTGTGTCTTGCTCAGTGTTTTAATGAATGCATTATTAAAACTTTTATAGTCAGCTGTCGGTGTCATAGACTAATCAATTCCTCCCTAATATTAAATATATAGGTAAACAAAAAGGTTTAAAGGTTGTTTTTTTTTAATTAAATCTTTTTTGGGTCATGTACAATAACTTTATCATTTCTTTTTTAAAAAAGCAAAACAAATAACCCAGCTTAAAATAACCTTTTCTGAAGGAGGAAATTTTAATGAATTTTAAGATATTTTTGTTTATTACAGATTTCCTATCATATTGATAATGAAGATATTTGCAAATTGTTTTGCAAATTATTTGATTTTTTCTAGCTATCAGAAATCATAAATGATCTTTCATGATGAACATACAAAAAATAATGAAAAATATCAAGAACTACAAATGAATTGTAGCAAACTTTTTCTTTAATGCAACCTGAAATTCAGAGATATTTTATTCTTGCCCAAAGTCATAAATCTTGCATGTTATTAAGATATGTTCAGTATCGATTTTTTTTTATTATGCTCCAGAGTATCGTTTTTCTGAAGTTCTAGTATAATTATATATATTCGGTATGTTAGTCTTAAATTTGAAATATAAACTTGTAGATGCAATTGGAGCAGTCATTTTTATGACAATTCTGTGAGTAATTCAGAATTCTTTGTGACCAGACTCTGTATTTCTCATACAGGCCTCAGCTGTACTTGAGAGGCATGGTGAACAATAAGGAGTTTGAAGCTGTGACATGCAAAGTTCAGTGTTCTGCTTTTTTGGTTTACTTTTGGCACATCTGTCCACGTAAAGCCATCGTAATGATCAAGTGCTTCTCAACATGCGGCTTCCTCCTCTTCACACTCATTTCACAGGACACATGGATGTTAAATAATGTCTACTCTCCTCTTCCCATCCTTGAAAATCTGTTTCCATGCTGGCACAGTAAGAAGAGGCCAGTACTTACAATTTGGAGAAGGTAGCCATCCAGTTATGGACCCTACTTAGACTATACACCGAGGAAGAACTTTGTTCTTTCCCATCCTCTACTGGCCATCCCATTATCACCGAGAAAATATAACCCTCATTCTCACTTATCTCTTATACTACCCAAGTGATCATTGAATCAATGTGATCTTTTTTGGTTCAATATTTACTTCCAGATTTTGTCTAATGTGCATAATTTAGTCAATTCAGAAGTAAGTTAGTTCTTCATCATCTTTCCTTTTCCAGAAAGAAATCCCTGCCTCTTTCCCTCGTGCTCTGTAATTTGCAAAGGTCTCTAAACGTTTAAATGATGGAATTTCATTGATATCATTGAGCAAAGACAAAAACAGAGGAACTAAATGTTGGAGAGCAATGATTTCTAATATTACTAATGAAACAATCCAAATAAAGGTAGACCTTTTGAAGTAAATAATACTATCATGAAATTTAGTGACTGTAATTTTTTTTTTCCCTAAGGACAAACAGCTTAAGTAGAAGTCAGAAGTCTAAATCACACAAGGAATCCTCAGAAATGAGTTTGGTTTTCATGAGAAAAAAGATTTGCTGAGAAAAGGCCCAAAAGTGTTACTCCACCTTTTCCCTTACAGTTCTTCAAAATGCCACATGAACCCAGAGATCAAACCAGCTTGACCTAAGCTACTTCATACTACTAAGAGTAAAGCAGAGAAAGCAGAGTCTTGCACGTATAAAATACCACCTCACTCCAGGTCAAATCAGAAAGTTCTACACAAAGCATCATAATGCCAGAAGCCTTCTTTAGACATCAAATGTAAAAGCAAAGGAGGGAGAGAATTAACTCAGCTTCCACTACCCACAAAGAAGATAGAACTCCTGCCTTAGACTAAATTTGAAAAAGAGGTAACATTACATTTGGTGTTCAGATCCTAATATCCACTGGTGTATGAGCTATAGTATACCATTTCAGAGCAAACTGGATGCTAGGACCTGATTATGTAAGGGTTCTTTCCAGTTTACACGTTCACACAGGTGGAACTGAGATTTTTGGTTGCCTGATCATTAGTGATCAGCCAAAACATTTGTGATTTACCATGAAAATCCTTTTCTATGACTGTTAAATAATCATAATAATAAAAAGAAAGTTCTGTAATTTCATAGAATCGTAGAATCATTTTAACATTTTATGATTATTGACTGTTCTTAACTTTAGATTCATTTTGCTGATATTTTCTCACACAGGCCAGTGTGATTTATTTTCAGTTTAGCTTGTTATTACAAAATTAGCCACTGCAGCATCTATATGTGATTCTTGTGATTGCAAACCTTATCTGTCAGTTTCTGTCAAAATCAGATTTCATTTTTATGTTGATTTATTTTTATGTTGATAATGTATGTTTACAGAGTATGGCAAGAAAGAAGTAAATTAATAAACTTAAATAAATACATACTTGGAGAGAATTAATCAAAGCTTCTATGTAAAAAATATAAATAAATTAGGGGGCACTTAGGAAAGGCCGAACTTGCTGAGCAACGTTAAATACAGGGTTTTCATCTTGCTTCAGGTTATTATTTGCCTGAATTTGACGGGTTTTTTTTGTTTTGTTTTTGTTCAGTCTATGTTCAAAATCTCATCTGGCATAACAGTGTCTATTTATTTTGATACTACAGGATATAAAATGACGAGGAATGTGAGCTAATGAAGGTTCAGACACAAACCAACAAATCTCTGTGTCCTGGAGGTTAAATGCAGAATTCCTCTCTGTTCTTAATGGCTCATGGAGACGCCACATAGGCGAGATGCAGCAGTTTCTATCTTGCATTGTTATATGAGTGCAACCTTCCTTGCGCTATCTGCCATAGTTAATAGCTAACATTTATAACCAAGCAGTTTATTCTGCAGCTGGAGGAGTAAATCCAGCCAAAAATAAAAAAAAAAAAGCTGGATTTGTGTTGAAAGTGCTTAACCAAGCCCCACACTTGGAGAGGTCCTTAAGTAAGAAGCTGCTTAGATGCATACAAATATTTGCCTACAGCAGCTGTTCTTCACTCCCAGGGGTGTAACGTGTAACTTATGCTTCCCCACATGTAGCACATGTCACTTCTTCAAGTGTGTTTATAGTATCCTAGTGGAAAGGCTTAAAAATCTGCAAGCCTCAGACCCCAGGAGTGCAGAAGTTTTAAAGGTTAAAACAATGCTGACACGTGGAAAGCCAAAGTAAGGGAAAATAAGCTTGT
This sequence comes from Neopsephotus bourkii, assembly GCF_033783945.1. Classification (NCBI taxonomy): domain Eukaryota; kingdom Metazoa; phylum Chordata; class Aves; order Psittaciformes; family Psittacidae; genus Neopsephotus; species Neopsephotus bourkii. The sequence goes on from NW_026901388.1 coordinate 1,804,402, forward strand.
TCCCTTTTTTGTGGGTGAGTAGTCAGAGAATGACTCTTGTGATGTGGAAGTAAAAATCAGTGTGAAATTTTATGGCCATTATAATAGAAGTAATTGTAATAAACTAAGTTTCTCATGTTTAGAAAACTCTATTTAGGGAGGTTTTTAGTTCTGCTTTTTCACAGAAACACATAACAGTTAAAATACACTGGCTCAGCTTGGTGTTCCATTCTCTCCCACTGAACAACCTTTCATGTTGCTCATTCAGGTTTCACAGAATTCTCTGCATTATTTTCATAAGTCTTTTGATTAGGCAATCTATATATAATTTCGCATTCTATCTGTTTCAGGAAAAGAAGAGCAGGGATGATAGTTTTAAATTTCTGTGATAATTCAATTTTAACAGATAGGGTGGGGGGTGTTAATGCTGATTTGAAGACATCAGAAAATTTGAAAATACTACTGTTTTATTCAGAAATGTCGTAAACACAAACATGCATCTGAAAGTCAATCCACAAATACAGATCAGCTTGTAGAACCCTCAGGTTTCCTGTGGCTAGCAACAGAAATGCCCTGAGACCTATTTTAGGTCATTTGTTAAATGTTGTCACTTGTTCCAGCCATTCATGAAATACCCACCCATATGTGAATCTTTACATATTAATCGGATTTGAATTATGCAGCCAGCTGTTACAACAGCCAGAAAAAACACCTGTCCCTTTTAATGACTACTATCAATAATCTTGCTTACAGTGTTTTGAGTAAAGAGAGAAAAGTAGTTTCCATGTGGTATTTTCAATCTAGGTGAATCAGGAAGCACAAGAAATCTTTTCAGAAACTTGTTCTCCTGGGTTTTTTAGTTGAGATGCCATGACTAAATAGGCTCTGATAAGTTCCAAGCAATAAAACTCCAACCCTTTTGAGAATCTTCCCTTGCTAATTATTATTCAGTATGTTAAAACCTCTTCAGCTCACTCACCTCCACTAAATTAAAATAAGAGGCAAGACCTGTATGAGTTGATTGAGCAGAAGCTATTTCAGATCTCAGCAGTTTCGGAGCTCTCTGTTCCCTGCTGTGATTGTATAAGCACAAGAAAGGTGTAGGCTGCTGTGAAGCTGCAGTGACTTTTTTTTGTTTGCTGTTTTTCTTTTAGACTCTGCTTACTCCTGGAACAACCCTGCATAAAACTACTGCTTTCCACTCAAACACTTCCTTTTGGTAGCACTTTACTTTTCAGTATTTCTCCAAGCCTGTTAATTTTTAACCTATTTGGAAACCCCATTTGCTCCGTTAAATAAACACATAAGTGTGATTTGACAACAGTGAGATCTCTGTGATTTCTTAAGATTGATCTTAAGAGATCACACCCAATATAATTTCATTCATGTGACCAAGCAAGTAAATAGCAAATGTATGCTGAAAATTTTTACCAGCAAAGAGAAAAAAGATAATATTGATGCCTAACTTATTCACTTAATAGAATTTTCCACAAGGATTTTTCCTTCTTATAGAATAAGCTTCATTAAAAAGCATAATTTCGCTCTTCAAAAGGAGCTCTTAAAACTTCACGTTTATGGATTTCTCCTTTCTTTAAGGGGTATGGCTCTCCTATTTCTTTCTGTCACTAAACACTTTTGTCCATCTGTATTGGGTCTGACTGAGATAGAGTTAATTTTCCCCATAACAGCCCTCATAGTGCGCTTTTTGTAACTTTGGTAACTAGGAAGGTGTCGATAACACACCGGTGTTTTGGCTATTGCTTAGCAGTGCTCTCACAGTATCAAGGCTGACTCTCCACCGTTTCCCCCTCACCAGTGAGCTGGGGGTGGGCAAAGTCTTGGGAGGAAACATAGCCAGGACAGCTGGCTCAAACTGACATATGATATTGTATCTGTTCAGCAATAAAAGATAAGAGAAAGGAAGAGAAAGGGGGATGTCGTGATTTAAACCCAGACAAACATTTATGACATTTGTCTTCTGTAAGTAACCATTATGCATTCTGAAGCCCTGCTTCCTGGGAAGTGGCCGGGCATCACTTGCTGATGGGAAGTAAAGAATAAAATCTTTTGTTTTCCTTTCCTTTCACCCAAGGCTGAAAGGCTTTTGCTTTATTAAGCTGCCTTTATCTTGACTCATGATTTTTTTTTCCCCTTATTTTCTCTGCCACATCCTGCTGAGAAGGGGAGTGATATCGCAGCTTGATGTGCTTCTAGCATCCAGCCAAGGTGTACCTACCACAACAAACTACATCACATGATTTTCCCATCCATTTGACTCCTACTACTATACTGCTTGATCTTCCATGTTGAATCTTCATGGTCAGCCTCATCAATTCTCCCAGCTGGTTCTGGGTCAGGAAATTTCCACCCCCTAAGCAGATCATTAAAATGTACTGGAATCAGGAGCTCCTGTCTACAAGAGGCATAATGGATTAATTAATTATTATAACCTGTTGAGCATCCCTTTTGTCAGGACTTCTTTCTGCCTCATGAAATAAAACCATACCACTTCTGAAACCCAGGAAACAGTTTTGTAAGAGTTAAGGATTTTTTTTACTTTTTTTGTTATTTGAGACATCCAGGTCTCCTGAAAGTGCTACAGCCTATTAATTAGGCATGGGGGGGTTTTCATCATTAAGTTATCAGCTTTTACTGTCTTTAACAATCAGCTCAGTACTGCTGTTTATGAGAATATTTGGTCGATTTGCATATATTCTGAATAAATGTTTTGTGCACCAGAGAAATAGATACTCAACTATCCCTTGCCTTAAGCAGACATAATCCCAGAAATGAAACAATTAAAAATTAACGTATGTTGTAACACTATATTACAATACAACAGGGCTTGCACTAAGGTATCTATTATTTTTATCTGTCATGGTTTAAGCCCAGCAGGTAACTCAGAACCACACATCCACTCTCTCACTTCCTCCCCTTCTTCTTCCCCCCACTCCTGAAGGGATGGGGAGGAGAATTGAAAGCATGCAACTCCCATGGGTTGAGGTAAGAACAGTCCAGTAACTAAGGTATAACACAAACCACTACTGGTGCCACCAATAATAATGATAAGAGAAAATAACAAGGGAAGAGAATACAGCTCACTACCCACTGACCGATACTCAGCCTGACCGAGCAGTGATCTAGCCCTTCTGGGTAACTGCCCCCAGTTTACATCCTGGGCATGACATGCTGTGCTATGGAATACCTCTTTGATTAGTTTGGGTCAGGTGTCCTGTCTCTGCTTCCTCCCGGCTTCCTCTTCTCCCTGGCAGAGCATGAAACTCAGAAAGTCCTTGGCCAGACTAAACATTACTTAGCAACAACTAAAAACATCATTGTTATCAGCTCTGTTCCCAGACTGAAAGTCAAAACACAGCACTGCACCAGCTACTAAGAATGAGAAAAGTGACTGCTACTGCTGAAACCAGGACATCATCACAATATTGATGAATGGTGGTCATACTTAGGATATTAAATGACTAATCCACATTAGCACAGAATACAATACCACAAAAGTCACTGCATATTTCAGAACTGCAAAATCTACATTTTACAACTCCCAGAAGAAATACAATTTTCTTCACTGGCTATTACCAGCAATACGTACCTCAAAATGTCATAAAAATAAATGAATTAGCAAGCGCAATAACATTTGTTTAAAAGTATGTTGGCATGGGCCTTCCAAAAAGAGGGATATTGATTCCTGGAGGAACAGTTAGAACTAGTTGTCTTCTGTGAGTTTTCAGTGGAGTTTGCACAGATATTTATTGGTTCAATTTTTTTTTTACAGGGAATCTGTAGAAGGGAGTTGCTTAATCTGTGAACTGTGATCAGAGGATGTTCAGAATGCCATTAGGCATAACCTAGAAGAAGTGGCAATGGTGCACTGTATTATCAAAAGCACATATCTGAAATGCTGGCAACTTGTATGCAAATGAACACTTTGCTTGATTTTATTTCTCTTCATTCGTTTCGCTAGGTTACAGAGGTAGCCTAATTATTCATCTCTCTCACTGGAACAGGTCTTTCTCACTTTACTTTTTAGGAACAAAATGAAAGATTTTCCTATTATAGGCACTTTCTCTTAGTATTTTTGCAAGGTAAATACATGTTATCATATGTAAGGTGTTAATACATAAGGATTATGAGCCTGTACTAAGGGAAACCAACACCTGAATTTGTAAACCTACAGTAAAGCAACACCTTACTTTCCAGGTAGAAGCTCACAAAATGTAAAATTCTACTAAGAAAAGTTTCAGTTTTATTGTATTAGTTTCCAATCAGGCTCAAGCTGGAATTTCGTGACCTCCTTTGCAGTCAGTGAAGCTGAGAACACAGGGCATGCGGAGCTGCCACAGAAAATGCTCCTTGAAGTAGGACTTGATGCTGCCTGGAGTGGTGGGCAAATGCTTCAAAGAAAAATGTTATTTACTCAGTCCTAGCCGCCATTCTGTCACACACCCAGCTGTGCACTACTACAACATGGGAAAAGTCTTTTTTTTTTTTTTTTAAATCAGCTGGTGATCTTCATATACCAATAAAAAAATAAATAAATATAAAAAATTGATTTATTGTTTAGCTGGTGGAAGTGAAAATGCTATCATAATTCATGCAAATTTCAAATACCTACTTTTACCTTAGTATTTTAAAACTATATTTTCATTCTTAGCAATATAAAATATATTGTTAGCAGTGGTGAAAGAGAAATGGGAAGGAAGGACAGAAAGGGGAAAAAAATAGCTAATATCAAAGCATATTGTCTTAGTTATATAAGGAAATAAAATATGGTACATACTAATTAGAAATATACTCCACTGTTCTATGATAACTAGATTGTTACTGTCTGACTCCAAAGAAAAGAATATTAAGTTTGCTGTTCTCTCTCCTCTGTGAGTATTTTACCTGTGAATAAATTCCCTTGTATGCCTCTTTTTGTAAAAGAGTACATTCAGCATTCGAACTCTTTTTAATAATTGCTTTCTTTTTAAATACCTTTAAAAACAAATCATTATTAAAATTAGAACTTTTTTGGAATGTCAGAAACACTTTTAATTCTGATTAAGTGTAGTCATCTCTGGGAAGACTGGATACTTTTAGTAAGAGAAAATGCACTTTTATTTGTTTGCTTTAAGATTTTCCATTTTGATGGGTGCTGACAAGTTGTTAATCAAAACAGTAAAAATAGCTTGGAATTGGGACCATATTGGGGGAAGGAATGTCTGCTCTGTGTTGTTTTTTAACCAAAAGTACACATGTAAATGTAATTTCTATAGTAATAGAAAGACTGGAGAAACTGAAGTTTACTATTTATTTCTGACATTTTGTCATGACAAGGGTTTGACCAGCTTTTTTGTTCCATTTCATCCAAATGTGTGACTTTTTCTAAAATCAGCACTTTTTTTTTTTTGTATTTTAGAACACTTATAATTTCTAAATTGGTATTACATTAGTTCTTAATACATGAAGAGTCCACCACTCACTCCAGTGATGGTATAAAGTACACATGCTACCTATCCTGCTGATCCTGATTTGGTATCTCACTGCAGTAGCAACATACCTGTGGCAATAACTTTGAAACTGAAAATGTCTGATACTTCATGCTGCTTTCAATTAGGGGGATGCTGAGAGCTGTTGTTTTTTTTTTTTTTCATTCAACAGTAATTCTAAAAATACAGGAAATTTTTTGTTCTACCTGAAAAAAAATGTGTTAAGAAGTGAGGGTCAGGTGATGGATTTTGGTGTTTTTTCATCGTTATGAAGCTTATGCAAATATAATGTGAGGTCTTTTTGAAACTTTCTTTGAAACTATCTTTTAATAATAAAGCAGTGTTTTGTTTAAAGCATAAAAATTCTGTTGTTTTGATTTTTTTATTTTTTCACCTCTGACAGAGAACACACAGAAAACCTAAGACAACATGTATTATCTTGTGCCACTCTACATTTAGACCAAAAAAAGGAAATCAGTGAAAGAATGGCTCCTAAATCTACTTCAGGAACACCAGTGTTATGAATAATTCAGATGAAAAACCTGTGGTCTCCATATGGTCCTGTAAGAAGCACTCTGATAAGCTGCTTTGCTTGCTACTGAGAAACAAATATGAAAATAGGGAAGATATTGGAGTTTTGGAAAGAAAGAGAAAGCAGGTGTCTTCTAAATTGGAGGGCAGAATCAGGTTCAGAATCATCATTTCTGACATAAGCTGCTTTGAGTGACTTTGAGATATCTACCCTTTCTTCAGCCATCTGAACATATACCATATAAAAATGCCACTCAGCTGCTGCTGCCTCAGGTAGGCTGAGCTTCTGGTAAATCAGTTACATGCGAGTTAAGGGCAGGGGAAGACTATGTACTGCAGACATTGCTTTTCTTTCGCTAAAACTGCACAGCAAACATTTTTTTCCTCAGTGAAAAAAAAAAAAAAAAAAGAAGAGACAATAAAACAGTACCACCAGAAAGTGAAGAAGAAGACAGACACTGCTGAAGTGATATTTACATTCAAATGAATATCAGAGCGTTAAATTTTTTAGTTGGAGAGGTTTACCCATCAGGGCTCATCCATGTTTATTCCATTTCTTTAGAACAGCAGCTAATTGCTTCTTGAACAATCCTTGTGTTTTGCCTCAGCAATAGTGCCTGATAGGCCATTCCATATGTTTATTATGTGCTAAGTGAAAAAAGTCTTGCTAACATCTGCTGGAAGTAAGCTTCTCTCTCATTTCCATTTATGGCTCTTGAAATTCATACTGAGTGGGAAATAGCTATTCAGGCTGACATTTTGTCCTCTTCATGGATTTCAGCCTTCTTCAGCAAAGACCTCTTAAACTTGATTCTGTCTCACATAATATTTAGCACCTGATCTACATCTTTTCTTCTAATATATTTACTATGATGTTAACACATAAATGTTGTCGACATAGCCATTATGAAAAGTTTCAAATAAATGCCACTGGCTTGATATTCTGCTGATGCAAATCAATATATTTTAATTAAAATTAATGGAGCATGATTGTTTGCATTAGATTATATTTGGTCTCAAAAATAAAATAGTACAAACCCATACAAGCTTGAAAAATCAGAGTTCAAGATAAATTATCAGGTCAAAAAGTTAAGGAATAGAAAGGTTTAATGTGAATCTGTGGGACAGTATGAATTAGGTCTGCAAGACAATAGAACAAATTATAACGAGTTGGAATGAAAGAAACGGCCTGAGCTCTGCCTTCATTTGCTCTTTTTTGAGTTTACTTTTAAAACAAATAAGTAGAGATTTGTGCTGGTTTTGGCTGGTATAGAGTTATTTTCCCTCACAGTATCTAGTGTGGGGCTATGTTTTAGATTTGTGCTGAGAACAGCGTTGATAATACAGGGATGTTTTCGTTGTTGCTGACCAGTGCTGACAGGGCCAAGGCCTTTTCTGCTCCTTACCCAGCCAGTGAGTAGGCTGGGGCTACACAAGGAGCTGGGAGGGGACACATCCAGGACAGCGGACCCCAACTGACCCAAGGGATATTCCAAACCATACGACATCGTGCTCAGCATATAAAACTGGAGGAAGAAGGAGGAAGAGGGGATGTTTGGGGTGATGGTGTTTGTCTTCCTAGGTAACCATTACATGTAATGAAGCCCTGCTATCCTGAAGATAGCCTGACCTGCCTGACCTGCCTGACCATGGGAAGTGCTGAATTAATTTATTGGTTTGTTTTGCTTGTGTGCACAAGTTTGCTTTACCTATTAAACTGTCTTTATCTGAGTCCATGAGTTTTCTTATTTTTACCATTCTGATTCTCTCCCCTAACCCACCAGCGAAGTAAGTAGCTGGGTGGAGCTTAGTTGCTGGCTGTGGTTAAACAACTACATGGTGTTAAATCCTCTAGAGAGCTGAATGATTCCATGATGTTGTCCGTTCCTAATGAATGTTCAAATTATGTTTCTCTTAGGATACTCAGACATTACTAGTGTAGTAAGCAACTGGCAGTACTTACACTGGAAACCCTTAATTGTTCCATTTTCTCCAGTTAATTTATTCCCTATCTGAATCTGAATCCTGTTTTCTGTCTGTGCCAGAAGTCCTTTAATGAAAAGGATTAAAATCTGTGAAGTAATACCAAAATTATTTCTACTGTTGCATCCAGAATATGACTGCAAGTGATTTCAGTATTCTGAAAATCAGCTTGCCTCTGCTCAGTGTGCTGCACCAGGCATGTTTTCCCAATAGGGGAAACATAGGCCCCCAGTAGGGGGGTGTGCTTTGCTGTAGCCAAGGGAAAGAGTTCCACCTCTCCACTATATTTTGCAATGAAAAGCAGGTTGGCATTGATTCTTCCAGACGTTAGTGGCCATGAAGTACTAGAAAAGAGTGAAACATGGCAATGAGAACATGAATGCACTCTCAGCAAGTCTGCTGATGTCACCAAGCTGTGTGGTTCGGTTGATACGCTGGAGGGGAAGGAATGCCATCCAGAGGGACCTTGACATGCTTGTGGGGTGGGCTGATGCCAACCTCATGAAGTTTAACCATGCCAAGTGCAAGGTCCTACACCTGGGTCGGAGCAATCCCAGGCACAGCTACAGGTTGGGCAGAGAAGAGATTCAGAGCAGCCCTGCGGAGAAGGACTTGGGGGTGCTGGTCGATGAGAAAATGAACATGAGCCGGCTTCAGTGTGCACTCACAGCCCAGAAAGCCAACCATATCCTGGCTGCATCAAAAGGAGTGTGACCAGCAGGTTGAAGGAGGTGATCCTGCCCATTTATTCTGCTCTCGTGAGACCTCACTTGGAGTATTGTGTACAGTTCTGGTGTCTTCAACATAAAAAGGACATGGAACTGTTGGAACAAGTCCAGAGGAGGGCCACAAGGATGATCAGGGGAATGGAGCACCTCCCGTATGAAGACAGGCTGAGAAAGTTGGGGCTGTTGAGCCTGGAGAAGAGAAGGCTGCGTGGAGACCTCATAGCAGCCTTCCAGTATCTGAAGGGGGGCTATAGGGATGCTGAGGAGGGACTCTTCATTAGGGACTGTAGTGGTAGGACAAGGGGTAATGGGTTAAAACTTAAACAGGGGCAGTTTAGATTGGATATAAGGAGAAAGTTCTTTCCTTTTAGGGTGGTGAGGTACTGGAACAGGTTGCCCAAAGAAGTGGTAAATGCTCCATACCTGGCAGTGTTCAAGGCCAGGTTGGACCTAGCCTTGGGTGGCTTGGTTTAGTGTGAGGTGTCCCTGCCTGAGGCAGGGGGGTTGGAACTTGATGATCTTAAGGTCCTTTCCCACCCTAACCTTTCTACGATTCTATGATTCTATTATTTTTTCTCCAAGGCTCTCAAGATGTTGTTTGTGCAGAAACAGAGGAAGTTAAGTAGCAGGAACAAGTGTAGACTGCTTTTATTTTGCCATGTACCTGTACGAGTGCTGTCATACATACAGATGTATGTATCCACATGTATTTATATCTGTACATATGTTGCAAGCTGCAGACAGAGTTCATATCCAGTTAGTTCTAGGAAATTCTATGAGTCTGGGGGACTTTGCTAGGAAACAGACGTGCCTATCTTGCTGCTGATGGAGATACGCTTACGTCTGCATGCAGTTCTGCATATATATACTCTAAATTCGACTCCTCTTTTTGTACCTGCTGCTACTGTGAAATACTGATCTTTTCTGGTCTAAAATGTCCACCCTCCCTTTTCTTGGATCTCTTTTATTAAATTCTCAAAGTCCTAAATAACAGCAAAATGGTCATGTTCCAGCATATTAGTGTGTCTATGACTTCTTGTACCCTATAGGCACAGTGAACTCACAAGTCAAATCATTCACGTTTAAGCTCTTCAACAAATTCAGTTTCAGATTTTAAGTCCTCTAATGTATTCCTCTCACATATCTGCTGATGAAACTGAGTATTTGAAGATAAAATTTTGTCCCTTTGCTGTTTATGATCGTTTGAGTTTGTTACATTATATATTGTCCTCAGTTACATCTGATCACTATCACTGACCTTAATAAATCTGAGGAACTATAAAGAAGGTTTGAGTTAACAGGTCATATCTCTTAATTCATCATTCACATACCTCTATCGAAAGGTATAGTTTGGACTAAGTTCTTTATTACTTGGCAATTGGAACAGGCTGAGAAATTACATTTGTACTCTAATAGTCACCTTGTCAGTTGACAGTAACATGTTATGTCACCACCATTTATTCTTATTTAATAAGTGCTTATGCCATGATTTGTAGTTGCTCTGCCACTTACTCATTAGTACTGTCGATTATTTGTAATGTAAATGGAGCCATACTGTTCCTGGAGTGGTATATTGGAAGAATGAGGGGCAATAAACAATTTGTGGTAAGGGAAATTATGATTACACATAAGGAAATATTATTTCCAAAGACAACAGTAAAACATTGGAGTAGCTTACCTGTAGAGGTTGTAGAGGTTATAAAATCTCTGCTCTTGGTGCTACTTTAGATTTCAAGAAGAAAGATCTAGGGTTCAAAATATGAAAAAAAAACCATGAAATATTTGCAATGCAAAAAGGAGCTGTTTAAGGGTAAAATTTACTTTTAAATTAAAATACTTAAAAGCCCAAACAATAAGGTATGGTTGAATATTAATTTATTTTATATATCTTCAAATGCAAACACTACCTGGAATTTTTACTACGTTGCAACACCTCAGCTGATATACAATTTGGATTGTGATGTATGTTTTCATCATGTGCAGTAAAATGGGTAAAAATTATTTTCATAAAATGCCTAAATATAATAATATAGTAAGAAATATAGAAACCTTTGGAGATCATCTAGTCCAATTCCCCACTTAGGGTAAGGCCAGTTAGAGCAGGTTGCTCAGCACAGTGTTCAGCAGGGTTTTGAATATTACGACTTTGGAGACTTCAGCTTTTCTGGGGAACGTGCTCCAATTTGAGAACCCTTACAGAAGAAAAGTGTTTAATAGGAATTTCCTTTATTTATGTTTGCACTCATTGCCTTTTGTCCTGTCACTGGGCACTGTTGTAATGTCTTCGTACCATCCCTTGGCCTTCTCCAGGCCAAGCAGATGCAGCTCTTTCAGCGTCTCCTGATATGTCAGACACATCAGTCACTTGACCATCTTCATGGCCCTAAAATTTCCTTTATGTACATGCCAAAATTAAAAGTTTGCAATGAAATAAATAGCCTTTGTTGCATTAATATTTTTCTATCTAAAAATTGGTGAAAAATTATCTATACAAAGATTGAACAGAATTTCAAAATTAACAAGGAAATATAAATAATCCTTGAAGTGTCATGTATTTTATTTTAAAATATAATCATAGAAGTTTATTTTCTATTGAAATTATTTTCTAGTAAGCATGAAAATATATCAGCTTCTTCTTGTTTCTCCCTTCAATGCTTATTTTCCAGTCACTCAAACTTAATATTACACATATATTATTTTTTAACTACCATTGAAAATGAAAGATTTATTAATGAAAATGTTTCATATAATTGCAGAGAATTCCACCAGTTGCCTCTTTCCTGTTTGCACAGAAGACCATGAATTCTGCCAGTTAAGAGACTCCATTTTAATTTTATTAAATCTTATAACACAATATTGTATACATTCCACATTTCCAGCTTCCTGATGTCAATACAAGGTGGTGATTCTTGCCTAGTAAAAGCATTATTTTTCTGAAGTTGCCACCTTAGCTGAAATAACAGTAGAAACAGATATAGAAATCTCTCTGTGATGTTCAGCCCTCTTGTAATTCATGTACATGCAGACTCTAAGGGTCAAGACAACTCTTCCTTTAATTATAGCAGCAGAGGCTGACGTTTCTTATTCTTTTTCTTATTTACCTCAGTCATGAGATTGTTACGCTATTCAAAGGTCTCATTGAATAAAATTTCTTTTCTTTCTGTTGAATAGTACCATATAATAATTGGTGATAACATGAATGTGTAAGTTTTAAGAAACACAGTCTTAAATGGTTTATATCATGTGTGGTCATCTGTATGCTGTGCATGTTCATTAACTTGGAAAGAAGCCATTTCATTATTATATGGTATAATACCGTGATATGTTTTTGCAACTATTGCTGTCAAAGTAAGAGCACAATGCTATCAAACTTAGATGGCTGTCTAGACTTCAAGGCTCAACTTGTTCTTTGTCAGAACAAATTTACTGTTCAGCCTCATTTTTAACACTTGCTTACTTGCTTCCTAGATGCTGAGGCTGTCATTTAAATTTTGTCTAAGTAACAAAGGTAGTTCCACATTTATTAAAGTACAATCATTTTCTTATAAAAAATCATCCTTGAGAAAGAGAGGGGAAATGTTTAGTGATTCATTTACTGCAAAACTCACCCTGTAAAATCTATTTATAGTTAGGGTTGTAGCCTGTGGATGTAATGCTTTTGTGTAGAAAGGCCAAAAGTACAAAAAAAAGAGAAGGCTTAGACAGAATAAAGCTGTTGCACAGACTAGATCAGCTGATAAACCTGTCCCAGAGATATTTATAATGCCTTCCTTCCTCTTCCCAAATACAACTCGGAAACAGGTGAGAAATTCAGAGTACCCACAGGTGCAAGCTCTGCTTTAGTTACTCTTCACTAAATCTCAGTATTATAAAGGATGCTTAGCTGACATCTTAAAGACTCTTAGTTTAGGAGGCAATATGATGGATCCTATTGAGGCAGATATCTGTATTATTTTTATTTTCCCAGGAGAAAAGAATGGGTTAAACCTACAGTCGGCATGCAGGAAAATTAAAACAGAGCTCTTTCACCTTGATGTTCAGCTGAACTGAAGGAACTTTCATTTTCTACTGTTTGTAGCATGAAAGAATAGCCAGCTAAGTTTTTACACCATATTTATTAATAAACAGGCCATCTGTGTTTGGTTTCCTTCTCAGCTTCCAGAAAGATTTTTTTGCTCCAAAGAATGGCAGAAAGTAAAATTGGGAATAAGATTCTCCAGTTACATAGTAAAACAAACCACAAAAGCCAACTTTTAGATCAGGAGGTTATAAGGTGTTGTTGGTTGTAAGGTGAATATTTGTTATATTGTAATAGTATGAAGAGAGTCTAATCAGAATTTACAACAATTTGGTCTAGGTTCTTAAGATACAAAGTGATTATTAAATACCCCAAAGAGAAAGAATTACATTAATTACATTTATTCTTTTTTTTTTTTAAACAATGCTACTTGAAGATCTAGCTTTACAGTTTATAACTACGTTCAAGCAACCTGGTGTAGGAAAGGCCCTGACCTGCCTCTTTAAAAGGTCTTATCCAGACCAGTTGTCATTTTTTTCTGCAGTACACATAAACTCATTTTACAGCATACCAATTGGTGAGAGCATGGGCAAGGAGGAGCAGTTGATAACAAGTCCTGGTGTCTGTAATCTCTGAACAGTGTTGGAGTATAGAAGGCAAAGAAACTGCCTTGAATAGAAATGAATAGATTTTAAAAAGGAAGAGTTTAAAAAGGAATATAGAGGATAATTAGGTAAGATTTAATCAAAACAAAACAATGAATTACCAGTTAAAAAGTGACAGAAAGAAAGAAGGTAATGTTATTTCAGACGCAATCTGGTTTTGACATACTTGAGGCTTTTAATAGTTTTTGGCTTGTCAGAGGCAGCTAACCATAACACAGTATTGTCCAACAGAAAAATATAATTAATGAATAAAAGTGTGTGGAGAAATCATTGAAAAAGGTAAGATTGAGAAAAATCTTATTTCTACACTGGCCTGGCACTCAGGAGATTGTTTCTTTTTATGTCTCCTTGCAGTTCTCATACACTAATGAAAGAGAAAAAAGAGGGTATGGTAAAACCTAAAATTATTCCTTTTATATATATTTTACTTTCAATCTAAGGAGATTAGGCTGAACAAAACAATGTGACTCTGCATGAACCACAGGCTGAGAACTACAGGTATAAAACATGCATCTGTAATGCAGAACTGAACAATTTGGATTAGAAATGGTTTACCACAGTCCTTTCTTTGCAAGGTTAATCACTTTTTGAAACATTTCAAAGATAATTTCCAAATCGTATTTCATTCTCTTCCCTGATTTAGAAAATGAATGGCATTTGTTGCCATGTCTACAGCTTGTTTTAATGCCTTCTGTACAAAGAGTTCCATTATAGATGACCATGTCAAAATTAACCTCTAATAAAATGAACTTTTTTCCTGTTTGCAACTGTACAGGCCATCTACCCTCTCAATCAAAATCCCATTTATGTTTGCGCAGCATCTCCGTGGCAACAAGAAAAGCTTGTTGGAAAGTACCTTGGCAGCTTATCCTTTTTCTTCTTGCTGTCCTTTTAACGAAGAGCCCCAGTGCTTTAGAAGAATAAGCAGCCAATATAATGTGTCATTCTCTGATCATCCCAAGCTAACCTATACCTGTGTTTCCAGGATGGGGGTTAAGGGGAAAGACAAACAGATAACTATAACAAAATTTCAACCCAGGAAAAAATCTTCATCAAGAGTACAGAAGCTGCAGATCTCCCTATTTCTATGTTTCAGGCATTATCCTTAATATTGTGTTATAAACTGAGAAATAAGACTAATAACAGCAGTTTCTGGGACTTTTCAAAAGAACATATAAATTTGTGTAATGTATATATTTCAATGAATTACCCTTTTTTTGATAGATTCATTTCTGGACAAAATGGTATATAACTTAACATAGCAAATAATAGCTATGCTCTATTTCCAGTGCCCTGCTGGAAGAATCACTTATTTTTACTCTTCTTCTCTATGTGAAAAATCATTAATTTTACAGAGAACAGTTGGCATTTTCACAGCAGTGACTATTTTTCACTTCAGGAGAGTGTGAAAAAATCACTATATATTTTCTTTGTGTGGAAAGCATACAAATTATGAAGCAGATACAGTGGTTTCATTTTTCACAGAACCTGCAATAATGTGATTTTCACTGGTCTCCTCAAAAATTGCTTTGGCCAAACTTACTGTAAAATATCTATAAAACATTTCTAGTTTTTATATCTACACCTTGGTAAAATAAACTATATTTTGAAATCTAACCATTTTTTAAAACCAGTATGTTTTTATTTACATGTTTCTCACATATCCTGATTGTTAAAATATTTTAAGTGTGATTTCCATGTGTAACAGCATTAACACCTGTTTACCTAAAATATTACTGGACTTTTAGGACATCAGTAATCAAATCACAAACATCCAAACATTTTCTGAACTTTAGTGGGTTGCTCTTGTTCTTGCAAGTTATGTTCCTAATATTCATTGTAAAATGAATATCCAACTGTATCAACTGATCTGCAGTGATTCACTTTCTGGTCATGTTAGGTGCAAATAAGCTCTTCTATAGCTCCCTTACTGAAAAGAGTTGATAGGAAAAACATTCTTTTGAAATATTAAAATTCAAACCTGAGTCAATATACAGGGTCCTTCTCTCTCCAATACTTATTGCATGGGATACAGTTTGGCTATCACACTTCATACTACACTTTATCATATCAAGTATACTGAAACAAATTCAGTCGGCACAAACATAGGGGCAGAACACTAAACATGTTACAAAAAGGAATATTTCTGGCCTAAATTTATCTTTTCCCAGAACTCATTAAGAAATTGCTTTATGGTCTGGGTTTGTTTTGGGGTGTTTAGTTTTTCTGGTTTGGTTTTGGTTTTGTTTTGTTTTTCGCATAAAATTGAATTCTGGAGGATAGAACAGAATGTCATAACCAGGACCTCATAGATACAGTCAATTTAGCATTTTATCAGACATGGAGGTTTATGTCTCACATTGGTAGACGTTTAGTTACTGCCTTAATTTAGGTTGAAGGTTAGGTTTATTTCACTGCAGCAGTCATTCTTCTAGTTGTTTTAAAATGTGTAACTGGGTGATAGTGATTCACCTTTCTGTACTCCAGGAGGCAGACATCAGAAAGTGGTGAGATCAAACTACTTGCTAGACAACACTTGATTTTTCAAATCTGTTTCCACTGGAGAAAACCCCAAATGGCTACAGACGAAAGATGGACTGAAAGATGGAAAGGGAGAGAAGTTGGGTTAAGCCACCTTACCTACTGGTCTTGCAAAACATGAGCCAAGTGAAGGAAGCTTGTGCCACAAAATACTGTTACAACACATACGGATTTTTACCTTTATTTTTTCCCTAAGACATCTTTATGAATTGGGGGTTTTGCAAGCAGTAACACAATTGAGGATGTGACTTAGTCTTCCAAGCTTTTGTATATGTATATATTATGATACGCTTTTAACTGAATGATTAGCCATTTGTCCTGTGAGATATTATCACCTTCAGTGAATAAGAAAAAGAAACACCATGAACAAGACACTGGGCAGTGCCATGACCAGCTCTAAAACCAAGCCTATGGATTTCTTTTTCTATTTTAAAACTTAGGATTTTTTGTGGTTAAAAAAAAAAAAAAAACAACAAATACCTGAATAGCTACTCATCTCATTTTTTTTTTTTTTTGACACTTAAAATGGTAACATACAGATGAATATTAGTTTTCTCCCTGATCAGTCCAGTCCAGTATTTCAAAAACTGTTACTAATGAGTAGAATTTATCTGGTAGTCTATTTAATTGTTTCTATTTCATACATCAGTAAAACTCTGCTCAACTGAAAAAGGTCATAGCTTGAAAATGCAGTTCAAAAGTATGCATATTTTTTGTTTTCTTCCACAACGTCTAACTCAATTGCTTTTAATTGCATTCAAAAAAGGATTTTTTATTTTTTTGCAAGAGTTCAAAACAAGGCAACTGAAATAGAAAGCTGTTCAGCTCATTTTCTTTGGTTGCTGTGAAGTTGATATAATTAGTTGAATTTTCAACACCTTTTATAGTGTCTATATAGAGGATCTTGTCTCTACATCTTTTGGTGTTTTGAATGTTTGAATGCAAGGGATGTTCCATGGTCTTCACTGTGTGATTATGGGTCTTAGCAGGCAGTCCTTTTTTGAGTGTTGGGTAGCTCATAAAATCTAGGTGCCTTTGGAAAGTTATTGTTTTCATCAAAACCTTGATTGAAAAACTTTAGGTTTCTTTTCTGAACTGTATGTTTAGTTAACTGTTAACAGTCATGATTACCCGTTTGTTTCATGGTAATAATGTTGCCATTCTAGAAATGTATACTGCTCAACTCACATGCTCGTGTTTCTTATAGTCCTAGATTATTTCAGTGGTAAAATAATTGTGTCTTTCTTTACCCTATTCATTTCAGGCAATTCATTCCACTGAAAGGAGTATTACCCTTGAGTGCTGGATTGTGCTATGAACACAGACTTTTCAGATACCTTTTTCTGAAACTCAGGAATACAGTGAGGAGCACAAGTATTTGGTCTTTTATTGGTATGCAGAAGAAAAGAATCATAGAATAGTTAGGGTTGGAAAGGACCTCAAGATCATCAAGTTCCAACCCCCCTGCAATGGGCAGGGACACCTCCCTCTAAACCATATCACCCAAGGCCTCTTCCAAACTGGCCTTGAACACTGCCAGAGATGGAGCATTCACAACCTCCCTGGGCAACCCATTCCAGTGCCTCACCACCCTTACAGTAAAGAATTTCCTCCTTATACCCAATCTAAAATTCCCCTGTTTAAGTTTTAACCCATTACCCCTTGTCCTACCACTACAGTCCCTAATGAAGAGGCCATCCCCAGCATCCATACAAGCCCCCTTCAGATACTGGAAGGCTGCTATGCAGACTGGAGGTCTCCACACAGCCTTCCCTTCTCCAGGCTGAACAGCCCCAGCTTTCTCAGCCTATCTTCATACGGGAGGTGCTCTAGTCCCCTCATCATTCTTGTGTCCCTCCTCTGGACTGGTTCTAACAGTTCCATATCCTTTTTATGTTGAGGACACCAGAACTGCACACAATACTCCAAGTGAGGTCTCATGAGTGCAGAGGGGCAGGATCACCTTTTCCTACCTGCTGGTCATGCTCGTTTTGATGCAGCCCAGGATATGGTTGGCCTTCTTGGCTGCAAGCGCACACTGATGCTGTCTCATGTTATGTTTCTCATCGACCAGCACCCCGAAGTCCTTCTCCGCAGGGCTGCTCTGAATCTCTTCTCTGCCCAACCTGTAGCTATGCCTGGGATTGTTCAGACCTAGGAGTAGGACCTTGCACTTAGCTTGATTAAACTTCATAAGCTTCACATCAGCCCACCTCACAAGCGTGTCAAGGTCCCTCTGGATGGCATTCCTTCCCTCCAGCGCATCAACCGAACCACACAGCTTGGTGTCATCAGCAGACTTGCTGAGGGCTCCTCAATTCCTCCATCTGTGTTGCTGACAAAGACGTTGAACAGGATTGGTCGGAACACCAACCCCTGAGGAACACCACTACGTGAGCAAATCCATAACAAAGCCATGGGTGTGATTAGCCCTCAATCCGCATCCCCCTCACCTTTTAACAAACAGCATAAAGCATCCTTTGTACTTGGGGTGCGTAGGCTGCAATGGCAGAAACCCAGCATCATAGAAGGGGTCACACCAGAGATGAGGAAAAAGGAGGCAATTTTTCTGGCCCTATTCATCTGAACTCTACACCTACCTTACAACTTCAATGGAGAAGGTGTAGAGATAGAAAATTATTTTTCCATGACATTTTTGCAATCCTAAAAATGTTTTCTTCTATGAATCTAAGATGAAAACTGAAACCACATGCAACCTCATAAAGGAGATAAAAGGTTAATTTATAATAAATCAGAGACTCAATTTTTATTTCAGCTTGTATTTAATTTTGTTAGTATAATCGATTAAATTTCCAAAGAAAAGTTTGACTTGTTCTTCAAAAACAGCTTCACCTACAAAATGTGAAAAAGCTTCAAAACTCCTCACACTTTTAATCTTCCTCACAAAAAACACAGTAAAAGTTCCTTCACATCAACTGTCTTTCACAAGTTTTCATTTTAAAAATTGATTTTTTGGAGGATAAAATACAGTTTCTTATAAATTCCCAAACCAGTTCTACCTCATATTTTCACACTTTTCCACCTGTGATAACAGAAATATAATAAGAAGATAGCAGCTATTACATGTCATCTAGCAATTTCTGCCCCCCCCCCCCGAAAAAAAAAAAAACAAACAGAAAAGAAAACAAGGAACTTTCTGACTTGTGGCATATGAAAAAATCCAGTGGTGGCATGAAAAGGTGATCCAACATTTGCTGGAAATTTCTTTTGAGAGTGACTCTATGCCAGCTTACTACAGTATGTGTCATGGCTTAAGCCCACAGTTTTAGTAGCAATGCTGAGCTACAGCAACTTTTATTACTATTTTAATCTACCTATCCTACAGCCTTATGGGAAGATAAGTTACATCTTTACTGTTGATGGTGGGTGCTCATCTGAATAATGACCCATTAATCAAACCAATACCTGGCCAAGTTCGCAAGATACTATAAAACAATACAAAAGTTTCAAAGCAAGCTTTAAACAAAAGAAAGGACAAGACATTTCACCAATCTCCAATACTTACTGTATACTTAATTAAAAATGTAATATTAAATATTTACCAAGTCAGCCCAGTTTGGCCAGGCTTGTTCCAGCCACACAGGGCAGTCTGTAGTTAACAGAAGGGATGGCAAGAGAAAAATACAGGAAATCAATAGCCATAATAATGACATAGGCATTGTCCTTGCTAAAGTACCCTGGAGAGAAGACTCACTAGCAAATGGACTGGAAAATATTCCTATATTTAGCCTACCTAATGTTCTTCTCCATTTAAAATAACTGTGTATAAATAAAGTAGCTGTTAAAACTAATTCTACTAAATCTACCCTAAATAGTCATCATTGATTTGCATTATAGTATGGGTCAATGAGGAAAGGAAAAGTAGAAAGCATGGATAATGCATAAAAAACCCCAACCCTTTTGGCATTGTTTCATAAAATTGTGCCAAAATACACACTGTCAGCAAGTACTTTGAGTTTTAAATGCCACCTGTATTTTATAACAAGTTTAGATATAGAATAGATCTGGATTATCGCTTGGCTCATGAATCTTAGATTCATTAGAAACCCATTAGAAGCAGCAAAGAGAAAAATAGAAATATTGTGCTTAAGAAACAGAATGAGAAAATGGGAGTTCCAGGTTTTACACTCGTATAACAGTGTAACTAACATGAAGAAATAAGCATGAAGTATATACCTTGCTACAAATGTAATATATTAATATATATGCACACATATATATGTCTGTGTTTGTATACACACCAGAATAGCTGGTAACTTATATTTAGTTATAAATTGGTGTATAGTTCATTAACTCTGCCAAGTGCAAGAAATTCAATATAAAAATGTTGTCTGCTCATTTCTGTCTTTGTCCTGTATCTTGAAAATTACTGTTTTCCTTGGATAAGGGATATAAAAATTCAATAAACCTTTTAGGGAAATGGCTGTTGGAAATAATTAAATAATAAAATATTTTGGGAGAAGCCTTAATTGACAAGAATCGCTCATATATTCTAAAAGGGTTTAGCTGAACTAACTCTTCAGGGAGGTCTTGCATAGTAAAGAGAAGCACTTGTAAATCACAGTTTTCTCTTCTGCACCACAAACATGCAGACCTGATTCTCAGCACATGCAAATTAGTGAAGCTTCATTGGTTTTGCAGAGATCATGCGTGGGTAATGGCATTGTACAACAACTTGAGAAAAAGTGGAATTATATATCTCCTGCTTTCTGGGGGCAAAATCTAGACTGATTTAAAACTATAATCCCCCATGTTTTATTTGTTTATGGTACTGAAACCAAACTCCTTTACACAGGAACAGAAATCCATGCCTTCTGCTGACTTCTAATGCATTTCATGACTCTTCTCCAGGTGAAGGCCTTACCCACTTTCTCTCCCTGGGCTAGTCCATACTCTGAAGATACAGGGCTCTGCTGATGGGCAGGGCCAAAAGGATGAATACAGACAGCACAGCAAAGTCTAGATGACTTAAAAGTGCTGTGCTTTAGAGAGTTATAGGCACCGGAATTAAAAAAAAAAAGAAATAAGTAAAAATTTTACCATTCTGTTTAATACCTTTTCTAAAAATATTTGTCCTTTCACTGACACCTCTTACTCTAAATCACTCAAGCGGTAAAAAACAGTGTTTTATTACAGTGGAGGGCTAGCTCCTAGCAGTCTTATCCAATTAGGGAACGCTTAAAATACTCTTTCAGACCTTCTGCTTTCTTCTTCTCTCTCCTTTACCGTTACTTTGAGTGGCAGTGATTAGAAATGTTTTTATACATATTGGGAGATTTATAATAATAATTTGAAGTATTATGGAAAGAGATATCTTCCTACACTGCTGTTTTTTGCTATGAACCTCAATAGACACATTTTTATGCTCATTTCACTAGAAATTGCCAGCATGCTTTTCTTGCATCCCTTCTCAAATGCACAGATTTCATGATTCCTATGTTATCAGCATCCCTTTACCCACAAAATGTAGACAAATCCATAAAAATTTGCTCCATTTTCAAGGGCTAAAAAGGTGATAGCAGCTAAGCCTTGACATCAAAAATTATTAGGACCTGAACTTTCACAAGAAAGATGTAATTTCCTTCAGGTCGTGCAGACTAGGACTGCTAAATCTTTGCTAAACACCAGCTCTATGGAGACCAAGTCATCACATAGACAAATTTCCATTAGAGAAAACATGCTTTATACAATTTTATGCTTGATTATGAGCTTACACATTTCTAATAAATTAAGGTACAACCTACCATTTCAAACATGTGTCAAGTATTCATCACTGCTTATCAGTGCTAAGAGATCTGGAGATTAATGGTATACATGCATTTAAGAGATACAAACTAACAGACATACCCACAATCTTAGGTTTTGCGTATAGTTATTACATTCTTCAGGATGTCAAAAATTTCCTTTGGTTGGCTGTAATAATGAGGCTTTCCACCTCTCCCTTTACAGCCGTTTCTCTAAAAGACTACAGAAGTGTTATTTAAAGAGAGACATATTTTTAAATTTCACCTTTCTTTTTGACCAATGTTAAAGAAATTAACTTGATTAGTTAAAAGTTTATGTTTATCTATTTCCTTTTTGTCAAGTTTTAGGGTACCTCAAAAGCAGTAAAATCAGCTCTTTACAATGAACTTTTTCTTGTGAAAAGGTCCTGCCCATGGACAAGTTACAAACATTCTTAAGGGTGCAGAAGCTGAAGAAAAAACAAAGACCTGTAGAGATGATCAGAAATATCAAGAGCTGTAGGCAGAAGAACAGAGATGGAACAAAGCAAGTAAAGCTGGGTTTGCAATATGAAAACATAATTGACATGGATCTTCTGCCAAAATTTTGGCGTGACATAGGACCAACAATGAACAAGGTCATGAAGCAACTTGAAGTTTATTGACATGAATCTTATGCAGACAGAGACAAGAGGTCTCTTTCATATGAATCATAACTGACTTTGAAAAATACATCAATAAAAGCTTAAAAGGATGACATGGAACGTTTAAACGTCTAATCGCTGATTAGAGTCTACCACAGCAGTGGTCAAATGCCATAATCATAAAAAATATCTGAGAAGTCCTTTTGTGATTTATTTTGGTGATCTTAGTCCAGACCTACTGGACACTTTTTCATCTCATGAAAGTTAGTTACCAAATTATCAACCCAGTAAATATTTACTGTGAATATTTGCTCATTCCCAAAGAACTTCTGCAGAGATTCACACTGTGTCTTCCACTGTTTGTTCTTCATATTAACAATCTTGGTGATTGTTTGGATAAGACATAGCTGCATCTGGAAACTGATGATACTGAAACTATTGCCAAGAAACAGCAGCCCTGTGAAACCTATTTGGGACTTAAAAGAAAAAAAAACAGTCAAAAAGCCACTTATGCAGATTTTTTCTGTTCTGTTCTTCAATTGCAAGTAACAGATTGATGTTTGTAAAGATTGTATGTCCACCTCCTAGACGTCACCCCTCAAGCAGCATCTATTTGAATTCTGCAGGTAAGCTTATATTAATGAGATTAAAATCTTCCAAGGTTTTATTTGTGTTAATAAACAAATGTCATTAATTAATGAGTATAAGGAATTCAAAGGGGCTTAACTCACCCAAAAGTTAACATACCTTAGAAAGTCATTAAGACTTAAGAACACTGGCAGCTGAGACAATCCTATGATTCAACATTAAATTCATATAAAATCATAATTAAACCAGTATAAATGAAAAAAAGATTTATTAAATCTTCTTTGTGAAACAAAGACTACTTGCCAGCTTCAAAAAGGCCTATTTTAAAACATGAACTCTGTGATTATGTCATTGATGACAGGAAGGGGGATGATCAGCCTGCTTACTAATTATGTTTATTTTTACAATGTAATTATAGGTTACAGTTCTGTGTTGTATGAAAATTGAAAGCATTCTAAGCATTACCATGGTAAAAAAATAGATGTTCTCAGCTGATTGAATGTCTTCATGCAAGAGAATTTGGTCTCAACAGCTCATTTTACAGAATTGAGACATCACAGGAATGAATGCTGTTTTTCTGATATCCAGACACACTGCTACATTATTGATTTCTTTGACAACAAAGAAACCCTGTGGTTTATAAGGTCACTTACAGCAGTTTGCATTTTGAGAGATAACAATTTTCTTCCTTCCCTGAAAGTTTCTGTAAGATCATAAACTATTACAGGAAATAAAGCTGCCTGTTACTCTTAAAAACATGTGGTCTCACAGATATTCTCAAAAAAAGGTTGAAGAAGAAATGCAGTGTTGCATATATTCTTTCCTTTGTCATTACTACATCTTTAGATTTTCCTGCCCAAGAAAAGTTTCCTGCATTATTAGTTCAGATACCTAGAGGTTGTAGTTTGATTTTCTTTCAAATCCAATTTTTAATTAAAATAAAATCTTTTGAGGAAGGATCTTCTGTGTTCTTTTCTCCTGAAGTCTAACTTTTTTTCAAAAGATGGAAAATCACATATACCGCATGATTTTTTTCTTTTATAGGAAGTTTTTGATGGCCTTGTGCACCAAAAATTTTCTGTCTTGGGGAACATATGAAAAATACTGATTTTTAAGTTAACTTGTTGTCTCTTTATTTACATAAATGTGGTTTTCTTCAGTTTTATATTTGAACACCTCCAGCTGCTTTAAGACAATATTTTTCCTTTTTTCCACCCTCAAAAATATCTAATCTAATCTAAAAATCTAATAACTTCTTTTTCCACAATTCTTTTCTCGTTTTTCTGTCATGGAGAGCTTGGTGAGTAGCTCAACATGAGCTGTCAGTGTGCACTTGCAGCCCAGAAAGCCAACTGTATGCTGAGCTGCAACAAAAGAGGCATGACCAGGGGGTCAAGGGAGGTGATTCTACCCCATTGCTCCACTCTTGTGAGACCCCACAGGAGAACTGAGTTCAGCTCTCGTGCTCCCACGAGGGACATGGACCTGTTGGAGCAGGTGCAGAGGAGGGTCATGAGGATGATCCAAGGCTGGAGCGCCTCTGCTATGAAGACAGGCTGAGAGAGCTGGGGTTGTTCTGCCTGAAGAGGAGAAAGCTCCAGAGAGACCTTAGAGCAGTACCTAAAGGGGACCTACAAGAAATCTGGAGAGGGATTTTTATAGGGATAAGGCAAGGAATAAGATCCTTAAAGTGACAGAGAGCAGATTAAATTAGCTATTAGGAAGAAATTCTTTACTATGAGAGTGGTGAGGCACAGGTTGCCCAGAGAAGCTGTGGCTGACCCATCCCTGTCAGTGTTCAAGGCCACGTTCAATAGGGCTTTAAGCAACCTGGTCTAGTAGAAGGTGTCCCTGCTAAGGCAGGTGGGTTGGAAGTAGTTGATCTTTAAGGACTCTTCCAACCCAAACCGTTCTATAATTCTGTGATTCTATTATCTTTGACAAGATAAACTAATTTGTTCTTTGGTTTTTGTTGTTTGGTTTTGTTTGCTTGTTTTAATGGATTGCATCTGTTAGAGATACTGAATTAAGTAAGGTATTACCTCAGGTGAACAGACCCTTTTCTAGGCAGTATATATTCCACATTGCCAATCTAGCTTTAAAATGTCTTGCCTATTATTGTTATTGTTTGATATTTACACTTTTCCAGTGGAAAACGGTAACCGCAACGGGTTAAAACTTAAACATGTTGGATATAAGGAGAAAGTTCTTTACTGTAAGTGTGGTGAGGCACTGGAATAGATTGCCCAGGGAAGCTTTGAATGCTCCATCCTTGGGGGTGTTCAAGGGCAGGTTGGACAGAGCCTTGTGTGACATGGTTTAGTGTGAGGTGTCCCTGCCCATGGCAGGGGTGTTGGAACTAGGTGATCTTAAGGTCCTTTCCAACCCTAACTATTCTATGATTCTGTATCTATAATAGGTGTGTCAGGATCTAGAAAAATAAATAGTCTCGAGTATCTAGCAACTGTCATACTGAGCATTGAAAATGCAGACAGTAAATGTACAGGTCTGATTACTCAATGAGAAAAAAATGAAGATAAATATATATTAAAGGGAGTATCCCTGATGGCCATCATTGCTGAAACCTAGCTGAATGCAAAGAGAACGATTTTAGAGTTAAAATTGCTGACAACAACATTGTACTCACTCACTCTAGAAAGACTTCGTGCAGGTGAATACATGAAGCAATCTTGCAGTAGCCGTGAAAACGTAAGGGAAATTGGTACCGGAATCAGTGACCTTAACTTGTCAGGTCTACTCCCTGTTATTGCATAAATATGCATTTCTTATTGTCCGTGTTTTACTGACCTGATGTCAGCTAAAAATACCAGCTAGCACTTTTGGCTACTTCAGTGGACGCAAGCATGTTCCTAAAATACAGATACAAATATGACAATCTCTACAGATTCTATGAATAAAAGATGTACTGCTTCCTGTACTGGGGTGAAAGAATCTTTAAAGAAATGTTTTTTCATGTGAGGAAAACAGCACTTCCTCAGCAGTAAAACATTCAAAAGGATCCTGTCTTTTTGATTACTTACAGCATTTTGAAGGCACTGTTCCTACCCTTGTTAATCTATGTGATTGACAAGGTCTGCGTTTGACTGCATTTTTACTTCATTAGACAGCTCTACTTTTCATTTTAAATAGTACAACAAATCCACTGCCACGTATTTCAGTGTTGTTACTAGACCTGTGCTGCAGCAATTTAAAACTTCAGAAAAACATGTGGAACTGAATCCCATTCTTCTGTTTAAAAAAGCCTGAGATTTAAAGACTTCTATAAAATTTAACCCTAGAAAGACACTGTTATACGCATAACTTACTCTCACAAAGACAGCAGAACAGTAGATCAGTAACTACTTAGTTTGTCATTTAAAGCAGTCTAGAGAATTAATAAAATAGTAGTGTCACCTTCTTGGTTCTCATTTCAATAATAAATCTCATGCCTAATTCCTGATGGGTTTCCTTGATACTTCAGGAAATTAACACTGTAAAAGCAGTATTGCAATTGTGTTCATTCTAATGAATAGTATTACAAATTTAAATATGTAGATTGGTCGAGTAGTACTCTCAGTACACTTCTGAAATACTCAGAAACATATGTCCTTATCCAAGCACCTTTACTCTGAAAAGCTGGACCTAAACTGCTATAAAAGAAACCACATTTCTGCTTTATAGTCGGGTTGCGATTGCTTCATTTCTTGGATGCATTTTATGATGAAGGCCAGAATAGGACAATATAGAGCAAAAATACATGCATAATTCATCATAGAATGGGATGAATTACTCTTGCAGATACTGTTCTCTTGAAATTAGCTGTGTGAGGAGTCTCTCCAAACAGCATAGACCAGGCACCTACTTAGACTGCTCAGTTCAGGTGTATTTAATAGTTTAAACATGTATTCATCCCTCTACTTCCCCAAACATAAAAGTCATGCCCAGCTCCATAGCTGCATGCCATTAAATATGCTGCTCCTTCAGCTTCTCTGTTGGGGCTGTCTTGGCTTCTGTGGCACACTTCAGAATATACTCGTAGACATTTTGCACCCACTTGCTGAGGGCTCCTTTTCATGCTGTATTTCAAATCCTCTTCCCCTTTCAAAGGGGCAAATAATTTTTCAGCTTCTGCAAGCTTCAGTCTGGACTGTGGGATATTAGCCCCTTTGAAATTTCTAACTCCTCTGTCATGAGTTAGTTGAAAAGTTAATCATATTTTGTTGAAGATTTCAGTCATAAACTGCATCTTGATTTGCCATATAAATTGCGAGACTAGCTCTTCGGTCTTGTTTTGGTCTCAGAATATCTTATATTTCTGTCATCTCGTGTTAACTTTGCCATTTTAACACATCTCTGGGGGCGATATTCACGTTTCAGTCTCCCATAGTCTGTTGCTTGACTTTAAAGAAAAGCTGGCAATACATTGTATTTAGTATCCCATAACATGGTATACTCAGTTGTTTGGGGCTGGCTTACAGTGCCTCCTACAGGTGTGAGTTTTCAGCTCTGATGGAACATTTAACTGCAGTTTTCTTTTGCCTTGGTACTTATTTTCTGTCAGTTTTATTCATTCCTTGTGCTTCTCAAGTATCCCTCAGAAGCAAGGAGCCTGGCAAAGGAGTAGTCCACTAGTGACTGGACTTGTGTAGTGCTGAGCAGCTCCAAAGTGCCTTCTCTGGTGTGCCAGATACTGCTCAAAGACAGGTGCAGTCACCTAAACTGGAATCATGGCCATACATAATTTCTCAGTAGACACAGGAAAGCTCTGCTGGTACACTGAGCAGATGCAGTCTTGCCCTGCTCAAGCTGTTGGCTTTCTGGCAATGCTAGCAGAGCACTAAGCCTGCTGTATAAGGTGAGGCTCTGCACTAAAGTAACACAAGCACACAGCTTTTCGCTGTCCCAGAGTATGGCCAGAGTGAGCTATAAACCTGGAGAAAATTCAGAGGCAGAATAACCCTTAAGACTGCCCTTGCACTGTGTGGGCTGGCAATGGTGAATCCCTCGCCTTCCTAATCCTTCCATGTCTCCAAGCAGCAGTTTCCCTCACCACCTTTTTCAGTCCATTTAGTGCAGATCACTTTCACGACAGCACTTGCTCACCCCTAATTCAACATGCTCTATTTATTCTTTGGACAACAAGCTACTGTGGCAAGACTATGCTTCCTAATTCTGTACAGAATGGGGATTTTAATGACGGGGAACAAAATCGACCCCTAAAGAGCTGTTAGCCATAATGCCCTTTTGGAAGTGGTTATTTGTCATTCACAGTAACAGGTCTACACAATTAGCATGTGGTTACAAGCATTTAAAAATAAAGACAAGAGGTAAGGGACACCCTCACCCTGATGGAATTTTTCTCCCCTTTGTAGAGTTTATTACTCTCTTCATTGCAGGGAGGTTACAGGCTGCAGCAAAGCTCTCTCTGAATAACCCCTATTATGTATTACATGCCACATGATTTATGCTGAACATGGCACCTTATGATCTGTTTTTCCACCATCCTTTCATAATGCTTTTGTGACTTAGCTCAGCTTGTCCTCTCTTTAACCTTTGTATTCAAAACATATTTACAAATATGCATATTTTACATATTCATATGGCATTCTGCCCTGTTACCTGCTGACTCCACCTTCAAACAGTGCTTGAAGACCCACAGGTTTTAATGCACTCCTGCTTTTAGTTTTTCTTTCAGACTGTACCAAGCATGAAAAATAAACCTACCATAACATTTTTTTTTCATTAATTGCCTTCATATAAAAGCTAAGGAAAGTGGAAAATGGAGCAAACCCATTGCCACTGCAGTTTAAAGTAAAATAATCTCCTCTAGTCGTCCCATAAATGTTGTGGGAAGAAAGGCTAATGTGTATTAAAGCAAAATGTCTCTTGCAGACAAGATCGTTTAGCAGTACTTGTGAGCTGAAAGAGTTGTAGTAATGTAGGAACAATTTCATCAGCTATAGATGTTTACATACGCTGTGCAGTAGGAATGCAGTTTGGGAAAAGCCAACAAAGCCAGAATGTGACTTTTACGTTAACGACTGCATGCTTGTTTGAAGACCTTTTTGTGCAAGTTAACTTTAAATGTTTCTTA
This sequence comes from Neopsephotus bourkii, assembly GCF_033783945.1. Classification (NCBI taxonomy): domain Eukaryota; kingdom Metazoa; phylum Chordata; class Aves; order Psittaciformes; family Psittacidae; genus Neopsephotus; species Neopsephotus bourkii. Next base: position 1,833,403 of record NW_026901388.1, read on the forward strand.
GCTTTCTAAATAATCTGTTTTGTATCTGTCTAAATTCTTTGGTATTAGGTTTTCTACTTGGAATTAGATTGATGAAAAGTGCTACAGACAAGCCAGGTATTGCTATTAGAATTAATAGTTCTGCAGGATGAAGATGATGAACTCTTTCCCCCTGCAACCCCCCAGTGTCTCCCAAAGAACTTATATTATTATCATCTTGATACATTTGCAGTGTTGTGCCCAGAATTGTCTTGGGTAAGGTAACCAAGTACAGTATGTATGCAAATCTCTCTGTAAAGCCCATTTTCTTTAAGCCTATTTTTGCCTTAATGGGATTCACTGCTTCCCTAAGCAGCCCTTGTAATTTTCAGCAAGGTCCTTTAACTCATTTAATGTGCAACATTTGTTCATGCCTAATTTGTCTGAGCCAGGCCATGTTTGTGTTTTCCTTGAGTTGCAGAAAGGTTGATTGTGAGGGTGGATCTGCCTGCCTTCAGTGAATATATTTCTTTCCAAATTATAGTAATTACTGCAGGTTTCATTTGGTTGGTGCTCTGCTCTGTGCCCCTCCTTGACAAGGTTAACAAGCAGAAGGTAACTGAACATCAAAAGATAAGTGCCTGATCACACAGGCAATTGTTGACAGTACCATTTCTCTGGTGATGTTGATGACATTCTGTACTGGAATCTTCTGCAAAGTCATGTAGAAATTAAGTTTGCAACCCTAAGTATATGAATTGCAGATATCAACAGGTCTGCTTTACCCCCAGTTTGTATACCTAATATGCTGCCTCTGCTAAGCAAAGTTAATAGAGAAAATGAAAGACATTTCTCCCTTAATCTTTCCCCTGTTCTTTAAAAAAATATTTATTGTATTCAACTTTTATTGAAAAGTAGTATATTTCATTAAAATATTTGTATTAACTTATAACAGCTGAATAAAATCTTTCTGGGCTCACTTTATGTCTCCCCAAATATGTATCTGTGTACATATATATATATATATGCATTTGTGTATTTAAAATATATGTCACAAAGAATATATACATAATTATGTCTACACATATGTGTATATGGTAACTTGTTCTCCGTTTCTCTCTCTGTATTTGTATTTAGAAAAGGGAAATGTAGGACACTGATTTTGCCTTAAGAAATACAGAACTGTCTTATAAATCTGATTTGCTCTGAAATATTCTGAAATTAGTTCACTGGTAAAGTACTTACAGCCATCACTAGCCATCTCATGCTACACTGGGTGACCTCAAACTCTTATTAAAATGTAAAATTATGAAGGAAAAATCTACCTTTCAGTTATTTTCTTCTGGTGACAACTGCATAATAAGGGAACAGGTATTTTAGCTTTAACATAATTTCTCTTTGAAGTTTTCCCCTTTTAAATTTTCTTTTACAATACCTTACATCACTAGGCCATTCAGTACTTAACAAACTGGTAGACTTACTATCAAAAATGTGTTTTTTAAGGAGACAAGATTTATTTTGAAGATTTTATAAACATCAAGTATCACAGAAGTCTCTTTTAATTAGCTTAGTGATTCGAACTAACAAGTACTCTCTCATTCCCACCACCCAGAACACTTACAATGGCTGAATTTACCCTAGTTTTTCCAGTGATTATTTCGCCTCCTCGTCACAACCATAATAAATTGTCGCATTTTCAGAAATTATTTATATTCAGACATGTATAGTTTCTGCAACTGTGTGACTGAATATTTCTCACAAATGAGTGATATGGTGGAAGTTTTCAGAAATCCAAATGACATAATTATAATTCTTCTATTGCAAAATTTAAAATCACAGCACTTTATCAATATCTTAGAAACTGTTTTCCAATCTGATCTCATTTGCTTATGTTTGACAGAAAGCTAACTCCAGCGACTTCCAGAAACTGTCATTTTATCCACCTTATTTTGAGAAAAGCATAAGAGATTCCTTGGTTTAATCAGATACTGATTTTCAGATCATTTAAAACATGAAACTGGATGTGCAATTGTTATCTGGGAATTTTCATTAGAGGTCATAAAAAAGAAATCTCACATATAAGGGACTTGCATATTCCAAATTTTAGAATGAGTGAGGGAATGGACCTCCTTTTATGTGAGGAAAGATAAGAATTTGTTTTCCTTAGTCTAGCTCAATGAATATATAAATACATCCAGACTCATTAATACTGGGGTGGAAGGACTGTGCACTTTTAGCACGTCCAATCTATGATAAGAAGATGGAGAGAAGAATTTAGGTCACAAGGCACCACCTAGCATACCAACCTTGTTTTGTCCCTTCTCAGGATGCAAACCACACTGCTTTCCCACACTTGTCAACTCCATGTCTCATTTGAAGCTGTGCCTGCCAGTCATGACCTTGTATGAAGAAGTAGTTGCCTTGATCTATGGGCTGCACAGAAGGTCAGACGCTTCTCCCCAAGCTGGCTCAGTGTAAGTACTATAAAGGTGAAAACCAGCAGGTTCTCTTGGATGAAATCATAAAAAGTATTTTTTAAGCACAAGGTGAAACAGTAGACCATAATTTAAAGAAGAAGGAATCTTTTTGTGCCCACCCAAAACACTGTGACTTCATTGTGATCAAATAGTGACCACACAGATTTTGGACCACTTAAGAAGATAAGCATGCCTGAGCAAAACTTCTCCTGCCTCGAGAAGTAAGAAGACAGAAAAAAATCATTCAGACTTTTAAAATAGCTTCCACAGGCAAAGCTTACTTTGTTTATGAAATGGTCATATGTAGCACAGATCTTCATATGACAGGAGAGCTTAATCCAACAGGTGATGCACATGGTGCAGATCTCTGTAGCAAAACCCCTTTCTTGTTCTACTCCATCCTGACATGCAAGGGCTGTTGTAGAACAAACTCAGCAGTGGGAAGATGACTTTAAAGCACTGAAAGTAATGACTGTAAGGTATAGTGCAGCTAAATTGAGGAAGTGTGGTCTGGATGATCGGGTAGTGAGGTGGACTGTGAACTGCCTGAAGGAGAGAAGCCAGAAAGTTGTAGTCTGTGGGGCGGAGTCTAGTTGGAGGCCTGTATCTAGTGGAGTGCCTCAAGGGTCGTTACTGGGACCAGTATTATTTAATATATTCATCAATGATTTAGATGAGGGAATTGAGTGTGCTATCAGCAAGTTTGCTGATGACCCTAAGCTGGGAGGAGTGGCCGACACACCAGAAGGCTGTGCTGCCATCCAGCGAGACCTGGACAGGCTGGAGAGCTGGGCGGGAAATAACTTGATGAAATATAACAAGGGAAAGTGTAGAGTCCTACATCTGGGCAGGAACAACCCCAGGTTCCAGTATAGGTTGGGGAACGACCTGTTAGAGAGCAGTGTAGGGGAGAGGGACCTGGGGGTCCTGGTGGACGACAGGGTGACCATGAGCCGACACTGTGCCCTTGTGGCCAAGAAGGCCAATGGCATCCTGGGTTGTATTAGAAGGGGGGTGGTTAGTAGGTCGAGAGAGGTCCTCCTTCCCCTCTACTCTGCCCTGGTGAGACCTCATCTGGAATATTGTGTCCAGTTCTGGGCCCCTCAGTTTAAGAAGGACAGGGACCTGCTGGAGAGAGTCCAGCGCAGGGCAACTAAGATGATTAAGGGAGTGGAGCATCTCCCTTATGAGGAAAGACTGAGGGAGCTGGGTCTCTATAGTTTGGAGAAGAGGAGATTGAGGGGTGACCTTATTAGTGTATATAAATATATAAAGGGGGAGTGTCACGAGGATGGAGCCAGGCTCTTCTCAGTGGCAAACAATGATAGGACAAGGGGCAATGGGTACAAACTGGAACACAAGAGGTTCCACTTAAACTTGAGAAGAAACTTCTTCTCAGTGAGGGTGACGGAACACTGGAACAGGCTGCCCAGGGAGGTTGTGGAGTCTCCTTCTCTGGAGACATTCAAAACCCGCCTGGACACGTTCCTGTGTAACCTTATCTGGGTGTTCCTGCTCCAGCAGGGGGATTTGACTAGATGATCATTTGAGGTCCCTTCCGATCTCTAACATACTGTGATACTGTGATAGTGTCATGACTGTCTGAAGAGCCGAAGAAAAGTGTAGCTAAGGGATCACTCTTTAAACAGTGTGTAATTTCAGTGAAGATGAACACTGTTCAATAGCAAGCAGTGTCGTTTAAGTCACTTGGGAGGAAGGGGCATTCAAACCAATTGCCTGGGATACTTAAGGTAGGCTTCAGTCAAAGGACCAAAGGCTAAAGTCACAGCTCCTGTCCATAGACTGCGAAATAAGGTCAGTGCAAACAGGAAGGCAGTTCAGAGAAACTGAAGATGCCTAATTTATATGCCTGAAGCAGACAGTTGTGAATATCCCCTGTGGTGAGTAACAAGAATTTGTCAATGTTATTCCACAATAAAAGGATTGTTAACTGCAGAGCTGCAATGTAAAGAAAAAATAACATGAAAATACTCCCTACTGAAAAATGGAAAATTACTTTTTTCTATCAACAGGTAAATTGTACTTTCTTGATAACACAGTAGATACACTGGAAGAAACTAACGTGTGCAGTTCAGTCAGGCTCATAAACTTCAAAGGAAAACTTGTTCGCTCTCTTTTGAAACTTAAAAGGAGACAACCACCCCTCCTCCTCCCGCCTCAGAAAAAAAAAAGCCTGCATTTTGACAAATTGACCAAAAAATAGTGAAGCAACAAATTGTTAAGCATGTGCTGTAAAAAAGAACAAATTCTTCAATAGCAACAACCTTTGTACAAGGAAATAGAAGAGTGCATTCTTGTAGGAGGTGAGAATATTTTATTTTAGATCACAATACTGCTTAAAATCATTACTTCAGAACACAGAAGGTGGGAGAGAGCTGCCCTAGTCAGATGTTGTACTGACTGTAAATCTCTGAACCACATTCTTTTAGAGTCAGACTCCAATTTGCCAGTGAACATTCATCTTGCCAAAATTATATCTACAATTGTACCAATATGTATTTTCTCCCCTGTCTTTTGGGTGAAGACAGTCGTCTTCATATAATACAGTATTACTGACACACAGAAGTCTTTTCTGGTCATGGGGTTACTGCAGATTTACATGTAGATTTCTGGTCAGAGCTACGTATGGTGCCACACTCATTTCACTCCAGATGAAGAAAGAAGGTATTTCTAATTCATTATCACAAACTTCACAGAATCATAGACTCATTTGGATTGGAAGGGTCCTTAAAGATCATCCAGTTCCAACCCCTGTGCCATGGAAAGGGACACCTTCCACTAGACCAGGCTGCTCAAAGCCCCATCCAACCTGGCCTTGAACAATTCCAGGCATGGGGCAGCCACAGCTTCTCTGGGCAACCTTTGCCAGTGCCTCACCACCCTCAAAGTAGAGAACTTCTTTCTGATCTCTAATCTAAATCTATGCTCTTCTAGTTTAAAGCAGTTAACACTTGTCAGATCACTGCATGCCTGAATTGTGTTTGCACGGTGAGATTTTGGTAGCGGGGAGGGTAGAGCTACAGGGGTGGCTGCTGTGAGAACATGTTAGAACCTTCCCCTGCGTTGAATAGAGCCAATGCCAGCTGCCTCCAAGATGGACCCACCACTGGCCAAGGATGAGCAACAGTCATAGCTTCTATGAAAACTTATTTAAAATAGGGAAAAAGTTACTGTGCAAGAGCAACTGCAACTGGAGAGTGATAATATGTGAGAGAGAGACCTGCAGACACCAAGGTCAGTGCAGGAGGTGCTCCAGGCACCAGAGCAGATGTTCCCCTGTAGCCCATGGTGCAGACCATGGTGAGGTAGGCTGTAACTCTGCAGCCTATGGAGGTCCATAGTGGAGCAGATCTCCATGTTCAGCCCAAAGCCAGAACAGGGGGATGCCCAGAGGAGGCTGTGACTCCATGTGAAGCCCAAGCTGGAGCAGGGTCCTGGCAGGACCTGTGGCCTTGCAGGGACCCACACTGGAACAGTTCTTGCAGAACTGTAGCCTGTGGGAAGGACTCACATTGGAAGAGCTCATGGAGAACTGTCTCCTGTGGAAGGGCCCCCACAGTGGAGCAAGGGAAGGGTGTGAGGAGTCCCACCCTGAGGAGGAAGGAGCAGCAGAAGCAATGCATGATGAACTGACCACAACCCACGTTTTATGTCCCCCTGAGTGTACGGAGCTTAGCGCAACTGATATTAGATTTTCTTCAAGGCATTGAAGAATTGTGTCCCACTGAAGATTCAGCTGGTTGAAATACACAGAAAACGAGTCTATTTCATGGAGTTTCTAAATAATGTATTACTTCTCTGTGCTACTGTGTGACTCTGTAATGAGACAGATATAAGGAAACCTTGACGGCATTCTCACTTCATTTCAGCCTATAATGCAGATGAGTTTCATTTTATCTGGAACTGGCTGACCATTCACTTTCAGCATGCTTCCTTTCAGCATGTCACAAAATCCCTGAGTTTTTCCGAAGTACCTGTTCAGTGACTTGCAAAATAACAGTTGTTTTGTTTGCACTATTTCCATGTGGTTTTATTTCTACATTTACAAGTGTATCCCTGTGGAAAAGGAGCATTAAGTAAAGGAGACAGGATCTTTTGAAAAAGACACTACCCACATGCTGTTTACCTTGTAACTGAATATTCAAATCAATAGAACTTTCTACCTTTTCTGCTTCTCCCTGCCCCCACTTGTGCCTTGCCTACTATCTTTGCACAGAATTAAAGGTCTAGTTCATTTTATTTTAAACCTGTGGTTTTGCCTAAGAAAATGCAGAGGTATATAATACCACTTCATGGTTCCTCCAAGCAACCACATAGGGCTTGACCCCTGCAAGATACCTTCTCCCAGCACAGTACTGTAATACTTTCAAGTGTTTATTCAGTGAGATGACAACTGCAAGTGCCATGCTTTTGTCCTCATCTACACCTGGAGTGATTTCATCACCCAGAGCAGGAAGACACTATCTTCTGATGGGGTCTGGAGTCAAGGATTTTTATTCATTCAAACACATTTAGAGAGCAATGCAGAGGCATTGTAGCAGCAGACTTAGCAGCCAAGCCCTAGTGACCCATTAAGTGTAAAAGGGTTTTTGCCTGAAGATTTCAGGGTCTCGGTGGGGGAACTGTTAAGGAGTTGCACGCAGCAGGTGCCCTTTCTGGTCTTTAGTGAGCATCCTAAAAAATGCTAGTGGGGGGGAAAGACCATTTAAATGCCTGAAATACATAAGAGTCATATGTGCAGAGGAAATCTATGTGCATATGCTACTGCCTGGTTTTACTACCTGCAGAAAAAGGCCCCATTCGAGACACAATACAGAACTAGAGCATTGTTATCTTTCCTATCAATTATCATTTCCCTTCTAAGTCTGCCCATTTATCTGATTTATTAGAGAGCCAGTAGAAATGCTTTATAGACAGTGGAAGTCTCTCTCATTTTCTGGCTGTGCATGTGTTCTGAAAGTGAAGAACTAGCTCCACTGAATAACTTTCTGCCTATTAACTATGAACAGCTCTTAAAAGAATGGGAAAGAACTCATTTAAAAATGAATCAGCTAAGAACTACTAACGGTAGACTTTTAGAATGCAGTGTTGCTGTTGGTATTAGCACAAGTATTAGAATTCTCAGGATACTTTTCCACTTATATAGGCATACTGCTATATTTGCAGGAAAAATAAATGTATGTCAGTAAATATGTGGAGCGGGAACGATACGTACAAGTAGGTACAGAAAAAGACATATGTATATAAGCACATAAAATTCTCAGATAAATAAGACTTTTGAGAAACTCATTGTATCTTCACTGTGAAATTTTACTGTCCTAAAGAACACCCAAGCACAAGTGGCAGTCTGAAAACAGTAAACTGATCAGCTGCAAACCTGGTCTCATCAGCTCTAGCATCATGGCATCATAGACCAGACAGGGGGAGCAGAGGATCTCAGCAGCTTCTCTCCTCTCAGAACTACCTCCTCTGCAGTGTTGATAACACTGAGCTTCCTGGTCTCAGGACAATACAGACAGACTGCACTGTAGGTTTGCTGCTTTCTGCCTAATAAAATCACGGGTTAGAAAGACCTTATCTTTACAGAAGAAAAGTGATATATTGATAGTGTCTTCTGTTGTTTTAACAGAGCATTACAAATTTGAGAAATTACAGCTTGCTTTTCTATGAAACAACCAAGCACGTCTTAGAGCTGTAGTTGCCTGTGGTAAAGCTGTAACTCTCTAGCATATTTTCACCAAAACACTTAGTTTGCATGTCTTGGCTCATTATAAAAATCCACCTTTTTTTTTCCTGGTGAAGAGGTAGACAAATCTCTAGTTAAGTTGTTGCAAATCCAGAAGATACAGCAGCCATTAAGAACACTATTCCCAAATCTGGGGGAAATAAGAAAGAGATGACAAGGCAATGGAACTTCACATACACCTTATTTAAGACTCGTGCTGTCTGGCATAAACTAACTCATTTATAAAACCCCCAAGGCTAGCCTGATTCAGTGTATTCAGTGTTACCATTCTTTCCATACCAGGAAAAAGTTTAATGTCAGTATGAGTAGTCTCCCCATCAAACCATAACCAAATGAACTGATGTTATTATGAACCATCTCTCTAAGCACATTAGATTTTTAATGAGGCATAGATGATCCTAGCTAAGAGCCTATGGCTCCCACTTGCTTTCCTTCACCTCCCTCAGTTACACAAGATGGTTTCATGGATGCAAAATAAGCTACTGTCACTGTTCTGCCCTGACTGCAGTATGTCCTCAGTGTTATACCCAAAAAGTTTGGAATGCTTTGGGGAACAAGCCAAGGGTACTTTCAGTTTTGTTGAATGCTATGCACATAACTCCTTCTGGTTGTAAAGTGGCAGGCCAGTGTGTATTTGTTTATCGTTAAGGATCTGTACTAGGTAATCTGACTTGTACTTCATTCCTGTTTGCTGTCCTTTCTGTTGCTGTTTACCTTCACATTTGAAAGGAATGTGACAACTGAAAAGATGGATTTGTAAATGGATTAATGCTGTGTCCCACAAAGATAACTGAAGAAACCAATGACAATTGGACCTCCCCCTGAGAGCTACATCATATGCTTCATAAGGGCTGCTTTACAAGACTTAGTTGTACATCCTTTATAAAACTGTGCTCTGCTAGGTATGTCTTCATGCACTGTTATGAGATGTAGTACTTCACACATGTAGAAGTTTTTATTTTTAAAATAAATAATAAAAAAGACCAATGCACTTAAATTCATTTTATTTGGAGATTAACTGAACATTATATAGTACATTATAAACAATAAAATAAATAACTTGAGAAATGTAAAAGGTGTCCTTGGTTTTTGGAGCAATACCAAATGGCAGACTGTGGAAGTGTCATTATAACTTTCCAAAAAACTTTTCACTTCATTGCTTTCTCATCATAGAAGACAATGGGAAATAAAATCTGATAGAAAGTCTATTCCAGGAATCTCATAGGCACCAGCAACGATTTTCTGAAATCATTTTTAATGAGTTCAGATGCGTTATCTTTGTGAACATTTTTCCTTATTAGGTATCATTTCACTGAAGAGTATGTGTTCTGTGAAATGATTAAAATAAACCTACAACAGAAGTGAAAACAACAGTCTGTATAAAAGTCATGGACTTTCAACATGCTTTGTAAGAATTCACAAAAGGACAATATTTTAAGGGTTTCTGCAGACTATCTAGTAAACAAGTGTTATGTGGCTAGGCAGTCACAATCACTGCAATCACATGGCCTTGTACTTATCATACTATGTGGAGTTAAATCTTTGGTCACCGAGCCAATTCTTCCTTGTTTCATTGCACTTTATAATTGTTTTTTATGGTCGGCATAAAAATATGCATAGATTCTGTGTATAAGTTTTATGTGGGTGTTTTAGAATGAAACATTCTGATTTAAAGGTGTTTGAAAAAACATGTAGATCTGATTGTCTGTGCAAAAGACAAATTTGATGATTTGCATAGATCCAACTACAGACAGCTACAGGCTGTCAGAAAGGTTAATAATTTCCCTCCAATGCTTAAAATGACCACTCTGACCTTATTTACTCTAATATAAAACAGAGTAGCATGTATATGATTGGTCTTTCCAGAAGAAAATTAATTCAAAATACTTTTCAACAGCTACAGTCTGTCCTCAGAGGAGGGATATAGGAGAGAATTATTCAAATTGAACTTCTGGATAAAGAAATTTTTATTCGGAGTTTGGATAAATAAAGATTCATCCTTGATAAGGCTGAGGTTCTTAATGACTTCTTAATGATGGGGGAAGTTTAGATTAGACATAAGGAAGTTGTTCTTTACTGTAAGGTTGATGAGGCATTGGAATGGGTTGCCCAGGGAAGTTGTGAATGCTCCATCCCTGGCAGTGTTCAAGGCCAGTTTGGACAGAGCCTTGGGTGACATGGTTTAGTGCAAGGGTTGGAACTAAGTGGTCTTAAGGTCCTTTCCAACCCTAACTATTCTATGGTTCTGTGATTTTTGGTGATATTACTATGAATAAACACCTAATGTTTGGGCTAATTATGCTAATGCTTGTAGTTGAACTCAGTATTTTGTCTAATGGTCAGACTCCAAACATTTATATACACATTAAAAAAAAATTATGCTGTGCCTTGAAGACATGTAATAGTGCTGTTTGAGTAACAAAAAAAAAATCATAACTTACTGCAAAATTCTCCTTTCTTGTCACTCCTGCTTGTACAGAAAATAAGGGAAAAATATCACATTTGAAATTTATCTTTTTGTACATTTAATTTTGCTTCGTGCTTCCGAAATCTTGTTCAGAATCTAACTGTAGTGGTAGAAAGGTGTTGCTCCTTTACAGCCTCATTTATGTAACTGTGAAATGAGGTCAGCAAAGAAAATAAGAGGATCTTTCTGAAGATAATTTTCCTCTACATAAGAATTTTTTTTGCTTGTCACAAATGCCTGATGGAGTTAGCAATGACTTTGTCTTTCCCATATTCTCTATTAACATCTTTCAGTGAATTGCTGCATAACTTCTATCATTTGCCATCATTTGGCAATGGTCTTTCTCAAGAAAAAATATCTTGTTTATGCTCTTTTATACTTACTATATAGAGCTGATTCTAACCACTTAGGGGTTTTATCAGTTTCCTTTTCCATATAACTGAAGAAATGTTTATTTTCTTTCACCATAAATCATTTTAAGGCCTATGTACAGAAATATTTCTATTATTGCAATTATATTTTCTAAAATCTAAGTCTCATCCCCCTTGTAGATGGGCATGGGTATGATAGGTGTAGTAACAACATATAAAATCTGAAGGAAGGCAGCTTCTCATATTGATCTAATGGATTTAATTGACAGTCACTAATAAACAGGATACTGCAGTAATTTTAACTAATTTGTATGCAGGGTAGCATTTTAGAGAGTACAGAATTGTATTTGTTATCTCATTTTTGTGAATGTTTTGCCAGAGGCTCTAGATCCCAATTTTCTAAACTTGGCATCTATCTGTATCTATTTAACAAATTGCTAGTCCATGTCATTTTTCAGAACATCCATTGCATATCTTAACCCCAAAATGCCACAGATGACACATATTTATTTTCTTTTTTAAAAAAGCACAGAAAAATAAATGTGGACATGTCCAAATGATAGCAGGACTGGGTAAAGATTACTTTCAAAATCTAACTCCAGGTTTTCTTGTATGTCTACAAATTTGAGTCATTCTTCCACACTGTGGTGAATGATCTTGACAAAAGTACTCTCACTTATAGCTCACAGCTCATCTTAAAGAGTATTTGCTGGATTTCCACTGACGATGTTTTCTTTGGAATTTTTCCTATAACTATTATCTTGGTTCTGGTTGAGGAATAACATCACGTTATGCTAATAGAAGAATTACCTCAATATAATCATGTGACATAGACTATCATATTACTTCCCCCAAATGTTAGTATACTGTTTAATATCACTGGCTAGGGTGATATTAAATTAGGTGAAACTAACAGCAAACTAACTGTTAGTTCGAGAGAGTGGGTTAGTATTCCTGGTGATGATTTTCACTGCATTTAACCTTAACCCTCAAAGTTCACAGAATCACAGAATCCCAAGGGTTGGAAGGGACCTCAGAAGATCGTGCAGTCCAACCCCCCTGCAAGAGCAGGGTAACCTAGAGTACATCACACAGGAACTTGTCCAGGCGGGCCTTGAATATCTCCAACGTAGGAGACTCCACAACCCCCCTGGGCAACCCGTTCCAGTGCTCTGTCACTCTCACAGTAAAGAAGTTTTTCCTGATGTTCACATGGAACCTCCTATGCTCCAGTTTACACCCATTGCCCCTTGTCCTATCACTGGACATCACTGAAAAAAACCTAGCTCCATCATCCTGACACTCACCCTTTACATATTTGTAAACATTGATGAGGTCACCCCTCAGTCTCCTCTTCTCCGAGCTAAAGAGACCCAGCTCCTTCAGCCTCTCCTCATAAGGGAGGTGTTCCACTCCCTTAATCATCTTTGTGGCTCTGCGCTGGACTCTTTCAAGCAGTTCCCTGTCCTTCTTGAACTGAGGGGCCCAGAACTGGACGCAATATTCCAGATGCGGCCTAACCAAGGCAGAATAGAGGGGGAGGAGAACCTCTCTTGACCTACTAACCACACCCTTTCTAATGCACCCCAGGATGCCATTTGCCTTCTTGGCCACAAGGGCACATTGCTGGCTCATGGTCATCCTCCTGTCCACCAGGACCCCCAGGTCCCTTTCCCCTTCACTACTTTCCAGCAGGTCAACCCCCAACCTGTACTGGTACATGGGGTTGTTCTTCCCCAGATGCAAGACTCTACACTTGCCCTTGTTGAATTTCATCAAGTTTCTCCCTGCCCAACTCTCCAGCCTGTCCAGGTCTCGCTGAATGGCAGCACAGCCTTCTGGTGTGTCAGCCATTCCTCTCAGTTTAGTATCATCAGCAAACTTGCTGAGGGTACACTCAGTTCCCTCATCCAGGTCATTGATGAAAATATTAAACAGCACTGGTCCCAGCAGTGACCCCTGAGATACTTCACTAGTCACAGACCTCCAGCTAGATTCTGCCCCATTGACCACAACTCTCTGTCTTTTTCCTTTCAACCAGCTCTTGAGCCACCTCACTACCTGATCACCAAGCCCACACTTCCTTAGCTTATCTATGAGGATGCTGTGGGAGACAGTATCAAATGCCTTACTGAAATCAAGAAAAACCGCATCTACCGCTCTACCATCATCCATCCACCTAGTTACTTCCTCATAGAAGGCTATAACATTGGAAAAAAAAAAAAAAAAGAAACCCAGTGCCAAAAATCTGTTTAATATAAAGTCCTCTAATCAAGGATGTATCAAATATTAAACTGATAAGAACAGATACTACACTTGTTCTTAGCCAAAAGGCCAAGAAGCGATTCAATTTCTGTCACTTTGTCCACATATGCTGCACATAATCCTTGAACTAAATTGTGCAGGCGTGTGAAGTCTGCCTACTGTGCCCTTCTGTCCATATTACAACACTTACTCTGCCAACAGGCTTGCAAAGCATGAAGAACTATGTGCCCTCTTAAAACTTTGACAGCTGAGCTGGAGAGTAGGTGAGGTTGTAGCCACTCAACTTAGCTCTTGAGGATACTCTTCCACAAAGTTTCTACTACTTTACAGCTTTGATTTGTTGAAGTGGATAGTGTAGTTCTGCCTTTAGTCCCCTGCTGACCTCACCAACAGTAAGAGTAGTACCATAGTCAACACAAAGCTTCACTGCCACAAGATGCTCAATCATACAGGCTGAAAGGAGAAGAAAGTTTTGGTAACAACTAAAAAGGAGAGGTTGTGCTTCTGATTCTAGGACCATTTCTAGCTGTACCATGCCATTGATCCTTATTCCAACATTTGACCCTTCTATGGTCTTGATGTTGTCCTTTTATTTTTCCCTTATGTTTGGTATTTCTTTTCTCTGCAAAAACAGTATCATTATTAATATCTGCAAACCTGACCATACAGTTTATGCCATAGAAAAATGCCACTGTGTTGAATTGCCTGATAGAGCCAGTCTGATTTATTGTCCATCTCAAATGCACCAGGTATGTTCTGCCTTGCCTTGGATTCTTTCTTTTTCTCTTGTCACTTGCTTCTGATCAAGCATGGAATTGATTTTTTTTCAGATCTTACTTCTTGCATATAAAGCTGTACCTGACGTATCCCATGAGCATGTTATGTTTACTGTCTCTAGATAAAGCTCTGCATGTCAGCCAGAAATTGAATTGTACTGGTTTGATAAGCACTGCTATATCTATCATCTGATTTCAAAATGACATACCACTGTGCCTCAGAATATTTTGCAAGGAGATATGTGTGATGTTTGGGTCCTTTGATCCTTCCCCCCAAAAAAGGGAAATGATAACATATTTTACCAAAGATTCATCTGGCTACTTAATATCATTCAGTTTAATTTGCTTTTAAAATAACATCCAGGATTTTGCATAGAAGATATGAAAAAAACAACATGAAATCAAGCAGCAATATTTAAAACATTGCTTAGAAGTTCCCCAAGAATTAGGTGTAAACTGCCATTACTCATCTGTACAAAAGCAACATTCAGCCTGTTGTGTGAATAGAGGGGAAAGGCAAATACTGCTTATCCAGTTCTCAGAAATTAAGTAAATAGGAGGTAGAAAATGGGTAATAATCATCAGATATGATATCCCTGCTCTTTCTTCCTCTTCTTCTGTTCAAGGTGACTGGAACAGAGCCAGCTGCTTCACAAAAAGGGAGAGCAATGAAGAGAAAGAGAGTGTGAGGTACATTCTGACTTTTTTGTCCACCTCCTAGGGTACAGGAACTGGGCTTCATCCTTTTGATTATTTTATCAAAGAAAAGGTATCCAAAAAAATTGTTTAATGATTCCTGTTAATCCCAGGTAGAGATGGGAGATTCTAAATCAGGACTAATTGTGCAAACTGTGTTATGAATATTGAAGTAACCTAAAAGAATGGGGAACATGAGTAGATAAAGCACCTGTGAGGATGGTTGTGATGCAGGAAAATATCATGCAAAACTTTTAATTATTCAAGGAGTGACTTTTTCAAAGGGCAGAAAGGTAGCCTTTCAATAATGCTTTCAGCTTTTAATAAAACCTCTGTAATTTAACCCCAATTAATAGTTAAAATGCATAGTTCTTACTTGTCAGCAAACACTTTTGTGAAATAACTCCATAAATGTATAGCAATATACAACTGATATTTTCATTGCCACCTGAACTTGGCTCAGACTTAATAAATTATTTTTGAAGAGGAAAAGAATTTTTCAAGTTGAAAAATTGAAAAGAGAAAAGCACCCTTTTTCCACTCTGAGAATTAAAAGAACTGTCAGAGGACTGCAGGTGCTCAATGTAAAAGGATTCTAAGGGAAGATGAATTGCCAGGATGAACTCTATGCACCACTCAGGTATATTCACAGTATAGTGTCATATATGCCATTTTCATTACCTTTGTTTTTCTTGATCCTTCAATTATATTTCAGGATTTAGATGGAAGTTTCAGCAGCCAATAAAGAGGCAGAGGTTAATAGATACTGAAACATTAGATTATATGGGAATTGTATGTTAAAATACTAACTAATCTTAGGAGAGAGAAGAGAGCTGATGTCAGGAAAATGGAATTGTGTTTAACCAGGAAAAGAATAACTAAATTGACATTACTTGGTTAAAAACTTTTCTAACTGCTAAAGTCAGAGATGAAAATGAGAACTAAATATAAAACCTTCTATAGCACATATCTTACAAGCCAGTGTTAAAATCAAAATGGGATTATGGAATAAAAAGAAAACCTAGGCAGATGGTGATTTTCCAGTCAAGGAGAGAGAGAACAGGGAAGGTAATGTAAATAGAGAAAGCATAAATTATTGCAGAATTGTGGACCTATCAATCTATGAAGACAAGCACAGGAGGATAAAGTAACCATAATAAAGTGTAAGAAACTACTACATATTAACAGACCTATGTTAGTTGGTTTAGCATGCCAAAGAATAATTGAATTAAATAAAATGAAATAGAAGAAGGAAAAATAAGATATTTCTGTTGCACAGAACACAAGAAAGCATGTTTAGGAAAAATGTTTGTAAAGGTAAGAAAGGCCAATAAAGTATAAAAAGGACTGATCACAGTCAATTGACATTATTAATGTCAATTTAAACTTAGAAATAGCAAAATAGGGCTTATGTTCTTATACGTAATTGCTAACAAATATTTAATAAAATTGATTTTTACCCATTTATGAAACTACTGAAGACAGATATTGTTCTTTCTAAAATGTAAACCATATCAGATTTAACCATAAAAAGTGGTCTAATTCAGACTAAATACTGAAAATATCATTCTTTACTACTAGTTATAATTACTTGAATTCAGCCAGAATTATTTGCCAGTATTCTTTCAAATATCATTGGCATAGCTGTTTCGCTATTATTTCTCCAGTAATTTGTTTCTTTTTTTACACATGGGCAGACTACTTTTTTCTTGGCAGAAGCACTTTCAAAAAGTGATAGCAGGAGTGTTTCAGCACTGGAAATATTCTGTGCTGGTCTGTGAGACCATGAAATGAAAGAGTGAGTTTTAACATGCACTATCCTTTGCTCGTGAGATTTAATTTTATTCAGCGTAATTCCCTGCACATTGCCTAACCATCCTATATTAATAACACTACACCAAGTCCCAACAAACCACTGCAAAGAAACAGCAGCCCTCCTTCCTCAAAGAAAATGATCATAAAAATCAGAGGGTTGAACATTCAGAAAGTTGGGCAGGGATGTTCTCTGATGCTTTACCTAGAAGGACAAGGTGGTGTGAGCCTCCTGGGAAATGAGATAAGGCCTCTTGCTGTCTCCTGATCTTGCAGAAATTTAAAGTAGCCAGAGTACAGCATACATCTGAGCTTGTCTTGTGATCCAAGAGATGGGGGTCATCCATACTCTTTTAGCTTCAGTACTGTCATATTGTCCACAGAAGTGGAATCTACTATTAAGTGGAACTGAACTTTCAGAGTTTTACTTGAACTGCACAACAATGCACAGTGATGTTGGAAGGTCAGAGCATTGTTAGAGCAATAAATAGACAATTCAATAGAGCAGAAAAAGAAAAGGATTTTTGCAGTTGTGTCTTTTCCTCACCCTGAAATATAGCTTAGGTAGCTAAGAAATTCCTATGAATGAAAATCTTTGGTGCACATGAACAATTTAAGTACACTTCATTTATTTTTTTGGAGTCAGGAAAGGGAGAGAAAGACATGGGGTTGCTGAGAAATGTATGCTTGCTGTTGGTAGAGTTCTTGGCCGAGAGTCTCAACATATCTATAGAATAAAGAAGTACTCAAGTCTTGGATTTCTGGCTGTGTATACTCACATAAACCACTTTTCTTCCAGACTTATGTGAAACTGGAGAAGAAGAGGTAATTATTATATGCTCAATCAACATTTCAAAGTTAATCTCTCAAAAAGGAAGATCAAATTCTATAATTTTTAAGCTCTACTATTTTGTTTATTCCTTAAAAAAGAAGTACGTGCATCCGCATGTCATGGTAAAGTATGATAGCTTTTTTCTTGTTTGCGATTTTTGCACTGCTCAGCATTTTTCACTGTCATTTATGAAACTCAATGAGTTTTCATTTCATTTTCCTGTTAAAGTGCTTCTCCTTCTCCCTAACTTCACCCTGAATTATAAAGGTCAACCTACTGGGTTCATTGACCAAGCTCTGAAAAAATTCCACAAGCAGCAAATGAATGGGGTTGTGATAATGTGAGGCGGTTTTCACTATTAGATACACATTTGTAGTTGAAACTACATTGCACAGATTTAACATATTTAAAACTGACGAGTCTTTTCACTAGGAAGAGTATGTGTTCATGGCAAGAACAGTTCTTGCAACCCAGTGAATGTGTAACATTATATAAAAATCAGATGTAATAATGTCTCAAATACAGAATAACAAATACCTTGTTTATGAGCTGTCAGGGTGGGTCACAGTAACTCAGGTGACCTATTTTTTCCAGATACATGTTCATAAGATAATACATTCGTTTGAGAAGCAAATTGGTCTTTTTTTTTTTTTGTCTACTAGTATTTGCAGATAGAGAGGGGTTTAAACTAGATTATGATGCCTGTAGTAGAAACTCTTGCCTGGGTTATAATCATAACACATGCCTCCAAAGTAAACATACATTAGCACAGCTCAATGTGGTAATTAAGATAGAAAAAGGCAGTACTAAGCTGCATGGCCTATCTGATTCCTTGGGGAGAAAAAAAGATTGACGTGCCTTGAAATATATCCAAAGGGTTTAGTTAGCCTCCAATTAGCTGCAAACTTGCTCTATTAAAATGCATAATAAATACCAAACTCCATGTCCCTGAACCCTTCATTATTTAAGTCCTAATTTCAGATGGCTCTTTTATTATAGCATATAACCCAAAAGGTAGCACTGACTTTTAATTACACTATACAATCATTGCTGTCAGGTGATAAGTTGGAAGTACAGAAGACTCCAGGGCACGTCTGGGTGAACCATGAGAGCTTAGCTCTTAACCAAAAGCAAACAACAGAACAAAGGCAAACATTCTAGGAACAATCTACAATAAAATGAAGGCCAAATGGTGATCTCTCTTAACCTTGTATTTTACACCTGCTATCAAATCCAGAGAGTTCACTCAGGAAGCCAGACAGAAGTATAGGGACTAGGAATGTGAAGCGAAACAGAATGTGAATTGTGCTTGACTCCTTGCACTCCCTCAAGTTCAAAAAGGACACACGCATTTCTTTTTTCTTGAATTACTGTTACTGATCTCTTATTACAAAGGTCATATTGGATGTTATTTGCTGAAGATTTCCGTACTGTGACAATATAATTAATATATTGTGGGGGAGTGCATTGGGTAGATTGTAGCTTCCTTCTTTGAGTTCATTTTAATGCTCTTTAGTGTCTCCTGGATATTGTCCTTTCTAATTGTGTCTGTGAGAAACCTGACTTTGAAGGTGGGCTGCAACAGTTGATTAGATTTTGAAATAAGGAGATGTTAGTGTGTCCTTGGGATTGCTGTGTGGTGTTGACAGCTGATCCAAGTCAGAAGGACACAGAGCAACAGCTAGTGAAAAAGCACTTGTCAGAAGAGCACAGAGCAAGGAAGGAGCTAGCTGTGAGTGTCACCATTTTAAAAGTGAGAGGCCTGCCTGAGGTGTCTGCTGACATCACTAAAACAGAGTTGGGAGAAGACTTACATGAATAATAAAACTACATGAGCAGTATTACATTGAGTATCACTTTTTTATTTATTTATTGTCTACATTTATGGAAAATAAGCTACTTGGGTTTGAAGAGTTTCTTTAGCTTATTTTGAGCTTGTTTTCTTGCATTGGGAAACGTGACAGACTAGCTGATGTACAATAAAACACTGCATATTCAAGCAAGAGTATATTGCTTAGAAATGTATTCTTCTGCCTGCTGTGCACTGTCTTCCTCTTTCACAATGGGAATCTGGAGCGCTTAATATTCAGCTGAAGTGTATGATATACAATAACCCTCCTTTTTCTTTCATGTCTCTCACTGCAGCTATGACATTTCCGCTGCACGAACAAGTCACACAGGGATCATATAGGAATTGTGCTGGAAACAAAGACACTTTTTTTTGTTGCAGTCACACATATTCTGAGGATTAATGCAGAATAAGCTTGTTTATCATACATGAATATCTTCTCAAAGTTAGGTATTTCTTGCTTAAAGGGAAAAAGCATGCAAACATGCAAAACTATTCCTTTCCTTTCCTTAAATATCATCAAAATAAAATCCACATTTTCTAAAAAGAAATAGTGTTGCTAACTGAAATGGATTCTCCTCACTTTTAGATGGCTGTAATTGTGAAATTAGAAATTAAGACTGGTGCAGCCTTCAAAGAGTTTTTTTGCTTCCAATTTGTTTAATAATTTCCTGGGAAATTTAGTTGAGTTAAGATGCAGTTAGGAAGAACACGCACATTTTAATGGGTTCAATAGCAAATATTGAATGTTCTAAGGTGAAAGAAACCTGAAAAGGCAATAGGCAACGATCATTACAATAGTAGGTCAAAGGATGTTAAAATCCTAATTCAGTACTGCTACAGTTAAGTGCAGGTTATATTTCTGTTCTGAATTTAGCTACGAAGCATATAATAAAAATAGAAGTGTCAGAGGAAGCTGTAAGGCAATGACATGAGATCATTCAAAGCTTATGTAGATGTTTGGAAGTCTTAGTTTGAAACATCTAACCAGCTGAGATCAGTAACATTCAGGGCATTTATTTTTTAATACTCAGAGGTACAGAAATGTCAGAAGTAAGCTTAAAAACAGATGCCAAATTAAGGTGCAGGAGGTTCTTACAGAGTGAAAAGATAAGTAAATACCACTATAATACTATGCATTACTGAAATATATTTACTTGTGTTTGTTAAGGTTAGTATTCTCTTTTCTAGGTAAGCTGCACAGGAATAAGTTGAACATTAAGCCTAAGGTAAAAGTCAATCACTGAACAATATTGCTTTTCTGATGCTGAAAACTCAGTATGAAATGTTTTTTAATCATGCCATTAACCCACAGCAGACAGGTACAAATCAACAGAATCTATACAGCAGTGCCTTCTATTTACCAATGAGGGATAATCTCAATTAACTATAAATCAACTGTGAGTGATGCACTGTTCGAGAGAGAAGCATCATATTTTTTTTATGAAACTGCTAAAATAATATATTTAGGTCAAGCTTTTGGAAGCAGGCATTAATCAAAAATACTGTTTAAACAGAATGTTCTGTTTAAAACACTGCAGAATCAAACTTCCCACAAAAGAACTATGACTGTGTAGCCAGACAAAGAGTAGTTGTGGCTGCACTGACCCCCAGAGCCACAACATCTTACATTAATGATATTGATGACTAAATTAACCTGAAACTCAAGGTCAAAATGTTTGTGTTTTAAACAGTTCGAAACACCAGCATAGCAGCTGAATGGTATGCTAGCCTGCTTTGTCTTGACAGAGCCAGAATTCATTGACAGAACTGTGGGCCAGCCTTCAAAGCTTCAGAGCTCCACCTATAATCCCATTTAATCAGATGTTCACATGTGAAGAAAAGAAGTGATTGGTGATTCTAATTGAAAAATTATTTTGGATCTTCATCGAACTGACTCTAGCCTCTCCCTTTGACAGGTTTTTTCTACAAGGCTGATTTGACAGGTCTTTTATTCCGCCAATAAATTATTATGTATACTTAATTAACAACCCTGCATTCAGTGTAACAGGAATGTTCTTGTACCATTCTGCTCTTAACGTTATTCTTTTCTACAGGAGACAGGAAAATAACTGAAGTCTGGACTTATTGACCAGGCTTGATCATTCAGGTCTGTCCTGTGACCCTTGACTGATATTAACATTCTTTGCATAATCATACAGTGGGGAGGGAGGTGAGGAAGAAAATAATAATTTCAAAAACCCTAACTTCAGTCTCTGGAGTTCCCTGAATTCTTCAACCAATTGTAGGATCATTGATAGAAGAAGTTGTAAGGAGCTATGAGGAGTTATTTTTACATGTCCTCATTAGTATTCTATTAAACTAATATCTCCCTGAACCTTTCCTAGCAGCATCTGGTCTTAGAGACTTCACGATCCCCATAGGTGAACTATTGCATTGATTAGAAAGATTCTTCCTTTTTTAGTTTTCCACCTTTTTCAGGTAGTTATCTCATGGGGTTACTATTAAGAACTATAGCCACTATAGACCTGGAGAACAAGTTCCTCCTTTCCCTTTTGGTAAACCACATAATCCCTTTTTATAATCCCTTTTTTTTTTTTTTTGGCTTTTCTCTTTTTTTTTGGCTTTTGTTTGTTTGTTTGTTTTCTTGGGGTTTGGGGGGGGTTGGTTTGTTTGTTTTGTTTTGTTTTTTTTGTTTTGTTCCTCTTACCTCTACAATTCTAATTCTTTCCCTTGTCCCTCAAAGGCAGAGCGTCCTGACCATGTTCCTGACCATGTTCCTGCTGTCACTGAATTTTTTCTTTGCGGTGTTCAACTTTTCCAAAGCAGAATGCCCAAATATCGCTAAATGGTCCCCCTAACTGCTCAAGTCTGAGCGGAGTGAGAGGCTTGTATCAAAACTGCAGCATGCAAAGCACATGTTACGTAATGTCGTGGTTTAACCCCAACCAGACAGCTTGTTCACCCACCCACCCCCCCCCCCTTCTTGCCCTCCCCCTACTCCTGGAGGGACGGAGAGGAGAACCGAAAAGAATGCAACTCCCACAGGTTGAGATAAGAACAGTTTAGTAACTAAGGTATAACACAAATCACTGCTGCTACCACCAATAATAGTAATGATAAAGGAAATAACAAAGGAAGAGAATACAACACCTCACCACCAGGTGACCGATAACTCGCCCCCCCCAGCCTGACCAAGCACCAACTGATACCTCCTCCAAACCTGCAGTCTCCCAGCCCTTCCGGGTAACAATCCCAGTTACATCCAGGGCATGACGTGCTGTGGTATGCAATACCTCTTTGGTCAGTTTGGGTCAGGCGTCCTGTCTCTGCTTCCTCCTGGCTTCCCCTCCTCCCTGGCAGAGCATGAGGCTCACCAAGTCCTTGGCCAAACCAAAACATCATTGTTATCAGCTTTGTTCCCAGGCCGAAAGTCAAAACACAGCACTGCACCAGCTACCAAGAAGGAGAAAAATGACTGCTACTGATAAACCCAGGACATGTAACCAGGTCAAACATCCACTTTTTTTTACAAGGTGGTGTCATTGTTGAATCTGGTTCAATTTATATTTCACTATACATCATCTCATTTAACCATCTTGTTCTTTCCCATCCTGTGTTTATACATCTAATTTTTCCTGCATAAAAGGAAAACTTCGTACTCATTTTCATTCCAGCCTTTGAGACAACAGTTTGCTGATCAGTGTTTGAATTCTGATGCAGTTCTCCAACATACAGTCCCTCCTATCATCAGGTGGCCCTTGAATGTTAACAAATACATTGTTGTAATCAGCAAGACCATCAGTGAAGATATCAAAACCTTTAAAATCATGACTGTCGCTGAATTAATTCTATTCAATGCTTTCTTCCATTTTGACAATGAACCATTGATAAATCAATTTTAAGTGCAGTTTACCAAAGAGTATTTCCCTAGATTTATTTTTAGAATGTATTGTTACTGCAAAAGGGCATGATAAATAACACGTTTTTATCATTATCCTTGTTATGCAGAATTTAAAGGAAAATACTGGTTTGATTTTGCTCAGCTCCTTGTTATCTTGCAAACAGATAGCTGAATTATTTGTTCCGGATCCTTCTGACGAATTGAAATAACCTGCCTAGCTCTCAGTTCTCTGACTTTTTTTCCTAACTCCTTGACCCCTTTGAAAATTGACATGATGTTTGCTTTCCAGCATATCATGAGTCTTAAAAAATAAATAAATAAAAATCTGAGATTTCTTCAGTTGAACAGTGCGGTTTAATGAGATTACAAATACTGAATCATTGGATACTATGAAAACAAGCAGGAAACAGACAGGGAAGCTCTTGAAAGGAGTTAATGCAGTTATCTCTAGAGTAGCACAATCTGGCAGATGTAAGACTTTTACTTTTTTTAAGTTTAAACTTTTATAAAAAGTTCAAGAATAAACTAAAGTGCTTCTTAAAGTAATTTTAATTGCCAATGAAAGTAACATTTCAGCCTTTGCAGGGATTTTCCTTCATGGTGCAAGAGAAATTACATGAGAACCAGAGCTGGAAAATAATCACTTCGCTTTCACAAAGTTTAAAATGATATGCATATAATCACATTTTTTATAAATCCATTATACGTTTTAACTGATTATGATACATAGCTTATAGATTTTTTTTCATCTGTGGGAGCTGCTTAAAGAATGAAATTAATATCATTAACCTGGTATTATTTTTACATAATTTTATTCTTCAGATAGTTCTTTATTACTCATCTTTCTGAATCAAGCACACAAAACTCATAACTAGGAGAATGTATTAAAACTTCATTCAACAGTTTGAAGAACATTTTAGTGAATTTGCTTGATCACCTAGTAACATGAGTACAGCTAATGGTCCTTCAAAACTATTTTGTGCTTAGAGATTAGCCATTTCTGCCTACAAAACAGGAAAGACTTCTGAGGTGGCTGGATTTTCAAGGTGTAGATTATTGCTGCTGTTGAATACTGGACTCCTTTAATGTATCCAAGTTGGGCATGTAACAATTGACAATTTTATGCTTTCTGATTTTAAACTGAAAGAGGACAATTGTGAAAACAAATGCCAACCAACAGGGTGCCAGCCTCATAAAAATGGTATGATCCATAACTCTCACTATTTCTCCATTCTGCATCAGCTTTGTGTACCACACAGCAGAAAGATGTTCATCTTGAAAAGCAATTTAGAAGTTTCACCATAAGGCAGTTGTAATACCATGCTTATTTGCTGCTGTATTTTGTCTGCTTTGTTTGCCCTACTCACATCTATTGCAGCTGGTAATGCTGGAGAAGGAGGGAGTGAAGGAAGGGAGCAAAGGAGGAGGGAGCAGCAAAAAAAAGGTCTATGACATTTTTATTTATTTTCATCAAATCCTGCATATTGGAGGTGAAGATGTATTTTGCTGAATGAATTTTGATGTGCTTTGATGCTTCTATAATCCCAGCACACTTATCTGAATAGGTATTAGGGACTAAAAAACTGATTATTTTCTGCTTAGCCAAGTGAACCACAAGGAGAAGAATAATTCTACAACCTTAAAGGCAATGGTCTGAAGAAAAACAAATAGCAGAAAGTAATCATGGAAGGGGCAAAAGGAGACCAGCCATTCTGCTAAGGAGGAAGCAGGCTTCAATTAAATATCTATTAATTGGTAATGAATGCCTAAGAACATTAAATAAGCATTTAACAGAATATTAATCACATACTTAAGGGCTAATTGCAGTATATTAACAATTAATGGCCCTTTAAGAAACTAAATATACTATGGCACCTAATAAGTGTTAATTGAAAGCTATTTCAGGAACTTTATTTTGCTTTTCTTAATTGGACAGTGACACAACATACTGTTACTGAGCCCTTCTATCCTTATGCTTTGAAGTACTGCAGTTGCTGTTACACTGCAGAACACAGCATCAGATTTCAACCAGTTGTATTCCAGGAAAAAAGAAATAAAAAATCAAGTATGTTTTTCATACATATGGCCTGCCATAATCCTTACTGATAACACGTGTTTCTTGTCATGTAACTTTAGTTCATTCTACAGAGATGGTTATGGTTCAAGAGAGTTACTCTATGTTTAAACCTGTCTTCTAGTAATTACTCACAAGAGCTACACCATCCCCCATAGAAGTTACTGAAACTGTGGAGAGCTCTGAAAACAACAGAAGGCCAGATAGACCTAATTTCAAACACAGGCATATGCTGTAGTTGTTTAGATTTCTTCTCTTGATGTATCACAGAAATAATCTTCATGATGATGGAATGTACTTGCAATAACCTTTAAACCCAGTTTTCTATCAGGAATTGTAAAAGAACAAAGGAAAAGACAAAAAAGAATAGAAAAACAAAGAATAAAAAAACAAAAAATAGAAAAAAAAAGAAATAGAAATAGAAAAACAAAATAGAAATAGCAAAACAAAGAATAGAAAAACAAAGAAATACCAAAAAAGATGTTTAACTCAAAGCTGAGGAAAGAATGGAGAAGGAAGTGCAGAGGGAACAAAATAATTATCTGTAGATCTGATGTACATGGGGCAATTCTTCAGTGTTCTCTAAGAAGCCAATGAGACCAAAGTCAGAAATGTTCCCCTGGCAAGATATAAAATTTTGTGTGGAATTTTTGAAGTCTCTTTCCTCTCACACTAGGCTGTCACAAACACAAGCAGTTCACCATGTGACTCCACACCACAGGGTTGTGTATTTAAAAGGGAAACATCATAGGCTGTAGATCAGTGCTGCTTTCAAAAGAAGCTGTCTCATTTTTCTTGTTCTCACCCTCTCACCGCTCTTTCACATGCAGCAGAAAAATTGTTCATTCAGCTAGAGAACTGAACAGCTTGGACATCTGATTCAGATCAAACAGCGTCAGAGGAAGATTAGTCCTAACTCAGGTAATTTTCCCAATGAAATTAATAAAATCCTGGGTTTTTTCTAATATGAAGCTCAGATTTTAGGTTAGACATCCTGTGTTCTCCATTTATTGAAAAAAAAAATAATATAGCACTAGCTGTCTGCAAATCCCTTCTGACTCTCCATGAGTCTTGTAGCCAAGGAACACAACATTTAATGGTTAAAGAAAGACATACTTTGTGTCAAACACATGGTGCTTCTCAAGTGGAAGACAAGGAAAAGGAAAATGTGTGCTAATTCTAAGAGTGCATTTGATTTTGGAGCTTATTGACTGCGGCTTCAAAAGTTCACTGAAGCTGTTCATTAGCTTTTAACAGTAGTATTACACTACCAGAGCTCAACATGTTGCTCTGTAGAGCATTTTTACATCTATTTTTTAGGTAATTGTGCTGTTCAGGAGCTCCCGTATGAGAATTTTTTGTTTCTCTGTTTTCATGATGATGACTAACGCATTCTTACTTTAGTTAAAGAAGACATACCATTAAAAAAAAAAAAAAATCTGTGCCATCATTATCTTGACTTTGTAAGTGAATGACTAAAATGGTAATATTCTGTGGAAATTTATTGCTAGCAGGTTTATAATGGTGAGATGGCCATGAGTCTGTGTTTTGCGCAGAAATCCTAGCCATCTATTCTCCCACCACTTTGGAACCTGTAATTTATGAGATATTTTTAAATATTTTCCTTATATTTAGATGAGAGCTCAGGATTTGTTTCATTTAGCATTTTTAGAATATGTAAGATATTCATGGACTTCTGTAAAATGTATATATTCTTTTTACCAAAGATAAGTTCCATCTTATATTAAATACTGAGACTGTGTGAACAGGTGCAATTACCACAGTGTCAGGAGAGACAAACTATTGTACAGACTAAGTATATGCTCTTTTATTTTTCATAGCTAGTAATTGCAGAATGGATAACATCTCAAAAGAACCTACTCAATATTTTTACTCAATTACATTACACTGAATAGTGTTTTGTTTTACAGTTTTAAATGTTTTCATAGTTTTATCTGATCTGAATGAATAAATTGTTTTCACAGAAGTTGCAAATCTATTTGGGGTTGGTTGTTTTTTTTCTATGAAATTATAGTAAGCAACACAGGTGCAAAACAAAATGGGCATCAACCAAATATAAAAATACATTAAAAAACCTGTTCCTAAACCTGTGCTTTAAAGTGTAGACCAATAGAGTGCTTATGTAGAAAGTAGTACACTGCATCTTATATGTATTAGTATGTATTATCTATGTTTAGTAGTTGATTTATACACTGTTATTTATCTGTACTAGCATATTGTACATCCTGTGAAGCAGAAGGTTGCAGCAGGAAGCAACAAGCTGGAAAATATAAAAAGGTATCAAATTAATGTATGCTGTGAACTACTCAATCTCTTGTCCTTTGACATCAAATATTGAGAGGTAGAAAATGCCTCTGCCCACACAGGAATTTCTGTCTGATCATCATAGCTTCTTAATTTTATTTTCAATGTTTTAATTTCTCCTTATCACATATTCAAAAGTATATACATCTATATTTTCAGTTTAAAAATATTAACATCATGCATTTTCTTATGGGCAATTCTGAATGTTAATATCACATCTGATAGCCGCATTCAAACTGTGGCCAGTCTACAGAACATCAGGAATACCTTATACCATATTGTCTGTTATCACCTTCTTAATCTAAGTTTCTCTGTCTCCAATTGCTTGTCCCTCCTGTTTTTAAATCCAGTTCCTACTGTAAAGCAGATTTCTGTGAGTGGGAAATGAGACCAAAGCAACATGGTATAGGATGATCTCTGCTCTAGGAAGCCCAAAGGAGACTGAACTAATTGAAAAGTAGGTAAGGTAAAGCAGCAGTGATAGGGAAGACTCAGGGTAGCCTTCCTCTGATTTTGATGAGGAAATGTTCGCGGTAAATTAAAGCTAGCTTCTCCAGATTCCCTCTACCTGCCTCTTCCTCTGCCTATTGATGAAGGATTAGAAAATATGAATAAAAAAGTCACTTCCAAAAGGAACCTAGCAACTTACTTTATATCTTTCTGTACCAAGAAACAAATCTAATCTTAGAACTTAGCTATAGGCAGCTTATTTTCATTCCCATTCAGTACCTTTAAGGTCTTGGTTATCAACTTTTTCCGTATCGCTCCACATATACAAAACATATGACATAGATAGACATATACCAATATATATATTTAGTAAAAGATGCAAGAATGTTTCATCAATGTTTTTTATTCATACTGCTATTCTCTTTATTACAGGTACAAAAAGTATTTCTGGCTGAAAATTCCTGCCAATGGTATTTAACTGCAGTATAGTGGCTCTTTACAACCAGTAGTGGTGAATTATCCCAACAAAAACAACAAAAAACTGTCGGGGTCACGTAGGGTAGCAAATTCATCTGTCAAAAATGTCCTCTAGATCAATGACAGCTTTATTCTACTGTGTGTGACCCTAAACAGTCTACCTCATTGCTGAAGCAGTTCTTTGCTACCATTTCTTGAAAGCTTGAACTCAGAATAGAAGTGCTTCATCTTTCTTCTTTCCAAAAGTGAACCCACTCTTTTCTGTTTTAATTTCCATATACATCAAAGCTTTTACTCTTTACCATATGAACTCATAATAACTGGCAGGTCTTGGGTATTCCAGCAGCTGTAATTTCCAGAGTAAATTGCATGAAAGCTCTGTATCTCTGACAGTAGTGTTGCTTCTTGTGCTGAAAATAGATTAAAGGACAGAAGGCACCAAATGTACTGATTTCCAGGGCAGGATCTTAACGAATATTTATTCTGCCAGACTATGTAAAAAAAAAAATATATTTTTTTTTCAACATATAAATAAAAAAATTCAGTTCACCTTATGCTCCAGACCAAGGTTTCTGTACTGCCTTACCAAAAATTCCAGCAACACCCTCTGCTGTTTGATTAGTCCAGCTGTGGGCAGCTGGGGCTCACAAATGTATTAAGCATTCAGCAGTGGCACAGGCTGCATATAATGGGTTAGGAGCTCCAGAGCCTGTTTCAAGCCAAGCTTTAGCCAGTAGAGCTTCAACACTACCACCAGTGAGAGAGCAGATGGAAAATTAGAGCTCAGAGCCATCATTAACATTGTTTATGCCCAAAGACAGCCTTAGTTTGGCATGACTTATACCATTACACCTGACCTGCTTACCCTTTTCCGAATGAAATCTCCCCACCTCCCTCATGTTTGCTGCCTAGACATTATCACTTCCCTCATGGGGGCTGTCTGTTTAGAGTCCCTGAAATCAGGGTTTACTAGAAAAGACAATTTCCTTCCATGAGATGAAAAGAGATCATTCGATTGATCCATGAGGAAAGTGTCTGTCTTCTGTGAGTTTTGAGGGAATGCATCACCTTAAATTTCTTTGGGTACTAACACCTTTAAAAACCTTTCAAAAAGCTGAAAACTGTAGCTCTGGAAGTATTTCTATCTGCCTGAATGTGAATGGAGTATTCAGAGGACCTGCAGGAGACATAGCTGACACACAGGCATTATCCTGTAAAATGTCAATAAATGTAATTTTCCCATGTATGTTTTTTGAGAACTACAGTGAAGCTGAATTACTGTGGCTGAAGTCTGCAAAGAAAATGAAACATGAAATCTTCTTCACCTATGTATAGCATTTCAAAGTAATTCAAATATGACTCGGTCATGAACAGAAAGCAAAGACTTATAATGTTTTTCTGATACTTCCCAAGTAATGAATGGTACAGAAGTCACACTTAGAATAACAAAAAGGAGCAAATACACCAGATAGTCTGATCTTACACTGGTTTTTCTTGCCCTGCCTATAGAATGATCTCAGGAGACATTTACTACTACCTGTTGAATGAAAACAGAATATATGTTAGATGGTCATGTTTTAACATTACCAGTATTCAATTTCTCATCTCTTTATATTTTACTACAACATATCACAGAATTATGTACTAAAAAAAATAAAAAAACCCAAGGACATTGGATTCTCCAAGGAAACTATACAGTGCTTTGAAGGCTATTTCATACAATTTTAAATATGCAACTTTCAGATAATAATAAAGGAAATGTCTCTTCTTACAGAACTTTTGTTGCTATTGTTAGATGCTCTGTACAGAACTGCAGGTAGGTAAAGTGATGTTATTTCAAGTGCCCTTGAAAGTAAGCCCTAAAATTGTAACACCTGAATTAAAGAAATCTAAGTTCATCAAGCTTAATGTTATCACAAAAAAAAATCCGGGGGATTAATATGAATTAATTGTATTATTAATGCAAATTAATTGTTAGCATCTTTCATTTAAAAACAAAGAAATGCCTCCAGAAGGCATGATGCTCTTTTAGGGTCATACTCTGATGGGACAGAGAACATGGGATTTGAACTCCTAGACATTGTCTGTAGAAAGAAATTTATAAATATCTTTGTCTGGATCTTTGTGATCGTGATTGACCACCGTTTACTTGTTTACTCAGCACTCGCTGTATTCTTAACCTTGCACAACACATAGATATCAGAACAATCCATTCCCTTCAGGGTTTACAATCTGAAAGACAAACATGAGTGATAAGATACACTAGGAAACCCAGGGGATATGTTCCCTGTAAATTATGTTTTTTTCTTGCTGATGTTGATTTTGGGTTTTATTGTTTTCCTCACACAGAGACGGGAAAGAGCAAAGAGCTGCGGAGGCCTCTGAAATTAGGTGGTGGGAAATATCAGATGTCTCTGTGCCTTGAATACTGGAGGTGAAATTTTCCAGTGCTGCTAATTCAGTACGGTCCTGCGTCTCGTTTTTCAGAACAAAGAGAAAAGTTTATAACGATGTCTGTTTTACTTGGAGAGAGATTTTCTGCAGGCCAGCTAACACCTAACATACTATAACCAAGGATTTTTATCTGACAGAGTGAAAGAAAGACTAAGAATGAGGAAGAGACAGAACAAAGACTGAAACTTAATGCTGTAAAATTGTATATGCCATAACCTTCAGCAATGATGGAGATTGATTTTGCTCATTTCATTTCTTGCATGAGCTCTCTAGTGTATTTGCATAAAACAGAAAAAAAAAAGGAACCTGTCATGGTGTTTAATTAAGAGGCAAAATGCTACTGGCACTTCAAGTATCAGAGTTTTTTTACAATGACCAGTAACTTTTCAGGGACATTCTGTGTGCTTCATTCAGAAGTGAAGCAAACTGAAGTGTAGATATACAACACACTAGTATTACACAGTATCTATCCAAATGTATATGCTTATTCCATAGTAGCAATAAGATAACTTAATCCCACTTAGATATAGCCAAAACAAAGACATGTTTGGATGTAGCCAAGACAAAGGACCTATGAAAGCATCCTTCATTTGAACATGAATATAAGTATATTAAAATAGTGTAACTAAAAAGTATATACAAGTGTTTTATATCACTGTGAATATCATTCTATATACATATGTGAGCAGTGCAACCACCAGTGGGGAAAATGAAGGTTAGAATAATTGAACTTAGCACTCAAGTAACAAGAAGTTGCCAAAGGAAAAGGCAAGTTTGCGGCACTGTGAATAGGCAAGCATCCTGCTGAATGTACAAGAAGGATGTCTGGGAAAAATGAAAAAGTAACAGATAAGCAATACCAAAACCATAGCTACCTGTGTAAAAACATAAGGCTTAAGTGAAAAAAATAATGAACAAGAACCACCAAGGATCACAGGTATTGGTGCTAACTAAAGAGTATCAGGTCTGTGTACGTGTATAATTTAGTACATGTGTTAATCTCAACAGTATTGTAAATGTACTGATGAAAATTAAGAATTTTTAAGAATTAACCTTTTGCAAGTAGTGTTCTATCAATTACTCAGTTAGTGAAATTTAAAGTTTAAAGCTGTCCTGTTTTGTCTGCCTTCTAATAATTTCAATCACAGTGGTGTCTGAGTCCCTGTATACATATATATACATATTCTCAAGGGCAACAGAGAGATAAACTAGCTTTCACTCAAGTGTTTTCTGGGATTATGTAGAGTTTCTTCAATTCCATCCTGTTCAAATTTTGTAGGGGAGCATTGTGTTTGTTTTATGTGTTAGAGAAAGTGTGAAACAACACTTCCTTAGAGGGTGGACTGAAGAATTCTCCCAATGTCTCTTGGAGCATCAAAAGTCATGGACAACAGACTGAAAAAAAAAATTACTGTTTCTTCTAAATCAGTGTAATTCTTCTCTATTTCTTCCCTGGCCTGTCATTTCTGACCCTTCCTTTCCATCACAGGGGAAAACTCTTGGCCACAATTTTGCCTGATCTTTAGAAAAATCAATCAAGGAAAAGCAGGTGGTAGACAGAATGGCTGGGAACTTTCCATCTTCCCATTATAATGATAAAACAATGGGTGTACTGGACTTAGCTTTAAGAAGATAAAGAGGTAGAGACTGCTTTCCCTTCATGGCTGGAGAAAATGGGTGAATTCTTATTTATATGGCTTTTGAGATGCTTTTTTATTATATACTCTATGATTTGGTTTATGATGCCAACATCATTCATAGTTACAGAAGTAAATCTAACAATAAACTGTGACAAGTACAGGAAGAAATGCACAAGCACAAAGAGACGAATTGTTGGTGCAATTCCACTCACTTCAGTGGGACTACAGCAGGAGATTAAATTGTCTCTCAGCATTATTTAAGGCTCAAAGACCACATTTAAAACACAATAAATTGATAATGCCTAACTTGGGCACTTTATAACCAAGTTTTCTTGCTCTTGTGGGGGATGATCCAGAGTCAGTGAACTGTTATAACTTTTCATTTTTCATTGGTACTAACATGCTTAGATGATAAATGTTTATAATTTATTTCTTTGTTGCTACCATGCCGTAATAAAAACACTACCTCTAAAGGAAAGTCAAGTTATGCTTACAAAAGGGAAAACTCTTCCTTCTTCTGAAGTACAAAAGTATACTGTAACAAATATATTTTCTTGTATTTTTAATGCTAGGACATATGTGTGTTTGGCAAGAATTAAGACTGGCACAAAGAAATGCTGGCTAAACTTGAAATTTTTCATTGCCTTTTGAAAGGTGTTAGGCTGAGGGTTTTGTGCTTAAAGCTGAGAGAAAAAGTTGGCCTGAACTTCATTTTCCCTTTGAATCTGTAATTTATGTATGCAACAAAGCAAGTAGTAAATGTGAATGAATTCAATTGGTTATTCTGTCCTTCTGTCTCAAAAAACCCTTTCAAGCTGATGAAATAGCTCAAAAACTAAATAACCCAGTGTCACTGTATTTTATGTGAAATGGCAGCAGTTTCACATTTTCTTTGAAAGCCAAACAGCACTATATGCTTTTACAATGTGACAAAAAAAAATTCTGACTTCTGTGTATCTTCTTTTTTAATTTATATAGTAAATTTAATATTGTATGGTCAGGTGATGTGCCACACCAGAGCAAAATAAGTAATTCACTCTTTTTCCCCAAATGAGTCTTGTAGTTTATATATTTGCTGTCAGACCCATCAATATTTTAATAAATGTATGGGATAGTGGTTTTAAGTGAAATGAAGAATAAGAGTGAAAAATGCGGACTGATTTTATGAAAACTAAAATTCATGTCATAGCATCTTTTCATCCCTTGATTTGTACATCATTCAATATTCATCATCCCTTTTAAGAACCTGCAATTATAACTCCCTTCACAATAATTCTATCTTTAGCAACAGTACTTTTTTTCCTGAAAAATCATTTATC
This sequence comes from Neopsephotus bourkii, assembly GCF_033783945.1. Classification (NCBI taxonomy): domain Eukaryota; kingdom Metazoa; phylum Chordata; class Aves; order Psittaciformes; family Psittacidae; genus Neopsephotus; species Neopsephotus bourkii. The sequence continues at coordinate 1,867,277 of NW_026901388.1, forward strand.
TCATTGTAAAAAATACATGGTTAGTCTCTGTGTTCTCATACTGACTTTGAAGTATGGCTTCATCTAGACACTCATTAATAAAGAGGGAGTATACAAGACTCTTGTTTTGGGCCATAGAGACACTCTGTAATCATCTTGTAAAGAAAACATTGACTGTTAAGGCTGTTTTTTCCCCTAATCTGAGTAAATATTTTTTTCTGAAGAAGATCTTCTTTTTATAACAATGAAATTTTGTTTTCATCTTCCCATATTTTATACAGAGATATTACCATGCATTGTGCCCTTATATCAAACTAGAACTGGTAATTCAGTTAAGGTCTATGGCAAAAAGTTGTGTTTGAAAATTTGACACATTGCAGAACTGTATCCCATTGTCAGAAAGAGTGTCATTCAACTTTTACTTCCTGTTCCAATCTATTGATATGTGTCTGCATGCAAGAGGCTGACACACTGGAAAATATCTGTACTTCATATTTTTTATAGCGGTTGTGCTTAAAGAAACTCTAGTTTGTCTTTGTTCATCGCTTTGTCATTTTGTCGCAATAAGGGGCACTTTGGGAATGATGACTCCTTCTGAATAAATTAGTTCATTTGGCAAATTTTGGAGCCTCACAATGTTAAAACTAAAGGGTAAAATGAAATCTGGACATTGAGTTGGTTAATAATGGTCACTGAACATGAGAATATCATCAAACGAATCAGAAAACAGTTAAACAGATGAAAAATATAGTGAATCTCTTAGTTCAAAATGACAAGTCAATATTTTTCTTCTAAGGGAAAAGTAAATAAATACACTGTATTAAAAATACGAATAGGTTGAAAAAAAAACCCCAACTAAATATGAACCTCGTTACCTGTGTAAGTAAGATAAAGAAATATTTCATTTGATAAAATCAAGTTAAATGGATTAAGATTTACTTCACTGGTAGATTACAAAAGTAATTGTAAATGAGAGATAATCATCCACAAAGGATCTGTTTTTCCCCAGTGGTTCCTTAGATTTATTTTTTTGGCTTGGTGAAGTAAATAGCCTTAGCAATATTTATAAAGAAAATAATAAGTTTTCTAGATGCTGGTAAAAATTTACAATGATGTGAAACTGTGTGGAATGTTAAATAATGATGTGACAAGCTGTTGGTGGATTTATTTGAGTCACTGAAGCTTTGATGTAGCCAAATACAGGTTCAAGCACCAGGAAATAAGAATGTAGGTCATACTTATGAGAAGAGCTGCATTCCGGATTGCAGTGACATTGAGAGGGTTTTAAGGGTCAAAACAGATAATGAAATGAAGACTGAAATACTGTAACTAAAAGGGTGAGCATAATCCTGAGATGTGGAGGCATGGAAATATCAAACAGGAGAAAGGAGACTGCTTTACTGATGGCATTCATTGAAATATGCTATTACTGAAGCTCTTGTGTGTAGTTGAGGTGCTTTCTCTTTAGAGGAAAACTCAAAGTTGACAAGACTTTTACATGGCAACCATGAAAGAATATTAAACAAATAAAACCCACAAACTTATTTTATAGCACTCCCGTGAGCCTGAAATTTGGTATAATTCATCAACCGATCAATGTGATCCAGTTCTGGTCTACAGGAAGATACGTGAGGAAGTGAATTAGTTTTAATGGCCAGAACAAGAAAAAAGATGATCTTCTGATTGAAGTCTGAAACCACGAAAATTAGACACAAGTAAAGATAATTGCTAGAAAAAGACATCTGGACATACAATGAAAGTCCTCAGCTGATATGAATTTCTAACAAGCCTGGATACACTTCTAAAATGTGTTGTAGCTATATAGTGTAGAGGTTTGCAAAAAGTTTAAGGTTTGGTTCTACAACCTGGAAGTTCAATTACTGGAATAAAATAGTTTTTATTGGCTTTAAAAAGTTTATGAGACGCATGTACTTGAGTCTCCTAGATGTGGTTTAAGAATGTTCCTCCTAGAGCATGAAAAATCCAACAAGTAACAAGCCAGTTCTTCCAGCAGATCCCAGTGGATAGGTTATGTTTTCATGGAAATCTGAAGTGGCAGAGCTAAAGTCCTATATTGATGGGAGGGAAATCTGGTCAACTGATTAGAAAGGAAGATTACAAGTAGTCTTTAAGCTTTTGAAGTTAACTGTCCTCCTCCATTTACAATGTACAGATGTATGCTATATGTGCTATATTATTCTATTTCTGATTAAGAATCTTCTCAGCCCACTGCAGACTATTCTTTATAGTGAATTTAGCTCTAAATTTTGAAATTTCAAAGGTAGTTTAACCAAAACTTTGTGTGACACATTTTCATTAGGATGAGAACTATTAATATAGGTTGAAATGACTTAAATATTTTAGTAGTCTGAATAAAATTCTCTGGCCAATTATATCTTTCCTTTATCTTCAGCCTTTAGAAATGAATTTATCTGAAAATCCAGTGGATTGGTCTTCTAATTGGTCCCAAGATAGAAGGCATCATGAACAAACATTCCAAAAGGTGATTTTATTTTTTTGTTTTATTTCTATAATTATACAGAACTAAAGCTCAAAAACTGCACCACAGTTTATGTTCCTGCCAGGAAGATAATAATAATAATTTTTTTTAGTGTCTCTATTTCATTTTACATTTTTGTCATTTTTCTCATGTATCCTACTTGTAACCCATGTGAATTTGATCTGGGCACTCTTTTGATTATCTTAGTTGTAATGTGAATCCTTTTGGAGCTATAATATTCCATATAGACTATTTGGGTCAACGATGATTACATACAAAAAGAGCATCAGCTCACTTACTATACTGTGAGTCATTTTTTCCATAAGAATGCATTTTTTGCAGCCCCTATTAAATAAATCAGCAATTGATTAAGCTGCAAAACACCTCCTTCTTTGTGAATTTCTCTTCTGCTTCTCAGATTTGCTTCACATAAGTTAAAGTGAAAATTTTGCAGCAGTGCTTTAAAAACGCCTGTGTAGCTTTATGTGGTGGTTTCAAATTCCCAGAACAAAATGTTGTGTTGATTTAGGAACAATGAGAAAACCCCCAAAAGGCTGCATAGTGTTCAATAACATCTGGTAATTTGGAGATATGCCTTTTTTTGAATTTTTTGGTGGACTAAATGAGAACTTTTCATTGCACAAAGAAGTAGATGTCATCTTTACACATTCAATGACTAATTTATAACTTAAACAAATAAATATTCATGTATTCAGTGTCTGATGACAGGACCTATTTCCATTTACTTATTCAGTTTCTGTTTCAAATGGTTTCTGCATTGGGTCTGGCTAAGATGGAGTTATTTTCCCCATAGCAGCCCTCATAGTGTGCTTGTTGAGACAATTAATCTGTCAATAGACTTTAGCTAGACATACTTTATGAAAGGACACACTGAAGCACCGGACTACAGTGCCAAGAGAAAAAAAAAAAAAAGGTAGCTTTTCTTGAAAGGCAGCAAGATATTTGTCATCACATTACGATACTGGCAGTGTGAAGGAGATGACTCTCTTTGTTGGGTCAGCAGTCCAAATGCATTTATTATTTAGAACATATAACAATACTGTTATATTCTCCATGTTTAAAAATCAGACTTAGCTCACTACAGGATGAGGCCTTTAACACTAATGAAAGGATGTGAAGAATGTTTTTTTTAGAAGATAATACTTATGAACAGTCACTGCCTTTCCAAGTCTATAAAACCTGTAACTAATGTGCTAAAAATAGCTCTGTTGTGCAATATTATGCATGTAGCAATTATCATGATGATATTCATTCATATTAATGGAGCAGTTTTCATTTATTGGTTTGTAAACATTTCAAACTCTATTACCTAGCAGCATTATTTCATGCTCTTGACAGAATATATTATCTTTTGTTTTATAGCCACAATGGATTGCAGAAAATAAAGAAGCCTATAGCAGGCAAAAATGTGGTCTTGATTATAAAACTGGACTTGAACACTAGCATTACAGAAGCGGGTTCTCCTAAAAGGTCACTGCAATGAGTCCAAAATCTACTTGTCATCCTCAACCATCATCTGAATCCATCCTTCTCAGAATTCATGGGGTTCATCGCCATGGAAACCACTTATCCAATTGGACAAGTTAAGAATTTAAATTATCTATTTGAAGAATTTATTTAATTGCAAATGGAGACCTTTAAAAACCTAGCTCACTACTGAAGAGATACAAAATATGTGGATACTCAAAACCATGGAATTATTATGTAGGAAAAATGTAGCTGAAAAAGGATGAAGAGGGGAGAGGGAGGTCATTTTTCATGATGGGTCATAAATTAAGTTTATTTAAGTTCTGAAGTGAGTTGAATTACAAGACATCAGCAAAAAGTGCAAAAGTGACTCAGAATTTCTCAGGTCTATAGACTAAAATTTTAGATCCTTGCTGTGGAAGCATAGATGCAACAAAATTAATCTTTTTACAAGTTTTTCTGACTCTTAGTGAGTTTAGCAATATGTTTAAGAACAGTATTGAGTTGATTATGATTTCCTGTTACCAACTTTTTCACTAATAAATGTCTTAGAAAAAAATGTAAAAGGAATGAAACTGCATTAGAATGTTGTTTTGTGCTTGACTCTTGATTGATACCTGGAATGCAGGAAAAAATATCTACTAAACAAAGTGCAAAAATATAATGTCAGGCCCAAATGATTTCATGATACAGATGGTGGCTTCAGTAGCAGCTAAATGAAAGCTTATATTTTCATATAACTTGAGTGCAAATTTCCAGAGAAACGTATTTCTCAGTGAAGTGATCTTACCCTACTTTAAGGTGGCATAAATTGTCTTGTGTTTCAAATGTGTCCCATTCATTTCAGTGGAATTTCTATGCATTAAGTACTTCTGCCAAAATGACCAACATGTGAATGCTGTCACAGTTTGGATTTTCCAGCATTGAGCACCATCAAACCAGCTCAGGAATTGGTTTGCAGAAGTGCGAAACTTTCATTTTATAACTTCAGTAAGATCTAGATTTTCAGAAAATCTATGAATGCAACACAGCAATCTTAAAAGTCTGTTTTTTATGTAGCTGTTGGAAAGCTCATCAATAATGGAAGCTTTCTCCTTATGTGGGAAAATTAGCAAAATCTTCTGATATCTTAGAATGCTGTTCATATAATATTTCAAAATTTGTAGCTAGAGAAAAAACTGTAATTTGATGATCATTAACCAAATAGAAAAATTGAAGACATCTGCAGGTTCTGAGGGAAATGGCAGATGAATTTGCCAAGCCATTATCAATCATATTTGAGAAGTTGTGGCAGTCCAGTAAAGTTCCTGTTGACTGGAAAAGAAAAAATAACACACACACCTACCCTTTTTTAAAAGGGGAAAAAAGGAAGACCCAAAGAACAACAGACCAGCCAGTCTCACCTCAGTGCCTCAGTCTTCACTGGCAAAGGCTCTGACCACACCACCCAAGTCTTGGAAGGCAGAAGGAAGGACTGGCAGAATGAAGACCTTAGATCCACTGTAGTGGATCTGGTTCAAGACTATCTTAAGAACCTGAAAGTGCACAAGTCCATGGGACCTGGAGAAATCCATCTGCAGGTCCTGAAGGAACTGGCGAATGAAGTTACTAAGCCACTGTCCTTCATTTTTTGAAAAATAATGTCAGTCAGGTGAGGTTCCCAACAACTGGGAAAAGGGAAATATAACCCCTGTTTTCAAGAAGGGGAAAATGGATGACCCGGGGAATTACAGACCAGTCAGTGTCAACTCTGTGCCTGACAAAATCTTGGAGCAGATTCTCCTGGAAGGCATGTTAAGGCACATGAAAAACAACAAGGTGCTTGGTGACAGACAGCATGGCTTCACTAAGGGCAAATCCTGCCTGACCAATTTGGTGTCCTTCTATGATGGGGCTGAGGAACTGATGGAGAGGAGTAGAGCAGTTGATGTCATCTACCTGGACTTGTGCAAAGTGTTTGACACTGTCCTGCTTGACATCCTTGTCTCTAAATTGGAGAGACATCAATTTGCTAGGTGGACCACTGGGTGGATAAAGAACTGGCTGGATGGCCACATGCAAAGAGTTGTGGTCAATGTCTCAATGTCCAGCTGGAGACCAGTAATGAGTGGTGTCCCTCAGGGATCTGTGTTGGGACAGGTCTTGTTTAACATCTTTGTCGCTGACATGGACACTGGGATTAAGTGAGCCCTCAGCAAGTTTGCTGATGACACCAAGCTCTGGTTCGGTTGATACCCTGGAGGGAAGGAATGCCATCCAGAGGGACCTGGACACATTTGTGAGGTGGGCTGATGCCAGCCTCATGAAGTTTAACCATGCCAAGTGCAAGGTCCTACACCTGGGTCAGAGCAATCCCAGGCACAACTACAGGCTGGGCAGAGAAGAGATTCAGAGCAGCCCTGTGGAGGACTTGGGGGTGCTGATCGATGAGAAACTTAACATGAGGCAGCTTCAGTATGAGCTTGCAGCCCAGAAAGCCAACCATATCCTGGGCTACATCAAAAGGAGAGTGACCAGCAAGTCAAAGAACGTGATCCTGCTCTGCTTTTGTGAGACCTCACTTGGAGTATTGTGTGCAGTTCTGGTGTCCTTAACATAAAAGGGATATGGAACTGTTGGAAGAAGTCCAGAGGAGGGCCACGAGGATGATGAGGGGACTGGAGCACCTCCCATATGAAGACAAGCTGAGAAAGTTGGGGCTGTTCAGACTGGAGAAGAGAAGGCAGAGTGGAGATCTCATAGCAGCCTTCCGGGGTTAATGGGTTCAGACTTAAACAGGGGAAGTTTAGATTAGATATAAGGAAGAAATTCTTTACTGTTAGGGTGGTGAGGCACTGGAATGGGTTGCCCAGGGAACCTGTGAATCCTCCATTCCTGGCAGTGTTCAAGGCCGGGCTGGACAGAGCCTTGGGTGACATGGTTTACTGTGAGGTATCCCTGCCTGTGGCCAGGGGGTTAGAAGTAGATGATCTTAAGGTCCTTTCCAACCTTCTGTGATTCTGTGATCATAGATCAGATCCTCCTGAAAACTATGGTAAGGCACATGGACATTAAGAGGGTGATTGGTGATAGCCAACATGGCTTCACAAAGTGAGAATTATTCCTGACAAATTTGGTGCCTTGTGCAAGGCATTTAACACTGTCCTATATGGCATCCTTGTGTCTAGACTCTAAATGTTACTCAATGGAAGTAAACTAAATAGCTTTTTATTTTCCTCACACTGCCTTCTAACCTGGTCCTTAATTATCTGCAAATCACTGAACTCACATGAGTCTGTTTGCTGATCTTTCATTAACATTTCTTAAGTTTGCCAGTGTTTGACAATTGATCCCGTAACAATTACAGTAGCTTTTAGTGTAATTACCACTTTCAGCTTACTCTTACAGATATTTGGTATACCAGTTGAATTTCCCAGGTGCGTGTTTTTTTGAGTCATTCAGAAGGTCATTACTTCAGATCACATTTAATCATCCAATTATTTGTTCCCATGAGGAAAGTACTAAGGATCAAGAAGTACAGCATGTGACTATAATCCCTATTGAGTTTCCAGTTTTCTACAACTTGAGTACTTTTTATTAATTCTTTCTTTAAATCAGAAATTTACTTAATAACTTCCATGAATAAAAGAATCTCTCTGGTGAATCCCTAAGCATTTCTACTTACTTCTCCTTCCAGAATAATTCAGGCCACACTGGTGGAGAACAGAACTTTGATGTTTTTCCAAGGTGTCTTCTTCTTGTTGTTGTTTTCTTTCAAAAAGGTCAAGTAATTGAACATTTTTGACTAGTTGAGAAGTTAGTCAGGATGGAACCTCTGAATCAAAAGTTTTAGTCTGTCCAATAGAATCTAGGTGTTCCTTAAAGCAGTTTTCTACTAAACCACGTGTCGTAAGAATAATTCTGCTTTACACATACTAGTTTTGATAAGTAAAATGTTATTTATGACTTGGCTACTGAATAATAGTAGCTGAAAAAATAATGTTGCAGAGGGTTGACCAATGTACAGGGGGGTTGTACACAGGGGTTGTAAAAGGGGGTTTAAAGGAATTTTGCTTACTTAACAGAAAGTATTGTTTGCAAATACCTATCATGCTTGCCATGCAGTACCAGGACAATAATCTACAGATAAGTTGGAGAAACAGACTGATAAGGGGGAGAGTTACTTAGTTCCAGTGAAAAACAAGCTTTGCAGTTTGAACATTGACCAGTCTCCTAAAGAGCACGTGTGAGGTGCACGTTTTAGAGGTGAAAAGTTCAGGCTCGAGGAAGGCTCATTTACTTCATCTTGAAGACCCCTACTCACAAGAGGAAGACTCATTTACTTCATCTTGAGACCCTTGCCCACGACTGGGGGGGCACTGTGCAGGTGCAAAGGACCTTCTAGCTCATTATAATATGAAGTGGGGATAAGACATGAATATGTATAGGCGTATTGTGTAACCTTATGAATATGTATAATTTTAGGGCATAAATGTAGATGGAAACAACACTGAGGTGCGCATTCCTTTGGAGGAGCTATCCCCTATGCGTCTCAGCTGAATAAAGCATACCTACTTTACAACTTTAATGAGTTGTGGAGTCTATCCACGTATCAATAACATCCTGAAAGAAATGAAACAGACATTTCCCCTGATTAGAATTTATTTACCTGCCGGACAGTAGTCATCTACATGTAATTGAAACAGCAAAGCAGTATACATGGTGAAGCAGAGAAAGGAAGAGAGGATCCTCAAGACAAGACAATCAAATATTGATTAACTGCTGAAGAGGTGAATTCTACTAGTGATATTCTGCACCAGACTACATTGATCTGTGATATAAAAAAGGGATGTCTTCTGTGATAAAGAAAAAAGATGGCTTCTTTCAGGTCTGGTTCCCTTCACTACAATAGTACTGTTTCTTTCTTACACTTTTTAAGAGAAGTTAATAGAAGCCATTACAAAGACAATGACCCCATACAGAGATAGCTGAAACTTTGTTCACTGCATGATGCCTCTGAATATGACTTTCCAATGTTCTACCTTTCCCAAGACAGAATTAGGTACTTCTCCCACGCTTACAGTGGGCCTCAGGTGTGTATTTTTTGCACCAGTGAATCCTGTTCAATCTCTTAACAGCTTTTCTCCTGTTTCCCACAGAAGTTTTCTTATAAGTTAGTGTACAGTTACAAAAGTAACATCAGTTATGCAATATAATAAGGTAAAAGAGGGGAAAAAAAACAACAAAAAAAGGATTTTCAACCATATTCTGCAGGTATATCTTTTGTTTTTCCAGGATGACAGCCACTCAGTGACAATTTCAACAGCATCATAAGACAGCTCCCCTACACAGACACCTATTATTAAGCTCTGTGGTAGGTCTTTTGATCTGATGTATTCCTAGGACTATTCTTGCCCTGGTGTCATTTCTTAACAACACTGAGAGGCTATTTCATAGCTCATCCTGACCCATTCTTTTAATTTCAGCCATCTGATTTTTCTCCTTGCTATCTATTCTTTAAATTAAACCTACTTCTTTATATGGCAGGTCTTTTAGTTAATTTTGAAACAGATAAAATTAAATACTACTGAGAAGTTCTAATTTGCTTACATGTAAAGGTTAGACCTACTCAAATATTTTCCCTTTCCTCTAAATAATCAAATAATACTTTCTCTAACCTTCTGTCTTCTCATGCTTGAACCATGGCATGAAAGATCCATTTAAATCTCAGTACACATATACTTATTTCATATTTTACACACTTTTGAATCTTATATTACATCTGATCACTTACCCCTGGAAAATTTTATAAGGGATTTGTCTGAAATCCTTCTGACTGCCACACGTAGCTCATAAACTTAGATTCCCCTACCCACAGGTCTAAACTTATGTGCATATATTCAACCATGCAGAGTCTCATGTTAGGAAAACCAAAGCCTACCTGTAAGTGAATCTGGCAAGGGATGTCAAAGGCAACAAAAAGGGTTTCTGTAAGTACATAAATTCCAAGAGAAAAGTTAAGAACATTAAAGCCTTTGGGGCACGGGAACTGGTGATGCAGAACATGGAAAAGACTGAGGTACTGAATACCTTCTTCACCCCAGTGTTTGCTAGCAAGACCAGCCTTCAGGAATAATGGGCCTCAGAGACCAGAAATAAATGTTGGAGCAAGGAAGATGTAATCCTGGCAAAAAAAAGGATCAGGGCAGATTATACTTAAGCAAACTGGATATGCCTAAATCCATGAGCTCTGATGGAATGCAAGCACAAGGGCTGAGGTTGAAGGAAGATGTCACTGCAAAGCCACACTTGGTAATCTTTGAACAATCATTGAGATTGGGAGAGGTGCCTGAGGACTGAAAGCAAGCAAATGTCACACCTAACTCCAAGAAAGAAAAGAAAGACAATCCAAGGAACTACAGGCCAATCACCCTCACCTGAAAAAGTGATATGACACATGATAGTATGTGAAGGACTAGAAAGTCATAAGAAGTCAGTATGGATTCACAAAACCGAAGTCATGCTTGACCAACCTGATAACCTTCTACAATGTGATGAGTGGCTTGGAAGGTGAGAGGATAGCAATGGATATTGTCTACTTAGGTTTCAGGAAGGCTTTTGACAGTGTTTCCAATAAGATTCCTGTAAAGAAAATCATAGAATCATAGAATGATTAGAGTTGGAAGGGACCTTAAAGAATCTGAAGTGTGGGCTGAATGAGCAAATGAACAGTAAGGTAGGTTGAAAACAGGCTAAATGTCAGGCCCAGAGAGTGGTGTTCAGTGGTGTGAAGTCTAGTTTGAGGCCAGTAACTAGTGGTGTACTCATCACTAGTGGGTGATTAATCCTATTCAAGATCTTACTTAATGATCCAGATGATAAGACAGAGTGTACCCTCAGCAAGTCCTGGGGGTCCTGGTGGATACCAACTTGTAAATGGGCCAGCAATGTGTCCGTTGTGTAAAGAAGGTGAATAGTATCTTGGCCTGCATTGGGCAAATCATTGCCAGCAGGTGGAGGGGTGTGATCCTTCCCTTCTGCTCAGCCCTGGTTTAGGTCACACACGGAGTGCTGTGTCCAGTTCTGGGCTCTCCAGTACAAGAGAGACATGGACATACTACAGAGAGTCCAGTGAATGTCAGGAAGATGATGAGGGGACTGGAATATCTTTGAGAAGAGGAAAGCTTAAGAGAGCTGGGAAGTTTAGTCTGGAGAAGGCTCAGGAGGGATCTGTCCTGGGCAACCTGCTACAGATGACTCTGCTTGAGCAGGGGGTTGGGCAAGAAGGCCTCAAAATGTCCTTTCCAACATCAAGCATTCTGTAATTCTTTCATAACAGATTAATATTTCAGCTCAGAGATTAAAAGCGGTTGAAGCACATATGTTAGTCTTTATGTCTGTCATCATTAGAAAGCATTCCAAATTAAAACCCAAAAAAACCCTCCTACAAGGTTTTCTTTTATGCATTTCCTTACCTGTCCTTAAGCTTCTTTCAAATTTTATTTTTTCCTGGGTCTTTAGGAGCTTGTACCTTTTTCAGTGAACTTCAGAGAATCTTTCCTGTGAGCTCCTGCTCCCAGAAGAAGGATGGAAGCCCTCACTTTTTATAGCTTCTAGCCTTTTCTTGTCAAAAATCCATCACCTTCTTTTCCCAGTTGTTTTGTCAAACATGGTAGGTAATAAAAAGCAATAAACAGAAACTAGTACTATAGGTCCATCAGAGACAGAATTTGGTAACAAATATGAGAAATTTTTCTTTCTTATTGAAATAGACAAAAAGAACCCTCAGTGAAAATAATTACCTTAGATTTGCTGTCAGAGACTAAGATGAAGCATGAAAAGACATGCAGGTAGGTTAAAAAAATTAACTTGCAGTAGCCTCCAGGATGCACGTGAGTACAACATGACTGTGTTATTCCTCCCAATGGACCTGCACTGAGGCCATGACCACCAGCCTAAGCATAGGTTTTTTTTATCTGTTTTGTTTTCAATAAAGAAGTATGTTTAAAAAGGAAAGGCTAATGTAGCCTGATAGATAAGCATTGGCCATCTTAACATTTCTCTCTCACATAATATGTAAGCAAAGATATCAAATTTAACTGTCTTATAAAGATATTTTAGAAAAAAATGTTTCTTGGTAATATTTATATCTAATTATTTTATATACAAATATTTTTCATTGCAATTTCATAACTTAAACCATTTGCAAATACGTACTCAGCTAGCTATTATGAATGGAGATATCCCCCACATTCTTTTGTTCTAAATTAATAGATTTATAAAGTCATATTATGGAATTCAAACAAGATAATATTTGAAATTCTTTTAAAAATATTATTTGATAAGTTTCACTATTGCATGTTTATTTGATCTGTGCCAGCAACATTGTGTGAGACAGCATGTCAATACAGGGAAAAAAAAAAAAAAAGGTTCTTGGGAAACAAAAAGAAAAGCCCAGCCCATTTTCCAGAACACAAGGAGGGTAAGTAAGGAATTATGAAACGTGACAACCAAAATATTTATTCCTTTCTTCCAAACATAGGGTTTACATATTTCTTTCAAGTGCTTAGAACATTTAATTTGTACGTGAACGTGAAGATCAGTCCTGAATAATGTTACAAATTGCTGCAGAAGAGGGACAAGTAAAAACCAAGACCCCCAGTACCCTCTGAGACCAGTCTCTCCTGCTTTTCCATTTAAGACTGTTCCAGAAGGGACCACAACTGAGAAATTTAATTTTAGTTTCCTCTGCTGTCTGTAATTCAAGTAGAATAATGCTTTCCAATATACCAGTATTTTTTATAAGAGCATCATGACTACAGTTGTACACTACATTGTTCTTTCTATTTAGCTTTTCCAACACTTCTTATTTTATAAAGCTCTTTCCAGACTAGCTAGATGAATATGTCTAAAGAAATAGTATTGTTCATGCTATAACTGAGTTCACGTAGTTCTTTTAATTTTGTATTTCAAGTCACATTACATACAGTATATAGAGATCAGGCACATAATAGTCCTCCACAGATATACTTCCCAACAGTTACTCTTACATAGGTAAATAAAACTATATGCTTAATATCTGTGATGAAACCACAGAAAAAGAAAATAAAAATGTTGCCATTCTATTTTTGTTTAAGTTACCTGTTTTGGATTATGTCATTTATCCTTTCTTTCATACCACATTTTTAATTGTGCAATACGTATGTCTTGAGTGAAAGTACAGAAAGTGAGAAAGAAAAGAATAAAGAAAGTTTGAGTGTCAAAGAGCATAAAAAAACCCTAAAAAAAATGCATCATAAGTCTCAAAAATGAACCACAGACCTTCTTTTCTTGTTTTGCTTTTATCAGTAGTTTTATATTTTCTTTTTGTTGTTATCTTGTTTGGTTTTGGTTTTGTCTTTTCCACTTTATTATACAGGAATGGATTCTTTGGAAGCAATTCTAGATTTTCCAGCAATATATACTGCTCTCTCTTTTTTCTGTCATCCTGTATCTTAGCTACCTATGTATACGTGTTATAACAAGAGCATGTCTTTCTGATGTCAGTGGATGCCATTACATTTGTGAAACTATGTGAAGTATCATCAAGAGGCAGCAGACATAAATCCCCACTGAACTCAGGCTGGCTTTGATTCGCAGAAGTATTTCAGTGACCTCCCTTTTACCAGTATCCTGTCTGTCAGATTTTTTTCCATTATATATACACTTTGAAGATGAAATATGTTTCTTAGATTTGAATGTAGAAAAATAAAACTGTACAAACAGCATTGCACCCAGTCCACTTGTTAGTGAGCCTGGAATGTAACACAAAACTATAAGTCATCCTCTTGAAGTTGCGCAGAAATGTCATCATAGAATGGCTTGGTTGGAAGGAACCTTAAAGATCACCTAGCTCCATCTCCTCTCCTATGGGCAGGGACACCTTCCACTAGACCAAGCTGCTCAAAGCCCCATCCAGCCTGGCCTTGAACACTGCCAGGGATGGGGCAGCCACAACTTTTCTGGGCAACATTTTCTTGTGCCTCACTGCCTTCACAATAAAAAAATCTTCCTAGTAGCTAATCTAAATCTACCCTTTCTCAATTTGAAGCCATTACACCTTGTCCATACTTATATATCCTTGCAAAAAACCCTCTCCAGATTTCTTGTAGGTCCCTTTAGGTGCTGTAAGGCCACTGTAAGACCTTCCCAGAGGCTTCTCATCAAGGCTGACCTCAATCCAGACTCCAACCAGCCTGATTAGTGCTCGGGCTTTTCCCAGCCCAGGTGCAGGACTTGATTTACACTTGTCCCTGTTGAGCTTCATTAGGTTTATATGGGTACACCTCTTGAGCCTGCCAAAGTGCCTCTGGATGTCATCCCTTCCCTTTTTGACTGCATCACTCAGCTTGATATTGTGTGAAAACTTGCTGAGGGTGCACTCCATCCCACTGTCCATGTCACCTACAAAGACATGAAACTGCACCAGCTTGAAGAACTGTCAAACTGACGCTTGAGGAACACCAGCAGAAGTAATGAGAATAGACTGCATCAATAGATATTTCCCTAAGACTGATTTTGAAAAGAAAAGAGAAAAATTGCCTTTCCTGTTCACTTTCTATTTAAAAGCTTTCATGAGAGCAGAGACAATAAAGTGTTATAGAAGTGAACAAGCAAGGACACAAGTTGCAGCTGCTGCAAGGGCATCAGGACCACCAGTTTCAGATGGAGTGACAGAATGAGATCTGGTAGACAAAGAGACAAATGCTAGTAGTTGAATCCTCACCAAGGTTAGGTGACTTATACCATCTATAGGGACTTAAAAATATTTTCTTCCTTTTATGCCTGAGTTTGCCAGCAAAGCTCTGAATCTCAGGAGGACTTAAATATGATTAAGGCAGATGTAAAGAAAACCTTTTTTCCCCACAGCCTTTAAGCAAAATACAAACCAAACAATTTGCAGCTTTACCTATAGTTAAATTATCTATTTAGAGATAAGCTAGGATTTTTTAGAACAGACTTAATTTTGATTAGTCTAATAGTTTAATTTTTATGAGGTTAGCCATATTAGCCACAGGATAAATTGTGTTTAGGAGGAAGACTTTAAATAACAGCCTGAGACAATTAGCTGAAGTGGGATATGAAACCAAGCCTGTATCACTAAAATAATTATTTCAGGATTTTTGGAATTAAAATATCATACAAAAATATTCTTTTTTTAAAAAAATAATTAGTAGGTATCTCTTTAACTAAGACCACAACTGACACAAATAAGGCTGGCTCTGATGAAGACATGATGAAAAAATTATTTCATTTATGATCCTGTTCTACTATTATGAGTTTGTAACAAGATTCCTAATAGCTCAGCAATAGAATTAGCTTAATGAATAAGCATCTAATCACTCACAAGTATTTCTCACCTCTTACATCAGAAATTTCTCTGATTCATTTAAGTGAATATAGAAGAATAGATAAACCTAAACCTTGGAAGGTGTAGTAGCAGTAAAAATCTAATACATACTGTTGAATTTTTTTATGGTTTACATTACTAAAGAAACGTCAGACATATAAATCATCACTATAGTTGATTGGCAGACAGAGCTCCCTGTAGTATGCTAGAAAACTATTTGTTGTCCCTGTGGCCTAAGATTTTGCATTTAGATGTCTGATTTAGCAGAAAGAGACATAATATTTCAATACTGCTTAAATCAAAATCCAAACAGACTATACATGCCAAAAGGCTTATGGGATTTCTTTTTAATTTTCTTTGCTTTGCTCCCTACAAAGTAAGGACTAAATTACAATTAAAAAAAAAAATCCATTCCTATTAGCCTTGTTTCAGGAGGTTGTATAAGAAAATGGTAAAGGAAAAAAAAAACAAAACCTGACATCACAAGGATGGTGCTTAGAGATGTGAAATGCACATAAAAAACACCCTACGTTTCCTCAGAAACATTATTTTTCAAGCCTGTGAAGTCTTTCATGAAACTCAGCAGGAACCAAACATTTAAGATTGTGCAGATTTCTGTGTTGCAATCTTTAGAAGAATGGATTCTAATAATTTTGCTATAACATATATATCTGAAGAATGAAAAAAGATTTCACAATTATACAAAATTTTCACAAAGGAAGAAAATACTTGCATTCTTATTAAGCAAATTAAATACCTATGCTTCAGCTACGTTAGCTGCTTCAGGATATTGTGAAAAAAAATAGTTGGAAGTTCTACACTATGAAACAAAAACATTGAAGTAAAATAGATTTCTGAAAGAAATACATACTGTGGTTATAACTGTTCTGAACATAAGAGAAATGGGTGTAAATACTATATATTATAGATGAAGAGCTATCAACAGCTCTTATTAAGGTTGCATTCAGAATGGTGTTGCAAACTGAAAATGTTTTCCGTTAATCAGTGTTTTTTGAAGCACTCATTCATCAGCCTACTCTTTTTTTCAGGCAGAGTACAACCAAAATCTACTACTGTGGAAATGTCCTCTCAAAAGCTTTTCTCAAAGAAGGAATTAATAGAATTCGGTTACTGTGGTAATCTGACCCTGGCTGGGTGCCAGGTGCCCACCAAATCCATTCTATCAGTCTCATCCTCAACTGGACAGGGGAGAGAAAATATAACAAAAGGCCTGTGGGTTAAGATAAGGACAAACAGAGAACAATCGCCAATTGCTGTCGTGAGGAAAACAGACTCAGCTTAGGGGAATTGGTTTGATTTATTACCAATCAAATCAGAGTAGGATGATGAGAAATAAAACCAAATCTTTAAAACATCGTTTCTCCACACTTCCCTTCTTCTCAGGCTCAGCTTCACTCCTGAGTTCTCTGTCTCATTCCTGTAGAGGCACAAGGGAATGATGGGGAATAGGGCTGCAGTAAGTTCATGACAGGTTGTGTTTGCTGTTCCTTTCTCCTCGGGGAGATGACTCCTCACACTCTTCTGTGTCAGCGTGGAGTCCCTGCCACAGGAGACTGCCGTTCGTGAGCTCCTCTAATGTGGGTCTTTCCCACAAGCAATAGTTCTTCACAAACTGCTCCAGCGGGGGTCTCCTGTGGGGTCACAAGTTCTCTCACAAAAATGCTTATGCCACATTTTTAAAAACCTCAGCAAAAAAAAAAAAAAAAAAGAAAGAGGACTGAAATTTCAAAGGAATTTTTAAGAAGTAACTTTCATTGTGGATATTAATTTTTTATTTGGCCAAATTTAAGAGATTCAAATGTGTTTTGTGCTTTTTTATTGCATAAATTTGCTAAAATGAATAGAGAATATTTGCACTTGGGATCAAGAACAAAAAGAAAAAGAAAGCTTTCTAAGTTCCTCTGTAAGACTTCTTCAGAAGTAGAAAACTATTTTCTAAGACTTCAATTCAGGAGAGCAATGAAACATGTTTGGATGTTTTGCTGTGCTGGAGCCAAAGGCAGCAACAAATACAAATCAAATCAAAGTCCTTGAAAATATGTTCTTTTTTTATTGCTCACCAGAAATAGATTGTTCACCAGCTATATATGACAAGGTGGGTAACTACAAATGTATTTAGATTTGATTGTTTGCAGAGCTTATAAAGAACAGGACAACTGTTGACAGGATTGATCCAGCTCAAAACAAATTCCAACAGCGAAAAAAAAAAAGCAATAAATCAAAGACAGACATAACATTGCATAATCCTTTAGAACTGGCACTATTTTATTTTAAGATCTCATACGTTCGCAGAACGATTTGTGGACTGTTTACATATATTCTAAATATATATATCTAATAACTGTACACACACTAGATTTACTATACCTAAAATGTTAAATATCTTTCAAACTTTTAGCATTATTTGCAATTTTAAGACTTCTTAAAATACTGCATTAATATAACTATTAAGATTTAACATCTGCCTGCAGAAAATTTTAATGTTGCAAACCTCAACATCCCTTCCACTTATTCTCATATAATGAATGTATGCTCAATGACTTAGGTAAAATTACAACTAATGTTCATTGCAATCTGTATTACTAAAATCTGTTTCTATTTATAGAAAAGTACTGTTTGCCTATGCCAGCTGTGTTGTCAGGGCTATAAGTTCACTTTTCATCTGTGAAAGCATTCAATTTCTGGTATACTACTGTAATTAAAAATATAAGTTTAATTTAATATATGTTTTAATATTTTCAGTATGTACAAAGTTAAAGATACATGTAACCTTCTGGGAAAATAGAGGGTTTTTTAAAATACGTAAAATTTTGTGCTTCTAATTAATGTTAATTTACAAAATTACTCATGCACTTTTAATTTATAGCTAATGTAAGGCCAAAATATTTAGAGGTAAAAAATGTGCATGACTTATTACTCCATTATTGTATCATTTGATTTTATTTTTAATTTCATGTAATATTGTCAGAACCATGCCACAATGAAAGACATGACAATCAATAAAAGCTATATTGAAAACACTTATTCTTAGAAAATTATTTAAAGGAAAATAAATTACTTGTGAAATTAGGTAATTTTTGAGTACTTTTACTGTGAAAAATATTTAGCTTTTCTAAATACTGCAGGTTTAAATTTTGATAATTCCTTTTTTAAATATAGAAGTGTGTAACTCAAAAAGACATAAGGCATATTTTGAAGCAGAAGAGCAAATAACGTGGAATGTCTTCACAATAGCAGATAATCCTGAGGTAAAAAATGTCACTTGATATTTTAATAGCAATGTCTTGTGACAGTGTTTATGTCAAACAGTACAATTGAATTAGAACTGCAACCCTCTCAAGAGAGTTGCTCTTCTACATATTGTCAACAGCATGACTACTTCCGGACACAACTAACTTCCAACTCAAAGTTACTATATTAAGAGATATTAATATAATAATACAGTAAAGTGCAATTTTTTTCTAAGGAAAAGTACAAAATGGTAAACATCTACCTGTTCAAATATGAATTTTTTATTCTTCTCAGTATATTTAGTATTAGAATACAGAAATTCAAAAAAACCTCTGTACCTGCAGAGTCCAATATATTTCTACATTCAGTAAAACTTTGTGCTAGCATAGAAATTAATTTTAAAATACCTTACTGTTAAAATTTCTGTTACAAAAAAGGGATAACTTGCAGTGCGGAGTGAAAATTAATTTGCACCTCAACAGGTGTAAGTGAAGACAAAATTACTCATCTGCCAAGTAAGAAATTGCTTTAAAACAGAACTTTAAAGAGAATGAAAACTGTTATCTTTCCTTAAAACCGAATTTGCACCTTGCTTTTGTGGGGGAGTATAGGCACTGAGGTCACTCAGCTTATATTTTAAGGGCCCCTACACAAATCTTTATCATCCTACCAGTAGTCTTGCTGTAGATGTAATAATCAGAGTTCATAATTGGAGTTTATTGACATGAGTATCTGTGCATGACATAGATACAGGTGTTATTTCCTTTTTTTTATATATATATATAATGTTCCTTTGCTACAGATTGTCCACAAAATGGACAATTTTGGCATACTTTTAAATATGAATTAGTATTGGTCATTCAAAAAAATCTTGTAAAAACAGAAAATTCCATGTCTTGCCCTTTCAAAATTTTCTTGTGTGAAAGGTTATTGATGGCCATGAAATAATTATAACAATGGCTTAGGCTTCAATCAACTCACTAAGTTCGTCACTAAATGTTCATCTTGCCTACAAGCTCAGAAATGCAATATCTCAAAGGGAAAAAGTAAGCATAACCTTTAAGCATTTAGGTAAATTTTAGTAACCTGTGATTTCAATTAGCTTGAAAACAATGGCAGAAACAGATAACTTTGATCCATCTCTTTCCCTCAAGAGAGAACAGAATTAATAACAAGGATATCTCTATCTTCTTAGTTAGTGCCTAGCTAAATAAATAGTCAGGCCCAAAGGTCTCTTGCTGCGATTCTCTTATCACCCCAATCTCAACACCTCTCTAGCTGATTTGATGTAAATATGGTTCTTTCTCTCCATAAGACAGAAATTGTCAACCACGACTGCCTCCAGGGAGTCCATATTTCTGAGTAGTACCCCATCTCTTGGGCAGTGCAGTAGGCTTACGTTTAGACTTTGGACAGGTGTAATTTTTGTTACCTCTTTTAGCTATCTTTTAAACCATATCAGTTACCTATGTTTTTTCTTAATTACAGCAACAGTATTTGCATGTCCAAATTATCTATCCTTAAAGTAATGTAATTGTCCGTTTCGTGAAGTGAATTGCATAGCCAAGTTACTCCACTTGGCATCCTAACATTTTTGGGTCTGGCTTGAGGAATCAGAAACACTAAGCTGGCCAAATTCCCAGTTTCATTCAGGAAGTCTGGGATACCCAAGCCAGCTTTCAGTCTGGGCTACCCTAGAGCTATGGACAGAGGCATCCTAGGTTCCCCTACACTTTGACACAAAAGCTAGCAGAGCATCACTCAGCTTCATGACACAACCTTGATGTAAAGTGACAAAACAGAAAAGTGTCCATTTTATAAGAGTATTTCTGACCTGAGAAGGACCTGGGAGACTTGTAAAAGGGCAGCATGTTGGCAGATCTCTCCAGTGTCAGATCCTTACAAAGATAAAACAAGGCACAGAACCTGCAGGTAAATCAGAATGTCTGCAAAAGACAGAAACTCTTCCAGTACTTCTAGAGACCTCATGTTTGATCTCCACATTAGAAACAATGAATGCCAAACACTTTACTGGTCCCAGTGTCAATTATCAGAATGAATGGGCAATACTAATAAGTTAAAGTACTACAGTTTGAGCTAAGTGTATTATTTGATGGGCACACTACTGCATTCATTTTAAAACTCTCTTAATAGTGTTTGAATCCTGTTTGTTTTGAGTTTTTCCTATAAAAGAAGCTTAAAAGAAGGGAACTGAATGTTTCTTTGCCCAGATGGCTAGACTTTGAACCAGCCAGATGGAAGACCGCGAATCCTGCCTGGATTTCTGGCAGATTTCTGGGGTCCGCAGGCTGGTGAAAGCTATGCCAGACAGGCTGTGCTCCCCCATCATATTTCTGCAGGGCAAGCAACCACTGTGGCTTTTTAAGGTTCGATAAGAATTTCAATAATTACAGGAATCCCTGAACTAACTAGAATTCAGCTGTTGCCTCCAGCGCCCAAATCCATACTGAAAGCTGAGGACTTGAGATGGATTCCCAAGGCTTTTGATTCTTAGATAACTCTGCCTTATGGAATACTTGAGTGTTTTGAACATCCCACCAGCCTTCCTAGTGAGGATGTCCTGCAGTTATTGGCCCTGATAGTACCACTGAGCATCTGCAAGGACTTTATGAACATGCTTTGCTTCTGAAATAGCTATTTGCATCTTGAACGTCTGTCTCAATGTATTCTACTTGGCCATGCTACTCTCTGGCATGTTTCAGCTTTGCCTTTGACTCAATGATCATAAATCCTCATTATTAGATGGAAACATTTGACTAGTGTAGAATCAGAAAGGAAGAGATGTTGTATAACTGCTGTTACACTCCCACATTATCAATAATCCTTTTTCCACAAAAAGATCTATTATTCCTATGAGGACAAGAGCTATCAACTGTTTAAATAATTAAATAATACATATATGTATACCAAATGAATTGTAAAATTGAAAATTGTAGAATTGTAAAATTGAAATTCATGTAAACATACATATAAAGAGAGGCCAGATACATAGTGGGAAAGGCAGAGGGAGGGAGAATATGTGCCACAAGAGGATTAATGCATATGCTACAAAATTACACAAGACCTTTTCATCTATCTACAGTGGCAGAGTTCACATTAAGGAGTACAGAAACTAAACCAAACAACACTACCAGAAGAAATGGAAAAGAGACCGAAGCAGAGAAATATGATATACTTGCATGATTTCTGTTGCATTTTCAGTTGTTATTTTTAGAAGATAATTAAGTCACAATCCACTGTTGAATAGGAACAGGCTAAACCAGTTACAGAATGATAAGGTCTGACGTATTTTTTGTGCAAAAGCAGCCCAGTTCTGGTGGCATTTTGAAATGCCTGTCTGACAGATGTTCACAGGTAAGACTTACGAGGCTCACAGTGAAAGGCCTTTTCAGGCAGAGCAGTAGAGAGCTGAAAAGCATGTGAAGGCACTTCAAATATTTTGTTTGTTTCACCAGGTATACAGCAATTGCTCTTTGCAGATAATTCTGACAACATCATTCAGCTCTGCACTCTTGATGCGAGAAAGACACTGTCAGGGTCCCCCGGGGGCTCCCCAAGGCTCCATAAAGGCAGGGACTGGCAACCAGGGCCCATTCCACACCCCAGCCAGGAACAGGGCAATGTAAAAGTGAAAACCAAAGAGAAGCAAACATGTATACATCAAATTTTCAAAATATAAGACAAAAAAATGGGACATTCCTTATGTATTGAATATATGAAATACAGTGTTGGTAGCTAAACTAACTTCACTCTTCCTGTCTGAAATTCTTGCTCTTTTTAGCAGAGAATAATCTGGGTTATGATGGAAATAGAGGAAAATACAATATGTAAACTACATATACAAAAAACCTCAAGATTGCCACCAGCAAGGAGAACATTATATTCCTGTATAAACCTCACTTAAGACAGCCAAAGTGCCAGAAATTGTCACTGGAATTACATCCTGACTCGGATGAAAATTTTCTTAAATAGGATTACACAATCATTGACTTAAAAAAGGCTATTCAAGTGAATCAGCAGTGTATAATTGTCCCACAGCATAGCTGGCAGAAAATTTACCCCTCAGGAAACAACTGCTGCCAACTTCATAAAGAAAACCATGTTTATTATATACATACAATTATATCTTCTGTCTTGCTTTTATCTTCCTGTCTGGCCTGCAGGAACTGGTGGTTTTTAATTTGAGGGATGGGGAGAAGCTATCTAAAACACTTTCAGCATTACCTGACTGCTTTGCATTAACAGACTTTACAGTTAATCTGTATTTCATTTTCTAAAGGTGATAGACCAGTGTTTAGATGAAAGCATATTGTGCACTACTACTTATTAACTCTGTAAAGGAGGCAACAGTGATTTTGCTTCTTGGCCTGTGTCTATCCTATGTCGCATGTCCTTCATTACATGCCAAGTCTGGGAAGCTACTGTCCTAAATTCACACAAAGCAGATTGAAGGGACTTTCTGAGTCTAGACTAAAACTAAGCAGTCATCAAGATTTTTGATGAGCCAAAAAATTGAATCTTGCCTCATCTATTACTTGCCCTGTATTAAATCAGGTCTTGGAAACTGTCCCAGATCAGAAGCAAAAGTTCCATATGCATTTCTGATTCCACTTCCTGAAATTTAGTAGCCTGCACTGGAATTCAGCTGACTTTTTTTGAGTTTGGTAGTATTTTTCTCTTCTATCAGTACTCTACCCATCTATTCCTTATGCTGTGCACACACCACCTGTTAATCCATCTGGTGTGTGTCTGTTGCCTATATCCTGGACTTTACTTGCCTATCATTCAGTAGCTTTTTATCTGTGAATGAAGCCTGCTGCCTTCGTCCTGCCAAGCCTGCAAACCCCTAGCCTAATTTGTTCTTGTCATGATCCTCCTCTATTTAAGATGGGTTAGTAAGACTGAGTTAGCTAATATTCTGATGCTCAAATGGCTCACATATCATTGCCTTCTTGAGGCTGAAACCAAAACATGTCCCAGAAAGTCCCCACATTCCTCCTGCTGGACCCTATGAGGCACTTATATGTTCCTTTGCTGCCTATCTCCTTCATTTCAGCAACAGAACAACACTCTGCACACCTCCTTTTCTCATGCCTTAATCTGCAGGTAGTCCCCCAATCTCTTCATGCTAAATTCTCCACATGTACCGTACCTTTCCTCTGTTGCCTGTCCTAGACCCCTGTATTCCTTTTCACTTATCCTTATTCATTCCTCCAATAGATTTCCACTCCCCTCTCTATGAATTTACCAGAAACCTTAAGTAATCAGTTTTCTACTATGTCTCTAACTTCTCTATGCATCACACAGTCACAATTTTGGTGGTTTTATTTTTTTTTCACTTATAGCAGGACTCACTGGGTTTTCTGTTTCCTTTTATTCTATTCCAACACAGTTCCAGAGAACTACAGGATGGCTGAAGTTAGATGGCATCTTTCATGATCTAGTTCAACCCCTCTTCTCAAAGCAGAGTCAATAACAGCAGGTAGCTCAGGGTCATGTCCAACCAGGTGGAGAGGAATGGAGATGCCACAGGCTCTCTGGGCAACATGTTGCAATGTTGGTTCACTCCTAAAGTATTTTTTTTTTTCTTATATGTATATAAATAATGTCTTATATAGCAACCTGTGTCCGCTGCCTCTTGTCACTGGTTACCACCTAGGAAAGTGTAGCTCCATCACATTTATGTGTGGGTCTCCCACTTCCCCACCTCCCACAGGGAGGTGTATTAAACTTCTAAATTCTGAAATTCTTGTTCAACATCTTTGTCAGCGACATGGACACTGGGATTGAGTGCGCCCTCAGCAAGTTTACCGATGACACCAAGTTGTGTGGTTTGGTTGATATGCTGGAGGAAAGGAATGTCATCCAGACAGACCTTGACACACTTGTGAGGTGGGCTGATGCCAACCTCATGAAGTTTAACCATGACAAGTACAAGGTCCTACACCTGGGTCGGAGCAATCCCAGGCACAGCTACAGGCTGGGCAGAGAAAATATTCAGAGAAGCCCTCTGGAGAAGGACTTGGTAGTGCTGGTTGATGAGAAAATGAACATGAGCTGGCTTCAGTGTGCACTCACAGCTCAGAAAGCCAACCGTATCCTTGGCTGCATCAAAAGGAGCGTGACCAGCAGGTTGAAGGAGCTGATCCTGCCCCTTTACTCTGCTCTCATGAGACCTCACTTAGAGTATTGTGTGAAGTTCTGGTGTCCTCAACATAAAAAGGACATGGAACTGCTGGAACAAGTCCAGAGGAGGGACACAAGGATGAGCAGGGGACTGGAGCACCTCCTGTGTGAGGATAGGCTGAGAAAGTTGGGGCTGTTGAGCCTGGAGAAGAGAAGGCTGCGTGGAGACCTCATAGCAGCCTTCCAGTATCTGAAGGGGGCCTATAAAGATGCTGAGGAGGGGCTCTTCATTAGGGACTGTAGTGATAGGACAAAGGGTAATGGGTTAAAGCTTAAACAGAGGAAATTTAGGTTAGATATAAGGAAGAAGTTCTTTACTGTGAGAGTAGTGAGACATCGGAATGGTTTGCTCAAGGAAGTTGCGAATGCTCCATTCCTTGCAGTATTCAAGGCCGGGTTGGACAGAGCCTTGGGTAACGTGGTGCTGTGGTTTAACCCCAACCAGACACCTTTCACTCACTCACTCCCCCCCTTCTTGCCCTCCCCCTACTCCTGGAGGGACGGAGAGGAGAATCAGAAAGAATGCAACTGCCACAGGTTGAGATAAGAACAGTTTAGTAACTAAGGTATAACACAAATCACTGCTGCTGCCACCAATAATAGTAATGATAAAGGAAATAACAAGGGAAGAGAATACAACACCCCATCACCAGGCGACCAATAACATGCCCCCCCAGCCCGATCAAGCACCGTCCGATACCTCCTCCAACCCTGCAGGTCACTCTAACCCCTTCCGGGTCACTCCCAGTTACATCCTGGGCATGACGTGCTGTGGTATGGAATACCTCTTTGGTCAGTTTGGGTCAGGTGTCCTGTCTCTTCTTCCTCCTGGCTTCCCCTCCTCCTTGGCAGAGCATGAGGCTCACAAAGTCCTTGGCCAAAACAAAACATCATTTTTATCAGCTTTGTTCCGAGCCTGAAAGTCAAAACACAGCACTGCACCAGCTACCAAGAAAGAGAAAAATGACTGCTACTGCTAAAACCAGGACACATGGTTTAGTATGAGGTGTCCCAGCCCATGGAAGGGGGGCTGGAACTAGATGACCACAAGGTCCTTTCCAACCCTGACTATTCTATGTATGTCACACTCTCCAGTGTGAGAGTCCTCCAGTTTGTCATGGTCCTTCACTGTGCCTGCTCAATTATACCCAGGTCTCTCTTCACAGAATCACATAATCTCAGAATCATTCAGGTTGGAAGGCACCTCTTGACATGACCTAGTCTAATGCCTAGCCTGACCCTGCTGCCTAAGTAGGGTCCTCTAAAGCATGCTACCCTCTTGTACTGGAGAGCCTAGAACTGGACCCAACATTCCAGATGTGGCCCTACCACAGCTGAGCAGAGGGTAAGGATCAACCCTCTCAACCTGCTGGCAATGCCCTTCCTAGTGCAACCTGAGATGTTGGTTACCATCCCCACAAGCACACATTGCTTGCTCAAGTTCAACTTGTCTGCTACATCTCCCAGGCCTTTTTCGCAAAGCTGCTTTCCAGTCAGGCAGTCCTTAGCATCTACCAGTACATAGAGTTATTCCTTCCCACACCGGAGATTCTCATTTATCCTCCACATCTCTGTATCCCACCTTGTCTTCTAGTATCATAAGAAAAGATTAAAACATATTGTAAGAGTGTGATCTTGAGTGGAGATAAGTAAATGCAGATATGCTGGAAACTATCATCCACTTGCTAGATCTGGAGGTCATTAAGCACTATGGTAGCTGAGCTAACGAGACAAGAAAGTCTCTGTGATTCCCTCCTTGTTTTTCAGGATCTTTTTCAATTTGTTAATTGATGTCAGTATTTCTCTGTCATGTTGCAGTTGCTCAGAAGTTGTCATTAAACCTGATAACTTGTAAATATGACAGAATTGCCAAGACAGATCACAAGGTAGTTTCAGGTCTTGTGCCACAGACTGTCCTCAGCTTGTGACACAGTAATTCCACTAATAGCTTCACTATGATATTGTTTCTGCACAGCTATTTGGAACCTGGCAATAATAGCATTATTTTCTTGGCAAGTGGTCAAAAGAACAATTCAGAACAATTTAATAGAAATCCTGTGTAGAGATGAGACAAATGTCACTGAACTACAAAGCCACCATCCCGCTTCTAAATACATTTGCATGTTTCCATCATCTATAGTAATTTTCTGAAAGGTAGTCTGAAATTTCTTAACTTGACTTTGTTCCATTTACCAATACTAATCATAACACCAGCTATCA
The DNA here is from genome assembly GCF_033783945.1 of Neopsephotus bourkii. Classification (NCBI taxonomy): domain Eukaryota; kingdom Metazoa; phylum Chordata; class Aves; order Psittaciformes; family Psittacidae; genus Neopsephotus; species Neopsephotus bourkii. The sequence continues at coordinate 1,894,291 of NW_026901388.1, forward strand.
GACATGCTGAAAAAAACCAAAACCACAAAAAGAACCATATGTTTCTCATTTTCTAGCTGTTATCTCAACATTTGCAGCTTTTGTTGGGCTGAGCTCCAGGCATAGGGACATCATCTTCCTTCATTTCCGTGGATTTCATGTGTACCTCTACAATAGTTTGCTTCTAAGTGTAGATTCTTGTGAGCTTTTTTTTTTTTTTTTTGGTGTATTTACAGATGATTAAGCACCAAAAATGAAGAGAAAACTCTAAAACTCATGAACACCAAGAATGAAACTGGTCACAGATAAAACATACATGGGTGTATGTTTGTGCGTGTGTGTGTACATGCTTCTAAAATGCTGGAAGAAATAGCGATCTTGATTTGAACTGAGTAAACCTTTTTAATATCTCAGTAGATGATGCCACTTAGTCTGTGCTTGTATTGCTAGCTTTCCATTTTCTGTTTTTTGTTTTTCATAAGCATGAAGTGCAGTAAGTGTTCAGGTTCAGCAGCAGTAGATGCTATACAAAGGATAACTAAAATGGCAACTCCAAACACTCCAAAAAGGTAATGAGGATTATGTAATACACTAGCAAATAAAACTACCAGCAGTTTTTAAGGGTATATCAGTATATGTAAACCAACATATAAATACTTAACATAACCTCTCACATTTCTCAACATGTTTCATTTAGATCCTCATTCAACATCATAAAACATGCCACAGCTTCTCAGAGACTTTAGTTGGAGTTGATCTGCATAAACAGTAACTTATGTCAAATTATTGAGAGCCACTCTTATCCTTAGTTATAGTCAGATTATTGTGCACGATAGATCTTCAGCAATCATTGTTTAGATATGCTAGTAGTCCAGTCTGTCTGTCCTCTGGGTGTGTCATGACATAACTTACATTCTTTGCCTCATGTTTTGTATCTCTGCTGGTGCTTAGCAGTTACAAGGGTCATAATTTGAGCTGCAGAAGCATGATTCCAGCTAATTATTCCTCCAGCATCTCTTCCTCCTCCTACAGCTTTCCATTCTGGAAAAGCCACAAAAAGGAATCACTACTGTGTGAAAGCTGTGGTCAATATCCGTAAGTATCAAAAGGTTAAGTTTCTCCACAGATTGCCCCGGTAATGCAAGTACATCCTTTATTGAGCTAAATTATGAGAAAAGGGGCATCTCAAAACAAAACACAGACACAAACTCACTGTCCAAAATGAAAATCCGAATGTAGTTAGAAAGGCTGTGGAATTGATCAGTCACTCTTTTGGGAGCTGGCTTTAAGTGAAACAACCAACAAAGTTCAGGAAACAGAGAGGAGTACAAAAGGTCATATACATACATTGGAGTAGCAACCTTGACCATATTGAGATGCAACCCTGAAAACAGGTTAAAAAGAAATCCTTTAGGTCAGCATCTGAATTGCCATCAGGGTTATAAGTGAAAAAAGCTTCACCAGCTGTGGTATTCTCTTGTGTTTAGAAGTAGGACTTCATATATTCTTTGTAAACATGCGGTTACATTAAGACTACTGACTCTGTTACCTAGATGGATCTCCCCCTAGAAGCAAGTCGGCTGTTTGTGTCGAAGAAACTCTACAGTCACAATTAAATTTAAGACACACACACACACAAAATACTAATTTCAATGTAACTTAAAATAAGGTAGTAAAACCTTAAAAAGTGCAGAACAAAACATTGTTATTTATCTTCTAGGAAAACTCTTAGAGGTCCAGGTGACTCAGTTCCTGTAACAATTTCTTGAAAGTAACATAATGATTTCCTGATGACATATAACAGAAATATATAGCCTTTTTACAAAACTTTGGGGTGTCAATGAGGTTTCTATTGATGAATTCATTATGATCCGTAGGTGCTTCACTAGTTATTAAAACCATAATATCACAATGTTATATTTTGGTAGAAAAGACAAATATATTAATAATAGATATTAATAATATTTTTATTTTACTTTAAAATGAGTCAGCAAAAAACTTTCACTAGGTTTATAATTCAGTGCATTTAAAAATTTTCTTCTTCATTTCACAGTATTTGGATTTAGTTATTTTTCTTCTACAAAGCAGAATTAGGCTATGTTCTTCTATGAGAATAGTTATATTGTCAAGAAAAAGTCAAAGCTTATTTCCTTTCATATATCCTAACTATGTTTGTGTTAAAGTGATTCTTTACTAAGCTACTTATTTTACAATTCCAACAAAAGAATACTACATGGTACAGCCATCCTTGCTTCAGTCTGGCAGTTTATTGAGTCTCCCAATTAACCTAAATCTTCACCAACTTGCTAATTTTTTTTTTCAAGTTCACAAAAGTTGCAATAAGAAATAAACTGCTGCTTCTTCCTCCTCATGCTCTTACCCTACTCTAGTGTAGGGTCCTTCCCATGGGATACAGTCTTTCATTAACTTTTCCAGCATGGGTTCTTCCCATGGGCTGCAGTTCTTCAAAAACTGCCTTAGTATGGGTACTTTACATAGAGTACAGACCTTCAGGGATGGACTGCTCCAGCATAAGTAAGTCCCTCATGAGCCACTGGTCCTGCCATCAGCATGTTCCAGCATGGGGTGTCTAAGGGCTACAGCTTTCTTCAGGGCGTGCTCACCTGCTGCAGCATGGCGCCCTCCGTGGGTTGCAGGTGCGTATCTGCCCCAGCGTCGTCCTCCAAGGACTGCAGGGGCACAAAGTGTTACAGTAGCCTTCTCCACAGGCTGCAGGGAAATCTCTTCTCTTGTACCTGGAGCACCTCCTCACCCTCTTTCTTCACTGACCTTGGTGTCTACAGAGTAGTTTCTCTCACATATTTTCACTCCCCTCTCACAACTCTTGCACAGCATTTTGACACTGTCTCCACAGTGGTGCTACCAATCTTTTTGACTGGTTCAGCTTTGAACAGTGGTGGATCCATCTTGGAGCTGCCTAGAACTTGTTCTTTTTAACATGGGGCAGCTTCTGCTGCCTTCTCACAGAAACCAACCCTCCTGGCTACCAAAAACTTGCCACGTTAACTCAATACAGGTCAATATGTCAGAAGGACGAGCTACCATACAGGGGCACCTTTACAGTCTAAATGACTGGTCCAGTAATAACTGCATGAGGTTCAACAATGATAAATGTGAGGTTCTGACTAAACAACCCTAAGCAGCAGTACAGGGTGGAGGCTTCTCTGCTGAAATGTCCCTGGGTGTCTTAGTGCAAGGCAAGCAAGTTTTAGTGGCACTCTGAAGTCCTATTTTGGGAGTTTCAAAGTGCATATGACTGGTTTTGGTATACAGAAAATTATCTTTGGCATCAAAAGGATTTCTACCTGTTAGTTGTTTCAGCAAGTGGAAAATGTCAGTATCTCTCAGGTTTTATTATGGTACTTTTGACAACATCATAAACACAACTGTGCCATTACATGTGGAAAGTGAGAATGAATGCCTTCTAAGTACTGTTTTCTGAAAGAGGAAAACAACAACAACAACAACAACAACAAACAGCAACAAATTTGGGACAATTAGCCCAGGTGAGGGAAAGAGAAGCACCTGCAGGAAATAGTATTAGATCAACCATGTCCACTCCCCACGTTACATAATCCAAATGTAAAGGTTGCGAAATGAAGACAGACAATATGACATTTTGGAGGCTTAGTTGAATATATAGAAAGTCTTGGATCCGGATTAAGTATTTTAGCATATTACTTCATGTTTTAGAAGCAAAAAGAGAATTGACATTCTTCTCTGAACCAAGCCAATTAATCAGCTAAGCTTGTAAATTACAATTTCTTTTGTAACCTGGAGCAGACAGTCCTTAGATGAATAGAATTAGGGATAGCCTCCAAAGGTATAATAGCTTTGATTTACAAAAGGAAAAAAAAAGGTGAATGTCAAAAGATTTGGAAATCCAGTTTAGTTTATTTTAACTCCGAAATCCAAAACACATTCAAATTACACAAACTTATTTTACTGATTTCACTATCCCTGCAAAAAATGACAATAAGCAACTCAAAAAACTGAAAGTAAGAGATGTGCCCTTGTAGTGGGTTGATCTAGTTTGGCTGCCAGACCCCCACTCAGTTGTTCTTTCACTCCTCCCTCTTAAGAGGAAAGAGAAGAAAATAATATGGAAAAGCTCATGGTCTGTAATAATAAGGAAAGAAAAATCTGCAAGTGAATACAAAACACAAGGTTGAGAAAGGCTGAGAAAGTTGGGGCTGTTCAGCCTGGAGAAGAGAAGGCTGCGTGGAGACCTCATAGCAGCCTTCCAGTATCTGAATGGGGCTTATAAGGACTCTGGGAATTCATTAGGGACTGTAGTGGCAGGACAAGGGGTAACAGGTTAAAACTTAAACAGGAAAATTTAGACTGATATAAGGAAGAAATTCTTTACTGTGACGGTGGTGAGGCACTGGAATGAGCTGCCCAGGGAAGCTGTGAATGCTCCATGCCTGGCGGTTTTCAAGGCCAGGTTGGAAAGAGACTTGTGTGACACGGTTTAGTGTGAGGTGTCCCTGCCCATGGCAGGGGGGTTGGAACTTGATGATCTTAAGGTCCTTTCCAACCCTAACTATTCTGTGATTCTACAGAGGAATTCATTCACTATTTCTCATCAGCAGGCCAATGCCCAACCGCTTCCTGAAAAGCAGGTCCTCAGCACTCGCAGTGGTTGCTTAGGAAGACAAATACCTTAACTATGAACTTCCCCAACCTCCTCCTTTTTCTTAGCTTTTAGTGCAGACCATGACATCATATGGTATGGGATATCCCTTTGGTCATTTGGGATCAGCTGTCCTACCTGTATTGCATCCATGTCTTGACCACCCTTAGCCTATTGGCCTGCAAGGGAAATGGTTTGGAGAGAAAGTCTTGAAGCTGTGCAAGCACTGCTTGGCAATAGCAGAATCACTGGTGTGTTATCAATACTCTTTTAGCCTCAAATGCAAAGCACAGCACCATATGGGCTTCTAGAAGGAAAGCTAATTCCATGCCAGCTAGATCCAGTACTGGCTTGAACCATCTTTTCTACTTTCATCTATGACTTTCCCTTCAGGGTAACTTATTTTCCGTCTTCTTGGCAAAGTAGTCATATACTGCGCTCAAAAAATTCCTCTTCATATTGTGAACTGCATATTTCTTGCAACTAATCTATGCTTTTCCTGACCTTTAGTAGATCTGACTAAAATCAACTAAATAAAAAATATTGGCCTCGGTGGTGTCTGGATATGGTTTTGTCCTCCTCCATGTCAATTCTCATCATTTTTTAATTACAAATCAGAGTTTTATTTTAATTAGAATTATAAGTATAATTAGAATTAAATTAGGATTATAAAGTATGAGCAGAAATATTGAAAACAATTTTATACTAGGAGACAGTGTTGCCTGTTAGGCATTTGCAAGGTTTGGGCATGGTGTTATTGATATACAAATATTCATTTATTTATTTTTTTTCTAAATAAGATCTCCAAAATTAACCAGTTTCCACCAGGAAACACTGGAGCATTGGAAAACATCAACAAATGAAAGTTCTGTAGTAATTTAAAAGTATTGTGAATTTTACATACTGCACACATATATGCAGGGATTGTAATATTTGAGCTGTGATTAGAGTCAATGTTAGTGCTTAAACAACTGTGGTTTAAAATCTGATAAATCAAAATGCTGACATATATCTCCTGATTTACCAGTGCAGTTGAAGTTGCTATGTGTATTCGCTATAATCTCAAAATCGTATGGGTATAAGAAAGTCTAACGATTTGGGACACTTTCTAATCATAGCTGGGGCTTTGTTGTATCCTCATTAAGTATGTGTGTGATCTCACCCACAAGAGATGAAAGTATTCACTAGCTTTGTATCAAAGGAAAGAATTAAAAATAGCCAAGAGCGAGACATCACTTCAGCAGATGAAGTACTAAGAAGACCTAAATACATCCACTATTTGGAAATACAAACAGAAAAAGTAAAACTCATTGAAAATAAAAGTTCATCAGAATAAATACTTTTCTTAAGAGAATGTTGATCAAATTTGACTCAGAAAGAAAAAAAGAAAAAAAAAAAATTGTTATTGTCCGTTAGGGAGTAAACTCACTTTCAATTGGCTTTGAGAAGTTCATGTTTTAAAGTTCCTTATAACAGTAATGTAAAAAAAACTAATCAAGAAGATTAATTTAGAAAATTTGAAATTAAGTTGACGCTAAATACCTTTACTTCAAAACTTACTTTAGCTCTGTTTCCTAAGGCTTCTAGACTCCTTTTTTCTCTGTATGCGTATTGGCTTGACAAGGTATTGAATATCTAGAAATCTTGGGAGCCACAAATAACCACTGGAAGTTGGTTTGTGAAAGTAACTTTGGAAGAATTCTAGTTTAATCTAGAGAGTTTGATATAACCATGCTTCTTCAGACAAGGACAAAAGCTTGGTTGCAATGGTTTCAACTCAGATTTTTATATATTTTCTATATTCTTTACTGTGAACTTGAGAAATGAGCTATAGACTGATATCAGATTTCATACTGCTGAGAACTGCAAGCAGTGATCTTGAACCTTTCTGTCCTGGGTAACCCAAAAACTCCTAGACATTGACAATGCCATAGTTTGCGATTATAAGGCTGCCCTTAGAGACCCATTGCACAAAGTAACAAATTCTTAAATCTCCTAATGTCTTTCACCTGACCACTTTGGCAGAGCAGGATGGTGCTGAACAAACCTACATACCCTATTAATTTCACTTTCTTCAACAAATTACTGATGAAAGTAATAGAAAAGGAGAACTGTCTCATTGAAAGTTCCATTAATTGCATAACTACCACATTAGTATGAAGCAGCTAGTTGATTTAGAAAAGCCGTTTTCTCGGAATAACCCCATCAGAATTTAAAGACATTAGAATTAATGAAAATTTCCTTATATATTTGTTTTCCCACTGTTGTTTCCTTTGACAGATATAAAGGCAATCTAAAGATTATAGGAACATAGAAATTGCTACGCAAGATTGGTTTAAGGGAGAGCGAAAGATATTTATAATCTCTTCCAAAATTACTATTGCCTGCTTGACTGGTAGTCATGTAACTGACAGAACTGTTTCTGAATCTTTAACTGTGAGATTTAGGACTTACTGATCTGGGAGGAAGTGGGAGAAGAGTCTAACAACAGTAACAATGGGTTTTTTACTTCCATGCCTTAGTACGTTTATACTTCCTTGTTCTCTTATTACAGAATGGGGAGAGCAGAAGTTCTAATTTTTTTGCAGCTCTCATTCAAGTGTAGGTTGCCTGTATGCATTATTCCAGTGGAGGTCATACTATTGATTTATGTAAAGGCAATAGCAAATTCTTTGTATTAAACATCAATCCTTCATCAATGCTTAAGCATTCTGGTGTCTTTATAACTGATTTTTAAAAAGATTTAATTGAATACTGTCTGTGCTTTATCTGGAACTCTTCTACTGTGCATCCATTTTATTTTCCAAATTATTAATATAAACATTAAAAAAGCCAGGAGCTCCCTTGCTTATAGATTTGATCACAGTAACGCAAACTGCATAATCTTATGCTCTCCATGCCATTACTTGATCAGGTTTTGATCAAAAAGTACAGTTTCTCTTCTGAAGACCATCTGGTTCCTGTATTAGGTTTCAGGTGGGGATTTTGATAAAAGTCTTCAGAAATTAACAGTAAATGCTAGCTAGCTCTCCCCAGTTAGCTTCTTGTTTTATACATTTTAAGAACTCAGATCATTTGTTTCATGTTTTAGACCTACCAGTCTTGCTATCCAGACAGAAAATGACAGGACTTTTAGAATTCTTCTTAAAAGGTGTGTTAGTTTCTGTGATAGATGTAAAATCACTTGGCATAACAAAAATAAAGGTAGGACTTAGAATATGGCACTATAGTCTATCATTAAATGACATTTACTAGGTGAGACTATGTTTCTCAGAGAATCTGAAAATAAGTGTTTCACATTATTACAAATCTGTAATGCATGATGTAAGAGCCATAAAAATATGGTGTTGACCAAGAAAATATGTCTATTCAAGAGTACTAGAATTAAGACATATATTCTTATTCTTCTGTACTGAAGATAATCAGTGCCTGCTAAACAGATGACAAGAGAAGGGTTTCTTACTGTTAAATTGGATTTCAAATTTCTGTCATTCATCTGCTGACCTGGGCAATTTATCATACTAATCAATAAAATTTTTGTGCTGTGTCAGTGCTAACTTTATTTTAGAAATAACAATGTTAAACTTTCACTTTGTTTTTGGTGTACAATCGTACTTCCTATTGTAACTTCAAGAATTTTCATGTAACTGCTTAATAGGATATCCCTTATAGATGTCTACTAGTAAATATGAAGGTATTTTGATTAAAAGAGGAACCATTGCTTCAATAATTTCTATATCCAATGGGAACAGAACAGCCTTATTCCTTTCCTTAGAAATGAATAAAGATCTTTAAAGTTACATTTGGAACAACAGTAACTTACCAGGTAAAAAGACAACCTCATTTTATTCATACCAGTGAAAGAATGACAGTGACACATCACAAAAAAGATTACCGCTAACAGGTATGGTTACCATATAGAATCATAGAATCATAGAATAGTTAGGGTTGGAAAGGACCTTAATATCATCAAGTTCCAACCCCCCTGTCATGGGCAGGGACACCTCGCTCTAAACCATATCACCCAAGGCCTCTTCCAACCTGGCCTTGAACACTGTCAGGGATGGAGCATTCACAACCTCCCTGGGCAACCTATTCCTGTGCCTCACCACCCTAACAGGAAAGAATTTCCTCCTTATATCCAATCTAAACTTCCCCTGTTTAAGTTTTAACCCATTACCCCTTGTCCTATCATTACAGTCCCTAATGAAGAGTCCATCTCCAGCATCCCTATAGGCCCCCTTTACATACCAGAAGGCTGCTATGAGGTCTCCACGCAGCCTTCTCTTCTCCAGGCTGAACAGCCCCACCTTCTCAGCCAATCTTCATATGGGAGGTGCTCCAGTCCGCTGATCATCCTCGTGGCCCTTCTCTGGACTTGTTCCAACAGTTCCATGTCCTTTTTATGTTGAGGACACCAGAACTGCACACAACACTCCAAGTGAGGTCTCACGAGAGCAGAGTATAGGGGCAGGATCACCTCATCTCCCAAGCATACTAAAAAGCTTGAATTTGCATCTTCTGTCTCATCTCTATGTATTAAATGTAACTACACAGAAATTCACTGCCTTGAAGTTAGCATTTTTTGAGCAGTAAAACACCTACCTCTGATTTAACAGCACTACATTTTCAGAAATTAATATTCCACAACTGGCAATGTAGGAGGAGGTAAAAGATTTCAGAATTTATAACCTACTTTCTAGGTTAAATACTCTTCTTACAGCAGCTTGGATAGTCACGGCAAAATTCCACTTGGCAACAAACTGTTATGGAACATGTTTGTGAAAACGTTTAATTTTCCAAGGATGATGAAGTAAGTGTATTGATTATGCACCATCACAGTCAACTAATTCTATGAAAAAAAGAGAGTGAAGGCACTGTTGGAAATTTTCAATAAGCAAGGAACAATATTACTGGAATAAATGTCAGAATATGAATTAATACACATTGTATCCATTAAAAAGTGAAAATTGCATTCTATGGAAGTATTTTAACAAATACTGAATAAGTAATTTCTGACAGGAAGGCTTCTGAAGACAACCTCATAAAAGCAGATGAAAAGAAAGTTTAGGCCAACCTTTCTGCACCTTCTACAAGTCTTACCTACTTAATTCCTTCCCACCCCTCCCATCCACCACCCTTCACAGCTGGTGCTGGTGGTGAATTCTATGACAGAGAGGGAAACTACCACAAATTCACCTCTCATATACTTTCAGAGTCTTCAAAGTATGACACCAGCAGTGCTTTGAGGAGATCATTGGATTAATGTCTTCAAAGAACAAAATGGTGACTACTTCCTACTTTTGCCATAGAAATGGCCAAAGAAAGAAAAATAAATCAAGATACCTGGTCATGAGTTCTGAAGGAAAACACATTTGAAGTTGACATCCACACACGTGGTTGGATCACGGTATTTTATCTTATATTTGACAGTTTATCAGTATTACATATAAAACTTTTGAAAGACAATTTGCAGACATTTTGCATAACTGCTTATCTGTTTATTCTGTCTTAGAAGTAGATGGTATGAGATCTTTCAATTTCTAAATACTTTCAGGGAACTGAAAGTTATTCAGAAATAAGAGCTGGCATACTAGAAAACATGAGGGATGTTTGCTTGAAAAAGCAGAAAAAGTGTGAAACACATCAGAAGCTGGATTGTCACTATCCTTCAGTGAACAGCATATGATCTAATAAATAGGTTAAGTGGCAATGACCAAAACACTGATGATCTCAGTTTCTAACTCCTTCATACTCTGGAACTGTACTTCTCTCCATAAACTTAGTCCATTTGATCTTTAATGACATTTTCATTTTCCAACTACTGGAACATAACCTAGAAGTTAAAAGAGTTTCTGACATTCATACTGCTGTCTCAAAGTCATATCCAGGAGTGGAATACAGATGATTTAACGTATTTACATAATTTCAAAATCTGAGCCTACATGACATATTAACAAGAATAGAACAAAAGTCTTTGTCAACAAAACCATTTACAGTGGGATTGAGTGCACCCCCAGCAAGTTTGCCGATGACACCAAGCTCTGTGGTTTGGTTGATACACTAGAGGGAAGGAATGTCATCCAGAGGGACCTGGACATGCTTGTGAGGTGGGCTGATGCCAACCTCATGAAGTTTAACCATGACAAGTGCAAGGTCCTACATCTGGGTTGAGGCAACCCCAGGCACAGCTACAGGCTGGGCAGAGAAAAGATTCAGAGCAGCCCTGCAGAGATGGACTTGGGTGTGTTGGTTGATGAGAAAATGAACATGAGCTGTGCTGCCATCCAGTGAGACCTGGACAGGCTGGAGAGTTGGGTGGGAAATAACTTGATGAAATATAACAAGGGAAAGTGTAGAGTCCTACATCTGGGCAGGAACAACCCCAGGTTCCAGTATAGGTTGGGGAACGACCTGCTAGAGAGCAGTGTAGGGAAGAGGGACCTGGGGGTCCTAGTGGACGACAGGGTAACCATGAGCCGACACTGTGCCCTTGTAGCCAAGAAGGCCAATGGCATCTTGGGGTGTATTAGAAGGGGGGTGGTTAGAAGGTCGAGAGAGGTCCTCCTTCCCCTCTACTCTGCCCTGGTGAGACCGCATCTGGAATATTGTGTCCAGTTCTGGGCCCCTCAGTTTAAGAAGGACAGGGACCTGCTGGAGAGAGTCCAGCGCAGGGCAACTAAGATGATTAAGGGAGTGGAGCATCTCCCTTATGAGGAAAGACTGAAGGAGCTGGGTCTCTATAGTTTGGAGAAGAGGAGATTGAGGGGTGACCTTATTAGTGTATATAAATATATAAAGGGGGAGTGTCACGAGGATGGAGCCAGGCTCTTCTCAGTGGCAAACAATGATAGGACAAGGGACAATGGGTACAAACTGGAACACAAGAGGTTCCACTTAAACTTGAGAAGAAACTTCTTCTCAGTGAGGGTGACGGAACACTGGAACAGGCTGCCCAGGGAGGTTGTGGAGTCTCCTTCTCTGGAGACATTCAAAACCCGCCTGGACACGTTCCTGTGTAACCTTATCTAGGTGTTCCTGCTCCGGCAGGGGGATTGGACTAGATGATCTTTTGAGGTCCCTTCCAATCTCTAGCATACTGTGATACTGTGATGAGCTGGCTTCAGTGTGTGCTTGCAGCCCAGAATGCCAACTGTACCCTGGGCTGCATCAAAAGGGGAGTGACCAGCAGGTCAAAGGAGGTGATCTTGCCCCTCTACTCTGCTCTTGTGAGACCTCACTTGGAGTATTGTGTGCAGTTCTGGTGTCCTCAACATAAAAAGGACATGGAACTGTTGGAACAAGTCCAGAGGAGTGTCACGAGGATGATCACAGGACTGGAGGGCCTCCCGTATGAAGACAGGCTGAGAAAGTTGGGGCTGTTCAGCCTGGAGAAGAGAAGGCTGCGTGGAGACCTCATAGCAGTCTTCCAGTAAGGGGCCTATAAGGATTCTGGGGGAGGGACTCTTCATTAGGGACTGTAGTGATAGGACAAGAAGTAATGGGTTAAAACTTAAACAGGAGAAGTTTAGATTGGATATAAGGAGGAAGTTCTTCACTGTAAGGGTGGTGAGGCACTGGAATAGGTTGCCCAGGGAAGCTGTGAATGCTCCATTCCTGGCAGTGTTCAAGGCCAGGTTGGATGAGGCCTTGGATGAGATGTTTTGGTGTGAGGTATCTCTGCCTGTGGCAGGGAGGTTGGAACTAGACGATCTTAAGGTCCTTTCCAACCCTAACTATTCTATGATTCTATTCTATGATTCTATAATGGAGGAGGGATGTTTTCAATTGATGAAAAGGGGTGAGATCTGGTAACTTGGAGAGAAAACAGTATCACTACAGAAAGTATGCAATAAGAAAATTAAACCTAAATTATGTTAAAACCACTGAAGACAAATAAAATTTGAAACATGTTTCTATGTCTCACATATTTAACAGTGAGGGCATAATCTGAAATTGAACGATAGACAAGTACCAAAGTAGTCCAAGTAGCAAACTGGCTCAGGGAACAAAAATTACTTTTTAGCACTGCTTCCTATCAGCGAACTCATTCAATGGCAGATACTAAATATAAGGACCATGCAGATGATTCCACACTGGGATAAAACAAAGCTGAATTTTTATTCGCTTGATACAACATCACATCCTTTACTTTTAGCCCTAACAGGACTAATGCCTGCTCAAAGCTGCAATCACTTTTCTTATGACGAATGAGTTACTGGCCTCGATTTGACTCATATAGATGAGAATCATCACACAAAGACCATCACCATAGCTGGTGTTAATTATCAGATTAAGGATAATATAAGAAAGGTTAAGTAATGTAAGGGATTTTTGTTGCTGTGTTATCTTGTATATGCTTAGATAGATGACTGGCTACCTTTTTGTTGTCCAGATAAGAAGAATGATTTAAGAAACTGAAAGAAAAATGATCTCACCATATACCATACTTTGTGTGCATTCAAATGTTATCTAAAGCAGAATCTTCATTGTCACAGAGGAGCTGTCTTCATCAGTCATTGACAGGTGATAACAAATGTGCTCATCAGTCAACATCTGAAGTGATTAATTTCTTCAACCTTGACATAGGTGGCTTTTCGCTGTAATTATTCTAAATACAAGACTTTGTCAAACCTGAAGCATTGTCATGTATATTTTACATGTAGGTCCTAATTTTTCCCCTTGACTCACTTGCTTTGGAGTCAATGGAAATTCTGAGAAAAATGGAAATTCTGAGAAAAATGGAAATCAGGGATGATCTCTTAGGGATGATGAAGCTGACACAACAACTGGTTTCTGAACAACCACTCCTACAATTCCCTACTGCTGTCAGAAGACACTCAGCATTCAGCTGCCCACTTTTCATCTTTTTTCCTTTCCAGCAACCTACCTCTTAACAAATCTAAGTAATTTTCTTTCCTAACTAGTCTGTGTTGAACTTGCAAAGGCTTTCTTAAATTCAATGCATCTCTGTCTGCAAAGAGTTATAAACAACTTTCAGACCCTTTCACCTTTGCATACATATGCACATGTATATGAACTATACACATTAGTGGCCCAGCTTAGTTTCATAGAATCATGATCATAGATTCATTGTAGAACAATATAAGCTAGAAGGAACCTTAAGCATCATCTGGTTTCAACCCTCCTGCCACAGGAAGGGACACCTTCCACAAAACCAGGTTGCTCAAAGACCCATCCAAAATGACCTTGAACACTGCCAGGAATGGGGCATCCTCAGCTTCTCTGGTCAACGTCTTCCTGTACATCACCACCCTCAAAGTTCATGGACAGAGTCTTACCAGCTGAAGAGGAGTTGGCTTTGTTCCCTGCAGTAATCTCCATGACATTATTCTGAATTAAAGTCAAAGGAACATAGCACCGCGTCACCAGAGGTTCCTAGAGAGCCGTATGAATGCAGATAAGGGCATGAAGAGGACAGAGAAGCATATTACAGCATAGATGAGGTGGGCAAGCCTCCAATTAGGCCACCGAAATCAGGATCCATACCCTTCACCCAACTCCCACACTGATTTCTAGAAAAAGTAACTTAAGCTCCCTGTATCTCAGTTCTCACATTTAGATAAAACATATACCTTTTTTGTTTTCTATCATTCAAACTTAGATTCATAGAATCATAGAATAATTAGGGTTGGAAAGGGCCTCAAGATCATCAAGCTCCAACCCCCCTGCCGTGGGCAGGGACACCTTGCTCTATCTAAACCATATTACCCAAGGCCTCTTCCAACCTGGCCTTGAACACTGTCAGGGATGGAGCATTCACAACCTCCTTGGGCAAACCATTCCAGTGCCTCACCACCCTAACAGGAAAGAATTTCCTCCTTATATCCAATCTAAACTTCCCCTGTTTAAGTTTTAACCCATTACCCCTTGTCCTATCACTACAGTCCCTAATAAAGAGTCCATCTCCAGCATCCCTATAGGCCCCCTTCAGATACGGGAAGGCTGCTATGAGGTCTCCATGCAGCCTTCTCTTCTCCAGGCTGAACAGCCCCAACTTTCTCAGCTGATCTTCATATGGGAGGTGCTCCAGTCCCCTGATCATTCTTGTGTCCCTCCTCTGGACTTGTTCCAACAGATCCATGTCCTTTTTATGTTGAGGACACCAGAACTGTACACAGTACTCCAAGTGAGGTCTCACGAGAGCAGAATAAAGGGGCAGGATCACCTCCTTCAACCTGCTTGCTGGTCGCGCTCCTTTTGATGTAGCCCAGGATATGGTTGGCTTTCTGAGCTGCAAGCGCACACTGCTGGCTCATGTTCATTTTCTCATCGACCAGCACCGTCAAGTCCTTCTCCGCAGGGCTGCTCTGAATCTCTTCTCTGCCCAGCCTGTAGCTGTGCCTGGGATTGCTCCGACCCAGGTGTAGGACCTTGCACTTGTCATGGTTAAACTTCGTGAGGTTGGCATCAGCCCACCTCACAAGCATGTCAAGGTCCCTCTGGATGGCACTCCTTCCCTCCAGCGTATCAACCGAGCCACACAGCTTGGTGTCATTGGCACTTAGATTGCATAATATTAAGGCATCAAAGAGCTTGTCAAATATAATTGGGCCTTTATCTAAGCTGAATTCTTCAGACGCTTCTGCAATGTGATAAAATAACTCAGTGATAATACTATACAATAAATTCTGAAATCCTGGTAGATCTTTAAGTTTTCACTACAAGACAATGTTATGTTTTCTGTGCTGTACGTTAAATTGAAATAAAGGTGAGAAACAACAGGACAAAAAGAGGGAAAGGACTAAATTTAAGATACAACCCACTAAGTGTCAGAGTTTCAAGCCATCCTTCACATTATTTCCAAACTCACTCCTGAATTGGGAGAAGTAATTAATATTTGTTTCCTGCAGTTTTTTCCCCTTGGCTCACTATAAGCCTCTTTCCGCCCTTATTCTGTAAGCAAGTTAAGTGGTTTGTCTGAGGTGATATGAAGGCTCTAGCTCATTTATGATGTGGAACCTCTCTTTATAGCTCTTTTGCTGTTGGGAGAGTGGGGTTAAATGAAGTAATAAGGAAGTATGAGGATTTTTATTGCTGAATAACTATTACTAGCATAGTTGGCAAAACATAACTCATAGATTTGGGAGAAGCTTTAAAAGTCTATGTGCAAGAGTAGCCAACCTGAAGTCTGTTACGGTCCTACAAAATCATTTTTATAATAAAATAATTAAAAGACACTTTTGGGTATTGATGAAAACAGTACTTCATAAAAAAAAAATGCCAATTCCCTAAGATGCTGAATTAAAAATAATGAAATATCAAATGACCAAAAAGCATTATACTTGATTTAAAACATTGAAATTTCGTATAACTTAGAATTATTTAAGTGATAAACTTGAAATGGGAAGTTAGATAACCTTTATTATACTGTTATGTTTTGTTCACAAGAGGACTATTAGACATACATTTTAAAAATGCAACATAGTTAATAACTGCTACATTTTTGTTGCACTTGTTAATTTTTGTAATTAAAGTTTGTGTCCTAAAATGTAAGCCAATACCTTTACAATGCAAAAAGAACTTCCACATAAACTTTCATGAATGATATTTTAATCAAGTAGCTTTTTTCCAGATGGAATTTTGGGATTACAGAGAAAGAAAGCACTCGTGCTACGCTAAACATTTCTCATGAAGTATGGAAAGGCTAAAACATTCCCATGGTTGTACTAACTACATTCAATCTATTTATACTTCAAATTCAGGTTGAGCTGGATGTAGAGATTTGTAATTAAACATTATTGCCAATTAAAGTCAATTAACCAATTCTGTCTGTCATAAATTAAAATGAGATCTATGTCCAGCCCCTCTCCTATGATTCCACTCAATGTCTCTGTTCCAAAGGAAATATCTATTTCCTCAGAACTGTGACTGTTATGCATTTTACTGAAAAATAAATTACTTACATACCATATTTAAAAAGCTTATTAATCAAGGTCTGGTTTAGTCTTTTATACTCTTCCTTTCTAGATAGCTACAAGTTGTTTTTTTAAGTTCCTTAACAATTGATACAGTAGGTCACAATTCCCACTCGTTGAGACTCATTACAGACAAACATGATCCTAGATTTTAGGTGAACTCTCTTTAATAATTCTAGAAAGGAGAACTAGAATTAATTAGCAACAGGGGTTTAAGAACACCTTTCAGACACTTTGAGTTCTAACCTAAGCACCAAAAAGAGCAGTCTCAAGAAATACTGAAAGACAACCAGGGATATCCTCGCTGTAATGACACACAATTGTTACATGAAAGGAACACAGAGAACATGATTGCAGTAGTATAGGTAGACTTAGTTTTATGTGAAATATACACAAAGTAATTGATCCATAAAGTTTGAAAATAGTGTATCCTGACCTCCATCTATATTTAAAGTAGGAAGCAATAAATATGTCATCCTGCCAGTTAATCTGGTAGTCATTTGACAATTATTTTGACTATTTGCTTGAGTACACAGACAATTATTGGTTTTTCTTACAGTGATTGATTTCAAATAAGAAAAAATAAATTTTGGGAATGTCAAAACTGCTGTAAAAAGTTAGAACCTATCTCCTCTGTGGTACAGTGATTACCTTTTATGCCTTACCTACTTCCAGAGATCTTATGTTAGCAATATAATTTAAGAAACCAATTGATAGACCAAAAAGACTGGAGAAAGAGATAGAAAAGAACATTTCCACTAAAAATACAGTTCCTTTGGCTTTTCCTTTTATAGATGAGCAAAATGACCACAATATTGATAAATTATTTTTAGTTTTACTACAAAGTACATTGTTCTTAAGGTGATTGGAAAAAGTGTATTAAGTTTGGAAACTGACTATTTCTAGTTTTCAGTTTCTACCATCTAAAAATGCCTGAGGAAATACTAACACAAAAAAAACCCCAAAAAAAACGACAAGAAGAAGAAATAAAACCACCACCACCACCAAAAAAAAAACATTCAAAAAAAACCCAAGACATTTGTTTTGGTTTTAAGCCTTTGGTCTATAAGTATTGGGGGAATTCAACTCGCCCCCCAGTTGAATCTGATTAGTGTATCAGATTAAAAGGGGAAATTCAATTTCTGCAGTAGAAAATAGACTTAATTTTTTCACTATTTTTTCCTGCTCTCTTACCTATAGAAAAACTTAGACTGACACCGTAATAGCATTGCTCCTACCTGCTGTTCCTTTGTCAGCTTTGTGACTGTTATTGTTGAAGTGACCAAGATATTTCCCCTGTAATACTTCCCCACAGTTTTTTGCCTTGACTTGCAAATATAATTGAATTAAGCTGCTTTATATGCAAAATTTTTAAACTTCACTTTTCATGAAACTTTATTATTCAAGAGACTGGGACAAGTAATATATGTCAGACAGCCAATTAGTCTCTTGTAATGCACTTTTCAATTGCAGTGCTATTGCAACAGTTCATTGCAGAGTTAATGTAATTGCTTGATTGAAGCAAGCAGGCATACACAACTGGGAAAGGATGGTCTCCTCCAAAAGTAAGCACTTAGTATTTCTTCATGTGGAGCTTGTTTCCTGTATATTACAACTTGGTCTTCCTAATCCAGATGGAAAATTCCTTATTAATTCTTCTGTTGTTTAGTAAAATTTGTAAATATAAATATTATCTACAAAGTGTACTTGTAGTAGTAAATCTGAAATAGCTGAATACTCACATAAACTGCCATGTCAAAATATTAAATATTTGGAGAGCTCCAAAACATCAATATCATGGTAAAGTTAGTTCTCAAAAAGTTTTAACCTGCAGTACCTAATCTCTCATACCTGGTACACAAGTTCATAAGAAAAAAGATCTCACTCTTATGATTTGTTTCTACTTGTTTTCTCTATTCTGACATGTTAGGTCACTAAAATTGGTTCAATTAATTGACTAAATATCAGAATGAAAGAGATAGAGAACCACAACAGCATAGTAAATAAAGATTCACAGGGCCTCGGCAGCACTATAGTCAAAACAAAAGTATTGTAAAATATTTGGTTAGGAGAAATTATGAGTAATAATAAATAGCATAGCAGCCTTTTTTCTTTTTAATAAATAATTAACAAAAAAACATACACAGAATCAGAAGAAAAATTAAAGCAACTTTTAATCTTGCAAAGTTACTTCTGTAGATAGATACAGAATTAAAGTCACACCATGTTTGTTCCAGTCTAGAACAGCTATGGAATTTCCTTAGGAAAATGCAGGCTTCTCACTATAACAGCAGTGATATTTTCCAAACTGACAGCTGGTCTGTGTGTTTTAGTTCAAAGGTGCTTGTAAAATTGTTTAAGATACTGGGATACTGTAGAAATGTTGTACCTGTAGTTTATAAGTTGTATTTGCACAGACTAGTGTTTTTCAGAGTTTCACAGGATATAATAAAGAAAATACTGCTACATTTTAACTGTAATTGTCTTTTATCTCAAATTAAAATATTGGCTGTGTCTTTCATTCTTCATGAGGAAGGAAAACACGTCCTTAACAAGACCCCATTGGTGTGCCTATGTTTTTTAAAAATGTGCACATTTATTAAAGTGAAATTATTTTCATTTGAGTTTATTAAAGTGAGCTTATTCTTTATCTAAGTTTCGAGGAGTACTTGTCTTTCCATGCTGTGATTTTAGCTGTACTCCCAAAATTGCAGAGGGCAAAATGGTTCCGGTTAAGGACAGACACTCTCCTTTTTTTCCCACATACTGGTTAATGGTTTAGAGCCACCTTTCCCCTCTGATCCAGGTGTAGGCAGACATCATAGTATCCTAGAGCCTACTGAGGTTAGCCATGATCCTTTACAGATCATTTCCTATTCATCTTTCCAGCTGCTGACTGGAAAGTGAATAAAATGGGTATCCTATCTAAAAATATATATCAGTGGATGTTTTAATATCCAGCCCATAGAGATCAGAACCAGACCACAGACACAAAACTTGTAAGTAAAAAGAAACTCCATATCTTCTGGGTATTCCAGAAATCAATAGCCTTTTTACTTTGGTAGAGTAATATCCACCTCACTTCACTTTAGTAGTTCAAGCAACTAGTTCAAATGAATTGCCAAAGCTTCCGTTGCAGTCAAATGAAAATCAGATCCAAAAGCTCATTCATTCTGTTTAAGACAAGCTGGATGAATCCCCTTCTAGACGTGATTATGTTTCTCTATGGCTAGCAAGCAAACCCCATACAACTAGTTTTTTACAGATTCTTAACTCTTTTACAAGGCTAAAGTTGGACAAGGTAAAGTTGTTCTTTAATAAGTATAGGCTTAGCTGACCTCTATCACACTTTACCTGTAAAACATTATTTTACAGTTTTCAAATTCTAATCCTGATTCCTTGAAATGATTCATTTACATTGAGTCATTGCAAAACCAATGGTTTTTCCATAAATTTTTCAAGCAGCAAATACGATTGACAAAAAACTCAAGTTTCTACTTCAGTTCACAGTTTACTCTGTTTTTGATATCAGAAACCACTTGTTGCTTCCACATGAAACAACTGTTTTTTAATACAGAAAATAGTTGTGAAAAATAGTCCAAACCCCCGTGATTCTTTATATCATGTGGCTGAAATAATTGTCACAAAGTTTTGTTCTTGTATCCACATTTTTGGTATTTCAGCCTAATATAGTGCCCCACTGACTTACATTGAATGACACAGCAGACACTGGGGCATTACAGAAAACTGGGTGATTCATGCAGTCAATCTTAATGAATTTCCTACTGACCAAGATGGACTTTTTTAATAGAAAATTGCATATTTGTATGTGGTAGGTTGTTCCTAGCTAGAAGCCAAACACACAGCCATCTTGCGCAATCTCCTCTCCTGTGAGATGGGGAAGAAACAGTAGGAAGATAAAAAGTCTCATGGATGTAGATAATGGCAATTTACTAAGCAAAGAGAAAGCTGCACACACAAGTGAAACAAAAACATGGTTAATTCACTGCTTCCTATTGTCAGGCAGATATCACCCATTTCCTAAAAAGGGCCTCAATATGTGTAGCCCTTACTTTAGAAGGCAAACACTATAACCACAAGCATGCACCCCTTTCCTCCTTTCCCTGAGCTTTTATTGCTGACTGCAGTGTCATATATGGGATGTCTTTTGATCAGTTGGGTTCAGCTGTCCCTGCTGTGCCCCTCCTAACTTCTTGTTGACACCTAGACTACTGTTTTTGGAGGGGTTGAGAAAAAACCTTGATATTGTGCCAGCACTGATCAGCAATAACCAAAACACTGGTGTGTCATCAAGACTGCTTAGCCCCAAATGTAAAGCACAGCACCATATGGGCTGCTACGAAAGACATTAACTCCTTATTAGCCAAGCCCAGGACATTGTGAAATGGAATAAAAGAGTTGGAACTATTGCTTGAAATTTGTTTCTTAAAAAGTGACATTCTGATTCTTTCATAGATTAGGTGGAAAAGAGAGCTCTTTCATACTCTTTTTCTCTGCCTATAATGGTATAGATTATTCTGTGATTAGGCCAAGTTATACTTAATATTACTTTCATATAAAGATTATTTATAATTTGTTGCTTATTTCTTCCAGTCCTAGCACTTCATTTGTGCATACTGTCCACATAATAGAGAGTTCAAGGCTTTAAGCATATCCTTTGTAAGCTTTGTTGCAGAATACATCCTTTGGAGTTGTCATACCTTCTTTTTCTGGCTATTTCAAATTATAACAGCCATTCAAACCTATGTGGATATTTTTGCTTTTACTGTCAACAGTTTAGGTGCTTCCTTCTTTATCTATAAAATCCCATATTTAGGAACTGAAACATTGGTCTGTTTGTATTGTGAAAAGACATTTTCTGTCTTCCCGTATCTTTGTATTTATTTTGCTCAGGAGGAAAAGAGTGACCATCTATTATGCTAATTATACCAATCCAAACATATCAGTCAATGAAAAGTGACAGAGAGGTTAAAGGCACACCAAAACCTTTTGATGAATCCTTATTCCATCTGAAAACACATGCATATATTTTAATTAATTTTGAAGAAAACTGCAGAGAAAAATTAAGAAAGGCAAAATGATCAAGGCTTTCTCCAGTTTGAATGAAAAGACTATATTAATTAATGTCTGGACAGCAGGCTTCTCTTTAGATGTTCTTTGTGTAGAAAATTTGCATCTGCATCTACATTATCAGGATTCAAAGAAAAAGAATGAGGGAAAAGATGTTCTAAATTTGTCAAAATCCTTAAAATAGAACCCTAGAGCTCAGTGGTAGTGAAGTAGGCCAATCTAATGTAGAAGACAGTAAAAATATATGCACCATATTATAAAAATACTCTTGTAATACAGTAAAGAAATTCTGCTTATGATTTACTATAACCCTAGTCTGTGTCCCAGAAAAAAATGGCAGTGTTGGCATAAATTTCTTTGCCATCTCTCTTTAAGCTGTGTCTCCTTTGGGGGTTTCCCTATGATTAAAGGCCCATAACTCATTTAAGGGTTCTATCCTACACTCCTCGGTGCATGCAAAATCAGTGGGATTCTCATTCATCTGAGACTTCTGGGGTAGACCTAAAAAGTTCACCCACTACTATTTCTGGTAGCCTAATTAGGAGCAAGTCATATCTCTCAGTGAATTTTTTAAAGGAAACTGGTATTCTTTTTCTTTGTGCTCTATCTGAAAACTTACCATGAACCCCATAAAAAATTTCTCTGGTAAATAATGTTGGATTTACATAAGAAATTAAAAAATACTCACTTTATAAGGTGTTTCAGGGTAAAAGTCAGAAGAGCTTATATATCAAATAGAGAGAATATCAAGAGACACAGTGAAGTTCAGTAAGAATTTTTTCATCATAATTTTTATGGTGATTATAGTGAGCATTAAAACAATGCTGACAGAATGATTATTTTTACATTTGAATAAACAATTAATTTGACTACTGCTTCTGCAGAGAGCAATTTTTATCTGAAAAGAGACCTTATAGTTTCTTTTGCTGACTACCACACTTGTCTGTGTGACAGAAAGTTTCAAGTACGTACAAAGCATTACACTTTGCTGGTGGAAGTAAAGGAAGAAAGAGGAACTAGATAAATTTTTTTCCTGCTGTCTCTGAATACTCAAGAGAACTATGGCTGTTTGTGGCACCCCTTTGCAACTTATGACAGCAGACTTGTTAGGAAACTTGAATTAGGCCTCAATGCAAAGGCTATTCAAATGGCCACATCTGTGTGGACTCTACAAGAAAGCCTCTGCTTTAGAGTCTGGATATATAAGCAGAGTTTATTTCCCGCAGATATCAGTACACAATTATTTCTTTCCCATCTACTGTACATTGGAACGGTAATTACATAAACCTTCCATTCAGGTTTCCAAAACAATATAACTTGAGCTGTGTGCGGGCAGTAAAATGCAAAATTCAGAATTCTATTTCAGGGTCAATGTTGGAAGTAAGCCTCCAGTCTTTTAATGTACACAGTACTGCAGCTCAGGTGTTAGAATGCACTTTTAAAGAGACTAGCAGAGGTTAACAAAACCAGTCATTTTAAAACTGACTTTTGAATTTTAACTAATATTCACCTGGTATTACTATTAGCTCAGCTTGACCTGTTTCATGCCCTGTCTAATACAGTGTAAGGTGTTTGTATTCCAGATTTTGATTTGTGAAGTGCTTTTTGCTCATCTTGTGTCATGACAGGTCATAATTGGTAGGCACAGCTAGTAGAATTGCAGACTGGAACTGCAAACATCTTCTGAGATATTCTTTTCAGACAAGAGGTGAGGATTTAAGAGGCAAGACATTCAGAAAGAAGCATACACTCTGTTAACCACGGAACAATTTAGTTATATTCTTAGAAGGATGACTCATTCTACCAATACCACCATATAAAATAAATGACCTATACTTCATAAAATAGCATTTCAGTTTAAGTGGACAATTCACTTTTACATTTTTATTTTTAATAGTGAACTGGCTTTAAACTACAGCTCTATAAAAATCATATATAACACAGAAGCAATTTTCTAAAAATACTGTGAGGTATTTATGTAAAATAATATCAAGCTTCAAGCACATCCAACAGGCAATATTGTGAAGCATCTCTTGTGGTTTTGCTATGTGACCTGAAAGTTAGAAGAAGAAGTATAATTTAATAATCTAACTCAAGGAGTTACAAGGAGACAAAAGCATTGGACTGAGAACATTCATTTATAGAGAATAAGGTGTTCTGTAATGGCAGAATTTTCTGAAGTCTGAGCTAAGCATACATTATTACGTACAAAGTCAACAAAGAGAAAACGGATATAGTATGGAATTGAGTGGAGGATACTTTCATTTGATAATCAGTATGAGAAATAGAGCAAGCCAACTCCACTAATTTAGAATCAAATAAACAGCTGGAAAATGTGGATCATATGCAAAACTTTAATTCAATTATATCTTTACCAACATGGAAAACATCCTTACGAAATAGTGTTTCAAAAATAAAGCACAAAGCAGAAATAGTAGACACCAGTGATGCAGCTCATTCTTTGTGATTATTCTGCCCACTTAGGCTCTTAGATTTTATTCCATAATATAACTAAAGAAAGCACTGTTCAGTACTCTCAGAGTTTTATTTCTCCTTCTTAGAAGTTCAGCCACAGCACATTGCAATTATGTTAATGGTGATTTAGACTTGAGAGATCTGTTGAGGTACACAATTTGCTTTGGGTTTGGGTAGTGTGGTGGGTTGATACTGGTTAGATACCAGGTGCCCATCAAGACATTTTATCATTACCCTCCCCAGGAGGACAGAGAGAGAGAAATAAGGCAGGAAAAAACCTCATGGGTCAAGATAAAGGCAGTTTAATAATGTGAAAGCAAAGGTCAAGCATGGAAGAAAAGGAAAACAGAAGACTTATTCTCTGCTTTCCATCTGCAGGCAATGTTCAGCCACTCCCCAAGAAGCAGGGCTTGTGGATGCTCTGTGGATGCTCTGGAATAAAAATATCATATAAAATGCCCCCTCAGATGTGCAGGTGGACAGGGATTGTGGTCAGTTCATCACATATTGTCTCTGACTCTCCTTCCTCCTCAGGAGAGGACTCCTCTCACTCTTACACTGCTCCAGTGTAGATCCCTTTCATGGGTGCAGCCCTTCTGGAACAGATTGCTCCAGTGTGGGTCCCTTGCCTGGGTGCACTCCTTCAGGAACAGACTGCTCCAGTGTGGGTCCCTGCAGGGTCAAAAGTCCTGCAGCAAACCTGCTACAGCCTGTGCTCCTCTCTCCAGAGGGCCACAGGTCCTGCCAGGAGCCTGCTCCGGTGTGGGCTTCCCATGGGGTCACAGCCTCTGTCAGGTATCCTTGTGCTCTAATGTGGGATCCTCCATGGGCTGCAGGTGGAGATCTACTTCACCATGGACGTCCACGGGGGGCAGCGGTTCAGCCTGCCTCACCATGGTCTGGGCCAGTACCTGAATCGCCTGTTTTCCTCCTTCTGCACTGACCTTGGTGGCTGCAGGTGCGTTGTATTTTTTTCACATATTCTCACTCCTCTCTCCAGATGAAATTGCCCAGGTCTTTTTCCCCTTCTTAAATCTGTTAGCCTCAAGGTGCTACCTGATGGACTTAGCCTTCGCCAGTGGTCATCCCTCTTGGATCCATCTGGCATTGGCTTTGTAGGACACAGGGGAAACTTCTAGCAGCTTCTCACAAAAGCCACTCCTGTAGCCCTTCCCTTACCAAAACCTTGCTATGCAAACCCAATATAAGGAGCTTTGTACTTTGGTTTAACTGTTCTTACAGAGAAATGTGCCATTAGAGGGACTTTTGAATTTATTCTTTTTAGACTAATTTAAGACTTTTTCAAATTCTTAGTTACTTGCTAAAAAGAATAACTCAAACCAGGAGGACATATGTATAAATTAATCTCTGCAAAAGCCCATGTATCCAGAGAATTACAGCCTCATGTTGCTGGATCCTCAAGGATTTAATGCTTTCTCAAGGGCTGTACACAAAGGAGCCCTCCAGAAACATTCACAACATGATTAGCAGCTGGTCTACCACAGGCAGCATGCAAATGGGTGAGCAACAGCAGCACTGAAGCCAAGCTCCTTAGCTGTGCTTGGCATTCCTGGTGTCATGCAGCTCTGAAGCAGGACAGAAAACCTATTCAGTCTAGAGTGAGCAGCCTGAAAGCAGATTTTAGCCTCTATTTTGGCAGAGATAGAAGTGACACATTGGCAGATTTCTCATTACACCCATCCTGTGATGCTCAGTGTTCAGAGTAGTACTGTCATGCCTAACTGAGGGAAGCAAATCACAGGGGACAAGGCTAGTTTCAAAATGGAAAAGCACCAGAAGAGCAGCAGCAACCATAATGTCAGACTTGCTTTCCTTCCATTTCCTTTTAGTTTTTATTTACTTCCATAACCTTACTGCTCTCATCTCCACCTGTGTCTTCCTTTATTTTGCTTGAGTACAAGGGTTACAACTTTTTTTTGTTTTGCTGCAAGAATGATGACAATTGGCTCCTGTTAGGAAAAGGTTCAGAAATTCAGGTCTTCTGATCTCTTGCTGACTTCAGGCGCCGCACAGAATATTAAGAGTAAACAATAGCTCTCCTGTGTTAGACTTCTGCAAGATCCAAATTCAGATTGATTCACTAAATGATTTTGCTACATGGAAAGCAATAACGAGATGAAATATGTTACTGCATGAAGGCAGTTTCTGGGTCAAACATTTTCCACCTTCAGGTAAGAAAACCAGGAAAGTGATGGAACTAAAATCAGTCTGAGCTGAGCTCTCATGACCAACTATTTGTGTTTATCTCATTTTCACATCATCTCCTGCACATACCTATGGTGGTACCATGGCATTTGACAATGCAAAGGTCTATTATTCAATACAGAAAAACTTGGTGTCATTATTTCCAAGTTCATTCATGCTACTGTGTAGTCTTTGGTCTTTTTCCCTTCTGCCAGATTTGAGGTTGCTTGTAGAAAAAGCCACATAAAGATTAGTATCTTAACATATATATATATAAAACATATACTTGTAGGTTTAGACTAGATATTAGGAAGAAATTCTTTATTATGAGGGTAGTAAGGCACTGGAAGAGGCTGCTCAGAGGAGCTGTCGTTGCCCCATCCCTAGAAGTAGAATGGGGCTTTGAGAAACCTGGTCTAGTGGAAGGTGTCCCTGCCCATGGGAGGGTGTTGGAACAGGATGATCTTTATGGTCCTTTCCTACTCAAATATTTCTATGATTCTGTGAATTTATGACACATGAAAACATGGTTGATAAACAATAAAGTTGTTTATTAGAACAAAGTACAAATACTCGTTTTTAGCTATTCTACTTATCTATCACAGGGCCATTAAATTCAGGTCAAACAGAGAAAATTCTGCTGCTTTGAAAATATAATAATGAAGATATTGGAGGGGGTGACATCTTTATTTTTCTGAAAGGTATTAAGTTATCTGGTTCAGATATTAGATATTCAGATATTCATGACAAGTTCTTATTTATCATAGACTAGAATAATTTTTACGTGAAATCTAGGAAAATTTCCGCATGCTATGTTCCTAAAGATCTGCATATATAGCCTTTCACACGTATCTGTGCATGTACTTTGTATGTGTATTACATGTATGTAATATAATAGTGACAAACTGTATGATAGCTCTGACATTGTCACATTCTGCCTGATTTATCAATGTAAGCTATAATGTCTATCTTAAACCCACTAATCTGGCAAAAGGTCAATTCTTCTACAATATCTATCTTAAAACCACTATCTGGCAAATTTTAGGTCAATTCTTGAAGACACAGAGCAACTGTTCATGAATTTATAATATTTCAGAGAATGCTGATTTATACCAAATGTGGACCTGCTTATTCTATTAGTTAAATTTGTCCTTTACCTCAGGAAAGCAAAGCAGAACAATATTGGATAGTCATAACTTACATAAGCACATATTTACCTCCATATTCATGCATCACATTTTGTATTATTTAACAGCAGCCCAGTCCTGCTGTTTTATTGCCCAATTGGCTAGGATGACATATGACCATAAGAACAGACAGAGGCTTGCATTTGCATTTGTTTTCACATTATGGAGCTCAGAAACGAACTGGTAATCAGAAACATATTATCTAGAATTGCAAGGGACACATTTCTACCATGGTAATGTTTTAAAAAATTAAGTGTTCTCAGCAGGTGTTTAGTGCCTCCATATTTCAATTAGCATACTCTTACTACATGCCTACAATTTTTAAAGATCATACACAGGGATATATTATGTGGATGTACATTATGCATATCTGAATGTCTACACATTCTCACAGCAAAAGTTTCCTTTCCAATATTTTATGAATGTTACAAAGGAAGAAAGAAGTCTTGGAAGATAGGAGATATCAGGCAAGAGCTGAGAGATGAAGGATGAGGGATGTACAAAACTGATGGATCAGTTCCCTGATCCCAAGACTACTGTATGCAGAGCTGCTCCTCAAACATACATGAGATTTTCTAACTCTTGGCATGTACCGACATACTGTAAAGACAAAACTACACCAAGGATTCCTTATAGCACACAGGCATGGGTTCCCAAGGCTTCTAGCATCCCTCTAATAGTCTTCAATAACCTAAATGTCACAGCAGACTGCTGAAAAAGACTACTACACAATGGGAACTCAATTTCCCAGTTCCAAACATGCCAAATGTGGTGATACCAGTCAGCATTGCCACATAAAGAAACTACATCACAAAAGATGGACTGAGTAAATATCTCTTTAATTTTCTCAGCAGAAAAAAAAAAAACCCTACAGAAATTACGTATGTTTTCCATCAGGATTTCATAGTCGTTGGGTTCCTAAACTAAGAGTAAAACTTTGTAAAATGACATTTTTGTAGATACATGTGTATGGATATATATTTGTACATATTTCTACACATATAAATGTGAATTACATCAATGGGACATGCATGCAGCATGTATGCATATTTGACTAGATAAAAAACATATTTTAAGATGAAGTTTCTGCCAGTCCCATCAGAGTCAGCATACCTCAGAGACTGATACCTCACGCATGGCTCGGCCATTTAAAGAAGCAGATTCATGAGTAGCTACTGGGAATATGCAGTAACTAGCACATTATTTTTCTGGAAGTTTTTGATTTTTTTCATATAGCCTCTAGTCTATGAATATATACAGGCCCAAATAAAAAAATCAGTGGCCTTCTCAATACTCTTTTCTTTTTTTGCTTAAGCCTTGTAAAATATAACTGTTAGGAGAATGTATGCTGAAGTACATGAATTTACTCCCCCTCCCTCTTCATACCAGTGATGTCTGATGTCGCAACATAAAACATCTGCATAACAAAGTTCTCATGTCTGCCACAAGGCAAGCTTATTTAACAACTGGGAAATGTGCAACTCAGTAGGGTAATTAAGACTAAATAGAAGAAAGCCAGAGTAGCTTAATCTGCACTTATTTAATGTCCCTGTACATCAAATGCAACCCAAGAAGCATAATTAGAAACCATATACATTGTCTTAAGCTGCAGATCAGAAGGGAATTTGTACAAGTTGAAGGCCAATGGATTTGCAGACATTTTCAAATCTGGTGAATCACAATTTAAGTGCCTCCCTTCACAGACTGTGCACTACCAAGCATCTCCTAAAGAATCTTCTCTATTAATAAAAGCCAGTGGTGTCAAAGGGTTATGTAAAATCTAGAATAATTAGAGGTCACTGTGGGCCTCCCTCTTTGCAATGCTTTTGAAACTATAAGTCTCTCATTTCAGAGAATACAGCAAGGAATATTGTTGATTCATGTGTGACCTTGAAAGATAAAATATTGCAACAAAGCTATACTAAATGCATTTCTTTCTGTATCTGAATTCTCCTTAATGCCATATGCAAATGTTGCTGGTCTAGGATGCAAAATCCAGTCTAGGAAAGAGTGTAATAGCAAATACATTGATCGTCTGACCTTCATGGCCCCCTTACACTTTTGCAGGAATTGTCATGTCAGTCAGGTGAAGTTCCCGACGACTGGAAAAAGGGAAATATAACCCCATTTTCAAGAAGGGGAAAATGGATGACCCAGGGAATTACAGACCAGTCAGTCTCACCTCTGTGCCTGGCAAAATCTTGGAGCAGATTCTAATGGAAGGCATGCTAAGGCACATGAAAAACAACAAGGTGCTTGGTGACAGCCAGCATGGCCTCACTAAGGGGAAATCCTGCCTGACCAATTTGGTGGCCTTCTATGATGGGACTACAGAACTGATGGACAGCCGAAAAGCAGCTGATGTCATCTACCTGGACTTGTGTAAAACGTTCGACGCTGTCCCACACGACATTCTTGTCTCTAAATTGGAGACATCAATTTGATGAATGGATCACTCGGTGGATAAAGAACTGGTTGGATGGCCGCACACAAAGAGTTGTGGTCAATGGCTCAATATCCGGCTGGAGACCAGTAACGAATGGTGTCCCTCAGGGATCGGTGTCGGGACCGGTCTTGTTGAACATCTTCATCGCTGACATGGACAGTGGGATTGAGTGTGCCTCAGCAAGTTTGCCAATGACAACAAGCTGTGTGGTTCTGTTGATACGCTGGAGGGAAGGAATGCTACCCAGAGGGACCTTGACACACTTGTGAGGTGGGCTGATGACAACCTTATGAAGTTTAACCATGACAAGTGCAAGGTCCTACACCTGGGTCGTAGCAATCCCAGGCACAGCTACAGGCTGGGCAGAGAAGAGATTCAGAGCAGCCCTGCGGAGAAGGACTTGGGGGTGCTGGTCGATGAGAAAATGAACATGAGCCACCAGTGTGTGCTTGCATCCCAGAAAGCCAACCGTATCCTGGGCTGCATCAAAAAGAGCGTGACCAGCAGGTCAAAGGAGGTGATCCTGCCCCTTTACTCTGCTCTCGTGAGACCTCACTTGGAGTATTGTTTACAGTTCTGGTGTCCTCAACAGAAAAAGGACATGGATCTGTTGGAACAAGTCCAGAGGAGGGCCACAAGAATGATCAGGGGACTGGAGCACCTCCCGTATGAAGATCGGCTGAGAAAGTTGGGGCTGTTGAGCCTGGAGAAGAGAAGGCTGCCTGGAGACCTCATAGCAGCCTTCCGGTGTGTAAAGGGGGCCTATAGGGATGCTGGGGATGGACTCTTCATTAGGGACTGTAGTGGTAGGACAAGGGATAATAGGTTAAAACTTAAACAGGGGAAGTTTAGATTGGATATAAGGAAGAAATTCTTTCCTGTTAGGATGGTGAGGCACTGGAATAGGTTGCCCAAGGAGGTTGTGAATGCAGTGTTCAAGGCCAGGCTGGACGAGGCCTTGGGTAATATGGTTTAGAGCGAGGTGTCCTTGCCCATGGCAGGGGGGTTGGAACTTGATGATCTTAAGGTCCTTTCCAACCCTAACTATTCTATGATTCTATGATTCTAGTAAGTTGGTGGCATATTAGCCTGCTTGATTGTTTCAATGGAAGGTTAGTAAAGACTGCAAAAAAATCCAGTGCTTACATATACTTAAATCAAACATTTCAAGAAGATCTGACTTTCAAGTGAATTAGGACCCGTTTTAATGCCCTTACCTCTTCTTCAGTGTAAGATAGCCAAAATGCTCTCCAGCTATCTACAATTTTGGATACATCCCAGACTTGCTGAACTCATAGGTTTGGCTCACTTTTAGTTATTGAAGTAAGATAGTGTAAAATACACTAAGATGTAAACAATTTTATAATTGTAATTTGTAATTGTAATTTAAATTGTAATAAGCAATTTCAAATTAAAAATTGCCAAAATATTCTGTATTTCCCATGAAACTGAATAGTTAAGCTTCATCACATCAAAATATTGCTTACTTGTTTCTCGTAATTACAGACGAGTTTTTTAATAATAAAGAGGAAATAGCTTCATCTAAGTAAGTATCCTTTCCTTCTGTAGATAGTTGTCAGACAGTAAGACAGACCTAATGTGTGACATCTGAAAGGGCAGACAGGAATACTGGTTATGGTTCATGTTTCTTTCTTGCACTAGTTTGAAGAAATGACGTGACAGTTGCCCAAGAAAGACCATATTATTTCACCTTCACATCATTTTCTGTGACCTGAGATGGCTTCTTTGAAGGTGCCCAGAAGCGTGACCTAATTCAGTGTAGAAAAGTCTTATGCTGGTAAGAATATAAAGCTAATTTTTAGTTTATGGTGGCATTCAAATTCTTCTAAAATCTCCTTCTAAATGACAAAAGGGCATGAAGATGCAACGCTTTTCACAGTATATGTGACTCCTACCCCAGATGTTCATTTGAGTATACTTTTCATAAGAAATTTGAAGCATATTTCAAGATTTCATGCCCTGGATAGAATGAAAACCTTGTATGGCATTGTAGAATTTCTCAACACAGAGGTTTCACATCTCCCCTGAAACATCTGTTGTTGGTCACTGTAGGATACCAGTCCAGATTGATGATGGGTCTTATCCCATGTGACAGTTTCTCTCTTTGAATTATGTGGATGTGTTTGCTCAGATGCAACTTTTTACCATGAAAGGAAATTTACAGCATATTGGCTGTGGAACCCTAAGGTGAACATGTTTCATGCACTTTGGAGTACTGGACTAGAAGAGGACATATCAGTCCAAATGACTTAGCTCTTTCTTTAGGTCGTTTCTCCGGAAAACTGAGGAATTGCTAATTTCTTTTGCAGTCAGAGGTCTTTCACATGGACTAGTCCTTTTCACTTCAATGCTTCCCAAAATGATTGTCTTTCACGCTTCTACTCCCTTCATCTTCGGAAAGCTGGCCTTAGTACCAGCTCATGTCTCTCAGACACTTCAAGAACATCTATCAGAAAGAAGGTCACATCCAGACCTCTCTTTGGAAAGAACGGACGCACTGAGACACACATAGAAGTTGCAAGTCCTTTAAATTACAGCATGTTAGTCTTGGCACCCTGAGGAAAGTATTCCCAGCCTCAGCCAGTAAACTCGATTTCCAGATTTGCAACACAGTTATATACCTTCAGAAGTAAATTATTATTAGATTTGATGGCCCCGGAAGATACTCTTCCTTCTTACTACCCAGGCAGGTATACTGGTGATTCTCAGCTAAGTTGCTTCAAGTTGCTCTAAGGTCATTCTATTTGAACAGACTCCTGACTGTTAAAATGATAACTTGAGAGTAGAAGAGGGGAGCAAACTGAAACATTAGGAATGGTTGACCTTGACCAAAGTAAACCCAGATAGCTTCTGCACCACTTAGCTTCAGGGTGTGATTTGTTTTCCACTATATATGTTTGTTTATCTTTTAGCTTATCACGAATGATTAGTTATTCCTAGTCCCTTTTATATTGCAATGTTAATTAATACAATTTTATATACATTTCAAATATTCTTCTTGAGAATTGTT
The DNA here is from genome assembly GCF_033783945.1 of Neopsephotus bourkii. Taxonomy (NCBI): domain Eukaryota; kingdom Metazoa; phylum Chordata; class Aves; order Psittaciformes; family Psittacidae; genus Neopsephotus; species Neopsephotus bourkii. Next base: position 1,927,301 of record NW_026901388.1, read on the forward strand.
CAATCCTAATGCATGCATATAATTACAAAAAGCACACCATCATAGAACCAATAGCTGGAAATAAGAAATTAGGCATCCAGACTCTTAAACGATCTCTGATTTATAAAGTGCTCCTTTTACTAGTGTTTCTACTTCAGGAAGTGCATTGTTCCTTAGTTTTCAATATGCAATCAGAAAGGCACATTTAAACGATGTTGTGACTAAGGCTTGTGTCACTATTATAATGCCAGCTTCCACTATCATCTATATAATTTACTGATAACCAGTCAAAGAGTGCAAATTGCATTGTGATTCTTGATTTCTGATTCTGAATGATCCCCTCCAAGTGTGGTATGCAGTTTGATGTGCTGCATCCCTAAAAGCACAGTGCATAATATGAATGCTCTGTGCATTGTCATTCAGCAAATGATTACTTCTTTGATCACAGTATAGCTATGCCAACCTGTTTAAACCTGCTGTCAAGCGGAATAAACAAGCTCAAAGTGTTTGTCTTAGAGTGACAGCACAAAGCAGCCTGCAATCAAGCTAGCATGTTTAGAAGACAAAGCAGTAAACAGTAAAAGGTTAACTTATAACCTTTGGTAATAGGATACAGTGTTGTCTTTGTAAAAACATGTAATTAAATTCAAATCTAGCTTTTCATTACAAAAGCTTATTCAGTGTAGATTTGCTGCAGCCCCAAACTGTTAAGACATTCTGGCTGTTAGGCAACTGTCTTCCACAGGTATATTTTTCATATCAGACTTAAAGCTAACTCCCAAAATGCTTCATTTTAAATGAAAAGATATAGCAGACATCAACTAATATTTTTATCTAAAGCTTACAAATAAGTGTACAAAATGTACTGGATGTCCTTCTGGCCAACAATATATTCATACATCTTGGAAAACTGAAAGCGTCATCCAGCTGAGTTTTTTTGTAATAAATTAAGATCCTGGTATATGCTAAAACAAAAAGAAAAGGCACCAGGTCCAGCAGCAGCAACATTCAGACCAACTAAAAAATATCAAGATTTTTTTTTCTGTCCCATGATAGGATCTATATTGTTCAGGCAGTCTATTCTAACTGCATAAAACCACTTCTAATACATCTTGAAAATAAATGATTACCAGAATTCTTTGCTCCAATGGTCTGAGTGAGTGCATATGAAAGAGTTCTTTTAGAGGACTTCACTCTGCAACTGGAAGTTTCCAGCTTCTCTGCTGAGAACTGGCAACTGGCCTTGTGTTTAGTCTTAATAGGAGTTTACTCCTCAGGGTTTACTCCTTATAGAGTCATTGGGATATTTATGGTGCCATTAAGTGGTGTTTTGAACTAATACAATGATTTCAAGCTCATAACTTGTTAGTTTCTGATATGGGTTAGTATCCAATGACTTCTTCAACCATTCTGGCTCACTCACGGGTTTGTCTGGCCATAATCTACTTCTGGAATCTACATCCCCTTATTGTCTTCTCTGTTGGTATTCTTCTTTCCAAATTTATGGGCTAAGGATACTTATACTTTCCTGAGCCTAAACCCCAAATATTTTTTTTTAAACCCATTAAACTCTTCAATAAAAAAGTCAAACACCTGCACAACACAAACTATAACTTCTCAGCTTTCTCAAATAAAATAGCTCTGTTAGGTTCTGTGGCTTATGGCATGGCTATATTCACTTGAAATTCCCCTTCTTCCAGAAATATTTGCATAGACCTTTGACTAAAAATTGATATAGAAATCCTCTTTGTGAAATATTTGCCAGTCTTTATTTGCCTATTTGAGTTTGGAATAGCATAATACAGGCTTTGTGGAAGATGTCTGATCCCCTGCAGTACCTAGGTGAGAAAACAGTTAAACCTGAATTTCACAGTCCCTTCTGATTTAAACTTCTAGGAAATAATACTGCACTTTTAAGCAGGCAGACCATAACAGTCAATGAACTGTTTCCTTCTTACAGTTATGAATGTAGTCTAATACTGAGTTTACTGAAGCCAGTAGAATGATCACATAGGTCTACTAATGTGTATCAAATTAATGTATAATTTTACCTCTATGTGATAATACTAATTAATCAACCTACTCAGTTCCTACACTGAACAAATCCGTTAACTTGTTTATGTTAGGTCTGTTGTTACTGTATACACATTTATACACAAATCCAAGGCCACGAGTTTTCTATGAATTCTCCCTCTCTTGTCAGAGAATAAACTATGGCCTTTAACTGTTTACTGCAAGAGTTCATTATAACACAATAAAAATTTTGCCTAGATTTCTTTATTTGCAGACATCTGACATTTTGATATTTTGTCTGCTATATCAAAGAGTCCTCTTCTTATATCTATTCTTCATGTACTCCACAACTGTCTGTCCTAACTCTTCTCTGTCATGCCCTCTGAATCTTAAGTCAGTTTCTGAAATATGTGTATGAGAAGTGTTTTCAGCAATGATAAATAATAAAACAACACTGATCCCTCCAACAGTCAAACTCATAAGCCCATCAGAAACAATTTTATTTTGGAAAATGTCTGGTTTCCTTAAAGCTAATATTAATTATATATAACTGATTTCTCTTTATCAGCTTCTATAAATCAAGTCCCACTTAAAATATTTGATTCGTTTACACAGAATCAATAAGAATTATGTAGCTAATTGAGTCATCACATTTGTGCCCATTTTAAATTGAAACACTACATTAATGCTTCTATTTTTCTTTTTTTCCATTGCCTTTCAATTGTGACCAGCAGGTCAAAGGAGGTGATCCTGCCCCTTTACTCTGCTCTCGTGAGACCTCACTTGGAGTATTGTCTGCAGTTCTGGTGTCCTCAACATAAAAAGGACATGGAACTGTTGGAACAAGTCCAGAGGAGGGCCACGAGGATGATCAGGGGACTGGAGCACCTCCCATATGAAGATCGGCTGAGAAAGTCGGGGCTTTTCAGCCTGGAGAAGAGAAGGCTACCTGGAGACCTCATAGCAGCCTTCCGGTGTGTAAAGGGGGCCTATAGGGATGCTGGGGATGGACTCTTCATTAGGGACTGTAGTGGAAGGACAAGGGATAATGGGTTAAAACTTAAACAGGAGAAGTTTAGATTGGATATAAGGAGGAAATTCTTTCCTGTTAGGGTGGTGAGGCACTGGAATAGGTTGCCCAGGGAGCTTGTGAATGCTCCATCGCTGGCAGTGTTCAAGGCCAGGCTGGACGAGGCCTTGGGTAATATGGTTTAGAGCGAGGTGTCCCTGCCCATGGCAGGGGTGGTTGGAACTTGATGATCTTAAGGTCCTTTCCAACCCTAACTATTCTATGATTCTATGATTCTATGATTCTTATTTACTGTAGAAAGTATTTCATCAGCAAATTGTGAAATGACTGCACTTATTTAATTTTTCCAAACAGGGAGCAGAAATATTTATCCAATAGAAAAGGGAAAGATGTGTTATTTTTGATATATTATTTCAATATAGTAAGGGGAAAGTAGTATTATTAGGATTTCTTTTGTTCTTAATATAGTTAAAAATATCTTTCATATCTTATGTTGTAAGCTTTCTCTCATGTTTTTTTGTTTCTTTATCAGCTTTGTACCATTCTTCGTTTCCAATTTATATGCATTGCTAACAGTGATCCTATTCTGCATTTGTTATATATCATTTTTATCTGAATATAAGGTGATTCTAACCAAATTGCAAGTGAGACATACAGCTGATTTTAGGAGAGTAGTATGTAGACCCTGGGTGTATGATAACCCCAGCTGCAGTTGTTTCCCATATCTCAACACCCACACCATACAACCTCACATCTGCAGTGATGGTCTCCCTCCTCCCTTCTTCATTCTCCAAATTTTCCCTGTCAATGTTCTTTCTATACATCTCTGCACACTAGGACATTTACCCCAAACAAGAAAGGTCTCAACTGTGAGGCAGGAGCTTCAGCAATTTAATGTTCACTCTTTCACCAAGTCTAATCCCCAAGTAATTGGGGCATAGTTTTGCTCTACTTGTCTTGAGTTGGAGGCTCAGCCACAGAACTACAGCTATCACCTTCCCTTCTTCCACAAAATTCTCTTTGGTTTTCACCTTAGCTTTTCCATGTCAGTGTGAATTGTGACTATAATGAGTCATGTTAGGGGTCTGCTGCAGTCTCCACACCACACCAGACTGGATGAAAGCTGAGAAAGATCATTTTTTTCATTGTGATTTCTCTCTCAATACAGCAGATCTGTGACAATATAGTTAAATATTTTTAAACAATTGTAATTTGTCATTCATATTTTTATTAATAATTAATTTTATTAATAATTAGTTTGGATCAAAACTCTTCACATATCTGACAGTATACTAATTAAAGCTCCTGGCTGGTTTTCTGGATGGATTTCTTTAAGGGGCTTAATTTTTCATGCATGATAAAACATAAGAAGCCATTGTGCTGACACCCATGCAAACATTTATTTATTAGTTTCCTTATCAATAATTTCTTTGACCAGATGAGATTTATGGTTATACAGAACACTTTTTAATTTATTAAATAGCTTCTTTAATAATGTCAATGATGTTCAGAAAGCTCTGTAGCTTAAGAATGCAACCATCTGCACTCTAGACACACTATTTGGTGATAATGTGTTATGAAAACAGGACAGACAAGTACTTAAAGAACTAATGATCTTGTTTTCATGGAGGACACCATAGTTTGTAGCTATCACGGACTACTACCTCATCATGATTAATATTTGCAAACATTCAGACATTCAAGAATCATTCAGTGCAAACTAAAATCATTCAGAAATAACTGCATTTTAGTGTATGTCAATTCTCTTCACCTTTTACCCATCCAGTTTTCCTACAGCCATTCCTTGTGTTTTCTAACCATGTCTGTAGTTTCTCTAGTTTCCACTAAAGGCAAAAATATCTTCAAACTGATGGTTTTCTTCTTTAGACTATACTTCATATCAGAAAGATTTACTGAGCTGGAAATACACGATATCAGTTTTTACGAAATTTTTGAAATAATTTTAAAAGTGTACTTTAAAAAATTTGAACAATTTAGGAAGTCACCTCAGAGAAAATACCTGTTTACAGAAGTCTTTCTAATAACACAGGATGTATTTCCTAAAAATAGTCAGTTACAAAAGAATTTGTGCAAATTTTCACCTCTTCATAAAAAGAAGACATTTCCATAAAATAGCATATAATTACTGAAAAAAATCCTGGGAGTCAAAAGGCGACAAGATACAGGTATTATTCACAGATCAAAGATGTCATGAATTTCACAATCTCAGATTGGTTCTTCCCTTACAAAAAAAAAAAAGATAAAATTTTATGTTTTATACAATTATCAGAACTTGGAAATGGATGAATTCTTGAAGCAAAGTTTAGTTATCATGAAATAATTCAGGTCTGAAAAAAGTAAGAAGATAGTTCAGGTGATAACTTTTGCATACACTATTTTGATAAATTATTTATGCAATTATTATATTTGTCAATTATTTATTTTGCATAAAGTATTTAATTTTTTGAAAGTTTATTTTGAAGATAACATTAAAATTGATATTTTGTATATGTAGAACCACAGATTACCTTGTCATTCCAGGCTCTCTTAATAACTTTGCATTTTTTTCCATATTATGCTCAAAAATGGCTAGAAATGTTCTCATGACTAGAATTGCTTTCCTGGAAGCAGTGGGGTATTTAAGAATGTAGATCATATGACCCCATTACTAAAAGTTTCTCACAGAACTGAAAAAATTACTTACGTGAGTATTCCTATGGTGTTTAAGGGGGTTAGTTACGCTTAAAATCAGTGCTTCGGTGCTTTGCTGAATTAAGCTCCAGATACAGTAAAATGATACTTGACGTACAGCCTTGAACACAGAGTAGAACATAATATCACTTAGATAAGTTCTATGGGGAGAAGGGAAAAAAAAAAAACTTGAGAAGAGAGCCATCTGCTAAGTTCTTCAAAAAGTTAGTCTAACTGAGAAGTTAGGCTGTCCCTGCCCTGGAAAGCCTGTAATATAAATAAGACAGAAGACTATTGAAAAAGACTCACTCAGACAAGCTGAAAGAACAGACATAGCTGGCAAGCACTGTATCAGTGCCGTATTTTAACAAGATTCACTTTCTTTTCCACTATGGTGGACGTTGTTTGTCTGACTAGCAAAGGAAGAGGTGAAAGGTAGGAGGAAATAAGAGGTATAGCGCAACATGAAAAAAGAAGGAAGGCAGGCAATCTGAAAGAAGAGAGAATATTTGGCTGGTATTCAGAGAAAGCCAGTAATCAACACAGAAGAATAAGCATACAGCAAAGGAACTGTGGAAATTTTTTAGGCTGTCCTCAGTTCTTCAGTTTCCAGTTCATCTTCTTGACAGCTTTTTTTGCCTTCTATCTCTCAAGGTTTTAAGACTAAGGAAAGAAAACATAAATGTATAAAAGCACACCTCTAGAAAATAGCTATTTCCTGTGTAGTTCTGCAACTAGGAGTGCTTGACTTCCTGGGTCTTGTTCAGGATGTAAATGTTCAGCCTATACCTATGGTTGGTTCCTTATTGATCCTTTTTTTCCCTAATAACTGCAGCTTACCAGAGTAAGCATAATTTGAGAAAACTAATTTCTAAGTAAGTATCTAATTTAAAACCAAATATATCAACATTCATTTTGAGAACATTTCTTGTGGGGAAAAATTATCTCTAATGAAATATTGCAATGAAAAACAGTGCCAAGCTATTTCTGGTTTTATTCTTTTCCACTTTTCCTAACGTACACACTGCTGGGTACCATGGATAAAGGGAAGAGCCTGAAAAGAGCAGATAAATATTTATTCTCTCTCATTTCTGTAAAGTCAGCAGAAGTTGACTTAAATAAGTTAATTTCTTTATTTAAATATAATTGGGTGCAAATACTATTTAAAGTTATGTTCTGTATCAAATCTGTATGCTTCCAGGTCAACTATAGGTCTCCTAAGAAAAATGTTGTTGCAGAGTTTTTTCATCTGAGTGATGACTCAGGGATTACTGAGTGGCCTCAGTTTCCTTCAGATAAAAATCTGGAATGCTCTTGGTCTAATATTGTTCATTTCCAAGAGCTGTAGGCAAACTTTGGTTTTAGAAAGGAAAGAAAATGGTAATTTCCTAATCAACAGTCTCTTGTATGCCTCTACAATAAATTTAATATTTGAGAAATTGTCTCTGTCTCCCTTCAAATCACTTTCATAACTCTGCCTCCTGCCTTTCCCATGCTAAAACTCTCATATTTCAATAAAACATGTTGCTAATTATTTGATTTTATCTGAATTACGCCTGCAAAGGCCCGACCATTTGTTTTAATGCCTCCAGTGGCAATCCTTTACCACCTACAGATATTTCATTAGATAAAGGTACTTAATCAGTTCTGCCTTCAGTCCCAAAAAGAGCAAGCGAGTGACGCATCCTCTCACATTAACAAGGTCTAATTCTTTCAGGACAAATGACTTCTCTTTAGCAGTGTGGTAGTCTGTTGTGATAGACACCATACTACATAAGCATACACAAAAAACAGTCACTCATTCAATTCCAGTGTAACAACATGACTCTTCTTCCCTCTAGTAATGTGCATTCACACCTCTTCCAAATACTTTTGAACTTTAAATGAGCTCCTCTATTCATCAGTCTTTTAGAATTTTTTGTTAGTTGAGCAGTGTTCAAGTTTCCAATGTATTCTTTTTAATCTTTTCTTTCTTCTTGTTCTAAAAAGGAAAAAACAACAAAATATGCCGTTGCTCCGAAAAGAAGCACAGGTGGATCTGAAAAGAACTGTTTGCTTCTTACCTGCCAACATAAAATTCTTAATTAGATGTCTTGCTGTGACAAAAGACCATTTGGGAAGAAAACAATAACACTGCACTTCAGCTTTTCCCTGAAGGTGAATTTTATAATGATGCCCTAGAAATAAGGTACTCTCACAGTTTCCATTTATACACCCATTTGAAGACAAAAATATTTCAAATTGTGTGGCACTTAGGGACATGATTTAGTGGCATACTTGGTAGTGTTTAGCTGATGGCCGGACTTGGCAATCTTAAGGGACTTTTCCAACCTAAATGATTCCCTGATTCTATGAACAAATTGAAAATAATGAAAACAGTAATCTTTTCCTATATGACCTGGGACTTTTTTCCCAGTTCAATGACAACAGATAAAAATGAATGTAGCTGAGAAATGTGGTTATTACTGAATACTATCTATTTTCAAGAATATTAGGATAAAGGAGAGATTAAAACTGCAGAGAATCAGGTATATCTGTAAAATATAAAACAATGTATTGAAATATAGTGGGAAGAGATAGGCATTTTTAGAATGTTTAAACAGATACATGTTGCAAATTGCTAAAGGCAGCTAATGGATGCTGTGGGAAAGTACTAACAGGGAGTAAAGTGGACAATGGCACACGTGACCTTTTCCTACCTCTTTTCTCAGTGTTCAGTCTAAACTTACTCTAGTTAAAACAGAAGCCTGTATCTATGATCATCAGACAAGCAGGATGCTAAATTTAAAGTATTTTAGAAATAGAAAGTATAACATGCAAATGTGTTTTTCCAGAAATTATCAAAGTTGTATTCACTTCATTCTCATGTTACTATGCCTTATTTTCAGACAATCCTTTTCACCTTCCAAGTAATTTGGTCTAAATTGGCTTCATTTTCTCAGAGGTTTCCTAAGCAGCAATGTTTTCCTAAGGTAGGAATTGACTTCAAAACTCAGTGTAAGGCTTTCTTCTGGAGGCATTTTGGAAGTAGAGGAGGGTTTTGGTGTTTGGTTCATCTGAAAATCACTAAAAGGTCTGCTTTGTGATTAAAAAAAGTGATGGTCAGAGAAACTCATTCCAAATTCTTGGTCTCATTTCTGTGTTGGTGGTATGGCCAGAAAAACTCAAGCCAATTTAGGACACCTCTGTATTTAAGAAATATTTATCCCTGAGCACCACTTGCAGTCCATGGCGTTTCCTTTGGGAAATAGATCCCAAACCTTGGGATTGCCACAATACTAGTTTCTCAAATGATACTTTGTCCTGGATACATTACATAAAACCAGCTGAACTGGAAAAGGCTAATGACTCCGTGTTTGAGCAGCAACTCTGCATCTTACTGATGACATCCTTCTGTCTGTGTTTGGGCACCAGAGGGTTAGCCTGGAGAGTTTCAGAGCTGCCAGTACAGTTGGACTGTGTGTGGGAGTTGTAATAATTGAGGTTTGGGAGGCTCTTCTCACTCACACACTAACCAAGTGTTGTCCATCTGGAGTGACAGTCAGGCATTGGCCCCTGCTTTCTCTGTTTCTGCCAGCTAAAATGTCACTTCTAAACAAGGCTGCAAGGGGTGACTGAATAAGGCTTTCTCATCATCATCCTGCAGAGCGCTCTCTGGGCTGGCAGGGTAGGACAAGGCAGGTGGGAAAGGATCCCTTCCTGTCTCAGTCTAGAAGTATTTTCTTCAGCCACAGTGTGAGAAAGGCAGTACTGGACAAAATGTAAAGCAGTTACTGAAGAAACAAAACTAATGGGAGAGGGATGGATGGGTAATGTTGTGGGGAAGCTACTGCAGATAACAGAAAACTAACTAGAAATACTGAGGTCAATATTTTATTGGCTCATAATGATTAAATTTTTAATTAAAACATTGCAGTTTGGTGAATCTCTCTAGCAAACTTTCTTATCATTCCATTAAATATTCCAACCTTTTCACTGTTCTTTTCCAACCAGTATCTTGAAATTTCAAAAGAAACACAAGATATTCTGCAGTTTGAGAGGGAGGGACAGAACAGAAATGTGCAGTTTCAGCTGGCAGTGGCAAGTGGCAGACCAGGGCCTGCACTGTGTCTGTAGGCACAGGAGGATTAGAAGCTTATTTAAAAGTAATTCTGTTCATGCACCCTCATCTGCAGCAGTTAGGGCTCTCTGCATGAAGAGTTGTGTCTGTGGACACAGTTCTGGATAGTTTTGCTTTCCAGGTATGATATCCCAAGAGGAACTCAGAGGTAAAAATATTGTTCTCCAGAGGACACTAATGTGCTGTTGTGGCTTATCAGGAGGAAATTTCTTCCCTACTCTCATGCAAAATACAACACATGGAAAATCAAATGATCTTCTGTTTCGCACCTGCCCCAGTGACTCTGCACTTTGTGTGGCTGTTCAGAGCCTGCTAATCTAATTTACGGAATAGAACTTCGTAACTCACAATAAACTTGTGAGTTTTATTGCAGCACCGGGTGCAAGGGGGATTGCTCCTCTTAACTCGCACACCAAGAGCTCAACAATCTAGATATTTATTATACACAAACATTCATCAGATTTCACAACCATAGGAGAAGATTATTACAATTAGTTCCAAGAACTCATTAATACTATTCCTCTCCCCTCTATGCCTGCGCACTGCCGTCTGGTGGTCTTGGGCCGGGGTCTTCTGGATGAAGAAAGAGGTCTTCTTCACCATGCACTTGTCACCCTTGGCACAGTTTCCCCAGCTGGCAACCTCAAGTCTTATAGAGACTAGCTGAAACAGGTTCTTGTCAGACATTCATCTTCTTGAGGGAAAAGGGTCCCTGATTTTAAAGAATGTGGTTTTGCTACCTATTTTATTCTGAGTTATAGTTTAACCACAAGACTAGCAAGAACAAGAACATACCTGTTCCCTATGCTAAGTTAAGATAATCAATACATAGTTTGAAGAAAACTCTTAACTCTTTCCTTATTCCATTACTATTCCTCACATCAAAGCCCTCCTGCTCAGAAGAGCAAGCCTTGTGTGTGGTGCGAGAGGGCCCTAAGTAATCTTACTCTTACAGGCTCTCTAATCAGCTTCCCAGAGCCAGGGCACTGCCTAAAGAGAGCAGAAAGAGAATATTCTTCAAAACATGTTCTGTGCCTTGTTCCAGATATATATAAATTATGATAATTATGTGGCTCTCAAGCTGAACGCAAAGCTAAAGCAATGGTTATAAATAAAGATTTCTAGATTACACTCTTTTAGCCTTTGTCCATTATAAAGCTCTGGCTAGCAGGTCAATTTAAAGCAGGTCTCTGGGGACACTGAAATAAATGCTTTCATTACACCATAAAAGTCTCAGCAAAAAGTAGGGAAATAAAGTAAATCTAGTGGGGATGTTAGTGCCATTAGAACATTATCTGAGGAAATCAGACATATTACTGAGGAAAAGCATGAGACCAGGAGAAAACCCACAGAAAATTAACAGTACGCATTTCAAACACTATGACCAACTTTATTGCCTCTTATTTCCTCAGTTCAGGAAAATTGTCAGCAGCCACAAAACACCTGGAGTTTAGATTAGTATGTGTTAAATTGTATTTATGTTGTTGTAAAACAGTGCTACATTGCTATTGGTATTTTAAAACCCTCTTGTCTAAGCAGCTCCTCAGAGCTACTTACTATGTGTGAAAAAACCCTTTACATTGAAATCTGTGAATGTTTTCTATGTACCTGAGAAATATCTCCTTTTTCAAAGAGAGATCTTTCTAAGTGTCATAATTAAGAGGACAGAGGGCAGAGATGGTTCTTTAAATACCATATTAATTTGCAAAGCTGGTTTTTAAATGTCGATTTCTGTCCATCATTTTCTACAGGTTCCTAAGCTACAGATCCCACTTCAGAAAAACAAATGAGAGGAAGCTGGAAGCAACTTGAAATGGCAGTCTTATCCATTCCCCTCTGTTGGTGCAGGATGTACCCACAGTACAGCCAGGTTACTGATTCACCCACAGTACAGCCAGGTTACTGATTCTGACAATTAATTGTTCAGCCTCCATTTCTTTGAGATAAGTTAAATGGCAAAGCTTTTTCGTATTATATCATAAAAATAATAAAATAATAATAAAAAATCAATAGCTTCTATTGCAAAAGATATAAAATCAAAACTTATTTATTGTACTTTGAAAACATAATTTTGAATCAGAATTTTCTCTTTAATTAAAACATTTATTAAATATATTAATAAATTAAGCCTATAATAAATATACTAATGTATTACATTAGCATTTTAAAAAATTACATTATCTCCGCACTCAATTCCATGGTGTCTGTGTTATTAGCATTCAAAAGAAATAGCAACAGCTTTCCAGAGTACACTGCAGGCACATTTTTACAAAGGCCCATGTTACAGGCTTGTCAGATTTCATGTACCAAAACATTGTTCCTCTAAAATAAAGTTAGTTTATTTTCTTATAGCAGGCATTTCCACACATGGTATTGTTCTCAAATTGACTTTGGAGATAACCTAAATATAATTCCTCTTTTATTCGCCTGTATACAGTACTGACATTGTAACATTTCTTTCCCAATATTATAGTAAAGGTTGTATTACCCTTACATCATAAACCCCTATTTCTCTGGATTTTATAGCCATGATTTGTTCTGTGCTTCAAACTGAAATTTGCTACTAAATGTCAAAGTTACAGTGTTTCACAGAAGTCTAAAAATATCAACAGTGCTCATTTTTTCTGTTCTGGGTGTGTGTGTGTATAAATGTCTAATTAAATATATAAATTCTTATTTTTCTATACTTACTTTTAAACTCCCTTTATATATACAAATACACACAGGTCCCCATTTATGAATGCATACTGAAATATATATGTGCTTGTATTGATAAATATTTGACTCAATTTCTCCTCTCTGTTGGTCTCATTTTGTGCTAATAAATCCAAAGCAGTATTCCTAGCAAAAGAGTAATCTTCAGCCACCATCAGCTCTGCCTTTGTGAAGGAACAGGAAGAGGAGTCAAACAGAGAGAAGAGACAAAGTTTGATAATGCTATTAATGGAAATGGTCTCCTGGAAATTGTCCCCATAAAACCTTACATTGTGCCAAAGATTCAAGGAGATGGGTCTAGCTGCTGTCATTGCCCCATTTTGCAGCACCCAGCATTGAAGAAGATGAGTAAACCATCACTATGACCATAAATTGTCAGCAGCATTCAGATGTCCTTTCTTAGCAGAATAAAGAGTACAACCTTAGTGTTAGTTTTGCTAGGAGGTGATCCATTACTTTTTCATCTCTTGCTTTGTATTTTTTTCCAGTAAACAAAATGTAGAAATGTGTTTGCCTTCAGACAGAATTCAACTGTCTGAAGATGAAGTACGTAAAGCAAAATTAAGTACTGTATTCACTCCTTTACCTTGCTTAATGGGAAAGAAAAATAGGTAGTTAATTTGTTTAAGGTTTACAGCAATGAATATATTTTGGTTTGTTTTTTTTTTTATTAATCAACACTTCCCCAGTGGTTTTTAGCAGAATTATTTATTGCGTGTGTTTATATGATATATAGAATTTGGCTTGTGAGACAAGTTAGATGCCTTTTCTGATCATGAATTTGGTATGATAGTCCATATTTAAATCTTTTTAGACCAACCTAGCTTGATAATAAACAGAATATGGTTTTGTTTATCAAAAACTCAGATATGTATCATCCTTCAGTCTTTTTCCTCAGTGGGGTGTCCTTTAACTGAAGCTGTTGTAGAATATGTGTCTTATTTTTTTAAGCTTCTGGACAAGGAGAGCAGGCACAACGAATCAGCTCTTCAGCTGACGAAAAACATGGCAGAACTACTGACTTCAAGCAGTTACCCCAGCTGCGCCAACCTTTGTTATAATCAAAGGCAAGTAACTGAAAATGCTCTGAACTATTATTTTTATCTAAACCAAAGGTAAACCTGAAACAGGATATTGAAGTGTTTGAATACAATCGCAAAACCGAATCCAAAAGTCTTCACTTGCGTTTCAACTGAAACCAGAACTTTATTGAAAACTGGTTGTGGTATATATGTTATTTTTTGTGTGTGTTTTAAAACATCTTACTGCAAATGCATCCTTTAACTAAAATGTTTCTTACAATGTTTATGTCAATTTATTTTCCTTTTGATGCATACCCAGCCTGTTAACCTTTTCTCTGAGGTTATAAGTCTGCATGTAAGACAAATATAGCTAATAGTAATTATAGTCATCTTTTGCTCACTGGTTAACAGGCTTGGCCAAAACAAACTTCATCCAACATTTTTATGCAAATGAATGATTATTCAAAGATTATTATTGTTACTTATTCATGTTCCTAATTAAGAAAGTTGAAATTAAGAGCAATTTTCTTCTTTATATATAATTAAAATGGTATTTCACAAAATAATGCCTGAATTTCCTTATCTCACTCTGCGCCAATTAAGTTAGCCCATTTTGCTTTCTAAAGAGGATGGGCCAATTTAATTAGCCTGACTTTACTCTCTGATTCTGTATCTGAGAATTACAGGGTTGTTTTTTAGCTCCATGGAGTGACCATAATGAATCTGTATGCATTTGGATAGTAATTGTTTTAGTAATTAGAAAGGACAAAATAGCAGTCTATATGATCATGTCATTTTTTTAAACAGACTTTCTTGTGTGAGGTTAGATGAATAAAAAAAACCCCACAGTCTTACTGCATTTTTAGGTCCTGCTAGTGTTCCTGGTGTGTCTGAGAAACTCTAATAGAGAAGCAAAGTGACACAGGGAAGCCAAGTAACACAGTGACAGGTTTCATAGATTATAAAACTAAATATTTAAAAAAAAATATTACAAAACATTGTTAAAGATGTTTGAAGTTTGGGGTAAATAAGATCAGGAATAACTTCTTTTAACATTAGACAATTCCAAAAGAGAGGAAAAAAAAAACCCTGCAAAATTCTTTGAATTAGAATGCTTAGCATTTACTTGGCTTCTTTCACCTTCCAAGTTTTATAAATATTTAATTCTGCCCAATATTCTTGTGTAACGAATTAATGTTATTACTGTTGTTATTATTAATAACCTATTCATGTATTTACTTACTTTTTCTAAAAGGCAAAACTGAGGAAAATAGTTGGGGACTTTTTAAGAGATTTGGACCATGCATTAGCCTAGTACAGTTAAGGTCAGTTATCTGGAGACAAGAGAGATGTGATTTCCACATCTTCCTTATCACATGGGATATGCTAGCATCTTCTGGACTCCAGTGTCATACCCTCAGTAAGTATAAACCAGAGAAAATCAAGGAAGTGAGTCAATCATACTGCTCAAATCAGAAATACAGGGAGAGGATGATTTTCTCAGCTTAAGGGCTAATGCACTGCCCAGACATGTCATATTAAACTCCAGGCCAATGCCATGGGAAAGCAATATTTCATATAGAATCATAGAGTTGTAGAACAGTTAGGGTTAGAAAGGACCTTAAGATCATCTAGTTCCAACCCCCCCGCCATGGGCAGGGACACCATGCACTAAACCTTGTCGCCCAAGTCTCTGTCCAACCTGGCCTTGAACACTGCAAGGGGTATCTCTTTCTCTGCCATGCAGTCAAGCAAAAGTGAGTCAAAATCTAGTTTGAAAGGGCCTGTCAATATTATAGACAAATTTTGATACAAAAAAATGAATTTAGAGTTCAGATTTTCCTAGTTCCCATCTGCCTACTCTCATAAGTCATTTGCAATCACTGAACTCTAATTTCTAGGGAGGAAGTGAAATCTGTACACACTCTTGGTTTTGCAAAACTTTTATTTCAGCTGAGGTGTAGCTAATGCAACAAATGGATTATATGGTGTTACTTTGCAGAGAGCTCCTACTCATTGTAGAATAGTGGTGATGATATTACGCAGCTGTGCATAGTTAAACAGATACAGCCTTTATTTGCTGCAAATGAGAAAAGTGATGTTTTCTAAGATGTATATGGATTCAAAGGTAAAAATTAAAATATTAACGAAGTAAGGATCCTAGAATGAAATTGTTATTAGTGGAAATGAGAAGGGTAGACTGAAATTAGAGAGGGAGGCAAGTTTCCACATCCCCATCCTGATCTGATCAGAGCTGCTTGATGAACTCAGTAGGGCATCATTCAATCCAATTTACAGTGCTCCTCATGTAACTGGGGGCATTAGGATAGTAGGCATCCTCCCGAATGCTATAGGTCTTCTCAGTGATTTAGTAGAGTATGAACACAAGTAGAGAGTCAGTGGATATTGGCAGCGCAGTAAAAACGTCACCTGTATTTCCTTTACAGTGAATTCCTTTTAGGCACAAGGTAATACCATTTATATATACCTTTATTTATAGTATAGTATTTAGTGCCACAGTTTAGAGCTGTGGCACTAAATCAGCCTTTGGAGAGGTAGAATAAACTTATGGGGTTTTTTTTGTCTTTAGGTCAAATTCATCCTCACAAAACTATTTTCCAACTATGTGCATTACATGAATGTACAGATAACAGCCAGGAAACCACAGAGGTGTGAACTCAGGTCTCTTCAAGAAGCAGTACAGGAAAAACTTCACAGCTAGATTCAGGGTGTCTGCAGTTATAAATGGGAAATGATGTAAAACAGATGTGGGCTGACATCCAAAACTAAGGTGAACATGGACTTGGAAGTAATGAGATGAGGGCTGTGAAATGGAATTAGCAAACTACAATCATTCTCTTCTGTTTTACTCTGCACTTTGTGGTGCTTTTAAGAATGAGTAAACACAACACCATGGCATATACGCATAAATAGTGTAACTAGGGCAAAACACCTTTTTCTCTTAATGCAAGTAAAACAACTTCTGTACGATATCATTTTCCTTCAAAAATGGCCAAACATGTCTTTCATGAAAGATCAGCAGTGTGCCCAACTGTATGAACAAGCATGACTCGGTGGCAATCTAGGCATACACACCTGGGTGATATGGGAGTCATGGAACCAAGAACTTCTAATTGTAAATTTATGTATATTTCAGTTAACACAGATTTGAGTCATTAGGCAATTCAGAAGAGGAAAAGGTCACTTTCCCCTGGCAGTTTACAATATTTTGTTGTTGAATCTGAGGAAAGAAGTAAAAATTGTATACAAAACCAGAACCAATAAATATTTGAATTACTATATATATTCTATAGCAAAGTAATATTATTAATTTTTTTCACAATGGAATAATCAGTAGCTGACATGTAGCATCATCTCAGCTAGTAAAACACGTTGGAATTCCAGGTGGAGCCCCAAGATTAGCATGTCCATTTTGTTCAGCCACAGGAATCACTGCCGGTATTTTGCATCTTATTTCTCCTAGACTAGTGTACTTATATATGGACTATATATTTTGAAACATATGCTTCAATAATTATGTTACAGAGCCTAAAATATTTGTTATTAATAGCTCCCACAGTTTGAACGTTCCCCACAATTTTTCAGTACTCTTACGTACTTAATCAAACATCTGGGTTAAGTTTTGCAATTCTTATGTTAACTATTCTATTTAAAAAAAATATATATATATATGTTTATTTCTGCACTATGCCATCTGGTTGTTGTAGCCAATACTTTCTCTTCATAGATCTAAAGCTTAAAAAATTGTGTGGAGTTTCATTTTATTAGTTTATAAATGAATGAGGAAAGGCAAATATTATTTTCCTTACTACTGCTCTATATCTCTATTTGCCAAGCTTTGCACGTAAATCAGACCTCTTGCATCTCTGGAGCAACATGAGAAGGAAAATATCCAACTGAATTAAGACTTATAAATAGCTCACTGGCTGGGGAGCAATTGTGGTTGTGTCTGGGTCAAGTTAAACATTCAGATGGCTAGAAAATGAAATCCGAGGTTCTGATTATATTCACATGCTTAAATTTAAATATCTCAATCCAGTCTATGTCAGCGTTTTTCATAATAATAAAAGTTGTTCCTTTTCATTTATACCTGATTCACACCACAAAGAAATCTCTTGATGTGAATCAATATACTCTGGATTTACAGCAGTCTTAGTAAGTACATACTAGTTAATCTATTCATGACTCATCTATAAACATATATTTTTTAAATTTGCATTATCCCTGATTAGGAGTAATCAAGGAAGGTAATGTTTGTTTTATTTTCTTTTTTTTTTTTCAAATACAGCAGCCAGCCATTAAAAATTTAGTTACAAAGGAATATTAAAATTACTCATCATTTTATACTCTGTGTCTTTCATCATGTCCAATTTGTATATGCAAAACATCTACTGTGGAAGCACCATTCAGAGTGATAAATGACAAATTCTTGTTCACCTGCAAATGAAGTATACTTTTGAGAGCATGTATTTGAAACTACCAACATGTCTATGGCTGACTTCATGTTTGATTATGGAAACAGAGCAACAGCTTAGGCAAAAATGAAAAGTAGTTTAATGAGTGGGAAGAAGCAAAACAGATCTTTTCTTTATGAGCAAAGTAATCATTGCAGTGTTTTTCTAACCTGAAGATTAACAAAATTATTTTACAAGGAGCATGCATGTAACTAAGGCCAACAGCAATCCAAAATAATCTGCTCAGTCATGCAAAACTAAGAAATATTCTTTTCCAGTGCCAGTTTTCTTAATATGAAACTGCCTGAAGATAGTTTTTTATTTCAGACTAGAAGAGAAGTTAAGAATTGCATGCACTCTTCCACACACAGCTGCTTTCAGAGTAAATTAATCCAACTAAATCTTCCATGGTTAGTTCTGCAAAATATCCAGAGCTTTTCATGCGAGTCGGTGTGTTCTGAGCTCATCGTTTCAACAAACCCTTTACAGGAAGGCTTCTACAGGGTTGATCTAAAATACTGGCTGGTTTTTGTTTGTTTGTTTGTTTGTTTTGGCTATTTTGCCCTACATTTTATTTTAGGAGATCTGTCATGCTTTGAACAATTTATGTAGAAGACAGTAGTATTTTTAACAAATATCTCACATACCTATACCAATGGCAAGGCTGATGGACCAAAGTTAGAACTAACAGCTGAATGCAACTGGAAATTCGTAACCCACATAGAGGATTAAAGCCCCTTAAGGGGAAAGATTTCATTAACTTTTCTCAACTCAGGAACAGAGGTAGAACTACTATTGTGAGCATATTAAACTGGATTTTGCCTGAAATGCTAATATATGTAATGCCTCTTTGGAATTTTCCTCAGGAGATGCTTTGAATAAACTTATAAAAATTCATTCTTCACCAGCTTTCTACCACATTAGCTACCCCTGCCTTCCGAAATGTCCCTTTTTTATGCACAAGCACCTTAGTACATTTTTGGGGATTTCACAGGCACTCTACTGACTCAGTAGAGTAGATTTAGGCATTTTTTTAAAGATTTGTCTTTCTCATCCTTTGCTTCCTCTGGGAAGTCAGGGAGGTGGGGGAGGAATTATATTTTGAATATATTACAGCATGAGGTATTCAGAAGCCATTTTTAGCATACTTTACCCCAAAGTACCTAATCGGTACTCTGCAAGTTTTACAGCAGAATCAGGGTGTAGATGATATTGATGGTGTTTCAACAGATAGACCAGTGGTTGAAAGTTAAAATGTTTTATTCCTTGCTAAAGGAATGTAAAATATACATCATTGTATTCACAGCTGACCTTTTTATTCTCTTTCTTGAGATCAGGGTGTTGAAAAAGTAGTGGCATTTCCAAATCAGATTGTCTGACTTTTTCCTTCTGTATTTGTCTTCAGGTCAGAATTCAGACTAAAGCATGGTGGGTAATTGTTGATGATTGGTTTATCTCACTGCTGTGTGTTTTTGCGCAGGAATTTCATCTTGCAGATTATGACTTTCCTTGGAAAGCTCCTCTACCTCATCTTTCCCAGTCTTCCAGTCCAGTATTATTGTCATGAAGGACTCCAAGTTACACACTGTTTTTGAATGACTCAACGGCATCATTTGGTGTTTAAGATACATCTCTTACCTACAAGACAGTGACATCTGAGTCTATCCACATCATTCAAAGGCAAAGCTCACATTTGCTTCAGCACTGCAAAACCAAACCTTCTGGTCTTCTTCTCACAGTAACATTACTGGAGAACCATAGTTCCTTGTAAATCACTGTGTTTGTGGCTGAGAAAGTTAGTGTGAATTCATAATTGATGCATATGAAAAGTTAAATCATTTCACATGGGGAAATATTTTTTCCAGTCCATTAATCTCAACTGGTTCAAGTTATTGTGCAAAGTTTCAATGTAAGTACATAGGAAAACTTTATTCTCTGGAGATGTGCACAGGGGTAGGTCTTTAGTTTGTGATCATTATAAACTATTTATCACTCTTGATATAGCTCCTGTCACTGAATCTCAAACAAAGATATTAGTTGGAAAGTACTTCAAATTTAGTTATTTCTTTCCGCTTGTACTTCCACTGAAAATATATGTGTAGAAGATATGTTAAATCCCAATATACCTGGAATGAAACAGTCTTAAAAACCCTTTTCTTTAGAGACCAATTTAAGTGTTACTTTTAACATCATTAATAAAGGCCATGGGTTGGCACAGTCTTCCAGATAAGAGGCTTTTTTTTGCATGAACTATTTAACAGAAGGACTAAATCTATATACTGTAGCAATGATCAAGAGAGAAAGCAATAAGAAACCATTGGCATATCTGTGGTGGGGCTTTTGTAAATTTAGCTTAGATATCTTCATTACACCTACAGAACACACACCAGTTACCTAATGACCCCAAATATTACTTTTCAGATTTCAGTTAAGACATGAATTTATCACTTCTATCTTTGATCTATTTGTGAAAGTTATGTAAAAGCATAGGATACAAAGCTTAAATCCTGCCATATTTTGAAGAAAAACTGCCTAAATGCTGGAAGCTTGTCTGTCATTTTGCAGAAGTACTTGGTAGATTTCTTAGGTATGAGTAAGAATAGAAGAAACATACAAAAAGTGTGAATTGCTTAATAATTAGGTAATTTCTCACTTTTCTGAAATGTCATTTATTTCATGTAAACCTCAGATTGTGTCTATTTCAAAGACAGTCCAGGACTGTTATCACACTATTTTGTTAGCATTCCAAGCCACAAAAGAATTCAGAGTGCTATTTCAAAATGTTACTTAATAACACATTAACTGCCATCTCTTGTTTTCATGCTCTTGTGTTCACTCTCTAAACAAAGCTCCCATTAATGTCAAGGGGAAATGAGTGCAAAAGAGCATTGGGACTGGGAATGTGACTGATAATTTAGCGCTACAATAATCCATTTAAAAGTAATTTTAGTGTTTGGGGGAGTAATTAATTACAAGAAAGCAAACATTTTATTAGTTTGTACATTAACAGCATTTCATAGTCACTCTAATTTTTTTTTTTTTATTGTTACACAATTAAATGAAAAATCAGATATTGTTGCAAAGCTTTTCAGGATCTTTTGAAAAATCAACATTAACATTGACTTTTATTTCTCTAGAAATTTGTCATGCATCTAGAAAACTGGACCCCTGTCAGCTTTACAAGAATGGTGGTGGTCCCCCCACAAATAACTAAATGCATAAAGAATAAAGAAGTTACCAGAGAAAGTTTTGTTAGCCAAATATCTATTGCATTAGATTTGCAAACCATGAATATTGAAAAATTAGTAATAAAATTGCCATATTCCACTTAATTACTTTCTATATGTTGTTCATATCAGACCTTGATGAATTCTATTAAAATGTATTTGTAATTGAGCTGAAACATCATCTAAGCAGTTTGCAGAAATATCTTTATCCTCCCTCTTTTCAGGAATGTTATTTCTCTTTCATATGTCTGAACCCTTTCTGCAAGACATAACTGAAATATTGCACCTACATTTACAAGGGCAGCTCAATTGCTACAGCCAGTGCTGTTTAATGGAACAGCTCCTCAGAAGTTCCAATGGAAGACTTTACCTTTCAACAGAGCATAATTTCCTGATGGTACTTGTTCATTTTAGGATCTCTCTAAAATTAAGCAAGTACAAAAATTACATTTTTGAAAATATTTTCCATCAGGAATGTTATGTTCAAAGCCCTTGGGGCATACCCTGACAGTTACTGAGGCTGAAATAGGCATATTTAATTTTTGCTGAGGATTGAAATTGCACATTAGATTCAGGGAAAACTTTCTGAGTGCTTTGTGTGGAACTGTATTTTTTATAGAAGTATTTGGTTTAAGCATCGAAATCATGGCTTGTCAAGTTGTATTCAGTTAACCAATGTTGGGTCACTGAGCTGGAAACAGTGTTGTGTGGTGTTTCTACTTGACTTTTTCTTCATGATTGCATCAATGAACAATAGTTTTAGTGATGTGGATTTTACAGCATGAAAAGACCTCCAGTCAGGGAGAACATAAACCAAGTGCAAGGCCCTGAATGCTATGACTGGAACAACTACATTAGGGAAGGGTGAAGCTCCATTTCATCATCTGGTGCTATGGGGATCCCCATCCTTCTTCAGCAATTATCCCTTCAAGAGAGTGACTGTGTGGTGCTGAACTGTAACCTGACTTCTGCATTTAGAGCTGAGTCTATTAAATGCCATGAAAAGCTCATATCCAAGGAGAAATGAACTGGAAATAACCCGAAGCAACAAAGAGCTTCTTAACAGCATTCTGCTGAGAAGGTCACAAATTTCAACATTTAGAGCCTCTTTCTCTGCAATGCTGATCAGGACAGCACAACTGCTCTAACTGCTGAGGAGAATGGAGACCAAAAATTTACTCCTTTGACTTCTTTTCAGTTATAAAAGTCCTTGAAAGCAAATAGGGGTTTAGTATGGGGTTTTGTTGTTGCTTCATTTTGTTTTTTTTAATTATTTCAAAATGTCATTGAGCTGTTTTTGCAGTAGAACACTGCTTTATCTTGTTGGAATGTTTGATCTTTTCCTATCTTATTTAGTATAAAAACAACACAGCATATGTGGAAATATCTAAATTTGTAAAATTCTTTGCATCTGAAGAATTGTGAATTATGGCACCTTGCAGCTTCATTGCCCTTTTCTGAGGACTACGTTTCAGGGAACAATTAAAATGAGTCTTGTATAGCTCTTGTGTTTAGAAGAGCAATAGCAGGTGCAAATTTCAGCCATATTGTAATACAATATTCTAATTGTAATACAATATTCTAATTGTAATACCTATTTTAATGGAAATATTTCAAAGTACAATGATTTTGTCTTAAGTTTTGTGATGGTCCTTGTCTTAAAATCTTATTACTGAAATTATGATCTGTCTCACATGGGTGAGACACTGTGATTATGTTAAAATGGTAATAAATGGGCCACAAACATTTTTAATCACTCTTTTGCTAACATTCTGGTTCATTAACAATTTTTAAGTATTTGAGGTCAACATGACTACAGCTGGCTACCTTGCTTAGGAGCATAGTTTAGGTTGTAGCAGATTGTCCTGAGATAATTTGGATTTCTAGGATTTCAATAGAACTACTGCATCAAAACTGTAATTCACCCATAGTCCAAGCATATGCTTATGCTTATCCATTTATTTGGCAAAAAATAATTCATTGGAATTGAAAATACATTTTTTGCAAATAGCATTCACAGAAACTTTTCACCCTTTATAAGTGTTCTTTTCTATTAAATAATTTGCTAGAATAAATTAAGAAAGTGAATATGCAGTCATCATGAGCATAAGCAAAATACTATATACAAATCAGTAACATGGCTTTTACCTTTTAGAGATACTGCCTGTTCATCAGCGGTGGGCAAGAGTTACTGCAACTGTTCTATAGCCACCAGTGAAGTTCTGGTAGAATCACAGCACACCAACAAATGAGCTATTGTAAAAATATGGTTTCAGCATTCATTGATATTTTGGGTTACCTAAAGCTACTTTATATTGCCTATGCATCTGTCTTAGTTCCTTGATTTTCTGATCTCAAGAGAAAGCCTAACATCACTGGGGCGTCATGGGTAAATACATTTACTCACACCTAACAAAATACATTTTAGGAAAACCTTGAATTCGTAGAGATTGATCATCACAGTATTTGGGGGGAAAAAAAAATAGCCGCAAAAAAAAAAACCAAAAAACCACAGACCTTTCCCGATCAGCCTACTTAGACTGATTCACTTGGTGATGAATTTATGTACTATATATAATCAGGCCAACACTGGATAATGACATCAACTTTCAGATGAGTCAGAAATCAGTGCAGCGCTGTCATGACCTATTGTTCTTTCAGCATACTATGACTTTATCTCAACGCACCATAAACTAAACAGACTGACACTTCCAGGACACATTCAGGAAGGGGAGCACAGTAGCTTAAAATTACTTTTTTTCTTTACTGCTGCAGTTGTGTTTTCTGTATGTGACTACACGGTTGTGGAAAGGTGTGTGACTTTGAAAAGAGACAGAATTAGTGAAGGTCTGATTGCATATTTCAAAAATTTTAATCATTCAAGAGTATTCTTGGAAAGAATATTAGACTGATCACTCTGTATACCTCAGGAAGTTTGTCAATGATGTATTTCAAATGTGTTCCTTACAGTGCATTCTGATAATTTACAGTAAGCTAAGTATCAGGAGACAGTTTAGAAGGCTGATAAAATTCTAGCAGAGAAGGATGAAACAAAAAATAATCCAGTTACCCTGAGAGATCAGGATGAAACTTCATTTCCAATTGGTTGGGTCCTTCTTCTGAGTATCCTTTTTCTTCCTTTTTCCCATAATAAGGAGTTGATCCTGTTCTCGGTTTCTACGCATTGATAGAACAGTCATGTGGCGCATCCAGACTGCACAGTTAATGATTTTTGTTCTACTTTTTTTATTTTTTAAATTGAGTTAACAGTTCGTCATGAATTTTTGCAAACAAGATCTTGTTCTAATTGATTATTTCCTAAACCAAAATCCTTTCCCCAGCATTCACTAGTTGCAGAAAACATAAATTAATAACATGGTATAAATGAACAGCAGGCACTCACTGACCCATGAATCAAGCAAGGGATTCAAGTAAGCACTGCAAGTCAATCCAGGTTAGCTGATGGGATGAAGCCCATGCATTTTAGAGGTCTCTGCATCCTGCCTGTCAAGCTCTGAGAAGGTCAGACATTAAAGAGGGAAAGCATGTCAATAATGTATTTTGAGACAGGGTTTGTTTGGGTTTTTTTTTATTCTTGTTGTTCATTCACAGTAAAAAGCCAAGGGGGGGGGGGGG
This sequence comes from Neopsephotus bourkii, assembly GCF_033783945.1. NCBI lineage: Eukaryota > Metazoa > Chordata > Aves > Psittaciformes > Psittacidae > Neopsephotus > Neopsephotus bourkii. The sequence continues at coordinate 1,952,209 of NW_026901388.1, forward strand.
TGAGGGGGGAAGCTCACAGTTCTACTTTGTAGACTTTATATATCAAACCTTAATAAAAAAAAAAAAAAAAAAAAAAAAAGATGACCTGTGTGCAAATAGCTAACAGTCCAAGTGTCATCTTGGTTTCTAGTCTAAGTAAGTAAACTGAATCCAAGCTGACTGCATGCTCCAATTGAACTGTGTGTTATTTATATATATGAAAAAATAGATATATATCTATATATATATAAATGAAAAAAATCATAAACCATATGCTGATAAGAGCATAGGGTTCTGTTGCTATTTTCTCCTTTTACCTCAAGACACGTACCTCTCTACATGTGAGAAGTTTGGACTGTTTCTATGTTTGGTTGTACATATGTTTTAAAGTCATTAAAGTCTTTGGTTTTGAGATTAAGTGATTAGAATCCATTTCTTTTTTTTCCTTCTTGAATAGGACATGAAAAGTTAATGTCTTTAACATTCTACTTATTTTGAAGTTGCAAAAAATGCCATCAATAACATTCATTAGTAATAGGCCGTATGCCATCTAGACGACCAGAATTCAGACTTCTTACACTCAGCACTTCATAAGCATAATGATCAATGATTATTGCCACCTCTCATCACTAAACAACAGTTGAGAAAAAGGAATTACTGAAAGATGGGAGGAAAAGACAATAGATAGATAGATAGATAGATAGATAGATAGAGATACAGACATAGATAGACATAGATATAGAAAATATAGATAGGTATAGCTATAGAGATAGAGACAGAGACAGATTTAGATATAGATATTGATGATATAGATATATAGACAGATACAGAGATATATAGATAAGGATAGATGATAGAGATATGATCAAGAAGCCACCTGATCAAGAGGGCTCTATGGATGAAGTGCTCTACAGACAAGTAGGGACAGCCACACGCTCACAGGCCCTTGCCCTCATGGGGGACTTCAACCACCCCGACATCTGTTGGAACAATGGTACAGCCTGGCACAAGCAATCCAGGAGGTTCCTCAGTTGTGTGGAAGACAATTTCCTTATGCAAGTAATAGAGGAACCAACAAGGAGAAGTGCCAGGCTTGCACTGTGCTCACCAGCAGGGAAGGGCTCGTTGGAAATGAGATTCTCAAGGGAAGCCTTGGTTGTAGAGACCATGAGATGGTTGAGTTCAAGATCCTCCGGACAGTGAGAAGAGCGTGCAGCAAGCTCACTGCCCTGGACTTCAAGAGAACAGACTTTGGCCTCTTCAGGAACCTGCTTAGTAAGGTTCCATGGGATATGGCCCTGGAGGGCAGGGGGGCCCAAAGCTGTTGGTTGATATTCAAGGATCGCCTGCTATAAGATCAGGAGTGTTAAATCCCAACTAGAAGGAAGCGCAGCAGGAGGGCCAGGAGACCTCCTTGAATGGGTAAGTGTCCTGGGTTTAGCAGTGGCAGTCATTTTCTCTCCTTGGTAGCTGGTGCAGTGCTGTGGTTTGACTTTCGGGCTGGGAACAAAGCTGATAAAAATGATGTTTTGGTTTGGCCACGGACTTTGTGAGCCTCATGTCTGCCAGGGAGGAGGGGAAGATGGGAGGAAGCAGAGACAGGACACCTGACCCAAACTGACCAAAGAGGTATTCCATACCACAGCACGTCATGCCCAGGGGGGAATTGGGAGAGCAGCCCAGAAGGGCTAGAGTGGGCTGCAGGGTTGGAGGAGGTATTGGTCAGTGCTTGGTCGGGCTGGGGGGGGCGAGTTATCGGTCGCCTGGTGATGGGGTGTTGTATTCTCTTCCCTTGTTATTTCCTTTATCATTACTATTATTGGTGGTAGCAGTAGTGATTTGTGTTATACCTTAGTTACTAAACTGTTCTTATCTCAACCCGTGGGAGTTGCATTCTTTCTGATTCTCCTCTCCGTCCCTCCAGCAGTAAGGGGAGGGCAAGAAAGGGGAGGAGTGGGTAACAAGCTGTCTGGTTGTGTTAAAACCACGACAGTAAGGAACTCCTGAGGAAAATTCAAATGAGAAAAGAGTCTTATGGAAAGTGGAAGCAAGGCCAGGCAGCCTGGGAAGAATACAGGGATGTTGTCTGGGAAGCTAGGGACCGGGTTAGGAAAGCTAAGGCTCAGTTAGAATTAGACTTGGCTAAGGATGTGAAAGATTCCAGGAAGGGATTCTGTAGTTACATTGCAAATAAAAAACAGACTATGGACAATGTGGGTCCTCTCCGGAAGCTATCAGGAGAACTGGCTACTGTGGATTTGAAGAAGGTTGAGGTTCTTAATAACTCCTTTGCCTTGGTCTTCTCTGGCAAAGACTTTGACTGCACCACCCAAGTCTTGGAAGGCAGAAGCAGGGACTGTGAAAATGAAGATCTTAGGTGCACTGTAGGAGAGGATCTGGTTCCAGACCATCTTAAGAACCTGAACTTGCACAAGTCCATGGGACCTGATGAAATCCATCCGGGGGTCATGAAGGAGCTGTCGAATGAAGTTGCTAAGCCACTGTCCATCATGTTTGAAAAATCATGGCAGTCAGGTGAGGTTTCTGATGACTGGAAAAAGGGAAATATAACCCCCATTTTCAAGAAGGGGAAAATGGATGACACAGGGAACTACAGGCTAGTCAGTCTCACCTCTGCGACTGGCAAAACCTTTTCTAAGCCAGTGGACTTTGTTAAACACACAGCAGAAGAAGCTTGCTGTTGGAAATATCCACATCAGTCTGTGGTATTTAAAGGAATAAGGTAATGAATTCTTCCATATCCAACATTAATGTGCTTGCACATATAGTAAGACTAAGAATAGAGCTATTTGTGGGAAGTATTGAGAATTTGATATAATGAATTAAACATTGTTAATTTATCAGCCTTTCTTATTGTAGTCACTTAAATAAGTAAATGGTACATACTCAGTTTCCTTTATCCACAAGGAAGAAAGAGGGATTATCTTTATTCCTGTTAACAGTACCTTCTGAGCCTAAATATAAACCATAAAAATAAGGAATAAGGATAAGAAACAAATAATCTTCACATCTGATCTGTCCTTGGAATTTGAATTTATTAAATGGATCCAAATGTTAATGCATTTTTCAGAAGGCACATATAGAAGCATAAAAGTCAAGTTAAAATCAGAGAGAGAGAAAGGAAAAAAATCTGTGATAAAATGCCATGTGATCCTGTATTTCTGTACAGTGTGTCAGTTAACTGCAGAGAGCTGTGCAGTATGGAAAGATCAAGCAGAATTGTATAGAGGGTGTACTCTGGAAGCCACTATGTTAAAATGGCTCCAAAACAACATACAGAATCCAGCCCCCTAGGTGACTATACAGACTGACAGTATCTGGATTTCATTAGAATTTAGACATTAGCTAAGTACCATTTCCTCAGCCCTGTTAACCATATCTCCAGGGAGAGAGAGATGCAAAACTCTAGACACCTGAGAGTGTTTAAAATGGGAACCAAAATGTTTATGGAATGTAAAATTCAGCAATGTGCAAAGGTTGATCCAGGGTTTTCTGAACAGCAGGGTTTGGTACCTAATCTTCATGCTGACCATGCCTTGATACACAGGTCATCTGGACTTGACACTTGGGTACAAAGGTGAAGAGCACAGGGTAAAACCAGAATAGAACAGATTAATGGAGGGTTGCCTTCTTTTGCTGTTCAATACCATCGTGTCATCTAGAAAGTAATGTTACTCCTATGTATTAATGCTGGAGTCAACAATAATAATACAGTGTCATGTTTGCATAGAAAGTATTTGTTTCATATCTGAAAGCAGATTGAGAGCACATGGTATAGAAGCAACAATAAATGCAATATTAACATACCACATACCAAAAATATTGTGGGCACACAGAAAAAACAGACAACTTGCAGATGCTATACGAAAACAAAGTTTGAAAAATTCTTATGATTTATATTTAAAATTAATATTTCCTCAGCCAATCTCAATACTTCTGTAAACAACTGAAAATATAATTAAGATAGGATACCTCTGTCTGTAGTAGTGAGGGTTATAAATTATCAAGTGTGTCTAAATATGCATTCTCAAACAGTAAGAGATTTCTGACTATGTTGTCCAATGCATTTATTGAATACAGGCTTTAAAGTACTGGACGTTCAGACGGACATTACTTATGTTTTTTTACCAAGTATTTACATAGACAGTTTAGCCTCAGTGAAATGTATAGCTCAAACCAGTCCTTCCATATTCACTATTCCAGCTTCCTGGAGTGTTGATGGGGTGTTCAGGAGTTTTTTGTTAGCTTGCTTGTTTTGTTTAGAAGCTGATTTACGAATACCTCCTTCTTTTGCTTGATACTAAGAGAAACTCTCTTAGAAGAGGATGAAGGAAAGTTCAGAGAGGGGAGGGTTTCTGCCTTGTTTGTTTGGGGGGGGGGTTGTCTTTTTTTTTGTTTGTTTTTTGTGTGGGGTTGTTTTTTTTTTTACTTTTACTGTTGCTTTACAGTTGGCAGCTTTCTCCTAACAAAATTACTAGTGAATTTTCATGTAATCGTCACCTGCCTTCTCCTTTCAGTTAGCAAATGCACTTTGGATTGCTGTAGTCCAGCTGTGAACTTGCAACAATTTCAAAATGTCAGAATGATGGAAGATCACACTTCAGAAGATCAGAAAAATCCTTTTATGCTTCTTAATGAGTGGGATTTCTGTCCACAGTGAACATTATTTTAACTTGGCATTTCAGAAAGTAATACACAAGGTTGTGTTGACAGAAAAGTTTGCTTTCCTTCTATACAGGAAAAGACTTTGAGAACTTGGGAAAAATTGAAACAGTTATACGTAAAATAGGAAAAAAAACTGAAGTAAGACTTCATGGCTTTTACTGAAAAGCCAAAAACATTATTATCATTATTATAGACTGGATCTTCAAAGATTCCTTTATTCATTCTGTTGATGGTAATAGATAATAGAAACATCTCTGAATATCCCTTCCTTAATTTTCCTATATTATTTTTAATTTAACTAATATATCTTCGCTATTATATATACCAACAGAAAGATTCAGCCTATATTTTAAAGCATACAGAAGGACAGTACTAGTTTTTGCCTTTCAATTAATTTACTTTTGTATGGAACCTAAATATTCTGTTACTGCACAAAAAAAGTATTTTGAAAGGGAAACTGTCATTAATAATTGTTCAACAACTTTGCAAAGGGTACATTCACATAAAAAGTGTCATAGATTATTAAATATTAATCTTTCTGTGAGATAGCAAGATGTGACAAATAAAGACAAGTCACAATGCATGGTGAATAGAGGTGACTTTAAGGTTGCTCAGAAAAATTTTCCAGGCATAAACACAAAGGGAATGTGAGAAAAGACAGGGTTAGTTTGCTGTGTTCTGACATGTCTGTCCATTATAATGTCCTGGACTTAGAGCAGCCTATGATGGCTCAGGTCACCTAGTGTTGATATTTTAACAGAAGTATTTTTGTGGTTCTGAGAAGAAAATGCATCAACAAAAATAAATCACATGTAAGTCAAGGGTATGGCCTTTAAGAAGGCTTGAACAAAATGTCAGCGTTGCCTAATACAGTGTCAAATGGCAAATTGAATAAAAGTTAGAAATATTCATAGAGTTATGGGAGATCTGGTCTTCAAACTCCAGATCATTTACTGCAAGATAATATAAACCTGACTTTCAGGTTAGTGACATGGTTAGTGACCGAGTGCAAACTCAGCAGTTCTCACATTACATGGAGGTTAACCTGGAAATCTACAACTTCTGACAGGGCTGTGCAGTCAGCCTTTTACCTCTGTGAAGTGCTCTCCTGTATTTTATATTCTAAGGATAACAACAAAACAATAAAAGTGTTTTCTTCCTCTCTTATGTGGCACTTCAGCAACTGCATATGCATTTCTGTGCTCCCTCCTGGTCTCTGAGGAGGAGGTTCTTTTGTAAACGTTCAGTTTCTGTACCCACCTTTGGGCTTCTGTGGTGCCTTACATTCTGGAGGATATTTTAGTCTGTTACTATCAATAATTAGGTAACAGCATTTTAAAGTGGAGTAAAATTATCATAATAAAAGCCATTGAACTGTAGGAATTTCTGTTTCCAAGGGAGACCCCAGTAACTGAGGTCTGGTAATGTGAGCATGTCCTGGTAAATGAGATCCTGGTAAAATGAGATGCCATTTCATAGTTTTCTGACACTTTCTCCACTTCTCCATCCACTTCATTTGCACCTTTGAATAATCTCTTCCAGTTGTCCAATCTGTTGCATTTGAAAACAATTTTTTTATTATTTTATTATTACGCACTAAACCTAAAATATTATAGGTATATAAAAGTAATAATCACAGAGTAAGAGAGTGCCTAACATAGCAGAGGATGAAAGTCCACTGAAAAAAAAGCATCTTTTAATCTTCGTACTTCTTTCCAGGTGTTCAGCTAGATTTAAAATATTACAGGTTTTAAATAATAATGAGTTAAAGTTTGTGCAGCGTAATTAGTGACAAGATGAAAAAAGGGATTAGTTAAAGTTCAAGCTTACTCCTTCTCTTCTATACAGATTTCAATAGTGTTTATCAGTGCTCTGTCTAAGAATCTTTCAATAAGAAATGTCACATCTGTTATATGTTGGTTCCTGTCTTATATCCAGCCCCAAGGGAGAACTGCATGCCAACATACCACGGTGTGTCTTGCTGCAGCATGTTTTCTGGGGTTTCAGTTGTAAATATATAAATTGTTATTTGACAAAGGGCAAGACCAGAGAGGAAAAAGTTAAGTAGAGGCCAGAAAACAGTGAGGTAGTTAAGAGCATCTTCTGGAACAATTAGCTCTGTGTTTGTGACCTGCAGCTGAGAAGACTGAGCTCTGTCACAGGCAGCACAATCCCACAGAGGGGTAGAGGATCAGGAAGGAGAAGCTGTTCATCGTTATTTCTGTCAAAGAGCTTTAGGAAAGACACATGAACAAGCCCAGAGAAAAAAAAGAAAACAAAACTGAAGATGAGGATTAGGAATTTGAATTTGTTTAAGAGTCCTGTCAGAGGTGCTAACTGAAGTATGAAAGCAGCTATGAAAACATAACAAGAACCAAAGGACTCAAGAAAGAGAAAATGAACAAACTGTAGGAAAGGTTAATATTAAAGAAAATTTAAAGAAATGTATTCTTCAGTGATAACTCTGCAGTGTGTGCACTTTCTGAGACTGAGTGTAACAGATGAGAACAAAAGATGTGAGATATAAATGGCAGAATGGAAAAGTAATACAGCACATCATAAGCTCATACCCCCAATCTATAAGTCAGTTAGTTAACCTTAAAACCCACTGACTTCTACCTGAACAGTAACTAAGTTGGACTATATTCACATGTCCACCCTGGATCAGACTATGCAGTTCCTCTGCAGTTTTCATGGCAAGACTACCACATATCTCTGTAGTAGCCTGTTATAGCCATTGCAGCAAGTGACTTCTTGCATTATTTCCCTTGACAGTGGAAGTGATGGCTACAGAACCAGTTTCCCTCCAGCTTTGTTGTAGAGTCTAAGTGGCAGAGAAAGCCTGGCAGGCCTTCCCATTGATGGATTTTATCAAATTATGGGGAAGGGTGGTTGTTTGGGTTTTTTTTTGTTTGTTTTGTTTTGTTTTGTTTTGCTTTGATTTTTTTGGTTTGGTTCCACAATGTCTACTCCTCCTCCCTTTTTTTCTCCTTTGATCACTGTTGGAATATGATTAATAGGTAACCTGCTTTTAATGTACCATGAATTTTTAACATCTTGAAATGGGTGAACCTGTGTACACAGAGAAACATTGTGAACTTCAGTGGTTAAGTACATATAAACTGATAGAAAGTGTTATAAGGCCATATTAAACATTTGTCTTTTATTACTCAGGTTCAAATACCAGATGACTCACCAGATTTGATAGAATTTGACCAGTGTAGTAGGGATTAGAATACACTCTACAGTTCACAGTCATGAGAAGTGTTCTTGATTGGTAGCCTGGGTCAATTTTTCATTTATTTCAATTATCAGAAATTAGTATTATGTTTAATGTTCCATAAATACGTTTTAATAAAGGTAATATGGCATTGCCCATTTATGTAAGAATATTCATTTTAACGTAGGCTACTATCTTTTGCCTGCCCTCTCTCAAACACACATACACGCACTCACATGCACACACACACACTTTCACACTCTACTATATTCTGATTTAACTAGTGTTTATATTTTTCTCATTCTGGTGACAGTGCCAACTGTTTATGGTTCTAATGCAGTGCAGAGGCATAAATAAAATGTGCTACCAGCGTTTGAAGCAATTTTAGAAATCACAATGCATTTTTACACTGTAAAGCATAAAAGCACTACCATAAACAGTAACATTCTTATAATTCACACTAATTGAAAAAAAAAACAGTCTGCCTTTAAATTTAATTAGAATGCACCTTCTATAGGAGGTTCATTGGAAGCCAAGTAATTTGCGTGTTTACAGATGATGCATTGTGTTGAAGACAGGCTTAATGCCAACAAAATTCTCCTAAAATTCTTTGTACATTAAAGACATTTTAGGTAGCAGTACAAGCTACTGATTGATGGATCCTGAATTCTTGGAGCTGTATTTTGTAGATTTAAAGTCACACAGTTATATTTCTCTTGATCTACTTCTAAGCAGATGGTTTCAACAGCATAATGTTTTACACAAATAAGCTCAAATGGTTACTGTATTGTCATTTTTCCAAAAATATATATGAACACCATGTTTATGAGAATTTCTTAATTCTCTTAGATGGATTTGCATTTAAGTGCTAAACCACTATGGAGCAGGTATGAATAAAACAGATGAATATCCAGTATATGAACATGCAGGAAGACGAGATAGCAGATCTCTTAGTTTCTGTCTCACTGCTTTTCCTCCAAGACAATATGAAGCACCATAACTTGACAGAGGTTTTGACTTTTGTATCTGAACTAAATGCTTTTTTGGCCCAGCACCTCAGCTGTATAACAAGACAACATGGATCTGTTAACCTGTCCCATACAGCAGTGCTTGCTAACAAGGAAGTTTAGCAGAAGAGCATGCAACAAAGCAGAGGCAGATTATTGCTAGCTCGGTGTGACACCCCTGCCTTTTTTCTAACTCTGTCTTGGATCTGAGGGACATAACTGTTCCTTTGGAAATAGTGATGCTCTGGGAGCTCTTTTATTTTACACAGATCTTGGAACTGATTCATTGGAAAAGACATAAAGGTTTTTGTTTATTTACATAATAATAGGTGAATCACCAACATAGTAAGTTATCAATAGGAAGAACATGCTTATAGCTTTGCTCAGAGCAGAAGAAGAATTTTACCCACCTTTAACCCTCTGAAGGCTGGCTTCACAGTATCACAGTATCACAGTATGTTAGAGATTGGAAGGGACCTCAAAAGGTCATCTAGTCCAATCCCCCTGCCGGAGCAGGAACACCTAGATAAGGTTACACAGGAACGTGTCCAGGCGGGTTTTGAATGTCTCCAGAGAAGGAGACTCCACAAGCTCCCTGGGCAGCCTGTTCCAGTGCTCTGTCACCCTCACTGAGAAGAAGTTTCTTCTCAAGTTTAAGTGGAAACTCTTGTGTTCCAGTTTGTACCCATTTCCCCTTGTCCTATCATTATTTGCCACTGAGAAGAGCCTGGCCCCATCCTCATGACACTCCCCCTTTATATATTTATATACACTAATAAGGTCACCCCTCAATCTCCTCTTCTTCAAACTATAGAGACCCAGCTCCCTCAGTCTTTCCTCATAAGGGAGATGCTCCACTCCCTTAATCATCTTAGTTGCCCTGAGCTGGACTCTCTCCAGCAGGTCCCTGTCCTTCTTAAACTGAGAGGCCCAGAACTGGACACAATATTCCAGATGCGGTCTCACCAGGGCAGAGTAGAGGGGGAGGAGAACCTCTCTCGACCTACTAACCACCCCCCTTCTAATACACCCCATTGGCCTTCTTGGACACAAGGGCACAGTGTCGGCTCATGGTCACCCTGTCGTCCACTAGGACCCCCAGGTCCCTCTCCCCTACACTGCTCTCTAACAGGTCGGCTTGAGAGACTCCTGCAAGCTACTTGATATTTCTAGGGTTTTATTGTAAGATTTCACATGAACCATTTTACACCCACCAAAGGAAATGCAGCTTTTCAAAGGTCTCATGTAGGGAGATTGTTTCCCACTGATTTTCAAAATTAATTTTGAGTTTTTGAAAATGGGCCAGCTGACTGTGCACCGTCATCTGCAGATTGACTGTATCCCCTGAGATTCTACATGCACCTCTTGTATTTTCATACAAATAACTTTGTCACAGATGCTTCTGGTTATTTCTGTGACCTAAATTTTGAAAGGACATTTAATGTTGTTCCAGACAAACTTCTTTCTTCTGCTGAGGACAGTTATGAGTACAAAGTTCTTATGAGTTCAAGCAACTTTTATTTGATGATTACTAGCAAAGATATATTATGACCTTATCAAATGTGTGCAAAATCAATGACAGTTTTCCATCATTTTAAATGGCCTTCTGAAGTGAGCTATCCTGTTGTCCTTAATGGAAAAAAAAAAAAAAGTCACTAATGGAAAAAATAAAAGGTAACAAATAATTTCCATGTTCGTCCCTGTGTCAGAGCTTTACTTTGCTATTTTTCAGGTGCTGGGCTCTGTGTTTGACTGGTTTCAGTAATCCATATACCTTTTCTCTTAGCATATTCCCTGACACATCTCATTATCACCTCTTTATTAATCTGGTAGAATACTTGACTATTGAGTGAACTCTAGGAAAAGAGAAGCTTCTTAGAGGTGCTAATCTTTGTGTGCTATTGCTAATGTCAATCCATTACTTCTCCCTGCAGTCTTATAATGGCTTTCACTTGGACCTGAAGGAGAAGTGGTTTTATGCAGCTGTGATGCCAGCCACAGACTTTGAGACAGTGCTGAATCTTTGTACATTTAGACATATCTAAGACAAATAAGCACTCTAACATAAATTGTGAATGCATCAATCAGTTTCCAATAAACCTTAGAATATTTCAGAAGTCTTCAAGAAAAGCTGCTAAAGATCATATTACTTTCTAGTGTCACATGATGCTAGAAGTGCTAACAGTACAGAACTCTAATATATTTTGCCAAAATACTTCTAATATATTTTGCCAAAATGCAAAATGTTAAAATATTAAACATTACTTAAGGCTCAGATCAAATAGAGGGCTTATGAGAATTACAGTAAAAGACTTGAAGTTCATTTTCCCAAAACTTTTTCTAGTTTCATTTAATGATATGAATTTCAAGTGTACTGGGATCCAACCCTCTACAGCTAAATCCCCTGTCACTGGGTTACAACACAGCCAGTCCTCTTCTGATTTGCTGTACTTATAACTCCAAGAATATCATGTTGTTTTCTAAACAGAGACTGGGATAAATTGATAAAATACCTTTCTCCATGATCTATTTTGCTACCCAGAACATTTTATTAATGCACTTTATTGTGCGCATCTCAGCGGGATTTTCAGCTGAATTATACTCTGGACTTGAGTTTCTATGTGCACATGTCTCCTTTGGAATATCCAGTTGTAAATGCAAAACAGTTCACCTTGAGGGTATGACATCCTGTCATATCACATTAAACCTCCCATAGGCAGGTCTCATAGTATAGGACATGTTCGTACAAAAGATTCTGGATGTCTTTGAGTATCCTAGCAGGTAGCTGCAGAAAATGTGAGTATCCATAACAGTTGGCAAGTAAATTTCAGAGTACCCTCTGAAGGCCATAAGCTTCACATTGTGTCTAGGAACAGTGAATTAGAACAGTGAATTAGAAACAGTGAATTAGTGCATGTACTGATCAGATTCTTAGTTCCAGCTATTAAAACGGATATTTTGCATGATACCCTAGGGCAGACCAATGATTACTGGTAAGCTTCCCATGAGCTTGTAGGATAAATGCTGCTTGAAAGATAATGTCTAAAACTTGGAATTGTCCTGGTAACCACAAAAATTTCTGAAAATTTTGAAAAAACTAGCATATAAAAGTAATAGGTATTTAATAATGTTTGCTTCAACATAGACTATAGTCACATCATTTTACAGCTTACCTAAACAATCTTTGTCTTGAATCCCCCCCTTCATGCATAACATGGGCAAAATTTCTAGTTCATGTAAGCTGTAATTTCCTGGCAAGCATAATGACAGTACACAGTGAAAATGACTTGAACCTGGTGCCTTTTTTGTAAATTAATCAGTTATAATAGAACTAGATAATCTTAAAATCCTTTCCAACCCTAACTATTCTATGATTCTGTGATCCTATAATACACTCTCACAGACCTATTAGAGCAGCAGATCTGGAGGCAGGACTCTTGACCACAATTTTACCATTTATGAAGTTTAATTTTAGTTTACTTCAACTTATATCAATAATTCAGTAATAGAGTATTTTTATATATATGTATATATAAAAATAAAAAATATATATGTTTATATATATATGCTTATGTGTATATATATATACATACATATATAAATATGTAAAAAGAAATGCCAGCAATTGTCTCTTGTCTCTAAGCTGCACAGATGCAAAATTCCTGGATGGACCACATTGGTTGGTGGATCGCCATATGCAGAGAGTTGTGGTCAATGGTTCAATGCCCAACTGGAGATGGGCAATGAGTGCTGTCCCTCAGGGATCGGTGCTGGGACCAATCCTGTTCAACTTCTTTGTCAGCAATGTGAAGAGTCGGATTGAGTGCGTCCTCATCAAGTCTGCAACTGACATCAAGCTGTGTGCTTCAGGTGATATGCTGGAGGGAAGGAACGCCATCCAGAGGGACCAGGACACGCTTGTGAGGTGGATCAGTGCCAACCTTATGAAGTTTAACCATGTCAAGTGCAAGGTCCTACACCTGGATTGGAGCAACCCCAGGCAAAGCTGCAGGTTAGGCAGAGATTCAGAGCAGCCCTGTGGAGAAGGACTTGGGAGTGTTGGTTGATGAGAAAATTAACATGAACCAGCTTCAGTGTGCACTTGCAGCCCAGAAAGCCAACCGTATCCTGGGCTGCATCAAAAGGAATGTGACCAGCAGGTCAAAGGAGGTGATCCTGCCCCTCTACTCTGCTCACTTGGAGTACTGTGTGCAGTTCTGGCGCCCTCAACATAAAAGGACATGGAGCTGTTGGAAGAAGTCCAGAGGAGGGCCACGAGGATGATGAGGGGACTGGAGCACCTCCCATATGAAGATCAGCTGAGCAACTTGGGGCTGTTTAGCCTGGAGAAGAGAAGGCTGAGTGGAGACCTTGTAGCAGTCTTCCAGTATCTGAAGGGGGCCTATAAGGATGCTGGAGATGGACTCTTCATTAGGGACTGTAGTGATAGAACAAGTGGCAATGGGTTCAAATTTAAACAAAAGAAGTTCAGGTTAGATATAAGGAAGAAGTTCTTTACTGTGACAGTGGTGAGGCACTGGAATGGGTTGCCCAAAGAAGTAAATGCTCCATCCCTGGCGGTGTTCAAGGCCAGGTTTAATAGAGCCATGGGTGAAATGGTCTAGTGTAAGGCATCCCTGCCCATGGCAGGGGGATCGGAGCTAGACAGTGTTAAGGTCCTTTCCTACACTAACTATTCTATGATTCTATGATTCTAATCTTGTGCTTAGTTAGGGTTCTGTTGTGGTTTAAGCCCAGAGGGTAGTTAAGTACCATGCAGCTGTTTGCTCACCTCCCTGCTTCGCAACCCTAGGTAGGATGGGGAGGAGAATCAAAATAATGTAAACCGCATGGGTTGAGATAAGATCAGTTTTATAACTAAAGAACAATATACTACTAATACTACTACTACAAATAATAACAACGTTAAGGGAAATAACAAGGGGGGATAATATGAAATTAAAAGGGGAAAGGAAAAAAACCACAATAAACACAAGTGATTCACAATAAAATTGCTCACCACCTGCTGACTGATACCCAGCTCAACTCAAGCAGCAATAAGTCCCTTCTGGGTAAGTCCCCCCAGTTTATATACTGGGCATGACGTGCTGTGGTATGGAATTCCCCTTTGGCTAGTTTGGGTCAGGTGTCCTGTCTCTGCTTCCTCCTGGTTTCTTGTGCCCCTCCTCACTGGCAGAGCATGAGATTGAAAAGTCCTTGATCAGGGTAAGCACTACTTAGCAACTAAAGACATCAGTGTGTTATCAGCATTGTTCTCAGACTAAAGCCAAAATAAAGCACTGCACCAGCTATTAGGAAGAAAAATAACTTACACCTGAAACCAGAACAGGTTCCTGAAAAAACCCTTCATAATATTAGAACTTCTTATTCAAAATATTATGGCATATAGTGCTAAGAACTGCTTCTAATGCTGATACTAGTTCTGAAGAAACATAATTTTGAAAATGTTTACATTTGTATACAGTGCTTACTATATAAGATGACTTATAGAGTATACAGCAGGCAGACAAGGCTTATTTCTGTACTACTTTAGTTATGACCTAAATTTAATAATATCTCCCACTCTAGCATTATTGTTGTTCCCACAATAGTTGACACTGAGTATGGCTGCAGCTCCCTGCTGTTGGGCATTCAAAACTTTGTGTAGCTTCATTTTGTTACAACTTATGTCCATTATATTCTCTAAGGCAACTTGTGCATTGAGCTTTGGCTGCACACATTTACTTTCTATAAAATCATGTCCCAGAATGAGCAATCAGCTACAAACTTGAATCTTTCTGCCTAAACTCACAAGCTACTGCTGCATGAACAAAGATTCAGCTCAATCATCAATACCTAAGAGCTCTCACTGACAGGGAGATAACAACCATGAGTTTGGCCACCTTTTTTATTCTGCTGTCACTCAAATACAGTGAAGGGTGGGATCTCATCTAGTCTCATTTCTAGATTCCTTCATGTGTTTCAGTAGAGATGCAACATCATTGTTAAAATTTCAGTCATTCACTCATTACTAATGGAAAAGTTGAGTTCAAGCTGTCAGATAAACGTAGATTTATTTTATACCCAGTCCTCAGCTGGTACAAAATAGCAGTAAATTATAGCAATTTGTAGTTTGTGAGGATCTGCACCCTGTCATATGTGTGAAGACTGGAGCACTTTTCTGGAGTTTCTCTCAGATAGAAAAACTTATCTGGGATTAAAAATAATTTTTTTTTAAAAACCTTCCCATGAAAATGTTTGTTTGTGAGATTACATGAATATGAGGGTATGCAAATAACTTTGATCTTCCAAAACAAAAGTCTCAGAGTTATTTATGTAAAATAAGTTGAAAGCTCATTAAAGTCTTATACCTGTTATAATAACTCAGAGAAAAATATTCAAATGTTCCCCAAAGTAGATGTTTTTCCTGTGATATTTAAATGAATGGTGGTGCATTTTGACCAAGAGCAACATCAAAGTGTGCTATTCATGTTCTGGGATTAATGGTCGTTTATTGCTGAAGTTAATCACCATGCAATCATACGAAGAAAGTTGAGTTATTTTTGCAGAGGAAGAAGGAAAATCCCTGGTGTTGCTATTCATGTCTGAAGTAAAATAAAATCTCCCTAAGAAAAAGAAGAAATCTTTTTAATTTTATGTCTCATGGGAAAGTCTGTGCACATAACCCAAGACACTTTCATTGCACCTTTGGCAGAGGATGAAGAATTAAAAATGCTCTAAGTCACACTCGTTAGATTTCTTCAGTGCAAACTTTCAGTGCAGCATTACTAATAGAAAAGGAAATCTACAATTAATAATGAGAAAATGAGCCTCTAACAGCTTTGGTTTCCCAGGACGTTTGAATTATTCATTAGAAATTATTACAGACTAGCCCATATTTAAAATATATATATATACCCCCAAACCCTAAAATCTCCCAACATCAGCAACAAAAAACCTTTTTTTTGTTTCTTCATAAGTGGGTAGTGGCAGTGAGAATCCACCAACCAGTAAGATTTTCCATTCAGAGCTAATTCACTGATTTGATAAAAAAAATCTCCTTTCTTATTGTTTTGTACATAAATTAAATGTCCTGCTGTAACAGAATAAAAAAGGAAGTACATCAGACTGTATGAATTATTCACAGAGAACTGTGGTGATATGGAAAGGCAGCAGACAAAATTAACAATAATGCTATTAATTCTTTTTCAGACTAACATGCAGAAATATGTATATAACAGCAAATGAAAATAAAAAGGGTATGGCAGATCATACTGGAAGTCCGATTGCAGCCTGTTAGTCACAATAGAGACTTTGTCCTTCCTGCTTTTGTCTCATCTCTCTACATTGGACACTATGATTGCACCATGGCAATTTTTAATCCCAGGGAGGTTATTTTTTCTCAAAACTTCACAAAGTTTTCACTTGGGCTTAGTGTTTGTGTTATTGTCTATTCCCAGACCCCAAACTCTTCATTAAACTTCTGCTAACATTTGATGCCAGCAGTAGAGGCATCAGCATCTCAGGATGGCCTAGGCAGAACTCCCCCTAGCACTCAAAAAAACTTTTCTCACTCCACCTGCACTGAACTCAGCTGTCTTAGGGCTCACTTAGACTTGCAGTGATGTCACCTGGGCATCCTCTCTAACCAAAGAGTCATATCTACCTAGGCAGTCCTGCATTATTTCCTCACTTCCTCTTCAATTTGCTCATGCCTCAGTGGGGAGGATCAGTGGCCTAAGGGAGCTGAGCCAGCCCTTGTAAGGGGGCCTATGTCTCACATCCAAGCAGTCCTGACAGTAGATCTTTCCTCTTCTTTCACACTCAACAAAATAGAATCTATCTCTGTGTATATCCAGCAACTCCAGAAAACTCTGTATTGAGGTTTTCTGGTACAGAGTTTGATCATACAAACACTTTCTATAGTCATAGATCTCTCTGATGACCAAAAAAATAATGATAGACAACTTTCTGCATCATAATTTCAAGCCATAAATCCTAGATTATAGTCATATAAATAAAAAACAGATTAGGGAGAATGTAGGCCCCCTCAGGAAGCTCTCAGGTGAGCTAGCTACACAGGATTTGGAGAAGGCTGAGGTTCTGAATGACTTCTTTGCCTCGGTCTTCTCTAGCAAAGGCTCTGACCGCACCACCCAAGTCTTGGAAGGCAGATGCAGGGACTGTGAGAATGAAAACCTTGGGCCCACTGTAGGAGAGGAACTGGTTCGAGACCATCTTAAAAATCTGAACGTGCACAACAACTCCATGGGTCCTGATGAAATCCATCCGCAGGTCCTGAAGGAGCTGGCGAAGGAAGTTTCTAAGCCACTGGCCATCGTATTTGAAAAATCATGGCAGTCAGGTGAAGCTCCCAATGACTGGAAAAAGGGAAATATAATCCCCATTTTCAAGAAGGGGAAAATGGATGGCACAGGGAATTACAGACCAGTCAGTCTCACCTCTGCGCCTGGCAAAATCTTGGAGCAGATTCTCCTGGAAGGCATGCCAGGGCACATGAAAAACAACAAGGTGCTTGGTGACAGACAGCATGGCTTCACCAAGGGGAAATCCTGCCTGACCAATTTGGTGGCCTTCTATGATGGGGCTACAGAACTGATGGACAGCGGTAGAGCAGCTGATGTCATCTACCTGGATTTGTGTAAAGCCTTCGACACTGTCCCACACGACATTCTTGTCTCTAAATTGGAGAAACATCAATTTGATGAATGGACCACTCAGTGGATAAAGAACTGGCTGGATGGCCGCACACAAAGAGTTGTGGTCAATGGCTCAATGTCCGGCTGGAGACCAGTAACGAATGGTGTCCCTCAGGGATCGGTGTTGGGACTGGTCTTGTTCAACATCTTTGTCGCTGACATGGACACTGGGATTGAGTGTACCCTCAGCAAGTTTGCCGATGACATCAAGCTCTGTGGTTCGGTTGATACGCTGGAGGGAAGGAATGCCATCCAGAGGGACCTTGACACACTTGTGAGGTGGGCTGATGCCAACCTCATGAAGTTTAACCGTGCCAAGTGCAAGGTCCTACACCTGGATTGGAGCAATCCCGGGCACAGCTACAGGCTGGGCGGAGAAGAGATTCAGAGCAGCCCTGCAGAGAAGGACTTGGGGGTGTTGGTTGATGAGAAAATGAACATAAGCCAGCAGTGTGCGCTTGCAGCCCAGAAAGCCAACCGTATCCTGGGCTGCATCAAAAGGAGTGTGACCAGAAGGTCGAAGGAGCTGATCCTGCCCCTCTGTTCTGCTCTCATGAGACCTCACTTGGAGTATTGTGTACAGTTCTGGTGTCCTCAACATAAAAAGGACATGGTTCTGTTGGAAAAAGTCCAGAGGAGGGCCACGAGGATGATCAGAGGACTGGAGCACCTCCCTTATGAAGACAGGCTGAGAAAGTTGGGGCTGTTCAGCCTGGAGAAGAGAAGGCTGCATGGAGACCTCATAGCAGCCTTCCAGTATCTGAAGGGGCCTATAGGGATGCTGGAGATGGACTCTTTATTAGGGACTGTAGTGGTAGGACAAGGGGTAATGGGTTAAAACTTAAACAGGGGAAGTTTAGATTGGATATAAGGAGGAAATTCTTTCCTGTTAGGGTGGTGAGGCACTGGAATAGGTTGTCCAGGGAGCTTGTGAATGCTTCATCCCTGGCAGTGTTCAAGGCCAGGTTGGACGAGGCCTTGGGTAATATGTTTAGAGCGAGGTGTCCCTGCCCATGACAGGGGGGTTGGAACTCGATGATCTTAAGGTCCTTTCCAACCCTAACTATTCTATGGTTCTATGATTCTATATTTGTTATTCCTTCATTTACTGTTCTGTGTGTCATATGCCTAAGAACCCCAGTGCTGAGCTCAGTGCTGCATAGAAACAGAGCAAAAAGTTTTCTCAGATCAATATGGGTTGCAATTTAAAGGTTGTGTGTCTCTATCTTGGAGAAAAAACAGCTGATTGGTTTGAGCCTTAAATAGCAAGCTGGCAGTAAAAATGGACCCTAGTAACAAAGACTGTGGCTATTCTTGAGATGGTTGTAGGACACAAAGTTGATAATGCCAGATGAGAGAGATCAAGAGGACAATGAGATAATGACATTCTCATTAATTAATAATGATATAGAGATACCAGTCTCTCATTGTTGTTCTCTAGATATATTCATGTCGTATGCAAACGCACAGGCTTCACATGCTGCCATTCACGTCAGTACAACACATCCATTTTTGCAGTGCTATGTATTACTTATTTTCAGAAGAAATAGCAATGATAATAGATAATAAGGTAGAAGGGGAAAAAAATAAAAATTAGGCCATCAATGACTGCACATACAAAACAATTACAGGTGAGCTAAGAAGACAGAGGACTTTCAGACAGATTTAATGAAGCAAAACCAGTGTGCTGAAAATGTCTGCTACAATCCACAACACAAGTGGAAGCCAGAGACAGCAGAAGGGTAAGAGAATAAAAGCATAACATTAAATAGACCAAGTAAATGGCATGTGAGCAAAAAACAGGAATCAGAGGAACCTGGCCCAGTGCAGAGCTTGGTCTTGCACAGTTAGAGCCAACTAGACCCAAATCAGATTTTTGCTTTCTTTACATTGCAGACAGATTTTCTCATTTCAGAGAAAATATGTTTCAGGCTTATGATTATTTGATATATGTCAGATTTGCATACTCAAGCAAAATGAGTTTTATTATATCATTTGCATTTTAAGGGTTTTTTGGAAAGTCTCCTAAAGGATTGGCATAACTCACTGAAAGGCAGAATATTCATGCTGTGAAGAATGTCCACATTAAAACAGAAAGAGGTTGGATTTCCAAATCAAAATGAAAAATAGAAGTATCCATGATGTAAACTTTTTTACCCAATCTATTCTCCCCAACACTTATTAATTTGGGAGGTCTGAATGAGCTGGGTGCTGGAGTTATTCTGCTGCCAGACCTTAAAATGTGTGTTAGCTGAACGACAATTCTCCCCTGCCCTGTCTCCCTGTTGAATAAGCATGGCTTTCTTTACTGTCTTTTTTGTTTTCCCCCACCTAAGGTTTGGGTCATTTACTTCTCCAGGGTCATTGCTTTAGTTTTGGCTTTTTGAAAGGGAAAGGGTCTCCTATGTATTCAGACATCTGTACTCAAGGAACACAAATTCCAAAATTATTTCAAAAAGTAGGGCTGAGGTCCCTCAGTCACTTAAGGCCAATTTCAAAGCAGCAGAAGAGCTATTTCTGTGAGATGGAGTTTGTCTCACAAAACTTCACCAGAATTTGATCCAACAGCAGCCTTTTCTCCAGGTAGCAAAACAGGCTTTGTCTTTTAAGGCACCCTGCAATGCAAGAAAAGGGTTTGTTGGGAGTTTTTTGTCTTGTAGACAGATATAACAGTACATTAGCAGGTTTTTCAAGGTGTACAGATATTTTCCATTTTTATAACATTTGGAAACCTTGTCTTTAAGCTACAGGAACAGAAAATCAGATTCAGGTCCAAAGAACACCTGTGTTTTTGCTGTTCCTCAATAAATACTCTAGATCAGCTGCATAGCACTTCCCAGGGTTTTAAGCAATTTCTCTCAGACTGCCAATAGATTGAATAAAAAAATAGTTTAAATTGAGCTGCTGGTCTTACGCTTCCAACCTATTCCTCTCTTGCCTCACACACAATAGCACTTAAGGACTAGTTTTCTATCTCACTTTTCTTAAATGCTGTTGGGAAGAAGTGTGGATGCAAATAAGGACATAACAATAAAATAACAAGCGGCCAGCAGTTGACTGTCTGGGAGACTGGCTGGATGATGAAAAAAGTTAACAAGAAAAACTCATTTTCAGTTGAATGTCTTTAAAATCATCCTGAGATAAGAAATGTAAATACAACCAGTTAGAGAAAGAGCATGATAACATTACCATAATTTGGAAGTCAAGTTTGTCAGTAAAAAGGGAAAGCAAAAAGATGTAATCAGAAGAGTCTAGACAAAGAGAGACTGTTACAACCTCATCAGACCCCCCAGTATGCCTTGCACACTTATTGTTGACTATCATTCTGAATCTGTAATAGATGTCTGCACTAGCATTTTAAACATCTTTTTCAACCATTAGAACATAAAGGAATTTAGATTTCTGCAAGCAGATGTGTGTTCAACCAGTTTCCACAACTATTTCTGTTACTGTTCCTGCATTAAATGTCTATTTAGAATTTTAGCCTGACTTTTTTCTTCCTTTCTGCAGGATGAAAACAACTTAGATTTACCGTGTAGTGTTTCATTACATGACTTTAAGGAGAAATAAATTACAGAAGTGTCATACCATATAAAAGCATAATAAAGCACAAGTAAATTATTAACTGCTGCGTAATACTTTTTATCATTCTTTAAGTATTAACCATCTAGTCTAACGCATGCTGCTGTGAGGTGGGGTCAAGGAGTTTGTATTTTGTTTTGTAATGGTGTTTCATGTACTGAGAACTTCTCTTGTGACTGAGATTTTAGGATCTGCCTGCCATGCAGCTGCTGCTCTTCTTCATCTCTATCTTGTCACTGCCTTCCTATGTGATAATGTGTTTCTGAAAGCTATAAATAAGAGCTGAAGAAGGCAAGGGTCGGGATCTATGCCATTTTGAACCCAAGTTACAGCACTTAACAAGGGGTCTTGGTACACTGCTGCTTCCTCTCTACTTCCAACGATTTTAAAGCACTCTTTAGATTATGTCATGTCACACATTCATTCTCCTCCCCACCCCGTTTTTCTTCTTCCCTCCTCCCCCCCTGCTTGGCTCATGATCTATGCAGCATAATTCAGTGTGAACAAGCATAGCATATTGAAAAACCAAAAGAGAGCATTTTCTACAGATCAGATATTTGTTATCAATTTGAGCAAAGAAACCAGTTCCAAATATATTGTAGTCACTGGATTGCTGACAAAGAATCCTCATTTATCATGCCAAAACTATTTTATTTTCACATGTGGTGAATAAGAATGCAAATTGGCCTTTAGTGGTGAGGGGTTTTTATTTCACGTGGAAGCATCAATGCCATTCTAACCCTGCTTAATTAGGACCAATTTAGCATACAGAGGATAAAAAATATTGTAAACATCTATTTACCAGGTGGTATATTTCCTGGCCAGGCCCAGAACAGATGAGCTGCCATTATGAAATAAAAAAGCAGTATGCATAAAAACGACATTGTATTAAGTATCACCTAGTTATATTATACCAAATAAAGTTGTACAGAAATTCCTGGTTTAAGATCTAATTTAAGGTCATGTGTAATTCATGAGACTGCTATGTGTGGTTTTGTTGTTTGGGTTTTTTTTTTAATTAATTGTCTCAGAACCATATAGTGGTTTTGCACAACAAAAATCCTGACTCTGATAAGTCTTTTAAAAATGCCATGCTTGTGTGATGTTAAAGGGAAATTATTTGATGTTTTCAAGAGAAGATATTTATTGATCCCTCATTGATTATTTTACATGAGTTGTCTACTTATTTTTCCATGCATAAACCGTTTGGTTAATTGGCTGATTGGCATCATTTAGTGCATTATGATTGTCAATAATGAAAGAGCTTGGAAACCTTCAACAAATGCTTATAATGTAGAAAAGTGAAAAATAGAAATCCTCTTAGATGGAACAATAAGACAATCATTTATTTATACTATTATTACAATCAAGTTAATAAAATACTTTTTGTTTTTTATTTAGTTTTCGCCAGAATTAATCACATGAAGTTTTTCCAGATGATTAAAAAACTTGCTCTCTGCAGAACTTGAAGAAAATTTTCTCAAAGGTCTACCTCTAACAAGACATTACCAAGCTATTAACATGAAATTTCGAGCTTCTTCCACACTCTTTTTCGACTTTTCAATAACCTTGTCTGTCTCCTTGTTATCAAAAGAGGCCAGTTATACATTTCTTTGGAACTTTGTAGATGGGCCATATTTAGAGAA
The DNA here is from genome assembly GCF_033783945.1 of Neopsephotus bourkii. Taxonomy (NCBI): domain Eukaryota; kingdom Metazoa; phylum Chordata; class Aves; order Psittaciformes; family Psittacidae; genus Neopsephotus; species Neopsephotus bourkii. The sequence goes on from NW_026901388.1 coordinate 1,975,049, forward strand.
ATGCCTTGAGCATAGTGATTAAAGGCTATCTCAGCGATTTATAATGGTTATCACATATACGAGTGAGCTAGCATCCCAAAAGCCAGATGTACTGTAGATGCTTTCAGTAACTTTTAAGGTTATGATTTTCTTGGCACAGCTCTTAAATCAGCAGCAGCTTAAACAGTGGTACTGATTGTTTAATTTCAAAATGCCCACTAACATTCTGGTATCATGTGCTTCATGCAGTGACCAGACATTGTTTCTACCAGAAAAACAATTCTTGTTTAAAAAGGTTGTGTCTATAGGAGGAATTATATTGTGAAAGGATTTCTCCACAAGCCCACCTAGGATAGGCTGCAGCTAGGACTGAGCAGAACTTAAATCCACAGTGCTTGTAGGAGGACATGAATATCCTCCCTGAACCCAGATTACTGCTTACTAATAACCACAGACATAGGGCAAGTGACTCAAAAGCATGCCAGCACTTGGTCAGCCAGTAAAGATGTGATGCCCTAAGTGAGCAGGCCAGTAAGAAGGCAAGAGGGAATGAAGAACGTCAGTGAGGGCATATTTACCACATGACTGCCCCAGCTAGCTGCTGGTTGCTTTGGCTGGTGTCACCTGCATGCTAAGTGCAGTTAAGCTGCTGCTGTAGCAACAAGGCAAAGCCAAGAGCCCAGGAGAAATATGGCTAAGGAAAGACAAGTTTAAGGGGAGAATTTGGTTGCAGACCCAAAGGCAGCACCTAGGATGCTTCTTAGTTGAGATACTCTTCACATGTAGCAAACTCATTCCCGAAACCCTTACTCTACATGAGCCAGAAGCATTGCTTCCTTTGGGCAAACCTGTCCAGGGGCCATGCAACAGAACAGCAGTAAGTGTGCATTGTGGTATCCCATGAGTTATGTCTATATCACTAGCAAAAAAAGGTAGTGTGAGCTAGTCTCTGCAGATAAGTCCAGCTGGTGTGGGAAGTTTATGTGCATGTCCATAAATTATTTTTTTCATTTGGTCCTTGTACTGTGCAAACACCAGAAAAGGGCCAGAGAGTTATACTTGGGCTGAGCTATATCTGCTGCCAGCACTGTGCAGTAATTTAATGGTAGAGAGGATGGAGTCCCTGTGGGCAGGAGCACTCCACAGCTCTGATAAAGGAACTAGGGTAGAGGTAGGCTATGACATGTTTAGTCTGCAGTGCCCTTCCAGAAAGACCATGTTGAGCATGTTTTGGGAATGGGCAGTAAGATATTTTAAGCAAACACTTTTGGTTATGTGACTGTAAGAAGCACATGCACATTTGAATAGGTGTCTTTCATTAAACATCACTTACTTTACACTGAAATACTTCAGTAAATGTTCTTCCTTGTGAAAGCCTGCAGTAAAGCAAAAAGAAATTAACCAGACAAATAAACTTTCTTCTAATTAGATTTCTATCTACATTCCTTGTCCCGGTAACTGAATGTTATAATATGTGACTAGAATCGAACATGAACTTTTTATTCTTTCCCTTCTGCTGAGAGACAGTAGATATTTTTATTTTTAAACCAGCTCTTGGATTTTACTTAGTTCATTTGATTTAATGATTGATTTAATATATACATGTATGAATCAATTTTGTGCACTTTTATTTATTGTCTCAAACTTGTGCTTTGAATTATTCTGAAACTGTCAGAACTCAGCTCAGTGAAATGTGTGCTGAATTACAAAGTTACCTTTCTGTCCACTACCCTTTTGTCCCATCGTTTTTTACATCTATTAAAAACGAATGTGGATTGGTTCTGCAAGTGTTTTGGATTTGTGGGTGAGTTTTTTGTTTCTTTCTTTGGGCTTTTTCCTTTTTTTTTTTTTTTTTTTTCTCTTTAGAGCATTTTCAAGATGGAAGAGACCTGAAAGTATTCTCATTTGGTTGCTGAAGACAGGTGAGAAATCAGTTCATCTAGTGCTGGAAAAAAGCATTGTTTGTTTTACTGATGCAGGCACAACCTAACTGCGTGATCAAAACAAGCAGGAATTGGCCAGGCACTTCTTTTATGGCATCTCTTTATCACACCATTCGATGCATTTCACGAAGTTATTAAGTATAGAGAAGATAAAAGGGAAATGCCTGCAGTCTGACTTAGAGTATATCTCAAAAGTAATACATATATATCTACTAACACACAAGGAATATTTTAAATTTCTTAGGCTTGATTCACCCAACATCAATGGTTCAAAATGCCTCTTTCAGTAACTCATGGCTAATGTGTTTTATATTTGTTTTAATGCTCTGTGATGCTCACTAAAGTAAATACCCAATCACTGTAGCAGTCTCCTAACTTTGAGAGGCTACTTTCAAGAGCTATTATTTTATAATCTCTAATTCTCAACTTTCAAATACCTGGAAGATACTGAATTGAGAGAGAAGTGAACTGTATTGAATGTTAAAAGACAGATGGGTACAGTAGGCAAACCTTAGAACTGGTCGCTCCAGGCACCTTTTATTAAAGAGAGACTGTCCTTGGAACAATTTAGTCATCCATTCAACATAACCTGTTTTAACACTTGGCTTGAAGTCTGTGGGGTTTTAGGCATACTTGTAGCACAGTATTGCTAATGAGGTACTTGCTGCTTTTTTACCTCGGGCTTTGTTCTCTAGAAGATATGCCCCTAATGTTTCCTTTGCAGAGTTACAAAAGAATTGCTATTGGCAGCAATTAAGAGGTTTGAATATCATTTACATTTATTTATCTTTCAGGTCAGTGAGACACTAGCACACAACAATCTAAACTGAAATACTCCTTTGATTCATGCTTTTAAAGGCCTATTAACTTCAATCAGAAAACAGATGACACCTAAAGTCAGATCTAGCTTCTGGTCTCATAATGAAATACATTATCTAATCTTCTGCTAGCTTAGACTAAAAACTCTCCTGTGTCGAGAGTCTCTTTTCCATGTGTCTTTCATGCAGCTCTGACCAAGTGTGAGCCAATACTTACTAATACGTACACAGGACTTGTAGCCTGGATAACTCCTTCACCCATCCCTCCACTTGTTCACAGAACAAGCGTCTTGTTAAAACAACTCTCTTGTCCCAAAACCAGGGTTTTTTTACCTGGTGTGCAAAAGCCAATCGACAAACTAAGTCAAGATATTTGCTTTTATTATGATTCTGCAAAAAGAGGTGCCAGACATCTAACACAGCCAGCACACCTTCTAGGCTAGAAGTATAAAAAGGTAAAGCCTTTTATACAAAACCCTAGCAATGAGGGAATAAGTAATTGGTTCCCCACTCTTTGCATAACAGAATCTCAGACACGTATGTCTTGATTTTCAGCCAGCTCATGATACCAAGGTGTTCCTATATTTACATATAAAATCCCCTCCTAGAGGTATGGGTTTTAGTATTATAATCATATAAGCTAACTAGAGGATACCTTTATCCTATCAACTGCCACCACTTACTGTTCAATCCTATACCCTGGTAAGTCTTGATTAAACAATAGTTGACCACAAAGTAAGTAGAGTATTCCATTTCTAAGGACTTACTTCTCCTGTGCTCCATTTTCCAAGGTCTCAAAACATGCCATGATGATTGCCTATTTTATAAACACTTAACCCCTTCTGGCATCACTATGGAATCCTCTAACCCATGGAAACCTCTGAACTTCAAGGACAGAACTTCAAATCCAGCCTCAGGATGAGCAGGGAACAGGACCCAAGCACATACATAAACTGCTATTGCAGTATCTGTCACATAATTGTTCTCAATTCTCACTATGAAAGCAGACATGACAAGCTCAGAGCAGATACTGCAATTCCCTTCTGATAACATACTTTACATAGGCAGAGCACCATTCAGTTGTCCACACCCAGATTCCACTGACATCTTTTTAAAGGCATGCACTGAACTCATCAGCCCTTGAAATATAAGCATGTGAAACAAGCACATACAAAACCAGCTCTTGAATCAGATCCTGGTTGCAAGGCAAAAGCTCATACAGAAAGATCATACAGCTCAGTTCTACCATGCTTTCCAAACACGTACACACAACTAGCCTCCAGGGTTGTGAGAGCTTCCCAGAATGGGCTAAGAAACAGGCACACCAGGGTCTGGAGATTAATGCTAATGGAACAAAAGCAGTAGGTGAGGAAGAAGGGGAGACAAAAGTGTATTTCAACTTTGCCACAGTGCTGCTGCTAACTTTAATTGCTCTACACTAATTATGGTACAAGTACACTCAGTTTGATGCCTTGGAATACTGTGCTGTGTTCTTGCTCCTAAGATTATCAGTAATGTAAACAATAAAGATACAGTAAATTCAGAAATCTTAATAGAAAAGCATGAAAAAATAATTTGGGAATGTCTTTATTCCATAAGTACCATCTGTCATGCTATTCAGACTACTCCATGTAAGTGCAGGAATGAAGAGACATTCAGACACAGGCAGCATAAACAGGATAGACTGTGAAATCAGACACAAGAAAAATGTTCTGGAGCAAGTTTTTCTTTGGCTTTTTGCTTGTTTGTCTATTGTTTCTTTTTTCATTAATAAAATTGAGGTTTTACACAGCAGATGTAGGATGCAGCAGTGGAATTCAATGATCTTCTGGTGTGCTGCAATATTGTAACCTCAAATTATATACAAAGTTTACAGTAGACTCATTTCTTTTTATTCCAGGTTTATTCATGTTTAAGACAACACAGGTTTATATAAAATAGAATTCTATTTTTAATTCTTGATTTATAGGTATGAAATACTTATGAATAACACATAGCTATACATACAATGAATATTGATGTTCATAACCCTGTTTCAGCTCATTGCTCATACAAGATATTGGTCTTGATGGGAAACAGGATGTGTGCATGGAAACCATAATTTAGGAGAAATTCACATTTCCCTTTTTGTAAATAATGAACTAGATTATTGGTAAAAGTGACTTCTGGATGAAGTATCTCTTCCATTTGGTGGAAGACAGGGAAGTCATTTGGCAGAACAGAGCAAAGTAGGAGGTCCTGATGCAAGGCTGAGCATAGAAGAAAATGACTGGGAAGCTGAGGAAGTATAAAGGAAGGAAACTCAAAAGGGATTCTTATAAAAGCACAAACAGAGAAAGGAAGCAGAAAGGAGCACTAACAAAGTGGCAGCACAGAGGAGTTGGGAAAAGCCAAAAGGCAAGACAACATGTCACACTTATGGGGGAGGATGTTAGCCTAGGGCTTAACTGAAGAGAGGTTTCAGCAAGGTACCTAAATAAGTATGTGCCAGGGAAGGTGTCTAGACACAGACAAAAACATCAGGGAGTTTAGCATGGACATAAGTGTATGAGCTGAAGAACAAAGAAGGATAAGACTGTTTCTGCACTCTGCATAGGGGACATTAAGTCAAACTGGTGGAAAAAAATTGCAGACAGGCTATTCAAGCATTTCAAGCATGAAGATATGTAATTATCACAACAGCCACGTATAAGACGTTCCAGGTTAACACTGTGGACTTGATCAGTTGAAGAAATGTGCCTAAGTTTCTCAGCAATAATTTTCTTTAACCATTTCTAAACTTCTGAATGGAGCACTTAGGATACATTTTTATCTTTTCAGAGCAAATTTATACTTTCAGTCTCTATTCTGAATAAGAAATATATTTTCTATTGAACGTTTACTTTCTCCTTTGAAGTCTAACTTCAACTCAAAACACATCTGTTTCAAAGGTAAATCAAAGATGCAGCAGCTTGTGTTCAAATGAAAACACATGTATACTTTTTTTTTTTTTTTTTATCCCAGACTTGAGGATCTTTAGGGCCTCAGTATTTAAAATAACTTCAAGACTGTGATATCTACAAGCAAACCTTATGGTGTTTTGGTTCTCTGTGCTTTTTTCTTTTTTCTTTTTTTTTTCCTCTCTTTTTTATCTTGCCTTTTTAGTTTAGCAGTAGGCATGCTTATTTCAGAAAACCTGCTCTAGTGAAGTGGGGTTTTTAAAGGGGACAAAGACTTCAGGAAAATCAAAAGAAAATGTACACTGTTTCTACTACTGATGCAAATCCTCGGCACAACAATGAATCAAAGAAAGATCATTAATGTATTAAATGCACTGAAGTACAACACTGAATACATTGAAAACTTTTGCCACTATGGTATGGGTCATCAGACTGCTATTAGTTGAGGATGTAGCAATTAATTTGGCATCTAGCAGACCTCTGCAGAGTAGCCACTCTTAGAAAAGAGCTGAAATCCTGACAGTGAGAACACTAGTTGGATGAAGTTTTAGTTTGTTTGTGATCTGTTTGTTTTAGTGATTATTCTAACAAACACAGGCACACAGCACCAGTCACAACTCAGTGAGTGTTAATCAAACAACGAAAAGCATCCCACAGTACAAGGGAAACAGTTCTGTATTAAGATAGCTTAAGGCCTGGGTAGCATCCATACGCTTTTCTTTTCAAAATGGAATTTAAAAGATGCCTAAGATTTGTGCTGATTTTCTTCACACAGGTGTATTCAGACACAATGATTCACATACACTAGTTCTAGTGACAGGCTGGTCCAAATGATACTATTTATCTTACTTAATCAGGAAACCCACCTGTCCTAAATGATAGGTTAAAGCAGCTGGAGAGTTTGAATACTTAGTACCTGATAAAGAGTAGCTGTCAAATCAGATGGAAAGCAATTTTGTAACATTCAGACAGTATTCTATGCTCATTATCCAATGCAAGAAAATGTTGGTCCATTCATAGTGATTTCTTAAAGAGAAAAAGCAGCAGTTTGCTGGTAAGTGCATGAGAATGTTTATTTAACAGCCCAAGTTGCAAAGGATGTACATTTCTCTAGCTCATTTCATCCACAAATGCTTCACTATTGACCAACCGAGGCTTTTAACAACAAATTTGCAGTATGTGGAATTCCATTAAATTGGTGATATAGCCCACTTTGACTCTGCTTATGTCTGAATTCTTCCAGAGGCGATTCAGAGTCTGAGAGCAACTTTTACTTTAATGTTTGTTTTTGATACACATACAAACTCAGTAGTTCTATCTCCCTTCTGCCTCCTGAATTTTCCCTGCTAACAAATATTTTCATTTCTGTCTTGTTTAAAAAATATAGCCTGTGTTCTTGGAAGCAGAAAGAGTACGTGGATGCATCCTTACTGAAGTGTTTGCTCTGGGTATTTCAATTTAATAATTCAGTCAATTGGAACTCTTGTTTTTGAAAATGTAAATAAGTTCAGTCACTGGCACTTGAAATAAACTCCTTGAGACTTTCAGTGTTTTAGAAGAGTCACATCCTTTCAAGGAATTTGATTGCTGCAGTATGCAATTTCACATCCCAAGGCATTTTGGTGAAAAGTAAAAGCATAAACCCCTTTTTCATTTTTTTTTTATTATTATTCTCTTGTTTCCAATGTGGGTTGCTTTGCCCCCACTCCATCCGCAGTTTTTCATTGTAATAAATCATAAGTATCTCTTACAGCACTGTGCAGAGAAAGATGATATAACTTACATCCCCTCAAAGTATTAAAACAGAACAGCTGGAGTGTTTATGTACAGAGCATTTGTTAAGCTAAAAATAAAAACACAACAAAACCCAAACTATTGGGGTAGGAGGCTTCTGAACAAAATAAAGTAGAAATCATTACTTTTTTTAGAAATTATAAAATATCAAGATTCATCCTGTATTCAACCCAAATGCTTTATAACTGCAAACTGGCTCAAGAATGTTGGTAGCTTATTTTCACCCTGAATATTGTGTACTTTCAGTTTTTTTTCTTTTCACAACAATATGTGTATCCCCTGTTCATCATCAAACTACAAACTTTCAAGAAAAAATTAGACTTGAGATGAGCAATATATTAGTCAAAATGCACTAAAAGTGATACAATTTGAACTAGAAGGCAACAAAACATTCGGAGAAAAGACCAAAGAGAAATTGACTATTTTGACATGAATATCATATGGTTTGCTTAAGCTTTGGGAGATTGACTTTGAATTTTCCCCTTCTGCCTGAAAGAACCGAACCATAAGCTCCCATTTCCACCAAAAAAAAGTCCTAGATATATCCAATCCCACCCAGAGATGTAATAAAATTTCCCCCACTTCTTACTTATGCCCCTGTAGATAGCTTCTCTTACTGCAAGTGGGAATTCAAGTAAATTTGATCAACTGTACCCTAGTGGAAGATTTGTTCCTAGTCAGGTCTATATTCACTGATCACTGATTCAATAGTAGTGACCTGAAACATGTACTTCACTGAGAAATATTTTTTTGCTTAAGAAAGCATGTCTTTTCTTAGTTCACTAAGATTATTCTTTTCACATGCTCCCTTTGCATGTATCTCAGTTTAGCAACCTGACGGTAATGATATTCACAAACTTCCTCAAGCAGTAAATTTATTCACTAGGTTTTTAAGCTGTGAAGAAAACAAAATAAAAAGCAATACTGCAATGTGTCAGTATCCACTTATTGGACAGTATTAGTGAGAAATGCACAACCTGGTCACAAGAAATAAAAATTCATAATGTTTCTGAAAATAAATGTTAAACTGATAGTGTTCTGAAGCTTTTTCTTGTTTCCTCTTAATTGCTTCAAATGTGAAGTTCCATGGCTCAGGTGGAACTGAGTCTCCTTGGTTACTTGCATGTCAAATTGTCATTATGCAATCTTATTAAGAGAAAAATACTTCTGCAATGTTTCTCTATCTAAGAGTTACACAATGGTCTCTAGCCAGTTGAAGTTTTCACCATGATTTACAGCCACCCAGCCCAGTGCTAGAGGTGACAGTGTTTAGCCCCTAGTCTTCACTGTAGTCTTTAATAGCTTCTTATAGCGCTTTAATGTAGTGATTTTTTTTTCTCCATCTATCTGTAGTAAATGGATAAAAATTCACTTTCTCCTTCACATTTCCTTCTGAGGGCCCCAGGTGAGTTCTATACCTGTAATGCAGACAGTCCTACATCTTCTCTAAATTCTAGAAAGAAACTGCTTGTTAAGCTGTGGCATTGTCTCTCTGTAGCAGCCTTGGTTCTTCTAGAAAATAGTCTCCATCTGTGCTGAGTATTTTATCAATCATTTCGGATCCTAGATTAAATTAACTAGTGACAAAGTACCGTAGCTGTTTTTTATCTTTGTTTTCTGGTCTAAGCAATCCAAAGAGTGATTTCTTCATACAAAAATGTCACCAAATATCATATGTCCTCTATACTCTCTTCACTGTACTTTTCATCAAAAACATGTCACAATATTAACTGAAATAATCCATTCACAAATTAGTCCATGTCATCTTGTGTGCCTTTGTCTGAATACTGTTTTCCCCTCTGTATAAGCACTCAGCATGCAATCTTGATGGCTCAGTGGGTAGAAGATCAAGACCAGTAAACCAAGAAATAGGACTACGAGGTGAATATGGATGCTCTCTCAAAAGCAGTGTATTCCATCTGGCCAAAGTCTTTGCAGACTTTGTACAACCCTTCCTCTTCCAGACTGAAGTTATTTATGATCTGTTATAGAATCATAGAATAGTTAGGGCTGGAAAGGACCTTAAGATCATCAAGTTCCAACCCCCCTGCCATGGACAGGGACACCTTGCTCTAAACCATATTACCCAAGGCCTCGTCCAACCTGGCCTTGAACACTGCCAGGGATGGAGCATTCACAACCTCCTTGGGCAACATATTCCAGTGCCTCACCACCCTAACAGGAAAGAATTTCCTCCTTATACCCAATCTAAACTTCCCTTGTTTAAGTTTTAACCCATTACCCCTTGTCCTATCATTACAGTCCCTAATGAAGAGTCCATCCCCATTATCCCTATAGGCCCCCTTCACACACTGGAACGCTGCTATGAGGTCTCCATGCAGCCTTCTCTTCTCCAGGCTGAACAGTCGCAACTTTCTCAGCCTATCTTCATATGGGAGGTGCTCCAGTCTGCTGATCATCCTCGTGGCCCTCCTCTGGACTTATTCCAACAGTTCCATGTCCTTTTTATGTTGAGGACACCAGAACTGCACACAATACTCCAAGTGATGTCTCACAAGAGCAGAGTAAAGGGGCAAGATCACCTCCTTTGATCTGCTGGTTACTCTCCTTTTGATGCAGCCCAGGATACAGTTGGCTTTCTGGGCTGTGAGCGCACACTGCTGGCTCATGTTCATTTTCTCATCGACCAACACCCCCAAGTCCTTCTCCGCAGGGCTCTGAATCTCTTCTCTGCCAACCAACACAAAATGCGTTAAGGTTAGCAATAGCTGTGAATTCCTAAGTTGGATTATTCCTTTTCAAAAGTATAGTTTACACTTCTCTCTAATAGTCTGGTCTGACTGTCAAGAAAATTAGGAGGCAGAGCAATAGCAAGAATCATGTCAGTCTAGTGGTCAATAACGTTATTATCTATTCAGCTTTCACGATTGTTTCCTCCACTTTTATGCTCACCTTTCTACTTAAAATTCAAGACAGGTTGCATTTTTCCTAGCCCCACTGCGTTACTTTTTCTATAAATAGAGCATCACAAACTAGCTGGAATAATTCCTCCTGCTGTGTCTCTGTTTCCTTCTCCTAATGAGAAATTTTAGTTAGAATTTAAGTTGGACAGAGCCTTGGGTGACATGGTCTAGTGTGAGGTGTCCCTGCCCATGGCAGGGGACTAGATGATCTTAAGGTCCTTTCCAACCCTAACTATTCTATGAACTATTCTATGATTCTAGCATAGTAAGAAAAACACAGAAAACACAGAAAGAAATTCTACTGATGGAGCCATCTGAAACTAGTAGATATCATTGCAAGTACAGAAATATTTGCTTTAGTAGAGTTTCTCTTAACGTCCAAGATGTTACACATTGTTTAAGCCACTATTCCATTTTGTAGTTCAATTAAGCAAAGATTTGTGCTTCCTTTCTTATATATGGGATATCAGACTAATGCACTGTTTTCAGCTTTTGTTGTAAACCAATCGTTTAGGGCCAAGCAGTTTTAGAATGTAATAGTATGTTTTATAACTTGAACTAATTAGAACAAATTCAGTCAGTCTTTAAGTATTTGTTCATTGCCTTAAACTTCATATCGATTACAAGACTGCACACCTAACGCAAAAGGCTTTTAATACTTTGATCCATTCAGACTTGAATGGCCCTACTCCTTGTTTTCTTATCCATGCCCTGCTGAATCTCATGCCACTCCTCTCTCCATCTCACAGTTCAATTCAGGAGCTTTACATGCCTCAATTTTTATCTTTTTTTTTTTTTTTTTCTCAAGGCCAAACATTTAAATTAAAAGGACCTCAGAGAACTTGAGCCTTTGTAAAAACTAACTTTATTACTATTCATACTGGATACAGCTACAATAAGAGTGTGAGAACTTTTTGATCTACATTAGTCTTCTGGTTTGCAGTTAAGCATAATCATTAAGCCCCACGCAAGTGGCAATGTTCCACAGACATAGAAAAAACAAACACTGAAATACTTTGACACTCTCAGGATAATGTTTCAGCTTCCATAAAATGCTTTGCGCTATGCAGGCAATTTGAGAAATATTGCTATAGGAGTACCAGCTCTGGCTTCACTGGCCATCACTGTGGCATAATGTGGCACTCATTTGAAAACAGTAGAGCAGGTAGGGGCATTGCACTGGTTTTATGTTGTTGCTATTGTTGCTTACTTGCGTAATTTGGAGTCAAAGTCCTTTCTCCCCTGCCACCTCCAATGTGCATCCTTCTGTTTATGGTAAGCTGTGCAACTCCATGTAGGTACTGGTAGATTGTAAAATACGAAGTAGTTTATTTTAGTCCCTACAGAATAAAGGAAGTCAAAGAAAAAAAAAATAATGGAAAACATGGCATTGTTTGCCAGATGTGATATATGAAGTAAAAGCTGAAACAGAGGATCTAATTGCTCTTCAAGCTTCAGTGGTCACCTCTTGGTCTGTTTTTTTCAGTGGTTGCCTTCTTTTCAAGTATTTCTTTAAAGAATCTAGTCCTTGAAAAGCTATCCCACACTGCTTTGTGTGATAGAGTAGGTAGGTGAGAGAGAAAGATCAAGGGTGAGGGAGGAGGGGGAAGGCAATAGAGCTCTATCAATGATGGCAGTTCTGCACACATACGATATAAAAGTTGTTTAGTGAGACTCCACTTCAAATAATGATAAAAAAATACAATTATTGAGAAACTGAACCCAGATGTTAAAATATAGGGAAAAGATAACTCAAAAACCAACTTGGACTTTACAATCAAACCTAGAATACTGGTATTTGAAAAATTAAGGCAAGGCATGCTCTTTCTGAAACAGGCACAACTCACACCAGCAGCAGCAAATCACACCTTAATATCTTTTAACATAACCCTTGAAATAGCAGTGCATTTATGTAAAACATAAATTTCCACTTTTGGGCTAGACGCATTTATAAATAGTGATGGTTCAAAAGCAGGGACATAAAACAAGAACTTTTAAGATTCCTCTTACCGATGGCTTTTGCAGTAGCACTGGACTATAGCCTGCTAGAAAAATGGCATTCAACAGGGAGCTTCAAGGTCAATTCCTAGCTACTGACAAAGTGTCATAAACCCAAGAACATTTCCATATCACTAGGGATAGCATGGGAGGTTACATAAAAATTAATAAATCACTGTCCTACCTGGGAAAAAAAAAAAATCCCTTCATATAGAAATCCTACTTGTCCTTGGGCAAGAAACAGTACAATGCATAATTAAAAGGTTGGTTGTTTGGGTTTTTTTTTTTTTTCTTATGGAGGGGTTTAATAGAAATATTTTGTCTCAACCAGCTAACTTTAGAGATATATGCATTTTAGAAAGCAGATTTTCTTAGATCTTTCAGGTTAACAGGTTAACATAGCAAGTCATTTCATTCACAGTGCCTGAAACTTAAAAAAACTTGTGGTCTATTATGAGCAAAGTAGATGGATAAGCTGGAGGCTAAGACAGAGCACAGCAAGCTAAGTTTTTCTCCCATCCCACTGCTTGTTATTTATTTATATATTTATAGGGGGTATGCTCTGTACTACACAACAGTGAAATAGCTGAAGGAAACCACCATAAAAATCACAAGTGTTCTAATAGAATATAGTAAATTATTTAAAGAATCAACATTATTTTTTCAAGTATCAAGAGACCAGTCTGCCAAGGTCAGTTCTCTGGATCCAGAAGGCAACTGTATGTGTTTTGGTGAAGAGTGTTAATATTCCGTAACCATTCAAGTATTCCCCAATGAATCTGTAATATAACACCATGATATGTCTTTGTGTAAACTGAGATGAAAGGTTAAAAATTGCATTTTCAAAATAATCTGATTAAAATTTATCTGTGTTTAGGGCTGCAAAAAAAGCAGTCAGAAATAGCTTCTTTTGCTTCATGAGCCTTAAATGGTATAAAGTTATATAGGGATTCAGAAGAAGGGTTAAGACCCAAGATAATCTTTTTGTTGATTCAAATTCCTTATTTATCCTCCTGAATACAGCAGCAAGGTTTTGCAGTGCCTCATCACAGATAAGAAGACATCTGATCTCAGACTAAGCTTTTAACTAGAGCTGGTTGGAAATTTTCCAACACATAGACTTTTCACCTGAAAATTAAATTACATGAAAAACAGAAATTCTTAGAAGTGAATATTTCCCACACACACACACTCCCTCCCAAAAAGGACTTTCTAGCACTAATGAAACATAAAGAAAAACCTGCAGGACCCAAGCTAACTGCACATGGAAAGCATGTTTGAGATTTGGAAAATTTAATCAGACCAGCAACTTCAACTTTCACCTTGAAAGTTTTTGCTGATCTAGATGTGGAGACAATCTTTCTGTATACACAGAAACACCCTTCAGTCAGAAGCTTTCCCATGTTATATAAAACGTAACTGCATTGGGCCAGAAAAAGAGACAAAGAGAACAACTTCAGTCTAATGGTTAGGGATGCTGGAAAAGCACATAAAAAGCTCTCTACCAAAGAATGCATAGTATTTACCTAAAATGAAATGGCTCCAACAAGAAACAGTGAAAGTGTGAAAATGTCTCATGTTGGAATAATAAGTATCCCAGTCATCCAGGAATTTACATCCTTGTCATGAATGAAGTCCAATAAATTTAAGGACTCCTGATTTAACATTCCCAAGTGAAATTTTTCTCATGTGCCACCCAAAAGCTCTAACATCACCTCAGATATTTAAGGATGTGCAATTGATATATTTATAGTTTTTCACTCTGATGGGACATTATCACATTCCAAAATTTTTCAGAATTACATATAGGATTAAACCTTAAAAAAAAAAAAAAAAAAAGAAGTTGCAGAATGGAAAATTGAGTTTTAGTCATGATAACCATGTTAAAACCAATGCTTCATTGACCAAATTCTGCTCTTTCTTAAGTCTGACTTTATGATACCTAACGAGGCAAGAGTGAGACATTAATTTGACTTCTGCTTTGTTTGACTATTTCTATTATGACACCAATTTCCTCTTACTAACTTTTGTGTTTGTTCAGTGCCCTCTGAAATTCCATGAGGAAATTTGCTTGTGTAAGTAGAATGAACTTTATTTTTCATTAAAAATTCCAGCCATTTGTTTTCTGTCCTAGAAGGATCACTTTCTGGCGTGCTTAGCAAAGAAAATACTGTTTCTCTTTTGAAAAAAAAAAAAAATTATCAAAAAGTGAAAGACACTCTTCAGTCAAAAATAAATGCTTTTCGGTTTCGAATTCTTTCTACAGTACATCTCACTTCAACTTCAGCTATTTAAAAATTAGTCAGCTGATCTTTCAGCTATGTCCTTATTACCTTATTGACTTGAACAGCATTCTGCAGATAAAACTTAAGAATCAGATTTGGCCTGATGCCTATGGATCAAGAGAGGTCATTCTTTTTTATTAAATGTTAGTATTTTATTTATTCCTTTAATCTATTTCAAAAGCTAAACATCCAAGAGACTTGAATATTAGGTATCTAATTCTGTTGATAAGCAAAAATCTTTAAATTGCAGCAGTCAGCTGTGTGAGAGATTCAATTGCAGTGAACCATCTGCCAGCTGGGAAATCCCACTCCTGTTTGCAGCAACACTGCAAATTCTATTGCTGTTCATGAAGTAAGATTGATTTAGTGAACAGACTGAAAACTTAGTGCAACACTTCAGAATGACTTAAATTAACAAAACAAGCACTCCAAGGCATTTTTATATTTTTCTCCAAGAATCTCAGACCATTCTTTATGAATTAGTTGCCATTTCAAGTCTATCTGTGAAGCTGTTACCCCTGTTGTGCCTCACAAATGGTGGAGGTGACAGACAGGTTAATATGAAGTACTTTGAAGAATTAATATTTTTATTTCTTTCTGAAAAATGAAACCTTTCCAGCCTAAAACATCATTTTCTTGTCCTGTAAAATCCTTCCTGGGATCCCACCAAAGTGTGGACTTCACAGGCTCAAAATTTCTAATTAGCTCATGAGTTACAGTTTTCACATGAACGTACAGTATCCCTCATTCTTTGAAGGCGAAAGTCACAGAGTCATATTTAACAAGCGCTCTTTCACAACTCTATACATGGTCACACAGGCTTAATGGGAATTGGATTTCTGTTACATCTTAAAAAGTTACCACTTCAAGTACACGAATATTGATCACGAAACAATAGTTCTAATTATAAACGAACAATTACCAAAACTCTCTTTATAGAAAGCCTATTAACACTCCAAATAAACTAACACGAAGAAGCCCAAACAATTGACATCCTGTATAATTTGGCAGATTGAGGTGTGTTTATTTCTATGGTAAAATATGATTGCTTGAGATAGGATGACCTGAATTAAAAAAAACTAATAAATCTTGCTTGGGTTTGCATATGTAGAAAATATTTTTTTTATACTAATTTGGAAAAAATAAATGCTCCTGAGTGGCAATATTGTTCTCAGTTCTCAGCGCCATCAAAAATTAAATTATAGCATTTGTTATTATACATTACATTTGTACATTTCATACACATTACATTTAATTATGTTATACTTTAAAAGATAATTATTTCAATTTTCTTTCCCTGGACCACATACAAAATGTAGTCTTAGTAGGGGAATATGGAAGAACATTAATGGAAGGATTAATTTTTAGGATAGTGGACAATACTTTACAGATGGATAAGCAATGCCTCGTGATGGTAGTGACCTTTTGTAGAAGGCTTACTTTGTTTTTTTAAAAATCATTTTACATTATATTCCCATACACAAAATACCAATTTTTTTTACATTTCATTTTGAAAGGACTTTTACTCTTTATGTACCTTTTATATGCCTTTAGTTGATTTTTTTAAAGTCATTATAATACCAATTTGGACATATTTTAAATCAGACACCATTGTATAGTGTCACATTTCTTTTTGTACTTTAAAATTATGACTTGATTAACATCATTATACTAAAGCTTGTTCTATTGTTTAGCTAATGCATTTAACACAGAGGTAGATCAGGAACAACGGGTAACATATGTATGACAGCTGTATTTTGCATCCCATGGATAAGATTTGCATAAGTGTGGGAGTTACAAAAGTCATGCAGCAGAACTAAACTAAATAAATGTAATCTTAAAATACAGAGCTATGTATAAACTATTAATATTGGAAATGGAATTTTGACATTTATTATTTAAAAGCTTCAGTTTGAAATATTCTTGAATTCCTTCCCTACTGTACACTACTGGAACACAACTGTGCAACTTTACAGCAAAGTTTCTTCAAGACAGAAGGGTACCTGCTTGCAGATTTTTTACCACGGTAATCCCAAGTTACTGAAAGCTCTTCTAAAGAGGTAATAAAGATCTGAGGGGGCAATTTAAAACCTCCTGACCTGTTAATGACTCTTCGAAAGAAAAACATTTTCGGTGAGTGACACAATGACAAGAATGATGGCCCATTTTAATTAATATTGAGATTTGTCTATTTTCAACTTTTTTTTCAGAGGAATTTCACAGGAATAAAAGACCAGACAAACTCCTACAATTTTTACTGCTCTGTTCCACCAACATGCTGCAGAGTAAGTGTCACACCACTGCCAAATAAAGTAGCACTTCAGTAGTATGTTGCTGGGCCGTCTGTGCTTGTTGAGCCCACGTCAGGTAATATTTCTCAAATTTGGGGAATTAGGATGGCTCAACAGAATTTGTGACACAACATAAAACTACTGCCTCTATCTATATTCTGCCTGGCAGTACAGAAACATTTTCTCTTTTATGAAAAGAGTGTGCCCAAATATTTTGTAAGGTGTGGAATACAAAGACCCATCAGAACTGATAAAACTTACACTAATGGTACTAAATTAAGTGCAACCAAATTTTACAGCAGCTGAGCAAATTCTTAGTCCAGGTGTGAAATAGATACACTAACTCAGCATAGTTAGTGTATCCTTTGACACCACACACACACACACACACACACACACACACACACACACACACACACACAGTTCTGAGAACTTTGTGTACAGCGCAGCAAAATGAAAACAGTGATGTCTCTTTAAAAGTGAGGTTTGTGCCCACTGCCCAGACAGTGTCATCTCTAACCTAAGTTCACATCTCAATCAGAACAAAATCTCCAATAAAATCATAAAAACAAAAAAGGAGAGAGAAAACATTTAACAGACCTTTAAAATTGCTAGAGAAAAAACAGGATTATGATACCTCAAAGTATTTCCTAACTTAGAAATATTGATACATGTTGTTTTTTCCTAGGATTCTTGTTTGCCTTTAAATAAGATCACCTGCACGCTGAAATACTAGAGGAAATGTGAGATTACTCATCATGCCACTCTCCTATAGCTTTTGTTTAAGTCCAGTATTTATCAGACTAGAGTTTAAACTGAGTACAGGGGGAGGAGGGAAAGGTTTGATTTTTTTTTTTCACGAAATCATAGGTTTAATTAACTTCAAATATGCCAAACTGGAAATATCGTTTAGATTCGCTGGTGCCTCCTACTATGATTTGTCTTTTAATACATAAAATTGATGTTTCACTGTTTCTAGCAATTTCTCAATGCATCCTCTTTAAAAATTAACTCTCCCCTCTAATAAGGTGATTTTTTTTTTAATGCTGTAAAATTATATATTTTTGGACAAAGATAAGAGTTTACTCAGACTTTTGTGCTTCTACAGTGTAATGGTGTTAAAATATTGGCAGCAGGGGTGCCGCAGGGTGGTTCCTGTGAGAAAAGGCCAGGGCTGCCCCAAACTACAGCGCATTCCAGCTAGATCCATCGGACCGATCACAGAACACAGCTGAGCCCCTCACACAAGCTGGTGGCAAATGGGAAAGTGTGTTTAAGAAAGCATAAAACACCTCATAGCAGCTGTGAGAGTGGGGAATGAGAGAAAAACATGACAGAAACAGCCCTGCAGTCACCAGGATAAAAGAAAAAGGAGGGTAAGGAGGTGTCCTAATCACCACAGCAGAGACACCCTTGCATCCTGTGGAGAGACTACCTGGAGCAGGTGTCTACACTGCAGCCCATGGAGGACCCCATACCAGAGCAGGTGGGTATTTCTACTTCAGCCTGTGGAGAAGATCACTGTCCTGGTTTCAGTTGGGATGGAGCTAATTTTCCTCTGGTAGATGGTACAGTGCTGTGTTTTGGCTTTTATTCCAGCTTTTATTTTGGCATTATTCCAGCTTCTGGGAACAATGTTGATAACACACGGGTGTTTTAGTTTTTACTAAGTAGCCTTTGCATTAAGTCAAGGACTTCTCAGCTTCTTATACTACTACCCTGCCAGCAACTGCGCTGTGAGGCACAAGAAGCTGGACAAGAAGCAGGGACAGGTGATCTCAACTGATCAAAGAGATTTCCCATACCATATGAAATCATGTTCAGTATTGACATCATGCTCAGTGTATGAACTGTGATGAAAGCTGGCTGGGGACCACAGCTCAGGAACCAGCTGGACATCAGTTAGCACGTGGTGAGCAACTGCAGTGTGTTGTTGCACTTGTTTTGTATGTTCTCTTATCATCATTATTGTTATTGTTTTCCTTTCCTTTCATGTCTTATTAAACTGTCTGTATCTCAACCCACAAATTTCACTTTTTCCCTCCAATTCTCTTCCCCATTCCAGTGGTGATAGCAGCTATGTGGTGTTTAGAAGCCTGCTGGGTTAAACTGCAGCCACACAGAAGCAAGCTTACCCAGAAGGATGGCAGACCATAAGAAGCACCTATGCTTGACCAGGGGTGAAGTGTGAGGAGGAAAGAGCAGCAGAGAGAAACTGTTATGGACTATCTACAACCCTCTTGCCTCGCCTATTCCGTATCCCATCTGTGCAATGTGAGAGAGGGAAGTAGAGGAGTGGGAATGAAGTTAAACCTGGGAAAAGTAGGTTGGGAGATGTTTCAACCTCTCTTCAAATTTCACCATCCAAATTTATTTAATTTGGCAATAAATTAATTCAATTTTCCCCATATCTACTCTCTTTTGGCCTTGACAGCACTTCTTAAGTGATCTCCATTATCTTGACCCATAAGCTTTTTTGATTTATTTTCTCTCCCCAGCCTCTTGGGGATGGGGACTGAGAGTGGCTGTGTGGGTGTCTGGCAGCTAGCCAAGGTCAACCCACCGAAGCACTTAAGTTACACAGCTCATTTTCAAAACATATAATTTTTATCTATCTCAAGAATAATACACCCACAGTGAAAGGGGCAAAGTGAAGCACTTAGAGGTAACTAGTAACATGGTGCAACAGGTTAGATGAGTAAGTCCAAAGGTAGCTCTCACCATTTCTTTTGTCAGATATAATCAGTGAACACAGCTTTTAATTACAGTACTGCATGCTATCTGTGTCACATGACCGTTTCTTTTATCTACAATGTCAGCTGATTATTGCTTACCAGTTAAACTGGTATATAGATTTGATGAACGCGCTCATGAAGTTTTGCCATATTCTGCTGGCACAAAAGTTAAACTGGAATTCCAACATGCCCTATCAGAATCTGTTCAGCAGAACTCAGAAAAAGAACTGATAAAAAGTTTTAACATGGGCAAATCTAGGTTTTGCTTCCTAAAATTGTTCTGAAATATTGTAGAAGAATTTTTACCAACATAAACACAGAAAATGAAGAGATAGGCCCCTTTCCATTTAGGAAAAATAGATAACTATCTGTAACAGGTTAAAACTAAGGTTAGTAAAGAAGAATCAAAGTCAGCACTGGGAATTTCATCCTAGATTTCTCTTTTAGATTTTGTGGATTTGTGTGCTAATGTTACATCTTTATTTTGAACAGCATGACCATTATTTTCTATACACAATTTTATTCATAGTTTGACTTTATGAAAAATGTATAAAATATATGTACTGTGTAATTTGAAATCTTTCTCAAGAATGCCTTGGAAGATGATAATCAGAATGGCAGCCCAATGGTAAAAATGCTGATTACCTGCCCTTGTAGATTAATAGCACAAGAGATTATATTCAAGGTATTACTTCAAAAATTCATATCGCTGGTGGTTCACATGTCACCTAAACAAGGGTCAAACGGAAAACAGGCTTAACAAATACACTTCTGTCTTCATAAACCCATGCACACTTAAACAGTTTCATCAACTTTAATGCATTCAGCTGTTTTTTTCTTTCTTTGTATCACTACCAAAAGTCCATTACGTATATAAATATATAAATACTCCTTCTTAGAATATTTCAACTGGAATGGACCTGCAATGATCATCTAGTCCAAATACGTGTTTTTGAGATAATCTTTCAGAAGAATTGCTGCTTCTTATTCCCAGGTTCCACTTTGTATGCCTGACTCATACTCAGGAATGTTGAACTCTAAGCCTCAAATAAAGGGTTAAGATATATCTATTGTTTGCATTTGTGGAAAAGTGGCAAATATTTTAGTACCGTCACTTTTTATCATCAAAGTAAAGTTTGAAATAAATTGATTAGTATTTGTCACACTGTATTTCCCCTCCATCATACATCCCCAAAAGCATGAAACTTGAAACAGATGTCCTGATTCTTTATTTTGAATCAGAACTTCTCACTTCCATCGACCATGTCAGCTTAGAAAGTTTCAACACAGGTTTTGCGTGGGCAGCTCTTGCATTTAGATATGTAACCAGAATTCATGAAGCCAGCATTCTCATTTACTTAACAAAAGACACAGCCAAGAATCCATCAATACTGTATATATGACAGCCAGCTTTGAGCCATCCCTTGCTTAGATATTTGCTTCAACATTTCCTAATAAAAATCTTTCCTATGAAAACTACATGACATTTAAGAAGCTGATGCTCAAAATCTTTTGCCAGGCCAACAAAATGTTATGCCACAAGCATTATCCCAATCCCTGTCAAAAGTTTGTCATATCTCAATTCCATCATCCTTCCTCCCACTTGCAAAAAAAATTATTTGTTTATATTCAGGAAATTTTGTTAGTACACAGAAATGCCAGGGCAGCAGCTGAGATCCAGTTCAACCATTTGGCTTAAACCATCTCCTGAATGGACCAAACTCAAAAAAAACCAACCAACACCCCCCCCCCCCCAAAAAAAAAGAAACAAACCAAACCAAACAAAACCCAACCTCCAAAATAAACAAATAAATAAACAAAAAACCCACAAACAAATTAAAAAAACACGACATGGAAACAAATGTGTGCTCTATTTTGACTCCTAAAGATCTTTAGAAAAAGAATGTACAGTAGGTTTTCATAGACTTCTGGCCAGGAAGATAGCAGCTGACTGGAGAGCCCTGACCTTGTGACAACTTCATGAAGTCCATGCTCCATCCCTGGTGGTGCTCAAGGCCTGGTTGGACAGAGCCTTGGGTGACATGATTCAGTGTGAAGTATCTCTGGCCCATGGCAGGGGGTCTGGAGCTAGATGATCTTAAGGTCCTTTGCAACCCTAACTATTCTATCATTTTATGATTCTAAAAAAGAACAACAGAAAACATGAAACAAAAACCAAGCAACCCCCCCAACCAAACAAAAAACCCCAACACAAACAACCTGAAACAAAACCCCTCCAAACAAAATAAGCATTACAACAGTTACATCTCTGTTCTTTTCTGGGGAGAATCACTGTTCTGATTAAGTATATGGGAGTTTTTTCACAGTCATAAGAGGTGTAAGTAAATTAGTAACACCTTTAACCCAAGTGCATAACACAACTTTGTGACTGAACAGATAAAGAAGGTTGTCTTTTCTCATTTGAAATTAATAGTGTTTCATCAGCTTATCCCTTCATTTTCATTCAGAAACAGTAGTACATTCAGGTGGCAGGAACAGTGAAAAAGCAAGAGGCCTCGGAGATTTATATCTGCTCCCTTGTACTGGCACTGCTATAATTCTTGGAGTTGTCACTTCTAGGCATTATTCCCAATGCAGAACCAGGTCTTTGATCACACTGTTGCCACATGGGTACCGGACTTTTGAATCTTATGGTAGATGGCTCAATGTCTGGATGGACACCAGTGACAAGTGGCATCCCTCAGGGGGTCTGTACTGGGGCCAGCACTCTAATATCTTCATCACTGACAGAGACAGTGGGATTGAGTACACTGTCAGCAAGTTTGCAGACGACACAAAGCCAAGTGGTGCAGCCAACATGCTGGAGGGAAGGGATGCCATCCACAGGGACTTGTACAGGCATGAAAGGTGGGCCCATGAGAACCTCATGAGGTTCAATGGGGACAGGGGCAGGGTCCTGCACCTGGGACAAGGCAATCCTTGGTATCAATACAGGCTGAGGGATGAATGAATTCAGAGCAGCCCTGAGGAAAAGGATGTGGGGATACTGGTGGATGAAAGATTGGATGTGATCTGGCAATGCGCACTTGCAGCCCAAAAGGCCTATCATATCTTAGACTGCATCCAGAGGAGGGTGGCCAGAAGGTCAAGGGAGATAATTCTTCCCCTCTGCTCTGCTCTGGTGAGACCCTACCTGGAGCACTGCATCCAGTTCTGGAGTCTTCAGTACAGGAGAGACATGGACTTGTTGGAGAGGGTCCAGAGAAGGGCCACAAAAATGATCAGAAGTGTGGAACACCTCTCCTGTGAGGAATGGCTGAGAGAGCTGGGATTGTTCAGCCTGGAGAAGAGAAAACTCGGGGCAGATGGGTGGATATTCATGCTTGCAATCATCTTTCACTAGTTTCTGCAAAGCCAGTAAAAAACATGCAGTGGATTTCAGAGGAGGCTACAGCAGTCATGTGAACGCAAACGTGACCAAAATTGGGATGCACTTGCAAAACATTAGGGAAATGTGGTTCAGTACTGAGAGTGGTGTAGGACAGTGGGACAGGGAATGTGCTGAGCAGGAACATGAAAAAGAATTATGCTTTGTCCTAAGAAGAGTGTGAAAATAGAATGAAACACTTTAATAGAGAGAGGAAGAAAAAGCTAGAAATCACACTCAGAGAAAATGGAATATAAAAGCATACAAAATAGATGAGAGACTATGAGCAGCTCTTTCTTTTCTCTCACTTCTCCAGCTGTCAAACTGTTTTTTTGCATCTCTTCCTGATACAGACAAAAATCACTGCCTATGATCCTTTCTCCCCTCAGGACAGGAGTCTAGCTTTTGTCCATGAAAATCTGATTGCTCTCTAAACCTTTTTCTTTCGTTATTGAAAAAATAATGTCTTGAACTATTAAATGTCTGTAAAACCTTTCCAGAGTCTCTCTCTTGGGCATCTTCATGTTTCAGAAACACACTTCTTGTGTGCATACAAATTCATTTAACAGACTGTCAGACCTAAGGCTATCGAATGCTTTTGTTTGGCTGCTACCATTACACCTGACACAGTGAAGATCTAATTTGGACCCTGATCCATTTACTGTTGAGAAAACGTATACCAGAGCAGTTTTCTGCTGGAGTGAAGGTTTCCTTTCTGTTTAAAAAGAGACCACTCTAAGAGCAGTAAATAAAAAAGCTAATTCGTTGACATTTTCTATCACACTGGAGACCACTGGAGACAGAGGTTTCAGAAATACATCCCTTCTAAAAAATACAGCAATTCATAAAATCCAAGTTATAAAATCTTTGCACACTGAAAATTTTTTCTAGTCACTTTCAGTCTACTCTCAGATAATATATATATTTGTTAATGCAAGTTAGGCATTAGCTCTTTGAGGAGGCAATATTTTTATCAAAGCCTTATTGACCTCTTCCAGTTTGAATCTACTGACTTGCTTACATTAGGTTGTGAGCTAAAGAATCAAAATCCACATGTGAACAGTAGTCTGCAGTGTAGAGGTCCAGGAGAAGAAAGCAGAGGTCAATGGGCAGAGAAGTTAGAAAGTATGAGCTATATCCAGGGAAAAAAAGGGGGTGTAGGAGAAAAAAAGATAAAAGGAAATGTTTGTATGAGACAACAAAAACATGAGAAAAGTTATTGAACATAGGCAGCAAAGCCAGAAATTATTACTATGATAATCTAATCTGACTTCTCAAATAACAAAGGTTATAGGATTTACCAGAATTAAAAGAGTTTGCAGAGAAAAATATGCTGAGGCTTTATTGAAGTTTTCAGGGAAAATCAACAACAAATTCATTAAGGTACTCATTAGTTAATTATCTTCACTGTTAAAAATTGGAGCCTTATTCTATCACTCTAAATTTGTCTTGCTTCAGCTTCCAGCTGCTAAATTTTGTTACACTTTTGTCTACTATGTTAGAGAACCCTTGATCAAAGTTTTGTTTGCCAGGAGATACTTCCAGTATGCAAGACAGTCATTCACCCATACGTGTAAACACGTTCACCTCCCCCTCCCTCCCCCCGCCTTAAATTTATCTCTTTTATGTTTTTGATAACCAGATTAAAACCCTCAAGGGGGCCTGTTTCCAAATCTAATCATTCTGCTGTATTTTCTACAAACTTTCTTCAATTTCAGCTACCAGGAAAGGCACTGTATTCCAGTAGTGCTTTCACCTATACTAAGATTATATTGCCCCCTAATTTTACTCAAGGTTTCCCATTAGATACTTCTAACTCTCTCATTTGGGAACTCATATTTAGCTTATTATCCACTGTGAACATTCAAATTCTTTTCAAATTTATTGTTTCCCATGCTAAAACTTCCCAGTTTGTCATCACAGTCTGCAAGTCTTTGCCTTTAGCTGCATTACAGTACTGCATGGAAAAATCAGGATACTAAGGATCATAAGAAAAGCTAAAACGGGAGAGCCCATAGGCACTGCTCCTCCCTGCAAATGCCAAATCAGGCTAAAACCTGGGCTCAGGCAGACTGAACCTGGATGAGCCCTAAGGCTCAGGGCAGCAAAAAGGTCTGCAGCTTTTTACTAGTTGTGGCAAAAATCACATTTACTGGGCTACAATTGCTTGCTGTCTGTTGAGAGCAGAGATCGTGGTTTATGCATTTAGATTATGCCTGATCCATTTTTAGACATCACCACAATCTGGGTAAATAATAATCTGTGGAAAACATATATATTCTCCTAAGAAATGCCTGAAATGCTGAGGTCAAAGGAAAAGAAAAAAACTAATTAATTTGACACAAAAAGAAAGTACCATATAGCACTCAAAAATGTGTGACATGATAAGAAACCCATAAGATCCCCTCACAAAAGCTATTTTTGGAAAGAATGTTTTCCATGGGAAGGGCTATAGGCTAAAGAGGTTTCTTTATTTCTGACTTACGTTATCATCAAGAAGAAAGCACTTTATTCTTGCTCCCATTTTCATTAAGCCGTTAAGCCTACATTAAGCCTACACTTGTCTCTTCTAGCCACCAGTTCTAGTAAAGTGATGTCACAATAAATCAGAGGCAACGCAAACTGTTGCATAAAAATGGTCTGGCTGCACATCTTAAATGGAATGACTATTTGATGGTAAAAAATTAATTTATCCTGAAACTATTTTTTTGCCAATTCGAGCTGTATTTGCTGATCTAGTAAAGGATGCTATCTCTTCCTATAGAGCTTATCTTGCTTATGAACTTAAAGCACCTCAGTTATAATAAAACTACCATTACATTATGATGGATGTTTTCAGTGTTCCTCTTCGTGTTCTTATTTTTTTCCTTTTAAAGCACACCCAGTTCTTTCTGTGTTGGGTTAGTCCCACTGTGAGGTATATAGGAATGATTCGTGTCAGAAACTTAGGAGTCCTTGTCATCATTGCACTTTGGGAGGAATCGAAAATCATGTGTAGAATGTATAGGAATGATCAGATTAAGATGGGAGTTCCTGTAAATACAATGATGAAAGAAAAGAAGGAACAAAGGAATAATCCTTCCTAATCAAAGTCTTTGTTACTTTAAGGGGTACTTTGTTTAACTACTTGAATGTCTCAGATGCTTTGCTAATTACAGAGGGTGTTTTGTTTAACTGCTTAAATACCTTAAGGGGGTTAAGTAATCAAGGGATACATTCTGTTACGGGATGAGGTGAAACTTGTGTAACTATATAAGAAATGGGATTGAGGGGGCTAAGATAGTGGTTAAGCTTGTGACAGACATTCCCTGTTAATGTATTGCCAAGGAATTCAATGACTTTTTAAAAAGTTTCATCACCCAAAGATAAGATCCCAGCAACAGGAGGAGAACAATGAAAAAGAATCACGTCGGTATTTGGGTGAAGGAGACGACAGGATTGGCTGAAACCCAAGACCGAGGAGTATAAGACACTGTACCCCATAACTCTCGGTGTGCGTTGCTGGTGGAGTGAAGGCTCCCCTGCGCACCCAGTGCTGCTTGCTTATTGCTTCTCAATAAATTGTAAATAAATTAAATTTGGACCAAAACCCTGTCTATGCTAAATTTTTATAACACACCACATTAGGTTTCATGAGAGAAGGATGTTTGTTTCCTTCAGAGCATGTTGAAGCAATGGCCCTTTCCAGAGAATGTCATTCAACAAGTGGTAGGAAGGAGACTATGACTGTATTTAGTTATGATCATAAAATCATAGAAACATAGAATGGTTTGGGTTAGAAGGGACCTTAAAGATCATTTATTTCTAACCCCCTGCCATGGGCAGAGGCACTTTCCACTAGACCAGGTTGCTCAATTGATGAGATTTATCTGAGCATTTAGAGACTTAGATACTGGTCCTCGCTCCCAGGAATGTTTATATATTTTATCTATTTTATCTATTTATTATATGCATCAAAACAACCCTGAAAGCACAATTCCATTAAGATGCTTTTTTTGTATTCTAATTTCTCCACCCTTTTCTAACAGCACCAATTACAGCAGGGAATAGTTAACTAGTAAGACTATATTAGCCACACAAATTGCATCTGAGCTGTTTTCTATTAACTGATCTAGCTGTAACTAACCCTTAATTTTTGGCATTTGTAATAGTTCTGTTCACCAAAACTTTGCTATTTTATAAATCCTGAAGTATAAGATTTCACCTTGAAGGTCTTAAAAAGCTCACACCTCAGGAACTACTTTTTTCCCCCTATGTCTATTATAACAGCCACACTAATCTGAGGTAAATGTGCGAACACTCTCAGACATCACAAAAAAAACTTGAAGAAATGACTTTTCTGTATGGAGCCACAAATTTCCTAAGCTACAGACCCTCTGAGTTTCAGATGCAAGAGCACCATTTAAAGCAGAGTGGCTAAAGCATCTGCTTCACTGTGACTTCTATTTGCATGTGCTTCCTCCCCTTTTACTTGTGATTATGTGACATCTTTCTGGCAACTGCAGCGAAGGAAACAAATATAAAAGTATTTGTATATTTTTAGTTGTCTAGAATGCAATGATTGTGCTGTCACTTTTGCTCCTCTTTTTATCTCCCACGCCCATCTGTTCAGTTCCTCTGCTACATCCTGTACATGCTTCTTCACCACCTGATTCTCTTACCACCTCTTCCATTCAGTGAACTGAGAGCAAGAAGGAGACTACCATCTGACCTGTGAATTCTCCACAGACCACTATCAAATAGTACACAGAATACAACCTGAGGACTACAGCACTTTTACCTCTTATTCCCCAGGTTATTTCAGAGTTTACTGATTTGAGTTTACAGGTTTTAGCAGAATTTTAATTTACCTTTAGACAGATATACTTGCTTTACAAATCTCCAGCATTTATGCTGAAAATCTGTTGAATTGTTTATGTCCACTTCATGCATTCAGCCATGAACAGCTTCAAAGGAGAGCAACTCATGCCTCAGTTTGATAGGAGATTCCAGACCAGAGGAAAATATTATTGTTAATGCGTTGTAGATTTCCCTTCTTCTGTGTTGTCCATGAACTTTAATTAGAGTCCTAAATGAAGGCTTTTAAACCAATCTTTTCTGACAATATCTGATTTCCAGATATCCTTATTCCTTAGCTATAAACGCTTACTAGTTTATAGGTGTATACGATCACCTTTAGTACCTGAACAATCTGTGTCATAAAAGACTGCACAAACAAAGAGCAGATTTCTATTCCTTCTGTCCCCCGTAAGAATGCCAAAACTGCAACTGTTGTTACATAGAACTTGTTTTTCTTTACTGTTGAAGTCACATTACATTATTCATTATGACTTTTGTAACCCTTGAAGAATTTCTAGTACTGTGGATGTAGGCATAAACTGTATTTATTAATATCTCAGTGTTTTTTTTTTCTCTGGCAGATAAACGAATATTTTTTCCAATGAGAATAAATCTGCCTTCATTTATGGTGTGCATTTTTTTTTTTTTTGAAACATTTTTTCCAAAAAAGCTCAGGCACTTTAAAAGTTGCTGCTTAATACCTTGGTTAGTAAAATTTAAAAGAAGTTTTATCTCTAGCTGAATAAATTCAGATATCTTTTCAGTCTGTATTCTCCTAGCTGTAAGGATTTTGATGCCACCATCAGATTTTCAGTGATATGCACTGAAAAACAGAATTTAAAATTTTTGTTTTCATTTTCATCAAAGGAAATGCACAAACTGGAGGGACCTCAGCATATCATCAGGTGTTTTGTGAACAAAACACTGTTCTGCTTGCAGCCTCATGCATACTCTTTTTTCCTATCTTCCTCAACCAACAAAAAAAATCAAATTGACACTTTACACTCCTTCAGCTTTGAGTTATGTTGGAGTTGCAATATATTGGTGATGTGTACTTGGACAATAATTGAGGATTTGATGTGACACTCACTGTGTCTCAGACAAAAATTTCTTTAGTAATTTCTAATGATTAGATTTAATGGTCTGGGTATTGAAATGACAGCACTGTATTTTTCATGAAAGAAGAAGGGAAAGGAGGGTGGAAAGATTACCTTATCCATGCAGAAAAAGCAACAGCAGATCTTACTGGCTCATTTCTCTTTCTGCTAAGAAGCCACATTAGATAAGCGAGAAAAACTCCTCAAACTGCTTTGCCTATTTAAGTGTGTGCACAAATGCATGTACGTGTTGCTGCATACACATATACCTATATGAGCTGTTGAAGCAAGAAAATGTCATTCTAAATAAGTCCATCCATTTCTTTCAATATTATCTGTGTTTCTGGTAGAAGCTCCTCAGGATATTTTTGTATGGCTAATTTGGAAGACTAGTTTACTGTTTTATACTGAGTTATCTGTGTAGTATGGTATATGCTAACTTTTCCCTCTTGAGTCCTGATGTTACTATTTTGGCATAAATAAGGGAAAACACTTATTAATCCTGCAGAAACATGTGAGACAGAAGCAGTCATGATAGCAGAGAGTGTGCAACAGCTTCGTAAAAATAGTATTGCTAATTCAGTTTCTATTGCAGCAAGGTGTTCCTTGAATCTAAAAAAAATTTATTTCAAAGCATGAGCAAATATAATTGTTCTGCCATGGTTTCTTCATCTCATAATTTTCTTTTTCTCCCCCCAAAGAAAAGTAGAAAATTCTTCCTACTATCACTCTTCATCCATTATAATACATGTTTACCACTTCCATCTTAATAAAATGGAAGTCTTATTTTCCTGGGCGTGTACTTGCAGGACTGTGTCCTTAAAAAAATAATAATAATAAAAACCAAACCAGAACAAAAGGATATAGCTCTACTTTGATATACTGAAAGGACAATAGGAACAATAAAAGAGTTGCAGAGCTACAGCTGAAATTATGTTTCTCCTTTACCCTTGCGCCTCTTTGCAGATAATAGGTTTTTAAGAACTCTAGTTTTTCAGTTATAGTTCCTAGGAAATTTGCCCAGCAGGCCTCAATGTTCAAGGCTACAGTTAGCTTGAGTAAATATATATATAAAAAAGTAAGACACATTGAAAAGATGCATTAAGTGCTGTATTTAACAGGAAAATTATTTGCCTTTAAAAAGACGTTCCAAGTTCTACCTATGACTGTTTATGAGAGCATACTTGCAAGTGAGCCAATGAACTGGAAGTCCAAAGGACCTGGGTTTGACAAAGGAGTTCATTTACCAAGGGGACAACACAATTAGATTCAGAACTGACCATTTCATAGATTTCCATAAGACTGTGCAATGCACGCATTCCTAGCTACGCATACAGCAGAACGGCAGGTGGTTCTAGACACTTCTGCAAAATTAAGGGTTGCATTGGAATGTCTATGAAAATTTGCTCATGTAGTTTTAAGGGAATGCAATTACTATTTTTGCTTTTTCAATCAGCAGAAGCTATGTGAAAAAAAAAAAGCGGAATATTTTTTTCCTAAATTTCAGGTCCGTATTTTAACAAAAGATAAGAAAAAGTGTATCTTTGCTTCACTGTATTTAATATTTTAACCCAGCTTTTGTTTGGCTGGCCTTGGGGATTAAGAAATAGGATCTGCTTTTGACAGAATAAGATTAGTGTGTTCTTGTGTTGTGCTCTCTGTGTTTGCATATTTAAACTTGAAGCCTAAGTGATTGACAAAGTGAAAGGAGTCTAAGATCCAGGTACAAAAGAAAATATTTAAATCAGAAATTACTTGAACAAGGCAGTTTTTAAAATATGCTTTGGAAACTAGAACAAAAATATCCAATTCTTTTGGCTGTTATTCACTTCTATTTTTCCCAACAACTTGGCAACAGAGATTATTTGTTTATTTAATAGTGGTGGTCTTTGAAATTTACTTCGATCAGCTTTCTGAAAGAGTTTTATACAGAGAGTTGTAAATTAAATCAGTAACAGAACAGAAATTAAGAAATTAGGAATAGAACAGACTTTAATGGATCTTCAGGGTATCAAAATTATGGATAGGTGTATATTGTTTTAAAAGCTATTAATACTATTGATTTTAGTCTGGATGACTCAGACATATCACTTTTTTTGAGTTTATGAAGTAATTTTCATACAAATGCAGTGTCCCATTTTAGGACCACTGTGGTGAATTTTACCAGAGGATCCTTGTAATTAAAGAATGCACTTTTCCTAGGCACTACAGTTCGAAATTTATTGTTCTACTCAAAGCAGCTTTCATGAGTATTCATAGTCTCGCAGAGTGGACAAAGACAGTTTTACATCTAGCAATTCTTCTTAAAATTTATTTGGGAAGCCAAGAGAGAATCCTCAAGTATGTATTAAACAGACTTTTTTCATCAGATCTGAAAGTCCAAGTGTCATAGAAGGGTTTCCTGTAAAAGAGGCCACTAGGGAGAATGAGCAATCAGTTATAAAGAGACAATTGCTTTCTGCTATTAATATATATGTATGTTTGTGTGATATAAAGTACATTATATAAAAGTGTGACTATATAGAATCTCACTGGAAAAGTAAATTCTATGGAGAATGTTCCAGGGCCATATAAAGGTGAGTTAAAGATGAGTTTTGAAGAAATCTGAACCTGCTTCTTTTATGCTATCAGCAGAGTGCTTGGGCATATAGCCAGAGGTCACTGTCATCCTTCAGGACTAGAACCACCTACTGAAGAGGCTCATCTAATGCATTAGTCTTCTCCTTACCCTTCCCAAGTCAATGCAAGTATGTCTGACCTAAAAGTAACCTTCATTTTGTCTAAAGCATTATACCAGAAAAAACTTTGCTTAGTGTACCTGCTCACTTCAGAAATCTATCAGATGTTATATATACCACCTTAAACTCCCAGTTAAGAGGCCATTATTTGGATTGCACCTGAAGTGTAAAAGGCTTTCTTTCTAAAGGAATAGGGACATAAAGAAAGATAGCTGAAGTGTGTAGCAATGTCACAGCTGTGTAACATATGCATCTAGAGTCCCAAGTGTGGAAAATCTACCATAGCAAGAAATTACAGCAAGTTGCAAATAGCAGCAATTTTCTGCTTCACAATATACTTAAAGCAGTCTGCAGAGATCTGGTTCACTTCTTTTTGTTAAGGTAATGAATGCCAACAAAAAATTTACAATAGAGTGGGATAACCTGATTTGTACAGCCAGTCTGTATATTAGTTTCAGGAATGGCTATATTTCAGGGTTGTTGTTGCTTCTAGTTTTATTCCTTTTTGCCCAGTTCCTTACAGAATTCAGACTTCTGTGATCCTGCTCTGAGTGCATATATTTATGTGAGTCCTTCTAGAAGATTTTAGAACAGCTAGACAGATTCAACACTTTTTTGCAGAGGGGTAGATATGTTACACATATTTCACTTCTACCAGTAGTGTAGATAGTAACAGCATAGTGGAGAGAGTCTATTGATGCCCATATTAAAATTGTGAATTCAATCCTGATTATATTTCACAGAATCATAGAATAGTTAGGGTTGGAAAGGACCTTAAGATCACCGAGTTCCAATCCCCCTGTAATGGGCAGGGACACCTCGCTCTAAACCATATCACACAAGGCTTCGTCCAACCTGGCCTTGAACACTGCCGGGGTGGAGCATTCACAACCTCCTTGGGCAACCTATTCCAGTGCCTCACCACCCTAACAGGAAAGAACTTCTTCCTTATATCCAATCTAAACTTCCCCTGTTTCAGTTTGAACCCATTACCCCTTGTCCTTCCACTCCAGTCCCTAATGAAGAGTTCATCCCCATCATCCCTATAGCCCCCCTTCGCATACTGGAAGGCTGCTATGAGGTCTCCATGCAGCCTTCTCTTCTCCAGGCTGAACAGCTCCAACTTTCTCAGCCGATCTTCATATGGGAGGTGCTCCAGTCCCCTGATCATCCTCGTGGCTCTCCTCTGGACTTGTTCCAACAGTTCCATGTCCTTTTTATGTTGAGGACACAAGAACTGCACACAATACTCCAAGTGAGGTCTCACAAGAGCAGAATAAAGGGGCAGGATCACCTCCTTCGACCTGCTAGTCACACTCCTTTTGATGCAGCCCAGGATATGGTTGGCTTTCTGGGCTGCAAGCGCACACTGCTGGCTTATGGTCATTTTCTCATCGACCAGCACCCCCAAGTCCTTCTCCACAGGGCTGCTCTGAATCTCTTCTCTGCCCAACCTGTAGCTGTGTCTGGGATTGCTCTGACTCAGGTGTAGGACCTTGCACTTGGCATGGTTAAACTTCATGAGGCTGGCATCAGCACACCTCACAAGCATGTCAAGGCCCCTCTGGATGGCATTCCTTCCCTCCAGTGTATTTATGCTTGAGGGAGGTGATACCACTACATCTGAGTGAGGTAAAACTTCATCTGGCATTTGCTTTTGCTTACACAAAACCAAAACCCACTCCAACACAGATATTCATAGGAAATCCACTCTGTTCTTCTGATCATGGAACTTCTATTGCATTTCTCATTGATAAAGTTACAGTATTCTAAGGAGTATATCACTTTCACTACTTTCATTCTTTCAAAAATAAGATCTGATATGCAGAATTTTTCCGTCATGCAGCAGAAAGAGAAGCAGAAATTACGGAGATTAGCAACATGCATAATAGGCTGAGTTGCCAGCAGTGCCTTAGTCTTTCATAGAAAACCCAGGTACAATTAAAATAAGATTTTAAGTCATCAGGTTTGTCTAACTATATGCTGACTTTGTGCAATGAGCAGATGCTTGAGTCATGGTCACAGGAGTTAGATGGTTGAACAGGTAGATAACCAGCCTTGTATCTGACCTTGGAGGATGATGTCCTTGTGTGGCAGACCAAAG
The DNA here is from genome assembly GCF_033783945.1 of Neopsephotus bourkii. Taxonomy (NCBI): domain Eukaryota; kingdom Metazoa; phylum Chordata; class Aves; order Psittaciformes; family Psittacidae; genus Neopsephotus; species Neopsephotus bourkii. The sequence goes on from NW_026901388.1 coordinate 2,008,921, forward strand.
CCATTTGTCAATGATCTCTGCCTTCCAGGCATGACAATTGCCAGAGCCCCTTCCTCATAGGGGTGGCATTAGGACTAAAAAATGGTGCTTTTATCTCTGGAGGTTGAAAAAGGAATTGTTCATGATGGGTTTTTTTTTCACTTTGTGCTGTGACTTCTAAACAGAAACACAAGTAGAGAAGTACCTTACTCTTTAGTTTCTCACAGTTTCACACTTGGAGGATATTCTGACAAGTTTGTACTTTGGCATGAAAGTGTCAAGATCACAAACTTTACTATAAATATCCAGCAAATATATTTGGTAAATCATGTTTGCTGTAAATGCACAAAAGGAAAATAATGAGCGAAAATCTTACGTGATTATTTTTTTAGTTTATTTTCCCTGCTATTTACACATACATCTGAGAGTTCAAACTGCCACTGACTGTAGCCAAACTCTCAATGCATGCATTTAACATTACACAGCTCAAACTTTATACTCTGAGGTAACTTAAGGCTCTAATTATATACTGACCTAAATGATTCAAAAATTATTTTAGATGTTCCTCTTGGGATGCACAATTTGAGGCTGTGTAAAAAGAACAAATCTTTATAAAGGTTCAAGATGTCTTTTGTTTAGAATTATCTGGATCTTTTTTAGGAAAGAAAAATTAGGAGGATTCAGGCCTGGCATTCTGAATATCCTACTGTCTGGAAGTCATCCTTGATTTCTTCATCTGGGGCAAAGTGCTAGAGGAAGTCTTGCTCGAAAGGCTATAACTGGGCTGAACTGCTAAAGGCAAGAAAGCATCTATGACTGCAAGGTGCTGAGAGCAACTTAAAACCAGGAAGGATACACTGTTTCATAATATTTCTAACTGGAGGGATTTTGCACATCAGGTTGGGGGCAACGAATCCAAGAAACCTCAAAATGATATTGATCAAATATCTTCTGAAACTTACATAAAACTCAAAAACAAATTCCTTCTTTTTTTTTTCCCACTGTGAAAATAGTAGTTACACTTATTGCTTCCTGCATTTAATACATATCAAATTTTAGCAAAAGATGTGTTTTCCCCCAAATATAGTTTTTTTCTGTTTGAAATGCACATAAGCAATTTGAGCTATGACCTAAAGCCAACCAAACAAAATACCTTTGGCCTGCGAAAGGACAGAGACTTTTACCCTTATATAGCTAAAAAAAAAAGAGGAACTGAGAAAGAGAGTAATTATGGTGAAAACTGATATTCAGCCTTGCTCCCTTTTTACCCCTTTTTTCTTATTTCTCCATTATAAAAAAAAGAGTATTTTGCCAGTGACTTTGCACTGCCCTATTCAGCAGATAAATTAAATGGTGCATGTTAGCCAGTATTATTTATTCAAATACATATCTTCACTCTGTTATTTGATCTTGGTATAATATTATCACTTTTGATTACAGATATTTCTATCATCTGTTATGCTTATAATTAATTAATCACCATTTAATTAATTTCCTATTGTAGTACATAAGATGCTATCATGTGATACCTTGTAGTGCTATGTTCTATTAACTGGATTTGGTGTTGTGAGCTGAAAACTATCCTTTAAGGATCCCACCACTGAAATTTATCTCTAAAGAGTTTTAACTCTCTACAGAATTGTGCCATAGATAATTCAATCCAGTCTACTTCATGTTTGTGATATTAATTATTGCATATGAAAGATTTTTTTAATTCACTTTGCCTACAGCAGTTTTGCTGTCAGCAATGGTCTTCTTAATGTCTTTAGTACAATTTGGGTCCTCATCTAGCTTAAGTGTATTCACAGGGATAACTTTAGTCAGGCCTCAGTCTCAGTCAGTGTAAAGGAACTCATTAATGTTAAATTTACGAATGGAAGTGTTTGTGGGATCTGAGATTCAGCAACATTAACATTAATAAAAACCCACTATTAAGAATCTATATTTATTTCTCTTTTTCTCCTTAATTTTTTTAATTATTTTTTTGTGTTTCTTTTTGAGCCAAATCCTCCAAATTACCATATTGCACTTTTAAAAAATAAGATTAATATTCATCTGGTTATATAAAACCCCACAAAGCCAGGGGTTTTTTTTGTGAGTGCATTTTCCATACACACTGAGTTTAGGTTTCTTCACCATATTTGAAGAAACTTCAAGTACTTGCTTGTTTTTTTTGTGCCTCTGGAACAACAGGAAGAAGTTGGACTTGTCACCAGAATTTCATCTGGCACTTCTTTAAGCCCTAAAGCTACAAAATTACCTTCTGCTTAGCCTCAAGGTAGATCAGCATATTGTCCTGAAACGGTCAGAGAAGTAGAGAAATTGGAGCTTCCTTCATTTCTCCCTATTAGTCTGAAGAGTCACAGAGCACATCACAGTCTCCCCAAATATGAGTGTGTACAGAGTGCCAGGTATATAGTGACAGTAGTACCAAGACTCTTCCCTCCTCAGCTGTACATCTGTAATAAAATGGGTCTTCAGTTCCGCTTATAGTGTTTTCCCAGGCAAATAGCTGGTCAAAGCAATTTATGGCTATGCTCTATATCCATCCTTTCATATTCATCTGGACTTGGGACACACTCTGGGTCAACCAGCCCTGATCATTGCTACCCTATCAAAGTCCCTCTGTCTTTAAGATAAAATCTATTAGTCTCTCATTTGTGTGAATCCCAGCTTCAATTTTATATATATTGGTATTTAACACAATCAATATACTTAGTGTTTCTGGTCCATGTAATAGGATCTTCCCTTTTATTCTTAATCGTGACTTTCCGCATAGAAAATGCCTGTGAGCGGCTATTTCATATTGTTTTTTTTCTTGTCCTTGGAAAGAAACTTTTAAATTATGTATTTGACAATTTCTTCATTTATTTAGATCATAGAATAGATCATAAAATGATTTGGATTGGAAAGGACCTTAAAGATAATTTAAATCCAATTCCAACCATACTTATTTGAGGACTGGACTCTAGTATGCAGATAATTCTTGTTGAAACCATTAAAAAATTCTTTTTCCTACTAGAAGAGAAGATATGGTCAAAAGAACTGTAGGAAGGGATGTTACCTAGAGGATTCTTCCTAAATGCCTATTTTATATTATTTATTATTCAAAAAGGATAACCAGGGTATTTCCCTGATATGCAATAATAAACAGAGATTGTCTCTGCATTGTGGTAATTTTCTTTAGCAATGCTATATCATTAGAAAGAGAGGAAATATGCATTATGTTCTGGAAAGTTCTTTATTTGTAAACTGAACTCTGAAGTTGTGGAAGTGAAAGAAAAAGATATTTTTCCCATTTTTTTTTCTGTAGAGCTACTTTTGGCTTTATGTACTTTAGTCGCATACAATAAGGAAACATATTTTACAAGTGTACACACCAACATGAAGTCTTAAATTGTTTGATATTACACAGTGCCATATGACCACTCATACCTATGCAGGACTGCAAACTAAACTTACTATAATGTAATATTTATTACTTAGTGTAATATGATCAATCAAAAGTATGTTTCTTTAACTGAATACATGCATCATATTAAATGTCACTAAAATATGTACACAACAAAAATAGCTTCCAATGTAGTTATATAATTTAATAGATTTAAAATAATTCATTTATTATTAGGGAAAATATGATATTCTGGTCAGTACTGAAACATTTTAAAGCATGTGCTTACATCCTCTGAAGCCAATGCAATATCTGCTTTGTTTCAGCTCTCTGCGTGAGCAATGTAGCATAGTCATTTGTTTAATCAAGCTCAGCTGATATAGAATAACAACACTCATCTACTCAAACAGAAAACTTGTTGAAATAATTATTTTTTTACTAAATTTTGATTACACTGCAATAAATATTGTACATGACTAGATATAATCCAGAAGAGTGATTTGGGGTTTTTACAGTTCTGAAGATTCGTAACTGACAGAATATTTTTGCTACAAATTAACAATATATATGTATCATTTATTAGTATTATATATTTCTATTCCAGCAACAGTATACTTGTGGTTTTTTTACTTACACACTTACAGCACGTAAGTATAGGATACTGCTATCTTAACACTTTAGTGTGTCTGCTTCCTGGCAGCGAGCATATCTGAAAATTCAGATATTCTCATATCATCACTGTAGACAAACTAAAAATGCTTGAGAACTATTAAACTTAAGTCTTTGTCTGTGGACTGCTTTATGTTTGTTGGTAAGCTGTCTCAAGGCAAAGCCACTATTTCACCCATGCAGTAGACTATAAATTTCCAAAGCATATAGAAAACTTCAGGATAGTGTGTTTTTAATACTTGTCCTTATCTAACCTCCCATTTGTAGCTGTGCATAATTAGCAAGGACAATCTTTGTATGGATAGAAGACAATATGTGTTTACCAAAGGGAAATAAAAAAAATGCCCAACTACTGTATTGAGCCTTAAAAAGCAGTGACATCTTGAATTTTCTGCTACAGTAAAACTTAATACACAAATTCAATTTCATCAAGTGGGCACAAACCATGGCATTTTCATTTATAACATGGATATTTTCCACAACTGTGGCAATATAAAAAAGGCATTACAACTAAGCAAACATAATATTATTTATAATTTCTCAAGCAGGCTGAAATGATAATAACATTGACAGTTTTACGTGTTGTGTAAACCCACATACAAGTGTTCATATTTGAGCATCATTTGGATCTTACTGGGCAAGTACTCTGGGGAGCTGTGCTGAGTGCCAAGAAATCGTAGCAAAACATTAGGTATCAGTAGAAAAATCAACAGATGTACAGCTAGTATAGCAAGAATTTGATCTTCTGTCTTCTACTGTTATTTCCCAGGGTGTTTTTATTTTCCATCTACCTGTTCAGTTTACCATAGATGCACTTCAGTGTTATCATCATTAGAACAGTGGTGGCAGTTGTTATGCTTGAAGTGGTATACTGTACTGCAACAACTGCAACTCAGTGATAAATATAGATTATCTAAGTGTGCCCATCTTCTGTTCCTTACTTGAGTTTTGGCATAATTCTTTAATATTTCAGGAAGTTAAGAAATCAGGACCTGCTATGACATACAGGTCATTCATGGCTGATGTCAAGACCTGTTGATCAAGAAACATGTTTTGAATACAGAAAAAGACAACCAGTGACAAGATCATATAATTACTGCATTAGTAATTGGCTTAAGTGAAGGAAGCATGTGTGTTGCAGCTATTTCAGCCACAGAGAAAGGAAAACTCCTACATTAGAGAACTCCTTTTTTAGCTGGGCCACATAATGAAGCTGTCCACTAGCCTTGAACAGAATAAATATTATGGCCAGTTTTCGCTCAGAAAGCAGAGAAGATTATTCTAGCTCCCCATTCCCAACACCAGTTCTGAAAAGGTATGTTTCATTCATTGGCCACATTAACTACCAGTCTGTCAGCCTTATGCTGCCTCTGTGAAGACAAGCATTGTTATCTCTGGCCCTCCACTACCAGATGAACCCAGCTGGAATAAGGTGCAGCCTAGAAAGAGGAATTTGGAGCAGAGGAACTGGAAGGAAGATTAAAGAGATGAGGTTCAGCCACAAAATGGTAGAAAAACACCTAACTGCGATGTCTTGCCATGAAGAGCAGGACTTGTCCATATTGGCCATCTTTTTAATAATCTTTCAATGAACTTTTAAAGCTGATCAGTTAACAGAAGGAAATTGATGCTATTATCCTTGATCTAAAGTATATTAAATTCAATTTAGTTTTATTTACTTAATGGTGAATTTACACACTTATGGACATCTTCTGTTCCCCAAACATGCCTATCTGTGGCTTCAATGATAAGCACATTTTTTTATACACTATGGCTCTTGTCTCTATTAGTAGGTCTTTGTGGCAAGTTCCACTCCAGTCATGGAGTTCTTTTTGTGGGGTGGGAGTCAAAATGAGTTGCTCCTCCTGTAAAGAAAACAATATCATGTACTTGCAGTCTGAAATACACTCTTGATAAAGGACCAAAATCCTTCAGAAAAATCTATACAGGTACATAAAAGGAAATAGCCCCTAAAAAACTGTTGTAAATCTGATAACAAAATGACTGTAGACTCTTCTCCCAGCTACCATTCTTCATTCTTTATAGGGGTAATAAAAATAATTACACTGATCCCTAGCTAAATACATTAGGAAAATATTAGGAAAAGCTAATTCAACTAAGTTAACAGAGTTCATCTAAGAGAAGTTCACCATCTCAAAAACCCCAAATATTTTATGAATACATTTAATTTTTAAAAGTCTTGGCAATAAAAATAGGTTTAATAATTAAATAAACCATGTATCATATTCCAGTAATGTCTCTAATTTTTTATTAAGCTAGAGTCTGGGATTTATGATGTCTTTCTTAATTATCCCTGTGGGACCAAACTTGCCACATACTGTAGATTATGCATAAAGTACGTCTTTTATTTATTTTTATATGTCTCCTATTTCTTTCCTTATAAAAGACCTCTAAACCTAAAATTGTTCTCCTCACCTGACAAAGAAAACTGAAATACATATTTAACTAAAATACATATTTGGCTTACCAAAAAACATTGCACATTTTCAACAAAGCTTTCAACACATGGATTATTGGAAGATGGTACAAGAACACCTGAACAAGTTGTTGTGGACAAGGGAATCTAACAATTCTTAGTGATGAAGCTAGACAGATGCATAAATCTAGTAAACCCACTGTGAGTTACAGAAGCAATCATGCACACCTGAGAACATCTGCTGGATTCATCTTTGCCAAACAAGGTTCCTCCCACTATTCTATTATTGGTAAAGCACAGCTCTCTATTACCTCTTTAAAAAAACCCACAATTTTACCCTGGATTACACCTGGTGTGCGTTTAAAAAATGTGCCACCGTACAATACCCTTAAAAACACAAAACCAATTCTTATTAACAATTAATGTACGGTCTATATGCATTCCTCTGTGGAGAGAAGCTCCTGAAGACAAATGAGTATTTTGGGTTTGTGTTTTTTTTTAAGTACTTTGCCATTTAGGTTGTCTTCCAAAGTGAACTGTTTCTGGGTTGTTCTGTTAGAGACTTCTAGCTGTTGGCACCATAATGCATATCCTCATGGCAAAACACCAGCTGGTTAAATGACATCTACTAATATTGCTCTTCCCCCCAAAAAAGTAATCATAATTCCTAGTTCTGCTGCCCTTTCTTTTGTGTGTGTGTGTATGTCTGTATCCTCTTATTGCCCTTTTGTTTAAAAAAAATAATTGCCTTCACAGATGGGGTATTTCATTGTGGTTCTTTGTGATTACTATTGTAACTTCAGCACACAAAGGCTGCATTGGGTAAGCCTATACCATACCTGGTTTATGGGTAGAAACACGTATGGAAGAGAGTAAGAAAGTGAGAAAGCGAGCAGTAACCCCATATCTTTGACATGGAGTCCTAGCTTATGGTAAACTGAAGTTTAGTGACTTTTAGAGAAACAAGTTGTATGTGAAAGTTTATTCCGTGGCCCTTGACAACATTATCTTCTGTGATCTCTCTGACCTCCTTTTGCACCCATCCTTTGGTAATGAGTTCTGGGGTTTAATTTTACACAGTGTGGAATAGCACTTCTTTCTGTTTTACACCAGACGGCTGATCTTTTAATTTTCTACCCTTATGTTCTTTTATTGTGAAAAGGAATGAGGAATGATAGTTCACTCTTTCATATTGTTCATATTAATGACCGTATTTATATGAACATGCACTATAATAAACGTTAACCATGCTTTCCCATTTTTATGAACTGAAGAATATTAATCTATTCAATATCTCCTTCTGTAGAAGCAGCATCTCTCTAAGGATCAGAGACTTTAATTCAGTTAAAGTTTTATTGCAGTTGTACTGTTTACTGGATAGTTTAGCTGAGTTTACTCAGTTACCGTTTTACTATATTCTGGATGATCAGTAGAAAAGGAAGATAGAATTAGAATGCATGCAGTGCCAAAAATACAAATATATCATAGATTAGTTCAGTGACATGACTGCTTTTTGTTGTTGTTTGTTCTTTCTTCTTCTTCATAACCTTCCATCTTGACAAGAAAGATACAGTTTACTTGTTCAAAACAAAATGCCTATTCATGTGACGTACAAACTTCAATTAGGTCCTGTTCTAAAACCATAATAATAGGGATATTTTAACTTCTTTTTTCTCTGTGAGTTATTTTTCCTGCCATTAACCCATTTTCCACTTTATCCTCATCAGAGGCTTTCCATACTTTTATAAATCACTCTTTTGCTTTTGTTTCTTGAAGATTTTTTTAGCCCAGACACCTTCCACCACAACTGAGTGTAGCTCTGCTGACTTGTGGGTTTTCTTCAGTTTTAATACTCTTCTGTTCCCATGTTGGAATATTCCATCTTTAGTAAGCAGAGAGACATTTAGAGGAACTATGGCCTCTTATATCCATGTCTTTATGTCTGTACATATATGGCCCAGTGTGTATTGTCTTTTATTGCCAGCATATCACATTACAACACATACCTAACCTGTTGCTCACTAACTCTCTTCTAGTGTTACTACTTCTGTGGATTTTTCCTCACGCTGATTCATTCTGCCTTAGCTTTAACTTATTAGTATGCCTTTTTTTCTGGGTAGTGTCTTGTTTTGTTATTTTCTGCCCATATTTCTCCCTAGGGCTTTTGCATTATGCTTCTGTCCTTACTACTATTTGTGACTCTTTCTAATTTAGTATCATTTGTGCATTTCATTAACTTGCTGTTTATTCTTTCTTCCAGATTGCTAATGAAGATGTTAAATAGGAACAATCCTGAAACTGCACCCTCCATTACCCTACTAGATATTTTTCCCCTAGTCACTATCATAATCTTTTGTTTATAGTCTTTCATCCAGTTTTAACCCACATGCTCCTATAAAACCCATTTTAATTCATTTTCCACTTACAACTGCAAAAATCACTGCAGTGAAAATTTCGAGAACATATGGATGCAACCTTGATCCTTTGAAAGTCATGAGTATTGCTGAACAAAACCCTCTACAGGTAACTAAGAAATTGCAGGGTATCACCACTGCATGGCAAGGGAAAGAAGATTTTAAGAATCAGAATAATGGTGCTGTTTGGGACTATGTGCATTGCTCTATTCTTCTCACTTACTGTTATATGTACCATCATACATGCAGTTACGTTCAAAACCATTATCAATACATTTTCAATGCTGTAGATTTACATATGTAGATACATAACAGAATTAATATATTCTTTTTTAATTTTATTCATTATCACTTACTGTAGATCAATAGCTAGAGATCAATTTGTTAAAAATAGTATTAGCTTTCTGATTGCATGGAAGCAGAGCAGGTGTTAAAAAAATTCCTGTTTATTTGTTAGCTAATATTTTGCCACTCAGGACTCATGTAAGCTGGTGAGAGAAACAGATGTACTGCAGTTTGTAGCTTTATGAGGAGAAGATTTTCACACAGGCTTCAGTTCACATTCCAGATTAAAAAAAACACTTAATTGTGCTCACTGAGGCAAGTTGTTCCCTTGTTTACTTTCACTTTCACTGATTTCAGGCTCAGTGTAACATCAATGTTTAGGTTAGTGTAAAATGCACTAGTGAAAATAGAGTATTTCAAATTTATAACTCATTGATAATGGTCTTTAAAAGGAACTTTTATTTTTTAGCACAGTCTTCTGGCTTTACATTGTTGCTTCTGTACAAATAAGCAGTCCACCTATTCAAGTAAAAGAAAAAAGTCCACAAAATAAAGAAAAATACTCTCTCTTCATTCTGTTACAGCACTATTATGATTGCAATATTTCAGTTCACGTAGACAGAGATATAGGCATAGACTTAGACAATACTTCACGTAATTTTAGGACATATGAATATTGCAAGTTTCCTCAGGACCTTTCCTGGCATCTCTTTGTAGCATAACTTTTCTGATTATGATATTGCTTTTCGGATCTTAGAGTCTGTCTGCTGAAGCTGTGGCAGATGTGTCCTGCAGACATAGCCAGGCTAGTTTCACACTAGCTGGCTCAGCTAAAAGTCTAGCTTTGAACAGCAGACGGTCAGCATGAAGAACAAAATGCTATCTTTGCTGATGTCTATGCTGACACTGCTAATCAGATAAGAGTGCTCAATACAGCTAATGTACTGCTCCCATATTTGGTAAGCCATTTTACAGTCACAGTGATTTAGCTGAACCCTAGAGAGGAGATTGAGTTTTAGGAAAAGTTGTTCTTGTGGCTAAATTATTTGGTAGGTCCCAGTTTAATTTCTAATTTGGCCCTTTGCTTCCTTGAACAACTCATGGGAACAAAGGTTCTAATGGCTGGGGGTGCAGTTCCTATTGGTTTTGGTGCTAAAGAGCTTCCTGTACAACTCTGAGCTCATGCTCAGGTGTCCTTCCAGGTAGTACAAACTCCAGACATCAGGAAATCCCAAATTTGGGGCAGAGGTTCTGTTTCTCATGCATGAAATGAAAGTGAAAGTGCTTTCCTTCTCCTGTCTCTTGACTGTTTTACCTGCTTTGACTGTAAAATATTTAGTGCAAGGACTGCAACCTACACTGCATTACTTGAGTAACTGTTCTGTGTTCTCAGATCTCTTGCTGTTACTATGATAAAAATAAATGAGAATGCTGAATTACTTTGGTGATCCTTTTTATCAGGCTACCGCTTTTGAGTGGTAGAATCCCTGCAACTGTTTCCAAAACATGATACTATAAATGAATTAAGCATGTATGCGTTATTAGCAGCCTTTTAGTATCTTAAGGGGGCCTATAGGGATGCTGGGGAGGGACTCTTCATTAGGGACTGTAGTGATAGGACAAGGGGTAATGGGTTAAAACTTAAACAAGGGAACTTTAGATTGGATATAAGGATGGAAACTCTTTCCTGTTAGGGTGGTGAGGCACTGGAATAGGTTGCCCAGGGAGGTTGTGAATGCTCCATCCCTGGCGGTGTTCAAGGCCAGGTTGGACGAGGCCTTGGGTGGCATGGTTTAGTGTGAGGTGTCCGTGCCCATGGCAGGGGGGTTGGAACTTGATGATCTTAAGGTCCTTTCCAACCCTAACTATTCTATGATTCTATTATAGTTTTTAAATTATTATTATTATTATTACTATTGGGTTTGTTTTTACCAGAAGAGTTTATAAAGGCAACATTTTCCCCACAGCTGATTCCAAAATAATTTCATTATTCCTCTGATTGGACAGACAGATATTCTTTTCACTCCAAAACTGTCAGTTCCCAAAAACACGGCGGTTCTCCTCTGATTATATCCTCTTCCGTAACACAGCAGTATGTACCATACAGTAGCTTCTCAGCTCTGTCCTTCCAACCAGCAGCTGCAGTAAATTTGCCATGCCTGAAGTTGCCCATTGCAGTCTGCCCTAACATAACACTCTGCTCTTCACCGCTGAGATAAGAAGAAAGAAAAGCAGCTAGCTGTGCTCTACAGCACACCAGGAAACAGTCTGACTTGTGTTCGTTGCCCATCCTTTTCCACACCAGCTGTTTTGAGACAGTGCTAGAGGGAGGACATGCTGCCATCTTCCAGCAGGTACTATTGCCACTGTTGCATATGGTCCTTTGTGCCTTTGGAGGCTGAATGCCTTTGGGACTTGCAACAGATGTAAGAACCTTCTGTACCATCTCTTTCAATGTATTGGTGACTCAAAAAAAGTTAGTCTAGCTCTAAGTGCAAAAAGCAATAAGGACACATATCTAAAGGAAATATAACTCCAAGTTCACGCCAAGATGTCTTTTTAATGAAAATAATTTTAATAATATTCTAAATAGTTCACTTTATTTTTTTCAGACTCAGAACTTTATTTAAGACTTCAGAGGGGAATGCTTACAAACCTTGCAAAGCTCAGTTAAAATGAAATAATGTAAGCATCAGTTACGTTATTTTGTAACTGAGATTACACTATTACACAATATTTTTGTCTCTCCACACAGAGACATACTGTGTACCTATGCACACCTGCAGATATTTGTGTGTGCATATGTTTATGTAAAATATGTAACTTAGGTCTCTGCTAACCTGAGAATCTCCCTATCACACTCCCTCTCACAGTGCACTCATATCCTACAATGTCATTCTCTGAAATAATCTGCCTTGGTTGCACTACTTCCAGCAATAATTTTCAGGCAGATGGCAGTGGTAAATTAGGCAGTATTATTGGTAATAAAAGTTAGAAGCGTCAGATTTTCTGAACGGCATATTTATATGCAGACTTTCAGAAACAACATCTTTAATGACAGAACCAACACCCAATTTCATCTTCCCTCCATTTCCTGGAATACTTAACTAGTATTTGTTCTGTCTTGTTCTATCTTTTTTTAGTGACTGCTGTGGCTGTGGCTGTGTTGGTTTTAAATACCATCTACATCCAAGTAACTATTCTCTGTTCACTTATCACCACCAGCTCTCTCACCAGTTGCTATCAATACCTATGCCTTTCATTGGGAAAGAACACAAACTTCCACAGGTTAACACAACATAAAGTAAAAGCATTTGCAAAATAATGTAGGCAGCAATGCTTCTGGTTGCTATTACTTCCACTGCAAATAATGCCATCTGCTTATCATTACGCCTCAGTGCATGCTATCTTACATGTGGACAGAACTTGTAATGTGGCGTTGTCTTTGTAGTAAACAGATTGAAAACTATGCTCTGCAATAACATCATGAAGAAAACCTTCCTGGCTTTTTCCAATTAATTTCTCAGCAAAAATTTATAATAAAAAGCTATAGTTAAAAGGCAACAAATACTGTCTTGACCTTTTAAATTGAAATTCCTATGTTTTAGTTTCTTTGGAAGAAAGACAAAGAAGTTGCATAAAAAAAAATAAATACAAGAACAAGAAATACATAAGGAAATGTATATAAATTTGAAAAATTAATATTAGTTTGAATACCAGGTCACATTTCTGCAAAACCATCACACATTTAGATGTTTCTTTTGTTTATTATTGCTGTTCAAATTTCACACATAATGTGTTTTGAATCTCATAGCACAGGTTTTTCATTCAATTTGGGATTTCAGTCCAATTATCTTTGTATTATGCAATATTCTTAATACTCTAAGATTATGTATGTGTGTTCTGGCCAGTCTATAAATAAGGTATGTTTATGGACTTTAGCACCTGTCCTTTCATCTGTTGTGTTCTGGCATTCAACAGCAAACAGTTGACTTCTATCTGAAATTCTTATTACAAAAAGACACAGGGAAAGAAGCAGACTTCCAAAGTCCGCTTTCAAGAAACAGGATCCTCCTGCCTTTTGAACACAGTCAGGGCTGGGATGGGTTTCTTCTATTCTTTTGAATGAAAAAAAAAAAAAAGGGAGGGGGGGTAGGGAAGGGAGTTTGAATGAAAAAAAGAAATTAATAGAAAAAAAAAACCCAAAAAAAAAGTATTAAAAAGAAAACCAAAACAAAAAAGGTAAGTAACTTTCCCATCAATCCACTGTCCTTGTTTACCAACAATTACATTTTCACAGTTACAGACTCACTGTGCAGGTAACAGTGGTCATTTCTCAAGAAGTCGTGAAAACAAGTTTGCTTTATCTGTTCAGGCAAGATTAAAGGTGTACAAGGAACTTAGATTAAACCCTAAACTTCAGAGGTCTATCTGTGCTTTCTCTAGGACATCTCCAATTTTATTCCACTTGAGATGAGGCAGTGGTCGATGGTTCCTGGTGAACATTCATCACAGGCTTCAGAATGAATCAAACATTTCTCACATGGTGTATTTTATATTTATCATGTCAGAAAACAGCCTGGAAAATTTTCTGCAAGCAACAATCAGCCTGAATTGTGCCTCTTTCTAATTTAGAATTTAAAGCATTTCAACTTTATAAGCTCTGCATATTCCATGTGATGGTATATAACTATATAAATTATTTCTTCAACTAAAACAAAATTTCTTCTCTCTTTTAGAGCTTCAGAAATATATTGACTTCTTGCTTCTGATGTGCTCTAAATGGTGCATTGGCTTTTTCATGTCCCAGCTAGGCAGCAGGCAGTGATTTTTGCATTAAACTGTATGATGAGATTTTTGTCTAGCAGTAAATGCAATGAATCATTGCCCCGTATTCCTTTCACTCACAATAACTGGGTTTTACTAAATAAGATCTTTTGAATATGTAATTTATCTATTTCTATCAAAATTAAATTGAACTAAAACTGAACTTAATTAGCTCATACTCCAGAAGAAAGCAAAATAGCTTTTCAATATGTGAAAACTCTGAAGTACTCAAATACTTTTATTTTCAGAAATGGACAGGTTGTAGGTAGAATTCAAGTCATGTTTGGCCCAGCTGTTCAGACCAGGGCTTTACTCTCTCAAAATTCTGAGAACCAAATTTAAGTTGTATTTCTCTTTACCAAGGAACTTCTATTTTGTTGCTATTTGAGATGAACAGAATACTGTGGACAATGAAAGAAACAAGCTGTCAAGCTTTTGCACGCACAGTCTTCCAGGGGAACAACATCATTCAATTACTCAATGTGTGCCTACAGAGATTGGTCAAGGCATGTCATGAGTGAAGTGCTACCAGCTACAGCATCCATGTCAGAGCTGACTTGCATCCAGCCATCTCTGAACAGGGGAAGGCTGGACCCCCCATTAACTGCACTCATCCATGTAGACACGCATGTCATTCAGGAAGACAGAGACATCATGTCAATTTAATAAAATAGTGTCACTGTGGGATCAATGTCTCTTGCTTCAGAAATAAACTTCCTTGACTTCTCTTTAGTATTTGCACAGCTGCAGGAAGCCATTGTGTATGCCTGCGCTGAGGAACAGCACACTGGCATGACCTATTTATACGGACAATACACAAACAAAAGCACTCCAACTTCAGTTGCACTTTGTCGAAGTAATTAAGGTAATGTATACAAACACAAATTCTAGATTTAGTTATCCTAAATACATAATAAGTGATTGCAACAATAAATACCTTTGAAAAGTGAGGACCTACAAAGAACAAATAGAGTTTTTCAGGAGTCTAAATATACATTTAGGTAAACTGACTTTGAGCACACCCAGTCATTTTTAGATAGCTTTCATTACAAGCAATAAAAGCAATGCTAAGGAACTAAAGAGGTAGCTATTCTGTACTTTCTGACTGGAAGCTTAGCACAGTGACTGGGAGACCCTGTAGAAGCAATGTTCCCATCTCTTTCCTGCACATACCCTATGAGTCACATCCATAACTGTAACAATACTATTTCCTTGGGTTTAAATGTGGGAAGATTCAATAAAAGACAGTTGTAAAATAGTCCACTTTTAGCTGGTATAGAAGACATGCACATAGTATAATGAATCAGAGCAGCACAGAGAGAAAAAATAACTCAAAGTAAATTGTCACTACCAGCTGATACTTTGTGTAACAGAATTTACAGCCTCCTACTCAAAATCCAAAGGTTCCATACACTTGTGCAAGAAAAAGAATTTTTCTAAGACATATCAATGGCACCATTTTGGGGACAGAGGAATAATTGGGAGTAGGGTATTAATACTTTGTACCTGAGTCAGACAAAAGACCTTAAGGTTAGAAAAGGTTTCTTCCAGAGGTGTGCTGTTGTACCTTAACCGTTGTGGTTAGCAAGTGATAGAAGACGATTAAAAATGCTGTTTCTGTGGTATTTTCTATCTAGCAAAAGGCTAATGAGTTTCAGAGAGGAACTTATAATACTCCTGCTGCAACTTTTCAATTTGGATAAATTTGAGACGTTTATTTGAATAGATTCTAGCAGCTTGCCAGCTGAATATTAACTGGAGAATTACTAAAACATCCAGCACATTCAAAGCTGGAATATGTCAAGGACTTTATACCCACAACAGTTAAGCTGCACACCTGCAGATGAGCCAGCCCTTTTAGATGTGTTGCAAAACTGAATTCACAGAAGTCTACAAATTAGCAAATTTTCACATCACATTGTGAAGAACTTGGGTTGTTAAGAATAGTACCCTTAAACAGCATCTGAATCATCACTAATCATCACTAATGCTGACTGCTTCTCGGAAAAGGTGTTTTGTATTTGGTCTAGCTAGCTGCACTGTACTATGTTACCAAAGGCAGGTGTGAATAACCAAGTGAAACAGACTGAATGTAAGAAATGAATGATTATATATTATGTGCTAAGGATAGAATTTTCAAAATAGACTTACCATTACCTTCACCCTTATTTCAATAGGGAAAAACCAGAAGACTTCTTTTTCTAGTTTGAGTGGGAACAGAATTAAGCCAATACCAAGTGTTTTCAGTGACTCATTATTCTACTGGATATCCTAAAATTATCCAGTCAATTATTCATTTACTATTTGACTGGATACTCCTCGGCTTCTTCTCTGAACAAGTCAGAAATGCTGCAGAGTAACACGTGGTTGAACAGATGAACTACGGTGTAATATCTTACAGGCACCCTGACACAGAAAAAATCTGATTTGTGTATTTGGTAGGTCTTTTTCTAACTACTCGTTCAGTCATCATGAAAGTGTCCTGATCCATTCTTTGTTAAATTATAAGGATTAGATTAGGCCTTCTTCCCCTTGCTCAGAAGAAGGCAAAATATTCCTGTATCCATATCAGTAGTTATTCATGCTGTTCATTTGGCTGGCAGAGTGGAAAATGTTGGCATCCTAATTAAAAATAAATGGAACCTAGAAGAATATGCAATGTCACAAAGAAGATAACATTATCTTATCTTAATCATAATTAAAAAGTTTAATATTTGTGGTCAATAGTATCAAACAGGGCAGTTTCATCCAGTAAAATTAATAAAGATAAATGGGCAGAGTCTGTCAAAACACTTGTTTTAAGGTTGGATTCAATGATCTTAAAGGCCTTTTCCAAGGTAAATGATTCTGGAATATTGTGTCCAGTTCTGGGCCCCTCAGTTCAAGAAGGACAGGGAATTGCTTGAAAGAGTCCAGCTCAGAGCCACAAAGATGATTAAGGGAGTGGAACATCTCCCTTATGAGGAGAGGCTGAGGGAGCTGGGTCTCTTTAGCTTGGAGAAGAGGAGACTGAGGGGTGACCTCATCAATGCTTACAAATATGTAAAGGGTGAGTGTCAGGATGATGGAGCTAGGTTTTTTTCAGTGATGTCCAGTGATAGGACAAGGGGCAATGGGTGTAAACTGGAGCATAGGAGGTTCCATGTGAACATCAGGAAAAACTTCTTTACTGTGAGAGTGACAGAGCACTGGAACAGTTTGCCCAAGGGGATTGTGGAGTCTCCTACGTTGGAGATATTCAAGGCCCGCCTGGACAAGTTCCTGTGTGATGTACTCTAGATTACCCTGCTCTTGCAGGGGGGTTGGACTAGATGATCTTTTGAGGTCCCTTCCAACCCTTGGGATTCTGTGATTCTGTGATTCTATGATTCTAAAATGACATTACTCTTTGCTATGTAACAGTAATGGGTTTAGTGCTATGGTTGAAAGTGTACTAAAAGCTTTCAAAGGAAGAAACAGAATTTATGGAGTTTTCAGTGTCATATTTGGTCTCTTGAAGACCTCATGGGTTGCTGTTGATTTTGGTGTATTTGAGCTACTATATCAGGTGGGGCTTTCTTCAAGTCATTTATTTCATCCTACCTTCTTGATTAATTTCCTATTTTACCTTGTCTTTAGAACATAAACCCAATGAAACAGCTCCTTTAGCATATTTGTTTAGTACACACTTCCCAAGGGTCCTGTACTGAAAGTCATGTAAAACAATGCTAGCCTTGATTTGTATTACACTCTACTATGCTCAACCCAAAGAACGTTTCCTAACAAACCTGGAAATAAATCACTAAGAGAACAGAAAATGTATTAATATATGCCTAAAATGCTAAAACAAATAAACATTTCTAGCAGAGAGCAGGAGCTCTTGTTTACATAAGAAATACTCCCTATCTTACAGGAAACTGGATTAAAAAAAAAAATACATTGAAATATTTTTAATGGCAAAACGAACATGAGCAGACATGGTAAATCTTAAATCTAAATAGAAAATCTGAAGCCTTCAGGCAGGAGCAGTTAAAAATAGTTCCTTGGATGGCATTCTTGTGCAGGCCTTTAGGAAACCAATAAGATACAGAGGAGGGTATTTTCATAAACTTTCACCTAGGGAGGCCACTAGCTCTCCACTGGCTCATCAGTAGTCAGCAGAGAAGATAGATACAGATACTCTCAAAATGGCAGTTCAGAGTCAGAGCCCAGTTTAAGCACTACGAATTGCTCTTCTGGGGGATTTTTTTCTCTTCCCAAAGACAGGAGAGCTTTTAGACAAGTATTATTAGCCTAAGGTAAAGGGAGAATATTCAGTTGAACAAGAAGTAATGGGTAATCCCCATCAATTAAGATAAATAAACTTGCAGGTTGGCTTCCCCTATTTGAAACCTTTGTTAATTTCATTAAACAACTTGAGTAGCAAAAAAAGGAGGATTTTTGTAGCTTTCCATTCTAAGACATGTTTTATGTTTCTCCAGCTGTACTGATTTTTTTCACCTCTGCTGTGGAAATCAGAATGTAAAGTGAGCCTTTAATGATTTGGGTAAATCAAAATAAATAAAATGATAGAATGGTCTTCCTTGAAAGAATATGACTCTATGATGTCCCCTGGAAATGCTTACTGAACTTTTTAATTTTTTAAACTTATTTCTACCTTATTGAACGTACACTAACACCATGCAACCTGACACCACACAATTCTTCAATGTTGCAGAAATTCCTCCTGCTAAATGTACCAGGCAGATTCGTCAGCTGCACTTTGGCACCAAAAAAGATTGTTTCCTGACTGAAAAGCCAGACTCATATAAATCAGTGTGCCGGTAGAAAATCTTTAGATGCAATTTGCAAAGCACAGTCAGCAGCAGATATTTTAAAAGCGGGACGTCTGCAGCTGGCAAAGAGATTCCCAAGCCAGAATTGCCACAAATCAGCTGTTTCTCAGTAAACTGCTCTTTGCTCTAAATAGGATGGCCTGAATTTTCTACTTACGATGTATACTTTATTTCTTGATATGCATGGATTCGTGTGAATAACTCCTATTAACACTAATGGCAGTTAAATGCAGCAGTCTTTGAGTATTGCTATTAAAACATACCATTTCACTTGTACCCTTGATTAACATTAACATGAGGATAGCTGGAGTTTCAAAATAGTCTTCAGCAGTAAATTGTTAGTAATTTTGTGTCTTAATAACCATTATGCACCTTCTCTGAAATACAGTTAAGAGACAGTGAGTTCATTCCTCAGCAGGAGTCATAAAGCAGACCTAATCCTGAACATGGTCTCTGCCACTGGTTTTCAAAATATGGGCTGCTGTTATGGCAATAAGTCACTTCACAACCCTTTCAGCACTGCCAGGAGTCTCCTTAAGCTGGCTAAGCATACCTCATAGGTATGGAAAAGATGGTGTGGTAAAGTTTAGGTGCCCCAAGACTAGTAATACTAAGAAGGAAATGCAGAGTCAGCTTGGAAATAAACTTAAGAGCCACAATAACTTGCAACAGAAAGGGAGAGACCTTGGCATAGGGAGGTAGAGTCACAGCAGGCACACAGGCAGGCACACAGGCTAAGCACTGTCAGCAGCAATCCCACTAGCATCGCCACCTCTGTGTGGAACAGGGGGTCAGACCAGCCTGCACAACACTCATAAGAGTGAGACATGGGGAGACCCACACTAGGGGTGCAGAGGGGACCTTGCTCACCAGCTTGTCTGCTGGGGATCACAGGAGCAGAGTAGGTAGAGGTAGGACTGGAATGTGTTCATGTGTCTGTGTGAGGTTAAAACTTCTGGGTTAAAAAAGTTAGTTACAAAAAGTTACAAAAAATTATTTACAAAAAGGATATTTAGAAATTTTGAGTGCTTATTAACATTTTTAGAAGCGACTAATATTACAGCTTATCTGCAGTATTGCTGATATTGATCTTGTCTATAATTCATTGTTCTCCAGTTAATCTCATGCTGTCAACAAATCCTTCAACTATGATTCAAATGTGCTTTGATGTAAACCATGTACATGCTTCAAACTGCTTCAAATGTGATTTGATGTAAACCACGAGTTGAGCAGTTTTCCTTGTAATAGTAAGTAGTGGATAAATATGGCAAAAATATTTCATCAAGCAAATTTTAAAATACAATTCTAAGTTTTTTAGAAAATTTTGATATTTCTTTTATCCTGCTTCCAGTGAAAAGTAAGAAAGGAGTGAATTCCAGATACAATATCAAGAAAAGGGATCAGGTATAGCGGAATATCTGACACAAAATGTAAGCTACTTTGCTTTATCAAGCTTAATCCCCTTTTTATGTTGCAATTTAATAAAGCTCTTCTTGATTTGCAACTGTTCCTCTTAGTCACCAGTGATCTACCAGCTGTCACCAGCTTGATGGACACAAGTGCAAAGACTTCTAGACATAAGTACACAATGGCTACACTTCCTACTGCAAAAGCCAGATCTGAACATAGGTAGATTCTGAGATATATTTCCAGTTCCCATTTTTTTCAGGGGAGTGAATTGAGCCAGTTGTCCATGTAATAGGTCAAAGGATATGAAAAATAGCAGGTGGAGTACAGAAAATCCTATACTTTGTTGTGTCATGTCTTCCTGTTTTTCCTAAGCCTGAGTAATGCCAGGAAACAGATCTTGGAAACTGCTCTCCCACTCTATGTTTTTGTGTTAGTAAAAGTATGAACATATATCGTTTGCCTTTAAATGCAGGAGGTAAAGGCATGTTAAAACTTAAATGTTATCTAGGTTGCTTTGACCCTCAGGATGTCAAATTTCCACCACTCTGGATGCAACACCAGTACTGGAAGAAATACTGCCTACAACATTTCAACAGGTGCAGTAATCACTGCCCATACTTGCACTTCCTTATTGGCAGTGGTAGGCTTCTACTTGTCATGGCTCACAGCCAAAACAGGATCTCTGCAACCACCACCAGCATCAGGCTTTCCTTCCTAAACTTGGACCAGAGACCAGTGGTTTCACCTTCAATAGCAGTTTGTACTCTTTCCTCAGCACCAAACTCCCACCAAGAGCTAGTATGCAGATATACCTGGGGATACAACCCCCACCCAGCTCTTCTGTTTAAAATGGTGTTGTTGACAGACACAGAAAAAAGCAGCAAAGATTGATGGTGCTCAATAATTTACCAGTGTAATTGCAGTTAGACAAATATGATTTCTAAGACATCTAACTGTAATATGAAAAAACTACATTATATTCTCTCCTTTGTGTCACTTCCCTTATGAGACACAAAAGAAGGCTTAGTATGCTGGCTCTGTGACTTTGCTTTGTTAGAGGATTATTTTTCCTTTAAGTTATCTTCTGTTCCATTGTAAAATTCTCCTGTTTCCTTACAAATTCAAGTATGTGCATCACCTGTTTCTGTGATTTTGCAAACCACATGACTTCATTTTCCAAAAAGGAAGCAGAGATTAAAAAGGGCTTTTTACTTTGAATAAAATGCATTAGAAGTTACAAAAGGAAAACATCATTTTTTATTATTTTTTCAGATCTAGCCCAGAGACAGATTTTTCTCTTCACAAAGTACAAAATTGAATTATTCTACGAGTACTCTCGCTTTCCTTCTCTCATCCTCTCAACTTTCCACAAGCAACAGAGAAATCATTAAAAATACATGGAGCCTACAAAAGAAATATATATTAAAAAAAAAAGGCAAAAAAAGAAAAAGCTTGTGTAAAGCTAAGGGAAAGGTTTAATAAAAACATCTGTTATACTTTTCCCCTTCTCCTTTTTTCGTTTTCTTTTTTTTTTCTTTCCTCTTTGAGCCAGGAAAACGCATCCAGTAATAGAATCTGGAAAGAGAACACAAATCCCATCTGAAAGGCAGAAAATGTAATGATGTTAAAGTCTGGTGTTTATGATGCCCCCTCACTTGGTGAATGGTGGCAGTTGCAACTCTACAGGAACAATTGACATGTAGGAAACCAGAAACTAGTGAAGGGCTGCTGCAGCATATTATATATAAATGCTCTTATTTGCAATAAATATTTAAACATTTTATTTTAAAAGCAAAAAGAAACACAAATCAGAGTCTCCATTAGCATGATTTGTTTTTAAAGAAGCTAAAATTATGTATCATTAAGCTGGAAAGCAAAAACACTGAGGAATTGTTGCTGGGGAAATACTTTCCTCTTCTGATTTTTTTTTTGTATTTTTCTATGTGGAAATACTTCCCAGCACTTCACATTTTCTGTAAGATGTGATTCTTAGCAAATGTGTACATAATCACATCTAAAAAAAGACCGTACTAATGCCTAAGATCCAAGTGCCAGAAGAATGAAACTGTTATTTAAATCCCTATAACTCAGTTGATTTCCACAGTTACGTTACTTTGCCCCTGCTAAGAATCTGGCCTTGCACTTTCAATAACGAATAAGCAAAGCAAAAATTATCTATGCACTCTAAGAAAGAAAAACAAAAAATAATAATGGGTTTCTCTATCTTTACATCCTTACCAATATTCACCCTAACCTGAGATGAAATGAAGGAACTGCATTCTCCCACTTATTGTATGCTAAAGTAGGGGGATGGGAATGGAGGAAGGGGAAAGAGACATGTGCTTTTTGTACCTGTAGGAAGGGTAGTTAAGTGCACAGGCTGGTACTCTGTTTTCCACAGTCCTGGATTCAGTTCCACTTTGTGCTGCAGAAATATGAAAAGGGCTGAATAAATGTGTGGGTCAAAGCTGAAATTTGCCTGTTAAATCAGATGCTTCAGCATCTAAATCTCAGTCACCTGCTTTTCTGCTGTACCTATGCTCTACGTGATCTAGCCCCTACTCTGGCACCTACCCTCCCTGAGCAGCAGCTGGGCAGAGGCAGGACTCCCACCATGAGCTGCCAAACAGAGCCACAGACACAGCAAGCTTCATCTGGTCCTCTACCTTTGCCTTCAGGGTGATGCTACTCCGTCCTTGCTATCACAGCACTCAGTCCTTTCTCCAGGCATATTTTCTTCAAGGATTTGGCCAACTTATTGGTTTTTTTATTTTAAAATATAGGCAGAAGAAGAAAAATACAACCCCACCTCCTGCAAGGGAGTCACATAAAAGAAAAACTTAGTGGATTTATTTTATTTGTGTGCCTTGAAAGTGCGAGATTTGCTTTCGGGTTTTTTTTCTTCTTTCACCAGAAGATTCAGATATCCGTTTTTCAAGAAGCATCACGGCAACAAAGCAAAGTTTATGTCCAATAGTTCTTCAGCTAAGGATGTGCTAAAGTGCAAAAAGAAAACCCAGTGAGTCATTGCTCTGGAAAATACAGACAAAAGGAATAAAAGAAAAAGAGCATGATCCCAGGATGGGGTCTGCTTCTTATCCACATCCACTGAGTTCTTACAAACACAAACACGTAAAATTTGTGCCACCTACAGACATTACAACATATTTTTGACCATTCAGTGCTGTTATCTGCCCTGATAGATAAACTCTGCACATTTTTGCACATATCTTTTAAATGAGCTTTAATCAGTTTAAGTGACAAGAGTGAGCGCCTTTTGATCAGTTCAGTATTTGAGTTGCAAAGATGACATTAGACTCCTTCCTTTAAAGTCTTCATCTGATATGTTACAGGTACCAGAAAGAAATCAGCAATTAAAACCAAAACTGATACTTTCAATATGTGATGGGGAAAAACCTAAATACCATCTGAACTGCGCTGTTTTCGAAAAAAAAAAAAAAAAAAAAAAAGAAAGAAAACTAAGAGACTTCAGGCTTGCTTTCTTTGATGTTGTGTGTCTTCTTTAAAAAAATTAAAAAATCCTGAATGTTTTCCTCTGAACAAATTGGAGTACTAGCCTCAAACCCACTTTATTTTCCTGAGAGCAGATATGATTATATGAATAAATCCAGCTGTGAGCTTAATAAGCTTTGGCAGGAAAGGGACTGGAGGAAGGTGAGCAATGGAACAAGCCAAGAAAAATATCCAAATTAACCTTCAACCTCCTTAGTAACATCTAAAGCTGATAAAGGAAAGTTTTGAGTTAATTTTATAAGGATGTAGCTCTCCATCAGTATAAGTAGCAAGTGGGAAATTACAAAGTAATAGAAAATCTACTAGAAACATTTTAGACAATTTATGTTTGACCTCTCCTTTTAGCTGTAGTTTGTAGTACAGCTTTTTCATGATTTAGTCAAAGAAATCATACATTCTGGGAGGACATCCCATAGGACTGAAATCATCAGAGCAAAGGCGGAGTCAGCCTGTTCATCCTCAATTGTGGTGTTAAGGGGATGTTATTGTGAGAAGACTTGACCTAACCATATTAACACCTACATTCCTGTAACACTGAGGGGTAACCTCCAAAAGAAGTACAAGATGGAAGACAGAAAGAAAGAAACTAAATTGCTGCAATTAAAAACTATATGGCAATGACATCAAGAAAAACGCAGTCTTTGCTGTGCTCCTCAGAAAAGAATTAGTACCCAGAAACAGCTCTTTGGGCCACTGCTGTTCTAATAACAATGCATGTTTGCACTTACTTATGGGATAAATTCATCTATTGTTTCTGATTGAACTTGTGATAAAGAAAGAGAGATTACTTAAGGAAAATTACTTGGTGGTGCTGCCTATCTGCAATTAGGCATGCTCATGTTTGGAAATAGACGCTATCATTTACCAACAGCAATTCTGAGGGTAGTTTGCATTAAAATGTTTCTCACATCTACTGTATGTAATCTTTGTCAAATGAGGCCAGGCACAAAAATATACGTGAATTTAGTGAAATAAAAAAAAATATTCTGTCTGCTTGCCAGCTGCTTTATATCCACTGGCACTTGTTTTTGAATAATATACACAAAATAATCTCCTTCAATTCAGTAGCTGAAAGTATGTGAAAGTGAGAATCAACTTTCTGAAAGATCTTAAAATGAAAAAAAAGAAAGGCATGAGCAATAATCTATGATTGGATCTTAACAAATAGTAAAATGTAGTAAAATATATTGGATACATAAGTTATATATTGGTCTGGAAGCTGCACTGCAGTTGAAGCTTTGGTGGATTTTCTGGCAACACATCCAGAATTTTCTTTTCTGATGCATACTTGGAAAAATGCAGAGAAGGACATTTTCATGGTCAATCAGTATTTTAGGTTTCCCCTCCTGAATGAAGTCTTGAGTCTTTTCAATGCCTCAGTGGCTTGAAGTGTTGGTGAGAAGGTCTTCTTTGGTTACATCAATCTGAATGCTCTGCACAGATCAGAGGCTTGTGGTCCTATAGAAATCTAAATACATATGGTGTAACAGAAGGATTAAAGTGAAAAAACACCATTCAGAACTTGGCCAGCTTTTAATTATACATGGACAAATGAATAGCCTCACCATATATATGCATAGAAGTGTGAGCTAAAAAGCAAACAGCTTGGTCTTATACCCTTGAAAATTTCAGTGTAAATTTCCTAAGGAGAATCCTGCAGCTTCATTGCAGAAAAGTCACAACAGCATCTTTCTAGTAAAAGCAACGGTATAGGCAGAAAGGGATACAAAAGGCTATGTGACATCTGATATAGCCAGAACAACTCTAATGTTTTAGTACTTGACGATATTTGACATGGTTTTGCTGATTGTATCTTAGACAAATATGCTTCACTGCATTTTGCACGTGAAAATTTGAAAAATGAAAGAGCATAGTGATTTCTTCAAGATAAAAGATCTGAACTGAGATTGAGGATGGCTTTAATCCACACAGCTATCCATTCTAATGAACCCAAGCACTTTAAATTAGGTTATTACCTTGAACACTTGCATCCTGAAGAATAAAATATCAGGGGGATTAAAAACAGAGCTATAGGTCCTTTAGGAGCAGTGACTACAATGCTATTTCTTCACCTAAAGGCACTTGCAAGAGTAACAGGCCAGGCTCTCCAGAGCTCTGTTGTAGACAGAATAAGCACCAGGGTCATGACCTCACTAAGTTTCTTGCCCCAAGCAACTGGTGATTTTGTCTATGTCTAAGATATTTCCAGGCCATTGGTATGAACAAATGAGAATTTTCTCCTCTATAGATTTCCAAAATTGCTTACTGCTTATACTTGCTCCCTTTATTATCTGCATACTCATCTGTTTTGAACTGCTTGAAGGACATAAATTTTTACTGTCTCCTTTGTTTCTGTAATCATGAAAAATTCTGACATGGAAGAGAGTCTGAAAAATAAAATCAGGTTTAAAAACATATAACCTATATAACATGCTTTTCTTAAGCTACTGAAATATTTGCTTGCTGCTTTTATGGAACCCAGGAAGTCTACCTTTCCTTTTTATGTTAAGAAAATCACTGTCAAAATTCAAATATGCAACCTCAGCCTTCTTTTGCTGATCTTCTTCCTTTAACTCTCCTACTTGATGATCTGAGATGGTATTTATTAGGATGAACATATTTTCAGTTTTGGAGCACTTTTGGCCTCTCTTATCTCCCTATTCACTTCTCCCTGTTGTGGCTAAAATCTTTGTGCTTCAGGACGTGACTTCGTTCTGACAGTTCAGTGAAGAATTTAATCTGTTTATTTTACTTGCCATAAAATATTCACGCTAAGACAGTGGACTCATTTACCATTATTTAGGTGTCTGGAGATGCTTCAGATCTGTTTGCAGTTTCTCTCTACTAACAGCTAACCAACATCTCACCCACAAATACCTGTTACACTTTTGGCATCTAAATCACCAAGTTCCTTTACAACCAGCATACACCATCACACATGCACAGTATGGACATCCCTGACTACACAAATATGTCTTACCCATTGCAGACCATTTTGATTAGTTCCCACTTCTCAGAAACCTAATCTTGCCCTCTCCCATCAACCCCAGTTATGCCTTGGTCATGATGAGTTGACTTAGCAACTTAACATGAAATCTCCAGAATTATCTATGTAGTTTGATTATCAGCACCACTAAAAACATCACAGTCTTAGGGCTAGCAACAGATATGGGCAGGTAATTAGTAGGACCAAGATTCTTCCCAGAACTTTAAGGTGCCATAATTGCAGAGTAACTATCCAAGTAAGATAGAGGAAACAGATATCAATGTCAACAGGGTTTACAGTAGGCTTTTCTTTAATGGCAGTGATACAAATTTGGGAACTATACTTAATCTGTGTAGGTCTGTGGCAAAGGGTTAGGATCCAGCCATGATGGAGAGTATCCAGCATGTTCACCTGGAGACACTTCACCTCAGCTCACCTAGTGGGAGACGTAAAAGGTGAATACCAAGTGAGAAAAAGCCAAGCCTCGGGCACACTGCAAAGCCTGAAATTGTCATTGCCTGAGGTGCCTGGGCAGGGAAGGCTCTGCCCAGAAGGTTATTCTGTCTCTTCTTTGACCCATCGCTTTGCATGGGCTCCTTCTGACCCAAGGACTAGAATGACCCCTGGCAGCCTGGGACATTGGAAGGAAAAAAAGGAGGAAGTAAGCAATTCTAGGGATTACTGCTTTTGTTATTCTGAGCTGGTAGGGACAAAAGGTAGCTCCTCTCCAGCCTTTTAGTCAGAAGAAGCCTACCTCAGATCTGCCATGGAGATGGTTTCATCTGACAGTTCAGGAGCACTTGGACCCAGTGTGCAGAAGAAACAAAAAGATAGGGAGATTAGTAGTTTTTAGGCTTTGTTTTACTTGGCAGATACATGTCAGCCTCCTAGGTAGTTCATCCACCTTGGTCAGTACTGACATCTATCCTCTTCCAATGTGCATCTGCAATGTTAGCAGATGACTGTATAGTAATGTGTTCAATTTCCAGTGGCTGTGCCTTTGAAATTATTGCCTTCTGGGTTAGGGTGATGATTGTTGCCATAGCTGCAATAGACTATGTGTTGTGAAACCTTTGAAGGATGTAACTACGTGAAGCCATGATGTTCTCATCCCGTCCTCAAAGTATCCAGAAATCCTATGGGTGTTCCCACAGGGTTTTACAAGCTGGGCTCCTTCCCTGGAGAAGAGTAAGCTTGCAAAGAAGGGATATTTAAGAGGAGGGAGAGATGGATTAGTGCTTTTCCAAAGACTGTTGGATCTTCCCGCTCTTCCTTTCCCACTTAACCTGATGCATCAGGACACCTCACACAGATCCGTATTAGCTGGGCAGTAGACATTCACAGTATCACAGTATCACAATATGCTAGAGATTGGAAGGGACCTCAAAAGATCATCTAGTCGAATCCCTCTGCCGGAGCAGGAACACCTAGATAAGGTTACACAGGAATGTGTCCAGGCGGGTTTTGAATGTCTCCAGAGAAGGAGACTCCACAACCTCCCTGGGCAGCCTGTTCCAGTGTTCTGTCACCCTCACTGAGAAGAAGTTTCTTCTCAAGTTTAAGTGGAACCTCCTGTGTTCTAGTTTGTACCCATTGCCCCTTGTCCTATCATTGTTTACCACTGAGACGAGCCTGGCTCCATCCTCGTGACACTCCCCCTTTATATATTTATATACACTAATAAGGTCACCCCTCAATCTCCTCTTCTTCAAACTATAGAGACACAGCTCCCTCAGTCTTTCCTCATAAGGGAGATGCTCCACTCCCTTAATCATCTTAGTTGCCCTGCGCTGGACTCTCTCCAGCAGGTCCCTGTCCTTCTTGAGCTGAGGGGCCCAGAACTGGACACAATATTCCAGATGCGGTATCACCAGGGCAGAGTAGAGGGGGAGGAGAACTAGAGGGGGAGGAGAACCAGAGGGGGAGGAGAACCTCTCTCGACCTACTAACCACCTCCCTTCTAATACACCCCAGGATGCCATTGGCCTTCTTGGCCACAAGGGCACAGTGTTGGCTCATGGTCATCCTGTCGTCCACTAGGACCCCCAGGTCCCTCTCCCCTACACTGCTCTCTAACAGGTCGTTCCCCAACCTATACTGGAACGTGGGTTGTTCCTGCCCAGATTCTGAAGTTCCCAAAAAATTTGATCTTGGAGGTTTATTCATCACCTGTAGGTGTTCCTGGAAACTGACACTATTTTCTCTGCTTTTTCTAAGCAGTCTGCTGAAGTGAGGGCCATTTCTCTGCCTTCTGTTGCAGCTTTGTACCTACCTTCAAGAGGCTTCTTGAGTGACAGCAAAACCTAGTTGGAAAACTTGATTTGTCAGTAAGTTGAACAGTTTGCTGTAATGCCATTCCTGTGATGTGTGATATGGGCATGCAACAAAGAAATAGGGAAGTCTCTAAGTGAATAAGCACTCAGTCTTTGTCCAAGAAACAAACAGCTCTCAACATAACTGAGTAAAAAACAATTCCTCGTTTTGTAATCTCTGTCTCTATCACTCAGCTCATTTGATCCAAATCAGAAACTCTCCAGGGGTTCTACCATATGCTTGTAAAAGTACTGTTTTTTGTAGTCAAAGCTATCATTCTCTATTGACAAAACCACATAATAACATAGCAAGAATCTCATATGAATTTGTGAAGCTCAGAAATCATCACAATGTAAGACACTATCACATCACTATTTATAAGCACTCAACCATTCTTGCAAGTATGCTTCCATTTTTACTTCAACCTTCTCTTTCCCTTGGAGCAAGGCAGCTGTTCCCTCTGTGGCATCAGTTTCACAAGCTGTAAACAATAGGAATTATACTCTTTCCTCATCTTAGTAAAGATCTTAAAGATCTACAAAGGAAAAGATTTGTATTAATGGAGGCTGTTGCTACAACACGAAAATATAAAAAAAAAATTGTTTCTTATTTTTGATGGTTCAAATCCTGTCAGAATATTTGGCATAGCACACAGTACTGGAAAATATAACTTTTATTCTTCCATAGCAGAAGCTATAAGCCCCAACTGATTCCTGATCCCAGTGAATAACATCAGGTAAAGTGTAGGAAACAATAAGACTGTACTGTAGCTTAAATCAATAAGTTTGCTTCTGAACTCCACAACCAATTTCTCTGGCTACATACATTGATAAATAGACAGTAGAGCCCCTCAGCTACATACCATTAGCTATGCTTTTCCTCAAAGTGTCAGAAAGTAAGTGGTATACTTAACTTGATCTCAAGAACAACAAGAATGTTTTGTCATTCTGCTGGGCTAGGGACACTTGTCTGGCATCTGTATTAGTTACAACTGCTATTAGCAGCTCATTTACCTTCACACAAGTCAGAATTAGCTTTGCAAGTACCTGTAAAAGCAACTACAAAACAAATTTTATATCTGAAATTCTTACTTTCAAAAAATAAAGCAGCTTGAAAAGAAAATAAATAGATTTACTGCAAACAAAATAAAAATACTACAGTAACAGCACTGAGCTTGAAGTATTATTGTATGACATCAAACACCAGAATTCTGCCTTCAAAACAACAGTAAATATCATCTTCAGATGTTAATGTTTTAAAACTACTTTGGTATTTTTCCCACAAACAGAAGTGTGACTGTAATAACCAAGTTCCAGATGCTGCATTCTTTTTTTCAGGTTAGTGCAATCTTCCCAAGCTGTCTAAGTCATAATCATTAGTTTCACAATAAGATAACTGAAAATAAATCTAGCTCACCTTCATAAAATAAGAAAAAGTGTTCAAAGATCAGAAATGCAACGGCAAGTCCTTCAAAGGACACATATGCAAGGCTGTATATACTGGTAGCTTACTAGAAACTCGGCTTCCCTTCCTTTCCCCGCTCTCTCTTTGATCTCAAGCTAAACATCAGAACCCAGCTTTTAAAAAGACTTGAAGTGCCTTTCATTTTCTCTCGGCTGCCTGAGGAGCAGCAACTCCCGCATCTTACATGAAAGACTTTATTTCCCCTAAAAATAACTTCAGTTTCAAATGCCCCCTGCAAAGAGGTTGAAATAATTTATCCTCAGCTCTGTGAAGACAAAAGAAGGTAATTGCATGGGTAAGACATTACCTACAGCGGGGAAAAAGGCAGAGGAGTCATTATGGATCTAGCTGGAGCAGTAATGGAACATTTCTTACTTGTCACTTCTGTAAGAAGGAAGCCCAGTTCACATGTGGCAACCTTTGGGCCCATCACACATGGGTCATTAACACTACCCATGCTGGCTGAGCTATTATTAATCTAGCAATTCTTATCCTTCAGGGGGTTCCTGGGGTCGTGTCCCTTTCCTCTATTACCCCTGCCCCCCTTCGTTTCTATAAATGCAAAGAATATTGGGAGTTTTTGCTCATTTGAACAATTAATTTCTTTGCTCCTCAGCTAGCATTGCTCAGGGTTGGGTACATAGCATAAGCTTTTGCTTTCAATATGGTTAATTTAACAAGGAAGGTCTGGAGACTAGGTTGCATATCCATTCACAGACACATTTTCTTTGCTCATTCTTCTCTGTGTCATGACACAAGTCAGGTAGGAAAACCTACAGGTGATGAATAAACCTTTAAGCTCAAGTTCAGATCAATTAACCAGCCAAGATTCAGGTCCTTAGGTGTAATAAGGTTGCTTTGGTGATTTTAGGACTGTAGATGTGC
The DNA here is from genome assembly GCF_033783945.1 of Neopsephotus bourkii. NCBI lineage: Eukaryota > Metazoa > Chordata > Aves > Psittaciformes > Psittacidae > Neopsephotus > Neopsephotus bourkii. Next base: position 2,040,329 of record NW_026901388.1, read on the forward strand.
ATGAGAGTTTTCACCACTAATGTTTGCCTGGGTAAACCAAGAGAAAACCATCTATCAAATTATTACATTTTCCATTATATCAGCATGGCTGGCTGTACATTGCAACAGATCCCTTGCCTCAAAAAATGCTGATGTTCAAAACATGGCAGAGCTTTCAACTGCAATTTTCAAAATTTCAAATTTCAAAATTTTTGGTGTATCTTTCTTCAAAAGGTCTTTTCAGTCAGAAATAAACAGGCTTGAATGCAGAGGTTTGAGGTGGCTTGAGGCAGTGAAATTTCTTGCTTGCTAGCAAACAATAAGAACTCATGAATAGTTACATGATACTATTTTTAAATATTTAAAACTGACAGGGATCCAGATTTTTCCATGATTGATGCCACAAGTATGAGGATATGCAAAATGTTTTGACATTTCTAGCTTGAGCCTGATTACATATCCCTTGTGTTTTCTCTCAGAGGTGCATTTTGGCATGAAAGGTTCTCTTCCCAGCCAGGAGCCAGATGGACCACTCCATGAGCCTTCACACTGCAAATAAATTTTGGCCCTGAAAAGAGTAATGATTGTAGTAAGGATGCTGTTCAGCAACTGATAATGAAGATACATTTTGGGTTTAAGCTGTGTTTTTGTTAGAGGTTTAGGCTGCCCTTTTATTTTCACAACAAAAGTAGTTCACATGAAAGGTAATATCATTCAAACATGCCAGTACTAGATTCTGTGTACAGGGACTTGCTAGATCATTGTCTGTGTAGCGACATTGCAAAGAGGAGGCTCACTTGGAAACTCGTACTACCTGGCCCTGGCTTGACATTGGCTTTCTTGTAACATGAGCTTGTGTAACATCTGCACTGCTTAAAGGAGGCACAAGATCCTTCACAAGAAAAATCCCACAGTGGGAAGAACATGAAATCCTTTAGGTTCTGGATTTTGTGCCAGCTGACCTACCTGGCACAGTTTTGAATGCTGGCAGTAAGCTAAATGCTGGTCTAAGACTAAAGAGAAGAATGGGGAGGTGAGGAGATTAGAAAGACCCCAAGCAAGCTTTAGGTACCACTGTTTTGAAGTCAGAGGTGATCCACCTATCTGCAGAGACCCAGCCAGGGAACTGGAGACCTAAACTTTCTTCCCGCTACTGCAAATTAAAGACAGTGACTCCTACCCAATCTTAGAAGACTGTCACTTGAGCCTAAAGAGAAAACAGCCACAAATATAGCATTTTCATTTTTTTCTGTAGCACTTGAGATTCTGTGATTCTTTAGTTTCATCTGCAACAGATATATACAGGGTCCAGGGAAAAAAACCTACTACATTGAATGCAATCCAGCAAAAGTAGTTTACTATTAACATATAGCTTTAACCTTGAGAAAAAACTTTAATGTCAGTTATATTAATTTTAGCATTTATGATGAGGAATTTTTGTCATGCTCGTCCTACATCATAAAAAGTATATTTTATAATAGTTTTTCTTAAACATAGGGAGGCAATCTTTAAGAACAAATGCTTACAACTCACATTCATTACAAACACTTCACTGTACATATTTTTCTGATTTTCTTTTTGTTATGTGACCATGAAAAAAATGGCCAGTTGCCGTGCTTTAAACAACAGTATTCTTCATTACCATATAGGAACCCATTCAAGCAGATTATGAAGGTCTTCATTCGTTATACAAAGTAAGTTTATGATGGATTCCATGCAGCATGTGCATATGCACAAATTTTCTTCATACTGGTGTTTTTATCAATCACTTTACCAGCATCAAAAAACTCTTTAGAGTACTCAATTATATATATTATTTTTTCCTTTTAATTGCATTAACATCCCCTTTCTTTTAAAAATAATGGCAAAAATAAAGCATAAATGTAAAGTTTTAATGTGTCTCTCACTGTATAGAAATATTTTTTTGGCATAGAAATCATTTGTGTCGGAGTCCTACAGCTAGGTTTAGGCCTACATGAAAGGAACTTAACAGCACTGAAGTAAACTCTGTGATCACATCAGGAGTGGATATGGTCTTTCTAGACGCAGGCTGGGGCTCTTCCAGAAAGATTGGTAATTTGTGCAGATTGGATCCTTATTAATCAGTCAGTGAGAAAATGAACATGAGCCGGCAGTGTGCACTCGCAGCCCAGAAAGCCAACCGTACCCTGGGCTGCATCAAAAGGAGTGTGACCAGCAGGTCGAAGGAGGTGATCCTGCCCCCATACTCTACTCTCATGAGACCTCACTTGGAGTATTGTGTGCAGTTCTGGTGTCCTCAGCATAAAAAGGACATGGATCTGTTGGAACAAGTCCAGAGGAGGGACACGAGAATGATGAGGGGACTGGAGCACCTCCCGTATGATGATAGGCTGAGCAAGTTGGGGCTGTTTGGCCTGGAGAAGAGAAGGCTGCGTGGACACCTCATAGCAGCCTTCCAGTATCTGAAGTGGGGCTTTAGGGGTGCTGGGGATGGACTATTCATTAGGGACTGTAGTGACAGGACAATGGGTAATGGGTTCAAACTTAAACATGAGAAGTTTAGATTGCAAATAAGGAAGAAAATTTTTTCCTGTTAGGGTGCAGAGAAGAGGCAGGAGTTTCCTCTGAAGTGCCACTTTACATGGGCACAGAGCAGTTAACACTAAATACTGAGTCTATTTTGACTGGTTTCAAACCAGTTTCTGAGGTGCAATAGGAATGCAGGAAAAGATCATTGCAGGAAAAGAAAGTGGAATGAAAAACAAACTGTGTTACAGATATGTAGAAATGCAGTCTAGTGGAGACTTCTAGTGCCAAAATGACTGAGGCTGTGAAAACTAACCTGTCTTGGAAAAACAAAACTAACCAAGCCAAACCAAAGCAGAGCAAGAAGCCAGATATCTGTTGGAGGAATTAGGAAAGCCAGAACATAAAATAGTCCTGAAAGAAGACTGAAGAAAATACCCAGAGACAGAAAATACTGGTCCAGAACTGCATTTGTTTCCAACAGCAGGCTTGGACAGAACCTCATTTTTCTCTGTCATTTTGAAGAGAGAGGGGAAGAATTACATGGAAGTAGTCCTGAAAAGACAGAAGCTTTTCCCTATTAAGATTTATAGTTAATTGTGAAAGACAATACTTTTAACTGATAAAATCGATGTAGCTGGGGGTCTGGTGAATAAAAATGCTACTTTTCTTGGTAGTGGAAAGCTTTTAAATGGAAAAAAACACAGTCTTTTGAGGAACGCGAGTTTACAAAGAAATGCTAGAGGTATATGTAGAAATCTTATTTACAGGCTGTATGGCTGCTGTGCAAGTTCCCCATACTCTTGGAACTCCAGTGTGACAAGTTTGTTTTTGAAGACTAAATACCCAAGTATCCATAAAGACATGGGGGGTACTTGGAGTAGTGATGTAAACATGAAAGGAAGCCTTTGCTTTTACTGCTTGTGATGGCATAGCTCAAGTAACCTGGACTAATCAGTATTTAGTCTCCCTTCTTTCCCTTCCTTTCTTTAAAAGATTGCAAAGGTTTTAGTGTTTCATAAACAAACTCATCAGTTTTAAAACTCCAACTTGATATGTATCCTGAATACATTGCATGATACTGTAATATCCTCAGCACATGAGATCTTTACTCATGACAAGAAAAAGCAGATACTTCTCTGCATACTACGTATTGATCAGCTGTCTCTGGTTTCTCTGATAACAAGTAACAGTGAACTTAAGTAGGAGAGGTAATCAGAAACACTTTGGTAGCTACTACAGTGTAGTTTTCAGTAATTTTTTTCTCTCTAGTAGTCTGTCTTGAGGGTTTTGATGTCCTGCCTCCTCCTTTTTTCTCTTTTAATCTGCTAAGACAATTAACAGATGGAGCAAATACTTGGCTGTTGGATTGCTTTCTTGGTTAGCTACGGAGGAAGGAATCACTTACCTGAGAAATTCACTCTGCTAGCTGAATTTTGATAAAGCGTTTACCCCTCTCAAACAAATAAAGAAAATCCTTGCTCTTGTAACAGTCTTTTCCATCTGAATATGACAAAAACTTTTTATTTGCTCAAGCATTAAAGGGTCTTGATCTCTGGCATAACTGATCTGGTATCCTCCACTTTTTCCTATGGAATGACAATCTTTGGATTCTGTGGAATGGAAATGAGGGTGAAATGTCTGCTCCTGGAACTACAAACAAAGTAGCTGCTGGTACCAGTTTCCAGGTGTACTAAAACTGCACCTGTCTTTTAATAGAGGCAATAATTTCTCATTATCTTACCATCAGGTGTTCTTTACTCTACATCTATTGTCAGCGCTATCACATGGTAGTGAATTTGGTCACACTTTTCCTCCAACCACTTAGGAAAATGCCATTGTTTATTTAGGAGGCTTATTTTGCCACAATGAGGAAAGCATGGTGAGATAAAAGCTGAACAACTTTCAGACCTAACCAGACTGGGCTTCATTTCACTATTCAGTGAAAGAGTAGCATGTAACAGGATGTTAAACTCTAAAACAAAGCTGCTGGAATGCTGGCTTTCCAGTTTGTGTGATGATCAACCTTTAAAGTGAGAAGGCAAGTTTCAGGCTGGTAAGATCCAATCCCAAAAGCATTCACAGTTATTTCTCTGCAACGTATCTGAGCAAGTGGGCAAATATCACTTGAGAAGAGGCAGATTTGAAGGCACATTACTCTCAGGAGGCCTTGATTGTTGAACAGGTCGAATATGGGACTGCCTAATATGTTATGCTTATTGTTGTCTCCAAAACCAACACTTCAACTTATTTATTTGCTCTGCACTTCCCTGATGCTTGAGAAGACTGCCAGGGCACAGATAGGCAGTATGTGTATGTACAAACCAAAGCAAATGATACTATTACGCAAATGCTGGAACAGCTTCCTAGGCTACTAGACATAGTGCCCTTTGGTAGCTAATTGCAGCCCTTCTGTAGGAATAAATGGCATTAAAATTGCAGAAAGAAAGGTGAAATTGTTGAAGAATATAATAGCTTAAAAGAAAGTATTTCTTAAAAATTGTTTTGCTTTATTTTCAGATGTGTAGATACAAGAGTTTATTTGGAACTTGCATTATGAGCTATATGACTTCTAGTTACTCATCCCTGTGGGTTGTTGTGGTTTTTCTAAACCTATTGTTTCTGCCACTTTAAAACTAATATGTAATGATTGCAACTGTGCTTTCAGCTCACAGTCAACATTAGGTGATTTGTTTGTTTAAGCCTCTTTCATTAGGGCTGTGCAAACCTTACTATCTCCTACTTGAACTAAAATAAGTGTGGACAGTTAACATCATCGGGCAGTCAACATGCAGTAGCTAGTTAAAAGTGTGACAGCATAGCATTGTGTTTCAGTCCTTCTAGATGAATTGTTTGGAATGACTTACTGTATAAGCCACTGAAGATCTCTCCAAATGAAAAGCGGATGGTAGCGGGGGGGGGGGGTGTAAATGTAGAATTTTTACTTAGGAAAACGTGAAGAAAACAACAACAAAAAAAGTTGTCTAGTGTTTTCAGAAATATAGTACTTTTCAGATAATTGACATCAGAAACTAGCATCTCTTGGAATTTCTTATTTTAAACTTCAGGTTGAATTTGAGACAAATGATTGTTTTCATCAAACAGTCACTATACCTAGGTGAACATCTGCATCCAGTGTGTGCTTGTCCTACTTAAAAATGTCAGTTAGAAAGAAGATGGATGATTAGCCTACCCTGTTTATATTTCACCATTAAAGGCACAAAAGGAACATGCATTAATCACTGACCTGATACAAAGTCTGGCGTTGCATCCTGAAAGAGAAAATCATTATTTTAATTGGAACTAATGGCTTGTGGCCATTGTAACTCATGGTGAGGCAGAATATTAATGTCACTTTGTCTGGTGACAGAATATCTTATGCCCACTTACTCACAGTCTGCCACAGTGTCAGTTGAAGTATGTCTTCAGGCCAGATCCACAAAAAAGGCTTTGTTGCCTTTCATCCCTACAAGAGAGATTTGAAGGTTTTTACCTAATGTCACCTGAAAGTGACAAATCCAAGCACAAGCTGGGACTACTCTTCTTAGCACTTAATCAGGAGCCAGTAACTACCTTCATGCATTTATTCCCTTTTCATATTCTATTCCAAGTGTGCTCATCAAGAATAAGTAGATGGACGTTTCAGCCAGGAAAAGGTACATCAAAGCACAAAGAGGGAGGAAAAGAATTCTATTCTTGTATTAGACAACAACAAGGTAGTGTTGTCTAATAAAATAATACTAGCATATCCAAAGAGAGAAATAATCACTTTATGCAGAGATATCTAAAGATTACCTTCTAAAAATTCACAAGTTAACGGGTCTTATGAATGTTTTGTTGTTTCTCGAATATGCGGAATTTTAAAACAGAGGAGGTTTTAACTCTTTATCATCATAAAATCATAGAATGGTTTAGGTTGGAAGGGACCTTGAAGATCATTTAGTTCCAAGCCCCCTGCCACAGGCAGGGACGCCTTCCACTAGAGCAGGTTGCTCAAAGCCCCATCCAGCTTGGCATTGTGCACTGCCAGGGATGGGACAACCATGACTTCTCTTGGCAACCTGTGCCAGTGTCTCACAACCCTCATAATGAAGAACTTTTTTCTAATGTCTAATCAAAATCTGCTCTCTTTCAGTTTAAAGCCATTCCCCCTTGTCCTGTCACTACAGGCCCTTGTAAAAGATCATGGGTTATTATGCTAAGAAATGGTATCTAAACTGACATCTGAACTGGAATCTTTGTTATAGTCTTTTTCCTTTTGTGATAAAAGAGGGTGGTGGGTTGCATAAGCATTTATTTTCCAGTCTTGATCAGAGGAGTTGAGGACGTGATGAGTAATGTCTCCATGCCATAGCAAAAATATACATGATTAGCGATGCTGGGTTTGACCTAAAGCCCTTCACAGCCATGACTTAAAATTCCTGCTACATCAGTTCGGGTTTCAAGCTCAGAACATTCAAGTCATAGCATCACAGTGCAACTAGGGACATTGAACTGGTAGATTCATTAGTTTTCTCACAAGAGCTGCTTCAACTCCTGCAAGTTTTGTTTGATTTTTGGGTTTGTTTTGGTTGGGGTTTATTGTTTGGGTTTTGGGTGGGGTTTTTTTGGCAAATCTGAGAGCCAGATCATAGCCCTAACATTAAACAATTAATCTCAAATTCATTGTTCTACAAGACAGTTTTGTAGTTAAGTGTAACCCTCAGAAACTACACTGCACAATTAGTGCATTAATCTTAAACCCAGAAATTTTTCTTCACTTTTTTACCTAAACAATTGCCAAATGCTGTTCTGCATGCAAAGGTATTCAAAGAACTCAAGACTTCTGAGCTATATCACAGTATAAATATTTGATCACTAGTGAGTCATAAAAGGTTAATTTCCAAGCTGGTACATGATAAACTTAATTGCCTTTTATTGATACCATAATGCCATAATGCAAAAAAAAGGACACTTCACATCATAAGTTTAAGCTCATCAGCTCCTGCTGACATCATACAGTAAAACAACACTTTCATATGTCAGCATAAATCTCAGCAATGTCTTTTTTTTTTTTAACCCTTTCTAGTGACACTTTGAAGTGAATGATCTGTCTCATCATAATCTGCCATACCTTAGTCTGTGCACTGATTGTTACAACTGGTGTTTCTTCATGTTTTTTTTTTTTTATTTAAAAATACAATGGCAGTACTTCCCATGTGTCATGCAAACATTTCCATACACTCCATTTAGGACGCTTTTCAATTGATATCAATTTTTTTCCCTTCCTGTCCTGTGAAATCAAATCTATATTTACATAGTTGTTTTTGTAACGCATGTGACCAATTATTCCAATGGGAATCAATAACATTTCAGTTAGTGCAATAAACTGAAAAATCTGAAAACCTATTCCAATGTGTTCTTTTTTTTTTTTTTTTTAATAGTGAAAATGAAAGGTCCTTCTTAAACTGATTTCCCAGTGGTGAACCATGACATGTAGAATCCAAGTCTTTAGCTCAAAGTACACACGCCTTGATTTCAATGAGGCGTGGGGTCTTATTTAAAAATTAACCTTTCCTGGAACCCCTTAAGATCTGAGTATTCCCAAGTAACACCTTCTTTAGTAACTGTCCAGCCTACTATTTTTAGCGCTTCCTGTTCCTAAGTGTCTTACAAATAATTGGTTTCTGAAACTGGATCTTCTTGCTCTTACCCCATTAATGTCTTGAACAGTCATACTGGAATATGACCAGGGGCACTTGGAGAAAAAAAAGAGTATACCAGCTTCACACAGTAGTCTGAAAAATGATTATGTAGACCGCTTGCAGGAGAAATTACAATAGATCTTGTAAATATTTCTCTAGTGTATAATTCTCTGCTTAGGCAAGTTTTCACTTTGGATCGAATTGTGGTCCATGAAAGGACATTATCACTAAACAAAAAATAAACCTCAAGAAATTATGAAGCTTTGTGAAATAGTGGAGGCATGGGGGAAGTTATTGACTGTTCTAAAATGAATGCAGGAACAGTCTGTGTTATATTCATTCACCTTCCCAGAGATCATTGTTGGATGACAGCTTTGCTAACAGGGCATTTCTAAGGAGAGGCATGGCCTGCCCTAATAGAGCCATTATGAAAATAAATGATTCTCTTTATCCCCTCTCAACTGAAATAAGGGTTTATGAAGCTGCATTTTGAGATAGTCTGCAGTGGTACATATGGTCTCCTTCTTGATTTGTTTCAAAGACAAATAACTCTGGGAAGTTCCATTTAAAAAGTAATAAAGTTCATACTAGGCTTAAATCTAGGGTATGCTAAGATAACTCTTTTAAAGAAGATATAAAAGTTCTTCCTTCTGTTGTTTTTTATAATTAAATAAATTTGTGTGAAGTCTGATTCTTGATGAAAGCCTGGAAATACTATCATGTTCCTTAGGCGTTTTATTCATATTCTTAGAAGATAAAAGGTAAACATATGATTCTGAGAGCTGTGAAAAATCCATCTATGCTTAATTTTTATAACTGTTAAAAAAGTAGAACTGGTGAGATTATTCCTGGTGAAAAGTTTCATTCAGGAACACACGCCCTTTTCCTCTCCTTTACATGCTACTATTCACATATGTGTACATTTTTCTGTGTGCTGTCTAGCAACAATAGCTGTACCTTCTGGGACTCCAAAAGACATCTATTAAAATTATAAAAGCCTTTAAGAAAAGGCTTTCATGTCGATAAATATTGAAATGTTTGTAGCTCTAAACTACTCAATTATTTCTTAGTTGTCTGCCATTTGGCCATGGCCCTTGTCCCTGTAGGTGTATTTTCTGTACATCCTGCAGCTGCTTTTCAGCCTCAAACTGAGAGAATTGGACAACCTTGCTCATTAACACATCAAAAATGTATATCCCCTGCTGTGAAGAAAGGGCAGCTGCTGGAGGGTCTATCTAAAAATGCATTCAGTTATAAGATGTGTATTAGCACTCTAGCCTTCTAAACATACTCTGCTGAATTCTGGAGAAACCAGAACAGAAATACAGGTGAGTGCTAATGGAAATGATTGATCTAGCCAAAATCTGGGAAGGCTTCTCAAGAAGAAATCCACAAACCTAATTATATGATACATTATTCAATTCACTATTAAACATTACTTATTTTACTAATTAATTCACTAGTGACTGTAAGGGGAACCTAACTGTTGGGAACAAATATAAGGTGTTGGCATGAAGATGACAAGGATGCCAATGGCTTTGGGAGAAAATGTCCTGTCATAGATTTGACCAATGCAGTTATGTCAAATTAGAGAAGACTTTAAGAGTTGAAATTTCACACTTGACTCAGTTCAGTCACTGGCTAAGCATCTTGAAAAAATAGACAACAGGATGATAATTTGAGAGCACTCTATAGAAAAATAGTCATACTGGATAGCCAGATTTCCAGTTGAAAATCTTGTAAAGAGGAGATCTGGGTGTGTCACTTTAAACCTGATGATACCCACACCTGTCAATTTCTTTAAAAGACAAAAAAACCCAAAAATTTTAAATGCCAAAATGCAGCTTTAAAATACTGAAGAAGGAAGTGCTGTCTCAATAAGATGCTCTTGTAAAACAAAGTAATCTTCCTGATCTTAACTTTTAATTGCATTCTCATGTTTTAATAATCTGTAGGATAGTAACTAACAAACTTTATCATTATTATCCCAGACCTCTAAATTGTCCTAATGATTTGGCACCCTAATCAAGGTTCTTGTCCATATGTTAAGTAGTTCTTGCTCTTCCTATTCATTAAGTTATATACTAAGAAATTGTACCACTGCAGAAACATAAACCAGAGAGAGGACAAGTAATTAATTCCCATATAACAGTGTAACATTTTAAAACCAAATAGGTTGTAATGGGGAGATTAAATATCTAATTGGTCCTACATATGGAAGGTAATTCAAAACATGGATCATTCCTGTTCTCTTTATTTGTTTTCCTCCTAGTTTTACCAATCCTTTTTTCTTTGAAGGAGAGCAAAGCAAATAAAGACCAGAAATATGTGAAGTTGTCAGGATGAGGTAACAGACCTCTGTACACAATCGACTTCAAGCAGCAGAACAAGGTTTACATCTTTTTTCTCATTTCCTAGTTTTAAACAGTTTGTTTTGTTGGAATTTAATGCTATTGAGCATTAAACCACCTCTTTATTTTTATAACTGGAATGGTTATAGCCAGCTCAGTCTGCCCCTTCTTTGTTGGAATTAGATATTTTAATTCAGTCAACTAAACCTTATGGTAACAATTACAAGATTCTGTGACTCAACATCTTAGAAAGAGGTTTAGCTTCTTTGTCTTTGGGGCTGGGACACACAGTAATACTCAAATGAACTTCAGGGGTTACTATACCAGCAGTGCAGATCAGGTTAAAACTTCCCACAAACAAATACTAAGAGAAATGGGAAGTGAACAACATGGATTCAGTTACAGATGTTCTCAGTACTTCACAGTAGTGCAAATGGGCCATCATTAGCCCTCTTCCCCCCCATCATGTAGCTTGCAACAGCACTCTCTGTCATATAACAGCAGTGCACTAGCACCCTATTTGTCACTTGCAACATCATGATTATTCAACCTAAAGGTTCATTAAAACATGTGGAGAATAAATCACAAATGCCCCAAATAAGAATATAATTAGAATACAAATTAGGTGAAAGCAATTTGGCGCTGTATATATGGAGCCAGAGAAAATAGTCCAAAATTATAGAAACTGCAAATCACTCGGAATTTGCAGAATTATCATATTAATACTACTTTTTGAACAAAAGTATGCAGCTTGGAGAAAAGTAACTGAATTTAGTTTGGGCCATTTCAGCATAGCTTAGCTGCTTTCTGTGTTTTCTGACTATGAGGAAGGAAAGGGAGAGAGACTGCCCATTTGAAAATTCCTCTAGTAGATAAAAATTATTGCTCTGGGCTATAAAAGCTGGCTTTAGGATAATAAAAAGATTAGCCATGGAAATACAGAAAGCCATAGAATTTTCTCTGCATGGTAAACTACATTTTACTGAAACAATAGTTTTGATATAGGATTTCTGATATTGAAGGAAAAATAAAGTAAATCATTAATCTGACTGTTCTTGACTAAATGTATTTAAAAGTTAAACACTTATTTTCTCAACTTCTTATTTCTTCCACCCACCTCTTAAAGAAATGTTATTCTTGGGCTTAGAGTAAAATAAGAAAGTTTCATATCATGTTAAATACTTTTCCATCACCAAAGATAATGGTTTGTTTGCTTAAGGGGAAAATGGAATGAATTGCAAGCAATACAAAACATTCTTTCTTATTTATTTTCTCCCTACTTTATGGCATTTCCGTAGCTGTAATTGGATGTAGATTTAGCCCTATGGGGCTGCAATTCAGAACAGGAGATCTTTTAAACCCTAGTTGTCCCTGCAAAGGTCCTCTTTTACAGAAAAATTCTCTACACTTATTTGATGTGTTTCTTAAAACTTTCTGTTTTATTACAAGCCTGGGGGGGGGGGGGGAGGCAGCCAATCTTGTTTCTTATGCTTGCAAAATTTCTGCTTCAACCATACCAAGATTATCAATATCAGTCAGCCAGAGTGGAGATATTTCAATAAAATGGCTTTCAAATGTAATGTAATTTGCTCAAACTAAAATACACATTTCATATGAAATTAATAAATCAAGGTGATTGAAGAATATCATGAATAAAATAACAAAGGAAATCAAACAGGCATGTCATGAAATGCAAACATGTCTCCTGTTCAAATACTGCTGTTCTAATACTTCATGACAACATACCCTTACTTATTTTCTATGAGAAAATGAAGCTGCTGCCTATAAGATTTCTTCAGGTTTTAAACAGAGTTCTTTTATTTTATTTTTCCAGAATTTTAAGGGAACATCTACTATGTCACTGAACTTATACTAGCCCTTCTGCCAGGAACAGAAGAGTGCTAAAGCTTTCAATACTAGCACGTGAAATATCATTGAAAATACTAGGTTGCTTTTTCACCTCTCATGCTTTCTAAATATTGTCCCTTTCCATTTTTGTTATTACAAAATAAAACCTTCTTGTCCTGGGTTCAGCAGTAGCAGTCATTATTCTCTTTTTTAATAGCTGGTGCAGTGCTGTGTTTTTGACTTTCAGCCTGGGAACAGCGCTGATAACACCGATGTTTTTAGTTACTGCTCAGTAATGTTTACTCTGCCCAAGGACTTTCTGAGTCTCATGCTCTGCCAGGGAGGAAGAGAAGCCGGGAGGAAGCAGAGTGTCATGGCTTAAGCCCAGCCATGCAGCTGCTCTCTCACTCCCCACCCTGGTTCTTCCCCCCTGCTCCCGGAGGGATGGGGAGAAGAATCCCTAGTTTGGGTCAGGTGTCCTGTCTCTGCTTCTTCCTGGCTTCCCCTCCTCCCTGGCAGAGCATGAGACTCAGAAAGTCCTTGGTCAGAGTAAACATTATTGAGCAACAACTAAAACCATCAGTGTGATCAGCGCTGTTCCCAGGCTGAAAGTCAAAAACACAGCACTGCACCAGCTATTAAAAAAGAGAAAAATGACTGCTACTGCTGAACCCAGGACACAGAGACAGGACACCTGGCCCAAGCTAGCCAAAGAGGTATTCCATACCACAGCACGTCATGCCCATTATATAAACTGGGGACGGTTACCCGGAAGGGCTAGATCACTGCTTGGGTTGGGATGGGTATCAGTCAGTGGGTAGTGAGCAGTTGTATTCTCTTCCCTTGTTATTTCCCTTATCCTTGTTATTTCCCTTATCCTTGTTATTTCCCTTATTTCCTACTATTATTGGTGGTAGCAGCAGTGGTTTGTGTTATACCTTAGTTACTGGGCTGTTCTTATCTCAACCCATGGGAGTTACATTCTTTCTATTCTCCTCCAGGATTGGGGGGAGGAGGGGGAGGAGTGAGTGAGTGGCTGTGTGGTTCTGGGTTACTGGCTGGCCTTAAACCACGACACTTCTAAACCCAGTGATCCAGTTCAGCATTCCAGGCCCCATCTATAAGCCTTTATAAGATTCCTGAGGATAGAGATTTTGGGGGAGACCTGTGTAAAAAGCAAATGAGTTTGGAATCATAGATGTCCCAGAAGCTGCAACTAGCAAAACATGCTCAGAAAACAAGTGGCGTGTACAAAATTGTTTTTTTTTTTTTACATTGTGCGATACCATGGATGTCTATATAAGAAGGCTTGTCCATTTAATAAGGCCTGTTATAGTAGAAGAAGAGGTAATTGTTTTAAACTGAAAGATTAGATGCAAGGAAGAAATTTTTTAGCATGAGGGTGGTAAAATAATAGGTTACCCAGAGAGGTGGTGTATACTCCAATCTGAGAAACATCCAAAGTCAGGCTCTAAAAAGCCTGATCTAGTTGGACTAGATGACTTTTAAATGTCCCTTACAAACTAAATTATTCTGTGCTTCTATGATTCTATAACTGCTGGAAAAAGAGTCAGTGCAGTAATCCCAAACAAACGAGACAAGCATGAGCCCACAGAAAATGTTAGCTACTCTTTGTGGCCAGTGAATACATGTTTTCTTTGGAGAAATGTAAGCGAGGCAAAAGAGGAACACGCATGTGCTGTGTCTAAGCAGAGAGGAAGGTCAAGTGAATCAAAACATAATTTAACTACTGCTTTTCTGTCTTTTCCTCTCTCTAGCAGTACAGCACAAGCTCCTGTTTAACTTTGAAGACTTGTTCTCTTGAGAAAAATCATATGATTTAACAAGGGTCAGAGATTTGGGAAGTCAAGGATTGAACTCTTGTTCTTTTAAACTGTCAGTTTCCCTGAAGAAAATCAAGGAGATAGCAGCACTCCCCAGCAAACTAATTAAAACCTTACAGCAGGCTGACAAAGACCTTGAAATGTGCAGACCTTATAATACACTGTGGATTCCAGAGGAGGGCCACAAAAATTATAAAGGGCCTCAAGCACCTTACTTTCAAAGACAGGCTGAGAAAGTTGGGGCTGTTCAGCCTGGAGAAGAGAAGGCTGGCTGCAAGGAAACCTCATAGCAGCCTTCCAGTATCTGAAGGGGGCCTATAAGGATGCTGGAGAGGGACTCTTCATAAGGGACTGTAGTGATAGGACAAAGGGTAATAGGTTCAAACTTAAACAGGGGAAGTTCAAGTTATATATAAGGAAGGGTGTGTGAGGGTAGTGAGAGCTGGAACAGGTTGCCCAAAGAAGTGGTAAATGCCCCATCTCTGTCAGTGTTCATGGCCAGTTTGGCCAGAGCCTTGGACAACATGGTCTAAGGTGAGGCATCCCTGCCTGTGGCAGGGTGTTTGGAACTAGATGATCTTAAGGTCTTTTCCAGGCCTAACTGTTCCGTGATTCTATGATTCATCAATATATGGGAGGGTATGGAGGAAATGGCAGCAAAATGTCAGCCATAATAACAACTACTAGAGCTCTCACTCCAAGGAACAGCTAAAAATGGGGGAGTCTGGGAAACAGTAATAGTGATGAAAATGTTTTGAGCAAAAATTTTAACATACTGCAACATTTTAATGCAACTATAAGCAAAAAATCCCACATTTTTCTCACTCACACCTCTCTTTGTCAATGGAATAGTTGATAAAGCAGTTAAAATAAAATGCAAAATGAGTTTTCCATCTGGCCACTGTAACACCCAATAAGTCAAGACAAATAATGTGTTGTCTTTAAGAAAATTATTCTGCCAAACAAACTGTACATCCTATTATTTTTTCTTTTCCTCATAGCCCAGTTTAAAACTCAAGGTAATGACAAGCCTTGTAGAACAAAGCTGAAGGCAAGTATGCTTTTAAGCAAACTCCACCTTTACTTTAGACTCCCTGTGAAAGTCATGTGTTTATAGTCATCTTAGTTTAGTCAACTCTAAGAAATTAAATCAGATTAAATATAATTTAAATGTGTCTTTTTAGATAAAGTCATGATACTTTTACCTAGCAAGCACCATTGTTATTCAGTTCTAAAATTACCCCTGAACTAAATGGATTTATGCAAACTTATCATCATCTTGTACTAGTTTTTTCCTGGGTTTGGGGTTTCTTTTTATTTTTTTGTTAGGCATCTAGTTTCTTTAAATTGGTAAATTCCACATTAACTTTCCTATATCTTTGTCACTCTTACCTCAGTAGTCACTAAAATTTTCAACCACGCTTTGATAGACAAGGCAATCCATTTATTGTCTAACCCTTATATCAAAGTGACAGAAGATACTGCAGTTTAACACCTGGAGAAATTTTCATTACTTCTACAAGATTTAGATAAGTCTTCCATTAAAAATGCTTAGACCAATGTTTCAAAACATAGAGTTCTAAAACTTCCCTTTGGGCTCCTATTTATGTACTTCTAAAAACAAACATTTCAGATGAATCAATGTAATTTGAACAAGAGCTTACTTTTTACAGAAACCACTTTTAATGTTTACACATGAAGTTATTAATGATACAGCAATAACAATTTTCACATTGTCCATTATACAGAAGAAATTTTTTAGTACTCAGAAGAAGTGATTTTATCTCTCAGCACAAAACTGACTCTCCCACTCCAAACAAACCTACAAAGGTAAAAAATCACCTTAGTGATAAAAAAAATGCAGAAGTTCTTTTTACAGTTTCACTTCATAAAAGTGATTGATTGGTAAAATGTTCTCTTACTTGTCAAAAGATGGCTAAAAAAGAAATTGCTTTTGAAATATAATGTGACATACCTCACTGAAGAGGGAAAGACGTGAAAAGTAAACATATTAGATATCTGACTCTGTCCTAGTGAACTTCAAGCTTTCTTTGAAATGTTGGCATTGTTGTAGGGAAAGATAGAGACTGAAGGATCTGATTCAAGAGTGTAAACCTCCCAAAATAGACAAAAGAGTTCGAAAATAACTTAGCCTTGTATACGCTTGTCTGTCAATCTTCTCAATAGTGTTTTGTAGCAATCTTCCAGAAAGATCATATATACACCAGTACCACTAGGGAAGATTACAGCAAGATGCAGTCATCCATTGGACTATATGTCCTGATTAATATAAATAAACTACAGGTATTATTGTAAGTCTGATTTTAAGCAAAGAAGTGTGAAGGTGGAGAAAAGAGAAGGGAGGAACACAAGAAATTAATGGTCACCTAGTTAATTACAGAATCATAAAATTGTTTTCACTTGTAAAGGTTCTTCAAGAACATCTAGGTCCAGCTGTCTTGTCATGGGCAGGGACACCTTCCACTAGACCATGTTACTCAAGGCCCATCCACCCTCGTCTTGGACACTGGCAAGCATGGGGCATCCACAACTTCTCTTGGCAACTTGTTCCAGTGTCTCACCACCCTCATAGTGAAGAACTTACATCTAACATATCTAATATAAATCTCCCCTGTGTCAGCTTGAAGCCATTCCCCCTTGTCCTGTCACTTCATTGCCCTTGTAAAAAGTCTCTCTCCAGATTTCTCCTAGGCCCCCTTTAGGTACTGAAAGGCTGCTACAAGCTGTCTCTAGAGCCTTCTCTTCTCCCGGCTGAACAAGCCCAACTCTGCCACCCTGTCTTCATAGGAGAGGCACTCCAGCCCTCTGGTCATCTTTGTGGCCCTCCTCTGGACTCACTCAAGCAGATCCACCTCCCTCTTGTGTTGGGGGTCCCAAAATTGGCTGCACTACTCCATATGGGGTCTCACGAGAGCAGAGGGGCAGGATCACCTCCCTCAACCTGCTGGTCACGCTCCTTTTGATGCAGCCCAGCATATGGTTGGTTTTCTGGGCTGCAAGTGCACATTGCCAGCTCATGTTGAGCTTGTTGTCAACCATCACCCCCAAGCTCTTCTCCTCAGGGTTACTCTCATTCTGTCCTCCTCTATGCAGCCTATATTTTTGCTTGGGATTGCCCCCACCCAATTGTAGGGCCTTGCACATGTCGTTGTTGAACTTCATGAGGTTGGCACTGGCCCACCTCTCAAGCGTGTTAAGGTCCTGATGGATGGAATCCATTCCCTTCAGGTCCCCCCATGAGGGCCAGGACTTGTAAACATGAGGCTATTCCCATCGGTCTGTAAAAAGCCTCATCCACTCTGCCTTTCTGGTTGGGCAGCCTTTAACAGAACCTCTAGGTGATTATAATGTCACCTAGTTATGCTCCTTTCCAAAAAAAATGGGTTAACTGTAAAGTGCTACATTATTTCAAATGCCTGTTTGGGTTTGGGTTTTTTTCATTATGTGTGAGTGTAATGAGTCCTCATATACTCAGTAAGTGTTTAGCTGACCTGAACAGGGAATTGATAAATCCATTACTCTCAGAGTAACAAAGTCTACCTTGTTTTATTATTATTCTTTTATACTAGAAAACAGAATATACGGTTGCAGAACAAATCACAGTCAGTCCTTTAATAAATTTTGCTGTAGGCTATCATGCCTGATAGTACAATCCTGGATTTATAACTCCTTTATGAAGTTAGCTGGAGGCAATGATCTGGTGGTTAAACTTTCAGTGTAGGGAGAGAAGGAAAGGTTAACTGACACAGTTACACCAGTCAAAGTGCAGTTGTGAAAACCATCCAGCTGTTGTTAAAAACTCTAAGAAATTAGGTTGATTCTTCTTAGTTCCCAGGAGACAAGAATTGTAATCTGAAATCTGCCAGTACTGATAGCAGTATCAGCAGACAGATGAAAACTGTCTGTGTGGGATATGACATCTAACATCTCCTGTTATACGCAGGAACAGCTTGTTGACAAGAAATATTGCACTCTTCCGTGGTCCACCCTTGATTGACACAAGGATGAGGACAGCATTCAGACACGACTGTTTTGCACCCTTATAGCTTTCATGCCTGAAATAACTCAATATACTGAATATAGGTAAACGAGGGCTTTTAGTAATATCTTCTTAACTTGGAAATCCTATAATAAGCCACAGTATTAAGATTTTCCTAAAAATGAGCACGACACAAGATCCCAAATGGCCCTTGATTTTCTGTACTAGGGCACCAGCTAGCACACAGCAACTTTTGAGACTGACAGTCTGAATCACTAGTAACACTAAAACAAGCAGGCTCAGAATAAAATCCACACAACATATTGTTGGAGGTGTGGTTCTGTCTTCACACTTCTTCTTGGTTCAGCAAGTCTTAGTGTTATGGGACTGTTTTTCATATTGCCTCAAGGCTTCTCTTCTGCTCCAGAAGTTGCCCATTTTCTCCTGGGAAAAATCCATATCCATTTTTCACCTCTGAAGGCTACCTACACACTTTCTTCCTGCTCTTTATTGAAGACTTTCAGTTTATCTATATTACAGTCTCCAGCTGGCAGTCATTCTTTTTAGAGGGCAGAATAAAGTAAGCAGAAAACAGGTTTCTGCTTCAACATGTTTAGTTGGTTTTGGGAAGGAACCTCCTTTCTCTCCTTTGGGAGAGCTCTACCTGGCCCAGACTGCAGCAAATGAAATAAGGCAAAACCAGAACTCTTTCACAGTTCTATCGTCTAATAGGAGACACGGTACCCAGACATCATGCTACAGGCTGGTGTTGTGATATCAGTTTTATTTACCATTAAATCCTTGCAATTTTAATATATGCTGTTTTCTTGTATCATTTCTTCTTGAGCTGAGAGCAACTCTGTCACACAGAAATATGAGAAGAATTTTACTTTCAAGCCTGAGAAGAGAGGCAGGACTCAATTCATCTAATTAGAGTGGTATGCATTGCCCTTTGAACAGGTGGCAATAGGTATTAGGTGGATACAATTAGTAGGTACAATTGAGCACCCTTCGGTGTTGGTACATATTCTCACAGTGAAATGGAGAATTATTCTCTTTAACCACCATCTGTGTGACTTCTCCACTGGCAAATTTAGTAAAAAAATAAAATAAAATAGCATCTTCCAAGTATTAGACTTTTTCTGTGGGTAGTAAAAACCTTGCCTACAAAAAGTAACTCTGAAGTAGAATGTAGGAAACAGTGCCACCTTTGATTTTGTTTAGTAATTTAATGGCATACAACTAAACTAAGTATATTGTAAAAGGATCTAATAGCGCCTTGGAATCCCTTGTGTACTTTTTAAGGAACATGAAGTAAAAAAACTGCTGCTGAAAAGCCACAACCATACTGTATCATGAGCCTGACGTAACTTTAATAATTTATTACTCAAACATGTTTTTTGTCTAGGAGGATCAATGGGGGAGGTAGTTTATTAAGTGAAAAAAAAAAAAAAAGAAGATACAGAGGAAAATCAGAGTAAAAAAGAAAAACTGTTCTGAAATGTTTTTGTTCCAAATTAGGATATATCCAAACAAAATTTCTTTTCCTGATTTTCTCCCATGTCTAAATCAATTTAGCTTAAGTGTTGTGCTTTATATAATGCTTTTGGTTTCACCCTCTAAAAAAAAAAAAAAAGAGAAAAAGAAGTTCTTAATTTCTCTAAGAAAAGTCAGGCTTTTGTGTTTTTTAGTTAATGAAATATGGTAGAGGTTGGATAGTGTACATTCAGTTATCCTTGAAAATCCTTTTCTTCCTTTCATGTACTAGCAATACGGTAGCAATTGTTTTAAAGATCCAGTATTTAAAAAAATGTATGTTAAATCCATGTTTAATTTGCAGCTAAAGGACATACCATTTGCCTTTTCCTTATGGCATGCTTAAGTGCTACCCAGATGCTCTATAACTTAATAATATCTTTTTAGCTTCCCAACTGAAGGCTTAAAACCTTTGATCACTAAGTATATATGTCTTATTTTCCTGGCCAAAACAAGATGCGGTGTAAGAATCCTACACCAGTTGAGTTCTTGAATTGCTTAATCATTTCCACATTAAGAACCCAGTCTTTTGGGCTGTGTTTGTGAAAGAGCTTACTTGTGAGCAATTCTGTTATAAAAAGTGTTTTAAACTGTGTGTGGAGCTAAACCAGGTTCCATCACTGTTGTGACAGAACTGTACTGAAATCAGTGCTGTGTCACTTCCACCTGCTGCAGAATCACTCTGAGGTTGACAAGTTCCATATCTACAAACTGAATGCATACACTGTATATGCCAGATGAGTGCACTTCAGCTTCCAGAAACAAAACTGTAGCCAAGAGAAATGGTGATGCTTATTTTAAAAGACATCATGAGCAAGCAAGAGAAAGAGAAAAAAAAACAAACCCAGGCAAGTATAAGGTTCAGACATAGTTTTACCCTTGTAAATTAATGGGACAAATCTAACTTGCACTTATCTATCACTAGCCTGATGATGATGATGATGGCTCGGCTTCACAAACAAAGATTTGGGAAGGGCTTTACCTACGCTTACTACAAGCACGATAACTAAGGGCAATGTGGGATATGAAAATCCAGTTGGAAAAAAGGCTGCTTGGTTGTTCGGGTTGGTTCCAAACAGGACTGTCATCTCCTGGGTCAATCGCAAACGACCAATGTCTTGAACTGCCTGCACGCAGGGTTGGACAGCATAGTATTATATGGCCAACTGTACAAGCTGGATATGGTAAAACAGGGAGATTCTTTTCAAATATGGGTCTGATATGCTCTCTTAAGCCTTCAAACTCTGAAGATTCTGCAAATGCAAGACAGGTCTCTCCTTGATCCACTAATGACATTCCATAAAAACACTACAAAATATTATCTGACACCTCATTAGTTTGCTTCACTAGCTTTCCTGGAAATCACTTAGCAACAGAACTCCCCAGACACACACATACATGTCATTAAATAGAGAGAAATGGCTTTCAGCTCTAAGAAGGTCATCAAAATCATAATTAAAGTAAAATGCATTACCACGTTGAGCTCATTTGTAATTAGAAAACAGATTTACGAGAGATGTAGCTATTCATTTCAAACATATTTATCTTATAGCTCTCTTCATATTTTCATTTGTCTCAAGATTTGGAAACAAAGAAGTATTAAAGAGCAAACTAAAAGTGTGAGGAAAACAGCATCATGGAGATATATGGAAATTAGCATTGTTTAGTTCAAATAAATAACAACAAAAGCATATGCTGGCATCAAGCAGACACTGCAAGTTAATAAGAAACGTTTCTGATTCTACGTTTGAGAGAGGTCAGTCTCCAAAGGTGCTTTCATATGCTTAGTTTACTCAGCACTCAAAACTCTGGGTGAATGAGAAAACATCTCCATCTAAAAACAAGCTCTAAATTAATAAATATGAAAAGCATTATGGATTTGGGAAGTTAGCTTGTTTTTACTACCTCCATTTTTCCAATT
The DNA here is from genome assembly GCF_033783945.1 of Neopsephotus bourkii. Lineage (NCBI taxonomy): Eukaryota > Metazoa > Chordata > Aves > Psittaciformes > Psittacidae > Neopsephotus > Neopsephotus bourkii. The sequence goes on from NW_026901388.1 coordinate 2,062,000, forward strand.
CTGCCTCTGAACACATTAGCCAATTCATGCAATTTCAAGCCTCCAATCTAGCAAAAAAGAAGAGTTTTGTTTCTTTTACCATGTTTCAACACTTTCAATTTTACACTCCACCATTGAAAAGAGTCCTGTTGGAGATGTATCTACATTTTAAGTAAAACATTCTGAAAGTGTGACCTTCATTTCTCTTAGACAACTCCTTTCTAAATACAAACTCTTAGTTTTGCTTCATTTATATCAACTGCTTGACAAGCAGGTGTGACTTAGTAATTGGAAACTCTTGATCGCTAATGATTACTGTGATGTATCTCTGCAGCTTTTCTGAGATCCTCAGCAATATAGAGAACACTAAGAATAGCCAAGCTGTTTATATCTAAGGAATTGCTTTGCCAACAGTAGGATTTGTACAGTACAAGCATTTGTTTGCTGAAGCAAGAAAGAATTGAATTAATGCAGAAGCCACATTAACTTAGATTTACACATGTTTTGCATTTAGAAACAGCCAGCTAATGCTGTAGGAAGATCAATAGGATTGGACTGCTTTGAATTTTTGTAACTTCCATGATGTGTTCCAAGCTGTTTATTACCTGCACTATAGTCTCTAGTCTGTAGATACAATCTAATGTCTCTCTCAGATACTTGTTCCTCTTGTTTGTGTGTTTGAAAACATTATATTAGATATACGGCCATTAATTTATAGTTTTAATTTCAGAGAAAAGTGTTGGACACTCACTATTAGAATTATTTGGAGCAGATCCAAATGAGAGAACTAAAATACTTCTGTGAATCTAAAATACTTGGATTTGTTAGAGGACAAGCTTTGTGCTGCCTGATAACTGATGACACATTGGAGTTCAGTAATTCAGTGATACCTCCTACATTTAAGTGCTGATTTCCAATCTAGCTTAGTGGAGTAATGATGGTATCTGAATTGGGAAAATAGCCTTTGTTTTATTTCCTCAAATTGACTCTAATGTGCACCACTTCTAGATGCAGCATAAAACATAGGACCTGGAATTATATTTTTATTGTCATTGTTAGCTAGAATGATGTAAAGGCAAGAGAGAAGAAAGCACTTACATGTTCAGCTAAATTAAATACTGGGATAAGGTGTCTGAGCCTTCACCAGAACTGCATGAACACTTTTGCAACCAATGAACCTCCTTCTAGAATGGACAGTCGCAGAGAGATAGTAATAATGCCTGACACCTGCATCTGCCACGAAATATAAGACCTTGCTGGAACTTAATCTCTGGGGAATGCAGTGAAAACAATGCTCAAAATGGCTTTGCATGAGGCCAGCTTGCACATTTAGGGTTTTATTAGGTTCACTCCAAACTACAAAAATCAACTTCCCGAACCTGAAAGCAGAACAGCTGTGTTTATAATGTTCTAGTTTAACAACAGTAGCTGTGGACAGCATCCATTCCTTAATACTTCGTATTAATGACACAATCAGCAACTGAAGTAAAGTAGCCCAAAATTAAGGAATTACTATAATACTAATATAATCATATTATGATTATGTTATTTTATCATGAATTCTTATTTGCATTAATAATAGATACAGAATAATTTAATTATTACACTTTCAATTGCCACTTTTTCTCAGAAATTGTGACTTTGGGAAGAGATCTTATTCAAATTAAATTATTCAAAAAAGCAGACTTACTTCTGTACCAGTTGATTGTGTTTTTCAAAAAATAATGTTTCTATTATTTATTTTAGGATTTTCTAAAAATAATAGTTCTATTATTTAGAGTTTTCTACTCTTACTATCATCTCCCTAACATCACTCTGTAGACTTCTGTTTCAGTCTAGGTGAAATCTGCAAGTTATCTGTAAGGATTGTAATTCAAAATATCAATACTGTGATAAATGTTACTGTTTTTACAAACAGCTTCTCAAGTTTCTTTCCCATTATGTGGAAGACAAGAAGAGAAAACAATTAAACATTCACTTAAAGAAAAGCTTTACATACCAGTTTTTGTGGAAAAATGTAGACTACAAGAATCCATTCTCAAATGCAGAGTGAAAATATTCAAGTGTCTCCTTGCCTCTGCCTTGCGCCCTCAGCAAGTTTGCTGATGACAGCAAGCTGTGTGGTTCGGTTGATACGCTGGAGGGAAGGGATGCCATCCAGAGGGACCGTGACATGCTTGTGAGGTGGGCTGATGACAACCTCATGAAGTTTAACCATGACAAGTGCAAGGTCCTACACCTGGGTTGGAGCAATCCCAGGCACAGCTACAGGCTGGGCAGAGAAGAGATTCAGAGCAGCCCTGCGGAAAAGGACTTGGGGGTGCTGGTCGATGAGAAAATGAACATGAGCCAGCAGTGTGTGCTTGCAGCCCAGAAAGCCAACCGCATCCTGGGCTGCATCAAAAGGAGTGTGACCAGCAGGTTGAAGGAGGTGAACCTGCCCCTCTACTCTGCTCTCGTGAGACCTCACTTGGAGTATTGTGTACAGTTCTGGTGTCCTCAACATAAAAAGGACATGGATCTGTTGGAACAAGTCCAGAGGAGGGCCACGAGAATGATCTGGGGACTGGAGCACCTCCCGTATGAAGATCGGCTGAGAAAGATGGGGCTGTTCAGCCTGGAGAAGAGAAGGCTGCGTGGAGACCTCATAGCAGCCTTTCAGTGTGCGAAGGGGGCATATAAGGATGCTGAGGAGGGGCTCTTCATTAGAGACTGTAATGGTAGGACAAGGGGTAATGGCTTAAAACTTAAACAGGGGAAGTTTAGATTGGATATAAGGAGGAAATTCTTTCCTCTTAGGGTAGTGAGGTACTGGAATAGGTTGTCCAGGGAGGTTGTGAATGCTTCATCCCTGGCAGTGTTCAAGGCTAGGATGGATGAGGCCTTGGGTAATATGGTTTAGGGCGAGGTGTCCCTGCCCATGGCAGGGGGTTGGAACTTGATGATCTTAAGGTCCTTTCCAACCCTAACTATTCTATGATTCTATGATTCTATGTGTTTTGTGCAACTTACATTGTATTGAATTTAGTACACAGTGTTCTGTGTATCAAAAAATAAATGGATTCATTTTTAGAGCCTATTAAAATTGCAGTTCTAGTCTATAAAGAAACTTGTAAAAATAGCATCATAGGAATACATTTTAAATGTGTCTCGTAAATCTGAGCTGAATATCAAGGTTTAAAAGAGGGGAAGAGAAGAAACCTTTCAGTTGACAGGCAAATTTGTCTTCAGAAATGAATTTACATTCTTAGTGAAGTATCAAATGTTGCTTAGATTTTTCATTTTAATTTTCAAGGACTATTATCCTCTCCTTCAATTGACAGTCATCACCTGTCATACTTAAACTGATCTCTTTGCTTCCAAGGAGACTTGCAGCATCAGACCAGTCACACGAATGCACAGTACCTGGCACAAAGTCTATCTATCATTAGACTGCCATTATCAGTTGCTTCTATCTCAGAATATCCACCTTGCTATTAATTCCCCTATCTACCTTTTTAGCTATTATATATGACAACAGAAGATAGATGACAGCATGACTAAGTAAAACTATCAAAGAAAAAAGTAAACACTGTGTGTAAGTATTTATATGGTGTTCCTTTAAGTCAGTCAAATTAATTCTTTGAGTTTCGTGAAACATTTTTGCTTAACGCACACATTAACTTACATTTGATCCTGGCTTTGGCTTTGCTTAATCTCAGTTGTTCTTTCTCTAATTCAACTTGAAGACCTGGAGGTTATGAGCTGTTGAAAGCTTTCGAGCTCTAAGATGTTGGATTTCTAAGAAGCTTTATATATATGAATCTAGTTTACATCATTTTGATGTTGTATGCATGTGCCTTTTTGGAGTCAAAGATTGACGTTTTAGCACATAAGGCATATCTTGATAACATTTTTTGTAAGATAGCTAAACACAAGAAGTTCACCAAATTACGGATTTCCTGTGAGCTGAAATAACTAATCGAGGGTCTGTAATTACAGACAGATTTTTCAGTCTTGTTAGCTTGAACCTGACCAGAAGCATCTCTAAGAAGATTTTTAAATTTCTTTAGTGGGTTAAACAAAAAAAAGGAATGTACCTAAACCACAAGTTTCTTCTTCTAAATATGCCCTCAAGTGTTTATAGTGTGTCCTGATCGCAGTTCCCAAGAAAGTATTCTCCTAAATACATTGAACTTCTCTGAATCAGTTTCATATCCAATTACACATTCCTTAGTTCTCCTAATTGGGAATTCTAAAGTGTTGTACTCTGGATACTGTCCATTGAAGGAAAATGCTGTTGTAAAGCAGAAAAATGACACCTAAAAATCAACTTCAGGGGGTGTTGGGGTGACATGAGGTATACAGTTTGGGTTGTTTCGTCTCCTCCCCCCAGGCTTTCTAGATCAAATCATTTGGGATGACAAGAAGCTAACATCAGTGTCTTTTAACAAAGACTGTTCACAAGTATGAAAATAACAGTTCATTTGGTGCCCCAGTTTTTTCTGTTGTTTGAATTGTTCTAAGGGCCACATGGGCTGTCGGTAATTTATCTACAATGGAAGCAGTATTAGAAACAATTAGTTTTCACATACCAAAAATAGAAGCAAAGCTAAAGGCGGGAGAAGGAGAGGGCTTCAATTTTGCCATTCAATTTTGGCTAAAGCCAAAATGTCATGACCATTTGATTAAGAAACAAAAGCCTAGTCTAACAGGGTCATATCCAGCTATACCTTCTACATCATGGAATATAGCAGAAATGTAAAATCATCATTGCTTCCCGGATTTATGTGAAATTAAAGCTAGAGATGATGGAAAGACTAGAAAGGCTGAGAGAGGTGGTACTGCTCTGCCTGAAGTAGGAAGGTTCAGTGGGATCTTATCAATGTATAGAAATATCTGAAGGGAGTGTGCAGAGGACAGAGAAAGGCTCTTTTCTAGAGGTCAACAATAATTATCTAGCTCCTTGTATAAATAATAGCTCATGTATCATCCCAAAAATTTTTGGCAATACCTTTCTGAATGCCGTAGTGCAAATAGGTTTTTTACCTACTGTTAGGTTCAGCTGAGTGCTGGCACATGACTACATAAATCAAATGAAAGGATGGCTAAATAAAAGCTTTTTTTTGATAGCAGGATGAGTTTTTAAGCACCAGGAGTTCCTGTTCACCTTCATGCTTCCCAAATATTGCCCAATCTTTTTAAAAATGCCACTGAAGTTTAGATCCTCACCTGCAAAGTCCTGGTTGTTTCTTTCAGCCTTTTTTATTATTATAACATGAAAGACAAGTACTCTTACTCTATAAAGAATGTTATCAGAAAAGTATAATTCTATATACACGCACATGTATATAGTGATATAAGACAATAATAATATCTGGAAAAAGAGCTGAAAGATAGAAGCAATCTGTTAGAGCATGTGATACTATTTCATGAAATTTTCTGTGGCAGATTAAGCCAAATGGCTATGTATAGAAACATTATCTGAGCTGGAAACTGCTTGGAACAGTGTCAATTAATTATTTTTAATTTTATGTAGGTTTAAAGTGAAGGTACTAAGCAAAATTTAAGAAATCTAACTCATAAATGGACAGACTGAAGCAAAGAAAGGCAAGAACAGGTAAGTTTTACCTGTTTTGCACACAGGGCATATCAAGGAATGTAGCAAGGCAGCTAGGGGTAGAGTGTATGATTGCCACCTGGCCTATTTCGCCAGCTGAGTGTAAGACAGTCTTTACTGTCATTTGCCTGCATAAACAAATATAACTTTTAGTGATAAATCAACAACTTCTTCCATCTCTGCAGAATGTGTCTCTTGGTGTCACTCATTCACTGCAACATTAAAATAGATCACATATAAAATGTCTGTGCTGTGAATATATTTTTTAAAATTGTCCATTATGTCTGATGACAGGAATACAAGTTTCAGATTATTCTTTGGCTTTGGTGCTTTCTCTCCAGGCCGCTGTCTTTTGGGATAGTACTTTAGAAACACATCATATCAACTTGTATTTCTGTATGACTGCTACTGGCTCATTGTGTTTCTTGCCCAAACTCATCTTTCTTACATTCAGCATGCATTAAACATAATAAAAAGTCAGGTGTCAAATTCAAGGAGCTGTTACAGCAGCACTTATACCCGAACTTCTTATGTGTGATATGTAACAGGGAGAAAAGACGGCATAGTAATTTTTAGATGATTGCTTAAAAAAATCTTGTTCATGTGGCTGAAATCTACCCATGATAAAATAGATGTCTAAGAATGCATTGGCAACATGTTCATGTATTACACATAAAAAATCATTGTTCTTATTCACTTTAAAAGACATTTAGGCATTTTAACTAACAGAACTGATTAATGATGGCATTAAAAGAGGTTTTTGGGTTTTTTGCTCAGAATGCTGACATCTTCCAGGACTGTCAGCTAAAATGTACTTCAAACAAGAAATGGACCCAGCTGTGCACCATAAAGGAAAGCTTTATTGTGGGTGTCCCAGTCTTTCTGCAATCCTTACCTTGCATTTGCTTGGTAGCAAGATAGAATTCATTAGAACTGGTGTGGAGAAATAGAGTTTTATGGATAACTTGATTGTGAAGTGGGTATTTGGCCTTTTAAAGGCAAGTAACCGCAAATTCTGTTTGAAGAATAGTGGAGCCCCAGCTGAGCAGCAATCTTTATTACAAAGGTTTACAGAGTTTTAGATTTTTTTAGTTTTCCATCACTGACCCTTTGACATCTTTTACTAAGGTGGTCTAGAAAGCAATAAAATCACCTGAGGACTATCACAATTTGAATTTTAAATGATATGTTTTCCTTTTCCTACTATTGCAGTGAAATTCATTTCTTAGGAGCTGTTAAGATTTTTTCATATGGAACCTCTTTTGTGTAAGATCACAGACTATGGTGTTCAAAATCCAAGCCTTCAGCCACATCTCTTGAAATTAGTAACATACTCTGCAGTAACCCCAGATCCAGGCCAAGATATCACTATGCAATTGAAAAAAATGGTGTAAGAAAGGAAAGTTAAAACTTGCTTGGAGTTGAATAACTTGGACAAAGAAACAAAGACTTTTTCATTTGGGGAAGTATCTTGACATGCCAAGTATCTTAGGGCTCCTGCAGAAGGGAGAAAATCATTTGTGTGCTACGAGAAGACTGAGCTATAATAAATGACAGAGTAAACTTGGTCAATACTGGAATGGTATCATTATCAGAACCTAAAGTCAAATGAGGTGAAGATCTGTCTCAACCAATAATAGCGAATCTATATAAAATGAAAAGCTTTGCCTAAATCTGGAAGAATGTGGAGATGGTTTAAAGACCTCATCTTTGAAAGATGGAGAATATTTATGCCATATATAATAACCGACTTTAGTAGGCCCAGAAAAAGCCAGTACAATTAAACAACAGAATAAAAGAGCATATATACATATATATGTATCTCCTTTAAACAGAGAGAAAAGGAAGTTAAGTCTGAGGAAGACAGGAGTGATCTTAAACAGCAGGTATTTAAATTCTAAAAAAGCATGATAAAAATAGTTTGAAACACAATTTTTTAAGGGAATAAAAATACTAAGAAAAAATTTTCAGGCACATCAGAAGCAGAAAGTTTGCCAAGTAGCCAAGACTGATAACTAGTCAAAGTGTTAAAGGTGCTCCTAGGGAAAATAAGACCATATCAGGAAAATTAAAACATTCTTTCTTCAGTATTCTTTAAAGAATTAGGTTCAAAAATTCCCATAGTAGACCTTTCCCACATGGATGCAAATTAGGAAAATTCTCAAATTGAAGAGCCATTGAAAAGTTTTCAAAAGAAAAGCTTTTAGTAATAAATTCCTGAGATTAGCTGGTACTAATCTAGTGTTTCAAAAGGAATAGCTACAAGAAATAGTTAAAAGGCTAATTGTATTCTGTAACCAACGGCATTGCTGAGGGAATGAGGCCCAGATAGGAACTGGGGAAACTACAGGTCAACAAGGCTGGCTTCTAAATTGGGTAATCTTGTTGCAAACTGTAATAAAGGTAACTGGATAAGTGAACAGAAAGCAGATAACAGAGAAGCAGTGATGTGGCTTTGGAGGAAGTGTGGACTTGTAGATCAACGAAAGTTCTTCAAATGAGCCTATAAAACCGTATGAAAAATGTTATGGAGTTGAGAGAGTGCACTTGTATATTGCATTTATATATTAACAGGTTTTTATGAAATCCTTCATCAAGGGTCTTGTAGACCTATGCTGTCATGAGAAGAAACAGATTTTATTGTTGACTAATTATGGTCTAACAGGTGGAGAAAAAACAGTAGGAAAATTATAAGTTCACATGATTCAGAGAGGTTGCTGTTGACATCCTTCAGAGATTTCTATTGGCATATCATAAATGACAGTTTGCTGATTGAAAAAAAAATACAGTTTAGTTTAAATTAAACTGACTACAGTTAGTTTCAGGAGCACTTCAAGATTCTGGATCATTTGCAATAAATGTCAACTGAAATACAGTGTTGACGAACACAAAGTTACACATATAAGGAAAACAAGCACAAAGTAAGTGTCTGTAAAGGATTAGCTGAATTAGACATTACTGCTAAGAGATTCAGGAGTCATAGAATAGTTCTTTTTGAATGACAGCTCTGTGTCCAGCAGTGGTCTGAGGCAAATTGAACGTAGAGATTTAGATGAGACAGTGGAAGAAATTCTTTTGTGTGACTGTGGTGAGATACTGGAACAGGTTGCCCAGAGAAGCTGTGTCTGCCCCATCCCTGGCAGTGTTCAAGGCCAGGTTGGATGGCGCTTTGAGCAACCTGGTCAGTGGAAGGTGACCCTAGCAGGGAGATTGGAACTAGATGATCTTCAAAGTCCTTTCCAACCCAAACCATACTATATTTTCTGATGGATAAATGGAGCTCTAAATAACAACAATCAAAAATTGTGTGGTGTACACACCCTTGAATACAATGTAAAATTTTGCTGTGCTTCTCCCTCTTTCCTCCACCCGCTCTCTGCTCCAGCCCAAAGAAGAAAATGTTAGAAATGGTAAAAATAGAAAGGAAAACAATGAGGCAAATATATGGACAAATAAATGTTTTAAATTAGTATTAAGAATTCCTTTAGAAAAGGAGTGGAAAATAGAAGTATATAACAGAGATCATACTAAGTCATGCACAACGTGGAGAAAGTGAATGGAAAATAATTCTTCCCTGATTAATGGGATACAGAAGCTAGGAGCTTTAAATGAAATTCTTAGAAAGACATTGCAAAACAAACACAAGATTAGGCAAACGCTTCATTGGATATTGATATTACAGAATTTATTGTCACAAGATGTTACAACTATCTGAAATACATTCTATGATTCTATGATTCACTCATTTCTAATTGCAGTCCTGCTTTCTTTCCACTGAACATTGTTTAAATTCTTTAAAACTGTTGGAGTGAAATAAGGTGTCTAGATAAGCTATATAAATGAAGAGGACCTTGAAAAATCACCTGTGTTTCATATCATTAGGCTGCCAACAATGTCAGGTTTCCTGAATTGGTCATGTAACAAATGTGATTGTGTGTACCATACAGTCTTATTATCCTTTGGCTGTTGTTGGTAATATTTGTTCCAGCAGGTGCAACAGAGGTCAGGACAGTGACAAAAAGGACAGTGGAAATCTGCACATAAATGGACTAAGAGTTTGCAAGGATCCTTCAAGCATGAAATAGTGTTTGAGAGAAAAAATAAATATTTCCTATAGGGGATATGTCCCCTCATACTAAAGTACAAACTATCACGTCATGAAACAAAGTATAAATATTTTTCTTTTTACGTATTTTCAGTGTGGAAAATAATTTTCAGGGTCCCCGATGTGATTTGGTCTTATGTGTTGTCAGTAGGCAGAGAGGTAATGATTGACTGCAGGGCTGCATTTGTACCATAAAATTGTCGCATTGTCAGATAATGAATTACAGCCGTTCAAGCCTTACCCTATGCTTTTTGTACTATAATATAGTTGTGCTTGAATATAGGGTGTTTGCACGTTAATGCAAGTTAAGAGAAGCTAAGTAAAAAGAGGTCATATAAAGTCACTGAGAAGCATATAGAAGCATACCAAGTGCATACAAAAGTATACTGCGTACATACTAAAAAGTATACAGGAATCATATTTCTCTCTTCGATTTAAGTTTTATAACTTAATTCAACACTCTATTGAGGACAAGCCTTGATGCAGCAGCAAAGGACTCAGGTTTGCAACATGAAGCTAGCCACCATTTGGTGCAAACTTGGTAAGGGTAGCTCCTCTGTTTATTAATATATTTAAGTTACCGATCACTGAAGCTTGAATACAATCATCATGAAGTATACAGAGGTGTGAAAAGGGAAAAAACATGCTCTTTCCCCTCTTTGAATAATAATGCTTCTTTAAAGTTGCTCAAAGACGCAGAAACATTAAGCAGCCTTTAGTCTGGTTGGTTAAAGAAAAAAATATCACATAAGACATCAATAACTCATGACAAAGCTATGCAGTTTAGGTTGCTAACCATAGAATAAATGTCATAGGAATGCAATTAGATATGTTAGTACAAGAAAGCTTTTCCTTGCTGAAACTACTCTGAGGCTAAAGTGAAAAAAGCAGTCTCCAACAGCATAAGACTAGCATCTTTCACAAGTACTTACTTCAAGGCAAATCTTCAAAAACAATAACAAAAAAAACCCTAACAAACAAACAACCAAAAAACTGGAGAAAGAACCTGTTCTTCCAGCAGAGGTAGTAACCCACATTCAGAAGAGAGTGCAATCCCAGTTCTGTGGAAGTCAAAGGTGAAGATTCTACTGGCTCCACTGCAGTAACCATTTAACCCATGGAGTGTTTCAGAAGATTCCTTTTACTAGGCTTAGAGCTAACATGCACAGCTAACAGGCACCATCGAAAGATGCACACATATAATTTACATTACCTTAAGCAAGCGCAGTGTGGATATTTGAGATGTCAGTGCAGGTCTGCATGTGTGGGATTAAAAAGAAAAGCTTATGTTACAACCCTGAGCCTGAGGGATTTTCTTTGATTTGTTTTCCCATTCATGTGCTGATCAAATCTACCCCAGCCAACATGGGAAATTTTATGAGATCCTTTGCAGAAAAAAATGTATTTTGTTCTATTTAATATAACTCCCAGCTGCAACGTAAAATTGGTGATATGCAGTCTGGAAAGAGCACTTAGTAAAGGCAACCATGGGCTCCTCTCTGTGGAGACTTCTCTCTTACGTCTTTCCCATACAAAGGAATTCTCAGGTAATGATTAGAGGAAGAATAATTATATAATTGCTGTGTGATATAGTAAGTGTTTATTCTGGCTAATTTATTTTTTAAACAAAGTTAATAATTTACAACCAGCACATAGTCATTCTCTTAAACCTGTTTGAATAATCAGGAGGCAATTTGAAAAGAGCTCTCCTTGATGATACATGCTGTTATGCACAATACTTGTCATTTTTGTTTGCAAATGATAAATTATGCAAAGAGCTTCTCACTGTGGTCATGTGGTTGCTTAATGTGTCAGTGAGATAGCAGTTTTATTTTTTTTACTGGATCCCTAAATATAAGATGAACCTAAGGTGTTAAATATATTCAATATGGGTTACTTTTCCTTAGCCTTGAAAAGAAGAAGGAAAAAAGAAAAAAAAACAAGAGAAGGAAAATATACTAATGTATATACTTCCAAAACAAAATTAGAAAAGAATTTGGGAACTATGATGATGATGGTTTATTTTCTATGTAAGTTAAGTCTGAGGGAATTGTCCTTTGCATATGACAGGCAATATAAAGTTTATAATTCCATTTTAAGATGATCACAGATAACTGCTTTTAAACAAAGGAGAACATGAAAAATAAGTTGCTCTCTAAAATATCCACTATCAGGCTTTTAAGCAGTCACAACGTGGCAGCAGATTGATAAAGGTAGTATTCAACTGTGTTGGCCCCAACTGCTTAAGCCAAAAGATGAGTTGCAGTGCACGTTTGCATATGCAATAAGATGGGATAATGAGTTCTTGCACATGAAGTAGTTATGATAAGGAAAGAGATGCCTGTTTGCAAATTGCAGGGACATGTATATATCTGGAAGAGCCAAAAAAATGAGAGACACTAGTTAAACTCCATGTCCTTATCTCTCTCCTTTAACAACTGAATCTTTCTTAATCAGTCTTTGAGTACGCTTTGGTGAGGTGGCATTGAAGATTGTTTGGATGTTGTAACATTTCATTTACTGTTAAAAAGAGGAACTACTCCCTTTTTTCAACAACTAGAGTACCTCCAAGCCTGAGTATCTCACCAGCTCCTTCTAATTTTTTCCTTGCACTTGGGAACTTATATTGGTTCTCTAAAGTTTCCCCTTGTGGCACATTAGCCTCTTCCTGCCCATGCTATATGTCTTGCTGGCACAAAAAAAATCTTGATGCAACTGCAATGGATAAATCACATACTATAACAAAAGGACCTTTGGGTACTGTAGTTTATACAGGTTCTTAAAATGAAGTAAACTAAAGCAACAAGAGCATTTTTAGAATTGTGTAGCTGTTCTCTGTGTCATAGTTTGAAAAATAGTTTGGAGAGCATCCAGAACTGTTCTGGTAAAATAAAAATATCTTTCTTTTTTTTTTTTTTACTTAATACGTTGGTACCTGATATAATGAAATGTTGCATTTTTTTTTTTTAAGAAGCATGTGGAAATGCTTATGGTAAATTATCCAGAAATTCTAAGATCTATCATCTTATGGTACATCAGGTGCAAGCACAATATGTCCCATATTTATGGGCTGTTAATGATGCAAAGTTTGAATTAGGTTTTGATAAGGAGCTGGCTTTTCCCAATCTTTTACCATACCTGGCTGGGTTTTAAGATATAGTCAATCATACACAGTTTACAAATCATAGTTTCAAAACACCCACTTTTGGAAAAGAGGGAAAATAAGAAAATAACATATGAGTATTGGGGAAAGATGGGTGGTAAGCAATAAATAAAACAAAACAAATGCTTCCAGTTTGCTTTAGCTTAATTTTACTTTGCCTGAAGTTACATTTAAAAAAATGCAATTCAAAGCAAATATACTTTCGTGCTGGCAGACTGTATTTTTTTCTTGCATGTTTTTTTCACTGCTTTCCTCTTCAGGGCATGTAGCATGTGAACTCAGGAGTCCAGCTCTTTACAAATGCTTCAAGCAGTAGCAAAATGATGTTTTGTGTCAGGGCTGAGAAAAAGAGTTTGCAGAATAGCCATGAAAATGACATACTCTCTTGAAGTATAGCACACAGAATGAGATGGGCATGATGCATGCTGCATGAAATCGAGGATTCTTTATATGTTTCTGTACAAGTGGAAGAAGGATCGCATTACCCATGAAGCAGCTACTGTGCAGCTCATATATATACCTAAGTACAACTACTGAATGCTGAAAATTGAATATATAAATACGCACTGGAAATACAGCCTTAAGCACAAAACCCCTCATCAGCCATAAGTCTTATGTACCATTCATGTCATAGCTAGCTCAGATATGGCTAGATCCTAAAGTCTTTATCAGGTAAAATTCTCATTGCCTATCTGTCAACAAGAGTTTTGCTAATTTAAGAAGCCTAGGATTTGTTCAGTAGTGAATAATTTCCTTGGCAGGTTAGAAATGTATCTGCCTGCTGTGTAGGAGACAATATATAAAGCCACTTCATTACTTGTAACTGTTTCTTTTTTCCCTGTACTCTTCTTTTATGGAATATATTCTCTGATAATTACTACATCCTCTTTTGCTGCCACTTACTATTCATGAAGCCTAAAAAAAACCCAACAGAAGCCAACAACTGAAAGCAGGACAAGAAAAGAAAACGAAACCTGTATTTTAACATTTAATTGCATGAAGAAAAAGGGAAACTAAAAATTGAAGGATTTCTTCTATTGTAAAAAACAGCTCAGCATCCCTATAACAATCTAAACTAGTAATGTCAGAGAGTTAAAACTTTAGACAGGGATTTATTATTGCCTTTGACACATGAGGTACAATACTGCATTGTGAAATACAAAAACTGAAGAAGTTCTGCAGGTTACACTGCACAATACTGTGTTTACAGGGAGATGGCAGGAACAGAATTTTTCCAAGCCCTAGATTTGATGGACAACCTTCCTTTCCAAAAATTGCTTTGCATTTTAATGACCTGTTTTTCAGTTTGTTTGGGGGGTGGGGGGTTAGGGGTGAGTGTTTTGGCTTTGGGTTTTTTTTAATATATTTTATATCTGATATTTCCCACTGATTTAGAACACCCAAGTGCAATGTATTTAGTGTATTGGTAGCTGCCAGAGAGTTTCCTTAAGCATCTGCTTAAAGAAAATTAAAATTCTTATCTGTTAAGTTAAAATTGAAATATATGTTGAAAGGTCCTGTTGCATCACAGCTTCTATGTATCTTTTGAGTTTGTACCCTCTTTATTAATTTGTCTGTATTTATTAAGGGCCTGTAAGCAAGACCAAAACAAATGTGCAGCCTGCTCTACATCCTAGTCTCTTCTCCTGACATATTAAATTGCACTCTAGAACAAGGTATATTGATGAGTATATAATCTTTCAGAATCCAATATATGTAAAAGGTATTTAACCTAGGTAACATATACAATGGAACTGACACAGGCAGCTTATGAGTTCCTTAATCTAAGTACAAACTGTCATTTTGAAGTTGAAGATGCTCCAACAGTGTCTTGTAGAAACTTGTGATTCTGTGACTGTCCTTATGCAATATTTCTTATTTGTGCTACCAAAAGGGTTGATTTCCTGATTGGCTGAAAAGCCAAGGAACTGTATCTCTGCTTAGGCTCAATGATTTATGAATGATATGCTAGCTCTTTTTCTGTCCACCAACCTAACCTCACAGCAGCTTACAAGCTGCAGTGCCACTAAGACAGTTGTTATTACTCTTTTTTAAGCCCAGCAGTTGCACTTGTTCTTGATTCCTTACAACAGTCAATGGTGACAGTAACTATGATGTATACTTTGCTTTGTAAGGGAGACAGAATTCTGCGGTACTGTTCATCTATCTGATTCCCTTGTAGGCTTTTCACCTACTGCTGCAATTTATTTTTCAGAAAAATACCTCTTGAAAGTAAACACAGATATAGGGATATTGTCTTGTATGTGTGTGCTTGTGTGTATGCCCAGCTTTCTCTTTATACAACTTTGCTCTATACCTGAGGCTTTTTTCTCTATATATAGCATATACTTGCACTCTTCTATCACTCTCCATTCTATAGACTAGCCTAATTAGACATTTTTCTAAAATACTGCATTATGTCACTGAGTAGATGGCCAAATTCTATAGTAAGGTTTTCAAAATATCTTTTTATTATGGACATTATCTGATCAAGAATCTTTTTTGGATCCCCTATTCTATTCTTTTCAGTTTGGGCCATTAGTACATATGAGTTAAAATATTCCCTGTAAACTTTTCTATGTCTTCACTGCATTATTTTTATTGTGATAGTTTCTGATGGATGGAAATTTTCCAGGTCTGGCTTTTGATTCTTGGTTTTTTAGGAACTAGAAGCTTTCATTTGAAACATCAGAGGCTAGAAATGTAGAATAAAGTCAGTTTAAGTAAGACAAGAATGATTACATCTATATTTGGTTGTTCATACAATTCTCTGCCCCCAGGCACAAGACATTTACAGAAAATTTACCATATTAAGGTGTTGAACAGAAGCAAAAAGTGATCACCACACTTGGAAAGTATCCAGGGAACAGGAGCAGGGCCTGTTGCCTCCAACTTGCCTCATTCTGGAGAGTAGGGAGGAGTCCCAGGATGGAAAGGCAGGACACTCCTCACTCCCCTTCTCACAGTTAATTTGCAGTCTAAGATGACTGCCTGTTGCCCAGAGGGCAAGATGGATCTGGAAAGCCCTGCATTAGTATGTGAAATTCTGGCTTCAATTCTGTGTGAATGATTAGCTACTATTCCTCTCTCATTCTGGCTTTTAGCTGCCATTTTCTCCTTAAGTTTTTCAAATTGATGGCTGTTAACCTTGGCTAACAGCCCAGCTCCCATCCAGCTGCTAACTGACTCCCTTTCCTCAGCAGGAAAAAGGGATAAAAAGGGGGGAAATCAAACAGAAAAGCTTGTGGGTCAAGATAAAGATAGGAAAAGCACTTACCAGTTACTACTGTGAGCAAAACAGACCTGGCTTAGGTAAATTCATTTATTTTCAATTAAATCAGATGCAGACAGAGAAACAAAGACAAACGTTAAAACAACATACTGCTCATAATTTTCCTCTGCTCCAGCATGGCCTTTCCATGGATGGCAGTTCTTTCAGGAAATATCCATCTTGTCTGTCATGGTCATGTCCATAGTCTGCAGTGTGGATATCTTCTGTGGCGCCTGGAGGACCTGCTTCTTCTCTGAACTTTGTGTTCATGCTTCTGTTTCTCGTTGGTTTTCTCCCCTCTCCTCTGCCTGGGTGACACTGTTATACCTGTATGAAGCACATATTCCTAGAGGCACCACCATTTCGTCTAAGGGGCTCAGCAGTGCCCTACGGTGGGTCCATTAGATCTGTGTCCAGTTTTGAACAGCCCCGGCCTCTCCTCACAGACCCTGTAGCCCCCACCGCAGTGTTGCACACCTGCACCCAATGCAAAGATTTTTCCTCATCTGCTCTCCTGAAATCCTTTATAAAATCTGTATTGATATTCACACACATTGCATAAATCAAAAAGTATAAAGCCTAAATGTAAGCAATTTAAATAAAAAGGATCTCTCAGTTTTCCTTACGCAAGCAGGAATTCATGTCTGAACTGTAGGTGCCAGGCTATAGATCCCAACCCCATCTCAGTCCCTGGCAGGGTGCAAGACAGGTGGGCACCAGCTGCTTTCAGCTTAGCTTCAGGAGGGAAACTCAGAGAGATAGGGTGAGCTCCAGTCAAGGCCCTTTGCCCAGGTGGTGTTGGACAGAGGTTTCAAGTGCTCTATATGCTCCCTATCCTGTCTACAGGTAGAATATTGTTTTTGTAAGCAGGCAGCAACAAAAAAAGTATCTTAGGTTTTCCGGTGTTGACAGTGTTGGCATTTCAGATTCTTGTTCCATTTCCCAAAGGAATCTTTTAGACACCTGATTCGTGGCATTTTTTTTAATGTTTTGCCTATTTATCTAATGCACCTTGTAGCTATCATGCCAGTTGGACAATTTATGAAGAGAATAAAATGGTGAAATAACACTGGGGGCAGCAGAAAAGAAGGCAGTACATGACATGCACTCTCACCCTGTTGAAAGCCTGGACAGAAATTCACTGTTTCTCAGTGTTCTGAAAGTCTGTCCTGCCCTCCACAAAAGATATATTCTTTCCCTTTCTGCTCTCCTCCTCAATCTCCACAAGCCTCTCTTCAAGTAAGGAAGAAAGCAGTATTATCCTTCCATCACAGTAGTTTCCTCTTAAATGTGCCCTCTAATTAATGTATTTCCTTGTACCTCTTTGCTGTTAGCTGTACTAATAAGCTCACCCTGCCCAGAAATGATTCCTTCATAGAATGCAATCTGGGGAAAAAACATCAGGACATGTCTATCATTTTAAAAGTGTTCTTACCTAGGTTATGAAATGTATAGACTTTAAGACTCCTAACAACATTCGATTTAGAAATGTATTATTAGAGATGATGTGAACAATTTCATTCCTTTTCACAACTGTATATAACAACAAATACACTCTTTTGCAATAGGTTTTTAGAACATTGTTCCTTTCTTATTTTATATCAGAGTCCTGAATATTTTTGCTGCAAACATTTCTGAGACACAGTTGCGTTTCAGTCAGCCTTGCAGCTTTTTCATTTAGATCATGACAGAGTTTATTGGTTTCCAGTGGAACTGACTCTCAGTTTACTTTGCAAACTTAAACTTTAAAATCCAACTTCCTTTTCTTTGCTTTGGATTTGTTCACCTCACAAACAATTCTAACTTTTCAAACGAAGTGAATGTTCAGATGTTGCTCTAGTTTTCGCTCGCATTCTCAGCAGTTTTCTCATAGCATAGAGTTCTACACTATGGTAAAGGACTCACTTTCTTGTTTTGTATATAGCCTTGTGCTAAGCTATATTCTATTGTCATACAGATATCTTTTCTAAGCTTTTCTACAAAATATCACAAAATTAATACGTGGGTTTTACGACAGAATTTTTCAACTTCTCAACCTCTAAAAAAACATAATTTTAACATTTCTAAAGGCAGCATGATTCATAGAGAATGGCTTTTAAAGTCCATGAAATTCTTTAAATAGATTAAAGACCTCCTACTGTTCTTGTTTTAGTTGTGAACTGTAAGATATACTTTGTTCACTTCAATCAGCTTTTTGTTGTTGTTTTACTCAGCAGACACAAAGGCATAAAAACTAATAGCAGCTTTTTCTGTCTGATATACTTTCCACGAAGACATTGCTTTAAATCATCTACATGTATATTTATTATTGTCTGAGCTTTTTAACTGCTGGTGGAATTACATATAAAAAGTGCAGAAATCACAAGCAGAAAACCTGGTTTGTATATTCATGAAAATAAATAATTGTTTGTAGAGGTATGTATATTTCACTGTAGCTATTCTAATTTCTTCTATCACTTTTTCTTTTTTTTCTTTTTTTTTTAGGATAATCTTCTCTGTTCAAATATTTGACTTTTAAATCTGCTTTTTGTCTGATTTTCTTCTTACCTTAATCTTACCTTTAACACATTACCATCTCTAGCTGGTGTAAATTGGGAAAGGAAATGGAGTTATATCTATGCCACCTGGGAATCTTTCCATGTATTGTTTAATGTTGTTGTACAATTGTGAAAATGCAAGGGTTGTTTTTTTTATTTTCTCCTTTCTTATAAGTAGCTTCCTTTTCCACAACATGCATTTAGCATGGTTTTTAATATTCTGCACACCATTCTTGATATATTTTATATTCTTCATACTCTGCCTTCTTAAAGTCCAATATTTTTATATTTCTGTACTTAAGAACGTTCTCCTGAGTGCCTACAATTTGATGTTGTCTCTTTACAGTCACAAGAATCAAATATCCACCAGCTTCTATCTCATTAATCACATACATTTATTTTCTTGAGGATACATCCAAGCACATGTCCCCCCTTCTTGATTACTCAGCAGATTTAAAAGAAAATAGCTTCATTTTACCTCCAGAAATTATTTTCCATAGTAATTTCATTATTTTTATTCTGGTCTATGCCAGGGTAATCGAAGTCTTCATGATTAATGATGTGCCTCTAAGAGAATCTGTTATGCATACAAACATTTCCAGACCTGTCTGGTTTCGCACTGGATTGCATGTTTTTATCCATTTCTTTATAACACAGTTTGTACCTTCTCTATCATATGCTTCCATCCAAACAACTCCTGCTCTGGTAAGCTATTCTGCATGCAGAATATAATTTCTCTGATCTTATATATATATATTGTCCTTTCCTGTATATACCCTCCTGTTACTATGGTGTTTTTCTTAGAGTTCTGAGCTAGCTCTCAGTTAACCTACAGTAATTAACTTATTTTTGTCTAAACACATATGGTTGCAGCTCTGCAGTCTTTCTTTATATAACCCTAAAGAATTCATGTAAAACAAAGCTCTTCTTGAGCCATTTTTCTTTTTTTTGGAAGAAAGTCTTATCACTTTTACTTCATTATTTTCAGTAGCCTGCATTCTGTTACCTTCATTGTGACATTCTAGAAAAATTTCCTCTCCTTTTATTTTAACTGTGAGCCATGAAGCCATCAGCCTGAGGATGTGCATGTGTATGTTGGGATCATCATAGCTGCAAGGAGCTCACCAAGTCTGAACGTCCTACAGAATGAGGGACTACCGGATAATTAACATTATCCTTGACTACTGAGAATGCATTCAGTATCTAGTAGAGAATTAAAAAAGTCCCACAATCTATACAGAAAAACAAAATCCATAGTTGTGGGAAAGGGGGATGTTAAATCTTTTTATATATATATATAGAATAAGCATCTAGAATCAACAGCAGCTTCACACAAACAGTAATTAGAAGCCTTAAAGTGTATTCTAAATAAGTCTTGGGTATTATTTCTTGGTTTTGTTTTCTTCTCAGCTGACAGTTTTTTTCCTCTCTGTTCCTTAACCTTCTCCTGTTTCATATAAAGGAAAAAAGAAGGTGTATGATGCTTTTTGCTTTATCTTATTGTCTCATCAACAACAGAATTTCTTATACTGCTTAGCAAAAGTCAGGAATAAAAGCAATATATCTTATGCTGAAGAGGAAAATGGTGTGACATCATACAGACATTATGAGCATGGGAAGATGACAAGGATGGTAACAGGTGAAGGCAGAGGGATCAAGTTCAAACCCCATGTGTAAGCCTCCTGGGGCTGTTATTTTTAATTGACTAAGCTCTTTGAGTAATCAATTACTAATGAAATCTCATTTTTCATGAAAAAGCCCTGCTTTTAATTTGCAATTAATCTGTGAGTACCACTGCCATTTCATGAGTAACTGTGGAAAATACTGGTGAAAACATTATTAAAGACTGTATGTTTTTTCCCAGTTTGTCTGGCTAGCTCTTCACAACAACGAACATCTTCTACCTTGTACTTTAAATAGTTCTGCACATTCTTTTCTTGAGGGTTTCCATCCTTGTCCCTTAAGTAAATAAATAAATAAACTTCTGTCCTATTGCATATGCCCTTTCAGAAGAATACACTGTCTATTAAAATGAACCATTCCTATAATGCTGAATGGCCATATTCACCAGTCCATGAATTTGTAATTTAGCATGTTTACTGCAGTCCTGGGATGTGTACCACTTAAAAAGTTCACCAGGGACTTTGTCATTTAGCTGTGTTATATTATTATACTGTGTAATGAAACATAACCACATAATGCACGTAAATAACAAATTGTCAGTTCCTTGACCAAATATAAAGGGAATATAAAATGTAACTTCTATCTCAATCCCAGATAAAAGAACATAGTAATCTTCTGGAGAAATGAAAAAGTTGGCTCAGTGAAATTCTTCCTCTTCTTTTTCAGTTGAATATAAATGGAGTAGGCTTTGCAGTACTTTTTTTTTTTTTGTAATACTTACCAACCTTTGTTCCCTACTAGGTTTCCAATTTGTGATTTTTTTGTTTTCAATATGGCCCTGACATATCTGTATCATCTGTAAAAATAATACATACTTCTATACATATCCATCTTCTTCCTGGCTCCTTCTCTGCTGTTGACTCTTTGTGTCTTCCTTTATGTCAATCTTGACAACAAATATTTGTAATTTTCTTTCTTTTTCACCAGCTTGCCCTTAGCACTTAAAATGTGCTAAGCCCAGAAAGAAAATCTTGATGTATGTGTGCACACAGCTACAATTAATTTCCAGGCTCAGAAGTTGTGAAGCTCAAGAAATCTTTCACATCCATTTATCGCCTCTTCTTTAGCTGTATTTCTTATTCTCTCTCTGTGGCATATTCTGTCATACTGCACATGGAAGCTCTCTCCAGTGTTTGTAAATGAACAGATACTGAAGTGTTTTAAAGAGCTATTTCACACACATGTGCACAGACACATGCAAAGAAATTACAATAGTTAAGAGGAAAAATAAAGGCCTATCACATAATCAGTTGGACAAACACATTTAAAAGGCAACATAGCAAACCAGAGCACACTGAAAATATGCTGAAAAGAAGCAGAGCAAAATGCAAACATGCTTGAAATTACATTAAGCACATTCAAAAGAAGAGTATACACACTTTTTGAGATAGGGTAGAAAGTGAAACACTCTGTGCCAAGTAGCATTTCCAGAAGAAACCAAACAAGGATGCAGGTCCAGGTTGGACAGGGCCTTAGGATACACGGTTTAGTGTGAGGACTCCCAGCCCATGTCAGGAGGTTGGAACTAGATGATCTTAAGGTCCTTGCCAACCCTAACTATTCTATTATTCTATGATATCCAGAATGCTGATTAAAACTTGAAATAAGAGATTGAAAAGATGGGCTAATTTCATATTAACAAATTTTCTAGGAAAAAAAAATACAAAGCATTGTCCTTTTGAGGAAAATAATACTTTTTTTTAATCTATTTTTGCCCTTTTTTTACTTGTTTTTTTCAAGTACAGGAGAATGAATACCATATGATATGTTCCAGCACTGGCTCAAATTTCAAAAAACATTTTCTTCCATGCTCTTTATTCCCTTTGTGTTCACCAAGAAAATCTGCATGACTTTTTACTTAAGCTGAACATAATTTTCTAAGTTGTACATTCAAATATTCACACCACAGTTGTCATAAATTGTGCATATCATTTTCCACACCTGGGGATTCTCTTTCCATGCTGACTAGTGTGTAAACCTAGAATGGGGCTGTAAGAATAGCAGAGGTTTGAGTTCTCCAGTAGATCATGCAGGAGGTAAAATAATAATAATAATCCTGAAGCCTGAAGCCTAGCCATAAAGATTCTACATTAACTTAATAGTTTTAGAAATGACATGCGACATAAAATCCTTGTAGTCCAGTCACATGCTAACAATTTGAAACACACTTTCTGTTCTTTGGCTTCTCCAGTCCTAAGTGTTTGCACAAGAGACACTAAACCAAAATACAAACTCAGATTGCATATATGAAAAACTGCAAGTAATAATCCAGGTCCAGCTTCTGATCTCAGTTGTAAAATATTCCCTCACACAATAATCATAGTAAGAAAGAGGGAAAAAGTGGAAGAAAACCCCAGCTTAAGTAAAATCAAGCAAGTAAATTTAAGACTCTTCCCAGAGACAATTTCTAATCTAAAGAAACTAAATTCATTAGCTAAGAAATTTGTTGTCAGTAATCTGCTCAGCTTTCATCATAATGATAGTATAACTTTTATGAGTTGAGTTAATTGTCTAATATAATGGAGTGTCTCAAGAGCATTCTGAACAAAAGATTAATCCTAGTCTAGAAGCTTTTATATCTGCCCAATTTCTTCTTCTCTGACTTGATGTTTTATCTGCTTGTAGTCAAACAAATTAAGTCTGTTCAATAATATAGTCCGTTCAATAAATTAAATCTTTCTCTTCATAGAACATTTGGAAGAATAGGAGAAATAATTCAAATTTGTTTAATGTAAAATATAGCTGGATACATATATTCAGATATGTATAATTTTTTACCTTTTTTTTTTTTTTTTTTTTTTCCAAAACCTGCTTCAATCCCTAGAAGCATTTAGGAAGCATCTTGATTAAATTAGGGATATAATCGATCATCTAGCTATTATTTAGGCTGATAGCAAACAGTACATTTCCCAGCACTGTATTTCATAGGAAATACCAATTAATAGTAACCCTGATACTGTGACAGTTAACTAGTCACTATTGTTTGGTGAAATCACTTAAGCCAAATATAGGCAAGACCGCAGAACTAACCACAGGCTATGTTGCATTTTCATAGACTTTTATATATTTATTAACTGCTTTTGTGGATTTAGCTGGTCAAATTTTTCACTGCAAGCAATTTGAAAGCTGAAAATGGGTCTTTTATTTGAACTGCCT
Source organism: Neopsephotus bourkii (assembly GCF_033783945.1). NCBI lineage: Eukaryota > Metazoa > Chordata > Aves > Psittaciformes > Psittacidae > Neopsephotus > Neopsephotus bourkii. The sequence goes on from NW_026901388.1 coordinate 2,085,493, forward strand.
GTGAACAACTGTAACTTTAGTTTCACATTCATGTTTTGCCCCAGAAGCTTTCACGCATGGAAACTTCAGCACATGGATTGCTTTCAGTTTTGCTGTCTGTTGTGGTCATGGACTGCAGTTATTCCAGCATGCATTAGGTCACCTGCACTATGGAGGTCTCAACCCTCTTCTCCCTTCATAAGCAGCAGAGCCTGAAGAAGGGTGAGGCTGCAATTCTGTCAGGGAAGAGCTTGAATGGAGAGGGAGCTGCTGGAAGAGAGCTGGCTAGAAGGATTACAGGAGCTGTCACCCTCAGTTCTTCCAAGCTGGAGGAACAAATACTGCACTTCTTATCCCTGATGGCACTACAGTTTTACAAGGGAACAACACAAATCTCATCTTTGTAGCAACAAGCACAGGTTCCCCTCACTGCTGTCAGTCCCAAGCACTCCGCTTGGTCTTAAGGACAAAACATTTTTTGTGCACTTCAGCAGCTGGCTGTTGCAGTTCACTGGACTGAAGAAATAAAGACCCAGCACTATACTGCTAGGCCAACAAGCAGATGCTCAGTATGTCCTTCACAAGTTTTAAAATTCACAAGGGGATCACAAAGAAGATAACCCTTGTGGATTCTAGGTGGAGTAGTTTCTACTGAGGACTCACCTATGTTATGGCATCAACTCTATATTTGGGTAATCACACAGTATGAACTAATAAGCATAGACCCCAGTCGTTCTAGGGCTGAAAAGATGCAGGAGTGGGGATTTCCGGAGATAAACAGTCCTCTCTTTCAAAAAGGGTCTAAATAAGAAATAAATACTTGGAAAAAGGCTGGATTCTGAATGCTGGTGTGGTTTGGAAGGATTAAGAACAGGATTAAGGGAGTGGAATTGGATAAAGGAGCAAATTTGTGCGTTACCTCTCCCACTGGGAGACCATCTGGGACACCTAAGGAATAGGCAGGTTTAGGCCAGGCAGTAACAGAGCATCAAGTGACTTGCTGTCCTGTCCAGTGCAGTGGCAGACCACTGTGTCTGCAGACAGGTATCCTGTGGTGGTCAGGAATGAAAGCCAGCAGGCAGCTCCCCAGTTTTCAACAAAAGAAAATGCTACCATCTTCCTGAGTGATTTCACTTAATTTATTAATGTATTAATTTCCACAGTCTGCGGAAGTCTCAATATTACTTATGACCATTCTTTGACAAGAAGAAAGAAAAACAATGAAGCACTTAGTCCATGTCTTTGCAGCAATTTTGACTGGTTTGAGGGGTTTTTTCTCTTACATTTGGTTACTCACAGTTGATTTCATCTATTATGGAACAAAGGCAGTTTTGGTTGCTTCTCAATTAGTTTCAAATTGCTTCCTTTTATATACCAAATATTCACCTTTTTTCCATTCCATTGAAGAGCATTTCTTCCACCAGCCAACTCCTATTAGAAGAAAATTCTTATCCATATAAATGGAAAAATAAAAAAAATTCAAAAATTCTGTAATTGAGATTACAATCCTGCTTTGATTGATGAATCACTCAAAGAATATTCACTGAAGGTTAATAGAGAAAGGGTTGTGGACTTATCTGATTTATATATCTGATTTATACATATATGTACATACATATTGCCATTAAAAATATTTGCAAGTATATATTCATATTTCTGCATGTATGGGTCTGGAGTAAAACTTGTTTATTTACACCACAAAAAAACACAGTGTCCTGGCATAGAACACATACTTCATCAATGACTGAATTCTCAAAAATAGTGGTAAATGAAACTTCAAATCCATGTTGTTAATTAATAGATCTTAAATTACAGTCTGACAAATATAATCTAAAGCAAAGTCGAATAACCTGCCATTTAACTTCAAGCTGTCATCATAATGAGTTATGAAATGTAATCAATAATATTGACTTCAAGGTGTAAGGGCCAGTTAAATAAGTGTTGGAGGAAAAATTTCTTCTTGATTTTCAAGTTGGTTTTATTATGAGTTTATTAATATTTTCAAGCATCCACTTAATAATAAATTCTTAATGCAGACCATTATTTGTTAGCTGAAAGTAATAGGCCAGGAAAAAAAAGTTCAGAATAAATTTTCTACTATTCCACAGCCCAAAACCTGTCTGATAGTTGCAATAACTGTCTGAATAAGCATTTTTGGTCCTCAAAGAAGTATAGTTGAATTATGTTCAAGACAAAGAATGAACAAAAGCGTGCTTTATCTAAGCCAGGTCTAACTGTTTTGATGCCTGGAGTTTTTCACACAGGGATAGACTGTTACAGCCCTTTTTAATCTTTCCTGATGGATATAGCAGCCTATATGCAATCTGAAGGGACAAAATGCATTGCAGGGAGGAAGAGCTTCACAGATGCACTGGAAAGTCCACCCTCATGCTCAGGGCTAAAATTTCAGCTACTGATCTGCTGCCTCTGAAACATTTTTCCTCCTAATTATCCCATCCATTTCTGATTAAAAAATTCCAGGCTACAATACATAAAACACATCAAAAAAGTGCTGCAACTGCAGCTTCATGAGCAATGTAAAAAGCAGCTTCTACATCTGAGTTAAAAACCTGGTTAATGAGATGAGCTAGGCTCTTAGCTTTGTTTGATCCAACACAGGGCTGCCCAGCTGGGTGTGAACAGATGATTAAAGAGCAGAGCGGAGGGCATGAGGCAGGAAATATAGGGGAGCTATGACTTCTTCCTGTGCTGGTGCTAGGACAGCCTTGTATGCATTCCTTGCAGGGTAAATACAGCTCCTTCTTTAATGACCCAGTAAAAGCATGTGAGATTTCTTTCTTGCTCTCTCTCTAAGCAAATGTAAAGTGGCTCATAGAAGCAAAATTCTGCGCTTTGCCCTAGTTTCTAGACATTCAGGAAGAGAAGACAGAAACATTAGTTTGCAGATGATTTCTTTTGCTGTGGATCCAGGAAAAAAAAAATAATAAAAATCATAAACCTAGAATTTTAATCATCTAAACACCATTCCTGTAAAGAAAGCATAATAAGTGAAACTGAGCCACCAAAACACTCTGTCTAGAGAAGTCCTCCACTGGCAGCGAATGGTTACGTCAACTTTGTGGGTGTTTACATTTAATAAAAACTAATTAATTTGGAAACACAATTGTGAAAACAGTTCTGTTCTCTGTCATGTATTTTGGCTTGTCTGGGACTCATTTTGTTTTTAATTCAGTCAATCCTGACTACGTATCCCCACCTGTAGTTCTAATCAGTGGTTACAAATATTGCAATTAGCTGCTGTGGAAATGATTATGTTTCCACAAACAGAGGATTAGAGCTTCATATGAAGAAAAATAATCAAGAGCAGATGAATGCTTGAGAAAAAAAAGAGGTCTGGGTCTCATGCTAAGATTCTTAATAACAAAATAGAAAACTGATAGTAGTAAAAAGGGAAATCAAAAAAGTATTACTGTTTGTCTTTAATGCAATTTTCCCCAAAAGGTTATTAAAATCCATTGATTGTAAAATGTCTGTTCTCAGGCAAAGATTTAAACTGATTAAAATTCACAGGATACTGGGGATTAAACCTTTATCCCATGACAAAGCTCCTCTCGATAGAAACATAAAATGACTAGATTCTGAAATTCTAAGAAAAGGATTTACTTTGAAAAGGAAAACTGTTTAATTTTATCAACACCAATGAAAGAAATACAGCACCAGTCTGGCTGTGATTTACAGCTCAGAACCAGAAACAAAGTAAAAATTACTATTCCCTTAAAGCAATGGTTTCTACTTTTTTGCTAGATTCAGACCTTACCTTTGTAGGGTTAGCAGCCCACCTATATTGGTGCAGATGGCTACACCCTATAATGCTCTCAGTTAGAAACCACAGCCCATTAGTGGCATTATGACCCCTCACTACCAGTTCTGAAGAGAATAATCTATTATCCTGTTAAAGCTAAATTTGAGTGACTCTTAAAAACTATTCTGATATTGTTTACAGTTAGAATTAATTCTGATTATATGAAATAAATTTTCTGAAAGTATTAATTTTTAAGACAACTTGTTTGTTTATGTGGGTCAACGGAATTAAAGCACTAGCAGAATTGCAGGAAATTACCTTGTTCTTGTTGTTTAATGCCTGCCAGAAAGGCAAAGATGATTATTATCTCTTGCAGACATTTAACAGCAAAATGGCTGGTTTAATAAAACATTCTGCATTCTGAGATTTGAAGATGATATTGTGTGAGTCACACCTTGATAATAGTTTTCGTTATTTTTTTTAAGGTCCCACATGTAGCATTAACTCTGGCCCCCAGTGTACACATATTTGTCTCAGATTGGACAGGCATTTTTATCAGATCAAGATGGACAGTAGGTATTTCTAGTCTTCTGTTCTATTAAACTTAAAGCTGTATAAAAGAACCCTGCTTGTCAGGACAGCATGTGCAGACTTTTTTAGTAGGGCAAATAAATCGCATATGGTCACTTTCATCCAATATTGATAATCTTTAAATTACAGGGATTACAATACATTTAAACTAAATACAGATATTTTCTTGAAAAGGCCAAAGTCTCTATATGTATTTGGATATAGTGGCATTAATATTTCTTAGTAAATAAGCAAGTTTTGACTATGTTTTATTAGTGTAAAGCAGTATATACAATGGATTGATTCTCAACTACATTCTGTCATCACTTTAGTGTGCTTCAGCCTTCTTCTACATTCTTTCAGATTATTTCGATTTTCAGTATCTGTTGCCTTATACATTTGAGCTCCTGAATGGGCGTGTTTTTAAGGTATGAACATGGGTTTTTTTCCTGATACTGGTCAAATTTTGTCTTCGAATACGTTTTTTGCATGTGCATCTAGTTTACACATAGATTTAATAGAAACAGTCACATGCAATAAACTCTAAGATTTATTTGTTTAATCATACCTATGCTTTTCTCTAGCCAGTCCTGACTGAAAGATTCTAGTACCCTTTTTTTACTGGCTGCTAATATTCAGTTTAAAATGAATGAATGCTTCATTGCAACTGCTTTTTCTTGCTGAAACTCTTCCCATTCTGCCTACAAAGACCTGTCTGACCCCATACTGTTAGGTCTTTGGGTACATTCCATATACCCTGTCATTGCTTGGATATTCCTTTCATAATGTCTTAGCACTTCCTCCCACTAGTCCAGATTGCAAAACTGGCTTTTCAGCCTCAGTTCCATACTCAAGGCTTGTACTTTCCCATATTGTTTAAAAAAAAAAAAAAAAGAAGAAGCCTTTTCATCCATTTCATGTTCCTGTAGAATGCAGAAATCTTCAAATATTTCTAACAGTTTTACAGTCAGTCTATTCTACATGAGTTAAGTGGAAGCTATTAAACACATCAAGAGCTTCAGAGCTAGCTATTGTTAGAAAGAAGACTAACTTCTGAATCTCTGCCTTTTGCTGATATCCATTGCTAGCAAAGGCAGAGTGAAGTGCTGTTTAAAACTCTTCGATTTCCAGGGAGTTTCAACTCTCATGCAGCTTTTAACTGCCCATTTTTTCCGCCATAGGTACTTTCTTTGTTGCTTCTTTTCTTCTGGTACCATGCAATACCTATTGATCATTCAATCCTCAGTGCTGTTTTACACCGTATCTGCTTCTTACTACCTGTGTTCAAACCAGCGGGGCAAGCCTGGACAATCCAGGCAAAGCCTAAGGTGTGACTTCTTCCCAACCTGCATGTCAGAACATAATAAGAACCATCTTTGGTTCATCCAGGCCCTTTAAGCCGTGTGTCCATCTCTCAGAGACAGCAAAAGTGCCTGACAAGTGTAAGAGTGAAGTTAGTGTATACTTTCCCCTGAAGTATGTCTTTAGCCTCCAAACTCTTTCACAGCTCAAGTAACTGCCATGCCAGACAGGGCCCTGTGTTTAGACAACATGGCTTCCATATGGTTAGAAATCCCGCAAGGATTTGTTTTCCTTAACCTTCACCAGCTTTCTCTAGAATCCAGTAACTGCAACATCTTCTGGCAAAAGTAACACAGCTAAACGACACACTGTGGGCTGCTCAACTCACTTATATACTAGCTTCTTTTAACCCTTTCCTCTTATGACCTTCTGTAAGGGAAGACACAACAGCCAACGAGTCCCACTCCTTTTGCCCTTGAATCTGCTTAAACCCATGCCTGCTCACCTCCTTTTCAAACACAATAGTCCTTTGTTATTTAGCCGTTTCTTGTATGGATCTTGCTCTTCGATAATCCCTGTTGCCTTTTCTCAGACTGTTTTCAACTACATGCTTTCTGAGATAGAGTGGACCAGAACTGAACATTTACTATTTCTGCATGACCAGTGGCTGTCCTGGTGGGTCACCCCTTAAACCTCTGCCATTTAAACCTGACGAACAAGGATCCTAAGGCACCTAGCTCAGACTCAATCACCACTGGTTAGCTCATATAGGCATGGTCCCAAACATCACAAAAATGTGCACCCAGTGTCAGATTTGGATTAGCAGCATACTTCTGATGCTTAAAACCTGTAGAAGAAACCTCAGGAAGAAGTAAGATAAAGCAAACAGATTTTAAAATTGGCATATTAAAAGCATTGTCCTTCACCTTGCAAGCAAAGAACTCTTCACGTTTTTGTGAGCTCTGACATGTAGAGTTGCAGTATGAAGGGAAGGCTTCAAGCCCAGACAGAAAAAGAAGCCCTGAGAAACACCACTAGCAGCAGAAAAGTTACAGCCTCCTTCAATAATATGTACCTCTTTGAATTTCAAGTTTGAATAGGACTCCTCATACTCTATTAATGTACTGATGTCACTCAAAAATATGGTGCTTTTGTAGTTCCAGTTTCAATATTTTCTTAACTCCCCTACTTTTTGCTCTGCCTCTGTATTTCTTTGTGTGCTCACTAGTTTTCTTCTTGCATCTCAGGGATATTTTTGCTGCTACTTTGAAGACTATTATTGCCTGCAAAACTTAAATGCTTTTATTTTTGTAGGGACCTTTTCATGAGAAGTAAGACTGATGGCATTAGAGCCCAAGGTGGACTCAATAATCTCTCTACTTTACTATTTATAATACTTATTTGTATTGTATATTAATCCCTTTTTCAAAAGACATTATAAGAAAGATTCTCATTTGTCCCTGTTTGGATAAAACTATAACACTGTCAGCCACTCAAAGATAAATAGTCAATATTTACTGTAGCAGCACGAAGCTATAGCTACAGCTATAAAATGACATGGGAAGCCATCTGACAATATTGTCAATAGAGATTTGGGGAATAGAAAGTTACTGGCCCTTGTGTTTGAAAATATCAGTTGTCTTCAGCAAAACGGCATGATCCCTTGTACTGGTGGCTATTTGACATTGAAATAGGCTTAATTTTCTCAATCTTCATTTAGCAGTTTTCTAAAAATTATTTCCTAATAATTCATAAATGAGTCTCATACTTGGGGAATTATAAGACTCCAAAAATGTGTTGTGCTTTAAGCCCAGTCGGCAACCCAGAACCACGTAGCCACTCACTCACTCGCCCCCTTCCTCCCCCCACTCCTGAAGGGATGGGGAAGAGAATCGAAAGAATGTAGCTCCGAGGGGCTGAGATAAGAGGAGTCCAGTAACTAAGGTATAACACAAATCACTACTGCTACCACCAATGATAATAATGATAAGGGAAATAACAAGGGAAGAGAATACAATCGCCCACCAGCTGCCAACCAATACCCAGCCTGACCCAAACAGTGATCTAGGCCTTCCAGGTAACTGCCCTCCGTTTATATACTGGGCATGATGGGCCCAGGTATGGAATACCCCTTTGGCTAGTCTGGGTCAGGTGTCCTGTTTCTGTTTCCTCCCGGCTTTCCCTCCTCCCTGGCAGAGCCTGAGACTCACAAACTCCTTGACCAGAGTAAACATTACCTAGCAGCAACTAAACACATTGGTGTTATCAGCGCTGTTCCCAGGATGAAAGTCAAAACCACAGCACTAAGGAGAAAAATGACTGTTACTGCTGAACTCAGGACAGCATACAACAGAAAGCTGTGGTTTTGTAAACACCTTGCAATTCTTTTAGGCTTTGTTGATGATTCGTTTTCCTCATCTGCAGGTTGCCTTAGGATTCTCTTTGACAAAGTCTATTAATTGTGATATATCCTTTGAAATTGAATCTGCTCTCTCCCTAAACTCCTGCCATGGCCTGACCTTGCATATCTGAAAGTGCCCCTAGGAGTGCATTCTAGAGCACCTTTCACAGAGACTTCAAAATACTTCATAAATATTAAATCACAAGCTAATTGCAAACACTTGAAGAAACTGAAGAGTATGAGCAGTCCCTTCTCCCAAACTCTGCTGCATGAATCAGAAAACCAAATACAATGTAACAGACCACACAAGACTTCAAAAGGGAACTAAAGCTTTCTGCCTTTGAATATATCTGCAGAATGAATGTAAATCAACAGTACATTAAATCTGGTGTTTTCCCTGATGTAGGATCCTTATGAGACCTTGGGTGATTAAACATAGAATCGTAGAATCATAGACTAGTTAGGGTTGGAAAGGACCTTAAGATCAAGTTCCAACCCCCCTGCCATGGGCAGGGACACCTTGCTCTAAACCAAGCCACCCAAGGCTCTGTACAACCTGGTCCTGAACACTGCCAGGGATGGAGCATTCACAACCTCCCTGGGCAACCCATTCCAGTGCCTAACCACCCTAACAGGAAAGAATTTCCTCCTATATCCAATCTAAACTTCCCCTGTTTAAGTTTGAACCCATTACTCCTTGTCCTATCACTACAGTCCCTAATGAAGAGTCCCTCACCAGCATCCCTATATGGCCCCCTTCAGATACTGGAAGGCTGCTATGAGGTCTCCAAGCAGCCTTCTCTTCTCCAGGCTCAACAGCCCCAACTTCTTCAGTCTGTCTTCATATGGGAGGTACTCCAGTCCCCTGATTATTCTCGTGGCCATCCTCTGGACTTGTTCCAGCAGATCCATGTCCTTTTTGTGTTGAGGACACCAGAACTGTACACAGTGCTCCAAGTGAGGTCTCACGAGAGCAGAGTAAAGGGGCAGGATCACCTCCTTCGACCTGCTGGTCACAGTCCTTTTGATGCAGCCCCAGATATGGTTGGCTTTCTAGGCTGCGAGTGCACACTGAAGCTGGCTCATGTTTATTTTCTCATCGACCAGCACCCCCAAGTCCTCCTCTGCAGGACTGCCCTGAATCTGTTCTCTGCCCAGTCTGTAGCTGTGCCTGGGATTGCTCCGACCCAGGTGCAGTCTTTACCTGCAGCCTTTATTCCGGAAGTCAACGCTTTTTCAGAGACGTATCAGATGACAGGCTCAGTGTTGAACAAAGACAGTGGTAACTGCACAGCAGCCAACACAGTCACTAGCAGTATATTAGGTTTCCTTGGAGTTTGCAAGTCAAGCACCCTACCTGCCTACCAGAGCATATAAAATCTAGGGAGATGAAAGCGCAACATGGTGTTGCTGGAGGCTATAAAGAGAAGACTGTGTATTTGTCATGTGTTTGAAAGGTTTCTCAAAATACAGGTTTGTCAGAAACATCATCCTGCAGTTTGTGGCTATTGAACATAAAACCTGAAAACACAGTCAAGATTGCAGCTTTCTATCATCAAATTCTTGATTTCTTTTTTTAAAAAAACAGAGTTTCAGGATCTGGTCCTACTATCACTGGTGCTTTTGTTTCAGTTTTGGAAGTTCCTCATAACTTTGAGAGAATAAAGCACTATATAGAAGGCTGCTAACAGCCCTCTGGCAGAGCCACAGTCAAACAGTTTAGGTCATGCACCCTTTGTAATACCAGGACCCATGCAGGATTTTTCTTATCTGCCATTAATATCCTCCTTTGTTGTTGCAACAGTGGTAGCAGGCTATGAAACTGACATACTCTCCTCAACCTGACCTTTCCCGTTTTCTTGTGGATCCATCATGTAATAACAGAAAAACAAATTGACATATAAAGAGCTTAATGGATCAAACTTCCTTAAGACCACTGCAATGAAAGAAACAAACAGCTGCCTTTTAAAAAAATGTAAAAGGATTCACTGTGCTTGTTTGATGCATTCTGCTTTCCAGCTGATCGCTGTCCCATGGGAGATGGAGAAACTAAACACTGCATGAAACTGGCTCTGCAGTTTAGCCTTTTCCAGACGTTTTCAGACTTGCTCCACAATACCATTTGGTCAGTTCTTAGAATAACTGAAGAAACACTGTATTGACTTTGATACAGAAAGTCGATACAGAACGTCAATACGGTAGGGGAACCAAGTGGACTAAGGGGGACCAAAATTCTGTTTCTTCTACCTAAAACACACTGGTTTTGAACAGTCTTACTTCATTTGGAAGAAGTAACAGACAGCTGTCAAAATGCTTGTGATATTAGAAGTCAGAATATCCACAGAACAACAGCCTGAGAATATTATGGTATATTAAGATAGCATATGAAACAGCTCTCATTTACATGCAGATTTTCTTACACTTCCTACGTGTGACTGCAGATAAGGTTTGATACAGTTTGTCTCCTGCCATTCCTTGCTGAAATCATCACACACTCACTGCCACTGTCTCTTAAGGCCAAGGAATAGTTTTGATATGTCACAATAAGCATGCAAAAAATGAGGTGGCTATCCAAAAGATTTAATTTCTCACTGGCAGATGGATGGAACAAACAGTAATGATCCTTTACCCGAGAGCCTGACAGAAATTAGCATTTGTTATTTTGTTGAAACATTATGGAAATTATTAGGAAAGCTTATTAGCCACTTGTTAAAAAAGTGACGCTCTGAATCCATGAGACAGTGTATAAACAAATAAAAAGATCACTCAATGTTATCTGTGTCATACCTTAACTGTGAGTTGTGCCTTTCAGGGCACAGTGGGTTTTTTTTATTTCTTTATGAAGGAGATGAGTCTTGCCCCTCAATAATTCCGTGACTGCATTCACACTTAGATAGATCATGCTTGTATAATTGTGGAGATTTTATATGCAGGACAGGACACCCGCACATTTCTCTCCCCCCTGAGGCTAATAGGTGAACAGCAAAGATCATGTTTCTCCAAGTAAGTGTGGGGGAAGGAAGGGTTGTTTGCTGAAGTTTAAATCTCTTCTTGCATTACCAGATTGCTACATCTCTAGCATTTTGGGATTTCTCAACTATACCAGCAGCTCAAGTGTATAATCTCCTTCTTTCCTAGATCCTATTTTAAAGTGTCCTTTTGCTTCTTTTCCTCTATTCTTCTTGTCCATGGTAGCATCAAAGTATTTGAAGATGATGAAGTGCAATGTTTGATCTTTTTGCATTGATTCTGTCTGGACACAGTGCATTACCTTGTGTGCCACTAGATAATACCTGGGAAGAAAAAAGACCCTAAAAATATGAAAATAATCACATACGAAAGGATTTCATTTTGTCTCGTCACTTCTGAACAAACTTAAACAGTTGCTGACAGCTCAAGAAAACTTTGAAAAATGTACTTTTTGGAAACTACTGTAATATATTGTATTTTCAGTATATTTCACTTCTGTTGTTATCTCTTCTGAAGACATTTACATGGGAATGGGATCTTCTTTTCCAGTAGTTCACTGACTGCAGCTGTCCATGCTGTATAGATTTGATTCAGGCTACTCAGATAAGAATGTTGGTAGAGCTTGTCTTTTCCGCACTTTCAAAGCTCCTAAATAGTCAAAGAGGTCAGGGAAAAGGAAGTTGATGGCTTGTTCCTGCAAGTTAGTGAAGTGCAGAGCTCATTGCAGTTCCCCAAAGTAGAATTACATTTATGAACTAGATCTGGCTATCCAAACTCTTCACAGTTTGATGGAGGCAAACTCCTCCTAAGTACTTGTGGGGCTCAGTTCTGTAAAGCGTGCTCTCTGAGCCCCATGGCTAATGCAGCAAAGCATTTACTTTCCTAGCTAATTCCCAGCATGCTGATTAGCTCTTGTAGATCTGGGCCAAACACACTTTGTCTCATGCAAGACTGAGGACTGACAATAATAATAAAACTAAGTGAACTTCCCGCTGTCAAGTGTTGAAACCTCTGATATGTATGGAAAGTTTTACCCTAATTTAATTTGTTTGTGCCTCTCTATACTTTCTGGTTGATAACCACAAAGACTGAGAAACCTTAAGTAAGGCTGCTCCCTTGTGGATTTTCTATCTAGACAAGAATGAGGACTTTTCATAAAATCTAATATTATGCCAGTTTTTAGTTAAATTTGTTAATCCCAAAAGAAGCATTGATGGTAAATACATTACAGAAGTCAGTAGTACTCACCATGCTCCCAGGTGTCCAAATATTTTAGCAATTCTCCCAGGATTAAAACCTTGAGCAAGCAATTAAGTCAATTATCTAAACTGTACAGCATCTGCTCAAGCAAAATTGAACCTCTAAACCTTATTACATTCGTCATGTCCAGGGACAACCTTCACTGTGATTCAAACGATGATTATTGGAAAGCAACTCCCAGCCCAGACTCTGGGCCCACAGTCCAGGCCACAGGAAGGGGAACTCACACAACTGCCACATTGCTGGCAGAGCACTCTCCCAGGACTCACCAGGGCTCCCAAGCACAAGTTCAAGCATCAAGCTTTGTGTGGCTTGGCAGAGAGTCAGGAGGAGAAATGTAGCAAAAAATGATGGCAAAAGCCTCCATGGAAATACTTTCAAAGACTCAGAATTGAAGCTGCCACTCTGAAAATAAAAAGCACCAAAAACCAGAAAGCAATGGAATATTCTGATTAATGTCCCAGGCCCACACAAACGAATTTAGCAAACTGTGTTTTCCACATGTAATGTAAAATCAACGGCATTTATTAATTCAGATCTACAAACTAAGTTGTGTAGAGTGTGTGAATGTGTGTAAAGATTAGTAAGCATACCTGAATTAAATAAGCAGTTGGAAACTGCAGGCTTGGGGCCTTTATAATACCATATGGAATCTTTCAGACGTAAACTACCAGCTGAAATTCAGCCTAGGTCAGTAATAACCCAAATTGTTGCATTCTAATAATTGTCCAGTGACTATATGAAATTAGGTGATTGACATGTCTACAAATTACAAACACAATTGCTGTTAATAGAACCTCTCAGGGAGACCAGAAATTTCATGGCATGGAGAATGAACTGCCAATTCATCCTCAGTGTGAACTCCTCGTGTCAGGAAGAGGCATCTGCAGGAGCTGTGCAGTACTACTTTTCATGCTCAGACTGTTCTAATTAATTAGTATCATTTATTATTTGTACAGTCCTCTATTGCAGTATCACCTTTAGGCTGAAATCTCTGATCATCCACTTTACCAGGAATGACAAACAGAGTTCCAGCATCAATTCATTTGCACTTCAAAGTCCATCTATAAAGTGCTCTGGAAAGCTGGCCAGATCCATTAGTACAAAGTCAGGTAGGATGACTAGGAGACATGGAGAATGGGTTTAAGGACTTCCTGAACTTTAAAACAAAGTCATATCAAGGAATTCATCCTACTGTGGCAGCCTACTGCTTTTCCAGAGCTCTAGTATGCAAGTAAGTTAACTGTAAGATACTCTATAATACATCCTCTACTTTTAGCAGCATGGCAAAGACTATTTTGGGGAAGAAATTTCAGATTTTTAATCTTACGTTAGTCTGGTAAGAATAAAAACAGAGAAGAAGATTTTCAATGTATATGATCACATGTATATGTTTAGAAACTTTTTGCATATCTATAGACATTAAAAACCCTTATCCTTAATTTAGATTTCATGGACACAGTAAATGCTGTTGACTTTTCATAGAGATTAAAATCAGTGCATCAATTCTTTAATTTTTGTCTTTAGTTTTCTTCATGTTTAAAACAAGCTTCAGACACTGCTAAGGAATTACCTTGCTTCCATACCTCTGGTTTACAAACCCTTGTGCAAAACAAAAAAAAGCTTCCTACATTGGTATCACACTTACCATGTCCCTTACAAATCTCATAAAATATTCACCAAGATAGCTTCATCTAATAGATGAAGCAGGGCCAGAAACATTTGTCATGGGACAGATGTTATCTCCCTTACTGCAAAAGAGTGTGTTCAGTGCTTCACACTATCCCACAGCTCTAGCTCCCTTAGCTCTTTCACCAGATCCACCCCAGGGAACATAGTCATTATTGATATGAAGCAAAGCAAAGAAAGAGAAAGAGAGGCTGGGATTTATTTATTCTTCAGAACTATCACAGTGGTGATATGCTGTTGAAACACATATTAACCTTAGGCCTGACAGAGTACTGGGCATTTCTGCAACATTATATGTACTGTCATTGTAAAAATACCTTACACATCTGAAAGATGGAAACTCACAGATGGGTGGAAGATGAGTGACCACACTGTAGCTGGCAGTGTGTGAAAGCAACTCTCCTTAAGAACTGACGACATTAACTGAAAGGGGATCAGGACTCAAGCTTTGTGTCTAGTGGAAAGATTTATTGCTTAAGCAATGGTGAAATACTGCTGGTCAGAGGAAGCATAATGCCTGCTGAAGCACTCATATGTTCCATTCTGCTTCACACTAAAACATAAACCTCAATCCAGTTCCTCTCCGTCTATACCAGGCAGTGTTGTTAAAAACACCTAAAAGATTGAAACTCCTTCAAATGCCTGTGACTTCTTTATTGAACACTGACTTATTTAATAACACAACAACGTGCACCAAATATTCCTTCTTTTTTTTTTTTTTTTTGTTCATGTATATTTTTTTTTTGCTGACAAAACAGCTTTCATTCTTTCATGTAGCTTGGAAAAAAGACTCAGTAAGTCTGCAGCATGGTTCTGCTGTCCTATTAGTTCATTGCCTTGTTTTCTGCTTTCACTGTTGTCATTTCTGGCAAACTCACTAGTGTCCTAGGCAGAATCATATAAATCAGAATTTCAATTGTCAAGGCCCCTTATGGGCCAATATATAATATTTATGTGGACTATAATAATGGTTTAGCTTTAAATATTAAACAAACACCCCATATACTATGCTAAAATGATCCTATCATTTATGATTCTGCAACGAAATTGTAGGAAGACAATCATAATTAGTGACAGAAAGCTATATTCCTCTGGAGATGTGCTAATCATTCAAAATTTCTGCTGAAAGTAGCACAAGACAAAACATAAATGTTGGCTTTCACATAAAAAAAATGGCATCTTACATTCATCAAAACCAAAGTCAGAAAGTATTCAATACATTGGCTAATAGGTGGGACTGGGAAAGGGGAGAAATCAAGGCTGGGACAATCATTAGAATTGCAGTCATTTTTTCTCCTTCTTGGTAGCTGGTGCTGCATTGTGTTTTGACTTCCAGCCTGGGAACAGTGCTGATAACACCGATGTTTTTAGTTGCTGCTCAGTAATGTTAACTCTGACCAAGGACTTCGTGAGTCTCATGCTCTGCCAGGGAGGAGGGGAAGCTGGGAGGAAGCAGAGACAGGACACCTGACCCAGGCTAGCCAAAGAGGTATTCCATACCACAAGATGTCATGCCCGGCGGGGTAACTAGGAGTTACCCAGAAGGGCATAGGTTCTTCTGGGTCAGGCTTGTTTTGGTGGGTGGTATCTTATTCTCTTCCCTTGTTATTTTCTCTTATCATTATTATCACTGGTGGTAGCAGCAGTGATTTGTGTTATACCTTAGTTACTGGCACAAATTCATGGCTGTCCAGCCTTGGGGAAAATCTCTTTGTCCTCCTATATCTTCGTTTAAGCCCAGACAAGACCCAAACCTGACTCTGCTTAACTCTTGAAATCAGATGAAATGGTCGTGGGCAAAACACACTCTGTATGGATGCCAACATGGTGATCCCCATCACAATCAGCAAACAAGTCTCAACAGCATTAAAAGGCCATTCAAAAACTTCAAAACTCTCAAATGATGCTGTAATCAGTCGGGGGGGGGGGGGGGGGAAGGGACGGGAGGGTAAAAGAATGTCTCCTTCACAGGTTGATCACCCGAGAAGGAGAAAAAAAGATGTGTAATTGCTAAGCACTTTTATTATATACCTCCCAAAGTATAAAGGTGGTGACCACACTGGGAACATGAGATAGATCAGTTTCATGATCAATGATTCTATTGTATTACAAGTCATTACCATAAAGTACGAGACAAGAACCTTAGCCCAAGACCCACACTTGAAAAACATTAACACAGCAAATACCAGCTCTAAGTAAGGTGTGATATACTGAAACTTTGAGAGCCAATAAATCAGCATTGTGATGAGTGACTATTAATCCAGACAGATCTGTCGTTATGTCAACCCTTCGGGCCCCATGTTGGGCACCCAAAAGGACTGTCATGGTTTAACCCCAGCCAGACAGCTCGTTCACTCACTCCCCCCCCCCCCCCCCTTCTTCCCTCTTTCTTTCCTTCCCAACCCCCACCTTCTCCAAGTCCAGAGGGATGGGGAGGAGAATTAAAGAATGTAACTCCCATGGACTGAGATAAGAACAGCCCAGTAACTAAGGTATAACACAAACCACTACTGCTACCACCAATAATAATAATGATAAGGGAAATGACAAGGGAAGAGAATATGACACCACCCACCAAAACAAGCCTGACCCAGAAGAACCTGTGACCTTCCGGCTAACTCCCAGTTACCACCCCCCGGGCATGACATGCTGCGGTATGGAATACCTCTTTGGCTAGCCTGGGTCAGGTGTCCTGTCTCTGCTTCCTCCCAGCTTCCCCTCCTCCCTGGCAGAGCATGAGATTCACAAAGTCCTTGGTCAGACTAAACATTACTAAGCAGCAACTAAAAACATCGGTGTTACCAGCACTGTTCCCAGGCTGAAAGTCAAAAACACAGCACTGCACCAGCTACCAAAAAGGAAAAAAATTGACTGCTACTGCTAAACCCAGGACAGGCACATAAATTTTATTTATCACATTGCTCCAAATACTACTTGCATATCTTGTAATAGAAAGCTTACCATGAAAAGTATCTTTGTACAAATTTGACTAGGATACGTATGTCCCCACTCAGAAAGGTGCATAAGTGTTTGTGTCAAAGGCCTCCTCACCTTGCTTAAAGTTAGGCATATAGTTATGGAGGTCAAACAGGTCTTGACTCTCACTCAAGTCTTGACTTTTTGTGTGGTATTTTTAACGTATTCTCACACTATGTAAGATATTTCCCCAAGAAGTAAACATGTTCTCAATAAAAAAAGGCAAAGCAGAAACAGTAATATCTAACTCAGTACATCCACTTCTTTTTTCTCTTAACCCCTTAAAAAATATTTCTGTGCACAAGCTGTGTAGAAGAAAGCTTGCTTATTCTGTTTAGCTTCCTGTACTAAGCCTTTGAATGCACAGAATTGTATTTTAAGAGTGTGTATGAGGAGCACATTTCCTTAGCTGTACTGAAAAACTTTTTGCCCTAAGTAAAATAATGTCAATAATGAAAGTCTTCAAAATGGCACAACAAAAATAAATAAATAAAACCCTTAACTTATTTTCCCTTTCATTTACTTTTCTTTTAGATGCCTGCTACCAAAGGCAGTGCTTATTAGGTTTCCCTCTGACAAGAGAAAAATATAACACAAAACCGGAAATTTCAGGTTTGATTTTATTATACTCTTACAGTTTAGGGCTTTTGCCATATAAAAAGGCTGCAGTTTTCCATTTATTTGATAAAAGGAATGCATTTGCTTTAAGATGTGCTCCTGTATTTTACATTTGCTGGCTCATAAGCTACCTCAAATTCTTGAAGATGAAAACATAAATTGAAGTACTGAACAAAGTTATTCCTTTGGCAGTCTTGCCAAATCCAAATCATGTGGGTAAATTATTGCAGTAAGAAATAGGAAACATTTTTTTGTTTTAAAGGAAATGTTTTGTCATTCTTTTTTTTTTAGTAATGTTTCATTTGTTTTGTTTTAGCGCAATGAGAGAAAAACTGAGTCTGAAGTTAACAAAAAATCAAAGACAATATGCTTTGGGTTTTGGTTGGGTTTTTTGTCGTTTTTTATTTGTTTGTTTGCTTGTTTTTATATTAGGCTCTGTTCTTTCTTTTGCTGCTATTCCATAGACATACATTGTGAGGGTGGATCCAGGAAAATTATGTGCAGTATTTTACTGTTCCAACTAGCTATTCTATATTTATTTGCAATAATGTTCAGATCAAACACTCTTCTCCACACAAGTGCTACCAGATTAGCACTAGTGTGATGTTGGGAAGAACATGCAAGGTTTCCTTTACAGGTGGCCAAGGTATGAGACATTTCTAGAGACACTTTACAGTTGCAGCAGGAAGCATTTCAGCTAAACCTGAAAGATTCAAAAGCATGTCAGCTCTTTCATCTATATATTCCTCTGCCAAACAGCTTGGAAGAAAAATCTGAGGATGATTGTGTGGCAACAGCATTAACCTCTATGGGTTTTGGAACCAGTTCCTCAGCATGGATGGTGGAATCAGTTCCCTGCTTGGCTTTTAGGATCATGAGTAAATCAGAAAGACAATGATCCTCAACAGTTGTGGATGCTTAACTTCCATTTAAATAATTCAGTGGGAGGTAATTGTCATATATAACTTTGAAGAGATAGATCTTTCTTTTTCAGATCTGAAGGTGTGTCTACATCATAGGTTAGAATTTATACCACTCCAATTAAATTCAGAAACAAAAACATAAAAGAAATCTGGAACCCTGCCTCCACACTAGATAACCCTAAGATGGGTAACAGAATAAATTTCTGGTACCTGCACTGGGACCAACCAAAGAGCTCTAGACTGTGTTTCTTGTAGAGGTACAATGAAATCAGTGCTAACTTAGGTGTCTCACAACATGGTCCATGTGCATTGTGTGTGTTCTTTCTCATCCATAAAATAGATATTTATCTGTTTCACAAGGACATTGTGAAGATGAGATACACTGACAATAGTGAAACACCAAAAAAAATAATTATTTAAAAAGTGAAAGTACTGGACCAGACCTACAAAATGAGTTGATGAAGCTGAACTAGACACTGGCTGGGAAAAAAAATCCAGGATAACCTCGTGTCATAGTTTAAGCCCAGCTGGTAACTTAGAACCATGCAGCTACTGGCTCAAAATCTCCTTTCCCCCATCCCTCCAGCAATCTGCCCTTCCAGGTGACTTCCCTCAGTTTATATACTGGTATGACATGCTGTGGTATGGAATACCACTTTGGTTAGTTTGGGTCAGGTGCCCTGTCTTTGCTTCCTCCTGGCTTCTTGTGCACCTCTTCACTGGCAGAGCATCCTTGTTCGGGGTAAGCGCTACTTAGCAACAACTAAAACGTTGGTGTGCTGTCAGAGTTGTTCCCAGGCTAAAGCCAAAACACAGCACTGCACCAGCTACTAGGAAGGGGAAAAATAACTGTTACAACTGAACCAAGGACAATATCCACCCCTTATTCCATACCATTCATGTCATGCTCAGGTCCCGGATTTTTCAATATACCATTGCTTTTTGTCTCTTAATATATACATATGCACAGAGAGAGAGATATTTTATTCCTTAGTTGATGGACCACCCCTATAAAGTTCATTGAGTTCATTCAGTCCATGTTGTAAGAGTCTTTCAGGGAAGGAGGAGCAGTGTGTAGTGTTGTACTGCTGCCTGCTGATGATACCACCAAACTCATCTGGTCACTGCTGTTTCATCTGGTTTCGTTGAAGTTCATTCTTTGTTGGGGTGACAATTGGAGGGAAGTCAGGGTGAGTCAAAGGTGACCTGAGGACAGGTCTGGAACACTCCTGCTGCTGTTCCTGGCTTTTCCCACATCTTTATACTCTGCTGATTATCATGACAGCATATATCTTCTTTTCAAAGTCCAGAGTGATAGAGATGGGCATCTAGCTGCTAGAGAAGTGTTATATAGCAATCAATCAACAGCATATAATTGAGTTCATTGGCTGTTTTCACCCAAAATTACACACTAGGTCACACTGACTTCCCCATTTTCCCTCATTACCCACCAAGTACACCCAGGTCCCTGAAAGAAAGCAATCCCACGAGTGGGTTTGCCTTTACCTGAAGCAGGAAGAACCCAGACTGACTTCCCCAGCAAATTCTTTATGTGCACCACAGGAACTTTATCCCCTTCTACAGTACGTAAAGATTCTGACTGGGCTGGGCCGGGCCAGCCCTGCTGGCAGATCCTCTAGTATTGACCAACCAGGTGGCTTTTGGTAAATGTGTATCCCAATGTTTGAAAATCCCACCACCCATTGCTCTCAGTGTAGTTTTTAACAGCCCATTGTACAATTCGATTTTCCCAGAGGCTGGTGCATGGTAGGGGATGTAATATACCCACTCAATGCCATGATCTTTGGCCCAAGTGTCTATAAGGTTATTCCGGAAATGAGTCCCATTGTCTGACTCAATTCTCTCTGGGGTGCCGTGTCACCACAAAATCTGTTTCTCAAGGCCCAGGATAGTGTTCCAGGCAGTGGCGTGGGGCACAGCATATGTTTCCAGCCATCTGGTGCTTGCTTCCACCATGGTAAGCACATGGAGCTTGCCTTGGCAGGTTGGTGGGAGTGTGATGTAATCAATTTGCCAGGCCTCCCCATATTTATACTTCAGCCATAGTCCTCCACACCAAAGAGGCTTTAACCGTTTGGTTTGCTTAATTGCAGCACATGCTTCACACTCGTGAATAACCTGGGCAGTAGTGTCCATTGTTCAGTCCATCCCTCAATCATGAACCCATCTGCATGTTGCATCTCTCCCTTGATGGGCTGAGATGTCATGGGCCCGCTAGGCTAAAAATAATGCACCCTTATGTCATCCTGAAACCAGGAGACCTTGCTAAAAGAAAAAAAATCTTCAGAGAAAATACTGGTGGTAAATTAGAATTCTGTTTTCTTCCCTTTGCAGATTGCTTTCTACTTTACACATTCAACAAGGAGCATGTGACACCTGAAGCTTTCCTTAAGCCCACATGAAGGAATGAAAAAAAGCCAGTGCAGTAGTCACACATATGTCTCCTCAGAGTTTTTTTCTTATATAAAGTTCTTCAGTCATAAAATTCAAAAGCTAAAATTTGATTAGGACTACTTCCAAAAGTATTTGTCGCTGTTGCTACTAAGGCTTTTTTCTGCCTTCTTTTTTTCCTTTTTTTTTTTTCTTTTTTTCTTTAATGAATGTACAGGGGAACTGGGTTTAAAGAGAGAAGTTCTAAGTTAATTCAGTAGTGCCAGACACCAGCAATTGACAGTGTTTAAGGAAGCATACTGCAGGGCTGAACTCAGGTCTTGACTTACTGCATGGAACAAAGATAATGTAATAACATGCAGGGCCTTTAATCCAAGGATCACAAAGCATTGATAGAAGTGCATAAGTTGGTAATAAGATTTCTGGTTTACAGCAGAGGAAATTGTGCCTAGATGTTTGACTTTTATTCACACAGAACATGGGTTTCTTGGTTTCTTGTAGCTGTTGCCAGAGTCACCTACTTACTACTCTGAAGTAGACCAGATCATTGCCTGGAGCTAAAAAGTCCATTCTAATGAAAATATAAAATAAAATATTAAAACAAAATAAAATATTAAAATAAAATAAAATAAAATGAGATTTCTGTCTTTCTTTGAGAAAGGAGCCTGAAAGACTTTAGCTTCTGTGCCAGAGCCAATACAAGAATACCCCAGGTACAAGTTGGGGTTTATGTCAGCTGTATGGCAAGCAGTTTGGGAGCTACTTATCAGCAAAACTGCCACAGACCGTGCAAGATCCCTGACACCCACACCAGACCCCATTGCCAGGGTGGTGAGTCCCATAGTGTTTGCTAACTCCTTCCTACCCCACGGCTGTAAATGCCTCCACAGTAGGCAATGCAGGGCTATGTGGGGATTCCTGCCTCCTATTTCTTGAAAGATCACTGATCTAAATATCAAAAACATCTTGAGTTCAATAGGTATTCTCCATCAAAACCTTCAATTTCCCTGTGTAAATTTCTTATCAGTTTTATATCTTTGAGCTCCCCTTTGACAAATATTGAGCAAAATATCTCAGCACACACATCCAAGTCCATAAAATCTATGTGCAGAAAAGACATGGAAAAATCTCAATAGAAGTCTAAAAGACAGGCAAGCTGGTTATGCCTGCTGATTTCTCCCAGAGATTTGCTGATCTTTTCAGTCTTTATGAAAGAATCAGTCAAGTGCTTTAAAAAGTGTTTGATTAGCAAGGATTCTAAGTGTGGAGACAATTAAACACTGTTCTATCTATTAAAATAATGAGATTTGGTGAGAAAAGGTAGATAATTCTGGCCAGCAGAGGGCTATAAAAATTACCTTGTGAAGGCACAAGATTATTTCAGGAAAAGGCTGCCTGAAGTTTATGGAAAATATATGACGGAGAGGTTTATGCAATAAGTTTTGATCTGCATTAATGACATTTTCCAAGGGGGAAAATGATTGTGGAAAAATATACCTTTCTGAGTATAGTTTATGCCTTGCAAAATCTGTGAATAACCTAAACCAACTTAATCTTCAAAATTCCTGGGATTAAGATAAATGCTGTTTATAAATCCTATATGTAATTTTGTAAAACTCTGGACATATCTGTATTCTTAACATTTACTATATGCTGTTAATATCCTAGGATATGATTTTTCTAGGCAGTCTAAAGGAATAATCAACCACACTGTTTTGAAAATCCTAGCATTGGGTGACTATATTAAGATTACCTATTTATACTACTGGTAAAAAGAAACAACAGTATTTTGAAATAGTTTGGTTCTGTTGCAATGTGAATTATCCCTGCAGTCCTGTGGCAAACTAAAGAAAATTGAACAAGAAAAAGCAAAACATAAAAGCCAACAGTGTAATAGCATCTGTTTAAGGGAATCTGTTCATGAACAGTGGTCTCACTGTAATGAAGAGAACAGCATCTCAGAGCTCTAAAAGGTGACACAGGTTTAAGTGACCTCTAGTTACACCTCTGCCAACCAAGATGCAAAGAGACATCAAGTCCCAGCTGAACTGAACAAGGGAATATAACTGAGTCTCCCCCTGTGACAAGAGAGAAGAAGACAAATTGAGTTTTGAATCCTCTTTCACTGTTCCTTTATAAGTTAGGAAATCCTTCCTAATATACACTTTGTTTTCTGGGTTTATTGCATTATAATGTCCAGGCAAGGAAATGGCAATAATATTTCTTCCCTGAAAAAGCAGTACTTTAAACTTGTTCCTGTCTATCAGGACCTTGTCTCTACTTCATTAAAAGGAATCAGTACTGACAGTTCAAATCTGCTCCTTTTTACACAGAGGTGTCCTGTCCACTTTACTTTCCTACCTCTCCTGAAAGAGAAGCAAATCGATTCTCTATTTAACAATAATAATTTCTTTTGTAAAAAGAAGGCAATGAGTTACCTGGTCTAACTATTTACAGCTTGTGACAATTCAGGGAGATAATCTCAGGTTTAGTGTGTATCGCAGCTCCAAAACATAAAAAAACTTGCTATTGTAGATATGGGGAGGAGGAATGGGACTTTTTTATTGCTCATATAGCTTATTCTAACTCCTCAGGAGTTTATTTAAGGTTCTAAGTGTGCAAATGATGGTACAGCGATGTCACAAAATTGATCTGTGAAACATATAAATGGAAGCTTCTGTTGTGGGCATTACTTCAGTAACCTACATTCCTTAAGCAGCCTGCAATAACATATTCACCTAGACAACTTTGTTTTAGAGTATAGGACCAGAGAGCACCTTTCAGTTCCCAAAACTCCCACAGTAAGGAGTTTGGCTTCTTGCTGTTCCCTCAACATAGAGATTTTCAAAGGAAAGATGGAACATGAACAACTGGCAACAGTTCCCTGCCTCATCCTGCCAGAAGTGGGGAAGCAGCAACTAGATTGTCCAGTTAATAAACGTTGTTTCAAGTGATACTTCAAATGATATATTAAATCCCCTCTATGTAACTTGAATGTTACAAAATTCATCAGTATGTAAATTTTCATTTTTCTTTTTTTTTTTCCCCTGAGAAAGCAAACTCTTTTTAAATATAGAAATCCCTTTGAAGTAAACCTTGAGTTGTTTTAAATGTACTTGTTTAGCAAAATAATCCCTATGGCAAAGTATATCTTCTGCATTTCTGATTTTTTTAGTGTGACACAGCTTCATAGCTTCAAAAGTAAATACCCAACACATGCTGGCAGCAATCAGGTTTAAGTCACACACATGGCCACCCATACAGCTCCTTTTCTATTCATATGTATAACTATTCCTGTAGTCACAATATTTTAAAGAGGCATTTAGATTAGAAATAAGCAATACCACGCAAGCAGTCACCTTTCCTTCAGGAAGTAGGGTTTGGCAAGAAAAACCTTGGCAAAAGTAAAAATTCTCTGACATGTCTCAGAAACCAAAGTGCAGTTCACATGGTAGCACTTTCCAAGGAGTAGTTGGAAGACCAAATGCTCATACACTGGCTGCACAACCTGTTTGCTTGGGTTTAGTGTTTGCAAAAAATATCTCCTACTCAGATATTTACAGCCTTTTAAAATGTTACAAAACCCATAGGTTTAGGTGAAAAATGGTCAGTTTAGACATTATGGGACTGATTTAAGTAGCAATGATGAATTTGTTTTTCTGGTACATCTCACATACAAATTTGCTAATGGGCGGTTGTATCGAGATGGCCCACCATGTTCATAACCCCACTGAGTAGCAAAGGGCTCTCTTGTATAGAACACTATAGCCCAGCACAAGTGCTGGAATTGTTACAGCCTGGTTAGCCAGATACTGTAGCTTCTTTCTAGGGTTTTATGAGTCTTAACAAGCAAAAAAAAGCTTACACTGCAGTAAAAGGCATTTCAAAAGTACAGTCCTGGTACTGTGACCTCAACAGAGCCATGTGTAATTGATAGTGACAGAGTAAATACAGTGAATGTCTGAGTATCACTTTTAGTGGCATAGACGTTAAAGTGGCTGTCAACAGCTGTAACCCTTGTCTGTAAACATCTGAGTGTTGACATTAAGCAACAGTGCCTGCAACAAACATTTACATTTGTCTTCAGGAAAACCTAATCTCACTGATCTTGACCAAGCATTGCTTTTCTCCCTTTCTGTACCCTGCTCACTGAACACGTGCCAAGTTTTAGATTCTTAAAAAATTACATGGAATTTACACACATTGTTGATCAGGCAACCCTGTATGATCTATTACACAATCTCTTTAAAGAAAGTTGGCTAGTATTTCCCACTATGTTCAACTATTTTCTTTCCTAAACTCAGCTTCTGAGTTGTTCTGTTTCTATCCTCTTGCAGGGGCTGCCACAAATCAGCAAAGAGCACATGCACAAATTGATCATTATATAGGCAACTTGATTCAACTGCATTGTATATTGGACACGTTAGATCATGCTGTGTATCATGTAACCTACCTATCTGTGAAAGGAAAAAAATAAGATTCTTAATAGTTGAATGTACAATAGATGCACACAGAGACCTTTCAGAATTATTTCAATGAAGCAAGCTAACCAGGTATAGCACTGAAATATAGATTTAATTGAAAGAATTGCTTTTTTTTTTTCTATTTTCAGAAACTTTTTTCCTCCCTGAGAAGTGGTTGCTTAATGGACATCATAGCATGACTGATGATGATTTACCACCACTCAAATATGCTTGAGTTAGTGCACTTGTCTCTGTGAAAACATTGAGGGAGAGAAGATATTTAGGAAGGCACATGCATTGCACATTCACCACTCCTTAAGAAAAGAATCAGCAAATCTGAACTACACACATGCAGAGATCAAAAGTGTATTTCATCTAGTTTTGCAGTACCTTTACAGGTTTTTACGTGTATTCCTCTGCGCTGTGCAAATCTTGTTCCCTAATTTGTTTTCTGCTTGCTTTCCCTTCATTCAGTTCCTGTTGTTCTACCTTGCCTGCTGTCTACTGGTAGTCACTAGATGTTCAGTTTTTGCACATCTCTTGTCAGCTTCTCAGTCAGACAGCACTGTTCAGCTTTGTTTTTCTGCATCAGGAGGATGATTTTAGGCCTTCAAGTAAACTCTTACCTTTAAAGTCACTACCATCTCTGACACCTGAAGAAGGGAAATTTCATTCCCACTGTAACGCAGTTATAGCATTGCAGAGAAAAAACATATGAATAACATTTATCTTTGCACTCTGAAAACAAAGTAGTGTAGCATGGAATTAGCTATTGATGTGAACAGTGTTGTTTTCTGTTTCTAGTTGGTGTTAAGAAATGTGTTCCTGAATGAAGTATGCCTATAACTGTGGAAAATATTGAACTTAATCAGCCAGATGCCAAACACAGAAGATTGCTTTCGTGTGATTTATAGAACACCCTAGAACAAAAAAACAGTTGGCCCACTTATGTCACCTACTCTCTCAACTGCCCTTTTGCTAGGGAAGATAAAAAGTCTTTGTAAGAAACAAGACAAATAGAGCAGAAATGAACCCTGGATTCTTCTAATTGCTGCTTATTTACCAACTTCATACAGAGCCGTGGGGGCTGGTGAGTCTTACTTCTTACAACCTTTTCTATTTTACCACCAGAATCAGTCAGGACATATGTTTGGGACAGCAAAAAGGAAACATAATCTTTTCATTTTTCTGTTTCTGGAGCTTCAATAGCTACTCAGAAAACTGTGAGTAGAATTTTAGGTAATGATAGAATATTGGGCAAATTTTCTTATTTAATTTTAGCTTTGGAGAAGATGGAAGCACTTTATCTTTCTGTTACTTGCTTCACTTTCTCATTAGCTACAGTATAACTATTTCAGATAGTAAATTATTAAGGCAGGGAGTAGCTCGTTTCAGTAGATTTTATCACTTTCCTCCAGGGTGAAATTCCTGAGAAACAACTAAATACATAAAATTAGTAATTTTAGCAAATACAGGATTGGAGTGAGCAGAAGCTGGGATTGACATTGAATGAGTTTTAATATTAAAGTCATAATAAATACATAAACATATGACCGTATCAGTTTTCAAATACAGACTTTATTGTCCTTGCCCCAGAGACCTGTGCACTTCCCTCAGAAGTACAGAAACCAAGGTGTATACATGTGGTACTCCCCTTTAAAGTCTTGTCCTGGGCAAAAAGGAGCCGCATCTTATATACAGATCCAAGAAGTGTTGTTAGTCTAGTTAAAGACTTAAAAGCCTAATCAAACATAATAAACGGTTATTATTCTAGATGCAATTAACTACAAGTCATAGTCTGAATTACCTAATTATTACTGGAAAAACTCCATAATCATACTGCTACGGGTATTACACCTACACATACCTTTCCTGCCATGTTATGTCCACCTTTCAGTGCCCTTCAAGAAGAGTTGGGGAAGGAGGTGCAATGATTCCTCAGCACACTCACCTCTAACAGAAGGATTGTGGAAATGATGCTGTGGGTTCCTCTCTTCTTAATTTTGGGTCCCATTTCCACCAGCTTTTGTATATACCTAATAGAATGTGCTGTCTCTCACTTTCTTCCTTGGTTCCGAATTCCACATTATACCTTTTTTTTTTGTTATCTTTGCTAATCCTAGAACTGATTTACCTGTTCTCAGGGATGCATCCCTTTAGTAAGCAGTGACTGTCCATGAAGATTTATGAGGTTTTGCAGTCTGAAAACTCTGTATCAGCCTACTTTCTTACAGTATACTTTTATTCTAGTGTCACAAAGAGTTCAGTCTACATAGAATTACTAGTTTTTATTACTGCCTATTAATTAACTTTATGCACTGAATTGTGTAATAGTGAAAAACTTAAGTAAGGTAAATTTGGGCAGTAGTCATTTGACTGGTAGATGATTGCTGTGATACCCAAAATTAGTTCAAAATAAGCTCAGGTCAGGGAAAGCTCAGACAAGTCCTGAAGCACTGCACTATTAGGTCAGTACAAAGCCTGTGTCCTTTTACAAGTAATGTCAAAATCATGTATGTTGGGCTGCGGCATTGAGCTAGCAATAAATTGTCAGATGATCTGGGTTTCCTTCAGACCCACAGGCTGGGGAACAAAAACGCCTTCCCAGGTCTGAGGTCAGAGACACAGCTTTTTCATTCAAGTCTTTGCAAAAAACAAGCCTGTGACTGGGAGCAAGGCTGTCAAACTATTCTGTTGGTGCCAGAGAAATTATTGTATCTCAGTCAGCACCTATTTGCTACCCAGCCATGATGTTTCAAACTAATTGCAAATAGCAAACAAAGATGACTTTTGTTATTTCTTATTCTTACTTTCACTATACGTATTTAAGCATTGAAGTTGATAAAGAACTGCATTTCATGCAACAGTAGTATTTGTGGTGAGGTTTCTTAGGGATGGTAAATAGCCTGCTGAAAATACCTTAATGAGATGGGGGTGAGGAGAGATATTTTCCATGAACTAGAAGTTTCCCAAGGTGAAGGTTTTCTATTAAAACTCTGAAAGCTGTGTTTTCCAGACATGACTTTCTTGAGTACTTGTGGCCTCTTGACAATGCACCATTATCCTGGGATTCATTCCTGTCTTAACAGCCTTGGTGGAAGTCATTTATCTGTGTTTGTTACGTATCCATATGACCTACATTTATCAAGTACAGAATTCCAAGAGATCATGCAGACAATCTGAAGGGGTATTTTTTTTTTTTAGTCTATTAATTTCTGTGATAGATAATGAATGTTTTTTTTTTTTTTTAATAGTACTAGATCAAAGTTTTTAATGAGTTTCAAAAGCTCAAATACTGCAGTTGCTTCCTGAGACAAAATTCTGTCTTTCAGGGCCCCAGCATGGACAAGCCTGTAGCTCTGGTGCCACAGAACAATAATGCCTTCCTTCTGTCTGGCAAGGTGCCCTGGCCATTTTATTATCGGGTGAAGAGTATAATCAAACTACTCCTCTGATATTTCTTTAGCAATGCTCTCTGATCCTATTG
This sequence comes from Neopsephotus bourkii, assembly GCF_033783945.1. Lineage (NCBI taxonomy): Eukaryota > Metazoa > Chordata > Aves > Psittaciformes > Psittacidae > Neopsephotus > Neopsephotus bourkii. Next base: position 2,114,306 of record NW_026901388.1, read on the forward strand.
CGTAGTCACATATTGCTAACAGAGGTGTTATTGTGGCCATATGACACGCTGGTCTAATCAATAACCAAGATGTGCAAAAAAAAAGTGTCTGCAGCCTCTTGTGTGAGGAAATGTCTAATAATAAGTGACAGTACCCACACTGCCCTCTTCAAAACACTGACCTGGGGCATGAAAGAAAAAATGATCCCATTTGCTAGCACAGCTATGTCTCACCTTTATGGGCAGACACCAAAGAGGAATAGAAAATAAATAGCACATAATTTTGAATTTTTATAATAAGTTTGAAACTAAACACTAGGAAACCTTGTCAGCTCCTGCTAAGCTGATTCCAATTAAAGCTTCTGGCAGAGTTCCAGCTGTTTTACTGCCTCAAATAGCACTGAACATAACAAGGTTTATGAAGCATTCAAAAGTCAAATACCCTATTAACATAAACATGTAGTGAAATCAACTCTTCTACAATTTTCAGCTTGCTTTCTTTCATTTACGTTGGACTAATCTAAGATGATGTCTGTTTTCTTTGTTGCATCTCCCTTTTTTTCTGCTTGCTGGAATGCAAAACAAGATTTAGTATTTGAATGGTGCATGATTTGCCCTGAGAACTTACTCCCTTTGGCAATTTTATTAAAATGCTTTCTATCCCACTCTATTTCAATAGCAGCATTCTGAAGTTTGGTTTCCTACACTGCTTTTAACTCCAAAATATCAAGTGGTATATGTTTACATATTTCTGTTCTGGACTATTTGGGAAGCTTCCTGCAAACCTGGGTTCTAATGCCAACAATCTAGGGAGAATTGCTTAATTCAATTCGCATGTAATTAACAGGCAATAAATAAAACTGTAATACTCAAAACCATTTCCTGATACAGCTTTAATAATAAGTCATTTCTATTTAAACTCTGGACAGAGAATATTGAATATACTGGAAATAAACCATGCTGAAATCCTCATGTATATATATATTTTAAATAATTGTAGGCATATGAATGCACTAACAGTGTTGAACACAACACACTAAATAAAACCATCTATAATTATATTGGCATCAAAGAATTTTTGAATAAGCAGAAATAGAAATATGCAATTAAGATAGAACAATCATAAATCTGGTACTGGCCACTATCTTACACTTTGTGAATATGGTTTGTTAAGATAAAGTTTTATGATGTTATTTGTCAAGTCTCGCTTTTATATTCATTTTGCAGTTCAGCATCTGATAAGTCAGCTTTATATTCCCAGCTTATAAATTAAATTATAGAATCATAGAATCATAGAATCGTTAGGGTTGGAAAGGACCTTAAGATCATCAAGTTCCAAACCCCCTGCCATGGGCAGGGACACCTCACACTAAACCATATCACCCAAGGCCTCGTCCAACCTGGCCTTGAACACTACCAGTGATGGAGCATTCACAACCTCCATGGGCAACCTATTCCAGTGCCTCACTACCCTAACAGGAAAGAATTTCCTCCTTATATCCAATCTAAACTTCCCTTGTTTAAATTTGAGCCCATTACCCCTTGTCTTATCACTACAGTCCCTAATGAAGAGTTCATCCCCAGCATCCCTATAGCCCCCCTTCGGATAATGGAAGGCTGCTATGAGGTCTCCATGCAGCCTTCTCTTCTCCAGGCTGAACAGCTCCAACTTTCTCAGCCTGTCTTCATACGGGAGGTGCTCCAGTCCCCTGATCATTCTCGTGGCCCTCCTGTGGACTTGTTCCAACAGTTCCATGTCCTTTTTGTGTTGAGGACACCAGAACTGCACACAATACTCCAAATGAGGTCTCACAAGAGCAAAGGGGCAGGATCACCTCCTTTGACCTGCTGGTCACACTCCTTTTGATGCAGCCCAGGACATGGTTGGCTTTCTGGGCTGCAAGCTCACACTGAAGCCGGCTCATGTTCATTTTCTCAACAACCAGCACCCCTAAGTCCTTCTCCGCAGGGCTGCTCTGAATGTCTTCTCTGCCCAGCCTGTAGCTGTGCCTAGGATTGCTCTGACCCAGGTGTAGGACCTTGCACTTGGCATGGTTAAGCTTCATGAGGTTGGCATCAGCCCACCTCACAAGCGTGTCAAGGTCCCTCTGGATGGCATTCCTTCCATTCAGCATATCAACAGAACCACACAGCTTGGTGTCATCGGCAAACTTGCTGAGGGCACACTCAATCCCACTGTCCATATCAACGATGAAGATGTTGAACAAGACCAGTCCCAACACCGATCCCTGAGGGACACCACTCGTTACTGGTCTCCAGCTGGACATTGAGCCATTGACCACAACTCTTTGTGTGCGGCCCATCAGCCAGTTCTTTATCCACCAAGTGTTCCAGATCACAAGTCTTCCTGTAATGTTTAATCACTTTGGGGCTTGGGGGTCAGAAGCATTTTCTTCCTTCAGACATGACATGATCCAGAGCTCATGAAAGTTTACTGAATGGGTGGTTTCTACAAGCTCTGGATCAGTTCCATAATGGATTAGATGCAAAGGATTTATTTTTTGTTTTAGTTAAAATAAGCACTGTTAAACAAGGCTAGACTCCTAAGACAAAATAAAAACCAACCCAGAACCTGGATTTTTTATACAGAAATCAATCTGTTACTCTGAAGCCAGATAAACCATGTTCTCTTTTACTTTCCACTTACGTATTTTATGAAATTTCTGATGCACGTTTTGTAGGTTTGTGTTCTTAGTGTTATCTTCTACCACAGTCGTTAAGAAGCTGAAATATAAATGAGGCTAGGAGAACTTCCAAAGATTTAAAATTTCTGTTAGATTGAAAAGGATATTTCTGTGAATTATGTGTGATAGTTCAATTTTAATAATACAGTGTTCTTCTAATATTCTTTTTCCATCATGGTATATTTTAGGGACATCTTAGTTACAAACAACAGTTACAAAAAAAGATTATGTTTAAATGGTCATTTTGGCTTTTAAACCAATTCAGAAGTCTAGATAGAGGAAGAAAAGACCTGGAAACAATTGACAAGAATACTTAATGCTTACTATTTCTTAATATTCTTTAGTACTCTGGCTAACAAAAATTAGGCTATTTTGTATTTTATGACCTTAAAAAATAATTAGTTAATACTATTATTTTTATTAAACAATATAATTCAGGTTCTAACTTGGTAAGAACTTTCTGAGTCTTACCACTCAAAATTCATTATGATCAGATTTGATACAGATAAGTGGGTTTTTTTAAATCTGAATCTTTCAATTTTTACATTATTTAACCTCTTTTTAAGTTTTAATATTTATATAAAATGTGTTGGGTAAGGCTTTTTGTATTATTTTTATGGAAATTTTGTAATTGAAGGTAAATATTATGAATAGTCTATAGCAACATTCAAAAAGCAACGAGACTCTGATTTCTCTAACTGTTTGAGTCATTTGTACCGAGATGATAGTTTGCTGTGCCAGAGTTTCGTTGTTGCCTTCTCTTTCTTCCTCTTTCCTTAATGCCAGCCTTCAAGGTGTTTTTTTTTTTTGCTAAGGTGATATTTAATGCAAAGCAGTCTATTTAATTTGCATTTGAGATCTCTGAAAGAAAAGATAGGCAAATCCTCTTGGGAAGTTCTACAGTACAACTCCCATGCCACCTTTTCTTCTTGATGCTACCATTCAGAGTTTCACACAGAGAGCTTTATCACTGAAACATAGCTTGTTATTTAAAAAGACTTGAGTGTATCATACATCAGTTAGAAGAGGTAGTGTTTTAGCCTAAAGTACTAAGTAATTGCCAAAACAAACCCAAATGTATTGTTGCTTAAAATTTGGATTGAAATATTTTGCCTTTCAAATGTTGCCCAACAACCTTTTAAGAATGTATTCATCCCTTCCAAAAGGGTAAGTTACACTTTGGTCTGCATCCCCATTTTGACCAGGTTTCAAATTCTTTCCTAATTGGGTCTAAATTCACTAGTGTACCATTTTAGACTTGTTCCATGCGTCCTGCGCACTGCATTTATCATGGATTCTCATTCACATCTGCTCAGTTGTTCAGCATTCAAACCTAATGCTTGCACATATCCAGACACCAGGATGGCTTACAAAAAAAATGAAGTCAGAAGAGAGTAGCAGGACCTTTAATAGTTTTGACTTTAGTTTGTGAAGGCTGATTACCCATGACTAGTTCCAAGTTAAATGTCTGTTGTTTACAGAGAACAATATTCTCAACTTCTTTTTTCTTTTTTGAATGATCAAGATGCATTATTGTTTGAACACACACTTTCTTGAAAGATTCCTCTCAGTTTTTTGCTGGTTTTGTTGAGTTTATTTCTTAGTGAGACCACTGATAATGCAAGGTGTGTCATTTAGAGATTAATAGACACAGGATGCAAGAGATGCAACATTCAGAGCATGAAGAATCATTAATTAGCAACAAGGTCTGAGGGACGTTCCTGCATTTCAAATGCTTCATTGCTTCATTGAGTAGTGAACACAGCAGCTCACTCTGAGGCAGATGTTATACTCACACGCATTGCAAATGCAAACAATTATCTTCAAAGCATGCAGGGAAAAATCGGGAAAAAACTATGAAATATTCTGGAAAAAAAAAGACGAAAAAAAATCCCCACAGCAAAATAAAGCAAAAGAGTTACACACATGAATACCTGGAACTGTTAAAGGTCCATAATAATGTGTACTGAAAATTAGGTATTTAAAGTTACATTCAATATTTCACATTCAGTATTTTGGCCAAGAAAAGATCTCCTGGTTTGAACAGAAATCTTTCTGCTGAATCTATAAGCTAATTTTTAAATTACTGATGATAGTGAGAACATTGTTTCACATGATTCCATTGCTCTATAATTATCTGTTGATCACCACTGGAAATGTCCTGAACTAGTTGAGGCAGTTGTAGTCAAAGATGAAATATTGGAGTAAATGGATTAGTGATTTAGACTGGCATGGGAGTTCATAAGCTAGAGACATCACAATGTTCACTCCAGAAGTACCTCAGAACCAGAAGTTCTCAAGTATTTAATGCAAGAAATCCTCAAAGATAATAAGGGGAAATAGGATATAGGGAGATAACAGGAAGATAATATGGGGCAGGGGACAGAGAGGAGAGTGAGACAGGAGTCTGGTTTGCTGCTGTCTGCCCAGCACCTAAAACTGTATAGGTCTTTTCTGTTTGACCAGGATATCAGGTATTGAACAGTACAACCTCTGTGACTATTGCCACCATTGACAATAAAAAAAAAAGACGTCAGGAGCTAAGTGAAAAGCCAGTATGTTTTCTGCAGTGTATTTTACCCATATAACAATTTTCATCCAGGATAGTATGCATATGTAATACAAATTTTGTTCCTGTGGTGCTCAAAGTTATCTTATGTAGGTTGAACAAGAAGAAAAAAATAAATGGCTTTAATGTTAATCTGTGCAATCAAGAAGAGACACAGCACCAAAGCTATTGTGTAAAGTTTCAAATTTAATAGTAATACAACATTTTAGATGCTTGCACCATTTTAAACAATGTATTGGATCTCAGAGGGAATACAGAGGAATCTTTTCACCTGACAGAAAATTGCAGTGACTTCAGGGGGTAAGATGGTATCTTTTAATAACTTACACTGTACTGAGAATCAGTAATGGAAAGAATTTAAGCAAATGGAAATGCTCAGGGGCTGAAACTATAGAACATTATCGTCTCATGCCATGCAAGAGAAAAGAAGGTGCGCTTTGCTTCTGAAGCAGACTGAAGTTACCCACAGATTTCAAAAGGATTCTCTGGTCTGTTTCCGCAGTCCATCCCTTTACCCTACAAGGGCCCTACATTGCTCTTAACAACAGACAAGGCAGTAGTTTCTGGGGAAGGAGACTGGAATGGAAGAGAAAAGGACAACTCATGAATTGGAAAAGACAGCTCTGAAATAATTCAGAGAAACAGAAGCCTTGCTCTGTTATTAAGGGAAAAGCCAACCCTTAAAACAATATTAAAAACAAAAGTGAAGAGGAAGGTTTTCTGACCTCAGAGCTCTGCTTTCCTCTCTAGACACCTGCTATGCCTCTAATCAGTTTTCTAATATTGAATATATGTCAGGCATGCTAAAGTAAGGAATTTCACATGTTAGTAAAATCTTCAGTGCTGTCAGTGGGTACAGCTGAGTAGTAGGTTAGAAATGCCTGCTCTCAGTACCTTCAGTCCCACAGGAATATATTACATCATTTAATGAAAATCCAAACTTCTCATCTTTCTTGGTTCTGACTATCAAAGTCATTTCCTGTAGCAGGGCCAAGCTCTCTGTGAGTCTCATGGTGACAGAGAAAAAATCTGGGTTGTATGCCACAGCCCAGGGTAAATGAGCTTAGCATTTGTTTTAAACTACATATTACCCCACTTGAGAACAGTTGTGAGAGATGAGACAGTCCTTGGTAGAGTCTTATGATAAAGAGGGCCTATAGACTTACAGCTCCATACTTCTGTCACAGCTTAAATTCCCTCTAATGTTAACTAATGCTGGCATACACGTCCTTTGTAGTTCTATCTATACCTCCAGTATAATCTTTTTTTTTTTCCCCAAGTTTACAAGGTAGGATTATCCCTTCATGATTACTTACTTCTGCCCAAACAAGATGCCAAATATTTATTCAGGAAACTCTTTCCCAGTCATGTTCTTTCATTGCTGCTATACGCTGTCAGGCTGGAGGTTAGGCTTAACCACAGAAATGGTTGTTTACCTTGGCTGATGAATTCTGAGAATGGTTTCTTAGATCAAGGCTTCCCAGAAACTGGAATACCGTTCTAAAATACCTGTGCAGGTACACAGTCATACTTTCTTTCTTTCTGGTAATCCTGGATCATTGAACATCAGAATTCACCTCTGCCTGAAATATTCAGAACTCTAGTTAAAATTAGGTCTTATGCTGTTGTTATGATTTTAAAGCTAAACAGGCCACGTGAAAGTAAAAAGAAATATGCTCATATATTTATAAAATCTTAAGTGGACAACAGAGTACAAAAATTCATAAAGACAAGAATAACAGAAATGAAAGGAAAGCACATATAATCCAAGATACAACACTATCTTCACTTCTCAACCAACTGGAAAGCTACTCAGCTAAATAGTCAAAAGCATTTGAATGCTACATATTGCCAGCCTGACTTCCCTGAGAAAAAAAAAAAAGGCATAACAACCTTGACACTTGTTACTTTTTAGGGGTGTCTTAGACACTTTAACATATTCCTCAAAAAATATTATTGATCCAGACCCTATTTAGGAAGCACTTCCTTTTCCTTCTCTTACGCTGTTCACTGTCTTTTCCATTTAAAAATGTTAATGTACTTTCGGCAGCTGAAGTATTATCTCCTGTACTTGACTAAATCATTTGTCTACAGAGTGATAAAATATATTTTCTGATCTGGGAGCAACATGCCAATTTCAGTATGGAACTTTTAAGACAACGAATCTTATTTTTCACGCACACTGCAGAAATTTGTTTATACATAGACACTTGTTATCATGAGACTTTCAATATTTTTTTAATCATATCTATATGAGTTTGATTAATTAATAAATAGAGGTTCAGAGACTGGCAGTAAAACAACATGTGTGGGTAACCAGTTCAGAGTACAGATACAACTCAAAAAGGACCCTGATCAAAATTCTGTAAATGTGCCATAAAGGTTATTAGCCATCCTGGGTGATCCTACTTGTGTTGTGTGCTTGGGTTTTTTTTCCCTTTGGAAACACTTGTAAAAGCCTTATTCTCATTGCAATATACAGATCTGTAATACTCAAAACATGTTGTGAAATAGCATTAATATTTAGGATTATGTTAATGCTTTCTGGCAAATACCTGTGAAGCAGCAATTTAGCACTAGCTAAATCATGACTGCAAGGCAGACCACTGAAGTTTGCAAAAGCCCAGGCTACATTCATCATGCAGAATCACTCTTCTGTGTAGGTTAAACATCGCAGAGCTCGATATTAGGTAATAGTAACGTTTGACACCATACTACATGCCTTGAAAAGTGAAGCTCAGAAATTTCAGTACAGCATTACACTATGGGATAGAACAGCTGTCCTGTGAATTTCTTTGTGGCAGCATCATTCATGCTCTGATAAGCTTAAGTTATGTTTTGCAATGTTTAAACATCAGTGTTGCACACTCAGTGGCACTGCCTCTGTTGCCCTTACATTGCAAAACAACACTACAAAGGAAATATGTGGCACACAGAGGTTACACATCACCCTGGCTATTTAGTCAATACCTACTCATGTATGATACCACATTTAACACCTTTGACTGGCTTCTAAGATAAAAATATGTAAAGCACTTCTTGATGACTCATAACTGGTTAAAGAGCCACTTCTGCATTTCTGTTTCTAGAAGGAGCATCAGCAGACCCAGGCACTTAATTTTCATCTCTGGAGAACTCAGAGGAGACCAAAATTCTGATGGCAGCCCCCTTCACATAAATCTTACCATCTTCTCCCCTTCTTTGCACACCTCTACAGGAACAGCATGCACTGCTCACAAATGGCAGCTGAGGAAAACATCCTTCTAAGTTAATGCATAGAAGGCATCTGTAATTGTCTATTTTATTTCTTTTCAACAGGGTTTAGGAGGCTTCTACATGCTTCTGCGGGTGTGTGTGGGGTATGTGTAAGTAAGCGTGAAGTAGAGAAGGTGACATGCACACACATATACATGATGTTGGGTCAAACCCATAGGAGTAGCAGAACACTTCTGGAGTTCATCCTGTAATCACCCCAGAGACAAAGCTGTCTGATGTGAACTTCTGTATAAGGAAGATACTCAGAAATGTTGCAGAAAAGAAGGACACATCTCAAACTCTTCGGTTTGATATTTCTATTCAGTTGAAATAGCAGCTCTGCTGATTACAGATTTACTTTGTTAAAAGTGACAGAAAAAACAAGTTACTGCATTTAATTTGTTCACTTTTCTCTGGAAAACTGATCTGAAATCATCCAAGGGGAAAAAATTATCCATCTCACAAAATCAGTTACCTGCAAAAGCAATTAAATAATTATTGCTTTATTTCATACTGCTTTTCACTGTAGGTAACAAATACCAAATGTTACAAAAATACCTTTGGGTGAGATTAGCAATACATGTGTGATTTTATAATTTGAATGCTTTGCTTGGGTAAGCACTCATTTAAATATTTCTATCTTTTCTTTTGTAAAATTATAACCAATAATTTCTAGCCAAGAATGTATGTAGATAAGGATAATATTGATAACAAAAAAAAAAAAAATACTATTTAATCCTCCAGGTAAAATTTCACAAATAGTATTAGTAGGAAAAAAAAAAGGCTCATATTTGTTGACATCTATTTTCTTTCAATATTTTTTCTGGATATTTGAGTATGTGAAAGACATCGTGATAAAAAAAATTGAAATAAATGAATCCTTCAATCTTCTACCATTTAATGAACATAACAGCAAGTAACAGTCAAAATCTGCAGGGTTGATCTAAGACATTTTCTTTGATTATAGGAGTTTGTCTCCCTGGCAAAAGTTTCATACTAACATCATGGCATGTTTTAACATATCCGTTCTAGTTTATTGTGTATCCACTCCAGTAATAGCAGCACCTCAGCATGTGCTAGCAGCCAGGAACGTTGAAGTCGCTCGATGCAGAGCAGAACTTGAGCCCCAGAATGGTCACTGCTCTGAATACCAGTTGAACTCAATATATAGGTTGGTATTTTCTAATTGAGAAGTTCAAGTTTGCCTTTCATACTGGAGAATAAAGAGTTGGAAATGCTGTGCTTTAAGTAAGGAATCTCCTGTGTAATTGAATAAGAATGCTGGAAAAGGGTTTAACTGAGAAATACTACAAATCTCTGTATTTTGGATATTGTCTGTTCTTCAGATATGTACTTCTGTGTATGTACTTCTGTGTTTGTACTAAGTTGCTTGCCTGTTGTTTTTCAATGCATGCACAAAGGAAATAATGAAGCTTAAATGCAAATTGCTTAGTAAATCAGAGATAATTGTAGTCCTGCATCTAACCTCTAAACAAAATTTCATACATATTATATTATGAAACTGAATTCCTTGGATTATTTTGTTATGATACAATTTTCCCTGCGCGTCAGTTTTAGTTAAAACATTAAGAAGTTATTCAAATTCAAGACAGAACCTTCGGGTCCCAGTAGGAATTATTTATTAAGAGTTCATCTTCACAGAATTCTAAGATGGCCTTTTTCAGACAGCACTAAAACCACAGCTGTCATGTAAATACATGCTTTGGGAAAATTCAAAGGCCAGTAATGCTATCAGTTGAAAGACTTGTAAGTCTCAACTAGCCCATGTAAAGGTCAATTAGTATAGGAAAAAGGATTAACAAAGAAGATCTGAAGCATAAGAAACTTAGGAACTGAGCTGGGGAAATGTAGCCTAATTATGTTGTCCATAGCCCAGTTCAAAAATAAGCTTATTCATAATGCAGAACAGGTTGACTGACGCTAAAATACCTCTTGAGGTAAAACACCCCTACCTTCTGAAAGAAAGCATAATTCTGTTTCCCTGGTGTACTTCTTCATTTATAGACTGTCTGAATTAAAAAGGCACATGTTTTATTCTGGGAATTGACTGCAAAGGTGGTTGCTTTCAGGTGAAACACTTAATAAATTGAAATTTAGGGAGCAAGATAATTTTACTTAGGGAGAAGAGATGAAATAAGTAAATGTGAAAGAAAAAAAAAAAAAAGCCTAGTAGTTTGTGTTACATTTCTGTGCTTAATTAGATAATTAGAAGGTGGGGACTAGAGGGCCCAATATTGATTATTTTTCTGAAAACATCTTCACCAAGAACAAGGACACAAATAGGAACTGAAAGGATTTTGGTGTGCAATCTATAATGATCACTTTTAAGAGCTTAACGGCTACTTTAGGTAATAAAACAATGTTGTCTCTGAATTCGCAGTGCTTTTTAGAGATCAGTGCAAAAACAGAATTAACATTATTTAGATATCAACTCAAAATTAATTTTTTTTTAGGATAATCCTTGGTGGAACAGCAGCAGTCAGCAAATGTTGTTTTTTTTCTTTAACTTAAGCAGTATCTAAAATACAGAATATTAAAAACTGACCCTCATGTGACTCATTGAGCCAAGTGTTTTATATTGGTGTCAGCTAGGAATGGATAAATCCTTTCGCAGCCTTGGCTATTCAGATAAGCTTTTCACCCATCTCCCTTAATGGTTTTGTTGAGGTTTTGTTGAGCAAGGGGAGGTTTTCTGTGCACAGATTTTTTTAGAACATTCAGTCACAGGTGTCTCTGTAGGTGGTTTAGACCCTATAAACCTTTAGAAGTTAGGTAAATCCTAATTTCAGAACACAAAATCATTACTTGACATGATCAAGAAACAAATTTGCTTACTTGGAAGGACTGGTCCTTCAATACGCTTAAAGTGGAGATGCTGCAATTCTTCTGAACTTTCTCCTGCACTAGAAGAAATTTCAGGAAGGCTGAATTGTACATTTGAGCAATTAAAATGTCTTTTAGCTTTGAAATGGTATACCTTGGTACAATCATACAGTCCAAGTGTGCTTCAAAGCGTGTTATGCTGGGTACTGTAATGAAGAATGTAACATCTGAACATTAGGATACAGGCAGACTTTTATCATCGACGTGTCAGGGGATTAAAGTAGAAAAAAAAAGAGAGCTTTAAGTAAACTTGTAAGAACAAAATAAAAACCACTTTCATGCAATTTTCTCATTTTCCACCACCCTGTTTCTCAAAATCTCTACAATTTACAGTTCCCTTCTCTGGATACCATTGCTAATTTTTTTTTGGGGGGGTGGGGGGGGAGGGGTGTTTTTATTTTTATCCCAGTACTCTAAAAAGATACGTAAGCCACATAAAACCATATTTTTACTGAGGGAGGAACGTATTATACATATGTTTCTTATCTTTAGTTTAATAAAGTGATTAGTATGCCTGAGCTTTCCTGTAATATTAAATTCCATAATAAAGACATTTGTAAATATATACATATAATTGCATAGCCTTCTTTTTCATTGAGCTATCTTGGAACTACCAAATGGGGCAGATTGGAAGCCAAGATTTGAGTGCAACAAAAATAAAGGTGACAAAAACACTTACACTTTCTTTAGTTAGAAGTCTAAGAAAAATACATATAAGGAAAAAGGCTATTCTGGTGCTCTGAACCATGTTTCCTTTCTTTTTTTTATTCCTGTTGCAGATAGTATCTATTCATATATTGAATGGTTTCCTGCAACTTGAAAAACAGTATTATTATTAAAAAATTGATATTGGAATGGCAATCTTCAAGTATTTGTCCATCTTAAGCTCAACTTCTAATAAACCCACAGGGACTTTTTACTTCAAGGACTTTAAAACAAAACTTTCTGCTTCATCTTTAACTTCCACCAAATTACAGATGTCTAGACAGATTAAAAATTAGTAAGCCTTGCCAAAATTAATCATCTTTCTATTCAACTCTTAAGCTTTGAAGGTATATGTATACAATAACCAGGTACAATAAAAATAAATTTCTCCTTATCAGCTACATTTGCCAATTTCTGTTGCCTGAAATGCTGTTTTGATACTGCTATTGTACCCATGAAAGGCTTCTATAGTTATAGGTGCATCTTCCAATCAAATTTTGTCATAAAAGCACTGAGATTTTATGAAATAACAGCATATGAGAATCAGAATTAGAGTTCCTCAAAAATTATTTATATGAGATAATGGCTCAAGAAAGCATTTTTCATTTTAAGTTATGGTAATATGACCATTTTTTACTTTAAACGTGTTGACTTATTTAATATTACATTTCCCTACCAAAATTCCTCCGTTTCACATTTCTAAAAATTCTCTCAGCGTACTAAATGAAAACTAACTACGCATTATTGACTGTCAAGAGAAACAGTCTGACCAATAATTCCTCCTTCTCTTGGATTAATTACAAGAATGGCACTCATAGTCTTACAGGAACTCCATCCTAGAAATGAACAGCCCAATCATTGAAGGGAAAAAAATAGAACAACCTACAGCCCATCATAATAGGTTAATTGAGGCTAAAAGGGACATCTGGAAGTTACCTGGTCCAATTCCCCACTCAAAGTAAGCCAAAACAAAAAAGGCAAATGTCATTCTCAGATGTATTCTCAGCCAAACAGCCCAGGGAAAGAAATGACACATAACTTCTTACGTGTATGTAATTACATACGATTTTAGTTACTTTATATCAATATAAAGGCTTCAGCTTGAAAAGTCTACCCAATATCAGGTCGTTATAAAAATCTGTAAGCAAATCAAAGAATTCTGGCAGAGGAGAAGCAGAAATGACATGCAGTTTGGATGAAACAAGGAAAAGCTGACATTACTGGCACTATTCCAAATAAAAAAGACCCAGTATATCTCTTCAGATGTTTAGAAGTTTGTTTAAAAATACTTTTTTTCTTCCCCATGTTCACTAAGAGTAAGATATTAATTCCTATTATAGAAAAATATTTCCAACTTTCAAGATGGCTAAGCACTGCAATAGATTACCTAAGGAGGCAACAGAGTCTTCCTTAAGATTTAAGAACAAAATAACTAAAGAGCTGGTCAAGTGCACTTGCCTCATAGGGCAGAGATGGACTAAATGCTCTCTTTTAAGTTAAAAAAAATATAATCTTTGCAGACACCCTATCTTGTATCAGTCTACAAAACTCCCGCAATTCCCCCAAGGGAGAGTCCTGTGATACTTACAATTGGAGAGCAGAAGCTGCTTTGTAGACATCAGTCTTCCTGTATGCCTGTTCAGTTTTCTCACTCTTCAATAAACATAGGGATTTGCAGAATGTGAGGTCTTTAGGGGGGTCTCTCTGTTGTGTTATGTTTTGCATCCCCTTTTTTGTGTGATACTGTATGGCTGAATCTAGTTTTAACAGTATTCTAAGTAACTTACTATGGCTGTTTTACTTCAGCACAATTGATCTTCAGTATATAATTTTGAAAATTCACATTAAGCCAATTTTTCATTATCCTAACTACTTTAAAAGCTCTTTTGTTTAAGCTTTCATTAGAGGCTACTAATGCAAAACACTGGGATCATTTTAGGTTCACATCCTTCCTGTGAAAGACTAAATTAAAACTTGATCTCTGTATGTTAATTTGGAACATCTTGAATCCCCTAATCAATTATTTAAATTGTAACCTCATGTCCTCTATTGCTCTTACTTACATCTATTTAGTTGTTTTTCTCACCCTATTGTTTTTTTCTCTTACAAAGTGTTATGTGATATTTACCTTCCATTTGTTCACAAAGTGCTTAAAGTTCATTATTGACTGTACATAATCAGTGTATGCTAATTATCTTTGCTTCTGTTTCTGTCATTATTGCATTTTAAATTACATAAACAAGAACACATACAAGCTAGGGCCTTAGAAAAATACATCTGGAAAAAAAATTAGGCTTTCTAAATGTATGCCCTTTCCTCAAAGAAAAGGAAACAGGCTGGAGCATTTTTAAAGACACCATTTTTCTTTCAGATCTATGTGGCTGATCTTAACTCCATTACCCTGCTCACCTATGTGCACAGATCTCTGAGCATGAAAGATATACAGACAAGACTATCAAAGGTGAGATCTGCTTGGTAGGATCTGAAAGAAGAATATTGCTTTAAACTAACTGTCAGAACCTGCAAGATCTGAATGTAAAATAAAGCTCCATTTTAAGTAAGCTAGGAAAGCATTTCCCACTTACGGCTTAGCAGAATCAATCATTGACACACTCTTCAGTCTTCTGAACAAGTGGCAAATTCTTCAATATTCCAAAGAAGCATATAGAACTTTTTCTTCTCCAGCACTCAAGTTGTGCCACCGAAAGCTAAATGGACCAGTTGCACAGTTTCACTTTCTAGCTGTATTAATTATTAATTTTAGACTAGATAAAAAAGACAAAGAAAGGTCATGAATAATCAATTTCTGTGTCCAATTACCATGTCTCACCAAATACAAATGGTAGATTCATCAAAGAAAATCATCACAGCAATTTACAGGCTCAACTATAAGATTTCAAAGTCCCATTGTTACTGTAACACTATCTTTAAGCCTCTCCTGAAAATTCAGCATGACTTTATCCCTTTTCCACTCATATGTAAAATAAACAACCTAGACACATGTGATTTGCATGCAAATATATTGAGGGAGAGCAGTGTGGTGGACAGAGTTGCCCACCAAAGCTCTTCTATCAGTCTCCTCCTCAGCTGGACAGGGGAGAGAAAATACAACAAAAGGCTCATGGGTCAAGATGAGGACAAGGAGAGATCACTCACCAGTTGCCATCACAGGCAAAGAGGCTCAATTTGGGGAAATTAGCTTAATTTGTTACTAATTAAATCAGAGTAGGATAATTAGAAATAAAAAAATCTTGAAATCACTTTTCTCCCTCTCTGTTCTGGCACCTGGAGCACCTCCTGCCCTCCTTCTGCACTGACCTTGGTGTCTGCAGGGCTGTTCTCACATCTTCTCACTCGTCCTCCAGCTGTAGGTTCTGTTGCCCAGGTTGTTTTTCCCCCTTCATAAATCTGTTATCCCAGAGGTGCTACTACTGTCAACGATGGGCTCAACTTTGGACAGTGGCAGGTCCATCTTGGAATTGGCTGGCATTGGCTCTATCAGACACAGGGGAAGCTTCTGGCAATTTCTCAAAGAAGCCATCCCTGTAGCCCCCCTCTTCCCCACCCCACCCCCCCTTCCCTGCTGCCAAAACTGTGCCATACATAATACAGGCAATTGAAGGTGGAGAAGACTGACTATTCATGGTGCTGTGACGTGTAGGTACAGAGCTGACTGAGGAGCTGATGGGTCAAAACATAAACTACAAAACAAAGACCCTCTATCATTGTAAACTTCTATATTTCGACTGAAGTGATTTCAGTGCAGAAATGACCAGATGATGTTGCATGAAGCACATCACAATTATTGGTTAGGAATAGTGAAACACATTTGTTTGATGAGAGATGGGTTGAATTTACTTTTGCGATGGGGAAATAAAACTGTTATGTAGCTTGCACAGAGCCAGTAATATAAAGGGAAATCTGAAAAGAACAATTTCATCTCTAGAAATGCCAGTATCTGCAGTTCCTGCTATAATGCCCCTTTCCCCTTTCACCAAGAAATTAAATGTAAACATTTCCCATAAACATCCTGGTTTTCATAAATGCTGGGACTCTGGCAGTTTTTTTAATTAACTTTGAAGGACCTTCTGGCTGTTTAGTGCTTTAAAAATAAGCCAAACAGCAACTAGTTCTGTATTTAGATTTGTAACCTTAGGAGACATTGCTTAAATACATTATACAAATATTTTACTTTGGTGAAGAAGCAGAGAAATGGGAATTCATGTCGTAATATGTGGATTTTAAGATTCTCAAGCTTGGTCTGTAGGCTAAAAAGCTCTCCTCTCCTTTGTGTTATCAGTAAAAAATAAGAAAGACATTTTAACAGTGTCATCAGCCCTAAATACATTCATTCTCTTTTCCAGGACTACTAACAGGTACCACTAAAACGCATTTCCAAGGCAGAATGAGACAGCAAACTGGGACGTTGGAGAAGCAGTGGCGCTGATGAACGCTGACCCCAGGAGAAAGCTTAATGCTAATGAAAAGCAGTTAGGAACCTTTATTAGTTACATGGGTAAAGGAAAGCTTTCGGGGACTCTTTTTGTTGTTGTTGTTGTTGTTTGGCTTTGGTTTGGGTTTGGGTTTTTTTTTTTTAATGTTATTGACAGAGATAATTGCAAAGTCTGTCTGTCAGGTTTCATCCAAAAAATGGAGATCCATGTTTCCAAGGACTATAAAGATATCCAGCTTGAAAAACTAACCTAGTGCCTTTTAAAAACTGGAACAATTGAGAAAAGTCTCATCAGATCAGATGCTGTTACCTTGTGACTATGAAAAATGGTCTTATAAACTGTAAATATAGAACTCTGTGTTACTGAAGCGCTGGCCACACTGCTGTTGCCATCATATCCTAAAAGAATGGATGCATCACCAGATAAGAAGCAGGAATACATTTCACAAAATAAAATGTGATGATCATATGCAGGTCTCAAAATTAACTGGTTTTGCTGTCAGCAGTACCTTTGAGACAATTGTTTAAACCAACATGATAAAAAGCACAGCTTTATGCTCTTAAAAGGATGTGTTAAAATACCTAATTCTGATATTGAAGTTGGCTTGCATTAAACATTTCCATTTATATGAAGTGTGAAGCATAAGCAAAGTAAAGAGACAAAACTACCTCTCTATTACAAAATATATTGTTTGTGTATAATTCAATGTAATTTATAAAGTCCCTTGTCATGGAATCATATCAAGGCACTTAACACCCTGAAAGGAATTATACATCAGCTCAATAAAAAGTCATCTTAAAAAAAGTCTTTAATCTTATTTTAAAATATTTAGCAAGGGAATGAAATAAATGGATTGTAATACACACAGACACAGTAATTTTTCATATATTTACCTTTTGAATACACAATTCTCTGTAAGGATGAATGCAATAGGGCAACTTCAGTATCACAGTATTTGTTCAAGGCCTCTGCTGAATATCATGAATTAGTCCCTTTTTCCTTTTTGTCGATCTTACATTCATTTATTGCTACACAGGTCACAAGAGTGACAATCCAGAGCAGACAAAATCCCTTTTAGTTCTTCACAGAGTAAATCCCAAGTCTGTCAGCATCATTCTCTGCATCTTCCAAGCTCCATCAACCTTATTTCAGAAGGGACAACCTAATATGCAAAACAAACTGTGGGTAACCCTCTGTCCAAGATGCATTCAGTCATTAGTCCTTGCTGAGCTACCAAACAGTATGCCAGTAGAGCCACTTGTTTTTGTTGAGGCTTATTAACTAGGAATCAAGCAGACCACACAAGTAAAATCTTAGCTCAAGTGAAATCAATCTTTTTCACCTGAGTGCTCCTGCTGCCATTTCACTGAGTCTTATTACTGTTATTCTGCTTTCTATGATGTGTGTTTACTTGCCGTGCAGCATAAACATTCCTACATGCGTTTGGAGGAGAGCACAGCAGCCACAATGCTTCGCCTGTACTAGCTCAGTCAGTGATGTTGCACTGCACTGCTTTATGGAGAAAAGCGGCTGACATTCTGTCCCACACTGCCATGGCTAAACCCTGGGTATGTGAACGAGCTCATCTAAGGCTATCTGAAGTAGCACTGCACCATATTGCAGTCTGGCAAGCTGATAAGCCCACAGTCTTTACTGACATCCACCCACACATCTTTGCTTCCTCCTGTTGAGAAGTAAATAGTAAAATGGGCTGTTGTGAACTGTCCATCAATATCACTAAAAAAAACCCTCAGTTCCATATGTTCCATCCCCTTTTTATGGCTAGCCAAGACATTCTTGCAGAGTAGTGAAAGAAATTATGCTCTAAGACAAAGAGTAATGTTATGCTAAAAAGCTAAAAGGACCTGAATTCATGCTTCTGAGAGACTGAAGCAACTGGGCACTGCACCAGGTACATGTGCAAGATCATAATGCTCTAGGAGAAGATTTATAGTCACTGAGAAGTGCCAAATCACAAGAATAATTCTGTTTATGAGAGTAACTCTAACCATACAACACAATGCAGCACTAGTTTCTTCCCATTAGCTAGAAGAGCAGGGACATTAGACAGCACAGGGCACTGGTATGGAGATAGTACACTGGCTTTGGACATCATCTCTAGAACAACTACCTCGTTTGTGCAATGCTGGACACATTCTGTGTCCCATCATTGAATCACCTGCATTTTTTGCAGCTTTATAGGCAGATTTTTAACACCAGCTCTTATACCTCTACATGGAACCAATCTGTGTAGCTCAGACATGATAAAAAAAGCTGGTATAAGGCCTGTTTCTGTGTCTCTGTGCCTCTCTTATATGTCACTTTTTGGTGGTAAATGTCAGGGATCCAGCAATACTAGCAGGATCACTATTCCAGGAGGGGAATGAGTCTCCTAAATCCAGCAGTGACAATGTTTCAAACTGTTAAAGAAGGACAGGGAACTGCTTGAAAGACTCCAGCGCAGAGCCACAAAGATGATTAAGGGAGTGGAACACCTCCCTTATGAGGAGAGGCTGAAGGAGCTTCAGCTCCTCAGCTGGAGGAAGCTCCTTCAGGAGGAAGCCTTCCTCCTTCAGGAGGAAGCTCCTCTTCAGCTTGGAGAAGACTGAGGGGTGACCTCATCAGTGTTTACAAATATGTAACGGGTGGGTGTCAGGATGATGGAGCTAGGCTTTTTTCAGTGATATCCAGTGATAGGACAAGGGGCAATGGGTGTAAACTGGAGCATAGAAGGTTCCACGTTAACATCAGGAAGAACTTCTTTACTGTGAGAGTGACAGAGCACTGGAACAGGTTGCCCAGGGGGGTTGTGGAGTCTCCCACATTGGAGATGTTCAAGGCCCACCTGGACAAGTTCCTGTGTGATGTACTCTAGGTTACCCTGCTCTTGCAGGGGGGTTGGACCAGATGATCTCTTGAGGTCCCTTCCAACCCTTGGGATCCTGTGATTCTGTGAAACTGTGTAGCAGTGCTCGAACATTTTTCTCTGCCCAAATAGCTAAAACTTTATCTGTCTGGTTTTCCTCTGCTATGCAAATCCTATCATTTCAGGATCAAACCATTCTAATAAAATGTGAAAGCAAAATACCAACAACTCCTTTCTGACACCATAAGGAGAAAGAAAAGCAAATATCTGTCACTTGTCCTAGGCACTACCACCCTTTAGCAGCTGCGTTCCCATCACAACAGAGCTGAGACACATGATTTTTTTCATTTCCCGAGTCAATGTCTTACATTTTCCTCCACTTATTTTATGTAGCTTTTTATTCTTACCTCTGTTTTTTTCAACCTGCCACATCTCTTTCATACTTACTTTTCTTGTTTTTCCTGTTTCATCTCATTCTGCATTTCTTCACATTTTGTAAGTCTTGTTGTTGTCATTGTCTGTAGAGTTGCTGATGCTTGACTTTTCCCTTAATTTGAGATGAACAGAGGAAAATGAATTATGTTCAATGTTGAACATATGCTCACAATAAACACCCGACTTTTAAAAGATGTCATGGAAGCATCTGTTATGCTAAATTTTTATGACTGGTATAAAACTGAAATAATTGGTATTTACTTTTTATTTTCATCTTCAGATGTCATTTTTGCCCACCCCCTCTATACCCACTTAAAAATGAGCGTTACATTAAAGTTATATCCACACAAAAGAAAGAGTCAATTTAAAAACATTTTTGAACTTCTGAAATTAAAATATTCCAAGAGTAAAAATAATCTTAACTACTGCAAAGTTTTATGCCCTTTCTTGCACTCTACACTCATTACTGACTACAGCTTAAAATCTATGCTCATTAAGGCTTTTACTACCTGTTGGTGTGCATGTAAGTAAAAGGCGCCTGTGTCTGACTACTTAAACTGAACTGACATACCCAATAAAACAGGCACTGAAAACTCAGTAAAAGGTTTTTTGGCACCCCAGGAAGCCTGTGGAATCATGGCATAATTAAAATACATGGAAGGCAACTCTGAGTCAGCAAGGCAGACAGTACTTGGTAACTGGAACTTGATTACCTTTGAAAGCTGATAAAAATCAAAAATAGTGATTGCCCACCACAGGCATAAGATATCCTTGCTGCTTTAAAAACATAATCGCTCTGTTGCAGGAGGTCTAATCAGCAGCTACCGATAATCTCTGATAGCTGTAAAAATGTGTTAATGCAATATTCATACAGGTAACTGTCATAGACATAAACCATCATAACCTACTTCTTTTTACTAATGAATAGGGAATTGAGTGTACTATCAGCAAGTTTGCTGATGACACTAAGCTGGGAGGGGTGGCCGACACGCCAGAAGGCTGTGCTGCCATCCAGAGGGACCTGGACAGGCTGGAGAGCTGGGCGGGGAATAACTTGATGAAATATAACAAGGGAAAGTGTAGAGTCCTGCATCTGGGCAGGAACAACCCCAGGTTCCAGTATAGATTGGGGAACAACCTGTTAGAGAGCAGTGTAGGGGAGAGGGACCTGGGGGTCCTGGTGGACGACAGGGTGACCATGAGCCGACACTGTGCCCTTGTGGCCAAGAAGGCCAATGGCATCCTGGGGTGTATTAGAAGGGGGGTGGTTAGTAGGTCGAGAGAGGTCCTCCTTCCCCTCTACTCTGCCCTGGTGAGACCTCATCTGGAATATTGTGTCCAGTTCTGGGCCCCTCAGTTTAAAAAGGACAGGGACCTGCTGGAGAGAGTCCAGCGCAGGGCAACTAAGATGATTAAGGGAGTGGAGCATCTCCCTTATGAGGAAAGACTGAGGGAGCTGGGTCTCTATAGTTTGGAGAAGAGGAGATTGAGGGGTGACCTTATTAGTGTATATAAATATATAAAGGGGGAGTGTCATGAGGATGGAGCCAGGCTCTTCTCAGTGGCAAACAATGAAAGGACAAGGGGTAATGGGTACAAATTGGAGCACAAGAGGTTCCACTTAAACCTGAGAAGAAACTTCTTCTCAGTGAGGGTGACGGAACACTGGAACAGGCTGCCCAGGGAGGTTGTGGAATCTCCTTGTTTGGAGACATTCAAGACCCGCCTGGACACGTTCCTGTGTAACCTTATCTAGGTGTTCCTGCTCCGGCAGGGGGATTGGACTAGATGATCTTTTGAGGTCCCTTCCAATCTCTAACATACTGTGATACTGTGTTACTGTCAATACTTTATTGGGTCATCCTATTTCAACTTATTTTCTTACAAAAGCAATGTGAGTTCAGCTGCTCATTTTTCCCAGACTCTATGTGCAACATCCGACTAAAAATGTCAGTCTTGAACCAAACCCCTGAGGAGTCAAGGATCAGATGTTGGAACCTAAACCTGGAGAAGACAGCGCAATTTAGTGCACTGAATGCAATTCCACATTTTAGAGATAGTTCCTATTCTTTAAAAGATATTGGCAAAGTTTTCATTTGGGAAATGCAAGAGATTGGATACATGTGGGTCATTCTTGCTCCTACTTTTATGACTCAGTAAAACAAAGAGGGAGGCCTTTGTTTAACAAAGGCATTAGGCTGACATGACAACTACCTCTCAATCTTGGAAAGTTGTTTAACCTCTTTATGTTGCACTTCAAGATAAACAAGAAGACAATACTTCCTTTCTGTTTTGCTTGCAGCTTTAGTAGACATTAAAATAGACGCATCACTATGTGGCTGTGAAGTAACCAGGCAATGTCATACTAATAATAAATTGTTTAAAATAATTTGTGCAAAATTATACAGTTTGAAATGACATTACAATATCTGTGATATATATATACAAAATTAACCAACATGGTAGTGTTAATTATGAGACTTCAGAATAGCTACCGTAACAGAAGACAAGAAAATATAAAAAAACTTCAGGATTTTATGAAGAATCGAGAATCCCACACATTGCAAAATCATGGAAGGTTACTAAAAGACTATAAGAAACCCAGGAAGTTAGGTAATTATTTGAGAAATACAGCCCACAATTAGTTTAACTAGGACAGAGATTATTTATGTAGAACAATCAAAACCTTTGCTTCCATAGCATTGCATTTGAAATTTTATGCCATTTTCCTGTGATTGGAACACTACAATTTTTGTTTTTAAAGCCTCAAGTGATCAGTTCCTTGACAGAAAAGGTTTCACCCTCAATTCCCTTTTTAATTTCGTTTGCCAATTCACTACTATTAGAACTTTCAGTGTATTAAATAAGGCAACATGGAAAACATTTTTAAAGACAGGAATCTTCTGGGTAAAGTATCCAATGATGATATCAAATATCTTTTCAAATATAACTCTTGATTCACAATTTAGCCACCTACAGTTCTTCTGACATTCTATAGCTTTACCAGAATAACAGCAAGACATCGGTCTGTTACCTGAAAGAAAAATATAATCTCCCCTTAGAACATCTTAAAATATAAAACACCAAACTTGGCTGAAAAGAGCTAAAAGAACCAAGAAATAAATTCTGTTCTTCCAAGCAAAATTTACAACCTTGCTCAGAGAAACTCTGCTCAGATACTGCTTGCTCTAAAGACACCTACATGTGATAGATATTTACCATTAAAAGTTACCAGGTTACCTACAACTACCCAGAGTTGTGTTCGGGAGTTTATCGAATCACTGCAACAATAAACCACAGGCTCCCAGTCCAACAGGGACCCTGCAGACAGAATGCAGTAGGTCTCTGCTACCCACATCAGAGCTGCTACAAATGCACCACACTCCAAAGAGCCAGACTTGTTAAATATATGCAGAGCAGCTAAAGATGAACCAGAGATCATGATCAAAACCTAACTCTACATCACAGTCACAGCCAGAGCAGATTCATTGCACCAATGAAATCAAGTGGCTCCAGATAGGCATGCAGGGTGCCCGGTCACCTCCAACACCCCTTTGACTTTGCCACGCTTCAGCTGTAGCTGTGCTGAGTAACTCAGAACAAATCTCACACTCCATATTTCAGGATTCACAGATGAAGTAGCAATGTACTTCTCTTATGCTAGGGAATCTGCTTGACATGATGAGCCTGCTGTGAAAATATTTACCACAGTTTATTAGAGTGAGCATCATATACAACACAGAAAACAGGCACAGGAGGCACTTCAGCTCTTCATAAGCTAGTGTTTAGTGCCATAGTGCAGGAGAGGTAGGCAAAATTTTCCTGTTTGTTCAAGACCAGTTGTCTTCCCTCCCTGATAAATTCCTAAAAACTACTTATACAAGTTTCATTGTTGATGCTGTTCAATTGCTCATTTTTCTCTTCCAGAAGGCTCTGAATTATTAGTATGCCAACACAGAACTCCAGAAGAGTCATACAAAAGACTGTCTTATCCACATGCAAAATAACTGCCAGAATGGAAGCTGTACCTTCCCAAGGATTTGTGGGTTTGATGGTACTCAGGCAGAGAGGATAAGTCTCAATTTTCTACATCCTATTTGAGTAGTATAAATAATTGGTCCGTTAGCTGATAAAAAGCCCTTCACTCTACTAATAAGCTCTTAAAAGAAAACTTTGAGAACCTATACCATCCAATTTAAAAAAAAGTTGCAAAGACAAAAAGCGAGTTCCAGACTGTAAATCCTCTGAGAGTAACCCACTCAGAAGATCCCTGCTGGCCTGAGAAGAGTTTTACCTTATAGTCTGAAAGCCCCTGTTTCTCCTGAGACATGGATTAACAAGCAGAGCTGCAGCATCCAAGGGTACTGAAAACACCATGTTTCTCTGTTGTTGTCCTGCAACAGACACATTTAAATTCAGATTCTCGTGTACTTACCTCTGTTCAAAAGAAGCCATATGTCTTGTTTCCAGTCTTCAATCCTGATTTGTATGTATGATGGAAGCTAGTTTGGGCAAATTTAAAAAAGCTCTTTGAACAATTATCTTTTTTTTATATCACTAATCTTTGAAAGAAATTAATCTGAAGTCAGAGCTTTCAGTGCTCTCCAGAAAGTATCTCAATATTAGTCCATTGGCAGTATGATAAAATATTCACATCATTTATGTTTGCAGCAAAGCACCATCCAAACATCAGCTAATTATTGTTAATTAAAAAATTATCTGCAAACCTCTTTCCTAGGTCTGTGAGAACCAGTCATTTGTTTTTATTATTAGATTATAAAAATGTTTTCAAAGAACAAATGAAGTAACAGTCCATAAAATACTGAAAGAGGTGTAAAAGCAGTTGATTATGTTGTACAATATATTATATGATAATAAAGCTGTCAGGATAACATGAATGGAGATTCAGTATTTTATTACATTCAAAACCTTTTTGCTTACACTGCCACTACAGTAGCCTGAAAACATTCAGTTTGTGGAGAGTAATAGTTTTGTCATGATAACCATGGCCTGTGGAAGCAATATCTGCCCAGTGCACGTGAGACGCAGATACAGAAAAATGCTGTTTATGAAGCACAGGCTTCAGTGCAAGCTCTGAAAAATTATGCGCTTAGCTCTGAAGAAATATGTGGGTAATCATCATTTTACATTTTTCTGGGCAGTCTAGGAATTTAGGACATCTGACATATGGCTCCTATGTGACATGTACTGTCACGAGTCATTATGAAATGAATAATGCATTTTGCATATTTGAGATTAGGTGTGTGGAAAGTGTGGAAATGCTATTTTTCTGATATGTCTTCTGTAGAATTAAACATAAGTATTGAAACAGGCAACAACACCACAACAAAAAGGTGTTTTTTGTTTGAATCTCTTCTAAAATGCATTCTGGGTGTTTTCATAAATTACTATTTTAGAAAAAAATAAACAGGCATGCAAGATACATAAATGGATATAGAATTACCTTTCAACAGTCAGACTATGAACTACAGGTACTTTGGAGGTACTATTCAATGTTTTGGAGGGGAAGCTCTGCTATCCTCTGAGCTGCTTAAATATCTGTTAAGTCTTTTTATGCAAATTGAAAAGGCCCTGTGAGCATCCATTCACCCGGTAAGAGGAATTCAGCGGAAGAAGTTAAAGGAAGAAAAGATCTAGACCGAGGTTCTCAGACTTCTCTCTGATTCTGCTCTAATTCTCTGTTTCTGTACAGAAGCAAAGTTTATAGCAAGAGGAGAATGAGGAGCACCAAATGAAACAGCAATACGTTTGTTTACTACCACATGAGACATACTCTGTGATCTGTATTTATTTCTTCCTTACAAGTGAAAATGACCTCTCCCAATTCAGAATTACCAGGTTTCACTGAAAATTATTGTTGCAATCTCCTTTTCTACTGTGCCCTGGTCAGTACCAAACCAGGTTTTACTTTATGTAAAAATAATTGTGAAATATTTTTGTATGTGCAGATGCTAGAGTAGTGTAACGATACAACCTTGTTGCTGTAAAACTCATCTTTCCCTTCCAACTTGGTTCTAAAATTAGTTTATGCAGTCTTCAGACCAGCACAATTTTTCTGCTTGTTCCACCACAGTTTGCAGTGTAGCTAAAAACAACACAGCAGGATGCTGCAGCCTCTGTGGAGTCATCACAACAACTCTTCAGGCACCAAGAGAAAAATAAAAGAGCGCCAGAGATTTAGGCTACATGAACATGCATAATTCCATGTGTTTGTCTCTCCGCTTCTTTGGGACTTTCATTCCTTAAAGGGGAGGTGAGTTTTATTCTGAAGTCTAGCTTGCTTGTGGTTTGGATCTTGTTTTTGAAATAAAGGTACTGAAAATAAAACCATACATGGGAAACGCACATGCGAAGAATAAGCTCTTCTGTTCTTTCTTTGTCTTTTACACACACTTCATCTACCGCTTGGCTAATGTAGACAGATGTGACTGTGAGTAGGAAAGGAAGAAGTTCTGGTCTTCTTGTTCTTAATTCACCTGTTTCTGTTTGATTTAACAGGACAGCTTTAGCTTTTTCATGCCCTCAGTCATAGGGTAAAAAAAATAATTATGACCAATCCAAGAAGGAAACTGTTTGAAAAACATCATTTTAGCCTTTGTTTGAGTAGGGGAGCAGTAATAATGCTGGAATTTCCTCCCTCAAAAATGGTACCTCAGACAAAGAAAATTGTTCATTGATGCATGCATTCCCAGAGGCAATCAGTTTAATGGTAACTGCAAGAGTCATTACCATATACTTTCTGGTTGTTGAAAGGGCTTCCAAAGCACTACTTCCTTCTCTTTTTCTCCTTATCAGTCATTACTTGTTGTATTTTCTCTGCTAATGTTCCTGGCAGTTTAGGTGAAATTAAACCAGAGTGACAGCATGAAAATGGCAGAAAATTAATTGATGCATTCACCTAAGAACAGTATCAGGGTTTAACTTATCCTGGAATATCCTTTAGTAAAAAAAGAAAAAAAAGTCTCCATTGTTTCTGCTTGAATTGCCTTTGCTGTGCCATAAATGGCCATTCTGGTCTAGTATGTTCCCTCTGCTGAGACAAAGGAATATCACATGCTAAACCAACAATTTTCCATGCACTGGTATTTGCCAGAATTCCTGACATCGTTTCAGCTGTTAGTGTGGAGGTGGCTGCTGCCAAAACAACATGAATGTGACACACATGTCAGATTCAGTAAATCTGTCTCTGGTTTGTGTTCTCAACGATTTTTATCACCTACTGGATTTTAACGTCCACTGAATTCAGTTGTCCTCTTTTTCTCTATATAACTTAAGGAACTTTGTTTCTTGTACTTCTATTGTCTGTGTGTGACACAGCAGTTTGGCACCGGAGAAAGTGCCAAATTTTCTCTTGGAATCCAGCAGTGGAGTTGGATTTTAATGTTCTGCAACCATGGTTACATCCACTGTGCTTTCCCGAATTTCACATAATTGAATAACTAGCTTAGTGCTGTTGCAGCAAGAAAGGCTCTTCATTCAGTTGATCCTTCCACATGGTAATGCTTTCTATTAGCTGTTTGTTTAGAATAGCCTCAAACACTGAAACAGATCATGAACAGTTCTGTGCTTGCTTTAATTAATAATAGAGAGAAACCGAAGTTCATTCTTAAGTGTGCATATGTGGAGCTAATTTAAATTTAATTTCTGAGATCTTTTTTCATTATATTTCTAATATAACCATGGCTTCTATTTTGTTCTGTATTTACTGGTTCATCTAACCTAATATTTTGAACAGGAAATGTCATAATAATTCAGTAAGGAAAGTAGAAAGACAAGGGAACCACTTAACCCCCAGCCAGAACTAGTGGTTGCAAACCTTCCATTTGCTTCTAAGGCTCATAAAGCAGCCACTGGACAGAGGGAAAAACGGAAGTTTATAGACGCAGATGGTCTGAGGCTGAAAGAAGTAAAGGTAACTGAAAAAAACTCTCTTTAAGAAACTGTAACATCATTTATGTTCTGGCTTGCTTTGGCTCTGAGCAGTTAAGAGCAGCTGACTGACAAGTGTAGCTTGTTTCAGAATTGTGTGTGTCGAGAGAAGATTTACCTTCACAGTATTTTATCTTAGTAACGTTTAGAGCTGAACAAGGTTTGGAGCAGTCCCAGATCAAAAGAATTGCAGATTCAAACTACCATTTTGTAATTGCAACTCACTGTTGTTTTCAACTGTATTACCACAACTAAAGTTCAAGTTTAAAGTGTTTTTACTTTTTACTAATGAAGGATTAATTACAGTCATATTAATTCCTGAAAAATGTACAGAGGGGTTTCAGAAATGGTGATATTTGAATATGAAGTAAAATAAAGACTATTAAATACATAAGCCAATACATAGTGTGCTTAAAAGCTGAAAAGCACGTAATTGTTGTTAAATTATTACAGGACATTCTAAACAATATTTAGGAGTTTAGGGGGAAAAAATGCCTACGATCGAGTTGTCTAAATAGGAATTTCCTAAAAAAAAAAGAAAAATTAAGAAAATCTTTGTATGTTTGTCAAAACCCACAACTGGCTTTAATAAGGATTTACTGGCTTGTGTGGGTTTCCCCTGCCCACATACATAAATAGATCTCTCAAGCCACTGTACTTATAGCATGCAACATGCAAAAATCAATCCCCACTGTTTGAAAAAAACAAATGTGCAATAGTGCCTATGGTCATGACATGAATGTGCCTGCATCAACATCTCTTAGACAAGGAAAGCATTCTTGCACAAAAAGAGTATCCTTGAGTACTTGAATACCCAAAGTCTTGTTACGGTTAAAGGACAACAAATCTTAACCATATGGAGATTAAAATTTATCATTGCTCTGAATTAAATATGAATGACCTAATCAAGAGGCTATAAAAATTATTAGTCCAATTACAATGTTAGTGACAGCTATAGTCCAAGTTAATAATAAAAAAATCCTTCATCAGTAATACGGTTTAAATTGTTCCAAAAAATATTCACCATCTCTCTCCCTTTTCTCTGATTCTAGGGTTTATTTGGGTCACAAGGCCCAGATGCTTTCAGTCTTCCTCAAAAAGACAGAAAGAGGGGTTTGCCAGAAGTTGTTAGCCACATAGTATTTCTGTTGGTAGGTGTACAATGTCTGTGATTGGTAGGGTTTTCTTCCTGCCCAGTCTCAGGACCTCCTTGGGTTTCTTTTCAGCTATTGTTAGCTTTCCTCTGAGAGGCTCCCTGTAAAAGCCAAAGAGTGGTAGAGTTGCATCCCCTCAAGGGATGCTCTTTGTTATCTGCCTCAGTCGGGATGGTGGTATATCACAGGTCACAGGGTGAGAGATTGCCCACAGGCACTGCCCTTCTCTGAAGCTGCTAAACCAGGCCAAACCCAGATGTGGACACAGCAAGCTTGAATAAGTCGTGACACCCTGCACTGTTGGAGCAGTATGAAGCCTGGGACCTGTTAGAACTCAGGAAAACTTTTATTTCCTGGGCTACGATGACAAGGGTGGTGTGATTGGAGCAACTGCTGTTAGAGAATATGCTATTATATACCACTGCTTCTCCAAGATACCAGACCAGACATAAATGCTCTGCCCATGTTCACACCATGGTAGAGCCAATTTTTAGGAAATCAACAGGTCTCCAGCTGCAGGAGCTGGCATCCCTGCACTGCTAGCATTTAGCAGGGAAAAAGGTTACAATAAAAGCAATCTTAAATAGGAGGTGCAGGTTTATATTTTGGGAAG
The DNA here is from genome assembly GCF_033783945.1 of Neopsephotus bourkii. Classification (NCBI taxonomy): domain Eukaryota; kingdom Metazoa; phylum Chordata; class Aves; order Psittaciformes; family Psittacidae; genus Neopsephotus; species Neopsephotus bourkii. The sequence continues at coordinate 2,143,895 of NW_026901388.1, forward strand.
TGGGAATGAAGTGTTAATGGGGCTGTAGACCCTTCATTAAATACTTTTATGTTAACACTCACCTCTCAGCACTGAAGTTGTGCTCATCACAAGGTAATACCTCATAGCTGCTCTGAGTAGTGACTGTCTAAACCTGTGCAGGCCTGGTGAGTGTCTAATTTGTCCTGTGGTTCAAATAATAAATTATCACCACAATGATGAGTTGAGAATGTCTCTATGGCCTTAATAGAAAGGAAAACCTGAAGAAAAGAAATTGGGTGTTTATTAGAGTGCAACACATAAAATAATATGAGGAAACTTTCATCTCTAGGATGTTACATTTAAGTGAGAGCATTTACTACTACCATTTCATTGACAGGCCTTCTTAAAACCACAGAGAAGTGATATGATCCAACTACCATATCAAATTTTTATAAATCTGTTTCTGCTAATCAGATTTTCAGTGTTGATGAGTTCAGATACTTTATCTGTCTTAGAAAGAGTGATGCAACACTTAGTCAAATAAAACAACTTGGGAACTAACCAGAAAACAAGTCACTAAAATAATCAGAACATCTGTTCAACATCTGTTGCTTAACTTAATTTACTAGAGATGAGTACAGGAAAAAACAGTGTTTTCATTACAGGTCCATTGACAAATAAAGAAATGAGAAATTATGGGAATTATTATTGGGATTACTAACAGCTCCATTTCAACTTCATGTGCATAAGCTATCACTGAATTCTGACATGATTTCTTTTTCTTAACTCAGAATTTAATCAAACAAATGATTGCTTTTCAGCTACTTCTGCTATCATCATTTTAAATAGAAGAATCAAGGAAGAAAATGTTCAATGTACTTGAAGTGAACAATACAGAACCAAAATCTTGTTCATCTTTCTTACCGTCACAGTTGTGGTGCACGGATAGACTCCACAACTTGTTAAAGTTGTAAAGTGTGTATGCATTTTATTCAGCGCTAAGGCGCATGGGGGATAGCTCCTCCAAAAGCATGCACACCTTAGTGTCGTTTCCCCTTTATATTTACCTTCTAAAGCTATACATATGCGTGAGGCTGCACAACACACCTATACATATTCATGTCCTATCCCCACTTTGTTTTATAATGAGCTAAGATGTCCTTTGTGCCTGCGCAATTCTTCCTGGTGGTTGTGGGCGAGGGTCTCAAGATGAAGTAAACGAGTCTTCCTTGAGCCTGAACTTTTCACCTCTAGTCTTTACGTGTGCTCCCTGGAGGCTTGATCATTGTCCAAACTACAGCCAATTTCAGCTGGCCTAGGCGTCCAAAGGACGGGAATCAAGTCATGGTCCCTACCTCTTAACAACAGCCATGTCCTTATATCTTGTTCTAGCATATGCGGTGAGTATGATAAGCATGAACAAGTTTTAACATTGCTTCTACCCCCTTGTACATTGTAAGTACGATAAGAGTAAGCAAGCAGTAACACTTCAGCAAGCAGCAACACTTAAGCAAGCAGCTTGACCTACCCCCCTGTACATTGGTTAACCCTTCGCATCAGTTGTTTGTGTTCAGGATTAAATCTTACTTTTTTTTTCCCTTTACATGGTTCTGTGGAAATGAATGCAACCTCATGGAACCTAGACCTATTGCTAAAGAAGCCATTTCATCTCACTTATGGCTGCAAGGAAATTTCTAAAAATCTTAAATAATTTCAGGTTTAACCCATTTTATCCACCTTAATTTGAAATTTTTGAAGTATGCAAGCACTATACTATTTCCTTCAACATATTAAAATTAGACCATATAGAATAATATAAATTATATTTGTGCTTCAGTAATGTAAATATTTATAAGCTTTACATGAAACACAGCATTTATTGCTGATGTAGCTATTGAATAACAAAATCTCGTGTGAAAAAAGTCTTACATTAGATCACTCTGAAATCGACCTCGTATCACATTTCATCACATTTTTTTTCCTCTAATACAAGTGTTTTGCAAAACATTTAAATTCATAAGCTATCGCTTGAAGTGTTTTAATCACTTTTTTTCTGTTGTGGAAATAATTCACAACTGAATCATATTTACTGGAAAAGAACATAATCCTCTCACCATAAAAGTACAGTTTTAACTTGTGGCCTTCATGGGGACCCATATCCAAAGGAAACATCTCACTCTGCACTGAGATTTTTGTTCACTTGAGTTTAAGCATCATTCACTGGAGGAAGAAAGGGGGAGGAAGAGGAGGTTTAGATATCAGAAATACGCACAGTGAGTAATCCTGTAAGTCTGTGACTCCTTTTCCCTTACAGTTCCTACAGACTTGCTTGAGAAAGAGTGCAAACATCTGAGGGCATATTAGACCTCACATAAATTATGTCAAGGATTGATTTCACTTAATAATGTGATTTAAGGAGCCTGGTTAAAAGTAAAGGAAATCCAAGAGGTTTCAGCTCAAGAATATGTGTGAAAAGCAAATAACTTTCTAAATTGTCATCCTCCTAGTGGGAAGAATTCAATGGGCTTCACTAAGGCCGAGTTCAGTACACAACAGAGTAGAAGCTCATCATGAGTTTAGCACTGCATTTTGTTGTACAGAGGAGACAAGATACATAATCATGTTTTCATATACCAGTTGATTTCCAGGTATTTTTTGGTGTGCATGATTTTTTCCTATTTCATGAAAAAGTAATCTAAGTCAAAGTGCCAAGAATTGACATGGGTTAAGAACATTCAAACTGGCAAGTGCTATAGCTCAGCTGATAAACTTGCAATGCTGTGAAAATGTTTGTGTTTCCCGTTGCTTCACATGTCAGTATTCTTGACATACCAACACACAAAATAAACCAGATCAGTTTAGGTGGATGTTTTGCAGGGAAGCAAAACTTTCGTTCCCATTCGTTTCCCTTTCTAAGTGTTATTCCTCTCCTGCACTCTGACCCCACAGGCCAGGCTCAGAGAAGCAGGAGGAACTGCTGTGCTGCACCAGGCATGCTAATGGTGTCAGCACTGGCACATCAAGGGAGGAAGTGTAAGCCTCAGGCTTTCTCTCTGGCTTCTGCCTGGACTAAGGAGACACCATCTGACTTGTGGAGGGACACACACATCCCTGCCATATGGCCTCACACAGAGCATAGAGAGGCATCAGGGTTTCTCTTCACTCCAGGGCTGCACCTATCTCTGTATTTCCTCTGCAACTCTGAGATAAAAAACCCGGAATTAACTTTGAACAAAGAAAAGAAAAAGGAAACTGTCCCTACAGTTTTGGAAGCTCTGGTTAGTGTTGATTGACATGTCTGTAATTGAGGTGCTATCTAATTACAGAAACAAGATTGCCACATGTTATGCTTGGATTCAGGTTGTGCTATAAACTATGCACACCATTGAATCGTTGTAAAAAAGAAGAGACAAAGTTACACAAGATGGACGAAATTTTTCAGACCATCATCTATGAAAAAGAAGCCTGATCTGCTTTTACCAATGCAGCAAGATTTAATTTCTAAGTCTTGTTTTAATATTAATTCTTGTCATGACCACGGTGAATTTCTACATTTCAGATTATTTTTGGTTTCTCTCAGGCAGACGGAGTTTGCCTTTCACATGATGTCCTGAGGGTGAAGGTTCAATAAGGATGAACTCTGCAATCTGCTTCACTATAACACATGATATACTGTTGATCAAAGAAGAACATGTTAATGACCAGATGTTACAAGTAGCAATAACATGTCCCAGGCCTTGCTTTCACCTAACACATGACATGGTGGAGCTAAAAGTACTTGTAAGATGTGATCAATAGGGAAACATGAGTGAGTGCCACAGAAAAAATCTGTTAATTTTTTTTCTCATTATTATTTCTCCTCTTTCCTATTTTAATATTCTGCTGTAATTTCCCTCTTGCATTTAATTTTCTTCATTGCATTTTTACTCCATTGGGATTTTTCACTTAAAATTGGATTGATAGCTGCCTTTAATGTATTCTTTTCATTTAAAATCCAGGGGTCCACCTTTTACCCAAATGGAACAACACTACTGAGGATTATGTCAAATCCTAAAGGAAAGAAGCATGCTCCAGTTAGTCAAATTCTCTCCTTTGTCTCTGTACAGTTCTTTAATTCTATTTATGCTGTAGATTTTCAATGAGGTATAGCCATTTCAACAGTTATGATACTAGGTTTTGAATCTGGTGGAAACTTGACTTTAATTGGTGGAAGAAAACTGATCATTGTTCCATTTCCAGATTCAGTGTGGGTTTCTTATATAATGTGGTATCATCTCAACTTTGTGTCACACTTCCCCACCCACAAAATGAGATAGAATGGAAGACCAGCAGCACAGGATTCAACAATGCCATGCTTTAAAAAATAAAACAAACAAACAAAAAACAAACACAAAAAAAACAACCCACACTGAACTAGTAGAAGGACATTTGGTTTGCAAGATGTCTGAGATTCAACTTCCCTCTGTTTCCTTGTGTCCTCAGTTAAGTAACAGGAAGATTAGAACAGTCTTTAAAAAATCTCTGAGGAAAGCTACTGGGATTGTTTAGACTAAAGAAGAACAGCAAGGGCACCTACCTTTAATACTTGCTAACTCTGGGGGAAAAAACCACAACCAATCAACCAAACAACTAACATCTCTTAACAACTCTGTTCATCAAATTATTGCATTTTTCTGGAATATAATACAGAATTTCCTGTACTCTCTAATGCAAACCACGGTGTCATATTTTATGGTCATAATCTTTCAACAGAGTATTCTAACTATCTCATTAGGGACTCAGGATTCTTGAGAGTTCTCTTTTTATTCTTTCTGCGATTTTTTAAAACAGAAGCACATCTTAGCCTCTAAGATGGAGTCTAGTTTGACATTGTTAATTTCACAAAGTCTGCTTGCAAACTTCACTTTCCTACAGTACCTACAGAGACAGTACCGACACTCTCCCTCTCCAACATCAGACTGCAGCTATTTTCGTAACTACTGTCCTCTCTGACATCTAGGCTGGAGGACACACTTGTCCCTAAGCTATAGCATGCTGCTATTTTCAAATCATTTTAATTCTCAAAAGGACAACTTTAAATGCTGTAGCAGGAGACATTTCCACTTAATTCACTGAGAAATTTTAAGGGCATGTACATATGCAGAGCTGGATTCTCTGCTGCATAGCTTGCAAGCATTCTAGAAATTGGAATAGAGGGGAAAACCTCAACTGTTAACTATTACACTGTGCAAAGCAGTTGAAATACCTCCTTTGCACTGTGACTGACACTGAGAAAAGAGAAAGGAATTCTCAGTCCAGCAGCATCTGTGTAGCTATGGGGACTGATGGCTTTTCAGAGTTGAGTCCAAATGAGGATTGCAGTGCTGGCTGAACTCACCCTCAGTAAGGGCCACTGCCCACAAAATGCTTTGGAAAATCTGAAGAAATCAGAAAACATATTAATGACTGTGGTATAAATAGATTTGGCTGCTGAGTATCTGTGTAATCTGTGATAAGTAATGATGTTCTGAAGTTAATGAAAATAAACCGTGTGTTTCTAACATCATTAAAAAGATATTTCATATTAGTATCAACTTTTGTTTAAAACCATATTTTTCTGGGAAAAAAAAAAGAAAGATATACCATCAGGGCATATTCTGAACTCAGTGGTGGAAGGCATTTGTAGGGTTTAACCCCTTTATCTTGACACATACATGCAAAGCTAACTTAAGCTTCCCAGTACAACCTTGATAAAAGTGGAATATTTGTACCTCAGAGAAACAATTCTGTAATTTATTTTCTATTTGCCTTCATCTTAATTCAAGTAAGTAGTTGGGGTGCTTTTTTAGTTTACTGACACAATAATATTGTGTCTGTTACTCTGACTTAACTGGTCTGAGTAACAAACACCATTTAATATTTGAGTTTATTTTTCTTTCTAACACAACTGTTGTGGTCTGTCATAGAGGGGAGTATGTCTCTTGCCTCTACAACTGATTGGTTGCCCTCAGTTTAGACATCTCATATAGAAGCATGAAAAGGATTCTTCTTCATCTGTGAGTTGCACAGTCTAAGTTCACTCTTTTAAAGAGTTTATTATTACTTCACATCCATCTTGATGCAAAGACAGTCAGTGTGATCCAGACTGCATAAAAAATAAGACAGAAACAGTAAGATGGTAACTTGCTTAGTGACATTAGCACAAATCAACCTGGTTTAATAGTTTAGACCTCAGTAGTTCCTTGTCCCAGTGTTCCTTAGCCAGCTATTAGTAATACAGCTGGTTTTGCTTTGCAACTCCCGCTGCAGTCTATGCCACTTTAGCACCTCATTCTACTTAGGACCAGAAAGTTTTTCATTATTCTCAACATGAAACTTCCCCTCTGCAAGTTAAGCCTGTTACTTGCTAACCTATTCATTAGGGTCTGTTCCACTTCAGCATCACAACTAGCTAGAAAATTTCCATTAAAATCTAATTTTACCCACAAGATGAGAATATTGATCATCAACAGTTTTCAAATAAATTTTAAGCTATCAGCTTGCTCTGAGACCATTTTCCAAAGCCTATGCAAATGTTTAATAACTGACATTAAACAATATGCAAAAATATCTTAATATTCTAGCATTGCATTTAATTGAAGATTTTAATAAAAACTTAATTAAGGTTCCTACATTTGTACATGGGGGCTATCCTGAACTCAATACCATTCAAACCCCATTAGTGCTAATGGCCTAATGCCAAACGTGAAGAATATAAAACACATAAAATTTACTTTTAATAAGTCATTAATCCTACATAAAGTATAAAACTATTATTAAAAACACATTCAAGAGGATTAACCACTGTTATTAAAATGAATGTTTTTAATAATCAGTTGATATTTATTTAGTTTATAGTGCTGTCTAATTATTACACAATTATGGCTTTATAATGCCCCTGTAAATCTTCAGCAAATGAAATGTCTATCTGGAAACATTAATTTTAAAAGTTGCCAAAATACGTGTTTTAAAGTCATTGAGTTAATTCTGTCTCTTTTTTTTCTTTTTTTTTTCTTTTTTTTAACAGAGGGAAGTTTTATTAAAAGAACATTCAAGCAACAGAACTTGAATTTAGAGAAGCCAGACAGCAATACACACCAAACGATCAGAAGATGGTTGCATCTCAAAGCAGGGTCTATTTTTTAATGAAAAATATTTAGATAAAAATGTTTGTCTTCTTCACATGAGATTTTAACAAAATAAAAATAATCAGCAGATAGTTATCAGACTAAGGTGAAAGAGAATCATAAATTGGACAGAATGCAGGCAGGAAACGTATCAGGCAGCTGAGTTTTGGGAAAGAAAACTTTTCAAGCCCTCAAAAAGAAAATACAAATCTTGAACTGGGAATGTTTTGTTGACTCAATGTGCTTAAAAGGATGGGAGACATAGTCCAAATAGAAAAAGAGGATATTGAAGGAGAGTGACTTGTCATGGACCAGCTGCAGAACAATGAGAACAATTCTGATAACAGACTGATGATTTAGTTGTTACTAAATAATGCTTGCTCTGATCAAGGTCTTTTCAGTCTCATGCTCAGCCAGTGAACAGGAGCACAGGAAGCCAGCAGGAAGCAGAGACAGGACACCTGACCCAAACTAGCCAAAGAAGTATTTCATGCCACAGCACGTCATGCCCAGTATATGAACTAAGATCACTGCCCGGGTTGGGTTGGGTATCAGTTGGCAGGTGATGAGAGGTTGCATTCTCTTCCTTTGTTATTTCCCTTATCATTATTATTATTGGTGGTAGCAGCAGTGATTTGTGTTATGCCTTAGTTACTGGACTGTTCTTATTTCAACCCATGGGAGTTACACTCTTTCGATTCTCCTCCCCACCCTGTTGGGAGCAGGGGGGGAAGGAGAGAGTGTGCACCCAGCAACGTGGTTCTGAGTTACCACCTGGGCTTAAACCATGACAGAGTGTCTCCTATTTGTCCCTCTAATTTCTTCACATTGGCTCATGTAAAACCATATTTAGTCACATCTTTCCCCTTGATAGACAGGTTTGAACATACTTGTCAGTAATTAAAACAGTTTGTCTGATGGAGGCCAAGAATATTCTTTAAAATGGGTAAAAATTGCTTACTGAAAAAACTCCACTGTTTAAAGTACCATCCCATATTTTATCCTCAACAATGTTTGATAAGTGCTACATGAGTTAATATACACAGAACCTGCAACAAATACAGCCCGAAACTAAATGTAGGAGGTTACAGTCCACCATGTGACATGCGAGTGCACACAGGACTAGCCAGAGCTAGTGGAAATGCCTATATGTTGCTTTATAATTATCCTTACAAATCCATGCCTGCTAAGTCTCTGAGAATAAGCTTCTTGTATACAAGCAGATACATATTCAAAAAGTTTGCATGGTATGCAGATTCTGACCTTAAGTCTGCTCTGCATCTCTTCATTGACATGAGAAGGCTGTGAGTTACAAATAATGCCATATGCCTGTCTTGTATTAATCACATTAATGAGCTAAGGTTGTATTTAAAAAAAAAAGAAAAGAAAAACGAAGGAATGAGTCTGCTTTGACTTTGAAATCTTTTTATTTTACTGATTTAGGTCCTAACATTGAAGTCATACAATCATAGAATCATAGAATAGTTAGGATTGGAAAGGACCTTAAGATCATCAAGGTCCAACCCCCCTGCCTTGGGCAGGGGTGCCTCACACTAAACCATGTCACCCAAGGCTCTGTCCAACCCAACCTTGAACACTGCCAGGGATGGAGTATTCACAACTTCCCTAGGCAACCCATTCCAGTGCCTCACCACCCTTAAAGGAAAGAATTTCCTCCTTATATCCAATTTAAACTTCCCTTAAGTTTTAATCCTTTACCCCTTGTCCTATCACTACAGTCCCTAATGGAGAGTCCATCCCCAGCATCCCTATAGGCCCCCTTCAGATACTGGAAGGCTGCTATGAGGTCTCCACGCAAGCCTTCTCTTCAGGCTGAACAGCCCCAACTTTCTCAGCCAATCTTCATATGGGAGGTGCTCCAGTCCCCTGATCATCCTCGTTGCCCTCTTCTGGACTTGTTCCAACAGTTCCATGTCCTTTTTATGTTGAGGACACCAGAACTGCACACAATACTCCAAGCGAGGTCTCACGAGAGCAGAGGGGCAGGATCACCTCCTTCGACCTGCTGGTCACGCTCCTTTTGATGCAGCCCAGGATATGGTTGGCTTTCTGGGCTGCAAGCGCACACTGAAGCTGGCTCATGTTCATTTTCTCATCAACCAGCACCCCCAAGTCCTTCTCTGCAGGCATGCTCTGAATCTCTTCTCTGCCCAACCTGTAGCTGTGCCTGGGATTGCTCCGACTCAGGTGTAGGACCTTGCACTTGTCATGGTTAAATCTCATGAGGCTGGCGTCAGCCCACCTTACAAGTGTGTCGAGGTCCCTCTGGATGGCATTAATTTTAACATGTTTTAATTTCTATCCTTACAAACACATACGGCTTTCAAATACAGAATGTTAATGAGAGGTTTTACTATTTCTCCCTAGCATCTTATGAAATATATGTGATTTAGCTGTGTATGGTGAAAAATACTCTCTAAAGCTCTAAGATAATTCAAAATTGCATTTTAACTTGTTTTATTTATATGAAATTCTAGGCAACATCCTCAAGAAGTTAAAAAGACACATTTACAGTCCGAGGATTACCCTTGATTCTCAAATGATTGAAAGAGATAGCAATTTCACTTTGAAATTGTTTCAAATGGATATTTTTTCAAATACATAATATTCTTCCTACCTAATAAAGGCTCAGAGAGTGTGTTACTCTTTCCTTGGGTAATCCATATAAGTCATTTCATTAATTTTGCTTCTTGCTTTTGTGGTACCATCTTCCTCTCTGTGATGATCAGACCCTTATAAAACTCTTCAGATAATTAACCATTAAAAGTCACTTTGTATCAAACTTTGGTTTGATTTCAGATTCTTGTTCTGACAAAGTATTAGATACAGCTGAGTGCTAAATCAGTTTATAGAAGGCTTTGTGTATACCTTGAGTTACCAGTGATATTTTAAGTGTGAATAAGCAGATTCTTAACAATTCAAAAAGAATTAAAAAATAAAAACTAGACATTGGTATCTCTTTTCTCTAAGTGGTTGACAAAAGAAAGGGAAGAAGGAGAACCAGTCTCGGTGAAGACACCAGAAGTAAGTCATAATCTATATCTTTTCATGAAACAACAATTAAGAAGTCCCCTCATTCTATAATGCCTGGTTATTAAATCTTTTATTTGGCTTTAAGAGACTTTTCTCCTTTTCTTTCTTGGTGATGTTGATCCACTGTGACTCAGAAGAGACGGGAAACATTCGACAGGTGAGACAAAGATCAAAGACAGACATCAAAATGTTTAATATTTCTAGTGACAGTCTTTGTTAAAAATGTTCACTTGAAGATAGTTAACTACCAGAAAAACACAAAATGTCATTAAAAAAAAAAAAAACCAGAAAGAAAAAGTTAGGGAATATTAAATTAAATGTTTTCCAATCAACTGTGTCTGATACAATTCACTCCTAGAAACTTAAAAAATTTGCTTAAGGCAATCTCAGAACCATCGCTATGGTCTTTAAGAACTACCACTGCAAAGCTGAGAGCTGTCATACTAAGTGCCAATCTTTAAAGGCAAAGAAAAAGAGCATCACATCAAGCCCTTAAGAAGACCACTGGCTCTATGGGGTCCATGAGCCATGGGGGGGTCCCCATAGGTCCACCAGGGCAGAGACTGACAGCCAGGACACATCCCACCATCCCATCCAGAGCAGGGCAGGCAGGGGTCACTGGGGCAGCTTCAGGCATCAGGTACCTCCCTGGGGATAGGAACTGGCCAAGGCTGGGCTGGGATGTGAGCCTGCATATTGACCTGACTGAGTAGAGTCCATGGCTGGGCAGGACAGGTCTGTGGGGAGCTGGAGACCAGACTTACTGCAGTGTCACTGAGAACGGAGCTAGCAGCCCCAGTAGAGTCCTGGAGCATCAGCAGAGTTGAGGGAGCCCCAGGGCTGGGCAAGGACAGGCAGAGGTCAAAATTCTCAGAGACAGGGCACATTAAATGCCATATGCTTATCTTCAAGGAGACCCTAGACAGCATTTTACAAACCACTGTCCTTAGAAAGTCAGCCTAGACTGAACTATTGGAACGTCTGTGTCAAAATAGTTGGATAAATATACTGAGAACATAATTATCAGTATCTCAAAGGCTGTTTCATGAGAACAGGCTGAATGTTTTCATAAGAAGTGGGACCATAACAAAACAAATATACTGATTAAATGCGGAGAAGGGAGAGCCCACTAGTATGCTAGAGGAATGGATTCAAATGTAACATGAGTGATCTTTACAAAGAGTAGAGTCTGGAAAATACATGTCATGGAACTAAATGAAATTAAGGTCCTTGCTAACCCTAACTATTTTATGATTCTGTGATACTAAAACAAAACAAACAAAAAAAAACATGTGCAGTCTACAGTACTGAAACAACAATACGCCTGCTATTTCATATCATAGATATACATCAATTTTACTAACAAGATTTTAGTCCATAAGGCACCTGGAATAATTATTTATGCTTCATTCAAAATTCAGAGTGTTTCCTGAAATTATGGGTCTAGTTTGGATAGAATCTTCAGGGTGAGCCAGAGAAAGCCCAGAATAAAGAAACAGCCATCAAGAAACAATGATTTATCAGGCAAAAAATGCAAGAATTGCTTTAAGTTAGCCTAAAAGATTGAAGGATGAACATGTTAAGCCTTCAAACACATAAATTACTTTTGGAAAAGGAAGCAAATAATATATTCTCCAGGATTAAATGAATAGGAAAAATATTCAGGCAACACAGAAAAAAAAAATCATTCAAATACTGGTTAAAATTTCTTATAGTAAGTCTTATGAAAAGCAGAAAAATATTATCTGGAGGACACCATGCAGTTTCCATCATTTGAAGTTCTCAAGAGCAATTGAAGACACACCTTACCAGGCAAAAATGTAGCTGATGCAGCCTTGGGGCTGGGATATGCTGTGTCGTACTGTGATTATGTGCTATGCCAAAAGACCTTGAAAACCCAAGAAGGAAATGAGTAAAAGTATTCCTGTGTTGTCAGGCAATTTTTCCAGTTAGACACAACCCCCAGGATAAGAAGAAATTGCCACATACAGGAAAGAACTTGATGGTACAGGCAGGTTCTGATACGCTTCCCATTGAGTTCCTTTCTGTGAGTAAAACTTTGCTTTGGACATCGGTAGAATTTATGGGGATTTTTTATTTCTTCATAAGCTTTTAGCAGACTTTGTGTGTACAGGCTGCAGTCCTGCTAAATCTGACAGAATTACAAAATCACTTATGTTGGAGAGACCTTTTGGTCCTTCCTGTTTTGGACTAGGAGATGTAGTCTAACAGGGTGAGCTCGATCAATTTGCTCAGGGTCACATCCTGTCAAGTTTTAAATATCTCACAGATGCGGACTCCACAACCTCTTTGGGCAACCAGTGCCAGTGTCTGACCACCCTTAGAACCAAAAAAAAAACCACCCAAACATTTTTATTGTGCTGATCAAATTTCCTTGCTTTTAGTTTCTGCCCATTTCCTCTTGAGCACAATTTGCACTAAGAAAAAAAGTCTGGCACCACCTTCTTCATCCTCTCCCCCTAGGTATTTATATTAAGTGATAAGGTCCACCTGAGTCTTCTCCAGGTTGAGCAGTCCCAGATCTCTCAGCATCTCCTCATAGGAAAAATGTGCCAGTCCCTTAATCATCTTTGGATCTATGCTGGACTTCTTCCAGTAAGTCCGTACCTTTTTTGTACTGGGGAACACAGAACTCATTGACACAGTGCTATAGATGTGGCCTCATCACTGCTGAGTAGACAGGAAGGATCACCTCCTTCCACCTGCTGGCAATGTTCTCCTTAAGGCAGCCCAGGATATCATACATCGTCTTTGCTGCAAGGGTTCATGGATCATGTTTAACTTGGTGTTCAGAAGGAACCCCAAGATAATTTTCTGAAGAGCTGCTTTCCAGACCATTGCCGACCAGCTATATACTGTTCCATGAGATTGTTCCTCCCTTGTTGAACTTAATGTAATTCCTCTGACCTCAATTCTCTAGCCTGTCCAGCTGCCTCTGGATGACAGCACAACCCTCTAAATGTATCAGCAGCTCTTTCCAGTTTTGTATCATCTGCAAATGTGCTGAGGGTGCATTCTGTTCAATTATTCAGCTCATTAGCAAACTTGTTAAAAAGGGTTGCCTCCAGTACTTGACCTATGTGGTACACGATCAGCAAATTGCCTCCAGCTAGACTTTGTGCCACTGACCACAACCCTCTGGGCCCCAGTTGTTCAGCTAGTTTTCAGTCCCCCTCACTGCCCATTTATCTAACCCATGCTTTGTCAGTTTGTCTACGGTATTAGAATCATAGAATAGTTAGGGTTGGAAAGGACCTTAAGAACATCAAGTTCCAAACCCCCTGCCTTGGGCAGGGGTGCCTCACACTAAACCATGTCACCCAAGGCCTCGTTCAACCTAGCCTTGAACACTGCCAGGGACGAAGCATTCACAACCTCCCTGGGCAACCTATTCCAGTGCCTCACCACCCTTAAAGGAAAGAATTTCCTCCTTATATCCAATCTAAACTTCCCCTGTTTAAGTTTTAAGCCATTACCCCTTGTCCTACCACTACAGTCCCTAATGAAGAGTCCATCCCCAGCATCCCTATAGGCCCCCTTCAGATACTGGAAGGCTGCTATGAGATCTCCACGCAAGCCTTCTCTTCTCCAGGCTGAACAGCCCCAACTTTTTCAGCCGATCTTCATATGGGAGGTGCTCCAGTCCCCTGATCATTCTCGTGGCCCTCCTCTGGACTTGTTCCAACAGTTCCATGTCCTTTTTATGTTGAAGACACCAGAACTGCACACAATACTCCAAGTGGGGTCTCACGAGAGCAGAATAAAGGGGCTTGATCACCTCCTTCGACCTGCTGGTCACGCTCCTTTTGATGCAGCCCAGGATACAGTTGGCTTTCTGGGATGCAAGTGCACACTGGTGGTTCATGTTCATTTTCTCATCGACCAGCACCCCCAAGTCCTTCTCCGCAGGGCTGCTCTGAATCTCTTCTCTGCCCAACCTGTAGCTGTGCCTGAGATTGCTCTGACCCAGGTGTAGGACCTTGCACTTGTCATGGTTAAATCTCATGAGGTTGGCATCAGCCCACCTCACAAGCATGTCAAGGTCCCTCTGGATGGCATTCCTTCCCTCCAGCGTATCAACAGAACCACACAGCTTGGTGTCATCGGCAATCTTGCTGAGGGTGTACTCAATCCCACTGTCCATGTCAGCGATGAAGATGTTAAACAAGACCAGTCCCAACACCGATCCCTGAGGGACACCACTCGTAACTGGCCTCCAGCTGGACATTGAGCCATTGACCACAACTCTTTGCGTGCAGCCATCCAGCCAGTTCTTTATCCACCGAGTGGTCCATTCATCAAATTGATGTCTCTCCAATTTAGAGACAAGAATGTCATGTGGGACAGTGTCAAACACTTTACACAAGTCCAGGTAGATGACATCAACTGCTTTACCGCTGTCCATCAGTTCTGTAGCTCCATCATAGAAGGCCACCAAATTGGTCAGGCAGGATTTCCCCTTGGTGAAGCCATGCTGGCTTTCACCAAGCACCTTGTTGTTTTTCATGTGCCTTAGCATGCCTTCCAGGGGAATCTGCTCAAAGATTTTGTCAGGCACAGAGGTGAGACTGACTGGTCTGTAATTCCCCGGGTCATCCATTTTCCCCTTCTTGAAAATGGGGGTTATATTTCCCTTTTTCCAGTCATCGGGAACTTCACCTGACTGCCATGATTTTTCAAATATGATGGCCAGCGGCTTAGCAACTTCATTTACCAGCTCCTTCAGGACCCGTGGATGGATTTCATCAGGACCCATGGACTTGTGCACGTTCAGATTTTTAAGATGGTCTCGAACCAATTGCTCTCCTACAGTGGGCCCAAGGTTTCATTCTCACAGTTCCTGTCTCTGCCTTCCAAGACATGGGTGGTGTGATCAGAGCCTTTGCTAGAGAAGAGTGAGGCAAAGAAGTCATTCAGAACCTGAGCCTTCTCCAAATCCACAGTAGCCAGTTCTCCTGAGAGCTTCCTGAGGGGGCCTACATTCTCCCTAATCTGTTTTTTTATTTACAATGTACCTGTAGAATCTCTTCCTGTTATCCTTAACATCCCTAGCCAAGTTTAATTCTAACTGGGCCTTAGCTTTCCTAACCTAGTCTCTAGCTTCCCTGACAACATCCCTGTACTCTTCCCAGGCTGCCTGTCCTTTCTTCCACTTTCTATAAAACTTTTTTTCATTTGAATTTTCCTCAGGAGCTCCTTATCCATCCAAGGAGGTCTCCTGGCCCTCCTGCTGCACTTCCTTCTAGTTGGGATGCATCACTCCTGAGCTTATAGCAGGTGATCCTTGAAGACCAACCAAGAGTCTTGAGCCCCCCTGCCCTCTAGGGCTATATCTCATGGAACCTTACTAAGCAGGTTCCTGAAGAGGCCAAAGTCTGCTTTTTTGAAGTCTAGGGCAGTGAGCTTGCTGCACGCTCTTCTCAGTGTCCTAAGGATCTCAAATTCAACCATCTCGTGGTTGCTGCATCCAAGGCTGCCCTGCAGTGCCACATTTCCAACGAGCCCTTCCCTGTTGGTGAGCACAAGGTCAAGCATGGCACCTCTCCTTGTCAGTTCCTCTATTACTTGCAGAAGGAATTTGTCTTCCACACAACCGAGGAACCTCCTGGATTGCTTGTACCGTGCCGTACTGTCATTCCAACAGATGTCAGGGTGGTTGAAGTCACCCATGAGAACAAGGGCCTGCGAGCGCGAGGCTTTTCCTATCTGCCTATAGAGTGCTTATGTCAAAAGCGTTAGTAAAGTCGAGACAAATCACACAATAACTTGTCTACCAACCCAGTCGCTCAACTGTAGGAGGTTATAACTTGCCTACCAACACAGTTGCTTCACTAGGTTATGAGGTTGGTTAAGCATGTTTTCCCCTATGTAAATCCATCCTGACTATTCCTAAACACCTTTGTGTCCTTCATCTATTTGGAAATAGTTTCTTGGAGGACCTCCACCACTTTCCCAGACATGGGTGTGATCTTGACTGGCTTGTAATTTCCCCATTCTTCTTGCACATCTTGAAGACAGGAGAGCCATCTGCTCTCTTCCTATCTTCAAGAATCTCTTCCAATCTCATTACCTTTCAAAAGTAACAGATGGTGGACCCTCAATGACCTCAGCCAGCTCCCTCAGAACTCATGGATGCAACCTTGAATTTACATCCAGTTTGACCAGTTTGTTTCCTGACATGGTCTTCCTCCACTGAGGGTAGGTCTTCCTTGCTCCAGACTTTTCGATCTCAGCAGCCTGGGATTTGCTAACAGTTCTGATCCTTTTTTGTCCTGCAGCATATGCACAGATTCCTCTAGCAGGCATTGGTGTTGTAGACCTACTTGAGCAACTCTTGGTAAAAGTTCTGGAAATGTGTAATTAACACTGGGCATGGAGGGTAGGATGAAGGGGAAAACTAAGCATTGTAAAGAAAGTGCATGCCACACAATACATTGTAAAACCACTAAGTTAGCAGAAAAGGCAAATAAAAGCAGTTTTCTTCGTGGATAAAAACTGGCATCCTCAGTCTCCCAGAGACTGACAGTCTGACAACCAAGTCATGAAAACTTGCATGTATGTACTCTGGTTCATGAAGAACTGGACTGAAGATAATGTATTGCAATTCTAGAAGAGATACACTAATGTAATGAAAGAGGGAGAACATGGTGAAAACAAGATTATTAATTCTGCTGTTGTGTGCACATAATTTCACCATTTTATTTTGTTTTCTTGTAGAAATTCAAGTGCTCCCCCTGCTTAGAGACTCTCATTATTCCATGGACATAGCTGGATTTACATGGAGAAAGAGAGAGTAAAAAATATCTAAAATAATGAAAATTGGAAGATAAAAATAGTAAATACTTTTTATTTGCTTGTGGTAGACACACAAGAAGGATGTTAAAAAGAATAGATTGTGCATACAACTATATTGTTGGGGTTTGGTACAAATGTTTTGACTGCTGGTTGTTGGAAGGTATTGCTTTGGTGCCACTCATATGAGTCTGCCAATACTAAGGGCCTTGCTGGTGAGTTGGAACAAGACTATAGTGGCTTGTATGCCACATGCTGGCTTCTCCTCTTCATGACTTTAAAATTTCTTGATTATATTTGGCCCTGACATTATATGTAAGTCTAATGAACTTCCATCCAGCTCTCTAGAAAATGTGAAGAGGCCTGACAGCTTTGTACTGCCTATGTGGATAAAAAAGAACTAAACATGAAGACAAATTGAAATATTATGAACATAAACACATATTTTGCCAGCTCCTGACTAGAAGAACTAGTCATGGTTGAGAGTTACAATTTAAAAGCAGGAACAGGAAAAAAAAAGCTTTTGGAGAAAAGTATGATGAAAAATCCTGCATAAAATTAAGGAAGTTTTACCCTAATGAATGCCAAGAAACTAATTAAAAAGAAATTGCAGGCCACCAGTGAATCACTATGTAAAGAAAATTAATATGGAAAAATACATTTACTGTTGAATGTTCTTCATCAGAAGCCAAGACCTCAGTTGAATATTGGTTCTAACAAAAGATGAATCTCTTTTCTACTTCATAGCTCTGTTACTGGTGCTTAATAAAATTCCTATATAGAATGCAATTAAGTGAAACCAGTTGCATTTTATAGAAAATAAATTAGATTCTGTGACATTTTATATTTTTAAACAAATTAAGAAGCAAATATGAATTGGCATCGGTAGACAGATCAAACATTCAGTTGTTTAGAATTTCACAGTAATTTTTATAGTTCATTCATGTTTGTAAGAAATGGCAGAACTCTTCTGAGGTGCTCAGAAAAACAATGTATAGTTGTATAAGGATTTGACAGGGCCAGTCAAATCTGGTGAATCAACAAATGGTTACAGGGCTAGTGCCACAGCCTCGGGGTTGGCTACTTAGACCGCGGGACTCACTTTGAGACCCCTGGTCTACTGATGTCATCCATCTGTCAGAGCACCTTTGGTCATAGGCTAGTAAGCTGGGTGAGGAGAACCCAAATCCATCCCACTCTTTCCAGTCTCTGATGCCAGTGTCAGCAAGAGATGCTCAGAGCCTGGAGAGGGATCACAGGTCATCAGGAAGGCACCTGAAGAGCAGCAGAAAGGAATTCCAGCCAGTAAGTCAGTGCTATGCAAATGCACATTGCATGAGTAATAAATAGAGGAGTTAGAGGCATGCTAACACCTGCAGGGCTGTGATCTTATTGGCATCACAGAGACATAATGGGATGGCTCCTATGACTCCAGTGTTGAAGTAGAAAGATACAGGTTCTTCAGAAAGCACAGGCAGGGGAGTTGAGGACCCTCTATGTCAATGACCAACTGGGGTGCCTGGAGTTCTGCCTGGGGATGGATAAGGAGCTAACTGAGAACTTACGGGTCAGGATTAAAGGGAGTGCAGGGACAGAGGACATTATAGTGAGGGTCTGCTACAGGCTGCCCAATCAGGAAGACAGAGCAGCTGAGGCCCTTTATAGACAGATAGGAGCAGCCTTCACAAGCTCTGGTGCTAATGGGAGACTTCAACCAGCCTGCTATGGAGGTGACAACACAGTTTGGAGGGACAACAGAGCAGGCCATAAGCAATCCAGGAGGTTTCTGGAATGCATTGACGATAACATCCTTCTCCAAGTTATAGAGGAGACAATGAGGAAAGATGGTATGCTCAACCTTGTTCTCACCAACAAGGAGGGGCTGGTAGAGAATGCGAAGCTTGAGGGCAGTCTTGGCTGCAGTTGCCATAAAATCATGGAGTTCAAGTTCCTTAGAGCAGTGAGGTGGGCACACAGCAAGCTCAGTACCCTGGATTTGGTTTCTTCAGGGATATGTTTTGTAGAATACTATAAGATAAAGCCCTGGAGGGAAGAGAAGCCCAAGAAAGCTGGTTAATTTTCAAGAATCATCTGTTCCAATATCAGGAGCAATTCATTCTAATAGAGAGGAAGTCAAGCAAAAACAACAGGAGCCCTGTGCAGATTAACAAGGAGCTCCTGAACAAACTCAGGCATTAAAAGGAAGCATACAAACAGTGGAAGCAATGATAAGTGTCCTGGGAGGAATACAAAGAGATTGTTTAAGCAGCCAGGTATCAGGTTAGGAAAGCTAAAGCCCTGGCAGATTTAAATCTGGTCAAGGATGTCAGGGGCAACAAAATACGTTTTTGTAGGTACATCAGTGATAAAAGGAAGACTAGAGAAAATGTGGGCCCTCTCCAGAATGAAATGGGAGACCTGGTTACCCAGGATGTGGAGAAGGCCAACATACACCATGACTTTTTTGACTCAGTCTTCACCAGCAAGTGCTCCAGCCACACCTCCCAAGTCACAGCAGGAAAAGGCAGGGACTGGGAGAAGGAAGAACCACCCACTGTAGAAGATAGGTTTCAAAATCACCTAAGGAACCTGAAGATCCACTATCCATAATATCTGAGAAATCGTGGCAGTCCAGAGAAGTTCACACTGACTGGAAAAGGTGAAAAGTAACTCCCCTCATTTTTAAAAAAGAGAAAAAGGAAGACCCTTGGAACTACAGGCAAACAGTATCTCTCATCTCTGTGCCCCCAAGATCAGGGAGCATATCCTCCTGGAAACTGTGCTAAAGTACATGGAAAAAAATGAGGTGATTGGTGACAGCCAACATGGCCTCAATAAGGGTAAATTGTGCCTGACAAATTTGGTGGTCTTCTATCACATGACTACAGCATTGGTTATAAAGGGAAGAGTGACTGAAGTGACTAGTGACTGCTAGACACTGTCTCACATGACATCCTTGTCTTTAAACTGGAGAGACATGGATGTGAGGGATGGATGACTTGATGGGTAAGGAATTGGCTGGATGGTCATACCTCAAGGAATTGTGTTCAATGGCTAGATGTCGAAAAGGAGACCAGTGACAAGTGGTGCTCCTTATGGGTCAGTATTGGGGTCAGCTCTGTTTAACATCTTTGTCTGTGACTTGGACATCAGAATGTAGGGATAAGACAAGGGAGAATGGCTTTAAAGTGAAAGAGGGTAGATTTAGGTTAGATATCACGAAATATTCTTTACTGTGAGGGTGGCGAGGCAAGGGCACAGGTTGCTCAGAGAAGCTGTGGATGCCCCATGCCTGGCAGTGTTCAAGACCAGGTTGGATGGGGTTTTGAGCAGCCTGGTCTAGTGGAAGGTGTCCTTACCCATGGCAGGGGGGTTAGAACTAAATTATCTTTAAGGTCTTTTCAACCCAAACCACTCCATGATTCTACAAATAGGTATTTTCTGTGTAAGGTTAACTCATGAATTCCAACTTTATAGAAGTGGAAATGTTCTGGGCTTTGAGATACAGATTTCCAATACAGTATCATCCCATACTCATGCATTTTGAAATTTGTATTGTGGTGATATTCACCTCACTAGGAAAGCCATTCTTCAGGTACAAGACTTCAGGGGTTTTATTAAATACTGAGAGTAATTTATAGCTGGAATACTAGCTGCCAAATTGTAAATCTTTCAGAAAGCATAATAACAATGACCAAATCAGATTTGATAATAACCTTCTCTTTAATCAAAGTACTTTTCAAGTTCCTAGTGTTTTCTTAGTATCTTAAATTATCTACTCCTCCCAAACAAAAAAACCCAATAAAATAAATAAATAAATTAGAAGGCATTATGGAAAAGGTTGTGCTCAAAAGTTTTCAGTTTCTGGTCCCAAGAACTGAGTGAGTAACAATTAACCTTTTCTACTGTCTGTATCTAATGAAATTTCAATATCTTGTTGTACCAAAACTATTTGCCACATAAAACCCACGCTTGCTTTTAATAAGGTAGCTTTCATTTGACTGAAATTTTGTCATCTCACACTACATCTCTCACATGAATTATTTTGGGATACATTCTATAACAGAAGGGGTAAATATAAATAAGTAGAAATTTTGAAAACACACTTCATACTACAGCAGTGGTGGAAGAGGTTGACCCTCAAGCCCCTGTGAAAAGGCACACTGCTGAGACGTGAAAGATAGATTTCAAGTGCCTGCTCTTCCTGCTTCCTGAGAGGGTCTATAGCCTGTGTTCCCCACATAGCATAGAAATATCTTATCCACCAGGCTTTTAGCTATTTTGGATGAAGTTTGCTCTCAAAATACCATTAAAAAAATCATTTTAGTGATACACCTTTTCTCTACTGAAAGGCAGTTATTACAGGATGCTTTATAAAGAGAGCTTAACGTGAAGAAGTCTTCTAGCCCCTCACTTAGTTGCTGTTTTGCTGACTGCATTAACATTGTGATTCGGTAGAAAGTACAAACCATCCTCCTGCTTTCTTTAATTCTGGTTAAATGGGGCAAGGAGGGGGAAGGGCAGGACTTTGTTCCTTTAAACAGCAAATACATAAACTGAAAGAAATCCAGACATTTGCTCATCATTCATTTCCCTACCCTACCCTGCCCCCCTTGCTGCTGAGCACCTGGCAATCCCAATCTCCAGTGCAGTAGTGCTGAATCACAGCAGTAGCTCCCATGCGGCCCCTCAGTGCTGTGCGGAGACAAATGGCTGCCAGCATTGCTGTCCACTTGTTGGTTCTACAAGTACACTGCCAGAGAGTTTAAAAAGTGAGCTACCTTCCCTGCCATCTGATACCATGGCAACCACTCCTCTGCTTTTACCACTAAGCATCTGTTAGTGTTTTCATTGTAAACCCATATTTTCAAGAGTTTTGGTCCCAGCATAAATTGTTTCCTCTTCAATTTCTTGTACTGGACTATATTAGAAAAATAAAAAAATCTGTCTCTTTGTCTCTTCTGCTGCTTAGAAAAACAGCAAAGTCCTCCAACACCAATGCAAAACAAAGTAACAGCAAATAAAATTATTACGGGTTGCCATGGAAGTCTGCATGGCACTTCAGCTCCACTTCCTACCCTTATCATGCCTCAAGAAAAGAAAATTAAGTACAAGACTGATTTAGTGAAGATATACAGAAGCTCAGCTTCTTACCTTATTCCTGTTTTTATCAGATGCTGAGATAAAAATTGCACTTCTGAGATGCAGAAAGCTGTGCACACTGGTGACAGAAACAGGTGATGTACTAAGAGGGAAGTGGGAAATGAATGAAGGAGAA
This sequence comes from Neopsephotus bourkii, assembly GCF_033783945.1. Lineage (NCBI taxonomy): Eukaryota > Metazoa > Chordata > Aves > Psittaciformes > Psittacidae > Neopsephotus > Neopsephotus bourkii. Next base: position 2,166,146 of record NW_026901388.1, read on the forward strand.
GATAGCACATGTTGGGTACAAATGTAGCAAGGCAGAGAGCTGAACCAGAGGGAGGAGATGAGGATGGTTACCACCAAGTAGGAAGAAAGGATACTTTCAGCAGTGACAGATAATGGTGGCAAAAGAGGATCATGGAATATATTACCAGAACTTAATATTTTTAGTAAGTTGTAGTCTGAAGTTTTCTGTAGGAACACAAGCTAAAGGCAAGGAATGACATTCTGGATTCAGTGAAAGGAAGTTGGGATTAGTAAAGCAATTTTTACTGTAACTGAAATGAGGTTATTCTTATTCCTTATGTCACATTGCAATTTCTAGAAAGAAGGCAAGTTTAAGGATAAGAATTTTTGAAAGGACACTTTGAAGGCTGAAATATTCTCCTAGGTAAATGACAGAAATTTGCACAGTTAGCTTGAAGAGAGTAGGAAAGAGTAGGGAAAAGATAAACACCTTTGTAAATCAGATTAGTCTAATAAGCTGAAGGATTTTATGTCTAAGATTCTGTGAAATGGCTTCTCTAGCAGCTCTAGCTATCAATATATCTCCTCATTCTTATCACATGTAACAAATGGACTCCAATGTTATTTATTTGCCTGTGAGTAACTGCTTGGTTCAGAAAATGCAACATGTCCAAACAAATTGAGGCATACTGTCTTTTTATTCTGCTTTTAGGACGTAGCCCAAGAGAATACCTGCACAGAGCTGGTACTTACTCAAGATCAATGTCTCTTGCCTTCCAGGAGCATCTGACCTCTTTAGTCATACATAGCTCAGTTTCAGCACTGTCAATCAGGAGTCGTCAATTGCAGGGTAGCAAGTATCAAGAGAACAGTCTATATTCATGTTAAAACAGCTTTGCGGTGAAAAAAGCAAGGCTGTGAGAAGTCTCACATCACATCGTAGGGGCACACCAAAACCAGAACAGCAGAGGTGGTCACAAAGTTCAGCTTTAACTGAGCCACCAAAGATGGTTAAGATAAATACCTTGCAAGATTGTTCAGCAAGACAAATAAAAGTATATAAATATCTGAACGGAGATTGCTCTGGTTTCTACTGGGATAGAGTTTAATTTTCTTCCTAGCAGCTGGTATAGTGCTGTGTTTCGATTTCAGTCCGAGAACAATGCTGATAACATACTGATGTTTAGTTGCTGCTCAGTAGCACTTATCCTGATCAAAGACTTCAGTCTTTCATGCCCTCTCGGTGAGGAGGGGCAAGGAAGCCGGGAGGGAGCAGAGACGGGACTCCTGACCCAAATTAGCCAAAGGAGTATTCCATACCACAGCATATCATGCCCTGTATATAAACAGAGGGAGTTGGCTGGGAGCCACAGATCCCTGCTTGGGGACAGTGTGGATATCAAGTTAGCAGATGGTGAGCAATTGTATTGTGCATCACTTGTGTTTCCTGAACTGTATTTCTTCTGACTTTTTCTTATTCCTTATTACCATTGTTGTTATTTATATTATCATTATATTTTACTTAATTTCAGTTAAACTGCTTTTATGTCAACTTGCAGGTTTTACCTTCTTCCAATTTTCCTCTCCATCCCACCCAGGGCAGGGGAGAAGTGGTGAGAGTGAGCAGCTGCATGGTACTTATTTCCTGGCTGGGGTTAAACCACAAGAGAGATGCAAAGAAGAAAGAGACAGTTCAGTGCTGCCTAGTGACATGAAAGATCTAATGCGCACAACCTGGAACATAGGCAATTGCCTCTGAACATCAAAAAACACTTTTTCACTGTGAGGGTGACGAAGCACTGGTACAGCTTGCCCAGGGAGGCTGGAGAGTCTCCTGCATTGGAAATATTCAAAAGCCACCTCGATACTGTCCTGGGCAACCAGCTCTGTGTGACCCTGCTTGAGCAGGGGTCTGAATGAGATGGCCTCCAGATGTCCCTTCCAATCTCAACCGTTCTGTGATTGTGTGATTCTGTGACAAAATAATAAGTTATTTTGGGCTAGTTTTGAAGAGTATCCTAAAGTTCTTATGACAAGATGTTAAGTAGTGCTAAACAGAGAAAAATTGGCAAAATTCCTAAACTGTTTAATTTCACAATAGCACTAAAGTAGAAGTCAAGCTAAACTGTCAGCAAAGGAAGCATCTCCATCTTCAAGCACTTGTTCCAGTCTCTGCACCTTCCCTCCCATGGGTCGCCACAAAGCATTCATGCAGCTGTGCATCCAGGAATGGCTCTGAAATATTTTTAGAAAAACGATTCTTTTGGCAGCAGCAGTTTCCAAACAAAAATAGGGTTCTGAAAAAGTTTAGGTCATGATTATGGGTAGAAAAAGGTCCTTCTACTTTCAGTGTGAAGTCATTTCTAAGTCAGCCCTCAATTACCTTCAAGAGTTCAGATCAGCTTACAAATCAGTACCTGCCGGCAGCTCTCCGTTGTAGCTGTTAATTCATGCTTTCACATCTGTTACATTAGCATGCCAAAAAGAACTTACAACCTCCTTGAAATTTCCTTCAGCACAGTTTGAGCATAATTGAATATTAAGAGATCAAAATCTAATTTTTTGTATTTTCTTAACCAAATCTATTCAAATATGCCCTATGCAATAGCTCCCTTGGAGTATCAGGTGCAGAACAAGGTCAGAACTTTTACAACCAACCATTTCTGAGTGACATATAAACAAAGAAAGGTTGGAACCTTTTCTTTCTTTTAAAACATGAAAAGCCCAAAATGTTTCTAAGCAATTTAATATCCACTGGGCCATGCTGCCACCTGTCAGTCTGGTAACCCCTACTTAGATTTATAAGGACAGCTGAAGAATAGTTGAGTTGAAAATATCCTTCATCTAACTATTTTTCATTCTAATTAGAAACATGTAGTCTAAACTTTGTCAAAGAGTGAAAAAGAAACCTTTAGAATAAAAGCCTGAATAGGCAATAAGGCTGCCTGTGCTACCTAGGTGCACATTTATAAGAGCTTTCATTATATGGGGATCAAATCTGTTCCTTAAATATTCTCATTTAAAACCAATTTGCATAAATAAGGGCTCATTTCTCAAAGAGCGCGCTCATTCAAAGAAAATTAGATTTCACTTGGAAATGCACACGCTCCAAATTTCTCATCATGTTCTCAGGCTCTGCAAAACAGATTCATTTCCAAATGTGCCCTATAGTGGTTCTCAACCATTTTCATCCCAGTCTCAGCAAAGCCAACAAAGCTGTTACACACCAGAGCATCTCTGAGCACGCCAGTAGTTGCATCCACATCCTGTATTAAAACAAGACCTTGGCAGTCACCTCCTCCTGCACTGTTTTATTTTGCAAAGGAAGCATAGTTGTGTGCTTTCCAGAGGAGAGCTGTGAAATGCTCCAGTCAGGTTCCTTATGATGGAGCAATCTGGATTTCCAGTCATTCTGAAACATGTGCCTCATCCTCAGCCTGTATGTAGGCAGTGTCAGGTAAAGCCTACAGCTTTACTCAGTTCGAAGCATTTATTTTGGGGATGAATGAAGTTGGTCCCTCAGTTTCCTTTTTCGCTTCTCCTACATCAGCTTCTGCCTGTACTTCTGTTTATGTGAAAGCTATTCTGCTCACCTTCTTAGGCTTTCTGATTGCTCTCCCAGCTGGTATGCTCAGGGTCACCAATGAAATCTTTATTCAGTATTGCTGGCATCAGAGGGAAGTATTAAGTAAATTGTTTGCAAGGATTTATTGGTTTTCTTTCTTGTTCTGTTCAGATTTTTTAAAGTCCATGTAGCTTACTTGTCTCTTATTAGCAGGAGCCAGGTTCTGTTACTGAGTCATCCAAAACAGTCTCCTTCATGCTTAATAATGGCCGTTACAGTTAGGGTAATTCAGAGGCATTCACTGAGTGTGACAAGGGGCTGAACGGGCATTTTTCCACCTGTCCAAAATGTTAATGTAGCTTGAAACTCCATGAAAAAAGCCTGGAAATGTTACAGAAGTGCAACTCTAGAGTATTCTCGGCTACAACTACCGTATTCATCAAGGAGCCTCAGAATCAAATCAATTTTATAGGCACTGTTTTGAGACTACCAAATGATAAAGTTGTTTGACACTTCTGAAGGGTTTAGTTGCTTTGGGTGAATTTTTCAGGAGTGGGCATCTGCTTCAGACTGATTTCTGATTGTTTTCATTATTTGTTTTGGGTTTGAGCTGAAACAGTTCAGGTACTGCTGCAAATAACATATGAGTGAAGGAGTGAAACATTGCATTTTGATCAATTTTTTAAATGAATGATTGCAACTATTTATGCTGAAGACCTCCAGGACTTCTGTGTTTTGAAAGGCTTCTTGTTTGCCTAAAAAGTAATCCAGATTTGGACAGGTTACAAGCCTCCAGATAACTGTTTATATACAGTACATGATGGGCAAATGTTGGCAGCTGTATTCTCTGAAGGTGTCACATGCATGGCATATCCTCTGTCCTTCCCTGACCACCTTTATAATGATCATCTCTGCAATGGCTATAAATGTGTATTGATGCTATTACTGCAGAGACATTTCCTTAAGTAATTTTCTAGGGTTTTTTTTAAATGAAGTGTTATCAGGCTCTGAAACCACAAATTAACTTTTTCTCATGCTGGCATAACTCCTCTCTGCTAACATGCCTGATTTTTCCAATAGATTGGAAAAGTTCTAGAAAAAAGATCTTCAAATGTTGATTTTCGTTTAAGGTTTTGACATAGCGTAAAATGCAAGATATGTATCATATCTTCTGAGTTGAATAGCTGATTGATGGACTGATGGGATTTGTTTGTTTGTTTGTTTGAAATTAAATATACAGCGTTGCCCAGGCTTGTGATATTAAGTGACAAAAGTTCATAGGTTCAGTCTTGTTTCTCAGTGAGCATGAAAGTCATATTAATATAAATGCATGATCTCTACCATCTATTTGATTTATTTTTTACACTGTGATTAAGAAGTATAAACAAGAAACCAGGAAATAAAAATAATTTGGTAATTTATATCAGCTATGTAATCAACTACAGTTATAATCCTTTTAAAAAAATTGGTTTTAAGTTTCAGACATTTGATACAAGTATCCAATTATGGCATTAAAATTACTTTGTTATCTATCTCACATCACATATTAACAACACATGTTATACACTTACATCTAATTTAAAATATTTTATTTGCAGCAACTTTCACTTAATGTAATTCTTGTCATGCTTTTTCTTAACTAATTTACTTGCTTCTGTTTACTAACTGAATAATTGTCAAAGTATAATTAACACAGATGTCACATGCGCCTATTTTTCAGGTTGAGGTTCAATTTCTACTACTGCATATGGAAGTGTCTAATTAGATTGCCATCTGAAATGGTGAAGGAGTTACTGTATTTTGAGTAAAGCCTTTTTCACAGACTTTTATTTTATTCAGTGGTACTATTATATTTTCATTAGTTGGCAGTTTCTAAACTGAGGTTTTCATATTAAACACATCATTTTACTCACTTCATTGTTTACTGAGGTGGAAATATTTTTAAATTAGACACTAATTCCTCTGAAATATTTGGAAATCTTCTGAATTCTATAAGCTCAAGTTTTATACTGGACCAATTAATACTGTGATCTTAAATATTCCAACTTTCCAAGGTTATGAAATACAATTTTATTTCTTATTCCAAAGGTCTGTTTTCCAGGGACTTCTTTCTCTTTTGTTGATACTTTCAGACTCTGAAGAACTGGAACTTAAGATTCAAATGATTTATCAACAAAATAGAGCTGTTAGCAATAACCTAGAGAGCTTTATATGACTGTGTGCTACTGTTTATGACAAGATGTGCATCAAGTACCTTTGACAATTCATTTCAAACAAGTTATGAAGAATTAGGTATGGTTCTAACTATAATACTTTTCTTACTGTGACATTTTACATTAATGACAACAAAGTAGTTCATGTGGAACAGGGAATATAAAATGGAGGTAATGGTCAGTTAGGTAGTTGACTGTTGCTGTACGTAAAGTGTCATTGTGCACACCTTTCACAACCAGTGTCATGAAACTGTGAGACTGAAAGTCCGATTGATAAATTTTGGCACAGATAATTAATAAAAGATAATATATTCTAGTAGAAAAGAAAAAGTTAGTGCATCAACACCATTGCATTGCTGCTTTTGCTTAATATAGGCTGATAATACACCCTTCCCTTTTCATGTCTTTCTCATCATTGAGTAATTCCAATAAATGATTAAAGTGCTGATTATGTTCTGTAATCCAAATTACCTAATGTGAGCTAAAGAGGTATTCACAGAGCTAGCCTACCAAGCAATGTTTCAGTTTTAAATTGCCACTTCAAATTTATAAGCACTAATATTAAGTATGTTGTTCACATTAATTCTGATTTACAACATGATATAATAACTAAATCACAGAAAACCATTAAGATTCATAGATTTTTTATCGAATAAACCCCCTACCATATGTTGTTGAGGACAACTGACATTGCTATTACACTGAAACTGCAATTGGGTCTTCAAGCTCTGTTGTCTTTATTTGCCAACATTTCCCTACAGAATAACAAATACCAGGTACTTTTACTCAAGTAAAATACACACTGTAGTGTGCATTTTTTAAATTGAGATTCCAAACCAAATAATCTATTTCTCTATATGCACTTCTTCAGCAAACAAATAGATGATCTCACATGTCTAAGAAAAATTCTCTATACATGGCTAAGGAATTAGTGGAGCAATTAATTACTTGCACCAAACAAATTTTTGACAAGACAGAACTCCTCAGCATGGTCTCAGTACTTGAAATGATCCTTTTAAAGCCCACATTAACTTTACTACATCATGAATCTCATATGTGGAAGTTTATAATTTCTCTGGAACTGTGAAACAGGAACATTTCTTGTATTACTCATGATGACTGGTTTTTAAATGTAACCATCTCTCAGAAATTCGGGTTCTCTTTTAAAACAAACATACAAACCAAGGCAATTTATTGAACAAGTGGCATCTGTTCTGCTAAAACAGTCTCTCCCAGTATGTTTGGTTTTTCCCTTTCAGTATGTTCCGCAGTAGTTCTGGATGCTTCATTTGTAATGCTTGGATTACTGTCACTTGTTTTGTGTAACAATGTTTCTTCACCTATGGAGAATGAGTCTCTTATAAACAGGCTTAACTGGGGGTTTGTTTGTTTTCTTTACTTAAAGGATAAAATACTGCAAGTAAGGTTTGTGTGTGACTTTATGGCCCATTATACCCATGATACCCATTGTCTCTGCATACACGATGGTGCTTAGAGGCATCAGGTACTTTTGTCCCAACATTCTTTTGCTAAATCTTTAAACTTCTATGGAGCAAATCTGAAAAAGCAATTGTGATTGAACTCTTCTCAGCAGGGCTTGCTAGGGGACAAAACACCGCATTATTAGGCTCATAGTTTTTTCATAACTTAGGCTGCATCCGAATCTCTCTACATACCAAATGACAATATTCTGCTGTGGTGAGGTACTTTTCTTGAGATGAAATGAAACATGGGAGGGAGCCAAGGATATTTATCATGCTGAATTTGCATAGCCCCATTGCCATCCATAAATGCCACCAATACAGATCTGATTTGTGTTTTGTCTGGCTTTGAAAGAGTATCTGTAAGAGATAATGTACATCTGTTAAACCTTGGCTTGGGATTCCTCAATGCAAAGGCACCAAAAACATTATTTGGTTTTGGAAATGCTGCCCAGCACCCTATGTGCCACTGGTTCTATCCAGTTCTATTGATTTGTTCCCACTCACTGAGGTGTAAAACTTCCCCCATTTTGTAACGAGCTGTCATATTGCAGTGACAGAGATGGGAAAGAAACATCTATCATGCCTGTGATTTTTTTCCTATGATACCAATTAATTAGACAGAACCACGAACTGCAGAAGAAATGTTTAGAACTAAAGATATCTAAATGATCTCATCAGCAGAAAGCTGGATCCTTTGGTTGATACTTTCTAATTTACACTGTAGCAGATGGATGGTGCTGAAGGTCACAATTACTGTCTAAGGCCAACTTGTCTGTGAAGTTTGAACTCCATATAGATAACTATCTCATTTATACAGAATGCTTGTAGTGAAAACCTTTTGTTCTTCTTTTAAATCTTTGTTTCATGTTGGCAAATTACATCTCTGTGATGAAACAAAATCAGATTTCAGGTTACCCTTCATTTCATTCTTCATATTGAATCTGGAGCTCTCTAATTAGACTGAAGAATTTTGTTGCCATCAAAGAACCAAAAGGATTTTGTTACTTGCTTAGTTGTGAGAGATCTGAACTGAAAACTTTTTAGACATCCAGCCTAACAGAAATAGAAATAGAATACAACTCCCTATTTAACTAATAGATGATTTCTTTTAAGGCAAGAAAAATATCAGGTTAATTAACTTTTAAAATAGAACAAGCTAAAATTTTCGGAAATGTACAACTCACTAAAGTGACAGGAGCAAAAGTCTGTTAACTATCAGTGAAACCACTGCTTGCTGCAGAGTGCCCCTGTGGCACACCTCGTGGATGTATATTTTCACAAAATCACCTACTTGAAACAACTCTGTTGAATGATCTTTCTGAAAAACTAAATTACAAGGTACAATACACCAAATTCAGTAAGGGGCGAATTATTCTGTTTATTGTGGGATAAAATTGTGCAAATGAATATGCATTATATGGCACTTAACAAGCTGAAAATCCACACATCCACTTCATTTGTGCTGTTTCTGTAGTTATATTCCACCATTCATGAGTCAGACTAACGAATCAAAACATCTTAAAACAAAAATGCCAAACAAAAACAAACTTTCATTTGAAAGTTCAGGACTGAATTCCTCGAGTAACGTTTTGTACAGTTAGTGACTTGCAAGTGACATTAGGTTAGCATTAGGATCATCAAGCTGTGGAATTTTGTGCTCTGGTCTTTCCAATATAGCCTGGGCTGTGAAGGTGGCTGAAAATATTTCCATCTGATGGATAATTATTGATACTTATTTAAAAAAACAAAAACACAACCAAACTTGTGCATTTTCTAACAAGTATCTATCTCATAGTCCATATCCCCTTACAGAGCTTCCTGAATCCTCCTGTCCTTTTATTACCACCTCTGCAGGTCTGGCTATCTCTTTAAAGCTAACTAGTCTTTTGACATCTAGAAAATTCTAGAACTATGCTACTGATGGAGCCAAAATAATTAACTCTGGAGCCATTTCAACAAGACAAGTGCAATCGGTTGAAAATTAGACCTTGAGAGCAAGTGCAAGTATACAGAGAATAGTGCAGCTGAGCCCACACCGAGAAACATTCATAACCAAAGGAGTAACTGCAGAGACTGCTGCACGCTTTTTTGATCTGTGACACACATACACTAAAAAAGGCTGAGGTTTGATTCTCTGGAAAATCCTTGCATTTCCTAGGCACTGACGTTGAGTAAGGCAATATGCTCATTTTCTTCAGTGATTTATTACTTTGTATTGCTTTGGTAAATTTCGTATTAGCATCATAGATTTGCAGATGTCACTGAGATGCAGTGAGTCGGTGACTGTGGCACAGTGCTGAGTGATCCTCAGTCAGTTGTCTCACATCTTGAATGCAGGGAAGACATATGAGCATGTATGTTTAAGAAACAAGGCTGACTATATAAAAACATACATATCGTTAGGAGACTAGAGTGAAAGACAAGAAGACATGCTCCATTTCTAGTGATTCTTAAGTATCACACATTTGATATGTCACAGCCAGACTCAATCTGGCCTACGCTAGTATTTAGTACCAAATCACCTGTGAGGTGTTATTATGTCTTATCTGTTCTGAACTACCCATGAATAATGACCTTTCCTTTTCCCCCTTTATTTTCTGTGCTCTCTGTGTCCTCTACAAGCCTTGTTTGAGCAGCCTGTAGTTTTCCTCTTGGCTTCCTCCCAGATGCCTCCCAGCATAAATGACCTCCCTGCTTTTTCTCTGCTTGAGCCCCGCATACCAACACAGGATACTGAAAGATTTAATTCTAAGTGGGCCACCATGACTCATACAGGCTCCTGCTTAGACTAGCAATGTTAGTCTACATTAGAGATTCCTCTCTTATACCACAGTTACTCGCTGTTACATCATCATTAGCAGGATCAGCAACATTCTGCTAAAAAATTATTTCAATTTTCTTCATTCTCTGATATATGACCAAATGAACTCGCTAATACTGGTACAGTGTCAATTAAAACAAACAAACAAACAAATAGCCACACGTCATTTATGTGAGAGGTTTAATCTTTCATTTTCATTTTCCACATTATTGACTTTTTTCACTTCTCTGTGACTACAGGATATTTCAAGTATAACTTCTCCCCATATTAGAATTTAACATCTGGTTTAGGGTATATATGGTGACATTTTAAGAAAAGAAGCCTAGCTCATGTATTGTGCATCCACATGTACATGCATTTTCTAAAGATTAGTGCAAATTACGAGTGATGTGTAGGCATTTTAGGAGCAAATATTAGGAGCAAATACTGAATTTATGTTTGCAATTGTGATAGTGGCCTAGACAGAATGCAAATTTGATCAGAAAAAAATGTAGGCATAAGTTGGTATCTGCTTTTTAAGTATCAGAACTTTGTTCAAATACTTTAGTTGTTAGAAACACTAAAAGAAATTGTTTGCTGTAACTGAACCCACACTGGAACACTGGGGGTGGCAGAGCTTTCGTACGTATCTATGCTAATGAAATATGTCGCATATTTGCGGTGAATGTGAAATTATAAATAAATTCTTAAAAGCTGGATTTTCTCATTGTGCATACAAGTACAAGAACTAGATTACAGTGTAGGACCCTTGAGGTATGCTCTCTGTATGGATGGGACCACATTATGCACTAGATTTTACATCCAAAGAATTGTATGACAATACAGGTCTGTGGGCCAGAGGATAGCTGAGAGAGGTCACCTTATCAAGGCAGTCAGGGAAGCACAGGGATCACCAACACGTGCTGCAAAGTACTCCTGTCTCACTGTATACAGAGAACCGTATGAGATGCCTGTGTGTTTCATAGCACCCCACATCTAGCTGTTGTAAAAGTAGTAAAACCTCTTGTATTCTGTGCCATATACAGTTTTGTAAACTCTTTCTAAGTGTTTTCTTATAGAAAATTCTGTGGTGGTTGATACCCAGGGCTCTAGGCAGTAAATTCCACAGCTACCTACCTAATTATATGAACACACTCTGTGATATATTTTTTATTAAATGAAGCACAATATGAGCCACATAATCAATACATAGCTTTGGCAGGTTCAGTTATGGGCTTTGTGAAAACAAAAAAGCAAACTATCATATTTTTATATTTGTTGCAGAGGAGCTTCTGTATAATCAAAATCTGCTTCCTCAGAATATTGTCTTCTGCATTGTAATGCAGGAACAGAACACCACAGCACTCTCTGCATTATTTTAGTGTTATCTGAAGTGCAAGGGACCCTGTATTCAGGAACTTTGGTTTTCTGTCATGCAGGTCAGGTTTAGGAATCTGAATCCTGGCAGGGAAGTGCAGTAGTCATGTGAATGTCAGGTAGATGCTCAGAAGCTTGCTGCCCCAAGTATTGGTCTGGGATAAAGGAGAACTATGTACTACCACAAATTACCCAAAACAGGCACAACAGAGTGAGTTGGATTTTGCACACCACAGGCATTCAGAACAATTGGAGTTCCCTGCTTCTGTCTGTACTATGAAGATCTGCCCCTCAAATAAGTGAAACCCCCTTAAAATGAGTACTGTTGTGATCACGCAATTTTTCTTGCTCTTTTTCTATTTACTGCCTAACCACTATTTATTTTCCATTTGATTCCTTTTTTTTTTTTTTTTCCCAGGTTCTATAATTATCAGAATGGATATCAAGCACTGTTTATTAAGCTAGTTCTTATTTTTAGCACATTTTATGCAAGCTGTAGACCAAAGGGCATTACAGAGTTAAAAAATAAGTAACAGCAGAGGGAAAGAGGCAAAATTATGTAGTAATAGAAGAGGAAGAAAGGACAGAAATTTGAAAAGAGACAGAGGGGCAATGAAGCAGTGAGATATGGGGAACTGTTCCAGATGGCAGAAACAGCAGTTGGGAAGGCTCTGGCACCAGCAGTGGCAAGATTGCAGGCAGGGACAGTGGAGAACCAGGCGCTCTGCAGGGAGAGGAGGGAAAGAGAAATACAAGGTCAGGGAGGCAGTCTAGCCCAACTGCATGGAAAATTATAAAACCCAGGCTGATGATACTGTCACCAAACCTTGTGCAGCTGATTTATACCTCTGCAGAACTGTGCAAAATGGTGACTGAAAGGTAACAATCTTTCACCAATATAGCAGGTACCTTGTACCGGTCAGTGGAAGATGAGAAGGGCAGCAGTCGTTTAAGCATGAGGGATGCAGGTCCTTGAGAAGGGATCTATATGGTTCTTATGTTTGTGGGCAGAATGGAATTAAGCCTCTAGATTTATGTTAAGTTGTTTACTGAGCTTTTTGAAGAAAGTAATTGCCTTTTCAGTGAATAAGCTTTGATATTTGCTTTCATATAAAAATCTTCCACAAGAACACAACTTTGTTACACAGGTGATGGGATCATACCCCTCTGGTAGGGTCGATTCCTCTTGGATGCTGTGAAAATACCACATCTTGATGATAAAAGACAGCTTTTTTAATTGTTTTTTCTATAGCTTAGGCAACTGTAAAAGGCTTTTCAAATGTGCATACAAGGCATTTCCTTATGTGAATAAAACAAGTGGTGTATTGTGCACAAAATATGGAAAAAATCTCTCTGAAATGTCTGCAGAGGATTTTATGATGATGGTTCCATTTTCTGCAGCATGGTTCCACATAGATTAATCCACACACTCTGACTGTTTCATTCACGGCTTTTGCGAGAATACAACCAGAGACCTTTGAACAGAATCCAGGGTCAAGCTCTGCTGGGATCTTCATTCCCCTATTGTTGACCTGAGCTGGTGTGAACCCGGATCTGGGTGCTCAGCACATACAAACATACACATTATGTGCTATCCCCTCCTAGCTGAAAAACAGAATCACTGAATATGCTGTTTAAATGCCAAGACCATGAATGTGGTGGTGTTCTGTCCTGTGCTGTAAGCCCTGTCAGGCAGATGTCGGGCAGGGATGTGTGCCCAGCAGATGGATCATTCCTTTCCTGGCAAGACAAACTTGGGAATGAGAGCTAGCCTCAAAGTGCTAAAGCCTCAAAGTGTTTAAAATTAACATCAGAATGTAGTCAGTGGCACATTAGCTGGACCAATATGCTAATCAATTGTACTGTCCTACTTTATCTGAGAGTGCCTAATGAAAGATGGCTCAAAGAAGCAGTTTGCAGTAAGCAGCTGGGAAATAAGTCACCAAGAGGAAAAAACTTTCTCACTGAAGTTCTTTTAATTTTGTGTGTGTGTCTGAAACTCATGGTTATTTGCAGGAATGAGATCCTAGAGCACTCCAGATGCTGAAAGCTTTTTCTTTGTTCTAAACAACAGTTGGAGCAAGTGATTAATCTTTTTCCTCACAGTTTCAGATACCCTTGTTTGCACATCTGTCTAATCATATTGCATTAAATGCTTAAGAACACAGAAAAGAGGGGGAAGGAAAGGTTAGAAGTATTGATTATGTACTAAATTATGTTTAACTATTGAGAAACTATTTCCCATAAGGTAGATTTTTGCATGTGGTATTTGCAGTGTACCTTCAGGGAGGATCCAAGTCAACATAGACTGGGGATTGGCTATCACTTATACATGAATTCTATGTTGTATTATTCAGGCAGTTCATCAACAGCAATAATAAGAGGCATCCAAAAGCCTTAGTCTGATGTGTGATATCAGTTCTGGTTTTTAAAATAAGAAAGCTCCTTAAATAGAAAGAAAGCTGTCATGTGCCTATGTATTACTAACAGATACATAGTCATGTTCTTAGTGAGGTACTAAGGAGGCAGGAAAACTATTGTGTGGTGTTTGGTAGTTTTCTTTTGGTTTAAACTACAGTTTAGTATGAGATGCATTTACACTTAGATAAAATGTGTGTGCAACAGGAAAAGTTTATAAAATATCAAGACCAAAGTGTTGCTTGAAGGTGACTGCATGTAGTTCAGTTGCTAAATCCTGAAAATAGTTTTGGTTATTCATGTACTTAGAATCATCGAACGGTTAGGGTTGAAAGGACCATAAGATCATCTAGTTACAACCCCCAAAACAAGAACTGGCATTTCTCATTGACTTGACTACCACAAATAGCCTTACCATTCTAGAAACTGTAGGATAAATGGTGGCACACTTTCCCTCAACTCCCAGAGAACCAGTTAAGTGGCATGGAGCACCACCCAGCACAAGATAATGACTACTATGCACCATGCATTTCGTACATTCATTTAATTCCCTTTGCCACTGTAATTTAATTAATTTCACTCAGTCTTCTTAATCTTCAGATAACATCTTGATATGGATGAGCATACAGCTTCATCGCATTTAACAGATTTGTTTGAAGCGCCTCTCTGTGAACAGTTTTGTCTTTTACCTCCCTGGAAGTATATGTGAACTGGCGTTTTAGTGCCTGAATTCATAATTACCAATGTTACATCTATAATATTATCTTGTGAAAAAAAATGCATTCACACTTCTTTAAAATATGATGCAAAGCCCAATTTTGCTTTTTCTCTGATTTTGAAGTTGACTTTGTCATTATTCACGGTGCTGTACCACTGACTGCAGCAATTCAGTGCCTTTATGGCTTGAGAGGATTTTGAGAGCTGTTGCTGTCTAACAGCGCTCTCTATTGCTGAAGAGTAGGAATAAAAATATTTTTTTGTGCTTTTTCTTCGTGATTTTAATTTCTTCCAGTAACTGGTAAATTGAAATGAAATAAGCATTTCCAATATCATGATGAATAAAAAATTTCAAGCTTATCTGTATAGCTTTTTTTTCATTTGTTTTTGTTTAATTGCATATGGCTGTTGTTTCTGTATCTTATACTTGCGCTAGAGTTACAGTTATATACCAAAATATTGAGATATTTCCAAGCAGAACTTGAGTATTTGGGAAGAACAGAATTCCTACAGGCTGTTTTTCCTAAATCTTGAGGTTTTCTAGGCAAAACTTTCACATCATTTGAATTTGACAGCAAAGATTAATCAAATGTTAGACTGCATTCTCACTTTGCAAAGGAATGCATCATACCATGCGCAAAAATTGTGTATACTGAAAGCTATGAAAGTGGTGGGCTAATTTTTAAAGTCCTTACTGTATTTCAGCTCTGTGAAGTCTTCAAGATTAGGCACATAGCTTGCCTTTAAATAATCTTATATGAAGTTAAATGGGAAAAACCCTTGTCATTGAATTCTGGTTTAGCCTTTATATATATAAAGGAAGCTTATTAAAAAAGTTGGAGGAAGGATTTTACCAAGGCCTATAGTGACAGGAAAAGGACCAACCATATTAAAATGAAAGAGGGCAAATTTAGACTGGACATAAAGAGGAATTTTTTTAAACTGAAAGTGATGAGACACTGGACCTGGTTACCTAGAGAAGCAGTGGATGTCCCCTCCTTGGAAGTGTTCAAAGCCAGGCTTTGTTGGGCTTTGAGCAGCCCAGCCTAGTGAAAAATCACTAAATCTAGAGAAAGAGGATTGCACTAAACAACCTTTAGAGGTCACTTCCAATCCAAACGATTCTGTGATATCATGAAAAGGAAGAAAGAGACAGAGGGGAAGAGTGGGACATTCAACACGACTACATAAAATCACTGCCTCAGAGTCTACTCATAAAGGAGGTACAAGAGACTCCATGCTGGCTTGGATGCCCTACACTCAGTTGCTTATGGCAAAGCCAAGCCAGTTACCATTACTGGGAGGGAGGGAAGTGCCACCACCCGTTCACAGTGCTCCACAGCGCTCCACAGCACACACTGTAGGCCCCTCTGGCTGTATATCTACACTCTCACTGTCGCATCAATAGTGAGAGAGGGTCTTCACTTTCCTGGGCATATTATTTCTATTGCTTTCTGCTGCTTTTATTTCAGACAGATATTTCAGACAGACAGTGTGTGTCCGTTGCATACTAAAATTGCTCAGTCATGTACTAAGAGCCCTTAAGCCTCCTGTGAGGTTATATGTAAATCAATTGGCAACATGAGGCTACAGCAGTAACAACAATAACATTCAATCACATTTCTTCAGTTGTAGGACTTTCCAATGTCTGATTATCAAACAAGACAATAATAACCTCATAGTCTTCCAGATTGAAAACTGAGTGCTTGAAAACAAAACACAAAAACAAGTTATCATAAAGCCTGCCTTATTCACAGAACTGATGCTGTCTGAATGTGGTTTTATAATTATTCCTTTGCATTAATTTTTGCATTTTTAATTTGTTTATTTAAGTCAATATAGGAAAAAAATAGCTGGGTCATAATCACTTTCCTTGAGTAAATTACATTCAAAACCATACTGAGACTTCTCCCTTCTCTTCCCATTTCTGGCAATGAATTTAGTCTCAAAATCAAACAATTTTTTTGGTCCATTTGGAATTCATGTGACATTTTGCATGAAAAAAAAAGTGTAAAATGCTGTTTTCTCAACTCCTGTGATATAAATTATTCATCTTTGTGATTTATCAAATATCTTTTTCTTGTACATAAGAAATCACCTCTCATTTGCTCTAAAGATCCCATAGTCTAAACAATAAAAACGGGTTGAATCTAGCAGAAAAAAAAGTAAGACATGACTATGTATAGTTTGTGTTAGGATTATGAAAAGAAAATGCTACTGCTCCAAACCTGCTTAACTTTGAATTAAGTTGTTTGTGAATGTACTAGGTTAGCCAGTGTGAAAAAAAATGTGAGCAGTACAGAAGTAGATGCCTGGTTTCAAATTGTAGCAGAGAAAATTACACAAATTACCAGGGGGATGCCTATGGTCTAAGCCTTATACAGGAGGTTAGGAGACTATGATGATTTTGTCTAATTATAGTTCTTATATATATAAAGTACATCAAGGTACATTAATGACAGGAGAGCAATTCATTTGTTAGTCCTTAGATGGTTTGTTTGTTTTCTTTTTGAAAGAGTTTTAAAAGATTTTATGATTTTACTTTTGTAGGGCATTCTATTTAAAACCAAGCGGTGACATTGTTAAGAGAATTACAAAAGTGCCTGGGGATATGTGGTGGAGGCGTTGTCATGTTTGAATACCCAGTTATGGCTCAGACAGTCCCTCAGTCACACATTGCCTTCCCTGTTCCTTCACCCCTTCCTACATTTCTAACCGTCAGTTACCCTGTGACACATGGCATGGGGTTAGGACCATTATTAGCCTAAAGCAACCCTGTCATGTTTATTTTTTGCATTTCTTGAGATTTGAACCAAATGTTGTATTATGGCATGAATGGAGATTTCTTGCTTCTGAATCTGCCAATTTCTGACAGACATTTTGGTGTGTCTCTTCATAATCAAGTAAAAGCCTTATTTCCTGCTCACCTTCAATTTCTGCCCAAGCAGTGTCTGTAACAGTAAACCAAAACAGTCCCTCTTCTCTGGCTCTGGTAGCAAATGGTACTTGCCTGGGAAGCTAAATGCTCTTGACCCCCAAAATAGTTTGACCTTATTCATAGTACCATGAATGATCCCTGACCTCAGTTGCCCTCCGAGGAATTTTTACAGTGTCAGGGAAGGTGCTAATTGGCATGAGACAAAACTGTCCTGGGGGCAGATAATTGTGTGCTACTCATACTCAAGTTCTGCTCTGATGATGTTTAGGTTATTGACATAGACACACACAAGCGGCTCCAACAAACGGAATACCAAAGATTTCATCATCTGCATAAAGAAAACCACTTACAGAAATATATTCTGTACACAATGAAACTGAGACTGGTTTGTTAGGAGAATACATGAAAATAACATAACCTGTATAAATCATAGAGGCTGTATGGTTCTCCACAGCTTTCACTGAATGGCATGATAAGGTATGTAGGTAATATGAAGATAATAATATGCTCTTGAATGAGCCCATTATTTGTCAACTCTGATGCGCTGCAAAAGATTTTTCCTCTGAAAAAATATTAAAAAGTTTTCTGTTCCTTCCCAACAATTCTCTTTTTCACATCTGTGGATTGCTGAGTCATTTAAATCTTGCATCAGATTTTAAAAACAATAAACCTCCTTGTTGTGCCAGTCAGTAGAGAAGGGGTATGTCCTCATGTACATGTTACAGTGAAAGGTTAGCAACCTCTAGGATAAGTCACAGGCAAAAACTCTGACATAACACACTCCAGTCAGTGGCAATGACTGGCTATCAAACATCAGCTTGTAGAGAAGTGCAGTTTGGCAAAGTATTTTCCTTTATTATTCTTAATTCGTACACATAAACTGAATGAAATTAAGAAGCTGTGGGACAAAACCTTGGCATTTAAAGTTCTTACTGCACATTTTCTTTTTCCATGGGTTTTACATGAGGTTTGCATGGGCAGATTTCACAGAGCACAGTGAGTTTTAATCATGAGTTCTCAGATATGACTGAACTTGCAAAATGCATATATGGGGGAGAGAGATGAATTCACTACAGGTGACAGAAAGTGTAATCAGGCCTTTTGCACTGACTCTAGTGTTGTCTCATGAACAGAGTTCTGTAATATCATAGGCAGAAATTATTTTACAGTTACCCTCTGATACATCATTTTTTTAATCTTCTTTCCCATTGCTTATAACTCTGCTAAATATGAATTCCTCAAGCAGACATTTTACATACCATGTGTTTGCCTGAGGACACGTTTTTAATTGATCTTGAAAGCAGATTAAAGCAGTTTTTTGCTTGAACAATTTGGCTATTTTTGAGAATGAATCCCAAGCAAAATATGTTTTACTAACACTAAAAAAATTAGAGAGAAAGCAATGCCAGCACCTCTGCAACCGGCTGCAGACTCAGACAGCCTTGCAATGGCATGCATTCAGAGATACATATTGTCCTGCAAAATGTCAACTGAAACATTACTACAAACCCAGCAGACATTTTTATAAGATTATGTTTACCCAAAATAAGTTATGGCTCCCAGAGGTTAACCTGGCTAATTTTTTCTTTGAAGTTCTTCAGTTTCCTGCCTGATTACAAAAGAACTGATCAGAGCTTACTGATAGTAGCTGACATATTAGTCTTTACAGATTCCAGGGGCAACGTAAATGCAGGAAGGAATAGCCAGGTTGCTGTGTCCCTTGCTCTCTAAACAGAAGCCTCAATGAAAAGCACTAGAATGAGATCATGGACTGTTTTAAGGGTAATGGACAATGAACTTTAAGAAGGCAGAAACAAATAAAAGAAGCAGATACAAAACTTGACAGTGACAAAATGATAAAAAGGAGTGACAATGGTAGAAAATATATCAAGCTCTTGAGACAAAGTAGTTAGAGCAGAACAACCAGGATACAAGAGCACACTATTTCGTGTTGTACATAAAGTAAGATGAAGAACAACCTGTTTTGTAGTCATTTTCCTGAATGGTGCTTGGGATGTGCTTACTTTTGGACAAAGCCCATACAGAGAGAAAGGAGAGAGTTGAAACCACCTATCGATATCAAAAGGCAACCAAAATGCATATGCTGTGGAGAAGGTCTGAGAAAAGTATCAGGCTGTGCTGAAGAGAGCAGCTCATTCACTGGAGGCAATTAAGAAACCAACTTAACAATTTTCCCTGCTTATTAATGTCCCTGTTTATTCTCTGCTGAAAAAGGATCTGATACAAAAAAAACACTGTACAATCCTGTGAAACGGTTTCATACGTCTATGTTTACAGGCTGAAATAAACTCATGTATGAAGCCTTAATTCTACATTTGCCAAATTCCATAAAGCTTTTTCCCTAATGTGGGTTTAAATACAGAGATACTGTTGTGGGATTTAAAGACTGACAGGAGAATGCAATGGTGTTGTTTTCAGACTACATGACTAGTTAGGTCTTCTTAGGTTACCTTTGAAACACAGCAAATGTTTGTAGAGCATACAGCAATAGTTTATAGCAGTTAGGCAGCCTGGCAGCTTCAATAGTGTTCCTAGATCTTAATAAGTATTTTAAACTACTGAATCCATCCCAGCTCTTAACCTTTTGAGTGGACAGGAAAATAGACTGTTCAGAGACTGATGAGGGGCAGCAAACCTTGAATGTTATAATAGGTTAATGTATCAATATGGTCACGGTTTCACACTGTGGGTTATATAGACCAAAAAGTTTATTGTCACTTCATTTATTTTCTCACTGCATCATGCACTGGGGGGCAGAGCTGCACATGGCATCTGGTTGTGTTAGTTCCACCTGATGGTACTGGGCAGGCAAGAGAGAAACAAAATTGCAGCACTGGATCAGTGAACACAACTGCATGCGAGGGTGCTGAGGCAGGGATAACTGGTTGTCACTGCAGTTCAGTATCTAGGCTTTTCTACTCCACATGTTCCTCCTCTGAGTGATAGGGAGAATGCTTACTGCAGTGTTTGGTTTCTCTTGACAAGACTGAGGGGGGGAGGTTTGAGTGAGTAAACAGATACTGGAGGGATTTTTCTGAGGTGCAGGCAATTGAACAGGTTTGGAGTAATCGTTAGCAGTAAATGCTCTTAAAAATGAACTAGAAATTCACCTAACCAAAAGGCTTTAGTGCAACTTATCAAAGAAGAATTACAAACATTATTTGTTGGCTATCTTTTTTTTCACCTATCCAGCTCTCAGCATTTTGACAGTTAGTTCAGCAGAACAAAGAAATTACTACTCCCTTGGATTTCTGAGACATTTATGTTTCTCTTAGTGAAATGGATGTGGAATGAGTCACATTATCCTACTTGACCAAGCTTTTTGAAAGAAAAAACATTGGCTTTTTTGGTTGTTTTTTTCTTGGTTTTGTGGTCTGTTTGTTTGTTGGGATTTTTTTTAGAAAACATTGCATTTAAAAATAATACATATTTTTAATTAAAATACATGGGTATTTCATTTTTTGTATCTTCATAAATGTGTTGAGAACTCTTACAATGTACTCTGATGTAGATTACATTGACTTCTTCAGTGGTCATTGAACTGCCTAAGATAAAAATGAACAAATAGACCTTCCACTTATGCCTGTACCACACAGTTAAGGCTTTCAAATTACAAACATAGCTATTAAACTGAACAGTTCTATAGGCATGTCATGTAATCTCTTTAATCTTTTTCCAACATGACCTATTATTTGTATCACCTAATCCCACATTAATATTTTAATACACTTTGTACGTTAGTGTAAAGTCAGAATATGTTAGTGTAAAGTCAGCAGCAGGGTCCAAACCAGGGTTTTATGGGATTTTTCACCTCTTTATTGCTGAGCTTTTATTTCCTATTTGAAAAATAATCCCTATTTAAAAAAAAAAAAAAAAAGCTAGACACACTCTTCAGTAATACTTTAGTTCAGAATTACCTGATTTTATTAAAATTATTGACCAGGGACCCCAACCTGTTATTCTGAGGTGACTGCTGTTGCAGATTTTCCCTTGGTTGAGATCTTAGTCATATGTAGATGAGAACAGATGTCGCGAGGTGCAGAACACATTGAACAGGGGAGTCTTGTTTCCCAAGCCCACTAGCGATGACCATGAGACAAAATTACAAATCAGGGTGGCACTAAAGCTGCATAATATACATCAGGACTTAACACAGGTCAGTGGACAGCACACAGTGCAAAGAGCACAACTGCGCTTTTAAGCATTTTTTCCCCTTGTTTATGTTCACTCTACCTATAAAAATAGCAGTTGAGCAGAGACTGGATTTTTATACAGTGGTATAATAGCCAGAATAATAAATTTCCTTGCTATGCCCTTCTAATACCCGTGAAGAATCTATATTTCATGAAGTCTACCAGACATTATTTGGTGTAAAATGAAAGACTTGTTTAGGACTGCTCAGAAAAATATTCATAAAATATTTTTTTGGTAGAAAAAGACCGTCGTCATTTAACCATTTTCTCATCTTTTATCGTCATTAAGATAAAATCCCATATTACAAAATCAAATACGTATAAAAAGGAATTTTATTTTCATTTTAAAAATTCATAAGAGAAATAAACATTCTACACTATACTTTTTTTTTCTTTCCTGTTTTATTTGTTCTCAAATAGTCATGTTTTTCAGTGCAACACAACAAGGTTTTTCTTTGAAATAAAAAAAATAAAAGTGAATCTTTTTGGCTATGTAGCATGACAGTATTCACAAGATAAGGTAAATATTCTAAGACCAGATGTTCAGAATTTCAGAAAGTAAGTCATTTTAAGACATTAAGCAGCATTTCACAACTGAGCTCTCTCTGATCTCTCCTCAAAACATAGAAATGCAGAGGAAATCCCTGTTTATTCACATCCAAAATAAATGGGTGTCTAAGGGAAGATAAATGAGGCTGCAAATGATTTCAGAGATATATGTAAATCTGAATTACAATTATATGCTTGGAGAAATAATGTCCATAGTAGTGGATTCTTGATTTCCAGGTAAATTAGAAACATAGAATCACAGAATACCCTGAGCTGGAAGGGACCCATAAGGATCATCTAGTCCAACCCTGACTCCACACAGGGCAACCTAGAAGTTAAACTATATATCTAAGAATGTTGACCTAACACTTATTGAACACTGACAGGCTTGGGACTATGACCATTTGTTCCAGCACTTAGCCACCCTCTCACTGAAGAACTTTTTCCTAATATCCAGTCTGAACTTCCCCTGGCAGAGCTTTAAGCTATTTTCTTGTATTTAGTCTAAATCTTCCCTCTTTTAGTTTAAAACCATTATACCTTGTCCTATCACAATAGGCCCTACTAAAAATTCTGCCCCCATCTTTCTTATAAACACCCTTTAAGTATTGAAAAGCCACAATACAGTCTCCCTGGAGCTTTCTTTATTTCAGGCTGCACAACACCAAGTCTCTCAGCCTTTCATAAGACATATTTTGCATCCCTTCTCATCGCCCTTGTGGCTTCCTCCAGACTCACTTAAAGACAGGTCCATGTCTCTCCTGTACTGAGGACTTCAGATCTGAGTGCTCCAGGTGTGATCACGGGAAAGTAGTGGGGCAGAGCCACCTCTCTCAAACCTGCTGGTCATGCACAGGATACAGTTGACTGCAAGCACACATTGCCAGCTCATGTCCAGCTTTCTATCCACCAGTACCCCCAGCACTGCCTTTTCCTCCCGCCTTCATGCAGAAGTTGGAGATAACAATAAGGCCACATCTCAGTTTCCTCCTTTCTAAGCTGAACAAACCAAGTATCCTCTGCCACTCCTAGTATGTCTTGCTCTCTAGTACTTTTACCATCTTTTTTGCCTTCTTTTGGATATATTCTAATATTTCTATATCTTTTTTATATTGTGGAGGCCTTAATGGCACACAGTACTTAAAGTGGGGATGCACAAATGCATACTTAATACGATTACTATTTCATAAGAAACACCAATCACAAAATAAACTTTAAAATTTAAAATAGTACATCTTCTTTCTCAGCTAAAAAAAAAGAAAAAAACCACAAAAAAAACCACAAAAACCAAACAACCAACAAAACAAAAAAGCCAAAACCAACCAACCACAAAAAAAATACCCACACAAGTAAGGTTTGCTTTCCAATAAGTGATATTCTGGTACCAGATATACCAATATCTGGTATTCTTAACCTGTTTATGCCCTTTTCACCTGAATACTACAGAGAACAGTCATCTACCACAGTTTATCCAAGCAAGCAATTGTTCTTTCTGATGAATTGCTAGAATTTGAAACACTGTCTAAGGGCTTGTAGAAGAGCTCTTTAAAAGTCTCCAAATGTAATCCAGGCTTTTTTCTTTTTTTTTGTGAGGCAAATATACGTCATTCAGTGGATATCACAGACTGTAAATGCATTCAGTCTTCGTATTTCTGCAGCACTGTAATGTACATATCAGGAGAAGATGATGTGGAAACATGATTTAATTCATCCTCTCTTTAAGACATCCAGGTGTGAAATGAGTAACTGTGCATTATGGTTAATGATTTCACTGCAGTATAGGAATCCCCTCAGCAGGAAAAGTGTTACTCTGTTTTACTTCTTCAGATAAAAGCTGTCCAAAGTTTAAATGTAGCCAGGGAGAAATACTTTACAGAACAAAGAAAGAATCTGTGATCATTCAATAAAGAAATAAAACCTAATTTCACTGCAGCTCCTCACTTAACAGCAAGAGGTTCATTTCTATTTGTAAGGGCTTGTGAGCATTACTACTATTATTATTATTATTGCAGTTATCATTATTCTCTTTTTCCTACCATACTTTCCTTATTTCTCAATCTCTGTTATTAGAATGCAAAACTTTTTTAATGCACATAACCATTTTTCTTATATCACTAACTGTGCTATGCAATGTGGCTCTTGACTTTTCCCCCAGTGCCCCTCAATTAGACTTCATGCTTTCTCAAAAGCTAAAACACATAACCTCCCTGTGAATTTTCAGCTCGTTTTTTCTTCTCTGTTCTGCACAGAGAACTTGCACCTCTGGGGAATATTTTGAAAATTAATAATAAAGCATTCCACATCTCTGTGCTCCTATTTTTATTTGATAAGAAAGCTTGGTCCAAAGCCTACAAACACTAGGCTTGATCCAGAAACTTCTATTGCAGTGTCTTTGTGCACAGCGGTGGTCATGTGAAAGCTTCACATGGAGGGGAAGAAAGAGAGGGGCAAATGTATTGACACACTTGCAGTTGACCCACTGCAAGATCCTATATCACAACAGGAAACCCTCTTCTTCACCTTGTGATGGAGTTGGCCCTAGGCCATGGGATAGGAAGACCTTACTGTTTATAGCCTTCCATGAGTAGCAAAAAAGAAATTTCTCTTCATGCATGGTCTATTGACACCTATGATTTGAATTGTGCAATGCTATCTCCTTCAGCATGTCTCAGGGCACAGAATTTGACAATATTAACTGTGATTCATTAAGTAGATTTTCCAAAATTAGTTGGTTTTTTTAATTAAAAAAAAGAAAATCCCTTGATTTGGATACGTATATTTTTTTATTCTTATCAAAGAAGTATATCATATACATGACTGGCTACCCGTAACGTGTCTTTTGCTTTTAAAAATGTTTGTCTTTTTTCCATCTTCTATTATGCAATTAATGTATCTGTTTAATCCTTTCTTTCCTCTGAAGAATCCCTTTTCCTCCAGCCGTTTAAAGATTATTATTGAATCTCCCTATTTCTGTGAGATCATTTTGCTAGGGTGCTGAAAGCTGAAAGCACTGTTTAAGGAAAGACTATCTCACTATATTTCATTTTCCATCCTTTCATTTTATGTCTTACTTTTCCAGTTCTACATCCCACTGAGCTGCCCACCAACTGTTTAGATCTGTGTTTTTTTTCTTGTAGGAGACTGCACAACTAATTAAAAACTGTCACATTAGTTCATGTTTAAAAACAATTGTAAGATTGAATGAACTTCATATTTTAAGTAGTTCCTATATGCTTCCACTTGTCTAAAAATTATACCTATTTGCTGAAGGACTTTCATAAAATAACATGAAAGAGGTATAATTTTGGTTGTTGCATTTTACTTCCCGTTTCCACTCCCTTCCTCAAAGTTGTGTGGTCTTCAGACACTACCAGCCAATATAAAGCTATGAACTTTCTATGTAAAAAAAATAATAATACAGAGAGTGGTTCAAAGCATGCAGCTTAAAATTTTGTGCAGGCCAAAGTAGATTTATTACAACTTCCTTTACGCAAACTTTTTTTGGAAACCATTATTTCCATCAGTTTTAGAGCACCATATGCAAGAAGAGTATTCTTATTCAAAGAAGAATTGTAAATATACTTGAAAGCAGTTACCTGCAACACTTTCATAAATTAAAAACTGCTCCGAGTCAGAGATTTAATGCATTTGATGGCCTAGGAAATATTCGTTCTATGTTGATCAGCAAGGTGGACTGAGTATTATTTTAAGAAAGATTTTGGAATGAGGGTTAATCACCCTGGCAACAGTAGCTTTTATAGGGAAAATATCTTGTGTGCACTTCTTTACTTTAACCCTTTAATTCCAGCCCAGCTGAGCAGTCTACAAAGCACTGGAGTGTCATCTCTTATTTACTGGGAAAAACTCCATGTTCTTGTGAAAGCTTTAATTTTCTTGAATGAAGAGACAGGTATGCCTTGGTATTAAGCCAAAACGTATCTTATTGTTTAGCCATGAGTATTTAGATTAAAACAGTTGGATCAACATATAAATAATATATTAATAAATATAAGAAATCTATTTTGTCAATAGGGGAAATAATCACGAGGAGACTGCAGCATAGAGTTGTTCAGTTCAACACTGGCAGCAGTTCAGCTTTTGTGAAACTTGCAGTGACAATTGCTTATCACTGGGATGTTACCTGCTTGCAAGGAGCCATGTATATGTCCCATTGTATAGCAAGCAGCAGGGCCAGTGACAGTAAGAAAGTGAGCTTGAAATTGCACCCTTCAGCACTGCCCTTTCCAGGCAGTGCTTTTGCTCTGCTACTCATAATGTTCATATTGTCAATTTCAGTCAATTCATTCTGTCTTCACAGATACCATTTGATCCAACACATGGGAAACCTCTTCTGGCATCATTCACATATATACTGTTTTCCACTCACAAGTTATATATCACACTTTCTAGTCTCCAAAAGCTTTGTAGAAAACCAGGGTCCTGGGAATTAAAAACAATAAGTACTGAATCATTCTTTTGAGAAGGCTGGCAAAATACTCTTTCTTACAAAGTGAGTTGCTGACACTTGACATAGGAGCAATGCATGGAAGTGTTGATAAGCAGAATTGATTCCTGAAACAATCAAGTTTTATCATTTTCGTACAGCAGATTTGACCTGGACAGAAACTATTAACTTTCAGATAGGCAGCAGAACATTTTTACCACAGCACGAGATCTTATTTTTCCGGCTCCACCAAGAAAGATTGAAGGAAATGCCGAAAATCTAAATGTTTACAGTAGTATTACAATGTTCTGAGGCATTATGAGAGAAAGGATCTGAAAATAAGATATATCTGGAAAACTGAGGGGTAGGTTCATCTCTTTTCAAAGCATAAGACTGAGTTTACATTTAAAAAAAAAAAAAAGGACAATTTGCTAAGATACTAGATAAACCTATGGTTCCAATGCATTTTGAGTGCAATGTGCAGTTCTGGTCCCCACATCACTAAAAAACACGCAGCAGAACCAAAAAATGCAGAGCAACAAGTAAAACCAGAGCTATGAAACAACTTTCATAGTGCGAATGACTAGATAAAACAGGTCTGGCTTTTCCTAGAAAATGGACAGCTAAAGGTATACCTGGCAGGGATCTGCAAAACTCTGAGTAGCAGGAAAAAAGGTGATGATCATTCATTATCTCTCCCAGTACAGGACACATGAACAACAAATGAAAACTACAAGCTCTAAGTTAAAGCCAACATGCAAAAGAAGGAGACTTCTTTGCATGGGGTGGAGATCAGCTGTGAGATTCCTTGCCACTGTGCTGTGAATGCAGTGTTTACAGCA
This sequence comes from Neopsephotus bourkii, assembly GCF_033783945.1. Lineage (NCBI taxonomy): Eukaryota > Metazoa > Chordata > Aves > Psittaciformes > Psittacidae > Neopsephotus > Neopsephotus bourkii. Next base: position 2,193,667 of record NW_026901388.1, read on the forward strand.
GAATTTGTAGAAAATGATGGGGAAAATTGACAAAGAAACATCAAAAAAGAAAGAACATAGTCAACCTCTCAGTGTCATGCACAACATGTTGGAGGCTGCTTTTCTAACAGTGTCCATGCATATGTCACTGCCTGCTATTGGAGAGAGGACTAGTGCAAGATAAACTAGTTTTTCAACCAGATACAGTCATTGCTACTTTCTTCTGTTGAATTACAGAAGCAATTTTGAGTAGCTGAAACTTATTTTGCATGTATATTCTACATCAGCGTAAAGAAAGGATAATGCTTCAAAGCTGGAGAACATTCTCCTCCATGTAACAGGGGTTGTTCAGTTATATTCTTTACATATATTTCGCAGTTTCATTAAACTTCATTATGCAGAAGTGGGATCACTTCTGTATAAAATGAGTGGAAGCAAAATGCAAAGTTACTCAAAACTATTGAAAAATACAACCCTTCTCAAAAAAAAAAAAAGTCACAGCATACAAATATTATTTCTAATTTAGTAGACTAGAAATAGGAGAGCTTCCTAATACATATAAATGCCATTGTCACTGAGTACCTGGCAATGCTGAAAAGGCAGAAAGAGATTTTTGTCACTGAAGCAGGAAAATGTTGACCTTGATTTAAAGCAAGCTGGTCAAAAACTGGTTGTGTGAAAACAAATTATTACTAAACAGTTTAAAAAATATAAAAAAAATCTGATTAGAAGTGTATTCATCAGAATAAAGAATGTCATACTTTTCTGTATCAATATTTACCTCTGCTTAGCAACAGATACAAATGGGATAGAGATATAAGAATCTAAGTTATTTAGCATATTTACAGCATCAGATGCTACAGAATAGACTTTGTTTTCAATTACATTCACAATTATTGATATGTATTTTTCCACTCACTGTTTAAAAACCCCTAAGGCTCCCCAAACCCACTGTATAATGTTCTTCAGTCAATGAGGTTTAACAGAAACCAATGCATTTCAACTGAATTTTTGTTTATCTCAAGCAGCACATTTTAATGAAATCAATACATTCTTGCTGAAAGCCTCATGAATCCATTGCAAAGAATACATTTTTACTGAAACTAATATACAGTTTTATAACTTTCTTTTAGTGAAAGCATGGCAATACATTTCAGCTGAAACCAATGTGTTTATCCAGGGCTGATACCAAAGAAACCGTATTTTATATTGAAACCAGTGCATTCTTACTGAAGCTAGTATTCAATATTCCTGAGCCAACATCGTCAAGCTAAATGAAAGCTATGTTTTATTTTAGGGAAGAAATTACATACTTTCAAGATTATTTTAATACAAGGATTTTTGCAAAGTTTATATTTTAGTATGTATATAAAATAAGAAGCAGATCATAAGAATTCATTCCTAGGTAGATCTATCTCCTCAGTTTTACATTTTATGTAGTGTTGCAACATATATGCATTCTACCAAATGAGTACTGATATAGACAGGAGCTTATTTTCATTCTCAATATACTTTCACTAAATCTTTTTTTCCACTTTATATGCAAACTGACTTAAATAAGTCAGCGTTATGGCTGATATACACTTCAGAGCAGAGGAACAAAACAGTGGTTAATGATTTTATTGTAGACTAAATGTGATTTATTAATGCAAAATTTTTTATAATAATTGTGTTCAGTACATCAGTTTTGATATTTTTCTTGACATTTTAACTAAAGATATGCTGATCTACATTAGTTAGAAATATTTTGAGTGGTCTGATACATGTAGCTAATGATTTGTGGTTCTTCTAAGAGTTTTAATCAATGCAATTAATGTGAATTAGAAGGCTCCATCTGAATTTCAACAGATCTGAAGAAAAGCATAATCTGCTTAAAATTTAGATACAGCTTTTTGCTCTTTATCTTTCAGCATAAAGAGATAAAGTAGGCAGAACAAGAAAACCAGAAATACAGTGGCTTCCAGTAAAACTATTTCATCATTATATAATAAAGCAGAGAACCACACGGTTGTTAGGCAAAAAAGACCAATTTTATAAAATTGCTGTTCTCATCACAGGCACATCAAAATATTATTTTCAGTTAAATCAAATATATCATAATTTCCTAATGAGAACCCAATTGCAATGGATGATTAAATGAATTTGCCATGGTTCAGTAAACTAAAAATTAGTTGTGTGACTATAATGTATTACAAGAGAGAAGTCCAGAACCTAAATCTAATCATTCACAAACTGAAGAGGGCAAAGGGTTTCCCCAGCTCCCATAGAATGCATATTGAAATTCCTCAGTGTTTGTTAACTCTAAGATGTACTTTTTTTCTTTAAGATGAACTTGACTGAGGAAATAGTAGGGCTTTTTCCATTACAGAACCCAAAATTCATGGATTCCTTGTTGAAATGCAGAAGACATTAACAAGCAACATGGACCACTCCCAATTCATTAGCTCCAATTCAGCATTCCTATCTGTGCAGATGGGACACTGATGTTTCAGGAACTCAGGAAAACAAAGCCTAGCCACAACAAAGTTTGCTTTGCCAAGCTTACTGGTTTGCAGAGCTGACCTACTTATAGTCCTTGTATGAAAACAAAATGGATATTATATCTCTGAAGTTATGCCTAATCACATCTTCAAAAAATTTATTTCCTTACTAATGATGTTCAAGAAATAATGAATCAAATGTAAATGCAATGGAAAGTCAGAGGGAAAATGCAATATTGAGGAAAATATATGGTCCAATTAAACTGATGAGCATAGAAAAGGGTAGCCTATATTCCTGCTGCAGCTGCTCACTGAATGGTTTTCTTCATGTACGATAGGTTGCCTTGAGGGTGATTGATCCACTTCCAGAAAGTATAATCATTGGTTTTCAAAGAAACTAAAAGACAAAGTGTAACAAGATAACACACTATACTAGTATTGGATTTTACCTCTCCTCATTATTTAGACCCCTCTAGCAATTTTTCCTTAATAAGTTCCTATAGTACTTTGCTGGATTCCATTTTTCTATAATATGTTTTATTCTTCCAAACGAATATGGTACACTCATCTTGACATGACTTCTACACCATCTCTTTCCACTTGCTGTTCTTGTTGTCTTACCATTTGTTGCAAGTATTATAAAATAAGTGTTATTGTTATATTTATTTTAGAATTCCACGCTATGAGGATGGATACTGTTAGTTGTCCATTTTCATCCTTTTCTATGCCATTATTAGAACATGCTTGATTTTAAAAGGTAACGTTTTGAACTTGAAGTATAATCTAAACACAAATAGCTATACACCAGATACTTGCATGTACCTTAACTAAAACCAAAGCAGAAAAGATTTTCAGTATTCTATTTTAATCTCAGGTACCAATTGCAAGTTTTCATGACCACAGAAACAAACAGGTTTTAAATTCATGGTTAAAGGCATTTATTTAATAACAACCACAGGAAACCAGGAGTTTCCATAATTATATTAATTGTATATTTAATATTAACGCTTTGTAGTGCTGACCTTCAAATAAGCCTCAAAGTCTTGGTTGATCAAGCATGGGATGTATAGACACATTATGTTTACTTCATAGACATAATAAAGAGGATATGATAAAGATCATTATAGGATTTGTGGTCACAGGCTCCTGTCCTCATTTTAACAATATCAACACCATCAAAAAAAGTACAAGAAAAAGATGCAAGATCCATTTAGATCTCCAGGGACTTGCCTTTGGATTAGAGATTCAAGTATATTGTGCATAAAAACAGGAAGCTTAGAGGGGACTTGTTATGGTCCTTAAAAGGCAACTCAGGGAATAGATTTATGGTAGGAAGCGTGAAACTGATATTAAGTGTGAAATGAGGGGCAGGAGGATTAGTCCACTGAAATGTACTTATCAACTGAAACATTTAATCTAAGAATCCAATTCTGTATGCTTTGAATTCTTTCATCTGACACTAAAGGTAGCACTCAGTCTTGACAGGGAGAAGGAAGTGGTAGAAATATTTCTATCTTCAGATCTCAGGCTATTTTACATAGAAATTCCATTTAGCAGACATACTGGTTTTTTTTGTTTGTTTTTGACAAAAAACAAAACAATTTTATAAAATATACTTGTTAAGAATTATAATCTAACACCATTAAGATTCAGAGAAAGAAACGCTATAGAAGAATATTTAGGATGTAGCTGGATATAATGAAGCAGAAAAAAAATCCAGTACATGCATTTTCAGTTACATATTTTATTCAAATTAACTTTTCACTTTGAAAAGGTTTTTCCGTATTTACTTATAAGACAGTAATTTGATTTTTTCTTTTTTTTTTTTTAATATAGTTGTCATTTGGGATAATATTTCTGAAGTTGATAAAAGGAAAAACAAAAGTAAAAGATACAAGAAAACTTCCTTAATTTATTACACACAGAGGTACACTGACCTCGTTCATCAGCAGCTTATAACTTTTAACAGCTATAGTGTTATATTTTTAACCATAAGAGCTCTTCCAGACTATGTTCCTATTCGCAGCACTGATTACTTTTCTCCCTTCGGTTGCAATATCATCATCCTTTGGTGCTCACAATGATTCTTCTCCTCAATGCCCATTATTTTTAAGAGACAGAAATTTCACCTGTCCTCCCTCTTCTGCATTTTCCTTCCACTGACTATTACAGCATTTTGGTCTAAAGTAAAAGAGATTTTCCCTACATAGTTCATGACTAGCTCAAAGCTAAGGGAAAGACCTCCTGGGAAAAACTAGAGACCAATAAGAGCAAAAAAAAACAACAACTATCATCATCATAAAGGAGAGATGGCTTTACATTGTCCTCTTCTATGTCAGACAGGGCCACAGTCCTTTCCTTCATCAGTTGTCACATTTATGCCACAGGCAACCTCTAAAACACTATCCCCTTTTGTTTCTGCCCCTAAAAAAGGCTTTCCTACCTAATGAGTAGTCAGGAACAACACTTTCTCAGAACAGTAGCTCCAAAAATCTTAAGTAATTGCTACATCATTAAGTAGTATCACTGATGCTAGGTTGTTTGCCAGAGATCATATTCAAGGCAAAGATCATGTGATGCAAAACATGGATACAGAAGTAAAGGAAATTGTGATATCTCAGAAGCATTTGGGAAAGCTTTTCACAAATACAGTTCATGGTCCTGGGCTTGAATGGATAACACATTGTATGATTATGACAGACTGAAGTCATATAAAGAAAGCTAATGCCACATGTTAGGAAACCATGACTATCAATGGCAGAAAAGAACAGCTGCTTATAAGTTTCTCCTTTATGAAGGATATAGATTTGACAGTTATCTTGCAAAGAAAAAAAATAGCATGGGTAAAAGTAAAATTACCTTAAGAACTGCAAACACAGAGTTTGAGAACTAAATTAACTACTACCTCTAATAATGATGGACTGAGTTTTATTCAAACTGCTGAGTATTGCATACCCCACAGAGTCCTTTCTATTGAAGCACTAGCACTGTAACAGCTATCTTCCCCCAACAGAAAAATTGCTTCAAATACTCAGCATGTTCCCTGGGGAATGCTCATACACAGGTATGGCTAAAGTTGCTCTGATAAGACAGAACAGTCTGTGTCAGTAATTAAAACCTATATTAAAGGGTAAATGTAACTCTGCTTAAAATCAGTGAAAATAATTGCATTACTTCAGAAAGCTCTATATCGAGACATGAGTGATTTACATTATCTTCTTCCTCATGATTTCTGAAGGATGCTCCACAAAAAAAAAGGCACATTGTGTCCCATGTGGTACACTGAGAATTCTATGACATTTCCTTTTCACAAAAATAGTCCCCAGTTGAAATTCACTTTTCAGTTATTTGGTCCCTGTATAATGTCTTCTGTGCTCAGAAAAATTTGCTAGCTGGCAAAGCGTGGTGACAAACAAATCAATGGTTTTCATTTTGCTGTTGGCATGCCTGACAGGGTGCGTGACTATCAGATGTCACATCCTTTATAGACTGGCTTTATTGATCAAGTCTATCCAGAACATTTAAAGCCTTCTCTTGTGTTTTAAAATATATAGAAAATGTCTTGCTGCTCAAGGTTCTACAGAAACTGAGTTATTCATTTTGACTTACCATTAGTGTCCTTACTTGCAGCTGTATGGTAATCATGTCTCTTTTCTTCTTTTCAGACCACTTCTGTCAAATATCCTTTCTCATGCATATAGACGTTAAATATTCTCATGCAAGGTTAATAAAATGTTCAAACAAAGTAACTGTGGTTGCTGTTAATATTCATCTTGTATGGACATTTCTAATATGTTCTGAAGAACTAAGAATATTACTCTAAGAACAAAGGAATGGACTGGCAATCCTTGATTTTCTCCTTTTCATGCTCATTCACAGGTTTTGTTCAGGATAAGATTTTATGCTTTTTCTCCCTGGAGAGTAGAATCTGGAATGCATTTTATATCCAAGCCCTCTGGCATTTCCATTTTATGTCAGATGTGTTGCCTACCCAACTCTGTTATTCTTTAAATACATGGTCAGCTGCCGTGTGTCATTCAGTCCTGCATCCAACACTTGTTTGTAATGGGATTTCATTGAAAGACCTGAACCTGTAGCAACAATCTGAATCTTTTATGGTTTACATGATTGACTCTGTATTTCACAAAATGATATAAATTTCCAGCCACTGGCTCTATTCCTGCAACATGTAAATCAATAAGACCCTAAAGAGCAGCATGTAACAAATCCATTCATAGTGGTGTGTGGCCTGAGATTTCCTGGGTCACTGCATCACTTCTTCACAAGAGTTGTTAGGGATGGCATTTAGGCACTTGGACTCTGCCTTTAGCATACTGTGTGCATGTCCCTACTATTCTGTATCTTACTGCAGTCTTGCCAGTCTCTGACAAAGGTGAATTCAAATGCTTCTGTGGACTGATTTATTTCCAAGAGCACATACAAGTCTGCTGTGAGTTGGAGGCTCATGTAGAATGTCTGTGAATTGGAAGAGCTGGATCATGCCTTGTTCTCAACTAGAATGAAACCAGATTTCAGAGTCTTTAAATACTCCAGAAAATAGGGGTTTTTTCCTTTCTTTATACGTCTCTAGGAACTAAAATAGGCTTTTACCAAACGTGTGCAAGTAAAACTTGGTTTTCTGACTCTTCACAGAAAGTAAATATGTACCATGGCAAAGCAAATTCACTTACATTCATATGAATGCTTACAGAGTAAGTAGGGAAGTTCACTTGTCTTTACTCTTCATTTTAATGAGCTCACCAGAATATTCATTTGAAAAGTAAATATGGTGGTGATAACTAAAAGAAAAATAATCTGAGTTACAGTTCAGCTCTATCATGATGGCTCTGTTATGGATATATACCCTTGCTCTGTAGTAGGAACTGAAGTCAGGGATACCTGTGGAAGTGTAAAATATTGAACCCATTTGAAAGCATCAGCAGCAAACAAAATCTACAGCTCATGGGAGGTTTGTCTTTGCATGGTAACATGATACCAAAAAAAGGGATTGGTTTCCCCACTTTCTCTTCCACTGATTCATGAACCCTCCTGTGAGAGGAAGGCTATTTTAGGTGAACTAACAGCTGTGTGGCCTTCGTGCACTTGGTAGAGGTTATGCATCCTTCAGGCAACTCAAAGTGCAAATACAGTGGTACTGCATTTACTCTGTGTATGTGATATATTTTTACTGTACAAATGGAGATGCTGAAGTTTTCTGGGTGACAGTTTTAGAGCTAGCACACCCCATGCTTGAGGCATGAGTTCTTTGGAAGCTGCCCTGACACAGAGGATTCATCCCCAGTGAAAAGTACCCGTCCTGAGGATGTTCATCCCAGTCAGTAACTCTCCAGTTCTTATTTGCTGAAGCAGCTGACAATGGAAAATCTTAGTTCAAACGTCATGTTGTTCTTCGTGTTTCTTATTCAATGCTGAAGAGTTATTTTCCCTAAGAGTCATGTATGTTCAGATTCCCCACAGTGCAGTTTTGTTGCACAGACAAAAAGACATAAATTTCTGTCTGGTTGGCCCTATTAAAAGAATTATCAGTAAATGAAAAATCTGTTTAAAAAAAACAAAACACAAAAACAAAAATTAAACCTTTTCCACTGTGATTATCAAAGCCTTTTATATGTGGATGTATATGTCTATATATATATATATACACATAAACATACATACATGTAACCAAATATAAATGTACATGTATCTACATATATAGACACATACGCTGAAAGTAAGTGTCTAAGAATCAGATTTATTTTTTTTTTTAATTGTGGGGGAACAATGAAAAGAAAATATGAGCATGTAACATCTCTGGGGTACTGCCTTCCAAATTTATTTACCTGACTTATTGGGCCTGTTCTGTTATGCTATGACATCATGGCAAGTAAGGCTGTGACAAAAATGCAGAAAAAATATATACGTAAAGGCTTGGAATCTGATGATTTTTGAGTGCTCAATTTTTCTGAGTTTATAAAACTATTTAGAATACAAGAATGTTATTCATTTAGTGCAGAAATTATTTTAGGTTATATAATAAGCATAGCTTCTTTTTTTCGTTTGTTTTTGAAAGTATAATTTATTTCCTTATCAAAGACAAACCAATGTATCGACATAAAACATTTTACTTAGGACTGAAAAATACCCACTAGCTTTTTTATCAAAGGGACAGTTTATGTGTAATCTCTGTACTATATGATATGTGTATCAATTATATTATCTTTACTTCATTTTCCTGAAAGATCTATTTTAAAATTGTCTCTGAATTTTCTTTTTGCTCTTTACTTCATTTTTCTGCTTTTTGCTCACTCACTAAATTTATTCCTGCTGCCCCTTGTCCATTTCAATTTCTTAGACTTTCTTTATTAAAATGTGATAAACTCTGAGTTGTGATTTTGAAAGTATTATGATGAAAGGAGCTTGAAATTGGACAGAATTAACTTATTCATTCAACATTGCAAAAGGAGAAATACTAACAATTCTTGAGCACTTCCAATTTCCATTTATTTCTGAACAAGTCTCACATATTCAGCATTCACTGAGAGCCAGAGTTGCTTGGTAGTTTCCCTGGAAAACATATTCCTGATCTGTAAGCAAAGTCATTGTTAACTAGAAAAAGAATTACTGTAGTGATTGCAATTATCCAAATGAAGAAATGAGCAGGATTATCTTATGACTGATGAGCAGATAGAAAATGGACTAGAAAGCTAAAATTGCTATTTTTATTGTATAGTCTAAAATAATTTATACATTAAGATGATACTTGCATAGACCTCTTGAAGTACAGGTCTATGGAAGCCGTGTGCCGTATTGTAATGTGCAGCATTCTCAGTGTCCAAACAGAGCAATAAGGATTGCTATATTAACTGAACACATAGTTCAACTAGTGCTTGAAGCATTAGAGCATGTCTAGCTTATCGGTAAAATAATTAACCAGTTTAAAAGTTCAGAAAAACTATCAATAAGACAATTTGTGTCACATGTATATATTTAAAGACCCAATAAAACTCATGCCAAGGGAAAGTTACAGCACGCATTCTGGTGTTTCAAACTGATGGAAAGTTCAACCACAGGGAGTGCTGCTTGGTCTCCTGTCACAATATTCTCATTACCTACAATATTTTCCAGATTAAGGATTTCAAAGTTCGCATGTTCCACTCAGCCTAGACACAATTCTAGTTTCTCAGTGTGACAAATACTAACAAAAATACCTTTTAATGGCAAGCAAGATTTTATAAATGGTAAAGTTCCTTTAAAATATGTCTCAGCCACTAAATTCCTATTCAGATACCTAAATAAATTAAGAGATATTCAGAATAATCACAATGCAAGTCAAATTCAGAGTGTTTGTTTGAAGTCAAGGAAATCTGAAATCAAAACATTTTTCTTTATGACTAAGCTGGGAAACAGGATCCCAACTATTTCAGGAGAGATTGCAAACGTCTTCCTTGTACCTTTGCTAATCCTTATAGTTCTTCATTTCTTGTTTCCAGAGTTACTCTCTTTTCTTTTACTATTCATTCTGTAGATAGACGGTAGTAATGTTCATTGATCACACTGTAATGACCAGATATACTCTGTTGGATATTGTAAATTTCATTATTAAAGTAGATTCTATGCATTCACAGCACTTTTTCAAATGACTACGCACAGGGTCTTTATGGTGCTCCAAGTCCAATGAGCCTGCTCTTCCAGTATTTTCAGTAAGACCAGCAAATAGATAGTGTTTAGTTAACTTCATAAAGAATGCTCTCAAAATAGCTGTCTAAATATTTTAATTGAACATATAATTTCTTTGTGATCTTCAGGTTTCTTGAAGAGCTGTACAGGTACAGACCAATGGTGACATCAAGTGGTGATTTACATTTTGACTGTATTTGAGACTAATCAGAGTTGCAACGCAAAAAGAGATTCCCTCAGAGATTCTTCCTCTGGCAATAAAAAAGTTTTTCAGCATATTACTTGTATCTATATTTGGTTACTGAGTAAGGGATAAAACTGGCAGAGAGGTTTTCTTGACCTTTTTTTTAATTGACTTTTTTTTAATCTATTTATTTTTGCTGTGCCTTTAGTGCTTTTTATTTTCTGTTCCTTATCACCCACTAGAAAATTCTAAATACCAGCCAGCCAGAAGGATGACTGCATATGCTTCCAAAGATCACAGGTTATGGGTTGCTGAGGTCATCACTGCTATACCAAATATCATAACCAGAGATTATCATGGATAAATTAAATCTGGTATTCAACTAGGTATTTCACTTCTGATATGGTGAAAGTCTCTCCCTCATACAGGTTCTGAGTTAAATGAGAATTTTAGAGGGTATCTGGTCTTTTTAATACTAAACATTATATAATTTTAACACAGTAAGCATTCAAATAGGCTGATGTAGGTTTTGTATCATTCTTTCACTTCAAGCCCTTCATGCTGGCACTTCCTAATAAATTGCTACAGAATGATTAAAATCAGAAATCTCAGGACTTCTGAAACTGCATTTTCTGCAGACTCCAGCAGTATACTCGTCCTCAGTAAGTACTAAGAGGACAACCTATTTCTTTCCAATTTGGTGTAATACCAAATACTAGCTGTGAATCTTGCCATTCTAGAAATTGCATCAAGTGCTGCCTTCATGGGTTTTTCTAGTTGTTATCAGCAAATAATGAACTACAAAGTACTACAGAGTCTCCACATTTAAAAAAGCAAAATACTTTTCAGTTGTTTCAGTGCTGTAAGTAGCAAATTGGATGCTGTCAGTGGTCATAGGGCATGGGAAAGTAATAGCAGACAGAGCCTACAAACACAGGAGTACAGTGATTGCATAGTCTAGGCTTCAAGAATCTTCTTCCTTTACAGATGACCTGTCCAGTCTTTTCATTACAGAGTCAATGTGATTCTGTGCCCCTCTTCATCCTCTCAATAGCTTCTTTCCCAAGGGCCTTACCATTATGCTGGCGTGGCAGAACTGGCTACGATTTTGTCCCTTTAGAACTTCAAAAATAATCAAAGTGCTCTCTGCCTAATCCCTGAGAATTCATACTGCAATATGTAATTAGGCTCAAAACCTGCTACAGTGCTAAGCATCTCCATCTGCAATCATCTTTTGAAAAATAACATAGTACAAATAGTTGCAGCAAAGGGTTCATAGGTTTCACTTTTTAGATTTATTCATTTTCATAACTCAGACCAGACTGTCAGGATATTTCCATTGCTAAGATGTCAGTCTGATTGTGAAAATGCATATAGAACAGACCTTGTGTGCAATGTGCTATTCCTCTTGTAGCCTGAGGTGCAAATTAGTTACCTGCTTGCAAAAGAGAGTTACAGCCTAATTTCTCCAGTGCTCAAGCACCAAAAGAAAAAAAAAAGGAAACCTTTCCTAAGGAGAAAATTGCCCTTTATGAAAGCACAAAAACCATGGGTCTAAGCAGAAGCTGTGAGAAGGAACAGTTATTTATGCTTATGGATAGCACAGGAGTCAATCAAGACATGAGGAGAACTCCCAGCCTTTGTTGATGATCGCAACACTGTGCAGTGTATTACATTTGGCCTGGAGACATGGTCACAGTCAGTGAATATTCTGGGTCCAGCAACATCCAACATATACAGTTGTCTTGTACAATAATAACCTACATTCTCTATTTTGCTTTCATTGTGTTTAATATTAGTAACATTGCAGTTTGACATAGAAATTACTATTGCATAAAGCTGATTAACAGACAAAATAAAGTATCTTTTTCCATAATGTTCCTGAAGGAAATCAACTGGAGAGGTACAAAAGTGATGAAAGAGCATAAAATTCTCTGCGGAAATAAGTCTGGACAATTTTTTGATGTTTTCAAAAGAAGTTTGTCTTTTCAGATATGCTTAATGCATAGATAATATTTAGATACATTTCTATGTTTAACTCAGTGGTAGCTTGACATTTATTTTTTCTAGATGGCTTTTCTAACAACCTTCCCTCTGATTTTCTTATCAGATGTAGACTCTTGTTACAGTGCTGACCATGTCTAAGCAGCAGCAGAACTTACTTTTCAAAGATCTATTGGTGATGATCTACCATCGGTATTAGAATAAACTTTCTGATACTGAGTTGAAGTCTTCCTTCAAGCTATGGAGGGTTAAATGTTACAGGGGCTGGTACCATGGGAGATTGCTTAAAGACAGTAACTTTAAATAAAGAACCCAGAGCAAAACTGTTACTGTAGAATGAAAGAGTAATCCCCTTGTTTGTACTGAATAGGAGCCAGCTCCACAGACACTGCTTGCTAACTAAGGCACAAGATGAATGGTTTCTGATCTGGATTATAAATTCTTGGTGTGGTTTTTTTTATGCTGAACATCTTCGGTTTTGTTTCCTTCCACAAGAGGGCAATAGTGAACTATAAATATCTATTTTTCCTTTCGTCAAGAGCAGAAGATAGTAAAATTATTTTTCTTTTGAAAGAATTAGATGTCACACTACTATGATTCAAAACTACTCTCTGAAATTAGAAAAACTAGCTCTGTAATAAAATGTTCCACACAGAATGGAACACTTCGTATAAAGGAAAAGTTTTCAGTATATTTCAGCCTGAGATGGTGGAAATTAGAGTTATATCAATGACTAAAGAGCTTTACTCATGTTTCTATCAACTAAGGACTTGTGTCATCGTTTATTCTGTGCAGGATGTTAGTTTTTAGTTGGTTTATGCTCACCATTGCTTTATCCTGATGATGCCTACATCATCATTCTGTGCAAGACACTTAATTCATTTCATCCAAGTACTTACCACCCCAATTTCAATAGCCCTCTTTTAGTATTTTTTCCTTGTCTCAGTATAGGTATTCACTACTATTTTTATGGATGTTATCTACATCTTGAACAACTGACTTGATAGGAAGTATGTCTTCCCATGAAAAAGAATGTGAGGATTCTGTGAAATTTGAAATGGAAAAGTTCTTTTCTAAAAAATAACATTACCTAAGACTTAGGGACTGTATTGATAGGACAAGGGGCAATGGGTTAAAATTTAAACAGGGGAAAGTTTAGGTTCAATATAAGGAAGAAGTTCTTTACTGTGAGGGTGGTGAGGCACTGGAATGGGTTGCCGAGGGAGGTTGTGAATGCTCTATCCCCGGCACTGTTCAAGGCCAGGTTGGACAGAGCCTTGGGTGGCATGGTTTAGTGTGAGGTGTCCCTGCCCATGGCACAGGGGTTGGAACTAGATGATCTTAAGGTCCTTTCCAACCCTAACTAGTCTATGATTCTAAGACAAAACTTTGGGCCCCCCCCCCCCCCCCCCAGACTTAGATCTGTTACAATGTATTTAAAAATTGCAGTGGGTTGACACTGGCTGGATACCAAGTGTCCATAAAAAACTGTTCTGTCAGTCCCCTCCTCAACTGGACAAGGGAGAGAAAATGTAACAACAGGTTCATGGGTTGAGATAAGGACGGGGAGAGATCAGTCACCAGCTACCATCACAGGAAAAGAGGCTCAGCCTGGGAAAATTAGTTTAATTTGTTACCAATTAAATCAGAGTGGGATAATGAGAAAAAAAAAAAAAATTAAAAAAAAAAAAAATCTTGAAACACCTTTCCCTCCCTCCCTTCTTCCCAGGCTCAGCTTCACTCACTATTTCCTCTCTTGCACCTCAGGGTTTCAGGGGGACAAAGAATGGCGATTGATGGCTTGGGAAGGGCTTTAACCATGCTTACTACAAGCACGATGACCAAGGGCATGTGGGATATGCAAATTTGGGGAAAAGGGTGCTGAGGCAATCAGGAAGTGCCCGATCACGACTCTCAACTCCTGAGCTAACTCGAGCTACCCATGAGCTGGTCCGCCTGCGCGCAACTTTGGATCTTGTAGCTTCCCATGCACCTTTTCACCTACCGTTTTGACCCTTGCTCGTCTATGCAGAGAAGTGAGAGCAAGCTCTTCCAGCCTGCGCAGTGGATTTTTTAGGTGAAGCGCAGCTTGCGCAGAACTGGCCCCACCTTTTACACCTGAGGTTTACCTGCCATGGGCTAGTTATCTAGGACGGTGACAGCAAAGTCCACAGGTAGTAGGTTTTGTAAGAGTGTCCTTCTCTTAGATGGAAGACCATGCGAGGCCAAACGAGCTCCGTCAGCCCGGGTTTGAAGATTGGAGTTTTCCTTCTTCTATGAGGAAGGCCTGACTTCGCTAACAAAGATTCGGCCATGCATTCTGGACAAGATTGTCATCCCCTGAATCAGTCACAAGCAACAATGACGCAATAGCACAAGCGTCTATATGGGTTCTTAGAGGCGTTCAGTCATAAACCCGCAGATGGTAGCCTTGAGCCAGTGGCTCCTCAGCCAAGCGCACGCACCAGGGGTCTGAACCTGTGGTTCCTCTCGTACTGAGCAGGATTGCTATTGCAACAACACATCATCAGTAGGGTAAAACTAACAGTCAGTTCATCACACATGGTTGTGGTCTCTGCTGCTCCTTTCTCCTCCTGGGAGGACTTTTCACACTTCTCCTGCTTCAGCATGGGTGCCTCCCGCATGAGACAATCCTCCACAAAGTTCTCCAATGTGAGTCCTTCCCCCAGGCTGCAGTTCTTCATGAGCTGCTCCAGTGTGGGTCCCTTCCATGGGTCCATTCCTTCAGGAACAGACTGCTCCAGTGTGGCTTTGCTGCACAAGTCCTGCAGCAGACTTGATCAGTGTGGGCTCCTCTCTCCACAGGTCTTGCCAGGAGTCTGTTCCCAGTGCGGATTTCCTATGGGGTCACATCCCCCTTCTCTGGTGTGAGGTCATCCATGGGCTTCATGTGAGTATCTGCTCCACCATGGACCTCCATGTGCTGCAGGGGCACAGCCTGCCTCACCATGGGATGCACTGAGGGCTGCAGGAGAACCTCTGGTTTGGTGCTTGGAACACCTTCATGGAATCATAGAATAGTTAGGGTTGGAAAGGACCTTAAGATCATCAAGTTCCAACCCCCCTGCCGTGGGCAGCGACACCTCACACTAAACCATGTCACCCAAGGCTCTGTCCAACCCAACCTTGAACACTGCCAGGGATGGAGCATTCACAACTTTCCTGGGCAACCCATTCCAGTACCTCACCACCCTTACAGGAAAGAATTTCCTCCTTATATCCAATCTAAACTTCCCCTGTTTAAGTTTTAATCCGTTACCCCTTGTCCTATCACTACAGTCCCTAATGAAGAGTCCATCCCCAGCATCCCTATATGCCCCCTTCAGATACTGGAAGGCTGCTATGAGGTCTCCACGCAGACTTCTCTTCTCCAGGCTGAACAGTCCCAACTTTCTCCGCCGATCTTAATATGGGAGGTGCTCCAGTCCCCTGATCATTCTTGTGGCCCTCCTCTGGACTTGTTCCCAACAGATCCATGTCCTTTTTATGTTGAGGACACCAGAACTGTACACAATACTCCAAGCGAGGTCTCACGAGAGCAGAATAAAGGGGCAGGATCACCTCCTTCGACCTGCTGGTCACACTCCTTCTGATGCAGCCCAGGATACGGTTGGTTTTCTGGGCTGCAAGTGCACACTGCTGGCTCATGTTCATTTTCTCATCGACCAGCACCCCCTCCCCTCCTTCTGCACTGACCTTGGTTTCTGCAGGACTGTTCCTCTCGTGCTTTCCCATTTCCCTCTCTCCAGCTGCAATTACTAGTTTTATGTTTTATTTCCTTCAATATATTATCCCAGAGACTCTACAACCATATACTGATAACACTCAGCCTTAGCCAGCAGTGAGTCTATTTTGGAGCTGGCTGGCATTGGCTCTGTTGGACACAGAGGAAGCTTCTGGCAGTTTCTCACAGAATCCATCCCTGTAGCTGTCCCCCTTCCGCCCCCCTCCCCCCCCCGCCCCGAATCTCACTATTGAAACCCAGTACAGCAATGAACAGGTTACTCTTGGAGTTTAGAGGAACTATTTCAATCAAAAGGCAATTCTTTACAATTACTTCCAAGGACTCATTAGATTGATTTTAAGCTCTTGAATAATGCTAAACTAATTCTGTATAATTCATATTCTTGATTTCATGCTTATCACTGTAGTAAATACTATTATAATTGAGGTTATCCAGACCTTTGATATATATTCTTTGAAAATAAGTCAGTTCTGGAATTTGAAATTAAAATGATAAGAACTTGCAATTAGCCAAACTTACTCAAATTCTTTGATAATCCTTGAAAAAAAAAAAAAACACAGAACATTAGGGCATGTAGAAGCTAATTCTCGGTGGGCATCGGTAAATTTATGAGAAAATATATGGAAGAATAATTAAAAGGGAAAAAAAGCAATCTACTAGTCTATAAACTAAGGGAAAGAGTTTAAGAACTATGAGTAGGCAATTCTTGAGCAATTGATTTGGTATGTTGTTTTTGGTTGAAATTTCAACTACTTTAAACAAAACCTTACTCTTGTACTATAGTTTCCAAAGAAATTCTTGAAAATTCATGCCTATCTCACAACTCATCAGAACAGAATATAATTTATAAATTAGAATCATGGAATCATAGAATAGTTAGGGTTGGAAAGGACCTTAAGATCACCAAGTTCCAACCCCCCTGCCATGGGCAGGGACACCTTGCTCTAAACCATGTCACCCAAGGCCTCATCCAACCTGGTCTTGAACACTGCCAGGGAGGGAGCACTCACAACCTCCTTGGGCAACCTATTCCAGTGCCTCACTACCCTATCAGGAAAGAATTTCCTCCTTATATCCAATCTAAACTTCCCCTGTTTAAGTTTTAACCCGTTACCCCTTGTCCTATCACTACAGTAAATTAGATCAGAAACACCTGTTCAGAGCAGGCCAGCTTTTTCTCCTTTTTTCCCTGCTGGTGTATCCCACTCAACTCTTTATTTCTGTGCATTAGAAACCCAGAGGTTTTAGTCCTTTACTTCTTTTTTTATCACAGAAAGAGACATCCTCAGTCCGAAAAAGAATAGCAACTTTTTCCACATGCACTGATATTTCTGTCTTTTCCACTGTCTCAGAAGGACTTTTTACTTGTGATTAAGAGCAATAAAGGGAAAAACACAGGTGTAGTCTTGGGTTCTTGTCCACATGAAATGAGCTATGTGATTCCTTTGAGTAAGCAGAACATTTTAATCTTTCAATATTTGAAAGAGTCTTGTGGAATAGCTGTGCAACCATATTTTCTGTAAGTTTCATAAAGCTGGAATTTGCCTGAAAGTCATGTGAAGATGGTGTTTCCTTAAACGTAGCAAAGATCTTTGCATCTATTGAAGTACTTGCTACTAAAAAACCACAACTATCAAGAGAGGCACTGTTTATTCATCTTACAAATGACCAGCAGATTATTCTTTAATTTTGTGTAGATAATAAAATCAGTTAATTCTCTGAAGGGATTATAATGTCACTCTTCAAGAGTTTTTTAAACTGATTTGCATATAAAATCTTGGTGAAATGTGTTGCACATGGAAGTATCTGGATTAACAGAACTGGTTTATGTCTAAAAATACACATACAGGACTTGTTTCAATATCTGCAATATACCTCAGTTCTACCCTGTCCCACTGCATTTTAGTCTTCTGCTGCACAGAAGACCTAGGAACTAATTCTAGACCAAACCACAAAATCTGAAATCTGTCACTGAAATCTAAGCTTAAACATCTGAACATGTTTTCTTAATACATCCAAAAGTTGCATTTGAACAGCATCTAAACATAGGACAAAATTTATAAACAAGAAAGATAACTGTCTTGCCTGTTATGACTTCTCTAAGATTACAGAGTTTTCCAGACCCTGTTTGCCTACGCTGTCTTTCAGGCATTCATCAGAAGACAAAGCAGACACATTCTAGTTGATAAGCTAAAGTCACATAAGGTTTCAAATTTTAGGGGTAAGGGAGGACATGAGAAAAAAATATACTCATGTATATATGAGAAATATACTTCTTCAAAGTACAGAGAAACTTTTACAGTTGAAGAAGCATCAGGACAAGTTTGAGGAGATTGGAGCTCTGTGATGGGAGGTCTTGGTAACCTCTGGAAGGTCTAAAGCATTTGAACACTGCAGCAGAGCAGCTGAGGGCTCAATGTAGAGGGAAGTGGGGGGAGACTTTGAAGTGTGGAATCACAGCGAGAGGGATTCTGACACTTGAGCCTCTCGTGAGTCCTTCAGCTCCTATTGAGATGTCTTGCTAACACTACAAGTTGTCCCTGCTCACTTGAAAGCTGTCATGAGAATACACCCATGAGTCATTCACTTCAGAATGTGTGAGAGATGAGAGAGATGAGAATAGGGTGGCTGACATTTGACATTACAGGACAGAGACTTTTAAATTACTTATGAAAAGTCAGAGTACAGAAAATCAATAGAACCAAGTGAACTATGTTGCAAAGATGAAACATATTTCAATAGAGCCATGAAAAGAAAATATTTGAAGTAGCATGGTATCGTATCAGCAAGCGAGCCATACAGGAGGCTGCCTCCTACTTTGTTTTAGGAAACTGCTTTAATAACAAAGACATAACAATAGCATTCAGAATAAATGGTCAGGTTGATTGGATTTATTTATTATTATTGGATATTTTCAATATTATCAGCTGGGTGTACAGTAGCCAGTTGGACTGTTTGGTAGTTTTTTTGGATGAAAATCAGAAGTGGAGATATTCTCTCTAATAAGAAATACAAATGCAGACCAAAAATGACTGATAAGGGAGAGCCCAACAATTTTTGCATATAAGTACAGATGACTAAAAAAGGTAAAGAAGACATCCACAGATATTTAAAGGAGGAAATTAAATTGAAAACATCTATGTAAATCATTACATAAACCAACAAAGTAACATGGGAGTTATAAACATCTCTGAATGAGTAAGAAGTAAAATTCTAGAGGAAGATGTACATATATTGTGTAACAGAAGGAATTCTGATAAAAAAGAAGCATTTTAGGAGAGGAACAGCCTTTAATTTAACCAAAATTGACTTTGTCAATGCAGAAAATTACCAGCAAGAGTTGTCTGGACAGTGCATTCTCCCTCCAAGTAAATGTTAAATTATTCCACAGAAAATTACTCAAAAGCCAAAATACTGTGACTGGAAACACTGCTCCATTTATCCCTTAAGTATATCTCAGGTACTTTTTAGTCCATTTCTCTTTTGGTCAATTCTGCCTGACAGGATCTTTCTTCAGATTGATGAGTAATACACTAGATTAAGCTTGCCTTATTTTTTTTCCCCAAAAACAAGTACTGTTTCCTATTGTCCTTAAAAACTTGGATTAAGAACTGCCTTTTGAAATAGCTTATGAGTGTATACACTTGAAATTATGCAGTTTCCATTTGATCCCAGTGACATTGAAGCTGGGCTAGTGTCAGGGAAATCATCTTCTATGTAGTCAGTATCTTAATTTACTTTTCATCTATGTGTGAAATCAAATTTATAAGAGAAATGTCTCTTGAATAAAAATAATAATAAAAAAAAAGGCTGATCTCAGATTCTGGCACTGGCTAAGAACTTTAAGAAAAAATAGCAAGAAAAAATAACAATTAAAGGTTTACAAGAACAATAGAAGGCACTGTCAAGGTCATACATGTTATCTGCAGTTTCTGGCTACTGAAAAGTTATGGCAGATATGTTTTTAAAGATATTGGAATGAAAAAATCTGTTTGTGCACTATTATACTTGTGAATAATTTCTACAGGATGACTAGATCTTACAGTTACAGAACTGGAGAAACAGTTTGTCTCTTGGAGGACTTCCTAAAAAGGAACAAAATATTTTAGGTGGAAGAAAGGCCCCTACAGTAGGAGAAGCCATTGAGTTACACAGGAAATTGGTATATTAGCTCTGGAACTACATCAACAATATTATATAAGAGTATCTTAATAAGATAATGATATAAACTGTTCAGTGGAAATAGCAAAGAACTGCTTATTTGCATATTTGAGCAACACGTATGTTGCAACCAGATGATCTTTAAAGTCCCTTCCAACGCAAAACATTCTATGATTCTATGAATCTATGAAATTACTTAGCAGACAAGCAGTATTAAAAAGGAAACCTAAATGGCCAGAGATTAGAAGAGTCTTTCTACACCCAGCAAAAAGAACACTCAAAAAACTGTCTCTCCATGCAAATGTCAGAAGAGGAAAAGCTGGTTTTAGTCAAGGTAATGCTACTACAGGAACAAGATGGCATCAGCAGGTCATTGTACACTTGTATTTATACAGGGCTTCAATTTCTGAACAGAGTAAGGTTTAGAAATAGAAGGCATAGTGACAAAAATACCTAACCACTTTTAAGGCAGTGCTGCAGAGATCACCACAAAAACCCAAGGCTGTTTTCAATACTAAAGTAATGGATCCCACATGTCCCAAGTGACCAACAGCAGCCTGACATGTGGTCTTGCATTCTGTAATTGTCACCTGTGAAAAGCCTATCTTACTATCAAGTAAAATCCTAAATTCAATGGATAACCTAACTGATCTGTAGATAGTAATGATTATCATACTAATTAGATGTGAAAGGAATTATGAGACCATTTAAACACTGTATTGTGTGGATCATTTACCAATATAACACCTATTTTGAACATCTAGTTTAAACTGCCTGTTATTTTCCATATAAACTTGATAAAACATGGGTTATGCATTCTCTGTTTTACAATCCAGTATACGTCTGCCTCTAAATAAGCAAATAAAGATTTAAAATATATAAATATCAGCATACATTAAATACATGCTTTCAGTATAATTTACCTTAATTGTGCTTTAAACCAATGAACAAACATGGCCACAGTAAAAAAAAAAATACAGTGCTTAAAACCTAATCAGGTAGTTATAATCCCACTTTTTGAAAAGTGAAGATTATGTCTAGTAATGCTGAATAGACCTGAATTCAAATGAGCAGTCTGTAACTATTCAGAACAACAGATGATATCTTCAAATATCCAGTCTAGGGACCCACCAGGAAAAGGATCCAGCTACAAATGAAATATGGTCAACATAATTTCCAGACACTGAAACCAACTGGCACAGATTGACCACATGACCCATGGGTTAAAAAGTGGTGTTTATAGCCTAGCTGTGCCTGTCTGGGTTTTGTTTGGAAAAGTGGCATAGGCTATGAGAGCAGTGCAGAACATTGCCACAGTTAAACAGGGTGTGTGATCACATTGAAGTACTCAGAAAGTTTTCTGGCCATTTTAATTTACTAGTATAAATGCAGCTGTGAGAGGCCAGAGCTTGTTCAACACAGTGTTTCAGAAACATAATTTGGGTAAATGCAAGTGGACTATCATGGGACAGGAAGATGACTATGCCTTCCTAATTTCAAGCTCTAAAGCATGTACGTAGCAATGTCCGCCCAAGAAAAAAGTTGGGTTTTAATGTATCTTCCTTGTTGTAATCTAGAACATTAAAAAAAGAAAATCCTAAACAACTTAAAATAGGGATTTGGAAGAATGTGAGTCATTCTACAAGTCCTATTAAACAAATGTCTCAGGATATGTTGGTTTGGAAGTATATGTTACTGTCACTGATAGAAAAGACATGACTCAGATGATGCAGACTGATTGTTTTAAATGCACTTTTAATTTTTTTAGTATGTAGACTTAATCAGATTTTAAAGTCTGCACAAAAAATACTAAATTATCTGACTACAAAGCCAGGAAATTAGCATGGGCTAAAGACTTCCCAGCAGTAAATCTATGCAATTCCTTTGACTTTAGACACTAAACTCTTAAAAACTGAATGTATCTTTTCCTTTCAATAACTGCAGTCATCTCAAAGAAATCAGATTTTGAAACACAAGTTACAACATTAATGCTGAGAAAAGTAAGAAGTGATAAAACTTAGTATCTTTACGACCTTCACAGAGCAAGCATAAGTTTCTTAATTCTATATCTGATATTCAAAGCAGAAAATTATATTTTCAACACTTCTTAATCTCATTGGTTTCTTTAGTTTTGTTCTACACATCTTTAAATGCCTCTTATCACACCAATATATATCAACAGCAGATCCACTGAATTCAGCTTTTCTACTGAATTAAGTGGATCCACATCTGAAAACAAAAATGAAAGGCAAGCAGGTTCAGTCTGTTGTATAAAAGTCTTCCATTATGTTATGGCTATTTCTTGCCTCAATTTGATGGGAAATAACGTATAAATATAGATTATCAATTTTATTTGAAATAATTTAAAAAGTGTTAATAATTAATAATGCAAATAGATACTAGATAAATAAATGGCTGGCAATGAATCTAGATAAGCATGCTAATCCTAATTAAATCAGATTAAGACAAAGTTCTCTAGATCAGTGCTTTAAGATACTAACTCTTGCTGCGATAATAGATTATACCTTCAATGAGCAGTCTTTTTTCTAAGATTAGGAATGATTATTCTGATTTTCTTGTGAAGACCTTTTAAAGAAGCTATATAACAGATTTTACACTGCATTTTTCCCATTGACATTTGGGAAAAATATATGTCCAAAAATTCAGAGGTTTAGATCTGCAGGGACACTTGTCCAAACTCTAAAGCCTCTTTTATTCAATAACCTTCCCATTTTCTGTGCTTGCTCAGAAAATTGCTGGCAATGCATTTACTATACATAAAAAAATCAGGAAGGTGTGACAATCCTAGCATATTGAAAAGCACACTGTTATCACCTAGTCAGTACCATTCTCAAAACCAGGTTCCAATTAGAAGAAGACAACAGCAAAAAAATCAATAAAAAAGCATAATAATGTCCGAACACGCTGAGAAAAGTATGTGTAAGAGTAGAATAAGTTATTAACCAGGTAAGTATATATGGGAGAGGAGCTGACTTTTTAAACAGTTTTGGTTTTAACTTTTTTGATTCATTTTCACGTCAATAAAGAAACAAGCTTTAAACGTCTTCTAAAATCCTAGAAAAACAATGTGGACATTTAAATCTGAGGACAATATTCACCTTTTATAAATAATTAATCACTCTTCACATTTATTGCAATTATATGAAATTTTATCAAATGCATCTAAGTAAAACATGATCAGCATGTTCATAGTGAAAATGCCATAACTGTGCTCATATTATTTTATCAGTTAGTTTTGCTGGTTGTCAACACATCAGTAATTACACCTTCGTGAACCAGCTCCTAAAGCAGAGAGAGTCATCTTAGCTTTCTTTAGATGTCTAAGGGAAAAAAATTTAGAACCCAGTGTCAGATATAATTAAGCACATCCACAGCTTTTCCAGAGTGAATCATTCTGTTGAACACAGTTTATCTTACTAATTAGAGGTTTTCAGGGCTATATTTTGAACAGTAAACAGTGTAGATTTTGTTACCTTCCTATTTGACTGTGGTGTGCTTGTACCAGGATAAAATGCAGAATCCAGGCAAGTCCAGTTCACGTAGGTGCTTTGTAAATGTTACCGTAAGTCGACCACAATCCATTGCCTTTATAAACTCAGAACATTAGGCAATGTTTAATGTGCTTTGGAAGTTATGTTTTACTTTGTAATTGCAGTCCAAGTGCATCCTCTAAATGTTTCCTACCTGAGCCATTATAATGCACATAGCTATTTTGTTAGACATTAACAAAGCCTCTTTCACAAGTGATGTACGAATTGAAGTAGCTGGCACTTTTGCTCCTAGCTACACGATGTGTGACTCACAAAACTTGCAACCTGCACTCAGTTCCTACCCTACTTGATATAAATTAGTCCCACAACTAAGTGGAATTTATGGCAACAGCAACTCATTAAAGGTAATATACATATATTTCAGAAGAATGTAAAAAAAAAACAAGTGGACTAACAGAAAAGAAAATTTGGTTAACTTTTCATTTTTCTTCACAACTCACTGTCTTTGCTTCAGACAAGAAATACCATCTTTGTGTAACTCAGCAAAGGTCAGCTCAGACAGCCTTTTGAATATTCGAGCATTCATCCCTGAAGGGTAGATGCAAATCGCCTATGCCAGAAAGACGTCCCAGAAAATGTGCCATCCATCACTCGTAAACTCATAAATGGAAACCAGTTAGAACCCAGAGGGTCAGAAAATTATTTGATTTGTGTCTGATTCAATGCCCTACAGATTGGATATAGTAGCCTGCCAAACTACAAGCATAGTGATATTATCCAGAGACAGCATACTTCCCTATGTCTTAGAAAATACAAATATATACATATATATTCCAGTATATCACAAGATGAAGCTGCCTTCTCCAGAAGTAAAATGAATCCTTTTTTGTAGTTTATAAGCTAACAGTTTTATTACATGCCCAGGTTTTGCTGTACTCCTAAAAGCAGGACAGCTTATTACATGACAAAAGCAATCATTACAAGAAAAGAACTAGAAAATCTTATGAAGTAAACTTTTTGTAGCAGTTGTCTGCAACTAGTGACAGAAATCATCTATGGTGAGTTAAATTCTCCTGGAAGGCATGCTAAGGAACATGAAAATCAACAAGGTGCTTGGTGACAGCCAGCATGGCTTCCTAAGGGGAAATCCTGCCTGACGAACTTGGTGGCCTTCTATGATGGGGCTACAGAACTGATGGACAGCAGTAGAGCAGCTGATGTCATCTACCTGGACTTGTGTAAAACGTGTGACACTGTCCCACACTACATCCTTGTCTCTAAATTGGAGAAACATCAATTTGATGGATGGACCACTCGGTGGATAAAAAACTGGCTGGATGGCCACATGCAAAGAGTTGTGGTCAATGGCTCAATGTCCAGCTGCAGACCAGTAACGAGTGGTGTCCCTCAGGGATCAGTGTTGGGACCGGTCTTGTTTAACATCTTCGTCACTGACATGGACAGTGGGATTGAGTGCGCCCTCAGCAAGTTTACTGATGACACCAAGGTGTGTGGTTTGGCTGATACACTGGAGGGAAGGAATGCCATCCAGAGGGACCTTGACACACTTGTAAGGTGGGTTGATGCCAACCTCATGAAGTTTAACCATGACAAGTGCAAGGTCCTACACCTGGGTCGGAGCAATCTCGGGCACAGCTACAGGCTGGGCAAAGAAGAGATTCAGAGCAGCTCTGCGAAGAAGGACTTGGGGGTGCTGGTTGATGAGAAAATGAACATGAGTCGGCTTCCGTGTGCACTTGCAGCCCAGAAAGCCAACCGTATCCTAGGCTGCATCAGAAGGAGTGTGACCAGCAGGTCGAAGGAGGTGATCCTGCCCCTTTATTCTGCTCTCGTGAGACCTCACTTGGAGTACTGTGTGCAGTTCTGGTGTCCTCAACATAAAAAGGACATGGAACTGTTGGAAGAAGTCCAGAAGAGGGCCACAAGAATGATCAGGGGACTGGAGCACCTCCCATATGAAGATTGGCTGAGCAACTTGGGGCTGTTCAGCCTGGAGAAGAGAAGGCTGCGTGGAGACCTCATAGCAGCCTTCCACTATCTGAAGGGGGCTTATAAGGATGCTGGTGAGGGACTCTTCATTAGGGACTGTAGTGATAGGATAAGGGGTAACGGATTAAAACTTAAACAGGGGAAGTTTAGATTGGATATAAGGAGGAAATTCTTTCCTGTTAGGGTGGTTAGGCACTGGAATAGGTTTCCAAGGGAGGTTGTGAATGCTCCATCCCTGGCAGTGTTCAAGACCAGGTTGGACAAAGCCTTGGGTGACATGGTTTAGTGTGAGGTGTCGCTGCCCATGGCAGGGGGGTTGGAACTTGATCTTAAGGTCCTTTCCAACCCTAACTATTCTATGATTCTACTTTACAGCATCCCCCCAGAGTGTTCATTCAAGATTTTGGCTACTACAGTCGATGAGAACTGATATGAAGGCAGAAGTCCAGATGACCTGAACAGTACCATCAAATTAAAAGCTCTGTCCATCCAGTGCAGTTCTAGGAACAGCTTTCTAATGTCACATAATTATTGTTATTCCCCTTCTATATGTAACAAGCACCCAACGTATGGGGTAGAAAAGCCGGCATTCGTTTTCTAGGACATCAGTCTTTGCTGTAGATTTTATACATTGTTTCACTGCTGAGGAAAGACACTTTTTCCAGAAGATAAAAGCCAGATAATGATTGCAGTATTACCTGCCATTGATCAGCATATCCAATAAGGGATTTAGGAATTTAAAAGGAAGCAGAATTAACTCCCATCATTGAAATCAGAGGCCTGTATGAGGATGATGAACTCCCTGTGAAAGCACCAGGAGTCAAGTGCTTCAGCACAAGATGGGAACACACTGACATTGCAGCACCTGAGTTGCATACACAACAGAAAAAGGACACAACATTGTATGTGGGAAACAATGTAAATTAGTTAGCTTTTCCATGAACACTTGGGTGATTAAAATCAGTGGAACTATATTTTGGTCATTAGTTTGTA
Source organism: Neopsephotus bourkii (assembly GCF_033783945.1). NCBI lineage: Eukaryota > Metazoa > Chordata > Aves > Psittaciformes > Psittacidae > Neopsephotus > Neopsephotus bourkii. Next base: position 2,220,436 of record NW_026901388.1, read on the forward strand.
AATTACCTCTATTAATTCTTCACTACTGTTGAGTATATGTTCTGTGCGCTTCCCACACTGACTGCACTACACTATAACCCTCTGAATCATCACTGGTTGCTAATTTTCAGAAGCAGAAGAAAGAAATGTATAAAGAAGTGAGTGCAATTCCTTTGCAGACAACGTTTGAGTTTTTCCCATCACCCAAAACATAAAAGCCTCTACTACTATATCATGGTTGAGTGAAAAAGAAAGGAATGCACTGAGGACACAGAAAAAGATTGTATCCCAGAAAAAAAAGGAAGAAAATACACAGTCCTCAAGAAAAGTGCTATTTAACTTTTGTTCATCATGAAAAGTATAATCACTGTAACAGGCAGACTTACATCAATTAGTATAGGCACAACAAGATCCTAGGAAAGAAAACCTGTAGACCAAGGAAAACATCTGGATAAATCAAATCAGGTAATCTAAGCTCCATGTAGAACCAGAAATGAGTTATATGCTGAATACATCAGAAAGGGCTCTGAGATGGAGAAAGTTCCTGGCATATGGGGTTCCTGCTACAGGACATTAGTAAGTATGTGATAGATGTGGGTTTCTCTGTTGAGAGGGATATAGTGTAACTCACATGTCAAAGAACAAAGCAATTGTCATTTTAAAATACTGATGATAAGATGAGAGAAAACAGACTTTCAAAGTACTTACAGTGCGAAGGAATCTGACTAGAAGAGTTGGAGTTTGGCTGCACATTGGATACTAGCTGTAGATTGGAGGACCTAACTAGCTAAGTAGACTTCACTGGAGGCCTATCCACTGCATAATATATATGAAGCTGACAGATGGTGAATAACTGACATCTCATGGATAACAAAAAAGAATTTGGGATGTGGAGACATTGTACCACTAGTAAATCTGCCTAAAAAGAAGCATCAACCTGCTGACAAGGGTGCTTCTGGTGCCATAGACCTATTCAAAACAATAAAAATACAGTAATCTATGTTGGCTGTGAATCTGACAGTTATTCTTGAGCAAAGCAATCCAACTAGCATATGAACCTTTGAAAATCTGTGAAAGATAAAAGCAAATTTCACTCACTGACAAGAGGCAAATGACAGTGTCTCCAAATCTTGAAAATATCCAGGAGTTCATACTCAGGAATAACGTACTTCATTTTCAAAGCAGCAGTCACCTCCCCCTCCTCATGGCAGGGTATATTCTGTATACAAGGTTGTCATGGTTTAAGCTGAACCCAGGACAGAGGTCTACTCTCTAACAAGAGGATGAGAACAGATTTTAACACACTTAATAAAGGACCTGAGTGAGTAAAAATGCAGGTTTTGACTCGTTGTTTTCATGAGATTCTGAATAGGGACTCTTTCCCACAAGACGCTATAGTACCTATTAAAGGACTCAAGTAATATAACCTTTTCTATTAAAGATTATAGATAGATGTTTCTGGGCTTCTTGTACACCAAGATTACTTCAAGTCAGAAGGCACTAGTTATTCTTGTAATCAGACTATCATTTTTGTTTCTGCTGCAGTCAGAGGCAGGACTGACTCAAAAAACATTTTCCGTTAGATGGCCAGGCAAGTTCCGTATGGTACTGTAGGAAATATCTGGGTGCTGACATATCAGTAGGTTGAGGTAACTTCTTGCGTTCAAGCCATCTACCTGGAGAAACACTACAGGACCACATGAGACCATAGCCACATGGTCTTATTTAGAGAGAGACTAGACTACTTTCAACTTAAATGGAAGTTGGTAGTCATGTGGCACTACAAATTATATCAGACACACATGTGAACAATCCTGAACTTCAACGACTGTGCCTTACTTATGCCTCAAGGCACAGGTCTGAAATTAAGAAGTTGAAATCAAGGCACAGATGAACAGGACGTGTGGTAGCAGCACATCCCTACTTGAGGAGGAAGACACCAGTGATTTAGGAAGTGTGAAGCTTACTGACGGATTATGTGTCACTCTCACAGGCATAACAGGAAGCAGCAGGTTACCATTAGTGAGGGGGAAGATATTTAGTCACTTGGAAACAGTCTAAATGTTGGCTGTGAAACGAGAGAAAATGAGAGCAGATGTGTGGACAAGACCAAGAAATTAAAAAGCTTGACAGCAAGCAGATGTTGTAATGATGAGGAAAACCTTGAGGAATTTTTCACACATTTACAGTGAGAAAAGGAGGATTTTGCCAGCTGGGTGTTTTCTGGCTTTGCACAGGGCAAAAAACAATAATAATAATGAAGACATAGAGTTGGCTGATTGTAGTGTCTGCTTCTCCTCACAGGAAACTAAAAGCTGTCACCTTGGGTGTCTAATTATGAGCTCCAAACCCATCGTATTTCAGTAGCATTAAAAAATTAATTCCCTTGGCCCTCTTGTGAACTCCGACTTCTCACTATACTGGTTGAGGTATAAATAGTGCACACTTATATATGGAAATTACTCTGCTATCTCTAGCACTCTGTAGTACCTTTACAAGAAAGAACCTCTTTATACAGAACCATGAAATAATCTTCCTCTATGTGGAAGCTGTTTTTTACTTAGTATCTGTGAAACAATTCTGCTGTACATAAAATATCTTTATGTATGCCACTGTTTAGTTTGAACTAGAGTTCTGCAAATATTATGATGAAAACTTCTCATGACTGACTGAGCTGCGTGTCCTCCTCTGTGTGCTGCACTGCCTCCTACAACCTGTACAATACACCACAGTAACTTTTGTTTAGGGAGAAGCCTGAGAAAGATGAGAAGATGTGCATGTACATTTTTTCCCCTTAAATTTTCTGATATTTTAATTTTCATTCAATTAGAATTAAGATGGAATATAAAACTTCTTTTTTCCTAGCCTCCCATATTCATCTGTGCCTTATCATAAAATAAATTTCCTTCTAGCCCTCTGTTTACCTTGTAAGATTTGACTCTTTTGTAATTGTACTATCATGTCACCCGTTTGTCATTAAAACAAGGACAAGGAATTTGGTAAGCTTCTATATTATATTTCATTGTTTTCACAAAAATTCTGTAGATGTCTTTTTTATAACAACTAAGAAAATGCAAAGAATTTTCCTTCATTTTATTTATGCCACAGATTTCAAATAAGCCCAGCACTGTTTTTCATCACTAGATTAGGTGGCCACAATCTGTTCAGTATCTCATAGGGAGATATTGTCAAAGCTCAAATAATTCAGATTTTAACCCATTCCATTTTAGTCATATCTGTTTTTTTTCCTTTTCTTACAAGTCAATGATGCTTAATGAGCATAAAATTTGTGACATAGTCAATACAAGCAAAGGCCACTGCTTTGTGCTGACCTGACAGAGCAGGATCTCAAGACGTGTCCTGGCCTGACATGATTTGATAGTTTTCTACTACTGAGGTGAATGTTGTCCCACCTGTTTTAGTGTAATCCATGTTAGTATCATTCAGGTAAAAAAGCTGACCGAGGCAGGAGTCAGTAGGTGACAAACAGCAGCCCCTTGAGGAGAGTTGGTGCTGCTACGAAAGAAAACATATGAATTACTATGAGTCTAAACATAGCATTTTAGCTTACTCTAGTCTTTTATAATATTGTTTGAAGTTCTTCTCAGCATGTTCTTTCATGTCAGGGACTTGTGCAAAGCATTTGACACTGTCCCATATGACATCCTTGTCTCTAACTTGGACAGACATCAATTTGTTAGGCGGACCACTCAGTGGATAAAGAACTGGCTGGATGCCTGCAGACAAAGAGTTGTGGTCAATGGCTCAATGTCCAGCTGCAGACCAGTAATGAGTGGTGTTCCTCAGGGATCAGTGTTGGGACCAGTCTCGTTCAGCATCTTTGCTGATGACATGGACAGTGGGATTGAGTACGCCCTCAGCAAGTTTGCGAATGACACCAAGCTGTGTGGTTCAGTTGATACGCTGGAGGGAAGGAATGCCATCCAGAGGGACCTTGACACGCTTGTGAGGTGGGCTGTTAAAAATCTTATGAAGTTTAGCCATGCTAAGTGCAAGGTCCTACCTCTGGGTCAGAGCAATCTCAGGCACAGCTACAGGTTAGGCAGGGAAGAGATTCAGAGCAGTCCTGCAGAGAAGGACTTGGGGTGCTGGTCAAAGAAAAACTTAATATGAGCCAGCAGTGTGCGCTCACAGCCCAGAAAGCCAACCGTATCCTGGGCTGCATCAAAAAGAGCGTGACCAGCAGGTCGAAGGAGGTGATCCTGCCCCTCTACTCTGCTCTCGTGAGAGCTCGCTTGGAGTATTGTGTGCAGTTCTGGTGTCCTCAACATAAAAAGGACATGGAAGTGTTGGAACAAGTCCAGAGGAGGGCCACAAGGATGATCAGGGGGCTGGAGCACCTGCTGTATGAAGATAGGCTGAGAAAGCTGGGGCTGTTCAGCCTGGAGAAGGATGAGTGGGGAACTCATAGGATGTGAAGTATGTGTAAACCTTCCAGTATCTGAAGGGGACCTATAAGGATGCTGGGGATGGACTCTTCATTAGGGACTGTAGTGTTAGGACAAGAGACAATGGATTCAAACTTAAACAGTGCAAGTTTAGATTGGATATAAGGAAGAATTTCTTTACTGTGACAGTGGTGAGGCACTGGAATAGGTTGCCTAGGAAAGTTGTGAATGCTCCATTGCTGGCGGTGTTCAAGGCTGATTTGGACAGATCCTTGGCTGACATGGTCTAGTGAGAAGTGTTCCTGCCCGTGGCAGGGGGGTTGGAACCAGATGATTTTAAGGTCCTTTCCAACCCTAACTGTTCTATGAATCTATGATTCTAATTCCTGCTATGCATTGCACATAAGCTGTAGGTGAGTTCTCAACAGTGACATTACTAATACTGCTGTTAATGTTGAACCAGCAAGGGAGAAACCCCTGCACTCCTCTCACAAAGTACTTTGTGTTTGTTGAAACAGATTTCATTTCTTCATGCTGTATAGGTTTGAGCACCTTTGGAAATAACTGTTGGTTAGCTCAAACAATTCTACTTTAATCTTTTGTTTTTAACTGGTTTTCCCTAAAAAAATAGAGCATTCCATAACTACCAGGTTTGTGTTTGATACACACACTAATTTTATTTTCCGTGTGTGATTGAAGCAGTGTACATATGCAGTGGCCACTTCAGAACTTTCTGGATGCCTGGAAATCACTGAATCACTGTCCAAATTGGGGAAGGAGAAGGTTGTTCCTAGGGTCAGTGGCCAGCCTCAAAAAAATGTAGGACTGCCTGTCTTTCTTTAGCTGGCGCTACAGGTATAGTTGAGTGATGACTAAAAAAATGAGCCACTGTAAAAGTAATTTTTTGTTTTCGCCGTAGAGCAGGGATTTGGATATAAATACATAGAAACAGAACAGAGTTACTCAGGAGGACAGTAGCTGCCTAACTCGTGGCTCTTAGCTATTCCTAGGCATCTTTCCAGTGATTTAAGGAAGAGAACGCCTTACTAATTGCATTTATCTCTCTTCTGTCTTTCAAATCATCTTCATATGACAAAACCCATTGAGCCCTGTCCTAGCCTCATGAACATTACCTACATGAAAGCTGGAGAAAATGAAGATCATAGTGCTTTTGAAATCTTAAGAAAATGTGGAAAGTACCACAAAGAGTTAATGCTGAGTCAATGTTCTAGGAAATGTTCTAATTTCCAGAATTTTTTTCTTCAGGGTTTTTGCTAGTCTTTTTGTTTATCTTTTTGTCTCCTCTTTTCTTCTGCCTCAGCCTGAGATTTCTGAGGTTTTCCTGCTCACCTAAAATGTCAGCAACCTCTTCTGTAGGGAATTTTGAACATTTTTAATCATCCCTATATCAGCAGGATGCAGTCACCATCTGTATAGTCTGTACCTTACTTTTCTTCCTTCATGGAAACATCACAGGAGCTGTCAAAATTATAGTTGCACATTGCATGCTGAAAATATTCTCTCCACATACAAATCTCTTTTTCAAAGCTCGTTTATTTGAGATAAAGTGGGAATACTGGTGAATGGCAAGAAGCAGAGAACAAGAATTTGTGTGTGTGTTCACCTGCATGAACAACAATCTAAAGAAACATACTCTCTCCAGGGGAGTAAACACGCATTGAGATGAGATGCATGAAAAACTAAGGCTGTGATTTGAGGGATGTCAGTTTTTTCAGGCATAGTATGTGGAATAGTTGGTTAACACAGACTCAGGAAAAAATTAAAAGAAGGTTTTTTTTCTCTGACATAAAGGGAAGCTCTCATAAGAGTTCACTAAAACTTTATTAAACTCACTTGCTCACTAATGTACCCTGCCCTTTTTCCAGTTTCTGAGAACATGAGAACATACTTGGAGTTCTGAGAATATGAACTTAGGAATTCAATAATATAAAGGGAAAATACAGGTCTTGGTTGGAGGCCCAATCTTGAAAGCTGTCTACTACCTGTCCCATAATTTTGTGTTAGTCATCACATTCTACTGTAATATATATAGCTAAGTGCTTAAATGGTGTCTTAAAGACAGGATGTGAACCTGCAAGACATCATTAGGTGAAACGTTTCTTCTTGAAAATAACAGGAATTGCAGAACTTAGTTCAGGAGTTCTTTGCAGGTAAAAAAATGTGATAGTAATACAATTTATAGTCTTATGAAGAAATCACTATCTTTACAGCTCCTGTTTACCTGTTCTGAAGTATGATAACTGAACAGAGGACTTTTTTTCACATATACCCAAGCACGATTTTTGCCATGACAAGTAACAAGCCTTGTAGTGCCCTGGTAGCAAAGAGTCCCTGGGCTCCCCCAAGCTTGACATGGCCTCAGCATGTTTTGGCAGTTGCTAAGAGGAGCACTGCCTGTGGGGTCTTTTGGTTTAGCTTCACCCTGTAATCCCCAATGGGGTACTGGCTGGACCATCCACAGTGGAGAGTCAGTGGGTGACAATCAGCAGCCCTTGAGGGCAGCTGGGGCTAGGGGAGGCCATTGTGCCACTCTCTGGCTTTAGATGGAAGCCCCTGAGAGGGAAAATGAGGCTTTCGGGGGGGGAATCACACACAAAACTGTGGAGGAAATAAACCCCACCTTAAACATCATCTATACCTCCCAGAATAGATCCCAGGACACCAACAATTTATTGTAACCCTCCCCATTTCCTCTTGAAGGGACTAAAACAGTCATTCCCCCATCCTAGACTCACACAGGAATGACGAGCATCATAGCAGGGAAAAGATAAATAGCAGAAATCTTTCCTGCACAGAAACTCTAAGGTTATTATTAATAAGGTATTTTTGCATTTCTTCATACTATAATAATGTTAATATTGACTGATAACAGCTATTGGTTATCCTTCGATTAGATTGTTAATATTTCAATTAAGTTAAAAATAAATTCTTGGATCTTGTGATATGTTGCCTATTGCTACTGAATTTTTTTTAACATATTTGTTTCACTTTTTTTAGTATTTTTTAAATATATTTTAAAGTGCGGTTATTTTACAAGAAATGAGGTATTTTACTTCATTCAATTACTTTTGGTAAGAAATCACAAAGAAGGTTCAGGACATAAAATGCTATAAAATCTTATTTACCAGTTTACAGTATCTGGGTTTTTCAGAGAGCACTGTGGGATACTGTAAGTTGCATTACCTACAGAATATAACAGATGACACTAAGTTCTCTGAAGCAGTAATCATAGCTTAAAATGCATTTTGCAAAACATACATGTCCCAGTGGGACACTCAGTTCAGGCCTCCAATGCTGTCACAGCATATTGATGCAAAACAACTCAAGACAAAAATCAAGTACTACATATGTAAATGCTTATACTGTGCAAGCACTTCACTTATCAAGTACTGAACTCTACTTAACAAACACTGAACGGTACTTAACAAGCACTGAACTGTGCTTGTTAAGAAAGAAAGAGGAGAGAAAGTGAATCAATAATAAGAGCTAGTATTTTGGCCAAAGGTGAAGCTTCCAGAATCCTCTTATAAACCAAACACAATGAAGCATTCCTCAGCTCTCCGATGGACAGCAGCTTCTAAGCAAAACTTTTGCATTACAATGGCAAGAGATTCCAGCCTTCAAATGACAGTTTAGATTCCTCTGGTTGACAGGTTTTGCTCATTTCCTCCTCTTTGGTTATAAATGGTACTCACACATATTAAATCTGTACTTGATTATATTAAATTGAGCAGCCTGTTGAATAGACACGGCGTTTCCAAAACAGAACAAAAAAAAATATGTCTGAGGTAGCAATTGACTGGTTGGCAAGGAAAATAACTATATTATTTTTTAATGTAAATTGTGGCAGACATCACACAGAGCAGACATGACTGCACAGGAAAATCTGTTGTGGTTAGAAGTGATAACAGCCGGGCCCAACAGTGATATGGTTTTGTTTTGCTTTATATTGCTGTGTGTGTTCTAAGACCAAAATGAACCACCTTAAAAAAGCTTGAACCCAAACATTTTGTTTAATGACCTTGTTGCTGTATAAGTGTTATTTAAGAATAGGGTGCTGTGAGCGGAGAGATAGGTGAACAAGACAGAAAACTAGCAAGAAGTTTCTTTTACGGAAATTGCAAAAAGGAAAAGAAAGCAATGTTCTCCATGGAGCCTATATTGGTCTTCTCTTTGTGATCTCTAAAAGTTGTAAAGTTCTGTTGAAATAGGAAAATCATTGTTGTCCAAAATTCATCACTGGTAGTGCTGTTATAGTTATTTAAACAGCTGAACTGCCTAACTGAGCAGTGACAATTGGATTCATCCATGCCTATCTTTTTCAGAAAACATTATCTTATTATTTCATACAGATAAATCAGTGATGATGAGATGAGGATAAGAATCCTATAATCTACTGCCTCCTGCATGGCTCAGTTAATTATTTACATGAGAAAATAGCAGTCATAAAATTGACCTTTTTACATAAAATTGGGAAACTTCATACATTATCTTTTGATTTTTCCTCTTTGTATTTGAAAAGCATTTACTCTATCCCCTGTTTCCAAGTTAGGTAGTCATTTCTCTTTGTGTTACCAACTATCCCAAACTCTGGTCTCAAACTGAGCTTTGTACAAAGACAGAGCACTTAGATCCCTATTGGGTAGCATATTTGTTTCTGTATATGTGACTAGCTACAGAATGTTTTTATCACCTTGAATTTGTGTTTTCAAGTTGTTAGCGTAAGAACTGACACATAACCACTGGAATGGTTATATGAGGTGCTTTATTGCAGCGCTGGGAAACCGGGGGAACGCGCCCAAATCTGGCTTCGACCCCACCACATCGCATTCGCAATTTATACACTAAAAGTCACATAACTAATACATATTCAATACAGATTACATCATTAACTAATACATATGCATTAAGGATTACCACATCAGTCTATTACGACATCAGCCTCTTCTGCGTTTGTGCAGCCCCCTCTGGTGGTCGTCGTGATGAAGTAAGGAGTCTTCCTCAGATGAAGTAAGAAGTCTTCCTCGGCTTGTTCTTTTCACCTTTTTGTACTTTGGACATATCCCAACCATTATGTGGACACCAGCATTGTTCTATTTTCCCTTGACTACCTCTGCTAATTTCTAGGTTCTGCTTGGATAGAATTTCACAATATACTTCCCTAAATTCACCCATACACCCTTCACCATGTATGGTCATATAAGCTCTTGCTACCAAGACTACCATTGTATCACTGGTTACAGATTAACCACAATACCGGACTGCAGACAGAACTGCAAAGTTACAACTCTTTCTAATATACAAAATCCCACTATTGATTTATAAATTTCTCAAATATAATCTTTTCAACTATTCTATATGATTATTTATCATAATAATTTCATCCTTTTCTAACAAAGTGATCTGTTGTGCATCCAAACTGTTGGATATGACTGTATCTCAGAAAGAATGTAAGATTCCACAAACGAAAGCTGTTACCTATTGATAAATCACAACATATATTTTGGCAATTAATAGATGCATTTTAAGAGTTATTCTTCCCCTACAAATGTGGATCTCATGCCACTTATTATTCTGATTGCCAAAGTAATATTTCAAATTTGGATGCTTAAAATGAAGCCCATGACCAAAGCAGAAACAGAGACTTAACTGTTGGACTTTTACCAAAATCACACTTAATCTGAAATTATTGATGATAACCCATCCACAAATAATTGAATTATAGAGCTGTATTCAGAAGTATCACAGAATGCTTTGGGTTGGAAGGAACCTTTAAGATCTTCTAGTCCCAACTCCCCTGCCATGGGCAGGGACACCTTCCACTAGACCAGGTTGCTCAAAGCCCCATCCATGCTTTAATTAATGCAAGGCATCTGCTGGTGAACACAGCAGACAGGCACAGTATCACATGCAAGTGGATACACAGAAGGGAACTGAAAATGCATGGAGGTAGTAAGGGTCCACTGCCACGATGGTGATACCCGACAGGGCACAGTGCCCATTACCCACAGGACCAACTAACCCCAGAACAGATGTTTCAACCCAGAGCAAGATCTGAAAGACAATGCTACTCTGAAAGTCAGCACTTCTTCGCACAGGTGATGTCAACATCAGGGAGTTCATTTTTACAGCTACAGGATCCTCTCTGAAAATGGAGGACTGCTAGGAACAGATGGAATCCACCTGACAAAGTGAAGCAAGGACATCCTTGCCAACAGGCTGGCCAAGACAGGAATGATGATGGAGGGAAATTGCAAGCCACACTTTACAAGGAAAGAGTAGACAGGAGTAGAAAACAAAAGATGAAGAAAAATAGAAACAAGAGAGACCCCAGGAGTGGTAAAAGTGGATGAAGGAACAGCAGCCTCTAGCGTATGTACAGAAACACATGCATTTCTGGGAGAAAGCAGGAGGAGCTAGAGCTGCACATGCCACCACAGAATTGTGCTGCAAAGGACATACATAATCTCTTCAGGGAAGACAAGCAAGAAAATGGCACAAGAAATGAAGTTGTCCTCTACAGGAAGGAGCAGCTGAGATATATGGAGCTATTGTGCACAATGGTTAGCAGTCTGGGTGAGAGCTTGCAGGTTGGGGCAGGAGAGAGACCAGTAAAGGTGTTATTGTGGTGGGAGTTTGCAATAAATCATTCAATCTGAGAGAGGAAGTTGGTGACATCTTCTTTGAACAACTGATGGGAAGTTCTGCACCATATACCCTGGTCCTTGCCTGGGTGGAGGAGTTTCTGAAACAACACAGGCTGGGGAAGAACAAATCTGCAGGAAAGACCCAGGTGGACAGCAAGCTGAGCTTGCATAAGCCATGTTCCCTCATGCCAAAGGTGGTCAACAGCATCTTCAACTGCATGAACAGGAGCATAGCCAGCAGTTCACAGGGAAGGGATTACGCCCCTCAGCTCTCACTAGACTGCATCTTTTATACTATGTGCAGTTTAGCTTCAACCAGACATCAACAAGCTGAAGGACATTCAGTAAAGGACTACCAAGATGGCAGAGAGACTGGAGCACTTGCTTTATCAGGGAGGAACTGGGTTTCTTCAGCCTGGAGAAGGGATGGATTTGGGGAACTCAACAGCAGTCCCCAGCACCTATGAGAAGCACAGGCAATTGATGGAGCCAGGTTCTTCACAGTAGTGCATGGTATGAAGATGGGAGACAAAAGGTATATCTTGAAAGAAGTGAGATTCATACTGGACATAAGGAAAAACTTTTTCACTAAGAATAGACAGGCATTGGCCCATGTTTTCTGGGAAAGCTATGTAGCATATCTGTGAAGGTTTTCAGAACCTAAATAAACAAACCCTTGTACTTTGAACTGGAGACCTCCAGAGAGCCTTGTGAAGAAGGTTCCTATTTGGATGCAAATGTTTTGCAGATACCTCATTCATGTTACTACATTCTACATGACATTTCATTTTGTTTCCGTTGTTTTCAGATTTTTTGGATGACTGGGTAATGGCTTTGGGGGTTCTCTCCAATAGTGGCAAACTACAGAGCTGTCATATGAAGTAGAGACACAAATAGAAGCTACTTAACTGCACCTCTTGTTCAGGATGGAGTCCCTGCCTGCCTGCCTGCATGTTGTACTTTATCACAATGAACATTCCAATCCAGTCCACTATGTCTTGAGCTTCCTTTTCCTGTCATCCTAACACATGTACAACCTAGTAATGAACAGGATTTTTGCTTCATCTTTGGATAGTAGCCCTGGGGACGACACAATACATCAATGTTTCTACCTTTTTTTAACAAGCATCTTAGTTATGTACCTGCTCACTTGGAAGCCCTACTGGCTTGATGTCTTATTCTCTTTGAAGAGGTTTTTGGCCTCTCAATGATTCAGCCTTTATCAGTTGTGTCAGGCTAGCAGAAAAAAATAAAATACAGTTGCTCTTTTCTCCTCAGACTTTTCAACCTCAAATTGTTTGATTAGAAGGAAGTCTAGATAGAAATTAAGGCTTTTGGAAATAGCAATAAGCCAGGAATTGTTTCCCGACAGAAAAAAAGTAATAAAAAACGGCAAGAAATTCAGCAGCCAGTAGTATCATTTTCTAAAAGAAAATTTCTACTGGGGAAAAAAGCTTGTCTCTTACCAAATAAAAACACAAATACAGCTACTTTCTGTAATAGCTATTGTTTGTTTTAATTTTCTGGTTGACTGCACATCTCAGCTATGTCTTCAAGATACATCAATAGTAGTAGGAAAGTATTAATCCAGCTGGAACTGAAGGAGAACAGAAAGACAGTCAATATTTGGTGACTGAGTTCAGCTCTTGAAATGCAGTGCTGCAGTGAGGTAGCTGCTATTGCAAGAGTTCTGCAGAAACACTGCTGTGCTTTTTCCCTGAAAATAAAAATTTTAGCAGAGGGTGTCAGGAACAATAGCTTCAAAATGTTTATAGGAAGAATAACAACTCCTGGGGTGGGAGGAGGCACAGCAGGAGTGCAGAGGGCTGCTGCTCATCTGCCTGGATCATGCAGACTACCCTGCAAATCACACAGGAAAGCATATGGAGAAAGTCTACTGGGTCAGACTCCAAGAGTATTTTATAAGGAGGTGCTAAACTCTTGTTTAATTATCAAAATTAAGACAGTGAGTATGTACATAGATCATCTGTAAATGAAAAGGGACTGGCTGAGTTCCTACCACCAAGAGAAAGAACTTACATAAGCTAAAAGTTGCAGTTGTACCAAGAACGTCTGCTGTACTAAGTGTGGATGCTGCACTGCTTCTAGCCAGTGAGGTCTGGGGCAACCTATAGCAGCAGTAGCAAGGAGAGGAGGGGTAGCAAGTTTTAAAACATTCTCTAATGAGGTTGTGGGAAGGACTACACAGCATCTTTCCTATGAGAAAACTGCGGTGCTTTTTCTTCCATTGTTCTCTTCATAGCACTTCCCATAATCATTCACCTGACACCAGTTACTTTTCTGAGAAATACCATTTGTTTTGAAGACAAACAGCTGGAATACATATGATGAATCTTGCTTGTGACATAGGAGTTCATGGATAAAATGATGAGTGAATAGCTACTGTTAATTTTGCCTCCATTGGCAATGGTGTGATACAAACAGTTTTTTACAAATGTTTTTGTTGCATTTTCCTAAAAAGACATAAACTCAATGCTTGTTATTGTCAAGCTGTCCCAATCCCAAAGTGAAACCTACATACATCATTCTGGCATTGTCCTTGTCTTTTCCTCACTCCAGCTGGCCAGAACATTACTTCCCCAGAGAAGTGGAATGGGTCACACATTTAGAGGAAAAGTTAGGCTATGATACTGCTGCTTTCTCAGATATTTTGTTTTCCAATTACCCAACGCTACCTGTCATTTTGTTTTCATGAGTATATTCAGAACCATTTTCATGTCTCTTGCGACAGGGGATTTCTCAAGAAACTGATGCACATTTCTACTTGCTTACAATGCCTACAATGGCGATTTCTACCTTCATGAGGTATTCCTGAGACTATCCTGTGTAACCTACACTGAAAACAAATACAGTTTGTGGAGGTCTGAACAGAAGTCAGCTAAGAAAAGACACCATTCTTTCTCCAGAGACAATATTCTGAGGAAGGCACCTCAGTTGCATAGGTAATAAAATCTCCAAGAAAAGGAAATGGGACACTTTAATGATGAAATAAAGCCCAAGAGATAAAGTTTATCCAGTGGAGGCAAGAGGTGTTTTATTACAGCTAAACACTAGTGAACCCTTTGTGATCACAATACAGGAAGTATAAGATAAATGCATCCTCAAATAAAAAAAGGGAAAGAAAAAGTATAAGAAAAATTAACAGTTTGCCTAAGGTTACTGTCAGTAAAATGCATCAGTCTTGTTATACATTCTTACTTATTTGTTATTAGGCGTGTGCATTTATTTGGTATGCTTCATGACAGAAACATCTGTTGGGAAGAGGAGTAAAAGAATCTTGTAAATCTTTATTTTTTTTTTCCTTCTTTTTAAAGTCTTCAGACATTGATATCAGGCTGCAGGATCCCATTCAGGCTCAGCAGATGTGAAGCTTACAACAAATCCTTTCATCAAAACCCCAGAATATGGCTTTCACTAAGCACCACATGTATTTATGCTGACATTTGTGCAAGGTATCTCTTAAGCTTGGTAAAAGTGCAGGCATCTGTGAATCACAGCCTTATAATTCCATTTTCAATAAACTGTTTGAACAGCAACATTCACCTTTTTGTAGTCCAGAAGTATAAGCAAGAAATGAAGGACAAAATCATTACAATGTGATGCTCATACCTTTTTCTTAATCCTTGCTTTTATTTTTTCCAGTGGTGTTCAGTCTGACAGATCCTGCAGCTGCAGAGGGAGGACAGGCAGGTGGACAGGCACCATGCCACAGCAGCATTGAACATCTCCAGAGGGGATGTTTCTCCAACAATGGAAGGATTAGTGATGGCAGAAGGAATCATTGTGATGTCTTATTCTTTCCATGCTCACCTGTGAAGAGGTCAGCTCTACTGAACCCACAAAAAAGCACTGCTTAGTTTCAATATAAGGGTGTCACTATTTTTTCTATGTACTTTCAGAAAAAAATTCTGCTGTTCTGCATTGAACTCTACTTGAAACAGTGGGTAAATGATACTGCCTAATCCTGAAGAAAAAGAAATAAAAAAACCCCAAATGTTGTTGTTAACAAAAAAGTGTCCTGGGTGAGATCCAGAGCTCCTATTCCACAGGAACTGCAAAATTACCCTTGTTTCAACACAATTTGGAAGCTTTGATTTTTTATTTTTTTATTTTCCACAGTGCAAGGGTTCAACTATTTTGGCCTTAACACAAAAATAGCAGAGACATCTACTTTTTCTTTCATTTTGGAAACAAAATAGACATTTCCTGCAACCCTCTATCACTTTTTCAGGATACTGACCATAAAGCTTGCCACTAAGAAGGGTATCAGATTGGCGATTTCCTGTCTCTGTTTAAAGGAAAGCTGAAGATCTTCCTAGCTTCCACCTGAAGAAATGTTCATACACGCTTGCAGGAATTTAATTTTGTCTTTGTGTGATTAAACATTGTATTTTTAATATATATTTCTGCTTTTCCTTAAGCCATACCCCAGATCTACTGGAAAGTTATTTTGGCCATTAATCATCTGTTAAAGGAGCTGAATATGCTGCTAGCAGAAAAGCAGAGTCAGCATCCCCAGGTGGTCTTGAATGCTCCTCATTATAGTGATGCTCTCCATATTTCCATGCATGCATACAAAAAAGCCAAAGCTCTAGATACAAGCCCATGAATATATATGTGTTGAATCATTCATTATCCTTAATTCCTGTCTTAAACAGGAATTCTCCTTTTCTTTTCTTTAGAATTTTTGAATACCTTCTTCCTTTCTCCTGAATATCCTATAATTCAAAAGCCCAATAATGGAAAAGGTTACTGCATCACTCAAGAAACATTAGCAAATTATGTTATATTCTCCCCAAATGCTCCAGCTAGACAACTGACATCCAGGTACCAACTATAACTTACTGTAAAATATATGCTGTCAATTGAGTGTTTCAAGTCTAACTATACACTTCAATAGTCCAGCTGTCATGCTATCATTTCCAAATAACTCATTTATATAAAAATATATCAACTGATTGGAATAACACTATGTTCAATACACTGCTTGAACAGCAACATTCACTTTTTTGTAGGCCAGAAATGTAAGCAAGAAATTAAGTGCAAATTCGTTACAATGTGATGTGAATCCGTCTTTATCAATCCTTGCTTTTACTTTTTCCAGCCAATAGAATTCCTATACATGCAGAAGTAGTAAAACATATAATAGGGTACACTTTCTAAAGATTTCTTGGCAGCATATATGCTTAGAATCATAGAATCATAGTATACTTAGGGTTGGAAAGGACCTTGAGATCATAAAGTTCCAAACCTCCTGCCATGGGCAGGGACACCTGACACTAAACCATGTCAGCCAAGGATCTGTCTGATTCAGCCTTGAACAGCGCCAGGGATGGAGCATTCACAACTTTCCTGGGCAACCCATTCCAGTGCCTCACCACTGTCACAGTAAAGAATTTCCTCCTTATATCCAATCTAAACTTCCCCTGTTTAAGTTTGAACCTATTACCCCGTGTCCTATCTCTACAGTCCCTTATGAAGAGTTCAACCCCAGCATCCCTATATGCCCCCTTCGGATACTGGAAGGCTGCTATGAGGTCTCCACGCAGCCTTCTCTTCTCCAGGCTCAACAGCCCCAACTTTCTCAGCCTGTCTTCATACAACAGGTGCCCCAGCCCCCTGATCATCCTCGTGGCCCTCCTCTGGACATGTTCCAACAGATCCATGTCCTTCTTATGTTGAGGACACCAGAACTGCACACAGTACTCCAATTAAGGTCTCACAAGAGCAGAGTAGAGGGGCAGGATCACCTCCTTTGACATGCTGGTCACACTCCTTTTGATGAAGCCCAGGATATGGTTGACTTTCTGGGCTGCACACGGAAGCCGGCTCATGTTCATTTTCTCATCAACCAACACCCCAAGGTCCTTCTCTGCAGGGCTGCTCTGAATCTCTTCTCTGCCTAACCTGTAGCTGTGCCTGGGATTGCTCTGACCCAGGTGTAGGACCTTGCACTTGGCATGGTTAAACTTTATGAGGTTGGCATCAGCCCAGTCACAAGAGTGTCAAGGTCCCTCTGGATGACATTCCTTCCCTCCAGCGTATCAGCCGAACCACACAGTTTGGTGTCACAGCAAATTTGCTGAGGGCGCACTCAATCCCACTGTCCATGTCAGAGATGGAGATGTTAAACAAGACCGGTCCTAACGCTGATCTCTGAGGGACACCACTTGTTACTGGTCTCCAGCTGGACATTGAGCCATTGACCGCAACTCTTTGCATACAGCCTTCCAGCCAGTTCTTTATCCACCAAGTGGCCCATCTATCAAATTGATGTTTCTCCGATTTAAAGACAAGGGTACTTTCTCAATTTGAAACTGTTTAGCTTCATCATTATTTTACAAAATTGTTCATATCTTTTAGTTCAAAGATTTCTTTTTTGAATAAAAAAAATAAGATTGCAATGTGCGTCTGAGGAATTGGATATGCCTAAACATACACCTAGTAAGTGAAGCTCTTATTTTGTTTAGAAACAATAATAGAGCAAATGTATTTAAAATCTTAATAGTTAAAGTTCCAACTCTTCACCTATGCATATTACATGACCCTTTGCAATTTGAAGTCCAGAGAAGGTGTTCTACTGACTTGAATGAATGAGATTCTGTATTTAGGGTTTTTTTCTCTTATATAGCCTATTAATTTAGGTTCTTTCTTTTAGACATCTACACAACTTCAATGATTCCTTTTTTCCCCTAAAATCATTCCCAGTAAATTCTCTGTCTCTCTCTCTTCAAACATACACACAGCTCTGACCCTTCATCTTCAGTGCTTCCCTGATATTCCTGGTTGCTTTTTTGGCTTTGTAATGTTATACAAGCCAAGTATTCTTGATGCCTTAATATTCAGCATGGGTAGAAAACTGTTATTGTACTGTTTTTCTCAACAATACTTCTAATAATTTTAAAGTTGACTCTGAATGTTCTTTCCTTTGATGTTGGTCAAAAAGAAATTGAACATAAGCCAGCAGTGTGAACTTGCAGCTCAGAAACCAATTGTATACTGTGCTGCACCAAAAGGAGTGTGACCAGCAGGTCAAAAAAAAGGTGATCCTGCCCCTCTGCTCTTATGAGACCCCACTTGGAGTATTGTGTGCAGTTCTGGTGTCCCAAAAATAAGAAGGACATGGAGCTGTTGGAACAGGTCCAGAGGAGGGCCACGAGGATCATCAGGGGACTGGAGCACCTCCGGTATGAAGATAGCCTGAGAAAGTTGGGGCTGTTCATCCTGGAGAAGAGAAGGATGAGTGGGGACCTCATAGTATGTGAAGTATCTATAGACCTTCCAGTATCTGAAGGGGACCTACAAGGATCATGGAGAGGGACTGTAGCATATCTATCAAGAAACTGTACCATCAAGAAAGGTGTAATGGAAGTACATGATTATAAACATAATTAAAAGAAAGCAGTGATTATGCTGACAACCCAGAAGAATAAAAAAAAATAATAGATATTTTGTCAGATGTCCATATGTTTGCAATTAAAAAAGAGATTTTACTGGTTTAGAATAATGTTTGTATTTAGGGCTGGGAGAACTCATAGCTTGACAGATCCAGTTTTCATCTCTTTGCCCAGAAATAAGCTTTACAGACCCTTGGAAAGGTGAAAGCACATCTAATAAGAGGCTACAGGAGAGTATACAGAAAAGTAATAACACAATGAAACTTAAACTCAAAATATTTTTCTCAAGAAAGTACTAATTTTGAATTAGATTAAACCCTAACTTTTCCAAGTTTATCAATGGGCACATTTGTGAAACAGAGTATAGATGCCTTAAAGACAGAAACATCATAGTTCCTTGCCTGAGAAATATTTCTCATTCAAAAGCTTGGGAAAAACATATAAATGTTAGCCTAAAATAAAAAACATATAACAAGCTAGTTTAAAATAACAATAACAGATCTTTCAAAAATATTTGGGAAAATAAAATTAACCAGTTAGTAAAATAAAAATTATTGGGCTAGAGCAGAAGATGCTGCTCCACTGCCTTCTAAAGTCTCACATCTATCTCACACATATATATTGTTCCCTTCACAGAATAACTTCAGGCTTGTGTATCTTTTACTGTGAAGTTATGAATACTTTACCATGAGAAATATAAGGTTTCTTTTTGGTGGGGGGAAGAGAGAATGCCAACAGGTCACATAGGGAAAATTTTGTGGAAAAGTTACATTCTCAAAGTCTCATGTAAAATTATAGGAAGAAACTTCAGTTCAACACAGCAAGCTCTAACTTGATGAACACATCATGTTTGAGGAGGGGATTCTAATTACTGTGGTTATGCACTATAAAAGGAATGTAATCTGAACCTTTGTGCTTGGACTATGAAGATGACACATGCCTCAGATCTGTAGAAGATAAGAACTTTGCAAATTAATATACTAAGTCAAGCAGTCTTTCTTCTCTGATAAAGAGAGTACAGGTACTTAACATTCTCTGCCTTCATCACCTACCCACAAGGCTTCCAGTCCTAGGAATTGCTTTCATGGTGTTTTGAGGTTTTTGGTTTTGGGTTATATTTTCATTTTTAATTATTCCCTGAAGCCCTACTCTCAGGAGCTAACAAATATACTTGCTTGGATAATCATTTATTATTTTCCCAAATATATGGTTTTCTGCTACCTCTCCTGGGCAAACATCAAAAGGTTTTGGAATCTCAGCCTACTCTTATTAATGTATTATGGCCCCAGACTAGTGTGTTCCATGTCACCTTGTCATTTTCAGTAATAAGACTGCAGCAAGAGCCAGGTAGATGGCTCCAAAACAAGAGAAACAGCAAAGGTCCTATTGAACTCATGGCTGGATCCTGAGGGATTACCTTTTAAGGCATTTGCTCTCACCCTGTTGAGAAATGGTTGCCCAAGTGATCCCCTATGGTCTGGAAAATGAAAACAGAACTGAGTGTCTATCAGCCAAATC
The DNA here is from genome assembly GCF_033783945.1 of Neopsephotus bourkii. Classification (NCBI taxonomy): domain Eukaryota; kingdom Metazoa; phylum Chordata; class Aves; order Psittaciformes; family Psittacidae; genus Neopsephotus; species Neopsephotus bourkii. The sequence goes on from NW_026901388.1 coordinate 2,240,428, forward strand.
CACTTCCTCGGGCACATAATCATGTCACCAGCACAGTGGTTTTTAAGTGCTCAGTACTGTGGGATGGCATTGTTGTACATTTTATCAGTAGTGATGTCAACAACTATCAAGAAGTTTTAACACCTAGCAATCTGATAAGTTGACAGCAATTACCACTGAGTGAGCATATGTCATGTGCTGAGAGTTGTAAAAATGAGACATGATTTTTTTTTTTGTTCTTGGTTCCATATTCAGAGTGTGAAACAATTCAGTTAAAGGATTTGGGGTAAACAGTTTTGCTTCCAATACATCAAATGTGTTTACATGCAAATATTCTGAAGTTTACTAGCTTCCAGAAAAAATTGAGTCAAGCCAGATTCAGCTAGCTCAGGAAAAGCTTTTCTCATCTCTCTTCCTAGCCGGTTTCTCTGGCAGCCTTCTACCAAGACAGAAATGCAAGGCATTTTTTTCAGAATAGAACTTTCCACACGTTTGGCTTCTAATACGTGCTGGTGCTTTTGAAGAACAGTTCCTATCTCTGTAACTTTTGCTGCTATGGGAGAATGAGAAGTACTGCACTTTCTTTTACAGCACTTTGAAAATCTCAATAGATTTCAGACTCTAAATGGATATACTGTTCCCCTTGACTTTAAATGCTTCTAACTTTCATTCAAATTTAATTAAAAACATTTAGTATCAATAGGTGTCTCATAAACACCAAACCCTACAAACATGTAGATATAGGTTTCAATTTTGCTGTTCTCTGATCTTTGTCAAACTTAATTTTGAAGACTTCAGTGACTTAGCACAAACATTTATGTCCAGGTTTGAAATTACTGTAGATTAATAATGGCTGAAAAATCCTTAAAATAAAGCAGTTATTCAGTGACCTGTGGGAAATAGGTTGGTGGTGTCAAAGCAGCTTCCTCCCAGAAAAGCTGTTCTCAGTGCTGTTGCTAATTGGTAGCGTTAGCATCGTCAGCAGAAATCAAAACACTGAGTAAGCAGAGATGGGCTATTTCTGAACTGTTTGCCTATTAAAATATATGTCCAGTGGTTGCAGGGCAGTGACATTGAACTGAAGATTGCTGAAAACACAGACACTGAAGATAGCTTTCCTTACACAGTCCTCTCCACTCTCCTGTGCCCACAGCTTGCTGACTGGTGGGAGGATAAACATGATTCTTCATGATCAAACTCTTTTTCTAATTTTCATTTTTTAACAAAAGTTTATATTGTTGTGGTTGTTGCATGATGATTCATATCTTCCAAATTCAAATTTCATTTAGTTATCAAAGACAAATACATGCTGCTTAAAAATGTCTCTTTGATGTCTTTTGAATGATCTTGGCTTTTTCATGTTCAGAGAAATAACTTTAAAAGAATATGAAAACAGGAAATAATTGTGCCTGTAATTTAAATTTCATGCTTTCCCTCATTCTCTTTTAAACTTTTCAAAAGGTTCCATTGCATCATTTTGAAAACCAACAATGAGACCTTAAGCTTTAGAAAAAAAAAGTCAACAAAAATATGAAAACTAGTAGAAACCTTTTAAAGTAATTATTTAATACAAAACAGAGGAACTAAAATCATTGGATAGAAATGTAAAATTAATGATGGATTAGTTAGAAAGAAGCTCCAGAACACCAGCAGCACAAGAACTGAATGAGGAAAAGAGATTTCCAACTTGTACATGAGAATATCAGGGATCACTCCAAGATCCTCCCAGTGCAGAGTTCAGGCCCTGGCAGAGCTGTGAGGTCACTCTGCATGTACCATATCAGCAATCAACCTCTTTATGTAAAGAAAGTTAGTTTCTAACTTATGGGTGAAGATATTCTGTATAGGGTTTCTGTGGTAAGGTTTTGGTAGTGAAGGCCTACAGATTTCTTCTGTGAGAAGCTGCCAGAAGCTTCCCCTGTGTCCAATAGAGCCAGTGCCAGCCAGCCCCAAGACAAACTTACTGCTGGACAAGCCCAAGCCCATCAGCAGCGATGGTGGTAGCACTTTGGGGATAACAGATTCAAGAAGAGGGAAAAAACTGCTGCACAGCAGCAGCTGGAGAGAGGAATGAAAAGATGTAAGAGGAACAGACCTGCAGACATCAAGGTCAATGCAGTAGGAGGGCAGGAGGTGCTCCAGGTGCCAGACCAGAGATTCTCCTGCAGCCTGTGGGCAGGTAGTGCCCCCACAGCCCATGGAGATCCGTAGTGGAGCAGATCTTCACATGCAGCCCATGGAGGACACCATGCCACAGCAGGGGGGTGCCTGAAGGTATGCCTGAAGATACTGGAGTAGGTTTGCTGCAGGACTTGTGACTCCACTGGGGACCCACCCTGGAGCAGTCTGCTCCTGATGGACTGCACCCACAGAAGGGACCATGCTGGAGCAGTGGAAGAGTGTGAGGAGTCCTCCGCCTGACAAAGGAAGGACAAGGACCACAGCCAAACATGATGAACTGACCACAACCCTCATTCCTCATGCCCTGCAATGCTGAGGGGGAGGAGGCAGAAAAAATTGTGAGTGAAGTTGAGCTGGAAAGAAAAGGGGTTGGCAGCAGGAATAAAAATGGTTTAAGACTTTTTTTTATTTCTCATTATCCTACTCTCATTTTATTGATAATAAATTAAATTAATAAATGAAAATAATTTCCCCGAGTCAAGTCTGTTTTGCCTGTGATGGCAAGTCTGTGATGGTAACTGGTGAGTGATCTCTCCCTGTCCTTATCTCAACCCATGAGCTTTTCATTATATTTTTATTCCCCCAGTCCCACTGAGGATGGGAGAGATAGAGTGGCTTGGTGTCATCAATGAAGTTTATGATAACAGTAGAGAGCAAGTTACAATGTGAGGCTACTAATAAATCACAGATGACAAAATTAACCCCCAAATTTCTGATATTTAATAGAAGATGTGATTGTCTTCTCTCTTCCTAGCCCTTTTAACATTTTTCATAAACAGAACAAAATAGGCTGACTAATCCTACTGGCTTGGTGGGAGGGCAAACTGGCTGGGAGATCGCCCACACTGGGCCACACGGGTTCAACCCCTGATTCTCAATCACTCAGGATTTCAAAGCAGATCTCCCAGCTTGGCTGGGTTTTAAAGCTGGTTTTAAAATGTCTCTTGTAGTAGCAACCTGCAACTATCATCCTCCTTCACTCAGAGAAAAGGCTTTTATATCTGCATGCAGCGTCACAAGTCACACATACCATGACAGTTCTTCATACTAGGGATACACCAACTTCACCACCGCCTAGAGTGTGAATGCACATCAAGACTACTTTGAGCACACACAAAAAATCAGGGCTGATATGTGGGTAGGCTATGACCCTGATCATACTGCAAATTAAGAAGTACTGTGTGGGAAATTGCATTTGCTAACACTGGGCAAATTTGAAATGAAAGATGTGTTTTGAAATGGGTCTCTGTATCCATTTTGATTTTGTTTTACTGAAAAAAACTCCTGCAGCGGTCTTGGGCAGGAAGGACTCACTAAAAATATATATATTATTAAGAAAAAGACAAAGCAATCTCAAGGAGCATAGTTCTTGTCATTTTTTGCAGTGAAAGACAACAGGAGGAATAATTTGGTTTTAGCACCAGGTTTCATTTTCTGTTAAGATCATGGAATGAGACTATGAGAAGGCAGAGGATGACTTGTGGGAATGTCTTGAGAGGAGAGGGTTCCTCACCAATGCAAGAATTAAAACATCTTCTGCACTAATCAAAGGATCAATGCTATCCTTTTAATAACATAAATGTCTAAGAAATTATACTGCAGCATTTTCAGTTTAGGTTGTGTTTGCCTTTTGAAATAGATGGTGCAATTGCAGGTAGATGCATAGAAGCATAGGGATTTGTTGTTTGTTTTCCTGGGGAAAGACCAAAATATGTCAATAGTTCCCTGGGAAAGACCAAAGTATGACAATGCTTTAATGAAACCACAAGTAGGAGTCATGACAGTGCCACCTTTAGGCCCATCCATTGCAGTGACAAAGGCTATGCCATCAAAGGCGATCCTGGTCAGCAGACAGGTATGGAGGGGAAAATGAAGCCCACATGCTCATGTCATCGGTGTGGACAGGGTGAACATTTCTTGCATGCTCCAGCACTTGTGCCTCTAGCTTTTAAGTAATATTTATGTTCTATGGCTTCAGGAGGCATTTAGCACCTCTTACAGTGAAATGCCTCACTCCTTTATCAGATTTTTCTGCTAGGAAAATTACATACAACTAAATTAGAATAAGCCTAGAAAATTGGGAAAGAAAGCAAGTCTGTCAGGTCTCACTTTATTTTTTGGAAGGCACAGTATGCCTTTCTTTCCACAGAAATAGCCATCTTTAGGAGCAAGGGAGCTTTGGGGCTGGACTCAGCCACACATTGCTTTTTAGTTCTTTGACATAATGAAGATAAGGCTGAGACATGAAGGGAGCTCAGTATGTTTGATTCTCGTTTGTCATCAGCAGAGCTAATGGGGATCTAATGCTGACAAATAAGACCATGTCCTCAGTAACTCATACTAAAACAGCTTATAGAAGTGCTATCAATAATCTGTTTCAAAGACCCTTGAGTTTTGCTACACTGAGTTTTCTTCACTTCCATATGCATTATGGAGCAGATTTAACACATTGAGTAGAAGAAGAAAGTTACCATGATATTACAGAAATACTATCATAATACTGTAATGCAAAATACAACACAGTAATATCTGCAATCATTTTCATTATCTTAGAAAACTGGCTTCTTTCGAGGAAGCTTATAAAGATAAATAAAGCAATCTGAGACCTCAAAGCAAACTTCTATTGAGTTTTGTTGAGCTTCTGTCAGTATCTTTCAATAATATATAAATCTCAACTTTCCTCCTCTCCAGACACAAACATTTCCTTCTTTTCCTGCTAGCCTTCACCTGATAAAGCTAATATTTTTGAGTAAAATCCAGTTCTGGACATCTTCCCAAGGGATGTCCTCAATGAAGTGCATTCTGTTTTAAAGGCACTATCCTCGAAATAATGGTGTTATCCTTTGGGATCAGTTTTCAAATGTATCATCCAGCTGATCTCCATTTCTAGCAATTTCCTTTTGCAAGGCTGATAGTTTCAGTGGTTCAGTGGACTGCAGCTGTGATGAAGACTGATGACCAGTGAGGGCAAAGTGGTTCATCACAGTCTGGAAATACAAGCAGTTTTTAAGATAGAGACAGGCTTACTGTGTATACAGACTTAAATTCTTTATGATTAGTGATGATATATTTCAGAAGTTCGAGACCCTAATCAGGCAGGAGGGTAATTTTATACTAGAAAAGATGGAAAAGAGTATTCTGAGGAATAAACTTTGTTCCTAAAGGCTACCTCAGTCAGATAGCTCTGACTTTCCTAGCCATGAACTAGAATTTGTAACTGAATTGCCCCTCAGATTTCTTTCAATCATACAAGAAAGCAAGCAGCAAAACAGCTCACATTGACATTTTAGACTGTGCTTGGGGGTGGAGGCTGTTGTTTCTATTGGTTTGTCAACAACAACATGACTCTTCATCCTCCTCCTACAGTACTGAGCTTCTGAAATAGCTGCCAGATTTCTTGCCAGTTGTCATGTGCAATCATGCTCAATTAGGCATGGACCTACTGAGGGAGAGGGCAAACTCAGGCTCTTATAGCCAACTAAACAGTAGTTTATTCTTATGCAAGGTATAATATTCAGCAGAGAAACATGGAAGCTTTTGTGCAGCCAAAAATTACCACCATTTTAAGTCCTGCAGTTACCAATGTTTTAACTCCTGCAAGCTCCTAATCTTTTTCTCCACAGCCTCTTTTCACTCATATTTTCATTATCCAAAAAAGTCCAGTTACAGCAATAGTTATCATCTTCCTTAAAGCTACAGCAGAATGGAAGGGGAAGAGGAACACATTTTTTGTCAGACTGACAGCCAGACTCTCAAATTTTGAGGTTGTCAGCTGATTAAATAATATTTCCCTTAGGCACTCTAAAGGCACAATATCATACTTTATATTGTGCTCATCTATCAGATAATAAATGCTTGTTTTAAATAAGTGCCAGTGAAATCCCTCCTACCTCCCATCCTTAACAGTACAGGTCATACACTGGTGTCGTGTACAGCTTTCATGACTAAGAAATAAATATCAAAAACAACAAAAGGTGACTCAAAATTCAGGAGTGTTCATTTGTGGAGATTCCATATCGTAGCACACTTCAAAGTGTCCTGCCTTCCAGCTATGATTGCATGAAATCTGTATTTGATAAATACATTCTCTGAAACATAATCTTCCTACACAATTAGAAACAATTAATGAATAGTCATTGTTTCTCTCCTTTCAGTGGCATTATTTTTACTTATATTACATTGCTTTACTTACTTTGAGCCTTTGCACCCAGGTTTGTAACAATAAAGTCAAATTATATTTAGAACAGAGTAATTTTTCCAGTATTATTGTGAATGAAAGCTATGCCTGAAAAGTTTAAATCACTTACAGTGGTCTCAGTCACATTACTATGGTAGCTTTCTGATAAAGTGGTAAAGGACCTTCTCATTAAAAAGATGTAGTCTCATTAAAGACTTTCTTGACTGATAAACCAGGGCTAAAGGAACATAAGTGAACCCTAAACACAAACTATTCAGCTTCAAAATACTTTCTCTGTACTCAGAAAAGATGTCTTTTATGTCACACATTTTTAGTTTCATCAATTTTTATTTTTTTTTTACAAGAATCTGATCCAGTCTCTGGACACAGTGAATTCACAGTAGACATGCTTCTTGCCACCGAACCCCTTCCATATCTCAGCTGTATGTGTCATGAGAGGTTGTGCAATTCTACAGGCTTTAACTGAGCTGGCTTATGCTATAGCTGCAACCCACTTGCAGTACAGCCTTGCCAACCTCCTTAGACATTTGAAATGCCACCATGGGCTCAAGTGGCTAATACAGATGTTTGAACTCATTATCCAAATTAGCTAGATCACGCTGCATTTATCTGTATCTGTATACACTGCGATCCCTCTTTTGATACATCTCTAGGTATATTTCCTTCTTCTTATCACACTGGAGGAGGTGAGTGTAAAGAATTAATGACCTCTTGCAATTATTAAACTTGCTGCTTTCAAAAGGGTCCCAGGAGGTTCTTCTATAAGAATGACACATTTAGGTCTGGTTCTTATGGATGCTTCTTATTAGACATTTTGACTAAAACATATTTCAAGCATGGTGTGCCAATTTTGAAAGGTCAGGTCAGATTCTGCCATTCTTGCCCATTTTCAGCACAATTTCTAGAAACTTTAGGATCAGTGGGCCATACCATAAATCTGCTCTTTACCAAACAAGATCTCATTAACAGTTATTAAAGATGTCAGGATCTAACCCATAATAAAGTGAACCTAAAATTAATGCACTTGAGTGCATTTGCAACTGTATTGCAGTTCATTGTAATAATAATAAATATTTATAAAAGCTAAAACTCTGCTGATAATGCAGCGTATTCTGAGCTCTGGAGAGCTGCTGTAATTTGAACCCTGCTAATACCGTACATCTGAGTAATAAAAGTGTAGGTCTTCTGGTTCACCCTAGCCACTGCACAATAAAAAGGATATTTTAGATACTTGAGATCTCTGCTCAAAGATCCTAACTGTATAGCGAAGTTATGAAAGAGCGTTATAATATCTTGAATGGGAGAGTAATCCTTGACCTTATTTTTGACCAAAATTTTCACTTCCTTTCAGCAGATACCACACCTTAGGAAAGAAGTTTTACATAGCTGTAGTTTTTTGCGGACCCACATACCTCTTTTCACTAGCATGGAAGCAAACATTCACTGGGGCTCTGATCCTTGTGCCTGGTTTGAGAATGTAAGGAGAAAAGATGGCCTAAGCTGGTCTAACAGTCCTCTCTTGCCCTCCTAGCAACTCACCCAGTGGAAAAACAAGCCTAGATTTCTCTCTGAGCAGCTCCCTTTGGGGAGAGAAGTGAGCACTTGAATCGCAAAGTGTGGATGAAAAGTAAGTGTGAGATGAAAAGTGTAATTATGGAATTAAATATCATCTTATGCTTAAAACTATCAGACATAATGTCATGATCTTTAATTTCTGTTTTGGTATAATGTTTCTCTTGTTCTGGAAAGTGTGTACCCCCTGGAGTTACACATCTAAGCATACAGAAAACTTCTGCAAAGGTCATTAGAACTGAACTTTTTTTAATACATGTAATTACATGAGTGTTAACAGATATTAATAAGATTCATTGCCAAAACAGTATATTACAGCTGTTTCCCATATTTTGGAGGATACAAAAAGCCTCACTGTCCTCCTTTGAATCTTCGTAGTGACCACACTAAGTTTCTGAAAGAGTTACATTTTGCAGATTCCATGTTTCATATTTTCAGTAACCAAAGACTGAAATTGTATCCGCATTGAGTTCTCAGCTGATTTGTTTCTAGTATGGTTAAGTGCTGGGACTCTGATAAGACAAAGTATACATTAATTCCTGCCTTCAGCCAACACAGCCAGTGAAGGATGTGTCCAAAGGCCTGTCTCTTTCAGCACCTGAGCTCAAACAGATGCCACAGCACACCACCTTCTATACAACGGTGCTGGCTCCAGCTGGCTAACAGCAAATACTTTAAAATGTAACCAGTAACTTACTTTTCAACCAATTAACCCTGAAAATAAACACTTCTGGATGAATGCAGAATTTCAGAGAGCTTGAGCTAAACTAACTAGTGATGTTTAACAATCCTTGGAAGCATGCTCTGGAGCCACAACGACCATGAGTGTCATCATCAGAAGTAATGCCTATTGATTTCTGAAGTCAAAGAGAAATTGACAAATGTTGTGACATTTCTTCATCTTTATCAAAATAGTAAATGATAAATAAATGAATTGCCAAACATTGCTATAAAATAAGATGTTGTGTTCTTTCTCTTCAGAACAGATTTGGATATTGCTATTTGACAGAAAATTATTTAAGGCTGAGAAAAATGCTTTGTCTTTGACATACTGTTTAACCATAAAAATAATAAATACTCTAAGGAAGAAGCACTGCTAATTGAGTTATATTTAGATAACCCTGGACTTAGAAAAGCAAGAAAGCAGCAGGAACTCCCCATCTTCTGACTTAGATTGAGAAATAAAGCAGTAAGCATGTTGTTACCATTGCTGGCAGTTTTCTTGTGAGAGTCTTCCTCACCACCCCACACTGTAATGATAAAAACATCAAAAGAAAGAGTTCACAGCAAGATCCTGTTGATGCAGAGCTTTTCAAACATGAGCCTCACATTACAGATCAACAGACCTGCATAAAAGTTGTATCTAAAAGGAGTTCATTCAGTTTTAGTTAAACAATTTAAAATATAAATTCAATATTCTTTTTCAGCAACTGTGACCACATAAAGAAATCTTGATTTCACAGATGTCATATTAGTTTTCTAAATGTTTTATTTATCATATTTTGACTCTTTCCCTCCTTTATTCTGTAACCAACAAAAAATATACAGAAAATGCCATGTGGATTTTTTCCGGAAAACAGAAGTCTCTAGCAGCGCGCACTATTCAAATGTGTTCAGCTGGAGATTGATATTCCTTTGATGTTATATGACAGTTGATAGAAATACATTGAAGGAGATGGTATATTTGCAAAAAATAAAGCCTAGTTTTCTACAGGCAACTACCTGCACTCCACCATTGTGTGACATTTTCCACCAAGAATGCATTAAAACAAGTCGCTCTTATTTTGACTTAATAAGCTGTTTGGCTTGAATAGAAGGATAGGTTCTATTTATTTTTTTTATTTCATTTTATGTTATGAATGAGTAAGTCTTGTGACTGTATCTTCTGTGATTTCTCCTTTATTTCTACCTTAAAAAGCAGAAACGTTCCTCTCTGAATCTGCTATCCTGCATGTCTCTTCTGCAGAGGCTCACTGTCTTTTGGAGGATCCCTAAACGACTTGATTATTTCTTCCATTGTCTTTCAATTGCTTAGATAAGGGGGTCATTGTTTTTAATCTGAGAAATTTTCTCTCTCAGTGTAGTGCCTATCCATATACTTATTTTATACACAGATTTGCCTGGCATCAGCTAACCCACCACTGCAATTCCCAAATTTCACTCATTAACTAGGTTTCCATCAAGTTGTCTTGATGATGTGCTCCCTCCCCCCAACCTGATCTTTATTTATTTTAACTCTGCTCTAGTGATAACCACCATTGGCAACCCTAATAGATGTGTCTGTTCATGATGACTGCATCTGACTCATCTAACTCAAAGTGGATTTGGAAGAAACACTAACACAATAGCTAAGGGCTAATCTGAACAACACACCATCCTTAACAATAGTGCTGGTAAAGCCCTGACTCAAGCCAAGTTTGAAGGAAACTAACTTCTGTAGTCAGCATGCTATTGCAACTATGAGTCCATTTCTTACTCTATAAATAGAGGACAGCCCAGGGCCCATTGAGTTCTCCTGTATGGCAGTGGGCTGCAGGCCAGGATCTCCCTTCGAGCAGGGACATCTCTTAAAGTTACTCTTTGAGGTTGAGAGATTTCTTGCTGCAGCAGATTCTTAATAAGTGATTAACAGCGTGCTACACTTTGGAATCTTAGCTAGATGATATAAAGGATTGACTGTACACATCAAATCATTTAGACCTAAACTGTTGAACAAGTCTGAGACTAAGTCCGGATCCAGCTGCACCCAGACTCCTCTCTGAGAAGTTCAGAACACAAGGACATACTTTGTGAACCGCATGACTCAGCAGAAGGGTCTTCCTAGCAATTTTGTCTGATCCTGTTCCCTATGCAGTAAATACTCAAGTGTACCTCTCCATCAAATCTTGTTAAACCATTGTCACATTTGCTAACAAACTTTGCTAAATCACAGTTTTATATCAGTAAACATATTACTACTTCACATTTATGAGAGGCGCTTCACTCTATCCATGACAGTTGCTCTGCACTCTCTCATACTCATTTTACCATGAGATCTTTAAAAAAAATCAATAATTCCCCAGAATTACTTATGAAAACTCATCCTTTCAGTCATTCTAAATGATTAATAGCTATTTTCTTGTATATGAAGCTCCTTCTTGAAGGCATGTTTACATGCACACTGCAGTGCTATTGTGGATACAATTTGATATCTTCAAATACAGCAGTTTAGAAACCAGAAGTAATTTTGCCACCCCAGCACACAGTCCTACATAAGTTAATTTATAATGTCAAAAAAAACTATGGTACACCAACTGCTATGGCAGAGTTGTTTTAGATTAAAAATAAAAACATGTTAGTAATGTGGTTATATGAACAAAAAAGCTGACACAGCATCACCTTGATAAAAGCCACTAGTCCTTTGTGTTATAATAGCACTTAATACATGCTACTGTAACCTCCTTGTATCCATAAGAATATAGCGTACTCATGACCAGTATACAGTTATTAAATATCTTAAAATATTAAATCTGATAAGCATTGCATTCTGAAAAACATCCATCCATATGCATTAGTACTAGTTATACAATTCAGCTAGAGCTTTTTAAGTGCTTACTGCTATGCATTTTCTTGTATAGCAAATACTTTTCCCTGCATACACACATACATTTGTAATTTTACAGCTCCAAACTGCATAGAGGATGTTGGAAAATTGACATGGAGTGGCCAAGAGAATTGTCTGAACCTTTCTGTGTGAGGAAAAAAAAAAAAAAGAAAGAAATTCCTCTTCTTCTCCCATGTCATTTCCTATGAGGAGGAGAGGTTGACTTCCAACTCGGTGATTAAGGCTCATTTGATCAGAGGCTCATGTTACCATGGCAACAACAGAGGAATCGAAGCCAATTCTGTGAAAGACAACTGAGCTGATGTCAGCCACCCCCTCACAATAACCTGGCCAAGTCTCAGTCAATTCTTCACCACCCAAAGCACATCTGGGCTTCTTCAGCATACCCTTGCCCATCAATCTATGCCCTGAGCAGTACCAAAATGAGAGCAGTAGACTGAATAACATTTCATGCTTGCTATATGCATACCTTGCATTCACTGATTTCCCTCTGAAGACATGTGTGAGTCACTTTCCAGCTGTATTTCAAAATGGATAGACAGCATACTCACCAACTCCCAACTACAAACATTTTTTAAGGATGTTCTAATCCATAGCTTCTTCCTATGGTCCCTGTATCGACTTTTCAAGAATGCTGTAAGATCACTGTGGATACTAAAATGTAATACGTAGAAAAGTTTTAGCAAGAAAAATATAACTGCCGTCTCATTGTCTTAAGAGCAAAGAGGGAAGATTACAATAGTAGCCTCAAAGTGGAAAATTAGCTATTCAAATTTGAAAAGTATTTTCTTAACCTCAGCTTGGAGCTGGAATAAGACCAATTCTATGTGCTCAATAACAAAATAGACTCCTTGTAGCATAGTTTTGTTTAGTTAGATTAATAAAAAATAACAATTTACTTTGGATATTTTTTCAATATGATATTTTCAGAAATAAAATTCCTAGGCTTATTTATTACAATTAATTATTTCGTTTAGAGTAAAAAAAAAAAAATCAGATCTCTAACAGTCCATTTTCTTTTATAGCTGTCCTGGGTTCAGCACTAGCAGTCATTTTTCTCCTTCTTAGTAGGTGGTGCACTGCTGTGGTTTTGACTTTCAGCCTGGGAACAACACTGATAGCACCGATGTTTTTAGCTGTTGCTCAGTAACGTTTACTCTGACGAAGGACTTCCTGAGTCTCATGCTCTGCCAGAGAGGAGGGGAAGCCGGGAGGAAGCAGAGAGGACACCTGACCCAAACTAGCCAAAGAGGTATTCCATACCACAGCACGTCATGCCCAGGATGTAGAACTGGGGGCAGTTTCCCAGAAGGGCTAGATTGCTGCTCGGGTCGGGCGTGGTATCAGTTGGTGGGTGGTGAGCGGTTGTATTCCCTTGCCTTGTTATTTCCTTTACCATTATCATTATTGGTGGCAGCAGTAGTGGTTTGCGTTGTACCTTAGTTACTGTACTGTTCTTATCTCAACCTGTGGGAGTTGCATTCTTTTGATTCTCCTCCCCATCCCTTCGGGAGCCAGGGGAGGGAGAAGCAGGGGGACTGAGCAAGCAGCTGCATGGTTCTGAGTTACCAGCTGGGCTTAAACCATGACAATATACAACATTATAGGCATTATACCTTTTGATGTAATAATTCTTTGCTGCAGTTATGAGAATTCAGACATGTCTAACAATTATTTAAACTATGTGTTTTAGGGTTTTGCTCTGCAATTCTTATCCCAGAAAAAGATCATAGATACATTCTGGTAAACTACTCCTACTTTGTTTAAGCAACATCTGAGCTGTGATAATGCCCAATAAGCTTCCATTTGATAAGTTGGACCACTATGTTAAGAAAAGTATGATCTTATAGAAAGCACTTTTGCAGAGATGAACCAAAGGGTGCTGGTGAGCAGCAAGCCGAGCACAGCTCAGCAACATAACTTCGTGGCAATGAAGACCAGTTGCCTCCTGGGCTGGAACAGGAAAGGCATTGCCAATAGGTTGAAGGAGGTGGTCCTTCCACTCTGCTCAGCACCCACAAGACACATCTGGAGTGCTGGCTCCAGTTCTGGGCTCCCAAGTGCAAGAGAGACATGGAGAGAGTTCAGTGAAGGGCTACGAATATGGGTAAGAGTTTGGCACATCACTCAAATCAGGAGAAGCTGAGAGAGCTGAGGCTACTTAGCCTGCAGAAAAGAAGTCTGGGGAATCTTATCAATATGTATAAATACTGGTCAGGGGAGGCAGAGGGGGAGTGGTGGGAAGCAGCAAAGTTAGGCAAAAAGCTACGCTTCACTCAATGCATTATATGGCTCGCAGCTCTGGAATCAATAAAGCTTGACTGTTTTATTAACACTTGCAGTTTTCAAGGCAATTTGATAAGCACAATTAAACTTCAGGGATTTAGGCATCAATCACAGTACAGAACTCAATATACTACCTTTCTGTGAAGATACTGCTGTCTGATCTGAAGTAAAAATGCACAGGATCTCAGAAAGTCATTTTGAAATCCTGCTAGCAAGACAATTCTGACTCCTTCGAGAATAGTTGACCTCCAGCTCAGCTATCAGTCTAGCTTGATTTCACTGTAGTGGAGAATGAGTCATTCCTTTGTGTAAGCAAGTCTTTGTACCCAGGACAAGAATATTAAAATCAGAGCTTATCGTACAGCTGTGAACACTACTGAATACTTCTGTTCTGCATTCAAAAGTTGAAAAAATAAAAGAAAAATCTGTTAAGGTATAGGACAATTAAAGAAGATGAAGAGAGTCAAAAGGCAGGAAATAAGCAAAGAAAACACACGAAAGAACAGAAAAAAATATAATTGGGAAAAAAATTAAAAGAATAAAGATCCACATGGGAGATTTAGACTTTACAGATATGAAATATATATATATATATATAAACAATACCAGCACACTAAAGCCATGAAACTCCAGAGGAGGGCCACGAAGATTATCAGCGGACTGGAGCACCTCCTGTATGAAGACAGGCTGAGAAAGTTGGGGCTGTTGAGCCTGGAGAAGAGAAGGCTGCGTGGAGACCTAGTAGCAGCCTTCCAGTATCTGAAGGGGGCCTATAAGGATGCTGGGGACGGACTCTTTATTAGGGACTGTAGTGCAGGTAACAGGTTAAAACTTTAAGAGGGGAAGTTTAGATTGGATATAAGGAGGAAGCTCTTTACTGAAAGGGTAAGGAGGCACTGGAATGGGTTGCCCAAGGAAGTTGTGAATGCTGGCGGTGTTCAAGGCTGATTTGAACAGAGCCTTGGGTAACATGGTTTAGTGTGAGGTGTCACGACTCATGGCAGGGGGGTTGGAACTAGACAATCTTAAGGTCCTTCCCAATCCTAACTATTCTATGATTCTGTGATTGTGTAAACAGGCACAACAAAAGTGCTGAAACAATACAATGAAATAAGGAGACCCTTTATTAAAAAGGGAAATTTGAAAAAGAAACAGAAGTAATATCTCATTATAAGGAGTGAAGTAGATAGCAGTCTGGAATTTTCTCCATGTGAGGATATGTAGTGGAGATACTTTGGTATAAGGCATATGGGTAATTACCAAGAGGTAACTGCAATATTTCTGAAAAGTACTTGAAAGATCTTCCATTTCAGGGTTGATGGGAGAGGGCTCACACTCCAAAAATTCATTTTCTGTTTCAGTTTCTTCTGTATAGTCCAAATACTTCTCTTACGCTATTTAGTCATCAGATCATTAAATGCATAAAAGAGGTTTTGACTTTTCTGAGCTGAGTGTGCTCCTGAGGCTCTCTGTGAGAGATCTAGTGCAACAGAAGAGCTGGGAGCAGGACCAACTCTTCCAGTGGCTCACAGCTGGCTTTGCCATTTTCTAGAAGTATCTCCCATCTTTGTCACACCGTTTAGCCATTTCTTCTTGCCATCCAAAAAATTGCCATAGACCACAAAGCTCCTGTTCAGTCCTGAAGAAAAGTTTACTGCAAAACGATTTCTCTGAAAAATGTTCTTGTTTTGGAACAGTGTGTTTCAATGATGTTCTGTTTCTCTGAAAATATTCTAACAAGTTTTTGTGTGCTGCTCTAATTGCAGCTAAAATACCCAACCACCTGTTATGCTTTCTGCATGTTTGGAATATTTATGTTAGGAATTAATTTAGCTGATTATCCTTTAGTGACTTGGAACCCAGAAGAAGCCTTACATTGTCTCTGAAACACCACCATGCAGGGCATTTTGAACACCAGGCACTCAGGGTGTTCATGTGCATGGCCTCCTGGGCTGCATGCTTTGCAGCCCTGTTGCACCATCTGGCTCTTTTTGCTTGAATTCTTTAAGATGGGGAAGAGGGACTGTCATTGTCCTGCAAACCAAGTTGCTGGATGAACTAGCAATGCTAGTCAGAACATTCTGACTAGCAGAAAATGCTAGTCAGAACAAAATGTTACTCTTTTGCTCCTAATGTTCTAACTACCAGAAAAACAAGAACATGATGATGAATGTGTAATTGCTGGTGTCAAAGCTGGTACACAACAAACTGCACAAGTCAATTTACACAACTCAAGTTTTTTTTTCAGACCTCAAGCAACATTACCAAATGAATGGGAACATCAAGTTGCCTTAAGTCATGTTTTGAAGGTTTTCTATTCAACTGTGACAACACAATACTTCCTCAGTCTCTTGTGGTTTTGGTTTTTAATTGTTTTTTTATTTTATTTTCCCTTTTTCTTAGTGACAATTAGAAGTAAGAGCTAGAAAAGTAGCCAGTATGCAATATTGCTATGTGTCTGACAGTCGGCAAAAAGAGAACAGTGTTTGAAAGCAGGAGGGAAGACGGGAACAAATGCTTTCCCAGTGGTATTTCCATACATGTTATCAGATCTTCCCCAGTGTATGCAGACATGCATTAAAACCTCATCCACATCTGTAGAGAAATATTATTAGAGAAGCATGCCAATTTACACAGGCTGATTGAGGGGAAAGATAGATAGTCACTGTCATGAATAGTATGATTTAAACATTTCTTGACTTTGGAGGATTTTCCCTATTAGGCTGTATACAACTGATAAAGTAGGATTAATTCTTAAATACCTTTGCATACTGGGGGGATGGACTGTGAAAATATAAAGAAAGCCTTGCTTCTCTGGGCACATTAGAGATAAAGAGCTGACAAAATGATCTTTACTCAGATATTTCACTACAGGGAATCCTACATCCGAAAGGATGAGCATCTGTGCAAACACCTGCATTTACAGCTGAGAAAACACTGCATTATTTAGGTCTTATTTGTCATATCACAAATGCCTCAGTCTGTTCCCTCCCCACATCTTTCCCACTGCCTTTACTAAATCAAGAAGCTTAATTGCTCCTTCTGTTAAGTCTGAAAGATCATTTGTTACTTCTATTCATTTTATAAATGTGATTCTTTCTGGCTGAAAAAATATGCTAGTATCCATTAACTTTTAAGCATAAGATATTTTATTCAAGTATTTATCAATTTTTTTTTCTCTTATATAGTACTTGCAGTGAACTCTAGAACCATTCTCATTAGGCTATTCCAAGTAAGCAATTCAGAAACTACAGCATGCAGGGAAACCCACTATGTGATTTGTTTGTGGTAGGGATCCACACCATTCATATGGCACAGTCTGACCTTCTGACAAAACTGGAACAGGTGTTCCATAGAGCTTTCATAAAGCAAAACAAATCTATCTGGGTATGTAAAGACAGCAACCATTGCAAGCCCAGCCATCTGCCAATGTAGTGTTTCAATTATTTCCTTAGCAGTTTGCCTATAATAAATGTATTAAATCCCAAAAAATGTATGATCCAAAATAGAATTTTGCAGAGACACTATAATGAAGGTGATTTTTAAAGACTGTTTCAGCAATGATGTATTTATATGTGTGTGTTTATGTATACACAACAGTGTATAAGAAGTTTAAATCAGCAAAACCAAGGGGTTTTTTTATTGATGTGGAAATCTCCTTACCATAAAGTCTTAAGTGCTCAATGTCAAGTAAATCTCTTTAGCAATAATAAAAGACATACCATAATTTTAACTCACTGGATGATTGTATACAATCATTATCATATTTTTCTTTTCTTTTTAATTAAGCATTAACACTTGAAGGTGCATAATACATGTTTGCTTGTTAGTACACCATCCTAACTAACATTACTTTTGGTACATACACATATAATACATGTAGGGTATCATAATCAAAATGGAGAGAGACTGACATCCTCTTTCCCTACAGTGCATGAAAATTCAGAATAACAGGGAGATAAGCTAGGGGTTTAATCTTAGCACCACACTTTCAGTCACCAGTCATGTGTGATTCTTTTGCTGGTTTTTATTACTAGCTGTTTTTTTGCTAGCTGTTGCCTCCCTTTAAAGTCTAGTCCTGCACTTAACTTCACTTAATAAAATATATTTTTTCTTTTTTATGAAGTGCATGTTAAACTTTCAGATAAAATGTTTGTTCCACATAGATTGAAAATGTAGACCTGTGTTTGACCAGTGGACTACAAATCATCCTTGACCTGAACACAGCTCCTTAAGGCAGGAGATGTGCAGGCTTCACCAAAAATTAACATGGACCTGACTGGTTAGACCGACAGCAGACATTGTACCCAAAGAATGGCAATGGCAGGGCTATATTAACTCAAAATACCTCTTTAGAAGATTTTATTAAGAGAGCTTTTACATTGTACTGCTATAAAATTTCAGGTTTCTTTCACTTTCAGAAGGTCAGGTGTCCTGTTTCTGCTTCCTCCCAGCTTCCCCTCCTCCTTGACAGAGCATGGGACTCACAAAGTCCTTGGTCAGAGTAAACATTACTGAGAAACAGCTAAAAACATCAGTGCTATCAGTGCTGTTCCCAGGCTGAAAGTCAAAACCACAGCACTGCACCAGTTACTAAGAAGGAGGAAAACGACTGCTACTGCTAAACCCAGGACACTTTCATAGTGTAAAAGCCATCATATTTATTATCCACTCTATGTTATACCATTTAATATGCTGAGTTGGTGATTCTGCCTGGTCACCAATAAACTTCATTTTTCTTTTTGCTGGAGAGATTTCTGTTGACAATACCTAGATATTGCATAGTCAAAAGTAAAACATCAGGAGTGATGTAAAATTCAGAAAATATTGAGAAATGAATGACTTTCACTCAGGTTTTTACATTTGAAAATGTTCAAATTCTCATTTGCCATTTCTTAACCTAGGTAATGTAGAGGCACTTACAGACTGAGAGCAACAAAAGAGATCCACATCCCATTAAAAATCATTAGAAGTTGTCCTGTGTGTGCTGAACATACCGATATCTCCTGACAGCAAATAGCACAGCCAGTTTGTATATCCTTCTACCGAACAACACAATATTGGCAGGCATTCCACACACAGACTTGAAATTGTAGGGATGTGCTGTTTTTCCTATAGTTAGCTAGTTTACTTCTTTAAATCCAGCTTGAAGCTACCTTTCAGATATGTAAAGAAAGGCAGCCACTATATTTTTTTCATTTCTGAAGTGCAATTTAACTATTTTACAGTCGAGATATAAATCATGTTCTTTTATATGAAGAATGAATAATTGAGTTCAAGTTCTCATTATTTCATGTAGGAATTTAAATTTGTTACAAATATCAAAAGTAGCAGTTATTGTTAAGCAAACTATTGTAATGCATTGTAAACATCCGTGTTGGTAAGGTTAAGTAATAATAATTTTTCAGTCATACATTTATAATAGCATTGAGATTTGAGGGTTCCTGCACTCTGCTTTTCTCCCTGCTGCAGTTAGAGAGGAGACATATCAGACACTGGAAAAGGGCTGCTTTACTAGTGTTTTCAATTCACCTTTGTGATACACCTCTGGCTACATTCAGACTGCAAAGTGGGGAGCTTGCTGAAAAGCTGCATTGTGCTCAGAGGGCTTACATGTTTTCCCGTCACTCTGCTGACTGATAGCCTGGCTACTGTCCACAGTCGTGTCACGCAGATTTTGCTCAGAAAAAGTCAAGCTAGGCCATCAGCTTGTGACCTGGGTTATAAGAAACTTAAGACCTGTTTGTCTGAAATGCTTCCAAAAGAGGTCTAAATCTCCTCTGAACCATCTAAGGACAAACGATGTAGATGAGAGAAGGCTCAGTGTGAAAATAGGCTCAGGACTCAGGTTTACTTCAGAATGTAGAGGTTTGCCTTTATATTTATCTCAATGCACCTTTATGACCCTATTCTTGTCTTCTCACCAAGCATGAACACTGATGTGTTTTTAAGCAATTTACTTGGTTCCACTGCTTTGCACAAACACATATTAACCTCTGTAGAATGCCAGTCTTTTGACTTTCTTCTTGTTTCAAAAACTCAGCTTATTAAACTGCATATTTTTCTTCCCTCTGTATGATTTAGCAGCAGGATATATTTGTTTCTGTCTCTATTTCATCAACTGTCATTTTTTCTGAGTTGAAAAATGTTAGTAATGCTTAATCAGACGGGCAATACTGAGCTTTCTTATCTAAATGCCATTCTCTAGCATAGCAACTACTGAAAAAAAAAAACCCACCATAATTACACTGGAAATACTTTTTTTTTTTCAAAACTATTCTTTTTCTGTAAGTTATGTGACTGGAAACTACTCACAGATAGAATCATTAAAATCATTAGATCTGTGAGACATGCAAGTGACAAGCAATGGGCTAGTCCCCCAACTGTTCTAGCTTCTTTCATTTTTTGGCACTATTCCCCATTTTCTTAGCCATTTTTGCAATAGAAAGCCAAATTTTTGTATCCTTATTCTGTCCCTTTCAGGTGAATTCTAACTGAACTCCACTGATAAAGAAGAGACCACATGATTGTATCTGATGCTGTGTATGTTCTCCAGTTTCATGCATTTCATCTGTAGCATTGCAAGTTTTGCTCTTCAGGCAAATTTGTTTGAGCTGATATTCTGAAAAACTTGTACAGGCTGTGTTGTGTTACTGCAGAGCCTGGGCTTTGCAGTATCCTTCCCTCTTCACTTTAGCCCTGAAACTGAGTTTGTTTCTTGAGTGAATAAAAGCAGGTTATAGGACTAGAAGATTTCTAACATCAAGTCAAATCCCCAGGTATTATGTCTGATAACATATAACGCCACTTTCAAAAGTTGCTGCTGGAGAGTGTAATGAATGGCTGTTATCTTTGCATTTTGTGATCCATGACAGTAAGGTTGATGTAATGAGTCTGTAAAGAAAAGGTGGTTACATAGGTCTTTCTCGTGGATGCATTATCCAGAAGCAGAAAATATTCTGCTTTTGAATAGGAAAAATTATAATTACTCTCTTTTTTCAGTTTTAGTATTTGAGGTAATGAGGTCAAAAAACAGAACTAACAAAGCTCATCAAACTAAAGCAAAGCATGCAACAAAATAGAGATTCTGTGAAGAATGAAATGAAGACCGTATCCAAAACAATACAGTCACACAGAAAGATTTTTTCATAACTTTCTATGCAGTAGAGATCCACAGCATCTTCTACCCTGCTTCTTCTCCACATCTTCACCAGATATGATATCTGGAAATGGCCAACATGAGCTGTGTTTGTGGTGCCCATAGAGAAGGTAAATAGATAATTCTGTGGAAAGGAAGATAGAATAACAGACTGACAGAAGTCTGTGTAAAGATTTTAATAACTTAGATTTTAAAGAAAAGCCAGGAATGGTAGATAATATTGATGAAAAAATTGTCAAACTACAGCTTATGGGGTAAGCATAACTAAATAGAACCCACTTCATCTTTTGTAAACACCTTGTCCTGGGTTTAGCAGTAGCAGTCATTTTTTTTCTTTCTTGGTAGCTGGTGCAGTGCTGTGTTATGACTTTCGGGCTGGGAACAAAGCTGATAAAACCGATTTTTTGGTTTAGCCAAGGACTTGGTGAGCCTCATGCTCTGCCAGGGAGGAGGGGAAGCCGGGAGGAAGCAGAGACAGGACACCTGACCCAGACTGACCAAAGAAGTATTCCATATCACAGCACATCATGCCCAGGATGTAACTGGGAGTTACCCGGAAAGGCTGGGAGACTGCAGGGTTGGAGGAGGTATCGGTCGGTGCTAGGTCAGGCTGGGGGGGGGGGCAAGTTATCGGTCGCCTGGTGATGAGGTGTTGTATTCTATTCTCTCCCCTTGTTATTTCCTTTATCATTACTATTATTGGTGGTAGCAGTAGTGATTTGTGTTATACCTTAGTTACTAAACTGTTCTTATCTCAACCCATGGGAGTTTCATTCTTTTCGGTTCTCCTCTCCGTCCCTCCAGGAGTAGGGGGAGGGCAAGAAGGTGGGGAAGTGAGTGAAAAGCTGTCTGGTTGGGTTTAACCCATGACACACCTCATGGATGAAAACAGAGCTCCTGTGCCACTGAAGTGTTTAAATTATTTATATAATACATTTGAGAAGGTAATTCTCTCTCCATTAAGATCTATTGAATCTCAAAAATGTATTTTAGCTAATCAAAATGTTGACTTTATTCAGCAAGCATAAATACTTGTTTGACAGTTAAGTTCACCTTGGTTTAATTTTTATCTACAACAAACTCTGTTAACAACAATTTTCTATTTAATAATGTGTTTCCCCACAGGATCTCTAATTAAAATCTGCACATAAGTTTTCTCCTACTGAGTAAACTGCAGTACAGATAGCTACTCTTACCACACAGCTGCATCTAGTAAAGATGCCAAAAAACAGTATCAGTATATTTTGCAAAACAACAAGCTCTGTCCTTGCAACTGCTAATTGGAATTTAGGAAAATATTATCAGCTTGCAAAGGCTAATTCATAAAAAGGAGCATAACAGAGATGATGCCAAAACATTTAGAGTGCAGAAATGAGCAAGTGGGAGGGAAAGTACCCTTCGGGTCTGGTAATTTCTTAATTTTAATCTTAAATTCTTTTTGCATGGAGAGATCTGTGGACTTTGCCAGATACATGGAATACATCAAACAGGAAGGGTTGGGTTCCAGGTTTCAGGTGTTACCATTGTCAGCTTCATGAAGGAATCTTTTGTTTGTGAACAATATAGATTGCTTTTTACTTAACCTTTACACTTACCATACTTGGGAAATATCCAGGGCCAAATTACCCAGTAGCACAGATCAGTTGTTGGGACAATGGTAGCCTGTATCTAACTGCCAGAGGATATGAATATACCCAACAGAGTAATTATGCAAGTTCTGGTTGTTGCTTCTCTTCCTTTTCATTCTTATTTACAGGGAACATGTAATAGTTACGGATTTTACTGAAGAACAAAGCATGCCTAGTATTTACATAGAAATAAAACCCTATTTCTATAGTACTAGCCAAAACCAGTGTTTAGCTCCAAGTCATACTTCTCCAATGGGATACTCAGTTGGAATAAGCTTGAGAGGTTCCTGCACTCTCTCTGAACGAAACAATAATGTTGACACAGCACCAATTCAAGCATCACTCTTTAATTAAAACCCTATTCATGTTTTCTAAAGATACTGTGAAGGTCTTTTTTAAATAAAAGTAAGGGATTCTTTAGCTAGATTTGACAGCTAAGAAAAGAGTATAATACAAAAGCATGGAATATCTTTTCAGCAACTCAGGGGGTTCTGGTACAGTGAAAATGGGTTTGAATACAAATGTGCAATATACTACCAATTATGAAAAGAATCCAATTAGCTTGTTCTTGAGCACTGAATATTTGCTTGGCATAAGTGTTCTTTATTACGCACTTGAAGAACGGGAAAAAAGGTAATTGTTGAGAACACAGGAGGGAAGATTTTTTTCTTGCTTTCAAAAGCAAAAGCAAAGCCAAAAAGCTTTGGGGTAAAGTTGAATCACTATGATGGGGAGGGAGGGAAATGGAAGAGTGGAAAGACAACAGTAAGGTAACATTTTAAGTACAAATGTTAGCAAACGCTACAAACCACACCAGTGTTACGGGACAAACACACTTTTCAGTGACTGCATATTCTATTTTCATATCAAAAAATGTCCCTGGTTTGCATTTATGGTTAGAATTAAGTTGATAGTGATATCCAAGCTATTACTGTTTTTTGGACCTCCAGAAATGGGAACAGATGCTGCTGTTCTTATACACATGTTGAATTTAATGTTTTTCATCCAGATATGTCGCTTTTTAGGTGAAAGCTACAGCATTATGAACAGCTACTTTGAATATTCCCTTTTAGTGATGTATGGTTTTGCACACTTAAGTTATAAATGTTTTTCTATTATAGTTTATCTACAGTACTCCTCATTACGTTTTCTTGTCACTTAAGGTCCACTTCTTTTTTAACACAATAAATTGAATAGCTTTCTATGAACATTGCCCATTGTTTTCATCTCCTGTCTTTTATTTTCATTTTTTTTGAGAAGTCTTTAAATAAAGCTTCCCTTAATCTGCATTATGAAATCTACTGTAAGCAATTGGAGTAATTTGTGAGCTCTTCATAAAACTAAGGGAGCAAAATTAAGCACTCACATAATTTATTTTCATGTTGGACCACCAATACTATTGTAGCTGTCCACCTTCATGGTCATTTCACTGGGGAACTAGAGACTGTTCACTTACTAGTGCTACTGGTAACCACTGAAAACTCCATAGTGTTTACATAAAATAGGAGCAAGACTTAACAAAAAAAATCTTTTAACATCTACCATTTTCAGTGTGAGAAAAAGGATCTCCTATTTATCCCACCTTTATATCCCCCTGTGTAACTTTCTCTAAGTGAACCCTCAAATATTCTACCACCTCTATTTTCAGAAGATTTCTATGCTTAAATAATCTGGGGTTTGGATTCCAGAAGGACTGGTTAAGCTTGCTAAATTCTTTTAAGACTTAAGTAAGCTAGCATTTGGAGCTGCATAAAATTGTGTGGTTACTTAATTTCTTTAAAATATTCTTAACAAGGAACTGATACTATAGTATATGGGCCAAACTTTCAAAATGAGCTCTAAAATTAGTGACAGTAAATATTAATGCCTGTCTGGATCTCCTTTTCATGCAGTAGAAGAATACACACATGGTAAAAGCACTGAGTCAGTTTCTGCTCTACCTGGAAAAATCTATTTAGCTCTAAATGTTTCATTGTAGTGTACATTAATGGAGCTTTTGACCTGTGAAGTGGAGGAGTGACAGGCAAGCATACTCTGCTGTTAAAAGCAAGCTGTATCTGCAAGGAGCAGACTCCTTTTCCTTGTACCTTGTCATCATTGCATGTAAATTAGGATGGTCATTTCTAACAGTCTACATAGCCTGCAAGGCACTCATGATTCAAACCTGCAATGACATAATGTTTTGGCATGAGGTAAAAGGTAGCAAGATGAAAACTTGCAAACAGAAATTACACTGAACGAAAGAATGAATTTTACTGGTGCTGCTTGACAGGTGAGTATGAAAATAAATATGCCTTATAGATCTGCCAATTAACAGGACAGATATGCTGAGAAAGTCATCACATTGCATATTCCGTACTGCCAGATTCTGTGTATCCTTCAGGATTACATGGCAGAAGACCAGATATGCAGATAGAATAATCTTGTATATTATCCTGCAGGTGAATTAATAAATGTAGAGGGATAGGTTTGCTATTAGGGATTGTTAGTGTCAATATGCATTTTCCTTTACATTGAAACAATTATTTTGGGGGATGCAGAATTTCTAGCTCTTCTCAAATTATTTCCTCAAAATCTAGAGCCCCTAAATTATACTCTCTCTTAGCCAAAAGTCCTGTAATATGATAGAATAATTAGAAAAAGTTTTCTAAATTCATCCATTTCTTCAACATCCTGTAGCAATTAAATACATGAGAAAAGCAGGCGAGGAGTAGAGAGCAGTGCCAATAGGATGGTAAGCATCATAAAGGAAGTAATAGTTTTAAATTCCAATAAATATTCCCTTGAAGAGGGCAATTAAAATTACTGAAGACTAAAGAACTGGTCAAACAGGCTGGTAATTGAAGCAGCGAGGGTTTTGGTAAGCAAGAAACCATATTTTCATTTCTTTATCTGGTCTTCTATCTACTTGGTCACTGTTCTGACTTTTTTCATTGTGTTTTACTTTGGTGATTAAAGCCTACAAAGGGAGACTGGTAAAGACCAGCTCTTTACTGACTTTCTATGCTTACATAAAACCCAGCATTCAGTGAAGATAGTACATAACGCAGCAGCTAGAAGTGTCATTCCCAGACACTAGGCAGTAGTTGGGTGAAGTTCCCCTCAGAGGCTTTAGGGATTCGAGATATCAGTGCTCTACACCATCAAACCATGCCTACCGTAAACATCTAAAGCAAGTCAGTTTCTGCTCAAGTTTCTTGCAGGATCTGCTCACCTCATTGCTCAGTTAGGCACTTGCAAAAGTAGAGCTTAAAGGTAGAGTCTACATCAGCAAGTCAAGATGCCATATTCTTACACAAATAAAGTGTACCTTTTACCTTGACAACCTCAGTGAGAAACAGAAATAATCCAGAGACTCTCTGGCCTCAGCAAAGTGACCGTTCTCAGGATGAAAGAATCAGGCAAAGAAAGATCAGTTTCATCAGGTCCAGTAACACAGCTGTAGATACCCTGGAAATTCTCTATGGAAAGCTTTAGACTTTGTAAGTACCAGTCCTGTTGTCCTGAAACTGCATCTTTTATTGTAAGTAGCAAAGAAAAAATCATAAATAAAAATTAGACGTATCATAAGTAGATGTCTTTCACCTACCTTTTTACTTCACGATACTTCAACAGAGAATATTCTACTTGTCGCCCACCAAATAATGCATATCAGAATACAAAATAATCACCCAGTAGGCAGGACTAGATTATAGAGATTAAGTACACAGTGCTTGCTCCATCTTATACTGGAGAAAATTACAGCAGTAATGTATATAAGTGGGGTACAGCTTTAAAACACAGCCAATAAAATATTCAGTTCCCATTCATTGTCTAGGCATCTTTTCACCATAGAGATTGACAGGATCTATGTTTCCAAGGGGCTGACAAAACTTTAACAAATTATGTTACACTGAATGCAATTGCAGAATTTTGTTGTCCATGTACCAGGGTTGGATCCAGCTCTCACTGAAAGAAAAATAACGAGAAGGAAAGGAAAACCTTCCATGTCAAAAGAACTCTAAGACCGTGGAAAACCTGTACCTCCAACAGTCTTCCTGTTTCTGGCACAAGAACATTCAGGTTGCCACAGAGTACATTATCCCTGATCTCCAGTTTCTGTGTTAATGATAAATCCTTTTAAGAGGACTGTTGTTATCACACTCATTCCAAATCTTTTTAGCTGTTTTTAGGGGTGGGTTTAGAAACTGAAATAATTCATAAAGTTAGTACCTCCTGACGAAAAGAATTACTGTATAGAAGATATTCCCTGTTAAAACGAAAGACTGCCTCAAAGATTAATGATAGCCTTTCTTTTCCCCCAGTCTTTGAAATCTGAAAAAAAAACAGAGGACAGAAGCCTGTGAAAGCAGCCTTAGGGCTAGCAGATTCAAAATACTCTATTTTCAGCTAAGATGCATACTGACTATAATGGTTATTAACATATGTTTCACCTTTTTACAACTATAATGACTTTTTTTTTAGTAGAACGGAATTCCATTCCATACTGCAATTTAAATAACCCCCAGCTAATGACACATTCAATTCCTAGCAGCTTTTTTATTTGATTGTAATTAGCACAGACAAGGGGTCATAAACAACGACTGAGTGCTTTTAACAACAGAAGTAAGTTTTTCATAAAACACCCCCGAGAAGGTAGTAATGTGCAATTACACACAGAGAAAAATGTAATTTGTTTGGAATAAATATGTGAGGTGTAAAATTAATCCTGTCAGAAAGAAAAAAAGTAAGATTGTCAACTAAATTGCACCTTTCTGTGTGATGCTACCTTGAGGCTGACATTTTACATACAAAAAGGCTACATTGCTGGTCAGATGACAAGAATTGAAAAATCGGGAGTGCCATAATTACAGTGCTCAAACTGAGAAAGGTCCTGAAAGCTGACACTTAAATTTGAAAGACCTGGGAAGATTCATGGACTCTGGACCTTTATCAGAAACCGATATGCAAATACAGAGTACTATAGAAAGAGCTTAAACAGGAGTGCCAGTGCAGTAACTGCCTTTAAATTACTTCCATAGAATACAAGTAATAAAATTATGCGGTACAATATGCAAGGACTGTAGTGACAGAACAAGGGGTTACAGGTTCAAACTTAAACAAGGGAAGTTTAGATTTAGTATAAGGAAGAAGTTCTTTAGTGTAAGGGTGGTGAGGCACTGGAATAGGTTGACCAGGGAAGCTGTGAATGCTCCATCCCTGGCAGTGTTCAAGGCCAGGTTGGACAGAGCCTTGGGTGAGATGGTTTAGTGTGAGGTGCCCCTGCCCATGGCAAGGGCATTGAAACTAGATGATCTTAAGGTCCTTTCCAACCCTAACCCTTCTATGAGTCTACAAAATTTACTTCTGCATGCTTAATAAAGGGGAGCAAGAAACTTTTTCAGATGCTGCAACGAGGTCATCTGTATCTTGTTATCACAGTCTCTGTAATGTTTTGGCCTTTGCAAATTTATACTCTCCCAAGTCATTCCCAGGCATTGTTTGTGAGATAGCAGAAGTCAGAAACAACTGCTAGTCAACCACCCTGCTTCACAGAAGAGGTAAGAAGCTTAATTAATAGCTTTAATTAATTGCAGGTCATTCAATGTCAATTAGTGTTTCAACCAGAGAGTGGTTGTACACCTGTGTAATTTGCCAGTATAGACACAGGCTGGTGGACTTAGGGAAGACTCTGAGGCTGATGAACTTGGTTTACACCATATGGTAAATCCAGAATGGGGCTTCAAGCTGCAACATACTTTGGTTCAAATCAATCAGGTTCAAATTAAATCAATCAAAGGCTATATTCTTTGTTCCCAACTCCCTTTCTTCTCCTCTATGGCATGGCATAGGTGAGTGGGGGACAGGAGCTGTGTGTGGTGGGGGGCAGCCCTGGCCTCTCTTCACAGAGGCAGACCCACAATAATGACAGTTCCACTTACTCTGACCTCTGCTGCTCCTCCTCCTACAGGGTTAGAGGTTCCCAGGCATAATTAGACCAAGAATAAGTAATTGTATAAAATCATCTCACTTACCAAAAGATTGAGCACATGCAGAATTTCATGTACTTTTTTACTTTTTTAGGTTTACTTTATTTAGGTAAACTAAAAAGATTCTCGAAATGCAGCTTATAACTAGGTTTTAGCAGTTATCTGGTATTTACAAGGAAAGGCTCTGCCAACACATACACTACAATATTGGGGAAAATGAAGCAGTTCTTGCCATCCCAAATGATGCTACTCAGGGCAAGAGAGACTCCTCACTGCCTTTCTCCTCAGACTTTCCAGTGTCATCATCATTTACCACAGATCTGCAATACTAGAACTCACTTGTGACTGTTTGATTTAAAAGGCTAATTTTCCTATTGCTTTCTTGCAAGACAGCAAATCCTTCCCAAGACACTGAATTATTATAAATAATGCCAGTAGTCACAGGAATCTCCTGGGCTAGCTGCCACTGTTCAACGAACACTGAATAAACATTATCATGTCCTATCAGACATTTTCAGGGTTTCCAACCAGTCTGGGAACTGCAGGCTATTAGTAGTAAATTCAAAGTTTCAGTCAGTTGGAAAGGTTACCTTTAATACTTGTGAAATTCTCACTGTGCAATGCCATGCATTTGTAACATTCTGAATGAGAGAAAAAAGAATAACTTGGTGTGCTGTTAACATTAAATGGAAAAGCAGAAGGCATGTTTCCTTTAAATGCAATGGAAAAGTATTCCCTTTTAAAACATTCAAATACTATACAGACATAACAACTTAAACTGAAATAAAGCCTATGCTTTATTTAATTTTTTTTTATTAAAATTAAGATGGTAAAGCTATGGAAAAAATAGTTAATATTTGACAAATGTTTTCAGAGAAATGGGAAAAGTGTTCAGAATTATCTAGACATACAAATGAATGCTCAACTGAAAAATAACTTAGAAAAACTAAATTAAAATACTTAAGGCTAATCTATTACACTGTTTTAAATTTATTCATGCAACAGGAAAATGTTAACAACAGAAATTTGAGAACTTGCATTTTCTACCAAGACATCTGTTTTTAAAAGAATGTCTTAAAACACCAGGGCCATCAGACTTAAATTGAACTTTATCATCTGGCAAATATAACTTTTCCACTGCTAATAAAGGCCAATATGCTTTGTAGTGACTTCATGCATCAAGCGCTCAGGACATGTTTGGGCTGGTCTTGGCTCAAGAACATTTTGTTTGTTTAGCCGCTCTAGCAATTTTCTACCAGTCAAATAATTCTTGCCTAAATTTGTATTAGTTTCAGTTTATTTGACAGCAATAAGAAGCAGTGACTGGAACCACAAGTCTAGAACATAACATGGTGGGGAGAACTGCAGATACAGGTGATGGCAGGAGGCCCCACACTGCAAGCACAAATAGTGGTCACACCAGAGTCACTATAGGAAGGCAGCCCTGTGGATCAGTTGTAGCTGGTTTCTGACTTAACAAGGATTAACTGGGAAGCAATAAAAAGAGAAAGCATGTGAGGTGCCACTCTTAAGTGGAAAAAAAAAAAAAAAAGATCAAACAAGCAAACTAGAGACTGAGGAGAATGACAAACAGTTCATGAATATCACACTTACCCTGTGAAGACGCCAGGACACTGTCAGTTCTTGGTAAAGCACCTGTCCTGGTCACTGTGGGGAAATCGGAAACATCAGCTTTGAGACATTATCAGAGCAATAACACTCAGTCAAAAAGAAGGTGGAGGTGCTATAACATTTTGTACTGTATTACTTATAAAACCTTTCTGGGTTAATTTGGACTATGAGTATTAGTGACATTACAACTGGACTCATGATAACTCTATGTTCTATTTTGATGTCATTGTTAAAGTTAGACTAACAATAATGTCTCAGGTCCATAAATGAGGTTTGCTACCAAAAGGGAGCTCCCAAAAGTCCATACCAAGGTTTTGAACGTAGTGGTATCAAGATGGACTGTGCATATATAGAACTGTTGGGAGCTGGTTTTAGAAAATTACAGGGGCTGTGAAATTGACAGAGAAGAATGAGAAAAATATACACTTAAAAAGAGCTTAAAAAGAGGTAATTTCATAAATATCACTTCCATTATTTTTCAGTAAAGTACTAGGATATGTAATTGGAAAATATGCATAAACATTAAAGTGATAAAATCATGTTCATTTAAAAGAAACAGTAATGGAAAATCTTTAGTACAGTTTGGTATGCATTTCTAGAAACAAAGGCTAGACGTTATACAATTGACAGGGCAAATTATTCTTATATGAAATGGTGTAAACAGTAAAACATTCACCAAACACAACAGTTACTGCATTTTCCCCATTTTATCAATAGTACTGATGACTGAGCTTGGCACACAGTATCTCAAAAACAGTAAACTAGGAAATACATTGACACATTCTATCTATCTAGAAAAAATATTTTTAAATTGCTCTTCTGTAAGTCTGCCAAATGGACTGTATTCCAGTTTGGAACTGCAAATATATACTGATTCTTCAGTGAATCAGTGAATCATTTGGCTGGAAATGACTCAGGCACTATGGATAAACTGAGTTTTATTTACCATTTTAACCAATGAACAAAAAGGGAAAAGTGTTACATTATTTTAAATGAAGTGTTTACAATCTGCCTATTTCAATTTGAAAGGATAAGGTGGAAACAATGGAGTATAAAAAGCTTTTCCATACCCTGTGATATTACCCAAAAATCACATGTAATCATAATCTGTACTCCTGTGGCTGATCCCAAAATGTCTGAAGACACATGGAATTCCTGCAGTGGACTGTCAGTCTCTCCAGTAGCAGAGTGATATGGCTACTAAGGCACTAACTATCCAGTCTCCAGCTTTTGTGTTGAAATCTTCCTCAGATTTCTCTTTATGGCCCTGGGACACTGTTTTTAGACACAACTTGAAAAGTAGGAACTGCCAACAGAATGCTCCTAGGTAGCATTAACAGTTCCACAGGGTTGGAGACAAAATAAGAGATGATAGGGCCACAGGTGTGTCCCACATATCTGCACTGGCTTATGGACTTTCTTAAAAAGGGATTTTAAAATGCATTCATTTCACCCATAAATTTCCATAGAGGTTGTCCATCTACCAGCAGTGGAAGACCACCAGAATGATAGCGTAGAGCTATCAGGCTGCATCACAGAGGAAGAATTAAATAAGTATTCACAAACATTAGTAATGATTTCTTTATTATTAATGTCAGATTAAGAATATCTTGCTGCGCAAGGAAGACACCTTCCTTCCAACTCGGGGCAGTAGAGAAATAAAGAACATTACCTAACCCAAATAAAATGCAACGACTGTCATCACTGCAAATAATCAGTATTCACTGCCAGTCTAAGAACACAAGACAAAGGAAGAAGAGGAAAAGAAAACCAGGAGCTAAAAAGAGCTGGGGGAAAAATCAAGAAGTCTTATAGCCACTGCTGTCTTATTTCCTTTCTTGCATGTTCTACTTAAGCTACAAAACTGTTACTGAAATGTAGTCTAATGGAAACCAATTATTTGAAGCATAGGAATTACTTGTGCTGCTGAAACATACATGGCATGAGCAACACAGTCTTGCATATGCAAACACCCACATACAGCATGGAACTATTTTCCTTCTGTATCTGCCAGCTAGCCAGTATCTGGTGTGTCACACAGAAAAAAAAGCAGCTAACCCAATGAGAGCACCCTTTTTTATTCCAGTTCTATCAGACTTTTGCCTTTTCCTTTTCCATGATAACCACTACTACATTCAGAGAAAGTGAAAGAGTTTTGATTGAAGGTTGCTCTACATAACTCATGTACTGGAAGTCAGCAGCAATATTCTCCTGCATACAGCTGAAGTATACAAGAATGACTTTTGCAAGAAATATTGACCGCATATAAACATACTTAATTTTATTTCTTTTTTTTTTACTACTTCTATTCAGCATTATATTTTGTTTTGTCATATATAGATTTCACTTCACTGATGATTTGTCCCACAGCTTACAGAAAGAGCAGTTCTTGTAGTGTTAAACTTCTACATCAGCTAATAATGTGTTAGGCTTTTTGCAAGAGATATATTCCATGAATTATCTCTTGAACTGAAACTTTGCAATAAATATAGAACATAACACAAGTTACTTGCTGTTCTTGTTTCTGCAGTAGCCCTGAATCTCCTAACAGTCATTCTACAAGCACAGAAAAAAGTGATCATTTTCATATTACTGAAATCTGGTTCAACAATATCAAATTGCTCCTCAGTTTAGCAAACAATATGCTCCACTTTGGAACACAATTTCTTAGTGAAATAATACTGAAATGCCTTGAAATATATCACAACATCAGAAATGACAGCTCACTTCCCCAGCTCAGGTGGCTCAGACGCAAGAAAAAAAGCAGGAATTGTTGATGCCCTTTATTTCAAATGAAAGCTATATAATGCCAAATTATTTGAACAATAGATCCATAAAATAGCAGCAGAAAGATTGCAAGACCCTTTCTAGGAAATCAGCATGCTGGGGTGCCTCTCTGAAGGGCCTGTATAGCACTACAATGGAAAGGGGAATAAACACGATGAGTTAGAAATCTGTGCAGGGCTATGATCTTGCTGGGATCACAGAGGGTCATGCTGCCACCCAGACGGATCTCAACAGGCTGGAAAAACAGACTGACAGTAACCTCAAACAGCTGAAGAAGTGGACGTGCCAAGACCTGCACCTGAGTAGGAACAACCCCAGGCACCAATGCATGCTGAGGGCTGACCAGCTGGAGATCAGCTTTACAGATGGTTCTCATGGTTTAACCCCAGCCAGACAGCTTTTCACTCACTCCCTCCACTTCCTGCCCTCCCTCCATTCCCGGAGGTACGGAGAGGAGAATCAAAAAGAATGCAACTCCCACGGGCTGAGATAAGCACAGTTTAGTAACTAAGGTATAACACAAATCACTACTGCTACCACCAATAATAGTAATGATAAAGGAAATAACAAGGGAGGAGAATACAACACCTCATCACCAGCTGACCGATAACTCGCACCCCCAGCCTGACCAAGCACCGACCGATACCTCCTCCAACCCTGCAGTCTCCCACCCCTTCAGGTAACTCCCAGTTACATCCTGGGCATGACGTGCTGTGGTATGGAATAGTTCTTTGGTCAGTTTGGGTCAGGTGTCCTGTCTCTGCTTCCTCCCGGCTTCCCTCCTCCCTGGCAGAGCATGAGGCTCACCAAGTCCTTGGCTAAACCAAACCAAAACATCGTTTTTATCAGCTTTGTTCCCAGCCCGAAAGTCAAAACACAGCACTGCACCAGCTACCAAGAAAGAGAAAAAATGACTGCTAGTGCTAAACCCAGGACAATGGTGAACACCAAGTTGAGCATGACATAGCAACATGCCGTTGCCCCAAAGAAGGCAAATGGTACCCTGAGCTGCAATACGAGGAGCATTGCCAACAGGTCAAAGGAGGTGATCCTTTCCCTCTGCTCAGCACTGTTAAGGTTACAGCTGGAATGCTGGGTCCAGTTCTGGGCTGCAGATTACAAAAGGCACAAGGACATACTGGACAGGGTCCAACAAAGGGCCAGGAAAATGAAGAAGGGACTCATCCTTTCCTATGAGGAAATGCTGAGAAAGCCTGTATTGTTCAGCCAGAGCATGAGAAGGCTCAGGGGGATCTCATCAACATATAAAAATAACCGAAGGGGGAGGGTGCAAAGAGGACAAAGATAAGCTGTTTTCAGTGGTGCACAGTGACAGAACCATAGGCAATGGGCACATGCTGAAGGTTCTCTCTGAACATCAGGAAACACTTGTTTCACTGTGACCAAGCACTGGCACAGGTAGGGAAGTTGTGGAGTCTCCATCCTTGGAGCTATACAAAAGCCCTTTCGACATGGTCCTGAGCGACCGCCTGTAAGTGATCTTGCTTGAGCCCCTGTTCAAGGATTTGAAGCAGCAGACCAACAGAGGTTCCTTCCAATCTCAGCCACTCACATCATTAGCCAATAGCTGCACCTTTGACTTTCATGACTGTATCAAACAAAACACGGAGTCAAATACTATGTAAATAAAGCAATTAAGTTTAAATCAGATTGTGGTACCACAGAATACTACTTTGGAAAAGATAGTATTGATAGTGATACCATTAAACATCGTACGCTGAAGTTCCAATTAGCTGGAGATAATTCTTATATGGATGGATTTGTAGATAGGTAGATTTGCTTAGCTTACCCTGGCTGTTATTTGAAAATATAAAAGCAAATCAAACTGACATAAAGAAATACTTCTAGCTCTTTGACAGTTACACTGGCTGCTCTTTTGTTGTTGTTTGTAAGAAGCAAAAGCGCTTTCATGATTAACTTTTCCCTCATTGTTGAATTACTCAGTGAGTGTACAATTGAGCCTATTCAGGCAAACGAAGTTTCCAAAATGAGACTCATAGCTACTAGGTAGATGAAAATGGGATATTCATTTTTTAATATCTATAAAGAACCAAACGCACTACAGAGAAGACAAATGCTAATACCTGACAAAATGTAATTGAGGTTAGGCTAGATTTTACTTAAAATCCATTTTATCTCTCACAATACTTTTTTTTGTCTGTTATGAAGACATTACTGCTTTTTGCATTCTGGAAGTATCTAACAACCATGTTCAAACTCTGGCACTCCATTAGGCTAGGCATGGTATATTTTAACAACTTCTTAGAGTTTGCAATTTAGAGCCTTATTTGTGGATTTACATTATGCAATCAATATCTATCACACTGTTGCTGATAACAAAAGGTAATTTTTCTTCACTTTATGACAAGTTGCAGATTCTACATGTATTTTTCTGATGTTTTCTTATATCCTGAAAGGGAAATCTCATAAAGTCACATCTCAAACCTCTCCATTACTGAAGCAAACAAGAAGCAATTACCCTACACCCATGCAACTCCTGAACAGAGCCAGCAATAAGTGACTCTTAGTCATCAATAATCTATAAGAGCTCTGAGACACAGAAAAAGATTCATCTTTCACATTTTAACTCTGAGAGGATAAGAAACCCAGTATATCCCATGTTTCTCTGTAAGAGAAGAGCTTTTGCCCAGGAAAATTCCATGGAGCCACACAAGCTTACACTCCCAACAATCTTCCCATGTCAAAGTACCCTTCTGGTTACAGAGGTGGGTTTTATTCTAACTGCACTATTAACAGCAACTTATATGACTTGATAACAAACCACTTTTTTTAAAAAATCCATTTTTTTAAGATTTCTAGAGATGAAAGATACCTACATATAAAATATCATATTGCAAAGTCACAGCCTAAAAACACTAGCATCTTCATTGATACCCTCTTTACAGAGGCTTAATTTCTAGTCATGTATATAATGTTTGTTAAAGCAATACATAAATATTCTGAGGGAGAGCTTGACAGAGGGTCAAAGGGCTGAATTTTAAATGTGGTTCTATCAGATTGAATACTTGAGTCCAGAAGAACAAATCCGGGTGACAGCTATATCACCTGAAAATTACTAGGGGAGATTCAAGTGGAGTGAAGAGAATGGGCTTTAGCACTTCTAATCAGAAGGGGCCAGCCAGGCATCTTGTGTAAGTATATGCAAAGCTCCACTCTCTCATAAATGGGAACCACAGCAATTCTCTCGCAGGCTACCTATCTTCTGCAAGATGGTCCTCAACAATTGTACTGCACCGAGGCATTAAATCTGCCACACTACACAGCAGAATGACTCAAAATTTCCTGGTTCTGTTCTTCATTGCCTCTATTATTTCTTCATCCTCTCTCTGTTACCTCTCTCAGTTCCCTATATCATATATCTACTTTCAATGCTAGTAGCATATATATGGTAATTTTGTAACACAGGCAGCCTCTGGATTCATAGAGAGCCAAGCCATTCATCCACAGCAACCCTTAAGCAGCCCTGGGACAGAAGAGGCTTACTATGGTGCGCTCTGCTGTTGTGTGACTTTTTTGTCATATTCCTTGATGCTGTACCTCTACTTCCACTGAAATCAGAGCTAGAATTGATGTTTACTTCAGATAATATAAATTGAACATAAATTGTCATATAAATTAGCCTAAACCAATAAAAACAATGTAGTGGTGAGATTCTCCATCTTATCTTCAGTCCTTTCATTTACAGCTGCTTGTCTTCCAGCTCAAGCAAACAAAATGCAAGAAACAGATGGTATGATCAGTAATACTACAGAGAATTAGTTGGAGCAAAGGAGCTGAGCAGTCTTAATCTTCACGGTCATTTGCAGCAGTAATTATGTTCTCAGTATCACCAAGTTACTGTCATGTGAAATTTGCTTTACTTCCACATCATTATCTATGCACTTGGTGCAACAGAGAGGTATGAAAGCTTCCGCCTCTCACAGGCAGAGATGAGGAGGATTTGGCATGGGAATCCTGGCGCAAATGGAGGGAAAAAATAATTCTTAAAAGGTTTGGAGCTGAACAGAGTGCTGGAAAGTTTAATTCATTGGAGAAAGACTAAGCTTGATCGTCCCAGGTTGAATGCAGATTCATTCAATGTTGGCAAACAGCAGCAGCTCTGGGAGAGCAGTGGGCTAAGGCAATGAAAAAATGAATAAACAATGGAAAATAAACCTCTCAGATTTAGTCTTTGGTGTAATAGTAACGATGAGCTTGCTTCCCACATCTGTTTCTGTTCTAGTATTAAGATTTACTTCATGCTATGCCATTTCTATAGATATTCCTTTTCCTTAATGGAATGTAATCTTCTTAGGTACTTCAGGTTCCATGTTGCATCTATTCACAAAACCAAAACATGCATCAAGTAAACAGTAGGAGATAACAGCATTTTCTGGTAGTCCTAGCTAGAGAGAATTTACCCAAAAATCCATCCCATGAAAGACACTGATTTGCATTTCTGTCACTGCTAAAGCACAAGATAGAATTTGCTCTGTGGGGGATTTTGGGGTTGGGTTTGTATTGTTATCTTTTCCTTATCATAGTTTCAGACTTCATCCTCTGTGTGTGAAATCAGTTCAGACATAATTTTATCAGAAATTATGCAGTGTGTTAACGTGATGTAGACTGCACAGTTTAAATCACAGAACCGTTGTTTGAAATGGATGTGCTCATTTGGTGATGCAGAGGAGAAAAGAAGTGTTTGATGAACATGTTTGACTCAATATTAATAAGAGCAGTCTGTGAGCATGTTTCTTGAAGTGTAAGAAACTGTTTTCATTGCTGTACACTGTGAACAATTATACCTATACACTACTCCACAAGATTTACGATTGAATAAGGCTCTATTCATTGGAATAGCATCAATCTAAACTACAAAGCTTTGCTTTTATAGCTGGGTGATTATAAATCAGGGGTGAACTATCCTTTTCAGACACCTGCATCTGACAGGTTATGTCACTGTGGTAAGCAGTTTAATTATCCTGCCAAAAGAACTCCTTTAATGGAGTTACTTTGTTAGAAGTTCAGTGTAACTATAATATGAGATTTTATAACATAGGTATGCTCTGGGTTCTAAATGATAATACTTAAAATAAGAAAACATGTAAACAAAGAGAAGGCAGAGAGACTAATGGAAAATAATTTTCCTTGCTACAAAAGAATTCTGTATGAGCAATTTTTAACAAAATGAAGGGCTTTTTTGTTTCAAAACACCTCTGCTGAATCTTTTTTCGTTAATAAATTCACATTTAATACTCATTTAACTTATTTAATATCACTCTGAAACTGTTCTCATATGGAATGAAGACTCCAGCACTATCTATACCTGCAAGTGAACCTCCCTCATTTCCATGTAAGCTGCTGGGGTTTTGGGGGGATGCAGTGAAGATACTAGGAAATGTTTTCAGTTCATTTTTGTTTATATTTTAAATAAATAACTTTGGCCTGATTTTATCTTCACATACACAGAAATTAAATAAATGAGTACAAAATACTAAAACAAAAATTACTGTGTCCTTACATCTATTCTTTGTTCGTAGAGATAATCCCTTTTCTCACCTTATAGAAAACCTTCATCCTGTATCTTCACCCTTTTCAAAATAAAACAGCATTTCTATGACACTTAAAATAACAGCATTTCTCTTCTCCTGTACACATCCACTCTATCATTTTTAGTAAGTGCACA
Organism: Neopsephotus bourkii; assembly: GCF_033783945.1. Lineage (NCBI taxonomy): Eukaryota > Metazoa > Chordata > Aves > Psittaciformes > Psittacidae > Neopsephotus > Neopsephotus bourkii. Next base: position 2,279,130 of record NW_026901388.1, read on the forward strand.
AAATTAGGGACAGATTTTCTGAGGAACAGCTTGACAACAAAGGGAATGGTATCAGGAATCTTAGTGCTGGGATAAAGAATGAGTAATTTTAACCTGAAAAACCACAGGGCGCATGTTAGCTATTGTAATTAGTACCTGATTGAAATGAAATAGAATAAAAAGTATCCAGTGAAGTCTCCAAGGAGAAGTAGCACATATCAGCCCACTTGATGTCCTACTGCACTTCATCCCTGCCCTTCCTCACTACCAATTGTGAGACCCCACTCCCCTCCTCACGCTACATTGGCTCAAATGCTGAGTGGCTATTTTGCTTAGCAGAGTCAGCTCCCCAGCTTATCAGAAAGATACCGATTTTTTATTGTTACGTTTGTTTTCCAACATTATAGTTAGCTGAACCAGTTTGGCACAGCAGGTGAGCCTCAGAAGCAGCAGAAAGAGCAGAGAGGTGAAAAGGCTGGTCTGGGGGTTAATTTGCTCACTCTGGGAGGTATTACTTCATGCTTAAGTGCACTGTCTGCAGAACTTATTCATGTAGAGCTACTGTTGTTTCAAAGAAATCAGCCCCTGAATATGCATCAACAGTTATATACTGCAATAAATATGAAAATAAAGTAAGTTCACTTGATTCACTCAACGGCTTCACTCAAGCCATTTCTTCTGTTATTGGTAGTAGAACAGGCTCTTTAGGTCACAAAGGCCACTTCAAGTTGTTACTGTAATAATAGGATTCTCAGCTGTTGAACCAGCAGAAGTGGAAGTATCAGCCTAGATGAGGTGTAGAAATCTTCTGAGGCTCTGTGTGTGCCTCTTGACACAGCCATCAGTGAAAGCAGGAGTAAGATGTGCGAACCTATCCAAGGGATGGGGAACAGTGCGCACCTGGCCAAAGTGACTAACAAGCAATCTGCTTCCTTTTCAAGTTGCAACTGGGGACCTGAAGGGACCTCTTAAACCACTACCTACAATAACAATAGGCATCTCTGTTTAGGCAACTGCTTCCTCTTTTCCCTTTCCTCAACAGGAGGTTTAGAATGACTCTAGCCAAACTTGGTCTACCTTATGTTTTAAGGGCTATTCTGAAAAGAGATGCCAGTGGAATGAATAGTTTATAGGGTTAGAATACATGCTACTTGTTAATTTCTAATGACTGCTCAGTAGAAGCGTTTTCAAAAAAAATAAACAATACAGACACTCTCCAACAAACACGTTTTTCCCTCTCTTACAGCTGCCTCTGCCTGGTAGGAGAGTACTGAAAATCTAAAGTTGTCTTTCAGATCTGAAGCAGAGTAACAGGTCTCAAAGTAAAATTCTTCCAGTCAATTGACAGCTTCTAACTCCTCAAGCTGGGAACAGCTGGAGAATAGCAACCAGCTAGACCTTACAATAAAAGCAGGTTTATTCCTAAGGGAAGGACAACAGGATCCAGGGACTTGGGCTAGCATATTAATCAAGTCTCTTTTCACTTTTTCCGCCTTACGCATGGGTAACATTGCCACTTGGAACAAAAATAAAAGCCAGTGCTATTAAAATCATATCAAAAGATCTTTTTTAGTTTGTCGCTTCTGGGCAGGCAGTAGACATCATTGCGTTAACTTCCAGAATCATTTAAGCAGTCATTTGTATAATGTATAATTAATAATAAATCTACAAATGATTGCAAGGTTTTCAGGGACAGGACACAATGAAACTAGATTAGTGCTGTGTGCAGTTGTGGGCCCCACAATTATACCCTACCCTATCCTGTCCTGTCCTGTCCTGTCATATTCTAGTCTGGTCTAGTCTGTCCTGCCCTACCCTATCCTAGTCCATTTCATTCCATTCCACAGATTCAGCTGCTTCATACAGCTTTTAGTGCATTGTAACTGTTTACAGCAGGGATCTTCAGCAACCAGTGGAGCAGGAGTCAGCAGTTCGGCTAACCAGCAGCAAAGTTGAAGGGACATGGCAGGGATTAACTGACACAACAAACCTAGACATTTTTCAGGTAGGACACAGGAAACTTGCTTCCACATATGAAGAACGACTTGGCAACCAATCAGAATTTTTTTATATTCTGTGTTGGATTTCTCTAAGCCTCTCCTGTCAGCATCCTTATTCCATTTTGTGCAAGTAAATCACACACATCCAGAGAGTCACATAGACAAAGTGGCTGACTGTCCATCTGTGAGAAGGAGACATCTCACTCTCTGTTTACCAGCTGCTGTATCCCACTGGTAGCTCGTCATCACTCTATGGCAACAACAACCGTCAGATCCCTTGCTGCTTCTCATGTCTCCAGTTGATAAGCCAAAAGTTTAGTGCCTTATTTTAAACCACTTTTAGGTCATATGTAAAATTAAAAGCACTGAAGAAGCTGTTAATACTCTCCTCTCCCCAGTTTATTGTTTTTTAAAGTGTTAGCATTTAAATGGATTTAACTTCAAAGATAATTTATTACTAAGGTGAATAGAGTTGTACCGTTTCAGAACTCTGTTATTGTTTCTGTTTATCTGGAACTAGTTTTCGGCAGGGTCACATATATAAAACTGTTTATTTCTGTTGCCCTTCTTTGACATGAAAAATTAATTGAAATGGGAAGTCTCAGATTGTTTCATGGTAGGAATTGTATCTCATCAAAGAATTAAGCTTGTGAATGTGCCTAAATATACTTCCTTTGCCACTTAAAATGAATTATCAACCCTAAAAAATGTTAGCATCCATTTATATAAGAAAGTAATGTTATAAAATATATTAAACAAGTTAACAAAAATGAATTTTAAAGGATCAGAGGAGCATTTATTTTTAAATCTGCTGATGTATCCTGTTGCTTTGCATACTTAGTCCCAACTCAGTACACTGTCACAAAACTGCATAAACTCAAAAAAGTCATCTCATTACCACTAAAATGTGATTCTTTGCTTACCGTGCTGTATTTCATTGCTTCATACAGAGGATTAAAACACTTTCTGAGGCTAGTTCTCAAGACAGTTAAGTACTATTGTATCTCTTGCAGCCTTCAGTTATGGATATACAAAATAGACAATACCATACTTTAGAGATAGCACTACAGTCAAACACTGCTACTCGCTGACCAGAAGAGTTTTAAAGTCTCTACGCTCAGTGCTATTCAAAACCCCAGTGGACACAGCTTTGAGCAACATGCAGGTTGCAATGTTAAAACAGATTTACATGGACCCTGCTTTGAGCAAGGGGCCAAACTAAATGACTTTTACGATGCCTCCCCAGCAAAATTATGTCCCAGGTCTGTCAATACAGTTTTGGAAAAGAGACCGTTGTTGGCCTGTGGGTTGTTTTTTTCCTTTCTGTTTGAATTTAGTTACAATCTTTTTTTATTTTCTAAGCATACATTTGTTCTTTGGAACAAAGGTCACACTTCTGTGCCTCTACTTCAGCATACAGGTTCCTGTCCAAAAAATAGCACTGTCCGATCTCATAATAACTGATAACTGCACTTCAAACAGTTGCTATTCTTATATTATTTCTGACTTTGAATTATGGATCTGACCTAGTGATCAAGTTGTAGTTGATTTGATTTGCATAACCTATAGGAAATTGTTCTGGAATTTTCCTGAAGGAAAAAAAAAAATAAAACAAGAAAGTCATATGCTCTGCGCGGAACTTCATGGAAATAGACGTAGCCTAAAATGTCATTGTTTTTTCTTTATTCCTGATTCTGATGCTAGTATAAATTGCCCCAGTAGCTAACTATGTTAGTCAGGACTTCATAAACTCTGATCCAAATGTTTAACTTAAATTTTTACCCTTGCACTCTAACATTAAGAATTCTCTTCTGTTGCATACATGAGTCATAAACAGAGATAATGTATTTTCACATTAGTGATGACAACTGAAGGACAAATATCTCTTCTTTATGATTATGCTGCTAGCTAAAACGCCTTATTTTTTTAACATTATAAAAATTATGAGTTTCAAGTGTTTTAAGATGCTCTGCTATGAAGTTTGAATCATTAATTAGTCTACATTGAAACGTAGGTTAAAAATGGATAATGAACATTTTGTGGTGCCAGAGCCACAAGAACCTTAGTAAACACGGTAATAAGGATTTTACACTGTATAGTAAAAAAAACATTAAGTGAAGCATAGTTGTACAAGACAGGATATAATTTACTGTGGCACGTTTAGCAAACATTGTCATTTGAAGAAAATTTTTACTATCATACTACATGGCAGGCAGAAATTGAATCAATATTTCTTTTCTCTTTACCCTGATATAAATTCATGACAGATATAGAGTCCATTCACACATTGGAATTAGTAAACTCAATTCTTTGCAATATCAAGTGGCAGATAAAATATATACCATATGTCACTCCTTCAAAGGTCCTTCTTACTGTGCCAAGGTTCAGGCAAAATCAATATTCTGAGAATCAGAAATAAGGTATTGTTTAATCCTGGAGATTTCAGAGCTCCTACAAGTGATTTGAGCGAAGTTATATGTGAACCAGCAGCACTTCACAGGGGAAAAGACCACACACAGAAAAATAAACAAACTCCAAAATAACCTGCTAGTTTTCATCTCTCAAAATCAGCAGCCTGTACTGGATGTTATCCATGATTGGTGTAAGGCCAGTTTCATATATATTCTTTCAGCTAGACAAAATAAGTACAAATGTCACTGCGACTTCAGAGGAGCTCAGAGGAGCTCACAGCCCCTGGAAAGCCGATACTTCCCACCTCAAACACATGCAGATGTTCATCACAATGCAGACAGTGTGACATACAGTGCTGTGGCCTGCACCTTTCTTCTGCACCTCTGTAACTCTGAGATGACCATCTGCTCTTACCATCAATCTCAGAAGTCTCCCTTATGATTTCAGCTGTCAGTATTTATCAAGACCTGAAAGCTAATTGGAGTCACCAGGTCACACCTGGGAGAAGACAAGCTGAATTGCTCCTAGCTGCAAAACCCCCACATCTGTTTTCCCACAGATCACTTCAGCCAACATCACCCACTTGGCAGGACCAGCAGAACTCCCTGCTGCTCTTGCCAAGCACCAGTCTTGGACTGTTGGCTGGTTGTCATTTTCTCCCTGATTTGTTTCTTAGCCCTTCCACTTCTGTTTGCATGAAGGAAGAGGGCGTATGGTTGAGGGGAAAACCAGTAAAAACAGTGGCCATGAGAAGGAAGGATTAGCGAAGGATGAAATAAATTTATTACAGGATGCTGCAAGTCTCTCCAAATCAAAGGAGTTCGTAGTTAATTTTTTGCCCTTTTTTTTTATTTTTATTTTATGAAAGGGAAAAGTAAGTAATTTATGTGGAAAAAAACAACTGTTATGTCAGAAACCTTGTCTGTCAAAACTCAATTTCTACAGAGAATTTTCAACTCATGCTACTTTCCACATCACTCTGACTTTAGTTGCAACAAAGGAAATTTAACTTCCATATGAGGAAACATTTTCTCGTAGTAGTAATAGTGAAAAGCAACACTTAAATAGGTTGTGACATACCCAGAAGTGAAGGCTTCTAATAAGACATTAGAACAGTAACCTGTGTAAATCAGAATACGTGTAGGTATTTTTGCCTTGGGATGAGAGAGTAGAGTAGTTCAGCCCTATTTTTTACTTTTTTGTAGTTTTGCTGGAGCTAACCAAACCAACTGTGAGCGCAACTCAGTTGTAATTCTTCTAGACTTAGTAGAGCAGAGTCCACAAAAGATGTCTGTGGAAGGCCGAAGGTTGTAAGTGTTTAAGACTTATAGAATCATAGAATAGCTAAGGTTGGAAAGGACCTTAAAATCATCTAGTTCCAACCCCCCTGCCATGGGCAGGGACACCTCACACTAAACCATCTCACCCAAGGCTTCATCCAACCTGGCATTGAACACTGCCAGAGATGGAGCATTCACAACCTCCTTGGGCAACCCATTTCATCACCTTCTTACAATACAATACAATACAATACAATTCAATTACAGAATTATTGCAGTGTTAGGGCAAATGATTGAGGACTTATGCAAACCAAAAAGTCAGTAATTATCGAATTAATTTGATAGAGGTTTGGTAATTTTCATACTTAGTTATTGTGACACTAACTCAAAGAGGTTTTTTCTTCTTTTGGAACTATTTATACATGTTTACCATGGTACTTATGAAATATCATAACTTGACTGACAGACGTTAGTGTTTTTCATTACGCTCCCTGCCCATCATCTCAGCTATTCTGTGATGACTTAACATAATTACATCTTAAAAAAAAAAAAGATTCTGTATACAAAGGAATAGCCTATGATATTGATTAAAGACAACAAATTCATGCTAATTAAAGCTAATTAGGAGATGACAGGTTTCAGCAGGTAGGAGAAACAAACAGAAACACAAACAGTTCTCTGTTTGCGATTTTATTTGTGCTCCACAGCTCTTACCTGTATTATTTAGCTTCAGCATTAAACTGCTCTGTGTATAATTGCATATTTAAAGAGTATAAAACTAGAAAACAGCCAGAAATTCTTCACTACTTTTTGTACTGGGGTTTTTCTGATCACACCTGGACAATTCCTTGAAAGATAGCCTTTAACCTATCAAGGAGAAACAAAACTTGATGAAAGAACCATGGTGAATATGTCTGCACATATTCTTATAGACAGACACAAGCCAGTTCTGCCTCTTCTTCCATACAGCCATCTGCAAATCAGCTCCAAACTGAGGCTTAGATTCTGTATCCAACTAATACATCCCTATTGCTTCCTGCTGAGAACCAGATCCAAATGCGGAGAGAGTGTGCACCTATTTCTACCTGTGATCATATCTCATGTACCAGCTACAGCATGAAACAGGAGGTTGGACAATTGTGGCTTTCAGGATTTGAAGGGAAAAGGGAAATAAGAGAAGGCAAAAAGACTGCAAAATAGAAAACAAAACCTGCACTGAAAATATAAAGGAGAGCTGAAAAAGAAAAATGAATCATTGAAAAACATGTCTCTTCTCTCCATGTTATCCAGATCATAGAATCATAGAATGGTTAGGGTTGGAAAGGACCTTAAGATCATCAAGTTCCAACCCCCCTGCCATGGGCAGGGACACCGCGCTCTAAACCATATCATAATCATATTTTTTGTATGCCTCCCCCTGCAACAACAGAAGGTAATCAAAGGCCTGTCTCTTTAATCAGCACATAAATCCATTTAGACACAAGGTTTTGATTAAACAAATACTGCAATTTTAGGACACAATCCATCAGGGAAACTCAGACATCTGTAATAAAGTTCTGTTTGACAAAGAAGCAAGTATGTTTTGGAGGAGGAAGTAACTTCTATTGTCAGTAACCCTTCTCCATGTAGGGATTTAGTTGTTTTCATTTAATGCAGCACAGAAAAATTACCCAGCTCTCCAAATTTGCATAAGAACTTATACATGAATTAGAATCCCCTTTTCTTGCTGGAACTTCCAGCAAGAGTTAACCTGTACAGTCTCTCATTAATACTACTGTGACTTTACCCCATGAAGTTAATAACCAGCCTGAAGAAGGGCTAGAGGTAATTTATTTGCAGTAGAAGTGCTTAAGCACCAGGAAACTTAATGCGTTTCACACACTAATTGCTACATACATGCATATTAGTTTGTGACAGAACAAAGTCATTGCACTTCATTATCAGTTGCAATACAGCCTTGCCACTGTTCACAAATGCTACCAAATTGCTTGTGCAATTGCTTGTGCATTTTAGAGACCAGCTAAGTCATAGGAAGACTTTTAAAGTCAAATAGATGTTTAAGTGTTTATCAAATAAGTATGCCAAAAGCCTAAAATGATTGCATATTTGCAAGCTAGTATATTGGAGAACTACAGGTTTTGTAAAAGACATTAATACTGAAAAAAAAATAATCTTCAGAAATCTACCATTAAGATCTATAAAGAGCATTTATTTTCGAGAGATATATGACAAGAAAAAGAAAATCCAAACCTAAAATTCCACTGGATTGGAAGCACCTAGAATATCTGTAAAGTGTATACTAAGGTAATTTAGTAACCTTTACCTAAAGGAGAGACACAGGGAATAAGCAGAGTGTTAATCAGCCTTTTTCTTAAAGTGAAATGTGTAAAACTGACTATAGTGAACTGAAAGATTCATTTCCCATAAAGGACCCATTGCAAACACTGTTCATGTGAACTAGCATTTCTCCTGCAGTTGAGGAGACAAAAAAGAAACTGGTTAGAATTGCTATACAAACAGAATTCCCCTGAGAAATGCCAAAACATCATCCCAGCATGTGGTCATTATAAACTGCACCTTTGATGTATCTGGTTTGCTGTATCATATTAAAATGGTTCCAGCTGTTTTGGAAAAGACACTTTCAAAATACTGTGAGGTGGTAAGTACTTCCTATATGTTACCACTGCAGAGCAATACTGTGCCAGTTCTGTATATTGTATAAGTGGTTGCTCCTGGGAGAAATGTCCATCACTCCCTCACAAACAGTGCCCAGACACCGCTCTGATGCTACACTCTATATCAAGTGAGATGCATCCAGGCCTCACTTCCACTGAAATCAATGGCTAAATACCTCTGTGAATATAGAGTTTGTGGTTAATGTCACTGATTGGAGCAATAATTGGTAATTAAGCAATGGCCTTGCATTCTGGCACCCTGCAGAATACAGGCCATACCCATGTTATGTATTAAATGTTGTTTCAATGCTAGTGTTTCTGCTTGAACAAGAATTTTTATATTAGAACAGCGTCTTGATTTAAATTATCACTGCTTTATCCTTCACATATTGTCCCTATTGTCAAGTATTAAAAAAATGAGAATCTGAATACATCTATCTTCAACTCTGGGCCTTTGTACTTCAGTCAAATGTTAAAAACCTTCTGTTTCAAAGTTCTACTTGAGTTTCTGTAAGCTGTATTCAGACCACCCCTTAACTCTTCTGTAGTCTGAATGAATGAACTAGGATCTATTGTTATACTGTGCTATAGGCTCAACTTTTTGTAAGTAGCCTAAAGTTAAAAGTTAAAGTTAAGCACATATCTTGAGAAATTGCATATTTCGGCAAATACTTGACACATAGAAGAGTTTGAAAAGAGGTGCCTGTTTGTAGCACTGTGTGCCAAATTTTAAAACAATCATATTTGCAAACTATGGGTTTTCAGGCTTCTTGAGCAACTCCTGCACCACTGCTAGTGGGTGTCTAATCCAGGGGCAGCAAGTGTTCTAAGCATGCGGATGCTTTTATTTTAAGAGCCTAACTGTTCCTAGTAGATAGGATGCAGGCATAACAAGATTTACCTCTCTGTTTTCAGTTTTGTAGTCGTGATGCCTTAGAGTTTTCATGCAGCAGTTTTAATAAGCAAATCCATAAAGCACAGGCAGCTTATGAAAGCTTTTGCATTTATTCAACATTTTGCATGCACAATCATACCCTTTGTAATGTTGCTTTTACAAAGTAAATTTATAAATAGAAAAGAAAATAGGCATAATCTACAGGGTTGATTTAAGACAGTCTTCATTCTGTCAACATAACGACTGCCTATTTAACTTCTTTTTCTTTTGATCTCTTTCTTGCTGAGCATCCTGTATCTCATCATCTAGCACAGACTCCTCCTCACAGGAAAATAAAATAACTCCTTCAACTCCAGTTGTTAGAAGGGATCCAGTACCACAATTACATACAAATGTATTTATAGCTGTACTATGCATTTGCAGAAGCATGAATCTCTCTCAGATGGCAAAATGCAGTCACTCTCTTTTTTGCCATATGGTTATCCTAAAAGGTGATTATTAAAATTATTTCAATGTTCAGATTTGAATAACATTTTGATTACAGACTGTTCAGTATTGCCATATTTTGAAATTTCTCTCATTAGCCTTGTATTCCATAACCAAATTAGGATGTCTGAATTATCCTTAATGACACTAAATAGAAATAAATTTCATAATCCATACACTGGAAGTCTCAAACTGTACTTTTATTTTTTATTTCACTTTCTGAACTATTCCATCTCTCAGGCGTCATGTAATTATTCACCTTCTTTCAAAATAACATCAAGCTATTTTGAGCTCTGCTGGGAGAAAACATAGCTTATTAGCATCCTGAACTATAATGGAATAAGATGAAAAGTTGAAGCATACATTGTTTGCTGAAGAAAAAATTTTCTGCTTAAAATAGTGAAGGAGGCAGTGCTCTTTATAATACAAAACATAACAGATCGAGCACTGCAGTCAAAGTGCAGGAATTCTTTGTTAGTTCTCCAGGTCAACGTGGTTATTCTTCTGTTTCTTGAAGGTACTTCAAACTGTTTCAATTTTAGCTATTGCACATAATAATCCTGGTAGGAAAATACTTTCTGAACTGATTTTTTAAAAAAGCATTTGATTCAACAACTTCAAGAACACAGCCAATATGTGTCAATGCTTCCCTAGCTAGATAGTGCCTATGGCAGATCCATCTCACAGGCACATTCTGTACTCACACTGCCTACACACTCTACCACCATGAATGAACTATGGATATAAAACATGGCTGTGATTGCCCCCCCTGGCAGTGGCCAAGGCCGGATTGAATGGAGTTTTGCATGACATGGTTTAGTGTGTGGTGTCCCTGCCCATGGCAGGGGGTTGGAACTAGATGATCTTAAGGCCCTTTCCAACCTTAACTATTCTATGATTCTATGAAAATTCCAAGTGCTTATGTTCCCTTAGGGTGATTCAGTTGACTGCCCATTGGTGGAAAAAAGAGGGAGGCTGGGAACAGTCTGGTCTCCCTTCTGACCCATTTATTCAACTTGGTGGCTGAAAACATGGAAAGTCTGAGGAGTGCAGCAGTAATGGTGTCCTGCTGAGAAATATGAAGTCCTCATCTCTTTTATTACATATCAGGGGTAAACCATTCAAAGTGTAACAGAAGTCAAACTGTTTACAGTCAGGAACTGTCTTGTCTTCTAGAGAATGAGAGATTTTTCCATGGAGCAAGGTGTCTTCAAGACGTGGCTTCCTGATTCATGGAAAGGTACGGAGGTTTGGTTAAAAAAAAAGAAAATGGAAATAAATTCCATCTCTAGTGACATTGTTTCTGGAAATGCTGGGAGGTATCAGCGCATATGGCATTTGGCTGGAGCCGGTTTAAGTCAGGTCTGTCAGGGGAGTTTTTCTTTCTGACTCTGCCTTGAAGGCTGCCTAGGAACCCAAAGGCAACTTAAAAGGAATTGTGCAGTCTGCTGGGACCATATTCAATGGTGGCTTTGTTCAAAAATCATTCTTTGAGACCTTCTCACCAACTGTAACAATTCTGCCTGTTAAAGGACCTTCATTTCACTGTAGTTTCTAAATAGTTAAACATCTGTACTGATCTGGGAAATTATTCCATTTGCCAGCGATAAATTGCTTAGTATTGACAACTCCTTATATGTAACAGCCAAATTAAAAATCAAAAATCCCCATTTTTCCAATGTTTGCTTTCTCTGTGGCCTTTTAATTACATTTAGAATGCAGTTCCAAGGGCTGGTGAGAGACCATAAACAACAATATTCATTAAACCTTGACAACCTCACATTTAAATGGAAGCAACCCCTTGGGCAACAAAATACACCACCACTACCAAATCACATCAGAGAAAAATACCTGCTAGTTATAAACCTGCAAGGTAGGAAGGTGAATCCCTCAACAAAACATATAGAAAATTACACAGTGAGGATGCAGTTTGGTAAAAAGTAGTTAAAGCCAAAACAATCAGCTTTTTTGCAGGAGTGAGAGTTAGAGATGCAAAAAGAAACTATGCACAGAGATAGATACAAATATCCTGCACTCCATAACTGAGTGTGATAGAAGTTCAAAGACCTCTTGGTGGGAAGAAGAGGTCAGAGCGTGTTACACATGCTTTTAATGTCTAATATAGAAATGTACACTTTCTTTTGTACCATCAATCTACATTTGGATTAGAAGTCTCTTATAGGCTCATATGTCTTCAAGCTTCAGTTTTATTTATTCCTCTAGTCTTAAATTGTACAAAAATCCTGGACACCTAAGCAGCTCAAAAGTTTGAAACTCTTAAGAAGTTTATGCTGAAGCTAGATAAGGAGATATTGCTGGGCAAAAAGCCCAAATCAGGAAAAAGGTCTTGCCTCTCAGCTCTCAGGGGACCAACATGGAAAAAATCAGCATTTATTAGAGAAAAAGAATTTACCTGATCTGAGATACCATTCAGTAGGAAAAGGATGGCTTTATATTTCAATATGCAATTATCCCGGCAATACAATCCCCAACTTGTTCTTCATAAAATGAAAATATGAGCCATATTCTAAACAATAAAAGCAGGATGTCCTTCCTACAAGAAAAAAAATCCCACAGGTAATAAACTTGAGTAATTCATTGGAAAAGGATGATTTGAAGGCTAAAAGTTTACATGAACATGAGAGGAAGCCAGATAACCATATTTTAAAAGAAACAAACAGCTCAGGCTTAAATACCAGAGGCAAAATCCAGTAGATTAAAAAAGTTTGAGCCTTGTTTGTGAGGCATCTACCCATGGTTACTGCTGTAAGCAAAATACTTCACTAACAGGACCTGAGCTCACTGTAAATATATCCTTACATCCCATCATGAAGCTCAGTGCTACAACAGGTGAGCACTCTCTGCTTGACCAGCTGATTGGCCCCATCAGAAGAACGTGTGGCTAGTACTGAAAATTTCTGTTTCACCACCATCCTCTTGTCTCCTTCCCATGGCACTTACTCCCTGTTGTCATCTTGGAGAGCAAAGCAGCCAAATAACCTCCAGAGAGAAGTGCTGTTGCTGTGGCTTTGCCCTGGGTCTTGGCAGCAGGGGGGAGCCAATACTGGTCAGTTGAGTCTCATACAAGCTGTCTGTAACTGAACAGCAGAGGGTTTATGGTGGAGTGGCCTAAGGGCTCAGATGCCCATGCAAACCCAGTTTCTAGCACAGTTCTGTGCAGTTTTTGCTGTTCACAATGGCTGAGCTAATACTGATAGCTAGTCTAAAACTAGCTTGGAGGAGCTTTTCTCTACCATAAATAGGCCCTTTACACCTTCTCCTTGACTCAATTGCCCATTGGCAGAGGCAATTAGAAAAAATGAGTTAAGGCCCTTTTTCTACCTCAAGGGTACCATGCAGATAAACATATTGTAGCTAATGGTGCACTCAGACACTGGAGTAACAGACACCAAACAAATGTCTTCTTCATTGTATCCTTACACTACCTTATCACAATGGAACCATAGAATACCAGGTAGAAAGGGGACCTCAAGGATCATCAGGTCCAAACTTTCTTAGCAAAAGCCCGTTCTAGACATCTTGATGAACCTTTTTGATGCAAATCTGTTCTTTAACATACCTTCATTGCTGTATTTGTTTTTACGTGTGAACATATTAGAGAAATTACAGTCAGTACCAAACAGCAAAAGTCAATCTTCCACAAACTCCACTGCCCCCCACCTCCTACCAAGAAAATTACCCTCTAGCTTTGGAATCAAGATTTTAAAAGAGGGGGGAGAAAAGAGTGTCTCTCTTTTTTCTTCCTTTTATTGCCTACTGAGCTCAAATGCCACTTGTGAAGATTAGTACAAATAGAAAAAATCAATTTACTGATGCAAACATGTTCAGATATTTTTCTCCAAGTCTCTATACCTATGCATGGCTGAGAATAACAAATGAAACATGAGTCTTTTCAATTATACATTACAGATAACCAAACATTGCTTATGGAAAATGTGCTTAGCGGGAATAATACACAAATAGATACAAATCAGATTGAGACTGAAATGCAAGTCTGTTGATTTTCTGTCACACTAGAGTAATGAAGCATACAATAAAAGTATGCCATAGACTAATTAATAGTCAATGGGAAAAAAATACACAAATGCCTGAAGAAATGTTTTTTTTTCCTTCAGTACCTATCATAAGTTTAGAACAAAAGCTGAATATTAATGTCTTAAAAGGGAAAAAGCAATAGACAATGCTGTTATATCAGTTACCTCTAATCTTTGCATGTCAGGAATGGCATGTGTTCTGGGTTCAGCAGTAGCAACCATTTTTTTCTCCTTCTTGGTAGCTGGTGCAGCCAGGGAGGAGGGGAAGCCAGGAGGAAGCAGAAGAAGGACACCTGACTCAAACTGACCAAAGAGGTATTCCATACTGCAGCACATCATGCCCAGGGTGTAACGGAGAGTTACTCGGAAGGGCTAGTTGACTGCAGGGTTGGACAAGGTATCGGGCGGTGCTTGGTCAGGGTGGGCGGGAGAGTTACTGGTCCACTGGTGATGGGGTGTTGTATTCTCTCCCCTTGTTATTTCCTTTATCATTATTATTATTGGTGGTAGTAGCAGTGGTCTGTGTTATACCTTAGTTACTAAACTGTTCTTATATCAACCCGTGGGAGTTGCATTCTTTTGATTCTCCTTCCCATGCCTCCAGGAGCAGGGAAAGGGCAAAAAGGGGGCGGGGGGGGTGTGAGTGAGTGACTGCATGATTTATGGCTGACTTTGTTTAAACCACGACAGTCTGTTATTTCAGACAGTAGTCATTTCACACTAAACAAAATATGAGAACTACATAAACAGAACTTTAATAATCACCTGATGTGTAAATCTACAAATTAAATGTAAAAAAAATAAATTAAAAAAATCAATTTAAAAAAGTCCAAATGTAAAAAAGAGACTAAACAGATATCAATGCATTTAGATACTACCAAGGTAAATTGCTCTTAAAAATCTATTTGGACAATATTTTTTCTTTTTATATTTCAATAACAATAGTAGTGATATGTAGTGGTCATCAGAAAAAGGAAATTAAAACATTTCAGTAGTAACAGCACCTTCACCTGTCTTTTTGGAGTTTAACTGATATAAAAATTTCATGGGATGCTGTTGACATTCCAGTGAACCCTCCTCCACTTACCCAGTATTAGAGGTGGTTTAACACTATGAGGTTCATACTTTGAATTGTGGTATTCCTTTCACCAATCTTGTCCCTCCCATGCAGCTTAACTGTATTGTCAGAGCTTCCAGTATACAGAGAAATCAAAATTTACAGAACAAAAGGTAGTACAGGTGGTCATGTTAACTGCAGCTACAAACCTAGGATTGTACGGATGTTGTCTCAACCCGACATGAATTCTTCAGATAGTCCATCACCAGCTCTCTACAAAAAAGGTAAAGGAAGAAAGAAAAATCCAAGAAGTTCACCCTGTTTTATCAAAAGATTCCACTTTTCCCTTTCCTGCCTCCTGCTCCATGTCAACAACAGATACACTGCTGCTGCTGCCTTCAGACAGTCCCACGGAGGACCCTGGAGCTCAAGATTTTTATGAGGACAAGATATGACAGAAGAAAAGTAAAACAGCTGATGTAACTCCTCAATCTCTGAATCATCAGCTAGAGATTTCAATAAATTAACAAATTATTTTACTCTACCAAAAGTGTAGAGTCTTTTAGTAATACTTATTATTATTGTTATTCCTTTGCTTATTTTTATTTGTTAAATTTAATTAGTATAAAAAGGCTTTAATAGTTCTTCTCTTACCTAGAAAGAAGGCACGAAGGTGATATTCATGTTTCTTTGAGCTTTTTTTTTAGTGAGAATATAATATGAATTTTCAAATAAAAAAACTCATTGTGCATTGATGGTGATCCTATGCAAATTACTTAAAAGTTTATGAGGGTTTTTTTTTTAATTAACTGCACTAACTAAACATGAAGTTTCTGCTTGTTAATAGCAAACTAGAAGACCCAGTCAACAGAGTAACCCCTTACACAAAACATCGTTTTGCCATCCTTAATATGATGTATGTTTTACAATTAAGCAATAAAACACAGCTTCCCCATCAGATAGTGAATTGTAAGAGAAGCAAGCCCAAAGAAGACTTCAGGTCAAAAGCTAACTGACCTGTTCCACAGGCTGCCATCAGCAATGCTTATCATAAACAAGGCTAGAAGCAGAAATATGCTACTACCTTGTTGGAGGTTCTAGAAGAGGAAAATGCAAAGTCCAGGATCTTCCCCTTAAACTTCGAAAGACTAGACCTGTAAAAAAACCCTAAATTTTATATCTCTAGAAGGCTTTATTGTTTCTAAGTTCATATAATACTGAATATCTTTCTTTACTATATTTACACATACTTTTTAACAAGTATAGCATCTCAATCTACATGCAAATATTGTCATTTATGTAAGTGTAATGTAAAATTAAGGATATATTTATTTTTAAGGGCAATTGTATCAAGTAAAATAGCTTTCACTGAAAGATACATCAATATCAATTATTTAATTGACAGTACTCCGAAAACAAAATTAGTAAGAAAACTAAAAAAAAATAAAAAAAAAAAAAAAGTTCAGGAATTTAAAGAAATGGGAGAGAATCACAGAAATAAAGTTATGCATAGAAATAAATTCATGATTTGAGAAGCCTGTTATGCATCACAGTAGCTGCTTATTAAAGGTGAAAATAATTACAGAGCAATTTTGATAATGGATAAACATGTGGAAAATATTTAACAAAGCCTAATCTAGGTTTTCTTTGGTTAAAATGTCTCCCAAAAGCTCTATATAGAGGAATCACAGAGAAAACATCCTGTAATTAGGAAAGTAAAAAAGGAGGACCATCCTAGACAGTTAATCACACTTAAAACATATACTCTTTTTACCATTCTCATTCACGGTTTAAAATTAATTAATGTACCTTTTACACCATGTCTAAATTTTCCTGATGTACTATTGACTGAATGTACTGAACATCTACAGCAAATGTTTGTTAGCTTGCATTTCAGTATTTGAGCAATGGTGCCTGACCACTACACTATATGCGTAAAAAACATCTCTTACAGCAAAAACAATGCTCGCTTTTCCTTTTAAAACTTTTCTAGTCTTTCACATTGAATAGTAATATTGTTCCTAAAATACTTGCAACAACAAGTTGACCAAGAAGTAGACCAGTATTGTACCTTGAGCTTTTCTATCTACTCCAAACTCATACAGAAAATCCTCTACTGTAATTTAATACCAGCTGGTATCATCATACTCACTGTATTTCAGTGTGCAAGATCAAATATGCTAACATCTGAAAAAGTTGGCTGAATCCCTTCTTATTGGAGCTTTATTTGAGTATGAGTATATTGCCTCAGGGATTAGCTCATTACCAGTACGCCCTCAGAAATTCCCTAATGCTTAATTTTCTATCATACTCTGTATTTGCCAAGTCACTGAAAAGGAATGAGTAACATTGTTATGCAAATATTGGATTATTAGTCATGAAATTGCGAATATTTATATATTCTTGATTTACCAGACAATCACAATTAGTCTGTTTTCTGCTTAAGAAAAACCGCTGCTCCTGCTAATCCCTTCTCTGGCCATCTGTCCTCAAGAGATTATTGTTTGCTTTCTGATGAAAGAGTAGCCTAATAGTAGACTTTTCTGCAAAGCTCCAAGTTTGCATATCATGCTGAGAATGGCATGGAATGAAAATCAGATCTACCAAGCCAATTGTTAAACAAGAATCAAATGGCAGGCTAAGGCCACTTGATGAAGGCAAGTGACTTCTGTGCGCTTGTTTTGCTAAAGGTAATGGCTACAGTATCTGAGACTTTAGTATTTAGTATAGCTAATAAACTACAGCTGATGTATGCCCTGCCTACTGGATGGAAAAATTTTGTATACTGTGGAAATAGCTTTTGTGTTTTTCTTGACCCACTGAGATCCCAGTTTTCATGCACTTCTCTTCTAGTCTACTGATCTTTGCTCCTCCTTGAAAGCCTGGATTATTTGCCAGGCATTTACTGCTACAGTTCTAGATCTCTTTCTCCTTCACATGTTGTGAAAACACTGTTTATTCCCTGGTGTGCTCTTTGGAATTGAAACACAGTGGGATGAAAACAGAGAATATAAGTGTCAAACTGGCTATCATTCTGTGAGCACAGAACTGGTAAAATCATTGTAAAAAGTTTGTCAAGTGATAAGGTTCTTCTTTAATTATTTTGCATTTTCACCCTTCAAACTAGAACTGTTTACTGATTTCATGGCTCCATAAATAGAAATAACAAATTTTATGCTTTGTGGTAACAGGGATTCAAGATTTTTATGTCATGCAATTCCAGCTGCTTTTTCCTTGTAATTCATCATAGTACCTCTGTTTTACAGAGTAATATTCAAAAAAACATTGAGTAACTCTCAGCCCCTCTCTGACATGGTCTTTCATCTCTACACACCTTCCCTTCACAAAACAAAACAGAAAATGAATGCACTAGCTAAAACATCAGTGTGTTATCAACATTATTCTCAGACTAAAGCCAAAACACAGCACTGTACTACCTACTAGGAAGAAAATAAACACTATCCCAGCCAAAACCGAACACATTAGAAAAACTGATCTGCTCAAAATTATAGTGTTTTGTGCTTAGGTGGGTAGTTTTTAGGGGGCATTTTAATTTATTTCTCACCTGTGATCCCCTCTCTAAATGCTCAGTACCTTCAGAATAAATCTCTATATATTAGCCTTTGTGTTTCTTACCATTGTGTTTCCTCAAATATTCAATGTGTTTAACCATAGCATCATACATCTCTGCTGAGAAGCAGAGAACCTTTATAGCTAGGTCAAAAGTATAGTAAATGTCACTCAAACTCATTTTCTGCTGCAGCTTTGTACTCAGTATGCCTCCTGAAGGCAAAGATTTTTGTTACCTGCAGTTAGATGAAATTATGTTGTCACTTGCACACCTATAGCCCCAGATCTGTTGGGCTGGTAGAAGTAACATTCACATTATATCTGAACACAGATATCTGAAATATTAGTAGAGGGATACTTGAGCAGTAGGTTAATGTAACCTGAAGACCTCTCTGAAGCCCTTCCTGTCTTTGGCTCAAAAATTTTAAGATAATAAAACGACCATAAGACAAATCATATTCCCAATTCTTTTTAATAACCTGGTGAATCACCAGAATTCAGTGAAATCTATATACCTCTTGTTGACAGCAAGCAATTTCTGACTTTCTAGACTTAAATAAAACTAGAAATTGAGGGTTGTATTGTATGGGACTGTAAACATTGTTACCATGGATTATTACTATTTACTTCATTCTTAATTCAGACAATGATCCAAAATATTGATATTTATTACCTAAGACTGAGTGAAAAGGCCTCTGTGCCTCCAGTGTACTTGTTTTCACTGCAACGGAAATAAAATGTAAACACAAATTTACAGACCTTTTTTCTTAGTAGTTATTTGTTACACCTTATGGTATGTTAAATTTTGTGCACGTAATAAACTGCTAGGCTATGTACAGTACTCTTAGTACAAAACAGAAATTCACAGCACAATAAAGGCCTTCCACAATTAATTTTCAAGGCACCTAATGAGTATATTAAAGTCCAAAGCAGTGCAAAAAACCTCAGTTCCTAAGGTGAGTCTTGCCTGACATGATATGAAATGAGGGCCCTTGGATCTGGCACTCAAGAGCAAGGGCCATGACTAGGTATATGTGAAGAAGGTTATTCAAATGATGAACAAGGCAGGTGAAAACAAAGAGTAAAAGTAATGTTCTGCACTCCTGTGACATCAGTCTCTTGAATGCATCCTATACTTCCATACCATGCACACTGTTACTATTAATTTTTTTTGTGTATTATAATGGCACTCAGTGGGTCCAAATGGTCTGAAGAAAAGGAAGTTAAAAAGCAAAGATGAAATCTGTGTGAGCATTTGAAGATGGAGAGTAAGAGTGAGGCACATTTTCCCTCCTTGGAAATCTGAAAGACACTCAAATATGATGAACATACTTTCCTTTTCCTAATTTCTTTTTCTTCTGCAGTTCACCTTCCCTTCAATGTGCCACTTAGTCTTTTCCCATCTCCAATTATTATATGCCAAGGACTCAACTCTCACTGGAGTTGTCAAACTGCTGATGGCAGAGGGTTTGTGTTTTCACCAGTCTTTCTGCACACAGATGAATTACTTCCTCTGTCCCTGAGCCCAAATTCACCTTTTCTGTAGTTGCCTTGAGCTTGTGTTTGGTTTTCCTGAAAGAAAACAAATATTCTCAATTTATACTGTTAAGAATATGATTATGCTTTTGGGCATTGCTATTTAACTGCTATTTAATACATCCAAATGTGAAATCTTTCCCTAAGGTAACTCATGCTATTCCCTCACTATGTGTTGCAGTAATAGGGACTACCACCTTTTCATGAAATATTGTTAAAGCTCAGTACATGTTTTATCTTCATGACCTGAATTATAGTTCTCCGTAATGATCACTTAAATTTACCCGAACTAGTACAGTTGGACTTCAGTGCTGCAGAGCTCACTCTAGCTTGTTAACTTTTCAGTTCAGCTACCAATTCTGTCTTTAGTAGAAGTCTTACATTGAAGAAAACACACAGTGACAATAATCTTGGTGGACAGCAAGCTGAACTATCTACCTGAGTATTTAAACACTATTTGTAATACAGACCATAGTCTTTTTGTGACTAGACTCCTTGATTTACATACAGTCTGCCAAATGATAGGAGAGGAGATTATAAAGACCAGGAGTAGCTGAAAGGGTTATCCTCCTGGAAGATAGACTATTTTCCCTTTGACTGGCATTTTTTCTTTTTTCTTTCCTTCCTTATAAATGTTTTCAGAAACAGTGGATGATTTATTTTAATTCAAGGTTATGCCAACGAGACAACTGTCTTTCTCTTTGATTTAGATGTTCCAATCTTTCCCTTACGCAAAGACTGCGTTGGCTTCATTTCTAAGTTATCATTCTCTGAGTTACCAGCACACAGACTCACAAGTTGTTTCACTAGCAGGTAAGTGGAGATTTACTACATATATCCATTTTTATTTTATCCAATCTTTGTCTTTTCACTAGTTTTACTTTTTAGCTAAAAAGATGTAAATATATTGGCTCAGTAGCACGACAAAAAGCACAATAATATTTTTAAGTAGCTCTCAGGAAAGAAGTTCCTTTACTTTGCATACTTTTTTTTTTTTTCAGTAAGACATACCTGGATTTACACTTGGGCACACTTAAACAGCAGGGGATATACTATAAGTCCACACCCTTATTTTTCTGTCATTTAAAAACTGATGTTTTGTTTGCAACTACTGGAGCAATCACAGCCAGAGAAAAAGATGGGTAGCTCCTTAAAACCATGTAGGAGGACTGCTTTCTTTAAAGCAGAAACGCAGAACTTCTTTTTCAAGAAATGCTTGATGCTTTCCTGTACAGATTTCCTTGATGGTTGTTGGTAACGATATTTATATGATGGAACTTTTACTGGCAAACTTAATGATTTACTGGAAAGAATAAGAGCAGATCAGTGGCCTCAGAGATGTCACTTGAAGGTCTCTTGATTCATTTTCAAAATGACCCCGGAGAACTACTTCTCCTGTATTCAAATTTGCTAATATCCTTTATTCATTGTAGAAAATTACAGCTATATATAGGCTTAAAATTAATTTATTCTGGAAGCAAATAAGATCAGTGTAATGAAAGCAGACTATGAAGTCTGGAGCACAGTATCTAATACTTAAAAAAAAAAAACATCCATCAGCCTACTACAGTCTTAATAAAGAAACTTATTTAGTAGACACTGATTATTGCAGTTTGTCACCAAGTGACTCCAATGGATTGTGACTGATCTACTACAGCAAAGGATGTGACCGAAGGGTGTAAGCACATCACTTCCAAAGCAATTACCTGCAGCAGGTGCAGCAGGTTGTCTGCTAAAGCTTTCTGGGTTGTTTTTTTTTCTTCCTTATGTAGATTATATTGCTACAAATGACAATAGACTAATAATTATATTTCTTTATGTATCATAACTTTACAAAGCAACAGCAGCTTTACGGAGAGTAAACAAACACAAGGGAAGGCGCCTTCCAAGTGCAAGTACTGGATAACGAAGCGAAACACCAGCCACTAGTGCTTTAGTGCTTTTACAGTCCTTGATTTTTAACACAAGTTCCAGTTTTTCTCCTTGCAGGTTGCTCATTTTCAATAAATTGTACAGACACTTGGTATGAAGAGGGTTATTTTACTAATGATTTTGTGCACATTCTGTGTTCTGTACCTGTGACAAGACGAGGTTTTATATAACCTCCAACATTTAATGCAATTTATTTTAGTTGCAGATACTTGAGATATCAGCAAAGCTTAGTCTCAGCAACTGTATGAGAAAAACTCTACTGTCACAAGCAGTTAATCAATTAAAGGATGTTTCCTGACTTCTCAGCTTTAATTTATTTTTCTCACTGTCATTTTAATGGGTTTTGGCATTACATTCATAAACATCCTAAATAATTCCTTTTCCTCCCTTCTATTATAAAGATTTTTCTAAGTATACTGAGAACTCAGCCCATCTTTTCTTAGTTATTTTCACTTTTATTGTTTTCAGTATCTTTGCTGAAATATGCAAGGCTATGCATGTTTTGCATGAAGCTACATTAGCATTGTATAAAGAGAAGTAGCCCTGGCTGATAAGTTTCTGCCTTGCTTAGATGCTTTACTGTATTTTTTGTTGTTGGCAACAAAATTATGGCATATTGAATATATCTAACCTTAAATACAAATTAGGAAAACTTTCCTGAAAGTGTCATTTTTCTTTATTCATAAAACACAGACATAATTGTGTTATTTCTGTACTGATCGGGGGGGGGGGGATAATTATCCATATAAGATAAACCCATCTTTCACATTTTCTTGTCTCCGTTCTTTGCAAGACCTCCAGTCTGTCCAGTTTCTGATCTGGTCAGAAAATTCCTTTTATGTAGTTTCAAAAGCCAGGAAAAAACTTAATATATAAATTCTCTTCAATGTATAAATTTAAACTTCATCATGTGTGTTTTGCAGCTTAATTTCACTCTAAATATGCTGCTTATAAGGAATCCACAGTTAAAATTATGGGAGAATTATTTTGCTAGCATTTAGCCCAGTTGGTATATGTATGGCTTTAGATGCAACAATATTTTTTCTCCTTTTATTTTGTATACATATAAGCTTTCCTTTTTCTGTCTCTTTGCTGTTTTCTTCTGAAGTATTGTCTCTGTCAGTGTAAAATTCTTTCTAAGTAGTAGACCTTGAAATCATATGGGACATATGTTTGTTATTCTGATGCAGTAAATCAACACGATATATGGCAGTGAACACCCGTATACAACAAGCATTTACCTAGGTTTTATGCTAATTCATAAGTTTGAGATTAGACTACATAATGTTGCATAGTGTCCACACATTTGTGGAACCAAAATAGCTGTAACCAGCCATTAATACCTGGCTAACCCTATTTTGTTGAACACTAGAGGGAGATCAAAGCAAAAGAATAAATGATCTAATAGAGTATGTAATTGGAGTTGTTCACAAAATCTCAACTAATTATAAGATGAAACACCAGGTATCATAGTATCTTAATGGTTCATCACAGTTTTCACATAGCCTATTTGATATTGTTTTGCCTAGGATGCAATTTTAAAGAATTAAGAAAAAAAAATTACTTAGGAGAAAAAGGACTGTCTTTATATCAATACCACAACTGATGTATTCTGTATTAATTTAGGGTTTTATATGACATATGTTTGCTTTAATGAGAAGATAGAGGTATTAGCAGATGAACAATGAAACATAAGCAGCATCCAGGTATCATACTGTTCTCTGAACACATGGTACTCTTTTTAGCCTGTACCCACAGCAGTAAGAAGGGGAAACTCGTGTATGAGAGACCTTTCCTAAAAAAGAGAACTTCCTGTTAGCAACTGGGACTTTTTACATTCAGAACAGGATGGAAATTGATGTTGTCACGTTTTTACCATCACAGCTGCTGTTTTGTTCATAACATAAAATGCTATTTTAAAACAAAGACATTCTTTAGTTTTGCGTGAAATAAACTTATCAAATGTATGAAGTTTTGCCCTCTCACTTACTGCGGGGAAATCCGACACTTTCAGCAGGATTCTCAAAGGAAGAGCCTTTAGTGCCTTGAATAAATTCCTAAGAGGAAGGGACCCAGTTTATCAGCCCTAGGGGAGAAACCATGGCATCTGAGTTTCACAGCCAAGAGCTACTCATGCTGCAATTTGTACAAAGATTGTTATTGTAGTAGGGATATTTGAGTTGGATGGAAACAGTATGGGGTTGGAACTGGTAAAAATGTAGCTATTGACAAAGACCTCACAAAGTTAGTGCTAGCTCTCCCCGAGCAAACTGCTGTGCATGGGAACTTGCAGCTACCTAGCGCGTCAGTAGGGTGTGCTGCAGCCCCTGCACGAACCGGCACCACCAGCATCCCCCGTTTTCAGTACCCACCATGGTGTAAGGAGAAAATACGATATATACACACTAAAGATTGTTATTTTGGATAGGCTCAAGGGCTATAACAGGAGTGAGAGGGCAGGAGCAGATGGGAAGAGAGAGATGGAAATTTGCCTTTCTACATGACAAGCTGCTAAACTGGCACAGGGCTTGCTGTGAAACCATAACCTCTCACAAAGCTACCACTCAGCTCTCCTCCACACACAGAAATTAAAAAAAAAGGATGCTCCAAGTTTCACTTCTCAGCTTGCTTCAAAAAGTAGAAATATTTACACATCATTGAAGAGCTGTGCTGCCACTAAATTTAAGTGGTAACTTCTCGGATGCTTCCTGCATTATTTGGGCCTGTTCAATAAATACCGAGGGATTTTAAATCCAGGCCATCTAAGGAAACTGTTTCCTTCAAGAGTTTAACAACTGCAGATGAGTGTGTTTCACATATGTTTCTCCAAGTGATAGAGGAGCCAACAAGGAGAGGTGCTATGCTGGACTGTGCTCTCACCAACAAGGGAATATGAAGCTCAAAGGCATTCCTGGCTGCAGTGGCCATGACATGGTGAAGGTTGAGCAAGCACAGTGTACAGCAAAAGACCCTGAACTTCAGGGGAGCAGACTTTGGCTCTTCAGGGATCAGGTTGATAAAGTACCAAGGGATAAAGCCCTGGGGGGAAAAGAGACCCAAGAAAGTTGGATAATATTCGAGGATCATGTTCTCCAAGCTCAGGAGCAACGCATCCCAACAAAGTTAGGCAAAAAGGACAGGATGCCTGTGTGGATGAACAAGTAGCTCCTGGACAAACTCCAACAAAAGGAAAAAAGGAAGCGTACAGAGCTTAGAAGCAAGTACAGGTAGCCTGGGAGGAATACAGAGAAATTGTCTGAGCAGCCAGGCGCCAGGTTTGAAAAGCTAAAGCCCTTGACAGAATTAAATCTGCCCAGGGATGACAAGAGCAACAGAAAAAAAGTTTCTATAGATATGCCAGTGAAAGAAGGAAGAGTAGCGAAAATGTGGGCCCTCCCTGGAAAAAAAATGGGACTTTCACTTGTTTCACAGCTTAAAAAACTAGGCCACCACATCAATGTTTTTAAGCAGTTTGTTTCATTCTTCTATTCATGGTACATCTGGAAAATCTGGAAAAAAAAGAACAGGTAATTGTCCCTTTTATTTTGTCAAACTCATTATGATGCAAAATTGTAACAGCTTGAATGGAAGTGACTGAAAAAGTAGGTAGCTCTCATCCATGGGACTTTTTCTGTCATTTGCAGAAAAAGAAGGTCATCCTAAGCAGCACCAGCCAGTGTAGCCAGTCACACATAGCTAGTCCACTATGACCAAGTTTCAGAAAGAGATCCAAGCTGGATGGATTAACAGGTGCCCTGATGCCCATGGTACTTTTATTTTAAACAATGAGTTTATACACTGGGCAGCTTTGGAGATGACATGCTAGAGATAATGACATTAGAATACATTTATTAATACATTATGGAGACTTTTTTTTTGATTGAGAAAAGGTCATGGTATTTCAAGTGACAAATAAGTACTTCTGTGTGTACTGAATGGATTGTGAAATATACTATATATACTGTGGCTGAAGCAAAAAAACACTTGTTCTTTTTCATTCCTAATAAATTACTTTTTAAATATATATATATATCCATAGAAGTTCAGGGAATTAATACATTTCATGGTTCTAGAAACATATTGCAGCTAGTTATCTCAGCTGTCTTGTGTAGTCCAAAACCAGAAGAGACTACTCCATACTCTCAATTTTTATTCATTGCCAGGTATTTCAACAGCAAATACCACTTGGGATCTCTCCAACAACAGGAGGTATGGTTATGGTTTTCTAGTAAAAAATGAATAGATATAAAAAATGCTGGGAAATTACTCAGCATTTAGGGTACATATTTTCTTTATCTTATCATTATAGTTCACAGCTGAAATTACTTTCATTGCTATGACAGCTGAAAAGCATGGTTTATTTAACATCTTGGGATTCAGAGAAGGGAGTTGTTTATTTATTTAATGAAAAAGTTTTCATCCAATTAAAAAAAAAAAAATCAAGCTCAGATTTATTCCCCCAGACCTTTCAGGTACTCAGCCATTGCTTTTCTACTGTAGAGAAAATTAAACTTTTGGATTTAATAGGTACTAGGCACAAAGGAGAGACATAAGCTTTTTGTCCAAAGCTAATCCTGTATGGTGCTCCTGGCACCCACAGAGACATTCTTAGCTTTGTCACAAGCTGAAGTACTGGGGCTGGTTTTTAACTGTGTAATATATACCAATGAAAACATGCTTTGCAAGTGTCAGTGTTGTAAAGAGCTGAAACATGATCATGCTGAAGGAACACAGTTTACTGGTAATCCGAATTATAGTTGTTTTCTAAGTTTGTACAATATCATCAGTGTAGTTTCTGGTACTGGCTTCCAGTCACCCAGTTTCCTGCTTTTTCTTGTTTTTGATAACTACAAATCAAATAGAAATTGCTGATAATATTGCAAGTGCATGCATTTTTAGTAACTTCACTATTGCCATCAGCTCATTGCCCATTATACTAGCTCAGGAAACTGCCTCTTTCTACTTAAATAATGTTTCCGAATATCCAATGTTATTGAGCTGTTGATTTCTCACTCCAGGACCTAATTTGAACAGGAAAAAGAATGAGTTGAGGTTTTTGCAATTTTTGTGATACAGCTACATTTGTAAATGTGTTTCAAATGTAAAGGCTCTTTTTGTCATTTATTCCTTTTTTAACTGTTTTACATTTCTTGCTACAGTCAGGCAAAACTTATTGTTAGACTGTGAATGACCTCAAGAAAAGTACAATCCATTTAGTTCAGCCATTGCCAGGAAAAAAATATTATTGTATGAGGCACATTTTTTTATTCTTAAACTGTTGTATTTTTAACAGTTCTGACATGAACACTAGCTGTAAAGGGTTGGTTTTGCAGATACCTGCAAAAGATAAAGCTGAAGTATTTCAGAGGGCACTGTGGGTGAGTGGCTTGAACTCTTCATCTAGACAATACAGTGATGAAGCAAACTGGGAAAAATGGAAAATCTGTTGCATCCAAGCTGTCTCTGATAGTGCAAACAGCACAGGACAGTAAACTTTTTTTCACCTGATGATTATCCGTAGCTTTGTGTGAAATGACCTTGGCTTTAATTTCTATAGCCAGTGGAAATATGCATCCAAGCTGCAAGGTGTCTTCTTTTCCATTAGTTTTTAGGACACACTGAGGTCATTTATCATATTCACAACAGTTTTACACCCTGTGTGCAGTCTCACTGTCGTACACTGCTCCATGCATACTACCTGGTAGAACTGTAGCAGTGAAAGAAACCTGTAAATGTGGAACTTACTGGAGATGTATGATATAATGTATATTGTGTAGCTCAAGCAATGGATTTACTACTTGTGTACAACATTGAATACACAGATATTTCTGTCTTGGAGGTCTAAGACAGAAATATGACTACACAACACACTGAAGTATCAGAAAAAGAGATAATTGGAGGATCCTTGATGGAACCCTAATAATATAGTATGCAATAGCTATGTATACATGCTGGAATTAGAATCTGTGAAACAATAATTTCTTTTTCTGGCTTTTTGTTAATTGTTTGAAAACAGCAATAAGTTGTATAATGTAACTATTCAGTGTACTGTAAATGAACAAAAGCCCTTATATATCTGCTCTAACCAAATGCCATACTTAATATGAAGTTACTGTAAAATTATAAGCAGCAGATGTAATATATCATGCCATTCATAATAGTGTAATTTTTCAGTGAAGGAACACTCATGTTTGTCAGCATATTAGTTTGGCAATATGACTCTACCTGCAAAGAAGCATTATTGAAAAACAGTTCGGAAAGAGTAGTGACTTAAATGCATTTTTGCCAACTGATTGTCATGTTTAAATCCCACTGAAATGAGGCTTTGTCTGAAGTGTCAATGTTGACTTTCTATTAAGAGTGAAAATTAAGTTGTTAAACAGATTGCTGGATTAGAAATCATAAAACTGACAGCAGGTCCAGGTGAGAATAGGAGAAGCGTATCATTAGAAGACAGCACTGAGTTTCTTATCCTTGCTAGTAATTTTCTTTCACAACCCAACAGATGTTGATCTAACTGTCTTTGGGAATGTCTATGCTTGTTGCAGTTCAATATCATTCATTTACTCCACTACACAGCCTTTATTTTCAGATAAGCATGGACACTCTTTTGAATGTTTTCTCTTAAGTGAACTTGTTTCAGTTGAATTCAAGATGGCTGCTTGCCCAAGTCTCAGCATTCTTCACCACAAGTAGCATCTTACTAACAGTCTCAACAGGTAACATTAGCAAACCCAGGTCAGAAACTTGTTTTCTGTTGAAAAGTGGCCAAACAAACACATTCATCTGCATGAAGGCCAATCACATTCAAGAACAAGTTCAGCTGTCGCAATTACAGATAGCCATTGACACTTGCAGAGAGCATTATTTGTGTACAAAATAATTAGAACTTTTGAAATCTCCCTTTGAAACAGTAACAGAGTGGATCATGATGTTTGGCAGCCCTGACTGTGAACAAATGCTTGAAGGAATTTAGAGACTTCTTGGTGTGAAAGTGTCAAACAAAGCTGTTTTAAACTTAAAAACAGAGAGAGAATATATCAGTCCTTTAAAAACAGGGACTTCCCAAATAGCAACAGCATCTGTGTTTCACAAGTAGGGCTATAAATAAGACAAGAGAAAGTGGGTCTTACTGTTTATGGGTGATATTCCAGCTAAATTAATATTATATCTATTTATACACTAATGAAAAGCCTAAAAAGCCTAATCCTTTGAAAGAATTCTGTATTCTATAATGTAGTGTAGATCAGGATCATTATGGAGAAAGGAAAACATCATCTTGGTGCTGAAATAAACATTTGGTTATTTAGGCATTTGTAAAACAGCCAAGAAAAGATCATACATTGAATCTTAATCTGCATTAGAAATGTGTTCATCAAATCCAAAGACAGTTTCAATTTAAATGAAACGAAAGCGTCTTACTGGCATCTAACGTGCCTCTAAAATCATCAATATTTACAAATGTTCACATCTAAATTGAGGGCATTTCATTTCACCATCAACATTGCAGTGGTAAACATGTTACTGTTCTGGACAACAGTTTATGTTGGCATTGGTCTTATTTATGTCTAATAATACTGCAAATCTTGTGAGAAATGCCAGACTTTCTCAAAGCAAACAGCTGGGCCAGTAAAGATTGCCAAACGCTTGAAGTCTGTCAGATCAGTTTCAGTAAACGTGAGCTGCTCATTGGTAAAGAAAAACACATATATCTTTTAAAACTACTTTGAAGCTAAAAGAGAATGTACACTTTGTTTTCCTCTAAGGCTCAGTGAAACAGCGGAGAAGCTCTTATATTATCCAAACCAACTTTGCCTCTCTCAGATGATGATATACATGCATTCCATTGCAATAGGTAATATTTCAAATGTCTATTTTTGCCATATCTGTGTGGTAAATTCATACTTGATATTTATGTTTCTACATGTTTTATTGTAGGAGAAATTCCAAACACTTCAGTTGAGTCTTAAAATTGCTCTAGATGAAGGAGAAAGCCTTCGTCAAAAGAAGAACGTTCTGACTGACAGGTCAACTTCAGAATAAAGCCAAGCCTCAACCACAACAATTTCCACAACCAGAAGAAATGACCACTGGGAGACCTTCCAACCTAATCAAACATGCAGGGCAGACAAACATTCCTTCCCTTGAAAACAGAAGTGATTTCTCCTTAAATACCACTGACTGCACCCCAGTCGTGGTTCCAGAGGAAGTTTTTTTCACTGTTGCTGCTGCAGGAATACTAGAAAATCTTCTTGTCCTTATTGCTGTTGTTAGAAATAAGAAATTGCATTTGCCCATGTACTTCTTCATTTGCAGTTTAGCTATTTCAGATATGTTAGGTAGCTTGTATAAAACTCTGGAGAACATCTTTATCATCTTGTGCAAAATGGGGTACCTGACACGTCGTGGGGACTTTGAGAAAAAGCTGGATGATGCCATGGATTCCATGTTCATTCTGTCTTTACTGGGGTCAATTTTCAGCTTGTTAGCTATTGCAGCAGACAGATACATTACTATCTTCTATGCTTTACGGTACCATAATATCATGACACTAAGAAGGGCCTTGGTTATCTTGGCAATCATTTGGACGTTCTGTGCTGGCAGTAGCATTGCCATTGCCCTCTTCTCCTATGAAGCAGCAACAGTCATTCCCTTCACCATCCTGTTCCCTTTAATGATGTTTTTTATACTGTGTCTCTATGTCCATATGTTCCTGCTGGCTCGATCTCACGCTAAAAAGATCGCCTCACTGCCGACCAGCACAGTCCATCAGAGAACTAACATGAAAGGAGCCATTACACTGACTATTTTTCTTGGAGTTTTCCTTTGCTGCTGGGCCCCATTTGTTCTTCACATCCTCTTAGCAAGATTTTGCCCACATAACCCTTACTGTGCCTGCTACATGTCCATTTTCCATGTGAATGGGACACTCATAATGTGCAATGCGATCATCGACCCCATGATTTTTGCCTTCCGAAGCCCAGAATTACAGAGTACATTTAAGAAGATGTTCTGCTGTGCCAGGTCAAACCGGAACTGGTAAACTCCATGAGAAGATTAAAGAAGCATACCTGTGGAGTGCTCAGCAACATCAGAGTTAAAAATACCAAAAATTATACCCAAAGTAATACTATGCTCGCAGGATACTTCATGTGATTTTAGGGCTACTGAAGAATGCATAAAAACAAAGTATGCAAACAAATCTTTACCAGCCAGAACTCCAGAATTATTGCTGACTAAGTTAATTCTGCCAACAATTTTCATGCAAGTAAAAAAATAACTCTATCAACTATCTTGCAGCATTTTAGAAAAATTCAAATATAAATCTTCTGCATTGATGAGTTTGTGCCAACTTACTTTGTATCAATTATTTCAATTTAAGGTATATACTACTTTCAAATTCTGTTGTTTAAACCACAATGAAATGAAAATTTGTTTATAAACTGCACATTTTTATGAAAGTCTATGATAAATTAGAAAATACAGACTTGAAACTGGATTATGCTGGAAAAGTGAATTCATGACTGTTCTTTAACTTCTAGTCTCCTTACAAATCATTCAATTAATGTTCTTTAAGTTTCAAAAAGAATTTTGGAGTGTAAGTCAAAGAGATAAATATATTTTGGTTTAAAGTCAATTTTTAGTGACTGAGGACTTTTTTCCTACATAAAGTTGTTGTGGCAGCAAAGACAGATATTGAATTTTAAAACCTCAAAGCCAGGTCTGGACTATCAAACGGAAGTACTGAGCTTGACAGGTCCTGATTGGAAGTCTCTGGGACAGTTTGCTTTAATAAAATAATAAGCTTCACAGACAGTAAAAGGACTTTGATTCAGTCATGACTTTCCAACATGACACAGCAAAGAATTCAAAAAACACAATACCAGAGCCAAAGTTCAAAGACTCCCATAGAAGTCAAACACCTGGGTAAGAAATCATCTAGCCAATATGGAAGGACGCTATAAAGCAGTTTGTAATTTACAAAATCCTAGCGATAAAATTTTGAATTGTCTCTGCCAAAATAATACAAAACTCACAAAGTTTTAAAGTAGAACAGTTTTCAACAGCAAAATATCCTGGAGCAGTCCAGAGCATATGGTGAGAAATTAACATCACAATAATTCAGTGGAGTTACTCAGCTCTGCCAGAGAAAGGATATTTAGAAAGAGACAGCCATGAAACTAAGAATGCCAATGGCTAGAGCAAGAAGGAGAGGAAAAAATAACATTTATCAGAATTCATAGATAAATAGAAGAATTTACTCTCGTGGAACACTAAGGAAACAGGAATTTCAAGGTGTACAGAATATGGACCCAACCATACATATTCAAGTGGGTTTAGGCTTACAGATAAAAATGTAAGAAAGGTACAATAAACCTGAAAGCCTCTGTAGAACTCAGCAAAGAAAATATCTTAAATGAGAAGAAAGATACTGAGATGAAGAATTTTCAAACCTATATATTTATTACAAAGAATTTTTATCTATAAAATGTGAGTTCAGAAGGGAGTTCAACTGTAATCACACATTTTATTTTAATGGGAAGTTTTTCCTTTCCATCAAAAGCAGAACAAATGTAAAGGTGCACAACAAGAAATGACAGTTAGACCTGGGGGAAGGAGGGAAGAAAAATAATACAATATGAAAGACAAGGCAAAACAAAAGACCTACAGTACCATAAAACCCTGTGCACACGTTTGATGAGGTTCAAAATGATAACAAATAATGGACAGAAAATTGTAATTTAGGCAGTCCTGATATTAAATCTGAAACACAGAAAATATGTACTGAATGTGCCTTCCCTCAAAATTCTATTTTCCATCTGCTTCCCTAAACCAGACACAGTTAAGAGACCTAAGTAGCCTCCATCATGGTAGCAGTCACTGCAACTTTTAAGGAAGTCCACTCTAACTCTACAGATGCAAAACCTCCATGTTCTCTCCAAATGTAAATTTCAACAAATGCATACAATAAAAAATTAACCTCCTAACTTCTACACGTAAAGAAGTAATCATTAAAAAAAAAAGCATCCCCAGGCCCAGGGAATAGAGAAGCGGGAATGGTCACTCACAGACCCTAGGAGCCAGAGCCCAGCTGTCATCCCTACAGTTCCAGTACTTTGCTTTGCAACAAGGAGCTGGGCTCCTACCTGACCACAAAAACTGACCCCTAGGCCATGCCAAGGGGAGAGTGGCCAGAGGCAAGGGCACTGGAGAAGGCACCATTCCCGCCCTCATCCCAGACATCCAGCCAGTCTGATGGGTGTCCTCACTGCCCTGTATGTGCTGTAGCCTCAAAAACTGGCTGAGAATGCTGGAACTCTACTGCCATGGTCCCAGACCTACACCAGGAGTGCTCAGACTGCCTGTCTGGGGTACAAACTCTCACCAAACAGCTGGGTTCATACCCTCCTTTTCCTTACCTCAGTCTCACCCTCCACCTAAGACACTAAGGGCACCTAAGATAAGATACAAAATCCATCCTACAAGCACACTTTTGATCCTCTTCCTCTTGGCTCTACTTCAAGGGAAGTCCAAACTGTCCTCCAGTAGCCCAGATGCTATACTCCCTTCCCAGGCTGTCCCACTGTCTTTCCAAGCACCATCCCCAAGCCTCCCCCCAATATTTACCTGCAAAACACGAAGCAGACCTAGTTATGTAGGTTATGGCCCACTGTGATTTTTTTTTTCCCGTATAGCTTATTGAAACAAGGAGTCAACGTTTAGACAGCAAATTTTGGGCGGGTGTTATCCCATGCCATTTTCTGCAGTTAGCAACATAGGGGCTCAGATTGCCATGAGATCCAAGCACGGTCCAGAACTGGCTCCCACCTGATGTTACCAGGTATTCTTTGTTGCCTACCTGGTCTTACCTGTAGATATACTCAGAACAACATCCCAAAGCATTTGTTCGTGTCATGATGCTTGAGCAACACCTGAACATATGGCTTGAGGCTACCTCCTAACTGGCCATAAATTTGGCTTGCATTTTACCAGTTGTGCAGTCTCCAAGGAAATGTTTTTCTCTTTCGCATACTA
This sequence comes from Neopsephotus bourkii, assembly GCF_033783945.1. Taxonomy (NCBI): domain Eukaryota; kingdom Metazoa; phylum Chordata; class Aves; order Psittaciformes; family Psittacidae; genus Neopsephotus; species Neopsephotus bourkii. Next base: position 2,313,043 of record NW_026901388.1, read on the forward strand.
ATGTCTCCATGTATTTCCCTATGTTGCTTTTTGGAGAGATTCTTTAAGCCATGATATGTGAAACCTTCACTGTATTTTACTGAAGTAACTTTTGAGACTCTACACTGATAATTAATGTATAACAGTGAATATTTTTTTTCAGATTTTGGGACTCCTCTTCATCTGCCCAGCTTTAAATTACAAGTGGTTAGGAGGCAGAACTGTACCTTGGCTTTGGGAGAAATAAGTTCATCTTGTATCCTACCAGAAGCTAATAAGCCTGGAATGAAAATCCAGTCTCTTGGAACACACAGGCAACACTACAAGTGATGTCTCATTTGGTAGGGCCCACAGAACTCCACATGCCTGTGGCAACAAAACATTTCCCAGTCACCTGCTGCAAAACTGAAGAAGAAAAGCTCCTCCCCTGTTTCTGCTATTTTGAACAGAACTTCATGTTCAGGAACAAAGTGAACAAATCTGATAAAAGCACCCAAGGGAATTAATTCCATTGGAACAGTCAGTACACCAGTGAGGGACAGACTTGCAGAGCAGTTTGATTCTGTTCACAAAATAGCAAGACTAACATAGTTTATTTGTGAGGAAAAAATAGCTTAGAGTTTATTTATGTGAGAAAAATCTTATTTCATGAATTATGGTCCTGGCAAGACTTTCAGAAAATTAAGTATCTTGGACTTTTATTAGCTGAACAAAATTTCAGCTTTTCAAACAGTATTTAAGTAACTGGAAAGGAAGCCTGACTTGAAGTGCGAAGCACTGTCAAACGCAAGAGCAAGTAATATTTACATATAATATTTGTATATAATATGATTTGAAGCAAATGTTAGCCTTCTGGTCTTAAAAATTTCAAGGAAGATACTTCATACAGAACCAGCCAAAATTACAACCAAGGAAAACAATAAAAGGATTTTAAAGTATCTATTTATTGTGATACCTAATGTTGTTTCTAATAATACTGATTTGCATGCATTATGTTCACAACTTAATTGATCTGATTGATTTTTTTGGACTTGGTTTTGCATTGGAGGCTTGGCACTTCTAGTACTTTTGCTTCAGTACTAAACATCTACATTTCAAGCCAATATTTTCTTTAAAAAATATTTTTGAGTCACATTTGAACTAAACTATTCAAACGACACATTTATTCAACAAAAATCTATTCCCCAAGTAGGCACAGGGTCTGCTTTTTAATTCTCTCAAGGTGATTACAGCAGATAGCTGTCTATGAAGATACTACGTGTTCATCATTTGATAGCACTTTGATACAGTTTTGTTTGAAGCGTCACTTTTATAAAAGACATAATGTCATTGTCAGCTTCTGATTCATGTGAGCTTCTAATTCAAAGAGGATGAATTACAATACAATTCTGGAGAAATGAGTGTGACCATTTAGAGAAAACTTCTCATGTCCTCTTGCCAGCAGTTTTCCTGTGTCTGCAAATCCCCTCAAATTAGTGCTGTAACACAAATATCACACTATTAAACTGGCACAGATAGTCTAATAAGGGACCATTAGTTATCAAGGAATTCTGGATAACCCGGAGGAAGTATCCAGAATTACTCACTTGGAGTACTGTGTGCAGTTCTGGTGTCCTCAACATAAAAAGGACATGGATCTGTTGGAACAAGTCCAGAGGAGGGACACGAGAACGATCAGGGGACTGGAGCACCTCCCATATGAAGACAGGCTGAGAAAGTTGGGGCTGTTCAGCCTGGAGAAGAGAAGGCTGCGTGGAGACCTCATAGCAGCCTTCCAGTATATGAAGGGGGGCTATAAAGATGCTGGAGAGGGACTCTTCACTAGGCATTGTAGTGATAGGACAAGGGGTAAAGGGTACAAACTTAGAGGAAGTTTAGATTGGATACAAGGAGGAAGCTCTTTACTGTAAGGGTGGTGAGGCACTGGGATAGGTTGCCCAGGGAGGCTATGAATGCTCCATCCCTGGCAGTGTTCAAGGCCAGGTTGGACGAGGCCTTGGGTGATATGGTTTAGAGCGAGGTGTCCCTGTCCATGGCAGGGGTTTGGAATTTCATGACCTTTAGGTCCTTTCCAACCCTAACTATTATATAATCCTGTGATTCTATAAATGCCTATTTAAAATATGCTGTTCGTGGGTCAGTCTCCAGATGCCCACATCCCTGCCCTGCACTCCCTCAAGGCTGGGGCTGCCCTGCTCCTGTTTGGGGTGGTGGGATGAGCCCTGGCTGCCAGGCTCTGCCCTGGTGAACTCTGGGAGAGCCCCCTGTCCACTGGCCCCACAGTGCCCAACTTTAACCTGTTGATTACATACAGGCAGTCAAGAGCCACTTTTACAGAGTGTGAAACCACACAGGAGCCCCTGCAGCACAGCATGAGAGCATTAAGTTCTGCAGGGAGCCTTGGTGTCAGCATAACATCATGTAGTTTAATACAGTCTCAAAGTCAGGAGGAAATATCTTTAGTCATTTAAAATCCTATCACATATAAGTTATTCTGGCTAATTGTCACTTCCTGACAATTTGAATTTGGTCTCAGTATTTGGTGGCATTGAAAGTTTAGGGTAGATGTCTTCCAGTTCAAAACTAGCTTCCCAATCCCAGAGACTCCAGCAGATACTCTCTTTCAAAATTAATTGATATTACCCACCATCCTAAATACGCTTTTGAGCTTTCACTTGAATTTTAAAAAATGATTTACAGTCTGATTCACTGATGTATCATTTCAGTCTTATAGTCTTACATTTTCATTTACTTGAGAAATGAAACCACAGCCAACCAATTTGGGTAATCATATCATCCGGTATGACAGCTAAATCTGTCTTAACTGCTAGTCTGTGCGATGAGGAAGCAGGAGGAGAGAAGAAAGTGCTTAAGCCCAGCACAGAGTGGTCCATGTCAGAGGGCAAGCCAAGAGGAACTGTTGGAGGCCTCAGGTCTCTTGTCTGTGCTTAGCTAGATCTCAGATCACACCAGACCCTTGAAAAAGGGGGGAAATTTGGATAAAAGGCAGCTGCTGGCTCCTGGATGAGCAGGCACATGAAAGAAGCACAGTCTAGCAAGCGAGAGCTGGCTGCTTAATGAGGGTTTAAGATTGGCAGCATTTCCTACCGGAGTTGCTGGGGAGCTGGCACTAGGGTTTGTTAGAAGTCTGGGAACAGACCCAAGCAAAAGGGTCGTTGAAGTACAGTGATTTTTTAAAGTAACGGTGTTAAATGAACTAAACCAAGTGTTCAGACTTTCTCTATACATAGGGATCTTTACTGAAAGCTTTGTCTGCATAGTTCAGGAGCATTGAGGGCACGAGAAGGCTCATCGAGAAGAGGGGTCACTGAGCTTCCAGGCTGGAAATGTTGCCAGTGAAGCCATGGTCAGGCTAGGAGGAAATTGGGCAGAGAAGACAAAAGTAATTTCTTTTGGGTAGGACAGCATGGAAGCAAACAGAACAGGGAAGGAAACAGGTGGAGAGGGCATACTCATCTTACGCTGCTGGAAAGAAGTGTGCAGAGAGAAGCAGAAATGGAGAAAGTAATATCCAGGGTAGACAAAGCAAGGGAATGTTGAGAAAGGAGTGAAAGGAGCAGAGATGCCCAAAACAAAACTTTTGTTCTCTATTTACAATAACAACCAATAATTGGTCTTTATTCTGTCCACTACATTTTCTGTTTGATATTGATGCATCGGGTGCAAGTGACCAGGTGCTGGCAGTGGACAGGAGCTCCAGGGGTGGCTTCTGGGAGCAGAGGCTGGGACTCTACCATACAAAACACAGCCCATTCCAACCATCTCCAGCGGACCCAGCACAGGCACAGCTGAGCCCCTCAGAGAAGATGGTGGCACCTCTGTAAAAATGTGCTCAAGAAAGAGTAAAAATGCCATGCAGCAGCTGTGAGAGTGGGGTAATATGTGAGAGAAACAGCCTTGCAGGTGCCAAGGTGGGAGAAGAAGGATGGGGAGGAGATGCTACAGGCACTGGAGCAAAAGCTCCCCTGCAGCCTGTGGAAACAACCATGGTGAAGCAGATATTCCCCTGAAGCCTTTGGAGATGATTATGCTGGAGCAGCTATTCACACTGCAGTCCATGAAAGACCCTGTGCTGGAGCAGGTGGATATTTCCAGAAGGAGCTGCAAGCTGTGGAGAGCCCATGCTAGACCATGTTTACCCTAAAGATCTGCAGCCCATGGAGAACACTCATGCTGGAGCAGAAAAGGAGTATGAGGAGGAAGAAGCTCAGAGAGGAGCTGCTACGGACTGATGGCAACTCCCATTCCCCATCCTGCTGCAGGACTGAGGAGAACATAGAAGAGTCAGGAAGGGAAAAATTAGGTTGAGCCTGGGAAGAATGGGAGGGGGGAAAATTCTTTTCAGTTCTGTCTTTGATTCTCACCATCCCACTCTGTTTTAATTGGCAATAAATGACTTTTCCCCAGGTCAAGTCTGTTTTGCCTGTGGCAGTAATAGGTGAAAAATCTACTTGACTGTATTTTGATTCAAAAGGTTTTTCCTTTTTGTCTCCCCTGCCCTATGGAGTAGGAATAGTGAGAGAGCGGCTGGATGGGCATCTGGCAGACAGCTGTGGTCAGCCCATCACAATCAATTAATCCTACAAATAAACATTAACAGTTCTAGTCCAGAGATCAGGTGCAGTAGGACCACAAGGATGGACAAACCACAGGTGAAGGAAATGGCTTGCAGTAGACTAGTTTAGTGAACTTGCACCAGCTTTCTTAGAGATCCCAACCTGAAGCATCCTTAAGTGCTCTTACACTGATAGGAAAATGCTGTCTATGTGCAATGACTTGATCTAACTGACAAATAATGTTAAACAGATAATAATATTAAACTGAGTTCTGTGCATAGGCTTTGAACATCCTTTTACCTCAAAGCAGTAGGATAAACTCCTCCAGGGCAGCCTTGAATGCAGCAATCACGAGATGGTTGAATTAGAGATCCTCAGGACAGTGAGAAGAGCGTGCAGCAAGCTCACTGCCCTGAACTTCAAGAGGGCAGACTTTGGCCTCTTCAGGAACCTGCTTAGTAAGGTTCCATGGGATATAGCCCTAGAGGGCAGGGGGGCCCAAGACTCTTGGTTGTTATTCAAGAATCACCTGCTACAAATTCAGGAGTGCTGCATCCCAACTAGAAGGAAGTGCAGCAGGAGGGCCAGGAGACCTCCTTGGGTGGATAACGAGATGCTGAGGAAAATTCAAAGGAAAAAAGAGGCTTATAAAAGGTGGAAGCAAGGACAGGCAGCCTGGGAAAAATACAGGGATGTTGTCCGGGAAGCTAGGGACCAGGTTAGGAAAGCTAAGGCCCAATTAGAATTAAACTTGGCTAGGGATGTTAAGGATAACAGGAAGGGATTCTATAGGTACGTAGTGAAATAAAAAACAGACTAGGGACAACATAGGCCCCCTCAGGAAGATATCGGGAGAACCGGCTACCCTGGATTTGGAGAAGGCTGAGGTTCTGAATGACTTCTTTTCCTGAGTCTTCACTGGCAAATGCTCTGACCACACCACCCAAGACTTGGAAGGCAGAAGCAGGGACTGTGAGAATGGAGACCTTGGGCCCACTGGGTCTCGAACCATTTTAAGATGGTTCGAGACCATCTTAAAAATCTGAACATGCACAAGTCCATGGGACCTGATGAAATCCATCCACGGGTCCTGAAGGAGCTGGCAAATGAAATTGCTAAGCCGCTGGCCATCATATTTGAAAAATAATGGCAGTCAGGTGAAGCTCCCGACAACTGGAAAAAGGGAAATATAACCCCCATTTTCAAGAAGGGGAAAATGGATGACCCGGGCAATTACAGACCAGTCAGTCTCACCTCTGTGCCTGGCAAAATCTTGGAGCAGATTCTCCTGGAAGGCATGCTAAGGCACATGAAAAACAACAAGGTGGTTGGAGACAGCCAGCATGGCTTCACCAAGGGGAAATCCTGCCTGACCAATTTGGTGGCCTTCTATGATGGGGCTACAGAAGTGATGGACAGGGGTAGAGCAGTTGACGTCATCTGCCTGGATTTGTGCAGATCATTCTGCCATCAGAAGGTGAAAACAGTGAAAATGCCTCTGGCAGTTAGAATGCAATCTGAATTAAACAGAGAGATAATAATAAAATGGTTTCAGAATTTAGCATGATTGCCTTGATAGTGCCAAATAAAGACTGAACAATTGAGAATAATATTTTATATTTAAAATATTTTATAAATAGTATACATATTTTATATTTAAAATGCAGAGTGATAGCTTTTTATAGCAGAATCATCCATGACAGCTGCTCAGGAGCGTTCTCAAAGTGGTCCAGACATACATTGTTTATTTAACTGTTATTTAGGCTCAAACCCTGTAATCTTTTTTGGACTCAATGTCAGTCTCAGTATGAAAAAGGCAAGATTTTCTGACATTATTCAAGCAAGATATAGAAAGGAGGCAGAACTGACATAGACCATGAAGCAGTTATTTCAGTTTGACATTTTAGTGCCAGAGCTACAGTACCACATGACAAAAGAGAACTTGCGTCAGAAATCCCAATGAAGATGTGGCTAATAAGGAAAAATTCTTTTGAACACCATCAGTCTTGCTGCTGCCAAAGAAGAAGGACATCAGGGGTGGCAGCAGCTGGAAGGAATGTCTGGTTCCTAGAAGGAACAGCAAAGCTGTGGCTATCTGATTCACACAGATCTCTTGCTGTAACTGTTCTCAATGTCATGCCACAAAGAAGTTGAAATATTTACAGGTATCTTTGTAAACATATCAATAGACTTTATATTGCTTTCTTCATAAAGGTTCCCTCAGCTCAGTCACACAGGTTTTCAGTTTCAGTCCTGCATCCATTTGATTTAGTGGCCAAAGAAGCCCTGAAGTGCAATTCCCGTTTTATCTGTTTGGATATGTGTAAGTAAACTGATATCATATCTCATGGAAGGAATTCAAACCAGGTCCTGAAGAATCTATAACGTAAACAGGGGCTATTTTTGTGCTTGATGCCTTAATTATTAACTTATTTTTTATTTCTTTCCATATACATTTCCTTAAAAAATCATATTTTTTCTTAAATCAGCATCACAAAATTGCCTGCTGTAATGCTGTCCCTGTTAATGTATCGTGTCTGGGGGTCAGTCATATTAGAGTCAGATTAAGTGTGGTCCTTCTGGCATTTCAAAAATAACCTGATAATTTAAATTTTAAAACACGGTGCACATTCATTTGAAATTCAGATGTTGAGCGTTCAAAAATTATTTCATGCATTATAAGCACAAAATGCTTTATTTCCATTCCATACCTAAGTACCTCACAGGATACCTTCCTCAGCTGATTGTCCTCCCAGCAACGAAGGCATGATCATATAATTTAGCTTAAACAATTAAAATTACCTAATGTAATATGTATACTAAAATTCGGTAGTATGTTCAAATGTTTGGCTTCTTGTATTTGTAACAGGAAATGTGAATAAAAGGCAGTATTGTGAAAAAAAGATTTTAGGACTAAATAAAATGAAGGACTTAGCTGGAATTTCATGCTCAACCAGGAGCATATATAGCTGTTTCTGTTTTGTTTGCAAGCAAATGCACACAAGCTCAGTGACACAAGCAACTCACAGGAAATGGGAGACCAAGATTCACATTCTTCTTACACAGAGAGAATTCAAAACCCCATCTACAGACTTTGTAAAGCAACTGTTGGGACAAAGGGGTTTATATGGGTTAGAAAACATTCTGGTTGCTCTTCCTTGAAGATGTTCCTGCTGTTGAAACTGTGCAGTGAAGGAACCAGTATTCACTGGATCAGGAAGAGAGAGATGGGTGGGTCAGAAGCACCCGAATGGGCCAAGGGGCTCTGGAACACAGGTACTCCTCTCTGTACTGCTGACACATCTGACTTCAGCAAAACGTAACAAGGTGATTCCCCAGAATTCTGAACTAGAAGTCCTTCAAGTAATAGAGAGACCAGAATCCGGCCTCACACACTTCTGGAGGTGTGGTTTAAACATTAGTCTATGGCATGAAACTCACAGTCTTAAAACCAAAACGATGGCAGCATTTTACAAGAATAGTATCTAGTACACAGCTCCCTCTAAAAGGAAGGGCATGATCAACTGCTCCTGAAAGAGATATTCAGTACATTGTTCCATACTCCACAAGATTACTTGAGTCACCTCCCTCATCACTGTGTTCAATGTTTCTGACTCTGTTTTGAGACACTTGTTTGTATCCTTACCCCATCTGGGGAAACTTAACACCTAAGCAGGGCTCTGGATTCTTCTCCAGGCACTGCAGAAGCTGACAAAATAATGAAAACTAAAACAGTTTAAGTCAGCTCTTCAGACTGTCTTATCTCCTATCTGCACAAGGAGTGGATGATGACAATTTAGCTCCATTGTCAACATGCTTTCTGCAAAAAAGAGTTGGCCTCTGCAAACTGTGGACCATCCTGAAACAAGTTCATGGCTATCATGAACCATCCTGAAAAGAGTATAAAAAAGGTATTACACAGCTCCAGTTCCCAACTGCAAGCCCACCTGCAAAGCAAATCTCTGAAAAGTGAGAGCAATCCTACTTCCTCTTGATTACAAGAAAGATCTGGTTTTGAACCAGTTAGAAAGTGTATAATTTTTAGCAAAAATTAGAATCCCTATATACTACACTAAGCCCATAGTGGAGAATTTTCCCCCTAAAGACGTCAAATAAATTTAATTTCAATAAATGACCTCATATTGTCTGCAGTTAGCTCTTTAAAAGCCCAGATTTTCAGTTTAAGGGTTTGGAAAATGTTCTCCTGAAATAATGTGATAGGAAATGAGGGGGTAAAAAAGGTCTTCTGAATTAAGTCAGCCTGCTGTTCCAGCCCTTCTGGCTATATTGGTGACAAAGCCTCTCACAAGGAATATGCCTTACCAACTGCAGTGTTTTGAAACAAGTGGCTAGAATAAGTCAGAAATAGCATTTGGCAGTTCAGAAATGCATCTGTCCTTTTAATGATACTTTAACATCAGTATTCCTGGGTTATAGATAAAGCTATATGGAAATGAAGGTGTTTTTACATAGTTTAATTTTTGTCACACTAATTTCAAGCTGAGTATATGTTTTCATCCATTGGTGAATCTCTTCAACAAATATCTTTGTTCAGGTCTGCTTAATAAGTACTGGAAAGGCATACTTGAGCTGGTTTATGCGCCTGACCAGTTACCAGTTTCTCCACACTCTCCAAAGTGCACAAACCTCTGCAGCAGAGCGTGGCAGCTGCTGGCAGGTAGGTAGCCAGTGTTACAGATAGATGAAACAGAGCAATGAAGTTGCCTGCAAATATAACCTGAAGAAAAAGAAAAGTCAAAGAAACTAGCAGCTTCTTTTACAAGTGTTTTCTAGCCGCAGGAGAGACAGTGCCATAATTAAGGAGAAAAATGTCAGGCACCATTGCATCCAAGATACTGCAGGTTGCAAAAGATTTCCTTGGAATGATATTCAAGAAGTAAGAAACAAGAAAGGATTGAAGAAAGAATACTAGCAATTAAATTTAAAAGAATGTATAACTGCATTGCAGTAGCAAAAAAAGTAATCTAATTCTAACATTTCTACTTAAAGCCTAGCAATCTGTGAATTACCTGAAGCGCACACTGATTTTCAAGATGTTTGGCTTTTGAAGGATATTCTAGTATACATTTTAGCCTGCATTTTCTGTAATCCCTTTTATCCATCAACACTAGATGCATTTTGCTGCCCTTTAAAAATCAGTTTTTTAAAGATCGAGTGCACTTTTTTAAGACCTATCTGTTCTTTGCTGCTAAATCTTCACATGACACACTCACTGCTTTTTTCAACCCGTTGCAAGATGAAGCCTTATTATTCCTCTCCTAGACTAGTTACCTCAGGGCATTTTTTCTGAATGACAATACTAAAGTTTATTACAATAATATTAGTTAAAGGGAAGATCCTCTGATTAAGTAATAGACGTACTTAAAAGTGGGGAGGACATATTCTGACCACGCAAAGGAAACATTCTTATCACAGGAGTAGAAGCTCCTTCATGCTTTCTTCCATAACAGCCAAGGTGGGCCAGACTAATAGTAGTGTCTGAGCCCCATTACAGGGAATAGCTACGAAACATTTCATCCCACCTTAACTGTGTAGCTGAAGGACCTTAAGAGCTATGATCTCTGTGCTGTCAGCGCACTTACCCACCAGTAGGTCTTTGCAGCTGAGAAAATTTTTCTTTAAGTGAATTAGTACATTAAATCAAAAAGAGAGAAACATGAGAAAGCCTGAATCTGGAAATGGAGGCCAGAATGCATGCAGCCAGCTTCTATTTCGGAGGAGGAGGCTAAGGAAACGGGAGCTGAGCCATAGGCTGCTACTCCGGGGAGGGAAGAAAACAACTGTGAGTCAAAACCCAGACACAGTTCATCCCTGCAGGAAAGAAGGTAAAGGTAGAAAAAACTTCCCTACAATAACCAGAGCAGTAAATTAATTAGTTTTAGTACCTAGTAGTGTAGACTGACCTCTGTGTGGCTCTTTATGGGATTTTGGCCCCTGATTAAATCATGGGGCTTTCTAATAAGGTAGTCCTAACTCTTGGGTTTGACTCTCTTGTTCTTAGCAAAGAAATACAACAAGAGTAGTGGATTTACTGGCCAAATTTAACAGCCAGTACACTAACTTCCCTTAAGGAATACTATCATCCCTTTGTAAGAGAACTGCTGTAGCAAAACATAATGGTGAGAGTAAAGAACAGATACTTGAAATAAGCTTTCAAATATATGCTTCCATGGGAGCAAATTAACCATAATACATGGAGGGCTGTGCCCACACTTCAGCCAGCTTTGCTTCCTCTCCACTCCCTGGCCACATCTTGCTGTTTACATTTCAAATGTCTGTGCATATGTTCAAGATTCACATGCCTGTCCTCAGCTGACTTAAAGTAAGTTCATGTAATATGTTGGCCTAGTTTATAGACCATTTGACGAGCAATGCATTACCAAAACCACAATTTCATATACTTGAAATTCAGTTGTACCCACCCCCAGGGCTGAGAGGGCAACAGCTGAGAAAAGCAGTCTGAAACAAAGATCTAAAACTCTACAGATCCACCAGTAACTTTTGTTAGAGCAAACATCAGGAAGAAGACCCTTTTTTGAGACATGAGGAAATTATAAGTTGGCAACTATCAGGACAAGAGAAAGAACTGCAAGGACTGCCTGTCTCTTATGCTGATGCACGACTTGGTTAAGTCTATCCTTAGCTTTGAAGCCCATGACCTTTGGATCTGTATACAGATGCCTGATGTTCAGTACCATTTTTGTTCTAGGAAAAATGTCTTTCCCAACTATAGCTCCCAGCTGGTTGCACAAGTTTCCTATAAAAGAATTGAGCTATTACACCAGCATGGCTTTAGGTCCCTTACAGAGGTCGCAAATTGCTATGCTGCTGCAAGGAGGGGGAGTTGGAAGAGCCAGAGGGACACTTCCATGCAGAATCTGATCTACCTAGACTGAAAACAAATCAAAAGAAATACTAGGTAACTCTTTGACATTTCACTTGTCATCTCATAGGTTTGTCTTCTTGAGACTGAGTTTTTAAACCACACATTCTTGGCTGCCAGTAGTTTCTGCATATCTGTGATATGGGATGAAGTTTCGCAGAACTGTTTACACATGTGGAAGATTAACCATAGCTACCCAAAAGTGGCTATTTTGCCACTTTAGGAAGCAAAGTTAGCCACTCAATAAAGCAGTACAAAAGCCTCAGAAACAGAAAGCTGACAGAAGCTGACTGGTAAGAAAAAAAAAAGTACATTTTTTTGGGAATGACAAACAGAAACAGCCCAAATAAGGAGGCAAATATTATGAAAGCACAAAGGACAATGACAATTTCTGCCTGACAAGAGGACATGTAGGGATGGTGGTTTTGAGGGGAGATCTTTGTCTTGAGTATAAAATGGAGCAGAAACAAAATCAGAATTAGTGTTGCCATCTACAGCACTGATGAAGCTCAAAACCTTAACAGCTAAGGGAAGCCTCTAAAAAGTGTGAAGAATTATTGATTCAAACACTTTGAAAAAATGAATGTGGAATTATAGAGTCAGATTCTTCTTACTAGTAATTATAGCTGCAGCTTTTATTTAGAGGGCCTCTGTGAATGTAATGAATAATTATATTAATGAAGACAGCTTTCATGTTAGCACCAAAGACAAAATTGCAAGCCAAGGAAAGGTCCAAATTTTCTCAATTTCCACTCATCTTGGTGCAGTTTTGTATTTACCAGAATGTAAATGGCTTTCTATTTCTATCATCCCTTTTTCAGACGGGACAGATTCATAGTCAATTATTGCAGGCCTGGTTTTTAGAAGCATTGGTTTCTCTGGATGCAAAAAGCAACTATTTTGCAGTTGAAGGTAAGCATAGTATAATTTTATACATTCAGCCATAACAGCACTTGTTGAGTTGAAGTCAATGAAGTGACTACTGAAAGAAATCCCTAGAATATTTTACATTCATGATTTTAGATGAACTTTTAAAGCTCCACTGGTAAAAATCTGGTATCTCTGATAGAGGAAAAATTAAGTAATTACACTAATTAACCAAGGAACAGTAATAGAATCTTCATTAAAGGGGTTAATGTATTTGCTTCTGAAAGATACACTCCAATCTGGTTTATTAACACATGTGACATCAGAAGGTGTCACCTAGGGGAGCAGTTTTCTTTATTGCTCACAGAAAGTTTTATTAAATCTACTTAAATCAAAGGTTATAACATAACAATTCTTCACTTCCTTTTTGCCACGTTGATTTAGGTAAAAAAATATTACTCTATGTAGCCATGTCAGATTGAATCTAAGTACTTACACCACGGTTATCACCATAGCAGCTATATTCACAGTATTTTTTCATTACTTTTCCAGTCACTGTAACTCCTGTTTTGACAAATTGTGCTAATAAAAATTAAAATTGCTCAAAAAAACACTTCACAGATGGATTGTCTTGTGTATAAATTTACATTTTCCCCAGTTAATTAAAATAGCATTGGAAGAAATAACTTTTCTTGCAAAAAAAAAAAAATCTACTGATTTCATTTTTAAAAGCTTATGGTAAAATTAAAATGTTTCGAACAGACAAGTCCATAACCTTTAATTTCTTCAGGACTTAGAAAACTATAAATATTACTTGAAACAATAAATGGAAGTGGGAAAGAACATTTTGAAAATGTGAAGGCTTGGGGACAAAGGTCTTTTCCATCTCTAGTAGTTGCATAACTAAAGATTTTGAAAGAGCGTAGAAAAAACAAATCTAATTGTGCTGCCAAAAAAAAAGAAGAAAGGTTAAAATTGCAGAAAGCCAGAGTGAATAGTTACTAATTAGTCTCTTGCTGATCCAGAGATAAATATGTGTATTTTAGGGCAACACGTTTCAGCTTCTTTTATTATTATTATAATTACAGTTAGTAATTGAGGATTCACAAATAGAGTGTTTTTGTTGGCAATAGAATAAATACATGCAGTGAGCTCAAGAGACATGATAGCAAAGGAAAAATAGTAATCAGACAGCTGGGAATGTCACATATTTCACCCTGAAGGGTGTTTGGCATGATACACTGCTGCTGGCTGATGACCAGTTTCCTCATTAGAAGATCTGTTTTGTTTAGGCACAACAGCGTAAATAAAGATAACGCACTGTGCTTTCGGGTGTGTATTTGCATTCACATTTCTTCCCACTCTTGATGGTCTTAAAAGAACACATTCTTTTGGCACAACTGGGATTTCAGTTTACAAGCCTCTGCTCCCACTTAGCAATCACTGAAACACTGATGCCTGAAGTCATTCTTGAGCCATTGGGAAACTACATTTAAAGACCTGGCAAGATGTATGTTGCAACCCCAGCCCAAACAGACACTACATCCCAACCAGCAACTCCTTCTCTGTCCCTTACTTGTGTGTTGCCAGTGGGATCTTCTCCCAGCTGGTGCCACAAGAATAAAATCAAGCTTCCTAACCTTCCCAAACACTTGCATTGTTTGTGAATGTCATTGCATAATGGCATTCACAAGTGGAGAATAAGCACAGTGCTTCAAGGTTATATTGGCTACTGAGTCATGGGGTGCTGACTGTAGCCTGATAGCAACTGTGGATAAACTCATGAAACTACTTGGCTCACTGAGAGAAACAGCACCAGGAGGAACTAGAAAAAAAAATCTTTGACCTGCTTCATGTAGAAAAATCATGAAAGGAACCTAAAGCTGACAAAGGAAGGTTGGTAGCAATAGGGTATGAGCCATTTTCTGCAATCAGCAACGATACAAACAAGAATAATCTAGGGAACTGCACAGAATCACAGAACAGTTAGAGTTGGAAAGGACGTTGTCCTGGGTTCAGCAGTAGCAGTCATTTTTCTCCTTCTTGGTAGCTGGTGCAGTGCTCTGTTTTGACTTTCGGCCTGGGAACAGAGCTGATAACAATGATTTTTTGGTTTGGCCAAGGACTTTGTGAGCCTCATGCTCTGCCAGGGAGGAGGGAAGCCGGGAGGAAGCAGAGACAGGACACCTCACCCAAACTGACCAAAGAGGTATTCCATACCACAGCACGTCATGCCCAGGATGTAACTGGGAGTTACCCGGAGGGGTGAGGTGGACTGCAGGGTTGGAGGAGGTATCATTTGGTGCTTGTTCGGGCTGGGGGGGGCGAGTTATTGGTCAGCTGGTGCTGAGGTGTTGTATTCTCTTAACTTGTTATTTTCTTTATCATTACAATTATTGGTGGTAGCAGTAGTGATTTGTGTTATACCTTAGTTACTGGACTGTTCTTATCTCAACCCGTGGGAGTTGCATTCTTTTCAGTTCTCCTCTTCGTCCCTCCAGGAGTAGGGGGAGGGCAAGAAGGGGGGAAGTGAGTGAAAAAGCTGTCTGGCTGGGGTTAAACCACTACAGATGTAAATATCATCTGGTTCTAGCCCCCCTGCCATGGGCAGGGACACCTCAAACTAAAACATGTCACCCAAGACTTCGTCCAACCTGGCCTTTGAACACTGCCAGGGATGGAGCATTCACAACCTCCCTGGGCAACCCATTCCAGTGCCTCACCATTGTCACAGTAAAGAACTTCTTCCTTATATCCAAACTAAACTTCAGCTGATTAACTTTGAACCCATTACCCCTTGTCCTATCACTACAGTCCCTAAAGAAGAGTCCCTCCCCAACATCGTTATAGCCCCCCTTCAGATACTGGAAGGCTGCTATGAGGTCTCCATGCAGCCTTCTCTTCTCCAGGCTCAACAGCCCCAACTTTCTCAGCCTGTCTTCATATGGGAGGCGCTCCATTCCCCTCATCATCTCTGTGGGCCTCCTCTGGACTTGTTCCAACAGTTCCATGTCCTTTTTATGTTGAGGACACCAGAACTGCACACAATACTCCAAGTGAGGTCTCACGAGAGCAGAGTAGAGGGGCAGGATCACCTCCTTCGACCTGCTGGTCATACTCCTTTTGATGCAGCCCAGGATACGGTTGGCTTTCTGGGCTGTGAGCGCACAATAAAGCCACCTCATGTTCAGTTTCTCATCAACCAGCACCTCCAAGTCCTTTTGCGCAGGGCTGCTCTGAATCTCTTCTCTGCCCAGCCTGTAGCTGTGCCTGGGATTTCTCCAACCCAGGTGTAGGACCTTGCACTTGACATGGTTAAACTTCATGAGGTTGGCATCAGCCCACCTCACAAGCGTGTCAAGGTCCGTCTGGATGGCATTCCTTCCTTCCAGCGTATCAACCGAACCAGATAGCTTGGTGTCATTGGCAAACTTGTTGAGGGTGCACTCAATTCCACTCTTCATGTCACCAAGAAAGATATTGAACAGGACCGCTCAAACACAGATCCCTGAGGGACACCACTTGTTACTGGTCTTCAGCTGGACATTGAGCCATTGACCATAACTCTTTGCATGTGGCCATCCAGCCAGTTCTTTATCCACCCAGTGGTCCACCTATCAAATTGATGTCTCCAATTTAGAGACAAGGATGTCATGTGGGACAGTGTCAAACGCTTTGCACAGGTCCAGGTAGATGGCATCAGCTGCTCTACCCCTGTCCATCAGTTCCGTAGCCCCATCATAGAAGGCCACCAAATTGGTCAGGCAGGATTTCCCCTTAGTGAAGCCATGCTGGCTGTCACCAAGCACCTTGTTGTTTTCATGTGCCTTAGCATGCCATCCAGGAGAATCTGCTCCAAGATTTTGCCAGGCACAGAGGTGAGACTGACTGGTCTGTAATAGCCCAGGTCATCCATTTTCCCCTTCTTGAAAATGGGGGTTATATTTCCCTTTTTCCAGTCATCAGGAACTTCACCTGACTGCCATGATTTTTGAAATATGATGGACAGTGGCTTAGCAACTTCATTTGCCAGCTCCTTCAGGACCCGTGAATGGATTTCATCAGGACCCATGGACTTGTGTACATTTAGCTTCTGAAGATGGTCTTGAACCAGATCCTCTCCTACAGTGGGCCTAGGGTCTTCATTCTCACTGTGTCTGCTTTCCAAGACTTGGGTGGTATGGTTAGAGCCTTTGCCAGTGAAGATCGAGGCAAAGAAGTCATTCAGAACCTCAGCCTTCTCCAAATCCTGTGTAGCCAGTTATCCTGATAGCTTCCACATAGCGTACTGAAACAGAACTAAGATCTAACATGCTGTAGCAGCAAAGTAGCCAGGAGAAAGCAAAACTATTTTTCAGTGATGAGCTAATAACGCTCAAATCCCTCTAGTGCCCCCAAATTTTCAATATCTTTCACAAAAACACTTCAGCAACCATAACCACTGTAGAGAGATGTGCTAAATAACTAGGCAATAGCAGCATATTGCAAAAGAGACAAAAGTGGAAAAATAAGTCACTCTATCTGCATGTGCTGGGATTTCTTAATTGCTTAGACTTCTTAATAAGGAACTTACTTTTTAAAATATGGACAGTTCGGATATTGTAAGTATATAGTCTTATTGACCTTGTCATAACAGGACAATGAAAAGCAGAGAAGCAGAAAAGGGAGATAGTTCATTTATGATGGCTTCTCTACCCTTCCATGAAAGCCATCATCCCAGTCAACTCATTAGCTTCTCTGCTTCTCCCTGAACTTCTTGAATAATCTTTGACAACTTCACCTTTCATCATAGAGATCTCTGTCACTGGGATTGCTCAAGCAGATCAAAACTGCTTGAGGGAAGCTTCCTCCCTTTCTTTCACCTTGCCAACTGAACAAGCAGGAATGCAAAGTCTTGAATGAACTCCAGTGCCATACCTTCAGAATAACATGGATCACTTGAGAGCTGTGAAGTGCTTCTGTCACTGTTGTAATCTTGTTACAGTGGAGTTGCATCTACTTACATCTGTGCCTGTTTAATCTCCTTACCTCCAACTGCACAGCAAAGACTTTGAGGAGAACAGAAATTTTTTTGACACAGAATGCCACAAAGAGATAGAGAATTCACCAGAGTTTTGCAGAGATGTGTTCTTAGTGCCCTGCAGTATTTAGAACTGCAGCAGCATAGTTTGCCTTAGAAAATTATTCTTTCACAGAGTTTTGTTTGGTTTTCAGAGGACCATAGTGAAACTTGTAGTTCACACACCACGGGTTTCCAAGCAGAGGACAAGGCTGTTGCTTCTAGAAACACTTTTCCACCTCTGCCAGTTATGAGTCAGTCCTAAATAGTCAGGTATTGTGGGTTAACCTCACCAGGCAGCTCTTAGCCCCACACAACTGCTCAGTCACTCCCCCACAGTGGGATGAAAGAGGGAACAGAAGGGTAAAAGTGCAAGAACTTGTGGGTTGAGATAAAGACAGTTTAATAGGTAAAGCAAAGGCCATGTGCACAAGGAAAGCAAAATAAGGAATTCATTCACCACTTCCCATCAGCAGGCAGATGTTCAACCACCTCCAGGAAAGCAGGGCTCCATCATATATAACAGTTACTTGGGAATAGCATTACTCCAAATGTTTCCTCTTCCTCCTTTCCTTGAGCTTTTCATTGCTGAACATGATGTCATATTGTATGGGATAATCCTTTGGTCAGCTGGGGCCAGCTGTCCCAGCTGTGTCCCCTCCCAGGTTCTTGTGTACCCCCAGCATACTCACTAGCAGGACAGCATAAGAAACACAAAAGGCCTTGTAGCTGTGTAAGCATTGCTCAGCAATAACTAAAACATCAGCGAGTTACCAACAATGTTTTGGTCACCAATCCAAAACATAGCACCATACAAACTACTACAGAGAAAATGAACTCTAGCCCAGCCAAAACCAGCACATCAGTGTAAAGAAATCCTATTATGATCAATTAAAAAAAAAAAAAATAAAAGAATACAAAGCAAATACTATCAGTAAAGCTGGAATGAGAGAATGAGAGTAGCACCATATGCAGCTTCAGTCTCATAAAATACCTAAGAAACCTTGAAGGAAGAGAAAACATGCCATTAAATTTCCATCCAGACTTTGGCTCCTTTTTTGCTTTTAAAGGTGTAACCTCAAATTCTAAGTAAGTCATCTATAGATTTCTCATATGTATTTTTAGTATATACTGTACTACTATAGGGTACAATTGCACTAGTTACCAAATACAGTGGTAGTGTATCTTAAAATAGACCCAGAAAGGTGGAGAAATAAGACTGACTTTGCATATAGAACTTCTGGAGATTTATATATTTGTGCTTACTGTTCTTTTACACATAAATATATTACCACAAAAGTATGTTTTCTCAAGAATGCATTACACAGGAGAGAGCAAAAGTCCTTTTTGTTTCTATAGGAAATACTTGCTTGCTTCTTTTGTTCTAACTTTTGCCTCAGCTCTACAGAAACAAGTTAGCTGAAGTCAACTTGTACAAAACCTCACTAAAAGAAAGTGGGGAAGCAGGATATATATTCCTGATTTGGTTTCCACTGGTGTGTCTTACTTTCCGCTGGGACATCGGGAACAGTCAACGGCCTATACTTGCTCATTTGTCAAATGAAAGAAACTGAAGTTTCTGAGGCAAGACTTGCAAATGCTCACACAGCACATAATTAAATAGTATCATCCTTTTCCCGTGACCTTTAGGAGACTTGACATTAATACATTTCAGGCAATCTAGCAGGATCAAGAGTGGAACAAAGTACATTTTTATAAATTTGGGTTAAGATACATTGGCAGGAGTCCACAGCATGAAACTCACCTAACTTTTGCAGTGGCAGAACTGTCTTGTACTGCTAAAGCCAAATAATTCTGTAAAGTGTGTTAGCTTCAGTGGCTTTTGTATGGAAATGTTTCTGAAGCCAAGAGGTCTGAGGCCACTTCAGAAGCCCAGAGGAAATGACAGGCAGAGATTGAGATCTAAATAGAAAACCTTGACACAGTCACATTTCATGAAAATGGGTTAAAAGCATGACAAATTTCAGAACTTTAAAATTCGCATAAATTGCGTTTGCCCTCCTGTGGACATTTATTCATTCAGGAGGGCAGAGCGTGCCATTTCCTTTCTGAGGGTGAGAAAAGCAAGGTCAGTTTACTGACCCTGAAGAAAAGAGAGAGATGTCAGGCTCCAGTTCTATGATCAGAAACATCTTGTCACTACAGCCCCTGGGGCCACCCTTTTTTAGCAGGAGGTCTTGTGTCCTGGGAGTCTGTCTGAAGCTGTCGCTTTGACAAGCAGCGGTGCCTGCAGTGGCCTTGCATAACCCTGGGCAATACCTTTTTGTACACTGTGACTACGTTCACAAACTGTTAAACCCCAGATGCCTTAATCCTACACTTCAGTTGTTATTTCTCAGTCAGACCATGCAATTAACACTTCCCCTCAAACCAATACAGCTACTTCCTAATAAAATGCTGGGGTTACCTTTTTGCATACAATTCCAGTGCGCTAAATTGTCTGCTATTTACATGTTAGGGAAAAATTATGAGGTTGGTAAATCCTGAAAAATTACTTTCCAAAGCAAGAAGGAAACACCACAGACAAAAACACGCAACTTAGAGAACAGCTGCTAAGCAAGCCTGTATAAAACAATATCATCGTTTATATTGGATTGTGAGCCTGCCCTACAAGCTGTAACACAAGAGTCTGGCCAACACAGCAGCAAAGTTCGTATTTTCTCCTCCAGCCATGCTCTTCAACTACTATTTGAAATTTATTAAAACTTGAAGACCCAATTATTGTTATCACTGCATTGGCTCATATATGGTGATGGTACCTGTATGAATGATTCTATGTTTATATTACATAAAGCAGGAGGGTGAGGATTGCAGTTTTAATGTCTACTAAAATAACTTTTTTACAGTCCTAATTCTGATCCCAATTCCCAGGCCCATTAGCATGGTGGCATTGGATGGCTAAAGGGGAATGATGGGATGAAATGTTCAGCTCAGTCCTCTTGAGCTAGTTGCTTGGTCATAACTGGGCAAAATTACTTTTCACAGTGTCTCACGCTAAGAAAAAAGGCAATGCTTCTCATTTTCCCTCTCCGTCACATGAGGGGAATGCACAAATATTAGATGATTGAAGCAAGACAGAAAACTCAGTGACAGTTTTTTCCTTTGCCTTCTTGCAGTTGTACAGGTACTTTTAACCCCCTATGGCCAGGCTGAAATCCTGACTCATATACAGTTGACCCACAACTTGTTGAACTGAAATAAGTAGAATAATACACAAAGTGAACTATTCCTCAGCATTATTCAAATAGTCTGCCTCTTCAGCTCTCCATCTATTTTAAAAGCCCATTGCCCTCATAGGAAATCTGTTGCTGGATTCAGATGAGTGGTTTCAGATATTTTATTTTCTAATGATGCTCTACAGATTAAACTATCTATCTTTGGGAAATTCCCACCCTGCATTTCCACTCATTTTCAGTTTGAGAAGAAAGGCTGAGACATAATGGTTATTTTCATTCATTCTTTTTTAATTCCTAATTCCATTAGGAGGAAAAAAAAAATTAAATCAGAATATTTTAATACTATAGTAAGAAACAGTCATATGAGGGAAGAATATCTTCAGACTCCCCAGTAATGAGCTGCTTTTATTTTGTTGCTTAGTTATAGGTTGTATAATGGTGTATGTAAAATGAAGCTCAGCCTAATACCATTCATATAACTGGCAATTATTCAGGCCCTTTAAAGTTCTCCCTGCCTTTCATCTTGCCTAGAAGGAACAAAACATACCATCAGAGGATATCTGGAACATGTGTCTTCTTTCCAAACATCCTGCCTGCTGCATAAAGATCCATGGTGCTTATTTATACATTTGTCAATCAGCTTCTTAGCCAAAGTCTTTTTATCACACCACCCCTCACTGCTTCCTCCTGTGTAAAATGCACAAAAAAGTCAAGGTGTTGGTAACTCCTAATGGCCCTGCAATCCCTGCTCTGCAGATGAAGAAGCTGGCAAAACAGTCTGTACTGGGGGAACTCAAATGAGTTTTAAAAAGACTTGCTAAGAAAAAAAAAAAAAAGTAAATAGAAACTTGCATTGGACAGGAACCAGCAAGACATTTGTTTGAAAATACTAATTAACCAGCTAGACAATGGGGCTACTAAAATGATATCCAGACTCATGCATGTTAGTATTAAACAGGAATTTCTGCTCAAACCAAGTTAAATGCTAAACATACACTTGAAAACTTCAGAACTGCTCTAGAACCCCTCGCTAAACACTTTTACTTACTACTAAATTTATCCTGAAGAAGCTCTCTTGTTCTAATAAGGAATTACTCTATCATTTATCTTTCACAGTTTTATTTGCACAGTTTATTATACCGGTGGTTGAATGGATGTCTAAAATGACAGCTCATCCTTTTACTTGTGAAAGTTGAAAAGTAACAGCAAAAGCATGATTTTAAGGTGATTTTTATTATTCCCTTGTGTTTTACCTCCTCCAAATGTCATAATTCATTACTACCTGTGCTAAATATTTTGGAGGCAGCAAAACTACAGAAATAACTAAAGCTCTGGATGATTAGAGATGCGGTAACCAGCATCGACACTAAACTAAATAAGGTTGATCATGGTTGATTTAAATAAGATTAAAAATTCCAGGAAATTGTGATGACTTGAATGTGTCAAGTCACTGTTAAATCTGGATAAACTGATTTCAACATAAAGTATTCCTTGATCTTAATTCTTCTTTCTGTTTTGTTTTTTGTTTTGGTTTGGTTTTTTTTGTTTGGGTTTTTTTAATCGTTTATTCTGTCAGTGTCTCCCAGTTGAAGGAAAACTGTGTAAAGCTACTTCACTGTTCAGGCTGTTCACTTGCACTGTGATTTCTGATACAATCTTTGTGGTAAATTCTGTATAGTTCTGATGTTCTGGTCTTAATCTGGTCTCATGAAAGCTTCTAGCAAGAACATCCACATTTATGAGGGGCAGTCAACATGGCTTCACCAAGGGGAAGTCATGCTTGACCAATCTCGTAGCCTTTTATGAGGAAATAACACGGTGGATGGATGATGGTAGAGCGGTGGATGTGGTCTACCTTGACTTCAGCAAAGCGTTTGACACGGTCTCCCACAGCATCCTTGCAGCTAAATTGAGGAAGTGTGCTCTGGATGATCGGGTAGTGAGGTGGACTGTGAACTGGCTGAAGGAGAGAAGCCAGAGAGTTGTAGTCTATGGGGCGGAGTCTAGTTGGAGGCCTGTATCTAGTGGAGTGCCTCAAGGGTGGTACTGGGACCAGTATTATTTAATATATTCATAACGATTTAGATGAGGGAATTGAGTGTACTATCAGCAAGTTTGCTGATGACCTAAGCTGGGAGGGGTGGCCGACACGCCAGAAGGCTGTGCTGCCATCCAGAGGGACCTGGACAGCTGGAGAGCTGGGCGGGGAATAACTTGATGAAATATAACAAGGGAAAGTGTAGAGTCCTGCATCTGGGCAGGAACAACCCCAGGTTCCAGTATAGGCTGGGGAACGACCTGTTAGAGAGCAGTGTAGGGGAGAGGGACCTGGGGGTCCTGGTGGACGACAGGGTGACCATGAGCCGACACTGTGCCCTTGTGGCCAAGAAGGCCAATGGCATCCTGGGTTGTATTAGAAGGGGGTGGTTAGTAGGTCGAGAGAGGTCCTCCTTCCCCTCTACTCTGCCCTGGTGAGACCTCATCTGGAATATTGTGTCCAGTTCTGGGCCCCTTAGTTTAAGAAGGACAGGGACCTGCTGGAGAGAGTCCAGCGCAGGGCAACCAAGATGATTAAGGGAGTGGAGCATCTCCCTTATGAGGAAAGACTGAGGGAGCTGTGTCTCTATAGTTTGGAGAAGAGGAGATTGAGGGGTGACCTTATTAGTGTATATAAATATATAAAGGGGAGTGTCACGAGGAGGGCCAGGCTCTTTCAGTGGCAAACAATGAAGGACAAGGGGTAATGGGTACAAATTGGACACAAGAGGTTCCACTTAAACTGAGAAGAAACTTTTCTCGTGAGGGTGACGGAACACTGGAACAGGCTGCCAGGGAGGTTGTGGATCTCCTTTTTGGAGACATTCAAAACCCGCCTGGACATTCCTGTGTAACCTTATCTAGGTGTTCCTGCTCCGGCAGGGGGATTGGACTAGATGATCTTTTGAGGTCCCTTCCAATCTCTAACATACTGTGATACTGTGATAAATGTAAGCAAACTTCTGGACCATATTAGTTTACCCCTTAAGAAGAAGAGTATTCACTGTTCATTAGCATCCTTGAGAAAGAGACCTGAACATTTGCTAGCTTTTTATCAAACTTCATTCAGAATTGTAAAACCAGATTAGATTAACACAATCCACCAGTCTGACTTTCATAATAAAGATCATAAAAACCTCATTCTGTGATTTCTGCATCAAGGTAATTGATGTATTAATTCCTCACTATTAACAACTCAGTTTCAGCAAGTTCTATGCACAGCTGTTTTCACAGCCCCTCAGTTTAGTATGTGGACACAATAGTGGCACCAGACATGAAAAGTCACATTTTTACATGCCTAGTGAAAAATGTATTCCATTGATAGTATCTACACAGTCCTTTTACTTGTGTTTCCTTGCTTCCTTCTAGCTCCAAAATGAAATGTGTACACTGTATGAAGAAGGGACAGAAATTAATGGCCTCCAAAAAATAAATGACATAATGGGTCATCTAATATCATTAGGCACTTGCATTTGTCAAGTGCAGAACATGGAGAAAATGACCCAGCTAAGAAATTTACTCAGAGTACATCTACCACTTGCACTGACCCACAGTGCAGAGATCTCTCAAGAATCTCTACACAAGCTGGTACCAAATGGGAACCGTCACAGGCACTGACACTGCTGTCAGCAGCTGGTTGTTACATTTAACCCAAAGACACCATATTTAGGTGGCTAGATTAAGTGGGAGCTTCAAGGCAGTCCTTGTGCCATATTTTCTTTTGTTCTGCAGGGGCACTGAGTCTAGTTGTAGGATCTGTAGCACCACCCTCTTACCCCAGAGTCATCAAGTATGCAGTCCTGCAGATTTCAGAAAGACTGTTTGCACTGGTGATGAGCAGCCTGTTCTTACGTATTTGCTTGATTTGGAGACTAAATCAAGAACGCTGCCATAAAGTTAATGAACAGCAAGTGCCAGTCAACTACAGATTTTTTCAAAGGAAAGCCTGCAAAGTGAAAAAGATGCCCTCAAACCATCTGACTGCAGATAGACTAAGGGGATATTAGACCAGGTGGCTACAGATAGGGTGAGTAATCAAAGACAGCAGCCTTAGTAAAACTAAGCTATTTTAAAAAGCTTTACTTGTTTTCATCCATCACTGATCTTCTTTTTCCCACAGGATGAATTAATTTTAAATTAGTTTGTCTCTGCAATGCAGGAAAATGTGTTGCTGCAGGAGGCACAAGCAGTGCTTATCACTAGCTGCTATGGAAGTACGTAGTTACTTAAAGAAGTTCTCAGTGGACCCATAATACTACTAAACTGGAGTAGTAGATTGGTGAAGGAATAAAATTGGAAAGAAAACCATTACAAGTGCAACAAAAAACTGCCTCATCTGCAGAATAAACAGCAGAAACAGCACTAGAGGGTCGCTGACTGATAGCCAGCAATAGCCCTAATGCCCCCAGCAAACTGGGAGTCAAAAGCACCTGAGTAGAGAAGTAGAAAAAAACTTTAAGTGATTCTTACCCTATACAAGAAAGATAATTTCTGTAGAATAGAAATTGTTTCTATCTGTCTCATAAATACCTCAAGTTGTAGCAAAACACGAGTTTAAAACTGTGGGTGTAATTAATACATCATCTAATTTCCAAGTACTTGCACATCTAAAGAGCAAGAAATGGCATTTCGTATTCTAAGTTCCTTTTTTTGTTATAGAGAATTTTCTAATTCCCTCTGAAAGTAACAGGGACAATTTGAAACAAGCTTCTGTCTTTGCTTTTTTTTTTTTTTTTTCTGGTGGATTTACCAATGCAATTGCATAGCGAATCATGTTTTTATACTACCAGCTTCCTTTCTAAGCCCTTAAGCTACTGTCCAGCTATATGCTTCTCTCTGGAACTACTGAGCCCCACACTACAAACCAAAACTGAAAGTAGGTGGATGTAAACACTTGTATCAGAGTACCTGGTAGGAATTCCAGTGGCAAAATTATTAAGTGTAAGAATCAGTAGTTTGTAAAGTTGAATTATGTTGGTCATCTAGAGGTACTTTGCTCTATCTGTACTAGCAATATTCTGCCTCTGCCTTACAAAGTTTCCCTCTGTGAGAAGTATTTAAATGAAAGCAGATATTATATTGACAGTACAGTTAGATTAAAACTGTACTTTCTTTCCTACAGATTAAAATCTGTAGGAAAATGCATAAACCCATCAAGCACAACTTCTAAAGTGTGCTTCCCCTGTGGCCTGGCTTATTAGAAAAGCAATGCCAGTCTAATAAAATCTTGCTTACCTATCAGCTAAGTCTGTTGCTAACAACCAAGTCAGTAGCAGTGAACACGACACCTTTAAGTCTTGAAATCCTATTAACTGTGACTGTTTCAGTTAATTAATAAAGAACATGGGTTATATCTGTTTCGTTATCAGAGGATGGTCCTAAGCAGTGGAAGCCCTTCAGAGGACTAAGGATGCATTAAGAGGACTTTCTAACCTGCAAAGTGAAAAAGCCTCCAGACAATTTCACATTCTCTAAGTCACAGTGTCTCACTCCCTATCCTTAACCTATGCTTTAGAAATGTGTTTCTTTATGTATTCAAGGTCTGCTCATTGCAGCGATCATACCTGCTGCTCCAGAGTTTTTCATGTTGCAAAGAGATTCTGGACCTGTTACAAAGATGCCACTCAGAGGCCTCCAGCCACAGCCTAGAAACTAGAGAGAAGTAAGGAATACACTCAATTGTATTTATCTCCTGAGGGAGCAATCTCACCAACACTGCACCTGTGCTCTCAGAGTGTCTGGGCTCCAGAAAAGAAGAGTCCAACCTTGGAACTATCCTATCACCCTATGTTAAACTGTGGATGTCTTATTCATGTCTTGAAGCCCAGTTTTTCAGGTTGTGCAGTGACTGTGAAGTGTTAATTAACCACAATGGGATGAAATCAGTATTTCAGAACTCTAGTTTTGCAAATAGCTAATCTTTAGCTTTCTGCCTTCACCCTCTGGGTGATGCTATGCTTCTGCAAGCAATCTGGCAGCAATCTTTTGGGATTGCATTCATTAGTGTTTGCAAAATACTTTGAGACTCTCAGAAGGGAGATGCTGCTGAATTCTAAATATCTGCTTAATTAGCTCTGTTCAGAAGTTACTCAGTCAAGATGAAAGATCAAAAACTATCATAGAAAGGTAAACTGCAAAACAGAACAAAACAAAACAAAATCAATTTGGAGATGGTTAAACACCTCCTTATTTCTCTGTGGAGAAGGCTTATTATATCACTTCTAAAGTGCATGGCTGTCAGAGCCCCAAGGTCATCCCCCCTTCAAGAGCTGGAGTGTGGGTAGGGAGGACCTGATACAGTCACTGGTGACCTAGGATTAGGTTTGAGGGCAGCCTCTGAGGGGCCTCTCCTCTATCGACTCCATTAGTAGACCACAGATTTCCTTCATCATTATTAGCTGTATTCTTGTCATTAGATGTTTTTTTTTTTCACCACACTAACAGTGCTAGCACTTCACTGGCCATTATGAACTCAGCAGAGTTTTTAAAGTATGTGTAATTCCAGGTGTCCAGCCCCCTTGCATCTTCACTCTAGTCCTTCCCTCGGCATTAAACCTTTCATTATTCAGTCCAGTTATTTTTTACCCTCTTTATAAATTGAGGACAATCTCCTGACATTTTCAACAAAAGGTCATCTGAAATACACATGGTGTTCCTTGTATTGCCTGCCTTTACCTCTAAAGGTCCACCAGAGCTCATGCTGTACTTGTTATCTATTTACTCATTACATTGTGCAATAGGCCTTTGATCCCCCGCTTGTCTGTATGCCAGGGCTGTCTCCCGTGAGGTAGCTCTAGGGTGGTTTTCCTCTTTTCCATTCCTTTCTAATTAAGCTGGACATGTTTTCAATATCCCTCACTCTAAATACAGTTACAGTGTATTGCATAAAATGCCACAGCTAGGTTCAGTTATTAATCGCACATGACTGCAGCATCAGGCATGTGGCCAACAAAACCAAGCAGCTGAATGATGAGCTGTGAGCCTTGTCACTTGCTGTACCTAAATTCCTTGCACATTCCAGCTTTCAGGAAGCTGAGCACCTCTGCTTTGGGCAGCAGACGCACCAAGGACTAGAGACTGCAGATACCATCCTAAAAATAAGTCCAATCCAAATTAATCAAAAAGACATTTTCCACTTGTTTCGCCAGAGGGACTTTCAGATGTTCCCAGAACAGCAGGCTCCACACCAAATGCCATTTTTCAGTCTGCAAACTTTTCCTACAAAAACTCACCTGCAGATTCAGAGGTGGCCACACCAATGTCCCTTTTCATAGTGAAACCTGCATATGTAACAGCTTCACTGAAAGATGAAAGACCTGGACTTCAACCAAGGACTTACCTCCTACCTCTTCATTTTTTATGCACTTTACGCAGGGACACGAACTGTCGTTGGAACTGCACTTGAAATTCAAGTGATTCATCTCTTTCTTCTGTCATTTGAAAGGGCTTTTTAAGCACCTGCTTTACAAACTGTGATTACCTAGCAAGGCACTTACTTAAGCCCAGGAGAAGTCAAAGGTTTAACTTACCTTTTTCCAAGTAGAGTTAAGCAGGTTCCCTATGAGCTAATTTTGCAGATACCCCCAATCAAAGAGAAACATGAGAAATAAATGTATTTGTTCACACAGCATTTTTTCCACTAATGTTTAAAGTATTGTTATTTTCCTTTGCAAGCAGGAAGGTGTTAGAGAGCTACCACATCCTGAATTCCTACTATATGCTTTTGTGGGGAGAAGATCTCTTACAAGACACTTTGGTGGAATGGGATTCAGTTACACTTGGTGATGATCTTGCACACAGACTTTCAGTCAAGTTTCCAGCACTCACTTTAAAACTGAATGTGCACAAGTTTGTCTGCCGTGACATTTTTTAATACAGCCCGGTCCTCACAGCAGGAAAAAGCAATCATCCTGTGTAAGAGTGAAGTCTGAGCTTAACACAGATTTTAAAAGCTTGCTTCCCCAAGCTCCACCACTTACCTACCACTCTATGAGCAGAGAGCAGGAATCTCTTCTCCTTTGTTATAGCCAGGGATCTTTATGTGCTCTGGGAAAAACTTCTAGGAAAGACCTACTTCTGGTTTCAGTGATGTGACTCTGAGCTGAGGTCAGTGTTGGTACTACTAATAATTACATTGCTATAGATTTAAAACAAAGTTAAAGAGTGTTTTCTGCTATCTTTTGAAAGGAAGAATGTCTTGGACAGATTCTCCTGACTTCAAAAATCACAAGGAATCTGTGAAATAGAAATAATAGAAGTCAGTGTAAGGCTATCTCAGTACTATGAATTGTTGGAATATAGAAATTCAGTGAATTAGGTCCTCAAAACCCATGAATCTTTCCACAGGGCAGTTCAGAGCAAAGCTATGGAAAACAAAAGTCATAATACAAAGACAATAGGTATTTCTGGGGTCATTTTTCTGGGTAGGTGAAATAGGCACAAAATTTCAGTGCAAGATGCAAAAGCTAATGAAAAAGCTAATTTACAGGCAACATCACTTATTGTTTGCCACAAGTGACTGTGTCCTGTTAAAAACTAGCAATCCAGAGAGAAAAAGTAATCCCATTTTCTTTGTGTTTTTTTTTTGTTGTTGTTGTTAATTAGGGCATTTATTCAACAGACCATCAAAAAAAAATAGTTCATTTGGTGCCTTTGAAGTCATCTGGAGCCAGCATACAAAGCTCCAATCCTCATCTTGCTTTAACTGGGTATAAAAGTAGCCTAACTGAAAGGAGAGGAGTGATGAATCACCATCTGGAAGTCTGCACAAATGACATTCTTACCACCCTTCTCAAAGCAATGATGGGCTGCTGGGAGGTGTTTGTGCCTGAACTTGGGGTTCTCTCAGAGCATGGCTGGGACACAGTGCAAGGCTCTTCTACCTTCTGTGGCCAGGCTGCCTTCCTGTCAGAGGTAGGGAGATGGAAGCTGTGTCTATCAGATGAGTTCTGCTACAGATCTAGGACTCAGTGAAGGTATATACCTGGGCCTGGAAACACAGAAGCACCACCAAGCACCATATTTTTGGCATGTTTTATAGGCTGATGTATGACCAAAGCACTCACCATTGAAAATGTAACACTGTTTAGAATACAGATAGTTCTTATGAGTATTTGCAGAGAGGGAATTCTTTCAGAGATGTCAAATTTTCCAAATTATGGAGCATGCTGTACTAAATGAAAGTGTATTGTTACACACTGCTAAGAAAAGAATGAAGAACAAAGCATACAGCATAGTCTGGGACTGTGGAAATTTAGTTTTCACCTATATGTGGATTACTACATGCCTATCAGGTCCCCGTGAGTCAGAAAGAATATAGTAGATCCAGGACATGAAGGCAACAAGATATGAAAATGCCAGTAGGGATTAAATAGGCTAGGATCCTTGGCTGGAAAAGAGAAACTTCATAATGGAATATAAGGGAGCAAGATAGTAAAAGGGAAAGGGAACGGGGACCAGTTATGTCTTTTCTTTACAACATAAGGACTCTGGGGCATTGACTAAAACTTCCAAGTAGATGTTTTATAAGAGAAAAGAAAATCAGTTTTCCATACAATGTATCTAAACTGTGAAACTTACTGTCACAAGATATTGCAGATGAGTATAAAGAGATCCAAAAGGAATTAGACAAATTCTTGTCCAAAATTGATTGGGACATATCAGTCACAAAGCTGTAAATATAACCTACTGCCCAGGAAGTCCCTAAACCATAGCTTGCTGGAGGATCTAAGGGTATTCCAGAGGATTACCATGCTCGTATCCAGACTTTGTATAATTCCTCGAAACAGCTGTTCTTTATTTTGATGGGGACCAATCACTTTCTGTGCTCAATATAGCCAGTCACAGATTCTTAGTGCTTTTTAGGCAAGCAGCCCAATAAGAAACTGTTCTAGGGATAATGTCTAAGGACCATAAAAATCTAAATTTTGTTAGGTTTTTAGTGTGACAGATGCTAGGGGAACTATTTGTTCTGTCACACCAATTCACTATAGTTTTTAAAAGCTCAGGATGCAAAAGGTACTTGAGGTTCTTCTACTTCAGGTTTAGAGCATTTTTAATTTGTTCACAGATGGAAGAAATTTGTGAGAAACAAGCTGCAAATTGGAAGGTAATGTAACAAATAACTGGATAACAGAGCAGAATGATTACAGAAAAATAAACTATACCTCCTCACATATGTTTTGCTTGTTTGTGATTGTACACTGTGTCTGGGAGTAAGAACTCATACACATGTAGGCATGTATGTAAGTATTGACACACATACACATACCTCAGCTTCTTCTTTTCTGTCCTGTATGAAGAACAGGCTGTACCCAAAATTCCCACAGCTCAGGTTATAGAATCACAGAATCATAGAATGGTTAGGGTTGGAAAGGACCTTAAGATCATCGAGTTCAACCCCCCCTGCCATGGGCAGGGACACCTCACTCTAAACCATATTACCCAAGGCCTTGTCCAACCTGGCCTTGAACACTGCCAGGGATGAAGCATTCGCAATCTCCCTGGACAGCCCGTTCCAGTGCCTCACCACCCTAACAGGAAAGAATTTCCTCCATAGATCCAGTCTAAACTTCCCCTGTTTAAGTTTTAACCCATTACCCCTTGTCCTATCAATACAGTCCCTAATGAAGAGTCCCTCTCCAGCATCCCTATAGGCCCCCTTCAGATACTGGAAGGCTGCTATGAGGTCTACATGCAGCCTTCTCCAGGCTGAAGTCCCAACTTTCTCAGCTTATCTTCATATGGGAGGTGCTCCAGTCCCCTGATCATTCTTGTGGCCCTCCTCTGGACTTGTTCCAACAGTTCCATGTTCTTTTTATGTTGAGGACACCAGAACTGTACACAATACTCCAAGTGAGGTCTCAGGAGAGCAGAATAGAGGGGCAGGATCACCTCCTTCGACCTGGTGGTCACACTCCTAACATGACACATGATAAGATTAAAAAAGGCAGGAGAGCATCTCAGCTGGAAATAACCTACTGCAGAGACTTATACATGACTCTGTCCATAATGTGGGGATCTCCATTTCCACATCCATGTTTGCATATCTTATTCACCCACTCAGTGTAATAAGAAGGGCACTGGGCATGCAAACCAACACAGCTGAAGACTGGAACCATCCATTGCAATCCCTGACACAGCAATGGTCACCACAAGCTGGTCTTCTGTGCAAGAAGCTAACCAATTAAAGAAGGATTTACTGCAAGAGAGGCAGGAGGATTCCAACAAGGCATTGGAGACTGTCGTGGCTTAAACCCAGTCGGTAACTAAGTACCATGCAGCCACTTGCTCACCCCACTGGGCAGGATGGGATGGAGAATTGAAAGAATGTAAAACCCACAGGTTGAGGTAAGAACAGTTTAATAACTAAAGTACATTATCATACTAATAATAATAATGATAACAGAAATAAAACAGAGAATATAAAACTAAATGGGGAAGGAAAGAAAAAAAAATAAACATAAGTGATGCACAATGCAATTGCTCACCACCCACTGACTGATACCCAGCCCAACCCAAGCAGCAATCAATCCCTTCTGACCAGCTCCCTCCAGTTTATATACTGGGCATGACGTGCTGTGGTATGGAATACCCCTTTGGCTACTCTGGGTCAGGTGTCCTGTCTCTCCTTCCTCCCGGCTTCTTGTGCCCCTCCTCACTGGCAGAGCATGAGACTGAAAAGTCCTTGATCAGGGTAAGTGCTAGTTAGCAACTACATGGTGCAATTAAAGCCTAGCAACTAATTGTTTCATACTGTTTTTTTAC
This sequence comes from Neopsephotus bourkii, assembly GCF_033783945.1. Lineage (NCBI taxonomy): Eukaryota > Metazoa > Chordata > Aves > Psittaciformes > Psittacidae > Neopsephotus > Neopsephotus bourkii. Next base: position 2,345,428 of record NW_026901388.1, read on the forward strand.
AGCAAATTCCATACTTACACAATGCTTGCTTGTCCCAGTCTATCAGAACACCTAGTGTTTTCCAAACTCTGGTAGAAGTTAAATGTTCCTTTTATTCTGCAGCTAAAGAGGAGAAATAAATAAATTTAAATATGCCATGGCCTCACAGAGGTGTGTGTTTTATATGCATTCTTATAGTGTAAATTTTACTTTTATTTTTTTTTTGCAGGAGCCATTTTAGTCAGTTCTTGAAAATAATTTCTCCCTTAAAGTTTTATCTCCCCACCTGTAAAGATTATAATAAGGATGTGATGCTGACACCTACAGGAACATAAGTATGAATGTAAATACATTGTATTAGTCTGTAACCCTCAGACTGTGATTCTTTATAAGACATCTGTTTAAACTGAGAAGGGAAAGCCTGTAATGCAATATTCCCTCTGAATATAAGGCTAGCTGACACATTACAGTGAAGAACAAATAACATTGGGTTTTCCAGCAATCCAGTTTAATAGTTTCTTCATATGTCTGTGTTTATTAGTCAAATAAACTTCCAACAAAAAAAAAAGGTAATGTACAATTCAAGAAAATACCCGAAGCTATTACAGTTTTGGCTTCCTTTTTGTTGATTTACAATTATGTACAAGACCATCTTATTTGCAATACCCAGTGAAGATTTCATGATTTATTTACATCAGCTGCTGCCTTTCACTACACAATTGAACCATCTCCTTTTGCTATTGACATTCATAGTAGGAAAAGCCCACTCTTGGGTGCTATATATGGATAGGGTTAGGAAGTGTACTGAAACAGGGCAAGATTCTCACTACTGACCACACACATACCTAAAATCCAATTTTTAGGCATAGCTGAAGGAAGATTCCAGCTCTTAGTGTACTGATATAACCTTTATATTTACACTCAACATAATATGGTGTCTCCACTGAGAACAACATTTCTACTCATGTCTGAAGGAGATATGTGTGAGCTGGAGGTGGTATATACTTTAAGGTGCAGCAGACAAAAGATACAACTCTACCGCTAAATATGCACCTTACTTATACTGCCAGAAACCTCTAAAGCAAATGAAGACATAAAGTATGTTATCTTCCTAAATGTGTGGAGGAGAAGATCTTGCAATTCTTCTTACAAAAGAGATAATATTAGGTGGGATGAAAATGATAATTATAATATACAAACTGTTTCTTAGAATTACAGAAAAGCTTGGGTTGGAAAGGACCTGTGCGTTATCTATTGTTCAAAACAGGGCCAACTTCAAAGTCAGAGTCAGCTTTTAACTTGGAACAGATTGCTCAGGACTGTATTCAGTCAAGTTCTGAATATCTCTGAGGATGGAGACTGCACAACCACTGGGCACCTGTACCCACATTTGACCACTCTTATGGTAAAAAATTTTCCTAATGCCTGATCGGAACTTCTACCTTGAAGGTATAGCCTGAGCCTCACTGAATCAGTCATAGTCCTTCTATTAACAACAGTTTTAGAGCATCCCTAAACCAAGGGTTGAAAAACAAGGGGTATTCTTTCAGCTTTTCAGAAGAAATAATACATCATTCCAAGCAATTTTCTAATATCTAGTCAATAGGGAACCACTGCTTGAAATATTTTCATAGCTTATATTTCAGTGCAAGATATGTACCGTACAGTGGCATTAAGTAATCAATGCCATATTTGCACTTCCTTCATCTGTGATAAATCAAGTATTTTGTACATTACACAGCTATTGCAAAACAGCATGTTTATGAGAGTATGGCTACATGCAAATTACATAAAATCATGAGGATTTCACATTGGAATCACATCAACAAAGGCAAAAAATGTTTGTTTGAGGAGCAAAAGTCAAGACTCTGTTATAGCTACATGTGCCTGAGGTTCTGAAATTCCTATTTTGCCTGCTATGCCTTCTGATCATCAAACTTGTTTTGTCTCTCCCAGCTTGAAAAATGCAATCTGCAGTACAGCTTCCTCCAATAAGAAAAGCTACTCAGCTGAAATGCTTTTCTAATGTCTGTATAAAAGCAGCCACTCACCCAATCTTTCCATCTCCAGAAAACATTACATGACTGTGTAGAGGCCATGTACCCTTTACTCCCCTAGCTGTGGTGAATAAAGAAAACAGAGAAACTAGAATCTGTCCAGCCTTCATATGCAGCCTTAAAATTCACCTGTGGTACATCTCACCCCACAGTGATAAGAATACATATAGTCAGATATGACAAAGCAATGTATCAACCAGGAACCTCATGGTAACACTGTTCTCTTAAACAATACATATTTTATGACAGTTACAATCATGACTGGAATACAAGATTGCTGGTATGTGCATATATATCGGTCATAACTGTTGAGCAAGGTATGTAAACTCTGATAATTGGAGCTACTTCTCAGATTTTCAGTCTTCAGAAGGAAATAGCAAAAAAACCTGTTAATTCTGGGCATCAAAATAAACCATGTTGTATCTAGAAAGACAGAGCATCAGAGAAACACACTGAGAAGTGAATGGGGTCATTTGCATAGCAGGTCACACTCACTGCATTTAGCAGAAAATAAAACAAGGCTTTCCCTGCACAATCCTCTTAAAAGATCCAGTCTTCAGTAGGGTAAATGAGATTCAAAATATTCTTTCTCCCCATATTACAGGGGCACTGGGTAGCTCCTGCCACCAGTGTGAAAGAGGCGAGTGGAGGGAAAGAAAGGCAAAAAAAAACACATTAAAAAATGGTTTCTGATTGCCACAGAAATCATGACAGCTGAATGGAGATATTATGGAGATATTCCATAGGCATTTCAGCAGAATTACAAGATGCGGCAAGACGTTGAATTTTCATTGTCTCTCCTGGTTTGGTTTTGTTTTCTTAATACTTGTTCAATAACCCACAGAGCATCCTCAGGCTATAACAACAAATTATCTCTTTGAAGGTCTTCCTCATTTCCTGGCTACGAAAGGCATAGATCAAAGGATCAATCACTGAGTTGCACATAATGAGAATGAGGTACATGTTGAAGTGAGACATGAAGCAAACACAGTAGAGGTTTTGAGGGCAGGAGATCATCAGGATGAGATGAAGGAAGAATGGAGCCCAACAAACAATGAAGATGCCAAGGAGCATAGTCAGAGTGATGGCTCCTTTCATGCTGGTTCTTTGACGCACAGAGTTGTACCCAGGCAAAGCAGCTATTTTCTTCACGTGAGTACGAGCCAGGAGGAACATATGGATGTAGAGTGAGACCATGAGGAACAACATGGTAAAAAACATAGTGATGAGACAAATGATCACATAAGTTGATTCATAATAAAGAATGAAGATAATGCCACAGCCTGTGCAAAAGGTCCAGATGCATGCAATAATAAGCCCTGATCTTTTCACTGTCATGATGTTGTGATAACGCAGGGCATAGAAGATAGTGATGTATCTGTCTACTGCTATAGCCAGCAAACTGCACATGGAAGCCACCACAGATATGCAGATCATTGAATCAAAGACATTGTCTATATGACGAACAAAGGCATCTTCTATAATAATGTGTCTGTTGTTTATTAAGTATATTGTTATGGTCTCCCAAGCATTAGACACACTAACCAGCATGTCAGCCACTGCTAAACTGCAAACAAAAAAATACATGGGTGAATGCAAGTTCTTGTTCTTAATTATTGCACATATAACTAAGATATTTTCAAGGAGGCTTACAATGCCCAGAGTTAGGAACACCTCAGCAGCAATAACCACTTGTTCACATGGTGATGACTTGCTCTTGACAGTAGGCACAGTAAAGTTGCTACCAAAGGCACTCAGGTTTAGTTCAGAAACATACAGTTCAGAAGACGTGTTCATCTCTGGAAGCAAACACGTTCTGTTCTTTCTGAGGGACTTGCCAAGGAGTGTGGTAAATGCATTTTCCAAAAGGCAAAAGACCCTGCTAAAAAAAATATAGCATGACGAGAACAGGCAGAAGTTGACAAAACAAATATCACCTATTTCTATGCAATTTGGCTTGCACACATCCTGCCACTTTCCCACCATATTCCTCTACTGATTCTACATTAACCTCTGGTTGGCTCAGTTTTTCTAACCATCCTTACTGGAAAATTAAAACCACAAACTAATGAAGAGACTCATGTACTCTTCATTCATAGTTTTGTTTATTCTATGTGATCTCTTGGAATATTCTCCAGAATGTGCTGGAAATTCAACTGAATGCCAAGCAACAAACAGTTTTTTAAGTCCCAGTTCTCAGACCCCAGAAATGCAGGACAATAAAGTATTAGGTTGGGCATAGCTTGCTTGGTTGAATACAATATATAAAAGTTTGAATTATTGCCACAGTTAATAATTGAACATTTTCAGTAAAAGATTTGAATGTTTTCCTGACATTTGTACTTCTTAAATTCACATGAACTGTGTTATAAACAGCTTATCTGTGCAAAACTAACATGCTCACTTAAGAGCATAGTATTAAAAACCTAACCAAGGCAAATCCATACATTTCAGAATATACTAAAGTTACAGAATTGGTATGGGTGGAATTCTATCATAAAAGATAAGTTTTCTATTCCAGATCATGAGTATTTTGTTTAGTGCTTTTTTGGTAATGACAATATCCAGGGAAATCGTAAGCTATCAGATTCTTAATCGGAACACTTAAAGCTGATTGTCAGTGACTTGTTGCAAATAAAATTCAAAGCATATCATAGAATCATACAGTAATTAAGGTTGGAAAGGACTTTAAGATTAAGCTAAAAAAAATTAGTTTTTAAAATTAACCTTTTAATTTGCAATAAAGAATTAACTGTACCTATTTACCAGAGCTGCTGCTTTAGCTGCTCTTCTTCTTCATCGCCTGCAACCTTTCCTCCAGAGAGCAGAAGTTTCAGCTCCCCTTCTCACCCAACATCTGGGGCTGGGGACTCCTTGGTTGGAATAGATGACAGAAATAGAAGAAAAGAAATGAGTAAATCCATAGAGTCAAAGCTGACCACGTATAAATTACTTACTGTGCAAGTGCCTTTTTATAGACTCCAAGCAATAATGACTTCAGTACTCAGACTGTGGCTCCTCCTCCCCTTCTTTGCCCCTCAGAACTTCTCTTTTCACAGATTTATAGCAAAGGCCTGGGGTTTTACCACCATCTAGTGGTCTTCTCTTGTCTTTCTAACTGAACAGCGGTTCTGACCTGAAATCCATGATAAGCTTTTTATATATAAAAAGGGAAAATGCACAGGCATGATCCTTTCAAAACACCTCTTTTTTGGTTTCTCTGATGTTTCTACTATTCACCAAGTTCATACTGCAATAATACTCCAAAACAGGTGAGAGAACACTTATTGAAGTAGGAGGCTTTTTACTATTATAAGCATTTGTCTTACATTCACAGTTACCATTTTGCAAGAATCAAAACCTCACTGTTGCAAAACTCAGAGAAAATACAGTCAAGACTGTCACACCACAAACAGAAGATAAAATTCAAGTAATCTGGGGGAGAGGAGAAAGAGCAAATAAAGGTTTGTGTTCCAGTCTCCTTGCTAGAACTAAGATTTCAGTGCAGACATGAAAGGAGCACACAGTACACTGTGCCAGGAGCCAGGGCTTCCCAATATGGATGTGAGTTCGCCCAGTTTTCACAGGGTCTAAGAGCTGGTAAACTCAGCTCTCAGTACTGGAATGGCTGAAATCTCTCTGTGGGTCAAGCGGTCAAGTAAACAATCATTCTGGGCCTTACCCAAAAAGTGGCAAAATCACTGTGAATCTTTCCTTTAGCTAATGGGCTCTGTTTCTGCACACAGACTGAGGAATGCAAAGCACACACCTTCCTGACACTGCCAAAAGCCCTTTATGTTATCCACTAACCAGCCAGTCAAACACCAGGCAGCATGTGAAGTTAACATAAAATAAAATATCCCTGCTTCTCCAAACCGCTGCCTTTCCACATATTAGGAGGCTGGGTTTTTTTTGTTGTTTTTTTTTTTTTTTTTTGGTATGTAACAACTTCAAATGCTTATTTTTAACCTATAACACTTTTCTTAAAAGAATCACCACCAATAAACACAAAGTTTATTGCTGTATCTTATGCCATTTTTGTGTTTTCAGTATCCAGATAGAGTTTAACATTATAGTGCAGCTAGATCCATATTTCTTACTATTATATTCCACAGAAGCTTCCTCTATTATTGCTACTACTTTCACTCAAGAGATGCTGAATAACCTAGGCCATTGTATGAAATGTTCTTATGTACAAATAGTCCCTGTACCAAAGGACACTGTGAAAAGCATTTTTGTTCATTTGAGTAAAACGGCTCCTCTAGCATTATGCAGTTATAGTCTGCAGATGAACTTTGCACGTCCCTTCTCCCCACTACTGGAAAGAAAATTTATATTACAAACTAGAGGCAGCAAATTATGCTCAAGTACAGCTGTTAGATCTGAGCTGATAATGCAAACTAGTGAACAGCAACACTCCCTGTTGTGTCTCAGCTGTGCACTAAATCTGAGTTCATAGTTCCTCGCTGTGCCCAAAAGAAATGAATGGAGGATGCCCATCTGCAGTTTTCTTTCTGTTCTTTAATGTGAGACATGTTTTAATTTTCCTGGATTACCTTTAGTTAGCTTAGATACCTTCAGTTATCTTTTGCATAGGTTTTGATTTTCCCATTGCAGACCCTGAAAATCATATATCTAAAAGTACAATTTTACTTCTTTCAGCATCCCTGTATCTATGAAGAACTGTGCAGACATTGTGCTCTTCCCACTTACAATTTTTTCTCTTGCAGTATTCTTTTTTGTTTGTTTATTATATTCTCTTTTTAAATTCTGTTTATCTTCCCATTTCCAAATCCATCTGTATGTTCAGTTTAATAAAGTCTTTTGCAGCCCAGCTTAGCTGCCTTTACAAAAGTTCTCACTGTACGTGGCAGGACTCAGTAGACCAGCTGATTACATGATTACAGGAAATAAATCACACATCAGACTTGATGGTGTTATTCCTCAGAGTAATGCCAGGGCTCTCAGACATAAATTATGAATCAGCCTTTTGATTCTTCTTCCACAAGTCAGACACCAAAGGCGTAAACTCTGGTACAAGTATCTACTCCCTTATTTACAAAGTCTGCAGAAAAAATACCTGCCTGGAAGCTGGGGTAGTGATAGAGATGTAGTTTGTTTATGACAGAGGATGAGATGAAAAGACATTTTCTTTTTTTTTTCTTTTCTTATTCAGAAAAAGAGGATTTGTCGTTATATTGCTACACCAAGTAGCTGTAGGCATTTTGGTTTGACAAGCAAGTGACTGAAGGGACACCCAATCAGCATGCCTCCACCCAGTAAGTATTTCAAGTAAAGGAGTACAGGAGCAGGTCTTTGGATTCTCTTAGGAAAATCCAAGAGTGGGTTCACCTTCCAGCTGGAGGACTCCTGGCTGAATAGGCTGATCTTTCAGATATAAATATCTGGTCTTGGTGTTCAGTTCCCTTATTTGTTCAGGTAAATGAATTCTCTGTCTCCACAGACAGATTGGTGCTAGGTGTTCTCCAAGGCCACAAAGATCATGACTGGACTGTCAGTGTGGGCAAAAAGTACTTCATGCATTGTAAAACCTGTGTTGCTATTTAGCTATTGGGCTGTACTGACACATCCCAAGCCCCAGCTCTGGAGTGGACACCAAGCAGGCACTCTGAGAAACACACTGAAGCCCTTGCCTTATTCTAAAACCACCATTTTCTTTCCACAGATGGAAAGAGGAAAAGAGGATGGACTGCAGAGTTTGGAGAGTAGGTGCATAGATCTCCCTGCAGCTTAGAAACAAGCACAGCTGGGTCATACACCAACAAGCCTGGATGTGAGGTCCATGGTCATCCCAAAGGGGTGCTAAAGATGTATCTTTAGGAAAAGGTGCTTTGTTCTGTACTTCATGTAATTTCTTATCTGGTGTAAGGAAAATGCTGACTGTTTAAAGTCCCTATTGCATTGAACTCACCAGGGCTTCAGGAAAAAAAAGATCAAAAGTGCCCCATAGACACATCAGTGAACATAAGAAAGAAGTAAAACACAATTCCAGCAGAAAAAGAGACATCAGGGTCTGCTTCGGTCCTATGCCATTTCTTTCCATTGTGAAACAGTAAGAAATGAGAAGGCTGCTCCAGCTGTGTATCTGCCTCACAGGCTTCATCAGTGACCAAACTGAGAGCCATGACAAGGTCACTGACAGAAACACACAGCCCCTGCCTGCCACCAGCACCACCAGCAATCATGTCAAAGCTCCCCCTCACACAGCATGTCTGCTGAGACAGGAGAAGCCATGACTACCCTGACCTGCAGGCCAAGTTATACCATGTTAAAACCAGCAGGAAGTTGCCTGACATCTTCATGACAGGTAGATACTGATTTTATCAAAGAATGTATATGAAGCCAACAGTACAACATACTCTGAAGGAGTTTCTGTAAGAAGAGCTTATTACACTCGCATGCATTCCCGTACTAATCTGTGCTAATCTTAACAGGTTCAGAGAAGAGTTTTACTGACTCTGATACTAATCTAGCCAACTTGTCTAGTGCTAATATACTGAAGCAATTTAATTCCAATATCCTTCTGTAGCTTTTTTAATCTCTCTTATAGAAGTACATGTGTCCTTCATAACATAGCTTTGGATTGGAGCTTTTGGCCTATTTATAAAACCTCTCTTCTGTCTTCTCCTTGCCTATGCTGTCATTAGCGTAGTATTTCAGAGCCACAGAGAATCCTCTCAGACTGCTCTAAGAGCAAACCCACAGATCACCAGAAGTGAAGGTTATGGCCTTCTCTGCATTTGAATGACATAAGTAATGTTCTCTAACTTCCCAGACAGAAAAACTCTCTTAGCCTCTGTGCTGAGTAGCTTTGAGCCCTATAAAGGTACCCACTGTTACCTTCCCAGTATTACCATCCAGTTAGCTTTTAATGAAGACAGGAAATTAACTGAGTTAAAAATATAAGGCAGCAATACTTCCTGCCCTTAAATAAAAAAAAGATGGATGAAGTGGCCATAGACCCTTTGAAGTTCAGTCCCCTTTCCTGTCCAGGGGACAGCTGAAAGCCTAAAAATTAGAGTTTCCAGTAAGCAGTGGTATAGTGAACGCATTCTTTACATTGTGGCCCTAATCCTCAAATCAACACTTAAATTCTTTTTGCAGAAAGAATCACTAAAAAGCTGAAATCACTAAAAAGACTGGAAAAAAGACATTAAGGTATAACGAAAACTGCCCTGTTAAAGGGTAGGATCAGAAATACTTAGTATCACTTCACTAGCACTTCTGACCATAGCATCTTTCATCTGAGTCTTTTAAAACGATTTGAAACAATCTTTAGCCACTCTCAGTTACTACCTATAGCTGGTGCTTCTCGTATCAGAGTAGAAAGATGAGAAAGATGCAGTGCAGCATAAAAGGCATTCTAAAAAGACATATCCTAACAACCTAAACCAGCCCCCTAAACTGTAAAAGGGTAATGAGGTTTAGTAACCATCATTTTTCTGTGCTTCTAATGGGCGGCAATTCCAGTAATGAATCAAGCCCTAACATTTTGTTAGAGCATGGGTCAGCAGTACAGATCTGGTGAATCATACAGAAATGCCAGCTGCAGACTCCATAAACAGGACAGAACAGAATGGAACAGAATGGACTGGACTAGAATGGAGTGGGATGGAGATAATGGAATTGTAACAACAGTGCTAGGCACACATTAGCTGCGAGGTGGACCTTCCAGTCGCCCATTTAGAAGCAGATCATTCTGCTGCAGGCACTATTGCAGGTGTGCTCCAACACCTGCTCCCAGCAAGAACCAGCAGACTTTATCTGAACTCTTCTTGACAGAATCTAAGCAGTAGCCCTCCCTAAGACCCATTTTGTTCTAGGTGGGACAAACATGAGACTCTCTGATTTTAACAGGTCTGCCGTGTGATGACAGGCTACCATTTCCTTTAGCTCAAGAAACAGGGGTGTCTTTTCAATGACAGAATGGAAGGGAGGGGGGGAATGATTTCTGGCTTTTGTAGGCCACAGGTCTAAAGAGATCACTTGAATAGCTGCTCTTCCCTCTTCCTTCCTGCCAGAAGAACACAAGAACACATCATGAACCCTCCCCTCGGAGCGCTGTGCTCCCCATCCTGGGCTGGCTGCTTGGTTTGGGCAGAGACCTGACAACTCAGACTCTCCCTGTCCAGTGCTGCCTCTGCAGACAGGTGCTGATATTTTAGCCCAGCATGGGTATGGAAAGATAACTAAGAAGCTGAGGACAACCTTGAGAAGATGTACAGTGATAATAATATTAACTCACTATACCCAAGAAGAGACATTGCTACACATGCGAAACTGCAGATACAGCAATCCATGCATGGAGTTCCTATCTAGGCAAGTGCAAATATCTCTGATTCAATACATATGATGACTAAACATAGATCCACATGCTACTCAGGCAATTTTCAAGAACACTATGGCAGCAGCATCAACATTTCTCTCTTTAGAAGTAGTTTTCAGTGCTAATCTAATGTCTCTGTACTGATATGCAGGTTCTCTCCTCACTCTCTGTTCAGGCTGATAAAAAATGCAGTTACTTCCTATGTAATGAGGTGCCTAAATGCACCAGAAATGGGAATTAAATAATAACCACTTAGCTCAGAACTTGCTGTTTTTCTAACAGGTCCTTACTACACCACTTCCTCTGAGCTTTTTCCTACAACACAATCTTGCTATATACAGTATCTTTTCTTAATATTAGGGTGATAGAGATTTTTAATCACTGTATCCTGAAAATAAAAAACAACGAACATTATTTCAGGGGTAGGAATTATTTCTGTTCTAACATTCACCCGCCAAAGAGTGAATATGCGGAGTATTGCTATGGCTGAAACTAAAGATGTCAAAAAGGTGAGTGATGTTAGCCAGAAACAAAGAGATCGGCAGACGTCCATTTTACTGTCTGAACCCGGAATATTGTCTTCTATACTGATGTAACCAGTGTATTCAGTAACACCAGTAAGAACATCAGTTTACCCTAAAGCATTCTCGTCAATGGCAAGCTGTTCACTGATATACAAAAATCAAGTAACTCTCATAAGCCCCCCAGATTCATGGCATTAAAAATTCAAGCACCATTAATCCCTCACAAAGTACCATGAGCCTTGCTGTATTTAGTGCCTAAGTCAGTATTAAAAGTGAAGCAGAACCTAAGAAACTTTTTGTCTTGCTGGTTTGATGATGCTGGCAGTAAGCTGCAGCTTTCTGGCTTTTCTGGGTTTACAAAGTGCCTGGTTATAAAAGACCAGAAGAGATTTGAATCATGAACAAAAAAATTATCCAATCCCCATCCCACCTTAAAAAAATACAAGCCGACCAAAGACACCCAGTATGATTTCAGAGAGAGGGCAGCCTCCAGAGCCAGCTCTGGTTCTAAACAGAATGACCCAGAAAGCCCAGTGTGTGGGTTAATAATTCAGGCTAAGAGGGATGGCAGATTTGTGTCTCCAAAAATCAGTTACTATTGGATCAATTGGGAAATTAATTTCTGGGCAAGCTAAGCATGGACTATGCCATGGCTTCTCAATTGAATTACATTCCTTTATGCCATCTCTAATTTCTGATGCATAAAAAGAAAAAAAAATTGTTTGGCATCTACAATATGTCTTATTTCCCCTTGCTGAACCCCTAAATATTGCAGTGTGGAGGTCAGTGCTGATAAACATCACATCCTTCAAAGCAATGAAAACTGAAAAGATTACCATCATGCTTATTAAAGATGCTGAATGCCTAAAATACACCTCAAACTCTATGGCTAGTTCAAAGATAGGATTGTGATATTTCCATTTGGGGGATGAAAGACAGCACTTCAGACTTTGGGGGAGGGAAAACTTTAATCTTAAGGAAAAAATCAAACTAAATTTTTCCTGTGAATCTGTATTTGAATTGCCTGCCTTCACAGTCCCCAGGGCTGACAGGCAGAAAACTTAAGCACTCTTCAAGAAAATCACTGGGGAATCAAGAGGGAAGATGTGTAGCCCTTACAGCAAAACACTGTGATAGGAGTTCCTGTTTCGCATGTGCATATAAGACATACTGATGGAGGAACAGTTTGTTACCACAAAAACATCATGGCCCTCTAGTCCTGCTGACTACTCTTGTGCTCCTTGTACTCTTCTGTGAATATACAGAGCTACTATCAATGTGGTTACAGAAGTGTAAATAGCAAAGATTGCACTCTTTAGTACAACCCTCTTCATGTCAGTAACAACAGGCAGCTACAGAACATGGTTCTGATTCACAAAACCAGGTATTCTTGATACACCCTGTTGTATTCTTGATACACCCTGGTGTATTCTTAATACACCCTGGTCTGCCAATGACTAGCTCATGCGAAAAATTACCCGAAAGCCCAGAGGGAACAACTAAAGTCTGAACACCTACTTACAAATGTACAAAGGAATAGTGAAGGATTAACTTTGGCTTCAGGGAAAGTAGTAGCAGTGTAGTCAGCTTATATATATGAAAATATTTTTTACCAATGAGAAGGTGACAAACAAGTTAATACAAAGGTTCAAATCAATCAGAAGAATCAAGACAAACTATAAGGTTCCTGATTTTTCTCCAGAGAATAAATTTGCAGGCAAAATTTTTTTTTTTTTTTTTTTTGGAGAGCAAAATTTATTTTTGCAGAGCAAAATACATTTGCAGGCAAAATTTATTTTATTTTGCAGAGCAAGTTCACAGGCTTTTATTCAAAGAACAGGGCAAAACAAAAGGAACCTAATATTCAGCAGTGAAATGCACACAGTTAGCATAAATCTCAATTTTAGTAACAGAATTAATATTGACCTGTGGTACCAACATTATCAAGTTCAATGATACTATAACTTCAGAAAAGTAGGAAACACAAAGTATACTTTCCAAATACAACTCAGCAGTAGGACAGCTGGAGCTTTGTCTTAATATGCAGTGAGAAGAAAACTGGAGAAAACTGATCATCTCATTGAGTATGTTCAGTTAATTGAGGTTTGCAACCAAGTACTGGTTTTGGTAGTGATTTCAAACTAACTGCTACTAATGCAATGACAATAATGATGAGAAAGCAAAACAGTAACACACAGTTTTCTTTTTCAGATTTCTAAAAGTCTATTCTCAGCAGACTAAACAAGACTAGGAAAAAAATGCAGTGCTTCTTGGTTACAAATGATACAACAATTGATTTAAATACAGGGAGGTGAGATGTTGCATCTTCCCCATTTCTTTGACATAATTAGTTATCTGAAAATTACCATTTACAAATGAACATCAGAAAACAAAACCATGAAAGAAACATGCATACCATGAAAGAAACATGGTATGAGTGGAAATGCATTTATTTCCACAATTATGGCCCCTTAAGCAGCTCTCTATTCTCAGCCTGGCCTCCACAGTGGCCATGCCAGCAGGAACACTTGGAAGTCATACAACAAACGACATCAGGGAACAGTTCTGAGTTGAAATAACGGAGCCTCTTAAAAGGATGCTTATTTTTTGCTGAATTTTGGCTCTAGGTGTAGATACATTCACATATATCTATCTATATGTGATATCACATATAGATCTGTGCAATGCAAGTGGGAAGACAAAGTGGCCAAATGGAGATGGAAACTGTTGAGGGAGCCAATTAGTAGATGAAGACAGTGAGGTGGCCACCCTCAGCAGAAGAATAATAATGACCCAATCACAGCATTTAGCTGCCAGAAAGACTATTGGCTTATTTGAGAAAAAGAAGAGTGAGTGCTCTGAGGTTTGTTGCTCTTTCAATCTAACAGCAATAAAACACTTTTTCCAGGGAACAAGGTCAAAAATACCAGCTGCTTCTCTCTCAGAGGCAGGTCCTAATGACCAGTTACTATTAAGAGATCCTGGTTTACTTGTTTAATCCTTTTCCAGCTCTAGAGCTTCAACAAAAAAGCTCCACTGACAGCAGTCATATAGTCAGACAAGAAAGTCTTACTCCTTGGGAAGTAGGAGTCTTTGAATTGGAACTCCTGCCTTCAAAGGGGCCTGTGATGGACACCACTGCCCTGCGTGAGGGCTTAGGCCCCAAGGCTGTTCAGTAAGTGTTAGGCATCTCTTTCAACAAGGTCATATTTACAGTGCTCAAATTCAGCTTAATGCTACATCTATTTCATCTGTCACAATGGGAGAAAACATGTCAGACAGAGTGCAGTGATTAAAAAGACAGGCTCTAGCTTCCCTTCCCACATCAGGACACAGGGCATCACCCACAAAGTGAACGATGCTGGCAGGACAAGGAGCAAGACCAGGAATGGCAACCTGCAAATTGAAGCCTTGAAGATTGGAAATGCACACAACTGTGACAAGAATATCAAATTCCAATTGAACTTTCTTCATCTAGTTTAGAAAACATACACCGATTAGAGGTGTAACATCTTTACTAGGATAGTTTTGCCTGGCACATTTTGTTGTACTTAAGTAGGTAGAGATGTCTACTAGGCTGTAACAGTACAAGTACACCTCCAGTGAGATGAACCACTTTCACGTAACTGGTGGCACTAATGGAAAACAGCTGCTGTCTATGGGTGAAACTGAGCATTTGTATGCTCACACACCACCTCCTAGAGGAGAAATGACATACTAGTTCAGCCTATTTCTGTTTGCTGCCTGAAAAAAGCCAGAGCAACTATGTCAGTAAGGCACTCTCTGCCCTTGTTAAGGGGTACAAAAACCTTCTCTTAGGCCTGATAATGAAATCTTGATTAAAGTACATCATCCTTTGGGGGTTTTTGGAGCTGTGCTCTGGCATTTCCCCCTGAAATCAACTGCTATATGAATACGTTTATGTGTGAACTTTTTGTTTTAGTATGAACTGCACTTGATTTGTTGTTTGTAGAAAAAAAAACAGTATCACTATTAACAAAGAACAACCTGTGAATTCAAAACTGTGGTTTGATTTTAAGCTTTTCACTCCATATGCTTCCCTTACATAACTTTGAAAAGGCTTGCATAGGACAATCTTTATTTGTTTCAGATTTGGTTTAATGTTTTTACTTTAAAAGAGACTGCAGAATTTTCTTTGATTGAAGGATGGGTATTGCTCTGAAGCAGAGGTATAGCCACAGTCCCATTCATGACAGTCAGGTAATGGACTTCAAATAACAAGTGTCCAAAGATTAGCTTTTAGCACAAAGAACAGAGTTCAGTTTGAGATAAAATGTTATCCAGGCAGAAGGAAATTTCACTGTCTCTTTTGTTAGCACAGGATGCCTGGATGACCAAAACCTCCAGTTCCTACAGTAGGAAATATGAAGACATGAAACATGCTGCTAGGGTTGGGTGCACAGGAGTAGAGCAACTGTGGCACTTTGAGAGTCCTTACCTTACATCTCTTCCTTGGATAGTGAATACTTCTTTCAAGTGCCTCTTGCTGGCAGTCAAAGGTTTTGACACCTCCTGTGTCATGGGATTTATTCACATGAGATTAGGTCACTGTGTAAGAAACATGCAGGAGTTGAAGCTCTCTAAGGAGTGGATTTTCATCTCAGTGCCTGTTCAAGAAGAGGAAAGTGTAAAAGTACAGCAAGGCAATATCACCCACTATATCTTCAAACGCTATGGGCTAGAAGGTGAGCGTCAGTTTGTAGTCCCAGAGCAGCTGGGAGAGCTGTGGGGAAAAGCTTCAGTTACGATACAGTACAGGGTTTCATTTGGGAAAAAAAAAACAGTCAAACATTACCACTGATTTTGAAAATCAGAGTTCTAGAGTTAATGGCAACAGTTTTTCACTAACCTCTGATTGCCTCTAAAACAGATTTTCCTAGGGGTTTTTCTCCAGTTTATTCTTCAGCATTGTATCTGTGTCAGGAGTAGACACACACACTGGGGACTGATCATCATGGTGAGCTGGAGATAACTCTCAGATAATGGAGCTGGAGCAGGAGATGGTAGGAAACCCCACCTGGTACATGGTCCATGAGAGGGTAATCTGCCTTTCTCTGCCAGAGGGTAGAAATTAGAGGAAGACATGTAAATACATTCCGCTATGTGCAGTTTTCCCTTTATTGGCCCAAATTAAATAGTTACTTTATGAACTGTTTCTTTCTCAGCATTTAGAAAGCCAGTGCCCTCTGCTTGATCCATAAGATGAGTGGGCTTTTTCCTTATTAATAAAATAATAGAATCATACAATAGTTGGGGTTGGAAAGGAGCTTAAGATCATCCAGTTCCAAAGCCCCTGCAATGGGCAGGGACACCTCGCACTAAACCAAGCCACCCAAGGCTCTGTCCAACCTGGCCTTGAACACCACTGGGATGGAGCATTCACAACCTCCCTGGGAAACCCATTCCAGTGCTTCACCACCCTAACATGAAAGAACTTCCTCCGTGCATCCAATCTAAACTTCCCCTGTTTAACTTTTAACCTGTTACATCTTGTCCTATCACTATAGTCTGCAACAAAGAGTCCCTCCCCAGCATCCCTATAGGCCCCCTTCAGATACTGGAAGGCTGCTATGAGGTCTACATGCAGCCTTCTCCAGGCTCA
This sequence comes from Neopsephotus bourkii, assembly GCF_033783945.1. NCBI lineage: Eukaryota > Metazoa > Chordata > Aves > Psittaciformes > Psittacidae > Neopsephotus > Neopsephotus bourkii. Next base: position 2,361,958 of record NW_026901388.1, read on the forward strand.
ACAGCCCCAACTTCCTCAGCCTATCTTCATAAAGGAAGTGATCCATTCCCCTCATCATCGTCGTGGCCCTCCTCTGGACTTGTTCCAACAGTTCCATGTCCTTTTTATGTTGAGGACACCAGAACTGCACACAGTGCTCCAAGTGAGGTCTCAGGAGAGCAGAGTAGAGGGGCAGGATCACCTCCTTCGACCTGCTGGTCACGCTCCTTTTGATGCAGCCCAGGATACGGTTGGCTTTCTGGGCTGCGAGTGCGCACAGAAGCCGGCTCATGTTCATTTTCTCATTGACCAACACTCCCAAGTCCTTCTCTACAGGGCTGCTCCGAATCTCTTCTCTGCCCAGCCTGTAGGTGTGCCTGGGATTGCTCCGTCCCAGGTGTAGGACCTTGCACTTGGCATGGTTAAACTTCATGAGGTTGGCATCAGCCCACCTCACAAGCGTGTCAAGGTCCCTCTGGATGGCATTCCTTCCCTCCAGTGTATCAGCCAAACCACACAGCTTGGTGTCATCAGCAAACTTGCTGAGGGTGCACTCAATCCCACTGTTCGTGATGCTGACAAAGATGTTGAACCAGACCAGTCCCAACACCAATCCCTGAGGAGCAACACTCGTTACTGGTCTCCAGCTGGACATTGAGCCATTGACCACAACTCTTTGCATGCAGCCAGCCAGCCAGCTCTTTTTCCACCCAGTGGTCCACCTATCAAATTGATGTCTCTCCAATTTAGAGACAAGAATGTCGTGTGGGACAGTGTCGAACGCTTTGCACAAGTCCTGGTAGGTGACATCAGCTGCTCTACCCCTCTCCATCAGCTCCTCAGCCCCATCATAGAAGGCCACCAAATTGGTCAGGCAGGATTTCCCCTTAGTGAAGCCATGCTGGCTGTCACCAAGCACCTTGTTGTTTTTCATGTGCCTCAGCATGCCATCCAGGAGAATCTGCTCCAAGATTTTGCCAGGCACAGTGGTGAGACTGACTGGTCTGTAATTCCCTGGGTCATCCATTTTCCCCTTCTTGAAAATGGGGCTTATATTTCCCTTTTTCCAGTCATCGAGAACTTCACCTGACTGCCAGTATTTTTGAAATATGATGGACAGTGGCTTAGCAACTTAATTTGCCAGCTCCTTCAGGACCCATGGATGGATTTCATCAGGTCCCATGGACTTGTGCATGTTCAGGTTCTTAAGATGGTCTCAACCCAGATCCTCTCCTGCAGTGGGCCCAAGGTCTTCATTCTCACAGTCCCTGTGTCTGCCTTCCAAGACTTGGGTGGTGCTGTCAGAGCCTTTTCCAGTGAAGACCGAGGTAAAGAAGTCATTCAGAACCTCAGCCTTCTCCAAATCCGGGTAGCCAGTTCTCCATATAGCTTCCAGGGAGGGTCCATATTTTCCATAGTCTGCCTTTTATTCACAATGTACCTATAGAATCCCTTCCTGTTATCTTTAACATCCAAGTTTAATTCTAACTGGGCCTTAGCTTTCTTAACCTGATCTCTAGCTTCCCAGACAACATCCCTGTATTCTTCCCAGGCTGCCTGTCCTTGCTTCCACCTTTTATAAGCCTCTTTTTCCGTTTGAATTTTCCTCATCAGCTTCTTATCCATCCAAGGATGTCTCTTGGTCCTCCTACTGCACTTCGTTCTAGTTGGGATGCAACACTCCTGATCTTTGGTGATCCTTGAATATCAACCAACAGCCCTGGCCTCTAGGGCTATATCCCATGGAACCTTACTAAGCAGGTTCCTGAAGAGGCCAAAGTCTGCTCTTTTATAAGATAATAAAATAATTAATAATTAATAAAATAATTTAATAAGATAAATAAAGTAACAGTATTTTGCAAATTCTAAGCAGTGCATTAGATGAAATTCCACCATCTGCTTCCAGCCAGGAAAAAACAATCATATTTAAGTATACAAGATTGAAGCTACTTGTCACGTTCTAAAGTCACAGTGGGATTTTACCATCAAAATCATGTAAAAATATTTTGAAGGCTGTAAGGCAAACTTTGATGAGCAATGTAAGATAGACCTACTTCTGAATACATTTACCCACTTACTAGCATGTTGAGTTCAACTGTTACTGGCAGAGAAGGCACAGTGACCTATCCTCACACACAGAAATACTGATTGATTTCAGAGAAAGCATTTGGAGCTCTCAGAATATCAACAGGCATCAGCCAAAATGAATTCCAGCCTCCAGCTTTTCACAAGAGGACTCTACCCAATCTTTAAATCACAGAATGGTTAATTTGGCCATAAGTAGTTCAAAAGTATTTGATTTCTAATATTTCTTTTTTGCTTCAAGGGCATTTTGACCATGGATCAGGAAATTATGAAAGTTTCAAGGAACAGATTCAAACAGAATTTTGCACCGAACAGGCTGGTGTGACTTTCAAGTGTAAGAAATTCACTCCTTTGCCCCAGTTCGTTTCTTTGCTATTCCAAGAGGTCATCACAGCAGTATTTTACTGAAGTTACTGGAAGTTGCCTTGGCCAGTAGCTGAAAGTTACTCAAAAATGTATTAACATATAACACGACATAAAAACATATTGATGACATATGACATAAAAACATATTGATGATTTAGGGTTTGATATCCTTCAGTATACGGGCTGCCATTATTGCAGTGTGGAAGTGTATAATCTATGGTAGGTTGTTCTACTGCTGCTGCAGATGTAATAGAGATTTTCTTCCTCATCTCTTTTTTAGGTTGCATGGTTGTCATGGTTCAACCCTGACCAGTAACTAAACCCCACACAGCTGCTCACTTCACCCTTACACAGAGTGATGAGGAAGAGAATCCCCCCCAGTGGGATGGGGGAGAGAACAGAAAAGTAGAAGTGGGAAAGCCAGTGCTGAGACAAAGGCAGTTCAATAGGTAAAGCAAACTTCCACACACAAGCAAAGCAAACCAAGGAATGCATTTACTGTTCCCCATCCCAAGAAGGTGTTCAGCCATTCCCAGGAAAGCAGGGTTCCACCATGTGTAACAGTTACCTGGGAAGACAAACACCATCACTACAAATGTCCCTCTTTCCTTCTTCTTCCAGTAGTTTTATCAGCTTTATATGCTGAGCATGATGTCATATGGTGTGGGATATCCCTTTGGTCAGTTGGGATCTGATATTCCAGCTGTGTCCCCTACCAACCTCTTGCTCACCCCCAGCCTCTTTGCTGTTGGCGAGGGGTGAGGAGCAGAAAAGGCCTTGACTCTGTGTAAGCCTTGCTCAGCAATGCCAAAATCATCCCTGTGTTATCAACACAGCTTTCAGCACAAATCCAGAACATAGCCCCATACTAGTTACCATGAAGAAAATTAAATCTACCCCAGCCAAAACCAGCAGAACAATTCTGTGATTTTCTGCACACTGTTTTCTAATGAATATAGGAATGTGAAAGAAAAAAAAAAATAATGGCTGTTTCTTTTTAGTATTAGTTGAACTTTTTTTTTTCTGGGCATGTACTATGTCGAAGCGGGAGTCACAGACAACACAGGAACAATCAATGTGATCAGCGAATGCCAATTTATTACAAAGCTTTAACTCCTTATATACCATTTCTTACAGGCACTTACAGTGATTTGGCATATTATGATTGGATACATGTCTTGAAGACCCTCAGCAACTAACACATAATTGGTTAACCACAGGTATGAGAACTTGACCTCGAAAGCTTGCCAACAGTCCACAGTTCTCATTAACTCAGTGAATTACAGCTTCTTCTTATCTTGCTTGCTTAAGCTTCCTCGAGCCTCTCACAGCCTTGCTGTAACTTTCAGGATTATTCAGTTTATGTACCAATTATCCATTCTCCCATGAGAACACTGTCTCCACAGTACTAAATACAAAATTAAATAAAAAGGGATCCTACAAAGTCAGCAGGGAATAAAGAATACTAAATATTGCACTTCTTTTGCTGAAGTTGGAAGAGCAATGAGCAAAGTGGTATCAAGGACAAATTTGCTACAGAACTGCCAATTCCACTGAAGTTAGCACTGAACTCATATTGTCAAATTGCCAGAAAAATATCTAGGCTCTTCTATAAATACCCTTTGCACTGATCCAACTTAGCAAAGGCAAGCAACTAGGTAGTGCATTTCAACCAGCTACAGTAATTAGCACTTTCGCCATCCATTGTTAATTGCCTGCACAAAAACAAGACTCATAATCATGCTGCAATCCAGCTCTGTCAGTTATGCTAATTGTGCAGCCCCCAGATCTTGAAACTTAAAACAATGCAGTGATAAGCAGGATCTTCAGTATTTAACACAAGTGTTTAATTGGGTCTCAAGGAGACAAAAAATTATGCTGTGTATTGGTGATGAAGTAGACCCCTGTAATGATTACATGTACTTGAGAGAAGACTGCAGAAGATGTGAAAGATCACACTGTATTGTTACTCAGTAGGTGAAGCACAAACACATAATACAAATGTAACCACCAGTAATAATCTTGCCAAAAGCACTGTAACTTAATTTTTTGCCATCAGGAGGAAGAGGATCATAGATCTCTAAACTTGCCCGTCTTACTACCATGTTACTTAGGTGGTATACACAGATATTAATACATCAGTGTACACAATTTTAGCAGCTAGTGAATGGCTTCATATACTTATAGAATCATGGAATAGTTAGGGCTGGAAAGGAGCTTAAGATTATCTCGTTCCAACACCCCTGCCATGGGAAGGGACACCTCACACTAAACCAAGCCACCCAAGGCTCTGTCCAACCTGGCCTTGAACACTGCCAGGGATGGAGCATTCACAACCTCCCTGGGCAACCCATTCCAGTGTCTCACCACCCTAACACAAAAGAAATTCTTCCTTATATCCAGTCTAAACTTCCCCTGTTTAAGTTTTAAACCATTACCCCTCGTCCTATCACTACAGTCCCTAAAGAAGAGTCCCTCCCCAGCATCGTTATAGGCCCCCTTCGCACACCGGAAGGCTGCTATGAGGTCTCCACGCAGCCTTCTCTTCTCCAAGCTCAACAGCCCCAACTTTCTCAGCCTATCTTCATATGGGAGGTGCTCCAGTCCCCTGATCATCCTCGTGGCCCCCTCCTCTGGACTTGTTCCAACAGTTCCATGTCCTTTTTATGTTGAGGACACAAGAACTGCACACAATACTCCAAGTGAGGTCTCACGAGAGCAGAGTAGAGGGGCAGGATCACCTCCTTCGACCTGCTGGTCATGCTCCTTTTGATGCAGCCCAGGATACGGTTGGCTTTCTGGGCTGCAAGCTCACACTGAAGCCAGCTCATGTTCATTTTCTCATCGACCAACACTCCCAAGTCCTTCTCTACAGGGCTGCTCTGAATCTCTTCTCTGCCCAGCCTGTAGCTGTGTCTGGGATTTCTCCGACCCAGGTGTAGGACCTTGCACTTGGCATGGTTAAACTTCATGAAGTTGGCATCAGCCCACCTCACAAGCGTGTCAAGGTCCCTCTGGATGGCATTCCTTCCCTCCAGCGTATCAGCCGAACCACACAGCTTGGTGTCATCGGCAAACTTGCTGAGGGTGCACTCAATCCCACTGTTCGTGGTGCTGACAAAGGTGTTGAACCAGACAAGTCCCAACACTGATCCCTGAGGAACCACACTCGTTACTGGTCTCCAGCTGGACATTGAGCCATTGACCACAACTATTTACGTGCAGCCAGCCAGCCAGTTCTTTGTCTACCCAGTGGTCCACCTATCAAATTGATGTCTCTCCAATTTAGAGACAAGGATGTCGTGTGGGACAGTGTTGAACACCTTACACGAGTCCAGGTAGATGACATCAGCTGCTCTACCCCTGTCCATCAGTTCTGTAGCCCTATCATAGAAGGCCACCAAGTTGGTCAGGCAGGATTTGCCCTTAGGGAAGCCATGCTGGCTGTCACCAAGCACCCTGTTGTTTTCATGTGCCTTAGCATACCATCCAGGAGAATCTGCTCCAAGATTTTTCCAGGCACAGAGGTGAGACTGACTGGTCTGTAGTTCCCTGGGTCCTCCATTTTCCTCTTCTTGAAAATGGGGGTTATATTTCCCTTTTTCCAGTTGTCGGGAGCTTCACCTGACTGCCAGTATTTTTGAAATATGATGGACAGCGGCTTAGCAACTTCATTTGCCAGCTCCTTCAGGACCCGTGGATGGATTTCTTCAGGTCCCATGGACTTGTGCATGTTCAGGTTCTTAAGATGGTCTCAACCCAGATCCTCTCCTACAGTGAACCCAAGGTCTTCATTCTCACAGTCCCTGCATCTGCCTTCCAAGACTTGGGTGGTGCGGTCAGAGCCTTTGCCAATGAAGACCGAGGTAAAGAAGTCATTCAGAACCTCAGCCTTCTCCAAATCCACAGTAGCCAGTTCTCCCAATAGCTTCCGGAGGGGGCCTATGTTGTCCCTAGTCTGTTTTTTATTCACTATGTACCTGTAGAATCCCTTCCTGGTATGTTTAGCATCCCTAGCCAAGTTTAATTCTAATTGGGCCTTAGCTTTCCTAACCTGGTCTCTAGCTTCCGGACAACATCAACATGCAAATTATTTAAAAGAAGATTTTGCATACCCAGGTGAAAGGGACCTGATATTCAAGGACTGCTGAACAGGTCATCTTTAAAAAATCCGATTTTTTCATTTTATTTCCAGAAAGGTGCCCTAAAACATAATTTCTAAGATCAGTAAACTTTTAAAATTAATGTTTCTTGTTCTGTGGTGGTGTACTCCTTCCTTCCCCCAGCCTTTACTGCTGAGCCTTATGTCATGTGGCATGGCACGTCCCTTGGGTCAGTTGGGATCAGCTGTCCCAGACGTGCCCACCACCAGCCTGCTGGCCTTTGTGGGAAGGAGTGATCTGGAGAGAAAGCCTTGATGCTGTGCAAGCACTGCTCAGCAGTAGCCAAAACCCTGCTTTGTGTCATCAGCAGTGTTCTGACTACAAATGCAAAGCACAGCACCATATGGGCTGATATGAACTCCAACCTAGCCAGACCCCCTACAAGTACTTTCCATGTTTGATTTGTCCAGTGTTTCTGTAGATTTTGACAGTACTGGTTTGTGTACATACTATTCTATCTCTTATTTTTGGCATATATGCTGACTGTAAGCCCAGTGACCGATGAAGCTAACTCTTTTATAATGAATAAAAGAGGGATTATAGTAAAAGAAGTCATTATACTTTAAGCATTACAGCATTGTACTTGCAAAATACCTTAACACAAGTCTAGAATATGTATCATAGTGCTTTTATGATGCAGCCTAATTGTACAACCAGACACTGCATTTCTACCTTTAAGAAAAGGTCAAAACTGTTAGATTTTACTACCCTTTAATTCAGAGAATAAAATGTATCATTTGAATCCTTTATCCACCTTTCTCCACCACCCTGTCCTTTTCCTCTTTCTAATATCAAGGGAGAACTATAGTCGTGTACCTACTCCTGAGCATTAATTAGGGTTTAACAGAGGGACTGCAGATAAATGTCTAAAACTCTGCATGTGGATCTGTAGTCAGTCTCAGAAAACACATCCTGTATGTGGCAAAGAAAAGTAATAAATTGTATGCATGATAACAGACTGCCTAACTTTTTTGCTGGGATGGATATTACCATCTAGCAAAGCTATACACAGCTTTGCAAGCACTTTTTCCCCCTCGCTTAATGAGCAACCTTGACTCTTGGAAAAGTATGCTGTCCCTGCTAGTTCTCTGGATTGCTCAGCATTTGTCGTCAGAGTAAGCCAGGAGACAATAAGAAGTTATTCTGTCTTAGGAAAACACAGCCACTGTCTTGGACTTGGGCAGTGTAAATCTTTGCAAAGCTGCTGTGAGGTGATTCAGAGAAAACTCCAGGAACAAACTCGCCAACAAAGTTTTCAAGATGACAAGCAGGTATTCTTCATTGTGGTGCCAGGAGACACGGGGGATAGCTCTTCCTAACATGTGTCCCCCAGTTGCCACACAAGCCGTCCTTATATAGTCCCTGGGCATACATACATATTCATGAGGCTACGTATGGATTACATCATTTTCCAGAAAGTTCCCCACATGTGTACGGAATTGTGGTGGTGGTCTCTGAGGGTCATTTACTTCTTCCAACAATCTTCATCACTTCTGGCAGCCTTTGAAGCACGCGCAGTAGATGCTCATATCAGTTTAATTGGTTCGTTAGCACCAGAGACATAATAATCCTCCTATCCTCCTACTTATCAGTTAGTTTAACTGTATAGCCCATCCTGGACACCTGTGGTTCCCAGATATTCCTTATCCCTGTGTTCTGTTCTACTAGACTGTATTCCTTAAAACTGTCAACTATAACAATTTATCTTGTGAGAATTCTCAGTATGTTTTCTAGCTGTACTCTTTTTTTTTCTCTACGTATCATGCACCTCAATAATTTTCCATTGCTACTGTTACAAAGCCACCAAACTTAACATTACTTAAAACTAATTCTAAAGGTTTCTATATTCCATTTTGTGATTTTGTGCCCCTTTGTCTCAGAGGAAACCTGATCGTGCTCTTGGGCTGACAAAGAGGGGGAGGAACGGCAAAGGACTCAGCAATTCATGGCATTCCTACATTAAGCATCTCGCTTTTTTTTTTACGTCTGCATAAATGCCAGGCTGCTCCAAATTATGAGCAGCATTCTGAGTATAAATAAATGATTCTGCATTCTGACTACAGCCCATCTATGCAAAATCAACACCAAGGAACATACTGAACTGTTAACTAGCTTGCCGAAACAACTGTGCAGGTTGATGGAAAAAAGATGACAACTATGAATCACTTCCTTAGATTGCCAACCTCCCTCTAGAAAGAGGGTATAGTGGTCCCACTAACAACACAAACACACTTAGGGTAGCAATGACACTTCTATACATAGCATATGAGTAAGTCCCAGTTGGCATCTACTGCTGCTTCCCCAAAGTTTGTAACAAAACTTTACTCTTCACAGTATTTTCTACACAGGTCTTTAGTGAAAACAGTCAGAAATTCAGATTTTGAAAGAGGCCTAGAAAGGCTAGGAATGAAAAAAGTGTCATTTCTTTTGAACTTAAGCAACATTCCAGCTGCTTTAGCCTCCTTGGAAGTTCCCAGCCCCTGCTATTTTGGGAGCATGAGAGAGATGTTAAAGCAGATTTTCACCTTACAGTCTTTACATGATTACATTAAAAACTACTGTACTCACAATATGATGGAGTAGACATGCACAAGCCTAAATACACCTTATGCACAGTGCTGCTATTCCTATGCAAGGGAAAAAGAAAACTCTAAATGTGAGTACCTCAGCCTTTTGGATGAAATATCCTCCAGAACAGACACCATATGATTCACAGATTACAGTGATGATTTACACTTGAAGAAATGCTAAAAAGTTTTCAAGTAATGAGGATGGTCAAAAGTAATTGTATCAGCAGACATAAATGGTTAATACAAAAAGCAGCATTTGGAGATATATTTGATGTGATTTTAAAGGCTGCACAGCCAAACATATAATCTACTAATAAAACCTACTACCATGTTTTTCTTGTACCCTTCCAGTTATATCAGTACTCTGATGTGATTAAGGAAATATCCCAGTGCTTTCATGCTTGACTTCTTTTCCTCTATCAGGCTGTAATTAATGTGTGTCACTAATGGGTTTAAGCTGAACTACAGCTCCTGGCAAATTCTGCTTCTGAATGTGCCCAAATTTCCCACATGCTTTAAGATAACAGTTTCCAAGTGTTGATGTATAATTTGGTTTCTAGCAATTGAAAGGAAAGTTAGTGAAATCAGCAAGGCAAGGGACCAACTGACTTTTAAGAGAAGACAGGTAGCAACCTAAAATGAACCTTTCAAGGTGTATATTTTTAGTTTGGATTCAGGCATGGTGCACCCAGAATACATATATCCAGATTCTCCTGCATAGCTGTAGGACATAGACTCCTAGAATAGTTAGGGATGGAAAGGACCTTAAGATCATACAAAATAGGGAAAAGTTTTAGAACACCACAGGAGAATGCCCTCTGACCACAGTGGAAGTCAGGCTGAAGCTTGATCTTAGTTTCATGCAGCGTTTCATCACAGCAGTGCCTGCTAGCCAAAGGCTTTCAAAAGCATGAGGGGTCTTATACATAAATGGATTCACAAAGTTTAAGAAAAGAAGCTCACAGTTGTCATACTTCTTGGACTGAAAGTAAATGGGCTTGTGTTTTGTAATAAATCTGCAAAAATACATACAGGCTTATACCCCTTTCCTCAGGGAAACTGTAGCTAGACCTGTTTTTCTATGGTGTTGAGTACCAGGCACAACAGCGACATCAGGCATGTGTTTATTCTGCTCCACACAACTCTCATCACTGTCACTATCTGGCATGAGAAATGCTGCCTTCAAGTCTGAGACTGCAGGAAAAGTCATATACTCAGTATCAAGGAAACACCCCTGTTCCGAGTTCGACAATTCCAGGTTGAGAGAGAGACGAGACACAATGGATAAAAAACAACTAGTTTATTACTGTAGGAAAAGATAGGGAGGAAGAGCCGGCAAAGGGTAAAAGAGACACTGATGGATATTTCTGGTGAGTGTTTATCTTACCAACCCCAAAGACCATGTGATGACGATCAGGAAACCAGCTCCGAGAGACATCACCGCAGTGCAAGGTGGCAGGCTCAGGCCTTAGTGGGTGTCCCCGCAGAGGCAACATTGACCTGGGTGGTATGAGGCTCTGACTCTCTGCATTGCATGAGGCTCAGGCTTTTATGCTAGCAAAAGGGCACACTCATTACAATGTAGGGGGCCGGCTTATGTCAGAAGGGTAGCCAGTTAAGGCTATTTGCTGCGACTGCACAGTTAGTACAGAGGGGTCTCTGTTCAGGGATTTCCAAAGTGGACTGTGGGACTTTTAGGGGATTTTAGGGAAGGAGCCATCATGGACCATTATCTCATATGTCTTGCAACTGGTATAAGACTTCCTTTTGCTAACAGCGGTGTTAACCCCCCTATTTTCAAGGTTATGTTCCCACAACCCATGTCAAATAGTACTGCTCTATTTCTGTGTGTTTCACGACAGACCACTGTCTATTGTCACTGACACAACCCTCTCCCCTTCCTACAGGATGAGCCTGCTGCCTTCGTTTCTGCCATTTGAGAATGTCTTGCCTGGATAAGTGATTGCCTTTGAGAATATCAGCAAGTCGAGTGGAACACCTCCCTTACGAGGAGAGGCTGAGGGAGCTGGGTCTCTTTAGCTTGGAGGAGACTGAGGGGTGACCTCATCAGTGTTTACAAATATGTAACGGGTGGGTGTCAGGATGATGGAGCTAGGCTTTTTTCAGTGATATCCAGTGATAGGACAAGGGGCAATGGGTGTAAACTGGAGCACAGAAGGTTCCACGTTAACATCAGGAAGAACTTCTTTACTGTGAGAGTGACAGAGCACTGGAACAGGTTGCCATGGGGGGTTGTGGAGTCTCCCACACTGGAGATATTCAAGGCCCGCCTGGACAAGTTCCTGTGTGATGTACTCTAGGTTACCCTGCTCTTGCAGGGGGGTTGGACCAGATGATCTCTTGAGGTCCCTTCCAACCCTTGGGATTCTGTGATTCTTTGATTCTCCAGAGAAGACTGTTGTGTTGCAGTTGCTCCACATTTCAGAAACAATCTGGAGATCTGCATATAGGCTTGAGTAGCACCAGGAGTAGCTTGTGCTCCCTGAAACACCTTTTACTTATTTTTTTCCCAAGCAGATTAACAATTATAAATACCTTATGTCCTTCATTCAATAAAAGAGTTCATCAACTAAATAGATTCATGATTAATAATTCCAAGTAAAACTGTATTTCAAATTACTGAACATTTCCTCTTTTCTGGCCTCTGGAAGTGAATAAAAGAATTTAGAGGAGGAGTGGGAATAAAATTTAATAGAAAGTATGAAATAAATTTTTGGTGGCTTCATATTTCCCTGCCTTTCTCCTGTGTCTGACTAGCTTCACGGAACATGTTTTGCCAGCTCTTTTTAACACAGATTTGAGCTAGGAAGGCTCTAGTCAAAGGCTACAACCTTTGGGCTGAGGAAGGACTTTCTTTGCCTCTCTGTATAGGCATTTTCCAAAGAACTAAGAAACCTACAGCCTTGGGAAAACAAGAACAAAGGAATGCTGAAATTACATTCCATAGAAACCTAGATCTGAAACTCACTGTAGCAAAGACTAACATGAAGTTTTCCAGACACGCTATTGCATCAGTACTGTATATGAATGCAATTGACTTTATAGGAACAGGACAGAAAGACAAAAACCAACTACCACATACCAACTACCGATGTTTAGTACAGGCAGAAAAATGTTATGTTATACATATAGAAGCAGACAACCAGCAACTGAAAGTTACCTAAACAGCTTTTAAGTGATTCTTTGACAGTGATAAAACATTACAGTACCCTATTGCTTTCTACAAACCAGTTTCTGGACAAATCAGTCACCTAGCCAGGAGACCAGAAATATTTTTTTGTGTGCAATATAACCCAGAGCCTTTGCTGAGTCACTTTGCATTTTCCTGTGTCTATCAGCATATCAATAGATATTGGAATTCAATTGCTTATTCATGTAGTTGCATCAGCTCAGCATTTCCCAGACTCCTAAGCTTTTCCTGGTGGTCTACAAGTCTACCCTGCATTCATTCTACTGTCTTGCCTTATATCATTATATGAATTGGTGTAACTGCCCAGCAGAGTAGTGCCTGGTATGTCTCATTAGCATTCTTTAATTACGGCAGGATTGAGTGGCATGTCTTTTACTTCTAAAAACTATTCACTGTCTAATACAAAAGTGATTATAAACTAATCTCTAAGCTTTGGCTTCAGCTTGGACCTGACATTTTTATAGGTATCTATACCTCATTCTGGTAGTTCATGACAACACTTCCCCTTGATTAAGCTGTTGCCTGTTAATAAGAAATCTGTCCTAATTCATTATCTCACACTTTATCAAGCATAGGTAAAAAAGAGTCTGGGAAATTCTTTTAGCGCTTATTTGACTTGTTAGTAAATGTTCACACTAATTTGAGCCATTTTCCCTCTTAACTCCTACTTGCTGATTCCAGTGACTAAAAATGAATACATTCCAGCTGGAGTTATGCAAGTTTTGTAGTGCAAATACAAACTAACATGCTCTGCCTCCATATTGGTCCCCCTACCCTAGCTCTCTTGCTGCCCCTTCTCTTCACAGAAAGCGATAGCAATGAAGTTCATCTGAAAAAAAATAGACTCTTCTCTGCAATACTTACTCTTCTCAACATGGTCTGAGCAAAACCTGTGGATCAGGATTCTCAAGAACTCTGCCACACAAGAGGCAAAACTGCACTTGAACCTGGGGAAAGCAAGAAAAAAGGGGAAAGGGAAAAAGAAGAAAAGGTTTCTACAGGATTTAGGAGTCTGCTCCTCAATCCAGTTTTAGAGACCTAAGACCCTTGTATTGTTACTAGCCCTTTGTAAAATGCTGTGCTAAGAAAACCAGACAATAGAATAAAGTTTTGCCTCACACCACAAAACTGAGTTGCGTAAAGTCTTAACGGTCTTAGTGAATGATCTACAAGGAACCCTGTCATTGTTATCTTCATAAATGTCACCACCTTAGCTGATCAAACTGGATTATGTTTTTAGATCTAACATGCTCAAATCTAAAAAGAGCTTCAAGGTGACAGAAGTAAACTAAATACTTTACTGTGTAACTGCAAGTCAAGATTACCCAGGTTGGTTTATTACTGAAAGAAAGAAAAATTACTACATCCTGTAGGGAGTATATGCCATTTTCCATTTAGGCTGAGGAGCAATGCAGCGAGCCCCACTAGCTGAATACAGAAATCCTGACTATGAATTAGTTTTTCTGCACCACAGTGAACACAGACATCTTTATACTAAGCTAAGTGGTTATAGTAACCACTAAATTGAGTTTCATGCCCACATTAGAGGTTCAGCACACGAAATGACTGACAGGTACCACATCTGTGAAAGATTCGTTTTTTCTTTTTATACAACATGCTTTAGTGTATACCTACTAGATTGCAGATAGAAAGGACAGCTGTGAGAGGAGAAAGCAGGATAAGGAAAGCCACAGGTACTGTCTGGAGACAAGCACACCTTCAAGAAAGAACTAAAGATAACATTCACCTGATCTGAGAGGTTAATTTGATGTACAGATTGCTAAGCAAGTCACAATGAGGGCACATTCTGTGTTCCATGAACCCCTTCTAGCCTTGAGTCCACAAGCAGAATGTTATGTTTTCTCCACTGTGGACAATTTCTGGAAAACTTCTCTCCTGCTAGACACAGAATGTTTACATTGCTTAGTAAAGCATATTTCCATCAAAATTTTATTTGTAATGGAGGATCTATGGTCTTTTCACACATGAAATTGAAGGTTTTTATGCAATAGGAACCAATTATTTAAGGTAGTGACTACCACTAACTGAAATTCATTTCAAGTAAAACAAAGAAATGGGCACTACATTACAGTTTGAAGGAACTTGTACAAAGCTGAATAATGCATTTTATTAACAAATGTTTTTCTCTCCACAATATTCTCACTAATGAAGTCTCAGTTACAATAACAGAACTGATTAATTCCCACATAAACATGAAATATGCTCTTTTAGCATAGTATTTGATAGCAGAAGAGAGAACAATGGGGGGAAAGGAAATACAGGAAATTAAAAATAAAATCATTTATCTGCTCTTCTGTTTATTGTAATATGTCCTGCCCTACTCTGTACAAACCATTTTTAAAGCAAAACCCTCTGATGTTAGTTGCTGAGACAAAAAATCATACAGCAGGCTCCAGCTGTGACTCACGTGCAGGTGCAATGCCACTGCGGATGGTCTTAGTCAATGTACCAAAGTCTTCTTTGGAGTTAGCAGAAATTGACAACAGGAATGATGACTAAAGTTAAAAATCGTACTAAAAAAGTAATGTCGGAATAGAAGAAAGTAGTTTAATACACTGACTTCTTCTGCTATGCCAGCTGTAGGTGGAAGTCAGCTAACAAAAGAACATTTACCCAGTCTTTTGAAAGTGGTTCCTCTGTAAAACTCCATTGTTCTGTCTGAGATTCCTAAATAATGCTTTGAGAATGAGAGTTACAATGCTGCAGAATTAATGGACTTCTACCAGCAGGACATCCTTTCCTCTTCAGGAAGAAGAGAGGGGTGTAATTTTGCTTGGCATATGAAAACACTGAAGGCAGCAGCCAAATTTCACATTTCATTCCCATTAACCTCAGAAGCCAACAGGAACCTCTGAAAAGGAACAACGTGATACTTGATAATACTTGCTTGTTTACCTTCTTTTTTTTTCTAATACGTTGTTATTGTTTAGTAAAAACGATAATCCCACCTCCATCAGCAGATCAATTTCATAAAACAATAGTGATCTTATAATTTGTATTCTGGCAGGGATGAAAATACGGCAAGAACAAGAAAAATACGACAAGAACAATGGGGGGGGGGGTGTGTGGGGTTGTGGTGTGGGGTGGTGTTGGTGTGGGGGGGTTGTTGGGTGTGGGGTGGGGTTGTTGGGTGTGGGGGGCAGTCTGTTCCTGAAGGGCTGCATCTAAAGGGACCTGCACCTTGAAGGGATGCTGCGTGGGTCCCTCCCATAAGGGACTCATGCTGGAGCAGCTCATGAACTGCACCTCGTGGAAGGACTCATGTTGGAGAAGTTCACAGAGGACTGTCTGCCATGAAGGGACATGACACTGGAGAGGCGAAGAGTGTGAGAAGTCCTATCCCTAGGGAGGAAGGAGCACGAGATATAACAAGTAATGAATTGACCACAACCATTTCCCATCATCTGAACTCAAGAGTGAAGTTGAGCCCAGGAAGAACGGACAGATGGAGGGGAAGTTTCTTAAGATACAGTTTTTAGTTCTTGTTATCTTGCTCTGATTTGACTGGTAATTAATTAAGCTGATTTCCCCAAGTCAAATACATTTTGACCATGATGGTAACTGTCCTTATCTCAACCCAAATGCCTTTCATTGTATTTTCTCTCCTGATTCCAGCTGAGGAAGAGAGTGATAAAGCAGCTTTGGTGAGCATCCAGCCAGGGTCAACCCTCCACAAACACACAAATATTTTAGCCTGTAGAAGAGAAGGCTCAGAGGAAAACTTACTGAGTCCTTTCAATACTTAAAGATTTATAAGAAAGATGCAGAGATACTTTTTACCTGTAGGGCCTGTAATGAAAGGACAAGGTGTAACTTAAACTCAAAGAGGGTAGACTTAGATTAGATAATTAGAAAGAAATTGTTTATTATGAGGGCAGTGAGACACTGGAACTTGTTGCCCAGAGAAGTAGTAGATTCCCCATCCCTGGAAGTGTTCAAGCCAGGTTGGATGGGGCTTTGAGCAACCAGGTCTGGTGAAAGATGTCCCTGCCCCACAGCAGGGAGGTTGGACAAGGTGATCTTTAAAGCTCCCTTCCAACCCAAACCAGTCTATGATTCTATGAAATTGTCAAAAAGGTCTTGCAAAATTACAATAAAACATCACCTCTGTTCAGGCACAAAACCATAGTGCTACTGAAGGCAAAGGTCCGTCCAGTTAGGGCAACTTAGAAAACCATTGCCTTCTGATTTAAAGACAGTTCTTCAGAGGATAAACTATTCTTTCACCTGCCTGGATAGCATCTAGCATGCAAGCGCTATCATACAAGTGACAAAACCCACAAGCAAAACGACGAATTTAACCTAATCTCTGACAGGTACGTGTTTAGGGCAGCTTTAGGACTACGTCTTCCTTTCCGATTGTGTACATTTTATACAACCTTCACCTTTAACAGGCATTAGACAAACCATACACTATGTAATCAGCCCTTGCTTATCACAGCTGGGGTTCCAAGGTTTTGCCCCAAAGCCTCCTGTGGACTCAGACTTCCAGTATTTGGCCCAGATCCCCCAGTTTCCAAGAGGTCCAGCAGTCCATACCATTATACTCAATGCACAGGGGGCCCCGCACACTCTTAAGGCAGCCTATTTTTTCCTGGAGTCTGTTGTTAAGAGGAAGCAGTGATTTGCTTCTAGATAAAGAAACATTTAATTGAATCTTTTATGAATTATGCAAGGAAGCCAACAATTTCCAGCTCTGTAATTATTGTTATTTGTTCAGCTCACAGCTCTTTCACAAAGAAGCAGGCTTCAGTTCCAGCTGTCTGTTGCGCAGATGTACACTGGCAGGTGTCAAAATCAAGGGGAACTGAAGAATGAAAAGGACTACTTGCACCAAAGAATTCAGAATAATTCTGCTACCAGAAAATTACTACTCCACAGAGCAGTTTTCTTTGGGCTATAAAAATTAGAGATTTAAAAGCTGTATTTTATATAGAAGCCAAGGTTCTGCTTGTGTTCATTATTTCATGCAGGGTTTTTTTTAAGTTCTAAACCAACAAAGAAAGACTATTCTTGTGCCTAAAGTCAGAACAATTCTGTCACTGTCCAATTAGAAGAGAGTGCAAACTGAGAAGGAAGCTGTTACTGGTTGGCAGCTAGTAAGTCAGGAAATGAGTAGTCTGGCCACAAGACTACGCATGCAGTATGACCCGAAAATGTGAACACTGGTACTCTGAATCCCATGGCAATGTTTATTCTACTGCTAAGAGTAGTACATTCCCAGTTTAATCACAATTAATGATTAAGGGTGAGCAAATGCACACCTTCCCTGGGACTGTATCAGAAACACAACTTACATGATATTCAGACAAGACCGTAAGATTCAGAGAGCACAACTCTTAGGAAGCTGGCTATTGAAACAATTCAGCCTATAAACGAAAACAATATCCTTTCCTTGGACTTCAACCATTAGTGACACAGATCAGTCAGACCTTTCCCTGAAAATTAACTTCAGTTGCTGAGAGACACATTAAAGCAAATATGACAATGATGACAATGTTGAGAACCATCTTTAATAAAATGAAGAAAGGATGACAGCTTCCATTAAGCAGCATTTACGCACCATCGAAAAACCTTTTACTTATCAAGACCTAATTAATCAAGTTAGCTTTGTACTGCCTTACATCTGTTCTCTAAATAAAAGACACATTCAGGGCAGTACAAAAATCTATGATTGTAATGTATTAAAAGGGTACACTTTAAGGGAGGTTAAGGAAAAGCCATTTTGCCAGCACTAGCACATTGATGCAAAATGCTATGCACCGAAGCTGCAAAAAAACTAAACTGCATTAACAGGTTTTAGCTCAGGGCAGAGTATTCATAATGTCATCAGCACAAGGATTCAGATTTCAGACTTTTTTTCTTCAAATCTCAAGTAAGGTTTCTTGTTCAAAACCAACTCAAACGCTTGCCTCCATGTCTTTTGGCACTTAAATGACCTGATTTTTGTGCTTCACACTTCTGAAAAATCAGGACACTTATTTACATTCATAAGTGACAATACAGATGTCTGCTCCCTCACTTCCATACACAAGAGGCTCTCATTTTTAGTGAACAAGGAACACCAGGGACTGAGATTACAAAAGTGCTGTTAATCCTGCCTGATATCACACAAGCCATTTCTCCCCCAGAAGCAGTATTACTTTAGCAGTAACTGGACTGCAAAAGTGGATTTATTATCAGCCCTTTGATTACTCTGCAGATGTTTTAAATTTATTGCTACCCAGCTTGACACTCCCTAAATTAACTGCTTTCTTTACACAGTTGAGCAATTAGGATACAGCATGTAATTTCTCTTTTTAATAAAAATAGTTATTAGGATAGTGCTTTATTAAATAGACTACAACTCAAAAGGAAAACACTTTTAGTTGAAGGACCGAGACGTTCATTATGTAAATTAAACTATTCAAATGTAACAAAGAGTATATGTAAGGTTTGCAGAAAGTCTAGCTTAAGTCAAATACATTCCACCAGTCAATATGCCCCCTTAAGCATTTGCTTAAATCCTAAGCACAAAACACAGCACATGCTTAAGCGCTTTGCAGCAATTTCTACCATACTGGTGTTTAATTCACAAAAGCAAACTCATACAATACAGCACTGATACAACAGAAACATATGGAAGCACAACACAATTCCTGCACAAATACAGCGTTTGGTATTTTTGTTGTAACACTGCAGAATATCCTAAACCCCATATGGAATAATTACCTATACTAACAGTGCTTGTGCAATTTTGATGACTCCTAACCTCAGTTGCCAGACAAGGAAGCAAAATACATAGCTTCTTTCAAAAGTGAAGAAAGATGGGAGAAAAAGTCGGAACAAATCGCTACTGCATCCATCCTGCATAGAAAGGGCTGGTGTTCAACTTGACTTTTTATCAACACAAAATTATCCATATAAAGCACTGTACTTTTGAACATATTAACAGGATGTTCAGTGCACTTTCATGACAAACTGAGGTGTTCCCTGAAGCAAGGGAATCTATTTAACACAAGTGCAAAACAGCATTTCAGCTGCGTTGACTCTCCATAGCAAATTCATGCCATGCAACTGGGTTCCACCACAGTGCTCAAATGTTTGCCCTCACAGAAGGATCTAGAGGAAAAGGTTATGCATCTTCTAGTGCCTGTTCCCAACTCATGTCTCACTCTACACCCAGGTGAGAGGGGATAAACTGAAATAGAAAGTTGCCATTTCTAATCTAAATTCCCTGACTGTGTAAAGTGAATTCGAAAATTGAACCACTTCATTGGTCTAGCATCTTTCATGTGCCACTCCATCCTTTCTTAATTCAAGTGATTGCCAAGAGTACTTCTATTGCCAAAACCACCCATTTCAGATGACCTCAGCACTCCCCAGTCTTCAATTGTTCGTCAGGAATCCTGAGGGCCCTTGATGCTCTGCACACTAAGTGCTCCTCTGAAGCCATCCAGTTCTGCTAGGAAGACACACAGTTACCAAGAAACGTTGTATGGCTATGATCTTATTGGGATCACAAAGACCTGAAGGGATGACTCGCATCACTGGAGTGCTGCAGTGCAGGGATACAGGCTCTTTAGGAAAGACAAGCGAGAAAGACAAGGTCAAAGTGGTGGAGTTGCCATTTGCATGAGAACACAGCTGGAAAGCATGGAGTAGTGTCTTGGGATGGACAATGAGCCAGCTGAGAGCTTATGGATAAGGACTAGAGATGGCAGGTATGGATGACATTATAGTGGATGTCTATAGGCGACCTGACCCGAAGTCTAGCTACAAGCAGCTTCACATTCACAGGTCCTAGTCTCTGTCCCTCCCTGCTGGAGAGAGAACACAGCAAGACACAAGCAATTCAGGAGGCTTCTGAAGAGCATCAATGACAATTTCCTGATCCAAATAATAGAGGAAACAACAGGAGGTGCTCTGCTGGACCTCATACCACCAAGGGGCTTGTTAGGCAGGTGAACGTCAAAGGCAATCTTGGATGCAGTGACACTGAGATGACCGTGTGTGACTCTGTCTGGAATTCATGCTCCAGAGATGAGAAAGCAAGGCAAAAGGCAAGCATAATGCTGGACTTCAGGAAAGCAGATGTGTGCATCTTCAAAGACCTGTTTGGTAATCTAACAGGATTAAGCCCTGGAGGAAAGGTGGGCCCAAGAAAACTCATTTAATATTCAAGGATCACCTTCTCCAAACTTGAGTGGCCCAATTCAATGAGTAGGAAGTCAGGCAAAAATGCTAGGGGGCCTGCATACAGAGACAAACAGCTCCCGGCAAAACTCAATTACAAGAAAGCAGCAGAGTCATCAGTGGAACAAAATCTCGTTGGAGGCCGCTGCGTACTCTGGGGATCAATACTGGGTCCACTTGTGTTCAAAATCCTAGAGCATCTCTCATATGAGGAAAGGCTGAGAAAGATGAGGCTGTTCAGCCTGGAGAAGACAAGACTCCAGGTGCTAAGCTTGTGAATGTGTACAAATACCCGAAGGGAAGGTGTAAAGATGGAGCCAGGCTCTTTCCGGTGGTGTCTAATGCCAGGACCAGAGGCAATGGACACAATCTAAACATCAGGAAACACTTTTGTATTCTGAGGGTGACTGAACACTGGCAGAGGCTGCCCAGGAATATTGTGCAGTGTCCATCCTTGAAGAAATTCAAAATCCCTTTGGACATGGTCCTGGGCAATCAGCTCTGGATGAATCAGCTTGAGCGGGGGGGCTGAAACAGATGATCTCCAGAGGTCCCTTCCAACCTCAGCCATTATGTGACTCTTTGATATACGGAGATTTGTTTAAAAGAGGAAAGACACTCAACTATTTCCCCTCATTTTATTTTACTGATTTCTTCCAAAAATAGCATAACAATGTACTTTCCAATGAAAACTGATACAAGAAATCTAACAAAACCAGCTTTGACACATGCAAATTTCAACGAAATGTTTCAGCACTTCTAAACTGTCAGTGTTTTTTTAGCTAGTTTCAGAAGTACTAATTCTATCAGACAAGAGTCTTGCATTCCTTGTGTCAGCAGCTGACCTGACTGGTTCTTCTGCTTTGGTGAAGGTGATAGGTGTTCTTCTACACAATAAAAAGAAATAAATCAGAAATCATGGAGTAAAGAGTATGACCTAATTACAGGGGGAACACAATTTAACTACAAACTCAGATAATTTGAACACTTAACTAACAAAAATGTTCTTTCTTAGGTTTATTATGACTTTTCAAAATACTCATAACCATCAACATTTAATCATTTCATCTCTATGTAAACTATAGTAGCCAACAGCGGAGAGAAAAAAATGTGACGTATTCACACTCTCCCAGTAGTGGGTGGCTACAAGCAAGTGGAAAACAGAGCAAACACCATGTCAAAAGTTTCTAACCCAGCTCTTAGAGACTGACAAGCAGTTAAGATGGTAGGCACAATTCTGCCTATTGATAATTAATTACATCCCCGAAGTATTTGGCTCTGATATGGGGACTGTTATCCCCATGTACTGGTTTGCATACACACATACGCAGCCCTTCTTACCTGAGTGAACTTCCAGCATCCTCAGATCTTATCAGCCTCCCCTTTTGGTTCATGATCTAGTACATAATAGTGTTCCTAATGCCTTAAGGACTGCAATGAGGTCCCTATCACCAATAGCTCACCCTTCTGCCAAGCATCCATTTGGAGTTTTATGAAGCAAGTAAGAAACATATCCCAAGATCTGCCTAGTAAGTTTCAGGAGACATTAAAACTGCCAAAAAGTCCAGAGAGTCAATAGAAAATGTTCAGTCATCTAAGTTCAGCAGCTGTTATTCATTACCACATAGTCATATTCAGAAAAAGAGACACAGAGATTTAAAACTTCAGAAATTGAGTTCTTTCAGAGGTGTTTTGTACAGAACAAACTTGTTTAATCTTGGAAGCACCATGAAGTAACACTACATATCAGCAAGCACAAAAAAAAAAACAAGAACATTATGGGACTTCATCATGTAAACTACACCTTGAATACCACTAAGGTAGATTTACACTGCAGGCTTGAGCACAGCACAGAGATGCTCAAACTGACTCAGGTATAGCTTGCCACTTACCTCTTATGCAATGTAGACATACCTTATATGTGTGACTGTATCTAGTGAATTAACAGAGCTCTGCAATACAACATTTAGGCCCTCATTCTGGACATCAAACTCGACAGTGTTTCCATCCATTTCAGAAAGTGCAGGGTCAAGCTTGTAATCACAAACACATTTCTGCTAACAAAACATTTGTTTCTAACATAAACTTGTGTCAAGTTCAAACATGGGTTTTGAGAACATGCAGATTGCTTACAAATGCTTAAAAAGACTGATTCAGAATCTCTCATATATACACACACAAGTCCATCTGTCACAGACAGGCAATGTAACTCAGAATCATGATCTTGCTCTAGTTTTCAACAGTGTCCTGCACACTTCTGATAAAAAAATTAAAAATAAAAAAATAGTTGCCACAATGGATTTCTGACCATTCCAACTCGCACATGGATATGATCTCTTCTTGCTGCATCCAGTACATGAAGTTTCACAGTTGCTTTTCAAATGCAAATACCAAGTAAATACCTAAAAAAAGAAAATGGGAGTATTTAAAGTTTCAGCTTCCTCTGTGACTTGATGAAGCTTTCAAAATGCAAACAAGTTGATACTCTGCCCAAAGAACCCGTCAGCAAATTACTGAAATTACAGACTGCTATGGTTTCCTAAAGAGTAACTCTAGCATTAAATTCCAGCACAGTTTTAGATAATGTTTTCACAAAAGAGCTAAGAATGCACAAAAGCAAAATATTTCAAATACTGCTTTTCTCTGTAACCAACACACTATTCTACACACTTTCCATCGCAGTCATTCAGTCAATACCGAGTTTTCAAAACAATACTTACTTGTTGCTTCCCATTCAGATTTACTCAAAGTTCCCTAGGAGACAAAAAAACAAAACCACAATTTCAGCAAGGAGAATGAGGGAACAATAACACACCAACTGAACTCAGGATAATCAAACTTCCACAGACCAACTTCTAACCATCCCACACTGCCTAGCTATTCAGAGAAGAGCTACTGGGACAAGAGCAGCATTACCGTAGATACTTATAGGGCATTTCCATGGATACTTGTAACTCAAATAACTAGGGCAGCAGGGAATTGCAACACTCCAGACAGCAGAACACACCTAAATTACACAGGTATAAGAGAATGGGCCAAGAGCCTGTGGGGATGGATGCCTCTGCAACGTGGAGTATGCTGGGTCTATCACTGCACATTGGTGTGAATTGAACTGGGCTCAAGCTGTTGTCCAGTCCAAGATGCCAGACATTTGTGAGAAGTCAAGAAGAGGCCCTATTTAATGGTGCTACCACCTTCCCTGAGAACACTGCCTGCAGCCCACAAAAGCTCTATTTGCAAGACAGTAAATCCCAATCTAACTCACACGTTGTGAAAAAACAGCCTGCCTTGCAGCCCAGGAAACCTACTCCTACCTCCACTTTTCAGATTAAAGCAGGGCAAATATGCAAGTAAAAAACTGCTGCCATCTACTCTAACAGTTAAGAAGCATGAGGTAACAACAAGCCTGTTTTCTATTCTGCCCACTCCATTCCCTTGTAGTGAGTCCTCACCGGAAGCATGACTTAGCCCATGCACTACCTACTGACGAACTCCAAATATTGATTCATCTCTCAAAGCACTAGTAAAAAAAGGCTTGTTTGAGCAGATTTCTTCTCTGTCAGATGATACAGCAGGTGACAAAAGAGGTCTTTTGTCTGACTTGACCATTCTCATGCTTGTTTCTTAAAAGTGGCATTTTTCTTTTTAAAACGTTTAAGACTTCAAATACAGAGACCAGGTTTCTTTTCCCTCAGGATATTGGATTTTTCTACATACAGTAAAAGGAATACATCCTGTAAGAATCTAAAACTTCAGAACATGAATGGTAGATAAACCAATAATTTTAAAAAGGAAAACTCCAAGCGAACAAACTCCAACTGACCAGCTTCATGCTATATCTATGACAATGAAATAGGATGCCATATGATTTTACTAAGGCTATAGTCTTTACTTGAACTAGTCTCCAATTTTGGTTCTGCCTTCTCAAAGAACCTCAACACATAAAGAAGACCTAAAGTTCAGACTGAAAGGGCCAACTTTGCTTAATCAGGAACTATTCAGCATGAATAGTTAGGTTAAACCAAGCCTTTGCGATGTTTCTGCAGCCTGACTCCCCAGTGCACAGACAAGCAAACACACAGCTATATGCTACCCTGAATAGCTAGCCAGGCTATAGATGGAAAGTCAATAGCCAAGTGGCAGCAGTTCCTGGGGAAAAACTACAGTAGACACACTCAGTCCTCCTGCTCACTTCCCAGGAACAGCAGCTGTGCAGGCTCCTGCCCATCATGCCCTTAACCCTGAGACAAATATGAAAGAATGAAAGGCTGGGAGGGAACCAGCTGTAGACAACTCCAACACTGGCATGTACTGCTAGGACAGTGGAAGAAAAACCTGTTTATAAAAAACGTGAGAAAGACAGCAAACTCAAAAAGGTAGCATGTGCATTACAGGACAAGACTAGAAACAGAAAAAAAAAATCTACTTAATTTGACCACTGATCTAAAATCTAGTATAACCTCCATGGAGGATGGCTCAATATTCTCTTATTTCTGAAGTCATAAATCAAGCTGTCAAAACGGAAGAAATGCAGAAAAGTATGTCACAGGATAGCAGACTAGATTTTGTACAAGGTAAGGTTATGATCATTGTAAAGACAGAAAAAATAGCATTTACAAAACTTTAATAAAATCATTTGAAAGGGGAGCTGAATCTTCTTCACCCAAAAAGACAATAGAAAAAGGTGTTTAAGATTTCAAGTATATAGAGTATTATGAAGCAAGTTTTCAATTCTCCTGTCAGAGGATTAAAAAAGGAAAGCTAAAGCTTTAGATCAGTATTGTGAAGATCCAGAAACAAGAATATCCTTCATATTAAGAAGAGTTATGTTACAATATCTGCCAAGGAAGATAGTAAAATATCCTTTCCCTTTTGCATTGTCACAAACTTCCTAGTGGCTACTAAGTTAAGTGAAATTGATTGAGTATGGGACTTAAATGCAATGAACTCCTCAGCCCTGTAGCTCCATGGTTTTTCACATGCACAGGGACATCCATATCAATTTCACTGCAGTCAACATGAAGGCACCACATTTGAAAGATCAGGACCTCAATTTCAGACACCATTTGCTCTACTGAAGTAAGAAGGAACTTACCAATGGTAACTTTGCTTTGCCATCTTTGATGAACTCTTTTGCATGTTCATAGTCATCAGGTTTATCAGAAACAAGCCTGGAATCACCAAATGTAGAATATGGCTGGAGAACATCAGAAACAGAAAAAATATAAATTGCATACATTTATCACATCAGTCAAGGATTTGTCACAATGTAGCCCAGAACAGAGGTCAATAATTTAAGAGGATTCTGAATTCAGATCTTCCCTTTGTAGCACCTATAAGTTCAGGTCTGATACTGCCTACTTTGCAGAAAATCTGCCACCCAGGATTTATAAATTAGCTTTTATCCTCATGCAGGGGAAACAAACTATTAGAATTTTGCTCTGTGTACAGCTCATTCTGAGTATTACCTATTAATGTTTTGGAACAGCAACTGAACAAATCAGCATCTCTTAAGCAGAAGTACTAAGAAATGAGTAACTGTAAGATCTCAAGCAGAATGCTTAAAATGCTTCAGTAACACCCAGGAGCTGTAACAGGAGTATACAACTAATTCTTCAATGATAATATATACTTATGTCCTAGTTTCAGCTGAGTTAATTTTCTTCCTAGTAGCTAGTGCAGTGCTGTGTTTTGGCTTTAGTCTGAGAAAAATGCTGATAACTACCAATGTTTTAGTTGTTGCCAAGTAGTATTTACCCTGATCAAGGACTTTCCAGTCTCTCGTTCTCTGCCAGTGAGGAGGGGCACAAGAAGCCAGGAGGAAACAGAGACAGGACACCTGACCCAAACTAGCCAAAGTGGTATTCCATGCCACAGCATGTCATGCCCACTATGTAAACTCAGAGGAATTGGCCAGAAGGGATCAACTGTTGCTCAGGTCAGGCTGGGTATCGATCAGTGGGTTGTGAGCAACTGCACTGTGCATCACTTGCTTTTTCTGAATTTTCATTTCTCCTTTTTTATTGTTGCCTATTAATATCAATATTATTGTTGTTATTATTTCTATTATTATTACAGTCAACTTCAATTACTAAACTGTTCTTATCTCAGCGTGCAGTTTTCACCTTCTCACAATTCTTCTCCCTGTTCTTCTCCCTATCTCGCTCAGGGCAGGGGTGCAATCTAGCAGCTGCGTGATACTTTATTGCCAACTGGGCTTAAACCATGACAACTTAAGGACCTCAGTATATACTTGTTAAAGATTCTAATCGCTACATAATGGTCTGTACTTAGCAATGCAGTCCTCAATTGTAACAGGCCACTAATTTAAGACAACTTCCACTTTTCTAAAAATGAAGCTGGTATGTCACAGGCTGTGTCACCATGTTACTGGCAGTATGAGCCCATACAAAGCACCATCACTCTCAGAGTCAACAAGGACGGTCAAGTGCACTTGCAGCCCATGTGACCCAGTTTTATATGTCACTGGATACTTGAGTTGATAATTTCATGTTGAAAAAAAAAAATAAAAAAAATCTACTGCTTGAGGGAGGAGGAAGAAGAGAGAACTGAGTAAAATCAAAACCTCAGAGATGGCATTAGCAGCTTCACAGAAGCTTTTCAAAGTCATCCAGGACAAAAGCCTGAGGATAAAAAAAGCAGAAACATTGGACAAAACCATAGCCTCAGTTTCAATTAAGTACCCTTTTTTTCCTACAAATACAGCCTGTCCTTCTATTCTTACAAAGATACTTTCTGTATTTTCAACTGAAATTCCTTGCACAAAGATCCACTTTCAGTCTGTTGAGGAAGAAAAAGGATTATGGTTACCGCTCTGTGAAACTAGACACAATTCCCATGCTTCCGCTTGCTACTTGCTAAAAAAAAAAAAAAAATTTGCCTCAAAATTGGGATTTTTGTCTACAAAGCTGAATTACTCTATTGGGTGCAGGTGCCCAGGCACTGGCACCAGGGGCTGCAGAGGTGGCCTCTGTGAGAAGAGGCTGAGGTTGCCCCATGCTGGACAGAGTTGGTTCCGCCAGTCCAACAGAGACACCGCAGGGCACAGCGGAGCCCCTCAGCCATGGGTGTAACACCTGTGATAAAATGTGCTTTAAAAAGCATAAAAAAACCTGCACAGTAGCTGTGAGAAGAGTGAGGAGAAATGTGAAACTACCCCGCAGGTCAGTGCAGAAGGAGAGGAGGAGGTGCTCCAGGTGCTAGAGCAGAGATTCCCCTGCAGCTCATGGCGCAGATCATGGTGAGGCAGGCTGCGCCCCTACAGCCCATCAAGGACCACACTGGAACAGACAACCACAATGCAGCCCTGTCCTGGGTTCAGCAGTAGCAGTCCTTTTTCTCCTTCTTAGTAGCTGGTGCAGTGCTATGTTTTTGACTTTCGGCCTGGAAACAGCACTGATAGCACCGATGGTTTTAGTTGCTGCTCAGTAATGTTTAGTCTGATCAAGGACTTTCTGAGTCTCACGTTCTGCCAGGGAGGAGGGGGAGCCAGGAGGAAGCAGAGGCAGGACACCTGACCCAAACTAGCCAAAGAGGTATTCCATACCACAGCACATCATGCCCAGGATATAAACTGGGGGCAGTTACCCGGAAGGGCTAGATCACTGCTCAGTCAGGCTGGGTATTGGTGGTGAGCTGTATTCTCTTCCCTTGTTACTTCCCTTATTATTATTGGTGGTAGCAGCAGTGATTTGTGTTATACCTTAGTTACTGGACTGCTCTTATCTCAACCCGTGGGAGTTACATTCTTTCGATTCTCCTCCCGAGTTGTCCAGAGCAGGGAGAAAGAACGGGGGCAGTGACAGAAAGGCTGTGTGATTCTGATTTACGGCTGGGCTTAAACCATGACAAGCCCATAGAAGACCACACGCTGCAGCAGGCAGACATGACCAGCAGGAAGCTGCAGCCTGCGCAGAGCCCACACAGGAGCAAGGTCCTGGCAGGAGCAGTGGCCTATGGAAAGCTGCCTAACCAGGAGCAGGTTTTCTGGCAGGAGCTGCAACCCCATGAAGAACCAACCCACATGAAGTCTGTTCCTGAAGGACTGTGCCCCATTGAGACAACACACACTGGAGCAGTTTGTGAAGATTGTATTCCACTGGAGGAGCTCATGCTGGAGCAGGGTAAGTGTGAAAAGGAAAGAGAGGCAAAGAGCTACGGACTGACCACAAACCCCATTCCCCACTGCCCTGCACCACAGCGTGGCAAGAAGAGGTAGAAAGGTCCGGAGTGAAGTTGAACCTGGGAACAAGCACTGAGTGGGACAAAGGTGTTTTTAGATTTGTCTGGTTTTCACCATACTACTCTTTTTTTCCTTTTTGTTGGTAATTAATTTAATTAAACTCCTCCAATTTGACAGTGTTTTGCCCATGACAGTAACTGCTAAGCAATCTCCCTGTCTTTATCTTGACTCACAAGGATTTTTTCTTATATTGTCTCTGCATTTTATTGGGAAGAGGGAACAAGAAAGCAGGTTGGTGTGTGTCTGACAGCCAGTCAAGGTCAACCCACCACAGTCACACTTTCAGTCACAGGAGTTTAGTTCTATTGGTAGCCCTTAATTAATCACAGTGTTCACAAGAGGAATTTCAGTTATTGCACAAATAATTAACAAGATGCAAAATACTATTTAAATGAAACAACTTTATATTTACCTCCAAGGCCTGCATTCTCCTTAACAGCATTTTATGCTCCTCATTCTTGATTTTTTCTTCATAGAATTCCCGAAATGTCATTTTGTAGACTAATTTCATACCATGCTTCTTCGCCATTCTGTCAAAAGAGTAAGCTTAATTAGGGAAGCTATGAAATTATTGTAGTTCTATTTCCTAAGGAACAATTTTAAGCCACAGTGACATCTTATGGTATTCACTAGCATTACACTCTTTCTAGAATTTGCTTTCTTAGTAGACATTTAAATGAAAAAAAATGCACTACCACCATAAACTGTATTTTTCTTTTAATTAGGACAACAAAAACCCACGCCGAATTAATTTAAAAACATTTTAATAGAAAAATGTCTCTTCTCCCAACACACAGAAATAATTTGTTTGAACTTCCAGATAGACTACATGAATTTCCCTGAAGTATCACCACACTGACATGTCACATACTATAGATACAAGCCTCTCTCTGCTAGATTTAGTGCTTATATCTCAATTATATGTATGCCCTGAGCTCATACAATACTGAAGTTACAGGTGTCAGTGACAGATGTTCGTATCTGTCATAGAGAACTATGAATTCATTGTGTGAAAATATACAGGTTTGAAGGGAAAGCTTAATAGTGTTTAACTGCCATACTAAGCTTGAATGACATGAAAACACACAACATGGAAATGTTTGTCTATACCCCAGGAGACAGGCTGGGAAAGGCAAATCTGAATGCACACAGAGGTAACAACAAAATGCATGCTCACAGATGAATATGATTTAGAGGAAGAAAAGATAAGTTGTAGGAAAAAAAATCCTATGAACATTGGAAGAAAGTTGAAGAAGACAAGGAAGAACCATGATGAAGATGACATACAAGGCAGCTTGCTGAAGGACTAAAGGAAGTTATTCTAAATAACTCTCTTCTATATTCTAAAGAAAGGTAGAATGAACCTCTAAAAAAAATTAAGATTAAAGAAAAAAAGATCTGACAGCATTAAAGGTTTTGACAGATCCAACATATCATAGAATCAACTTAGTTGGAAAAGACTTTTAAGATCATCAGATACAGGCATTCTCATGTGAAAGATAGTTTAAGTCTTCACAACTTCTGACCAGAGCACTTTCAACTGAGTGCAATGGACGGATCACAGCTGCAGATGGAAACACAAGAAACCACTGCATTTGGAGCAACAACAAAAAAATTAAGAACTGAAAAATAAAAGAAAGCCAAAATATAATGTTCTGCAAGTATCACATAATGACACACAAACTAAACAAATGCTTATTATGCTTCACAGCTTTCGTTGTATAATGAATTCAAACACTTAACTTACTCTTCCAATAATGGGAAGTAAACCAAGAACTCGGGGACATCAACCACTTCTTCCAAATGGAAATCATATTTGCAGCCAAACAAAGGATATTCTCCCTTCTTTTCAAATTTTACACTGTACACATCATTCCCAAATGAATTTGTTTCTGAAGCTTCAAGCCGCTTTCTATAAAATGAGATATAATCAAACATTAATTGACTAGGTTTTAATTTAACAAGCACAGAAAACTTGTAGCCAATTTAACAAGCATAGAAAAGCATAAGAAGTCTGGAAAGTGTTTCTCCCAATACTACAGCATTCAGCGATCCCTCTAGCTTCTCACCTCCCTTACTTAACAAGGCAAGGAAACAATGAAATTAGAAGATGCATACTAGGTTTTATCAGTTTATCTTTCCTATACAACATTCTAAGAACTAAAGTGACAGTCTCCATGGACAAACTACACTTCTTGAAACAACCACAGCAAAACCCTGACAGTTATTCTCCAGGCTATGGCTATTTTGCTGTAAGTCATTACACAGGGTTTATGTATGAAGATCTATATATATATACTCTTAGCAGAAGAGCCACAGATGCAAGAGACAATGGTTAGTACAGATTTATCTGTTTCAGTGAAGTTCACAAGTGAGATTCTCATGACTAGAATCCAAAATTGTTGTAAAAAACCTTGCCTGTTTGCACAAACATATCAGAATAAGAATGATTATCACTTAACAATGCTTCACAGACTTTTGAACAACTAATAGAATATAAAAGCACTTACACAAGTTCAAAGCTATTTGGAGTCGTGCCAATGAAATACCCTCCAGGAGAGAGGTTCCCACAAGCGTTTTTAAGCATCATGTCAGCCTGCTCATATGTCTCAAATGAATAATGGTAAACAAACTGACAGCTGCAAATGTCAAACCGCATATCTGGATCACTGTATTTAGAAGACAAGAGATCCTGAAACAGATTAAAAAGAAATAAAAATAAAAAAAAAAAAAGTGTGTAACAAAAGCTACAAAGCCAAGCATAATTCAATTAAATCTTCCAACAAAGACACTACTCCTATAAATCTTTAAAGCTTTTCCTTTCAGTCCCCATTCATTTACAAGTTCAACAAGAGGAAGATGAAAAAGAATAAGTCCTCTGCTACACAGAAATCCATGCACAACATCTGGGAACAAGAATGCACACACACATTTCAAAGTTATCATGTCCCCAAACTCCGTTCATGTTTTCAAGCAATACCACTACAATGAAAGGCCAAAACCCAAGGTTAGTCACCTAAGAGTATCCAGAGATATTTTACTGCTGAGAGTTTATAATAAGTCACTATTCTAGCAGAAAACAATTATAAAATTAATTTTCTGTTTATTAAGTCTCTGTCATAAGAACTGACCGATTAAAAATATAATTCAGAGAAGGAGGAGTTGTTTTAACTATAGCAATTTGCACTGCTCACCAAGCTGTATTTCTCTGTATTCTAACACACATACATACATATGTACCAACACACTCCTCCCCACCCAAGACAAAATAACCAGTAACTCTGAAAAAAATCAAGAGAGCAGACTTCGGCCTCTTCAGGAACCTACTTAGTAAGGTTCCATGGGATATTGCCCTAGAGGGCAGGGGGGCCCAAAGCTGTTGGTTGATGTTCAAGGATCACCTACTACAAACTCAGGAGTGTTGCATCCCAACTAGAAGGAAGTGCAGCAGGAGGGCCAGGAGACCACCTTGGATGGATAAGGAGCTGCTGAGGAAACTTCGAAGAAAAAAAGAGGCTCCTGGGTTGGAGCAATCCAGGGCACAGCTACAGGTTGGGCAGAGAAGAGATTCAGAGCAGCCCTGTGGAGAAGGACTTGGGGGTGCTGGTCAATGAGAAAATGAACATGAGCCGGCTTCAGTGTGCGCTTGCAGCCCAGAAAGCCAACCGTATCCTGGGCTGCATCAAAAGGAGCGTGACCAGCAGGTCGAAGGAGGTAATCCTGCCCCTCTACTCTGCTCTCCTGAGACCTCACTTGGAGTATTGTGTGCAGTTCTGGTGTCCTCAACATAAAAAGGACATAGAACTGTTGGAACAAGTCCAGAGGAGGGCCACAAGGATGATCAGGGGACTGGAGCACCTCCTGCATGAAGATAGGCTGAGGAAGTTGGGGCTGTTGAGCCTGGAGAAGAGAAGGCTGCATGGAGACCTCATAGCAGCCTTCCAGTATCTGAAGGGGGCCTATAAGGATGCTGGAGAGGGACTCTTCACTAGGCATTGTAGTGACAGGACAAGGGGTAACGGGTTCAAACTTAAACAGGGGAAGTTTAGATTGGATACAGGGAGGAATCTCTTCACTGTAAGGGTGGTGAGGCACTGGAATGGTTTGCCCAGGGAGGTTGTGAATGCGCCATCCCTGGTGGTGTTCAAGGCCAGGTTGGACGAAGCCTTGGGTGGCATGGTTTAGTGTAAAATGTCCCTGCCCATGGCAGGGGGTTGGAACTAGATGATCTAAAGGTCCTTTCCAGCCGTAACTATTCTATAATTCTAAGAACTTCAGAGCCCTTGAAATTTATCAGGTTAAAGCTTGCCACAGTTTTACCCTGTATTCAGCAGTTCTCCATTTCTTCTTGCTCAGGCTTCCTTTATACAATACTACTAGCCTCCTTAAGTAACACAGGAGCACTCAAATTCTCCCCAAGGACCATGATGTGGATTCTGTACTTAAAATATTTCATACTTAACAGTTCTACCAGAGTTTTCTTCTCTCCCAGACTTCCATCTACCCACTCACTTCCAGACTCTTATCAGTTCATCCCACATACTGTCAATGTTCTGTCTGTGCCAAGACAAAAAACGGACACATCACATACCCATAGCAATTGATCTGCTCATTTACTCCTCCTCTACACTTTGAGAAAGAAATAGGAAACTGAGAAACAGAGGTGGGCAAAATTAGACAAGCTGCAAGAATGAGATTTTGTACTATATTCAATATAGATTACAGAGACACAAAGTCAGGGAGATGAATTTTTGTGTGCAGTCAGGACAATGCATGCAACGGAAAACAGATGTGTATTTAAGACTGTGCTGTAATAGTGACACAGAAATATCCCTGTCTTTTCAGATCAAGGCTCTTTCCCCTCTCTCCCCAGTTTGAGCTGAGAGGAACCTACACCAGACTGTATTCTTGAGAAGGAGAAGCAACCAAGAATCCAAGCAAACAACCCTTCCTGCAAGGCTAGGAAGAACAGGTTCAGCCTTTCCACAGATATGCTGAAACCAGGTTGGCTCCATCCTTCAGCCTGCATTTCTACAAAGCAAAAGTTGTGCTTGTTACAAGACCATCTCCTAAGCCTCAGTAATGTATTCACCACACCTCCATACAAAGAAATCTGCTCTATGAGACAAATTCTGAAGATATGTATTACAGTAATTAAAATGCTGTTAGAAACAAACAAAAAATAAATAAATACTGGGATAAGCAAAATATACAAGTCAAATCAGAAAATGTTCCCTACTCCTTCCAGCATAAAAATACATTCTGCTGGCTCCCAGAACTCCAGAGGTAAGTAATCATTCCCTTCCTCTTATCAACTGAAAGGAACTGAAAGCAGCAGATTTATTATCTGAGAAAGACATTCAGGCTTCAAGAGTGTTACCCTGTAAAACAGTAATAAAACTACATCTTAAACCAACTTTTCAGTAACCCATTTGGATGATTCTCCTGACAGTACACTGATCTGATCTTGAAAATATATACACGCCAAAAATATTACAGCACTATCATAATTTCTTATACCTGCTTAACAAAAGAACATTAAGCCTCCAAAACATTAAAAGCATAGGCACTGTACCTTGGTACTATCCGCTTGTATAAATTCTGCATCAAAAATATGTTCATTATAACGACATCGGGCTTTCATGTCTTCATATCGCTGCTTGCACTGCTGCACAGAAATGTCAGCAATATCTATATATGGAGAAATTTTGAAAAACAAACCAAACAAGTGTGTAAACAACCACTTTCGTATTTCCAATTTCACAGAATCACAGAATGGTTAGGGTTGGAAAGGACCTTAAGATTATGTAGTTCCAACCCCCTGCCACAGGCAGGGACAACTCACCTTAGATCATCTTGCCCAAGAGTCTATCCAGCCTGCCCTTGAACACAGTTTGTAGAAAAGGAATTTAATTTGCAGAAAGTGTTTGGGGTTATAACTCTTTGAGATTTTCAGTTATTATTTCAAGACAAAAGTTGTACTCTGAAGATTTTAGAAAGCTCCCATCCTCAAAAGTGCAATGCAAGCCTCCAAAATCTCAAGTAGTGATACTACGTGATTGATACTAAGTGCTGTCAGTCCAAAGTGTCTAGTATACATTAGCTAAAACAGTTCAGCCTTCAGGGTTTCTCAAAAAAGTACTAAAAGCTCTTCATCTTTTTTCAAATATACAAGAAGTTGAAACGCAGTTATTTCTGTTATATATATCAGTATACATCATCATGGGAATTGCTTTCTAATTTTCTTTTTAAGACTGCTCCTCTCAAACATCAAGCTTCACTGAATAACAGTTTGCACAAATTTTTTAACTAACAATATGCAATAAATTTACATGAGAACTTCGTAAGTAAATTAATTAACTGTATTTGAAGATTGATAATAGAACAAGGCAAGAAAGAGATGTAAAATATGGAATATCCCAGAATAATTCACACTAAAGGGATGTTATGAAATTTTGCTACCTAATTAAATTTGAAGTGAAGTACTACTTCCTCTGATTATCCTTGGGAAAAGAGAAGATGGTGTCTCCCTCCCAGCATCTAAGCAAACTATTTAAACAAGAGAGGTTTTTTTAATCAGTTTTCAGCTCTTCCCTTTTCTGAAAGTCTTTCCCTGATTCTAACACCGAAAACCATTTTCTGTCACAACACTGCAAGGTTTATTTTGTTTTTTAATGCAATCTTTGTGTTTCCACAACAGCTAAAAAATACTGCAAGATAGTATGTGTGTCCTGGGTTCAGCAGTAGCAGTCATTTTTTTCTCCTTCTTAGTAACTGGTGCAGTGCTGACAATGTGTGAGAAAAGACGTGAAATACAACACATCAGTCTTTTTCCCAGTGCTACACTTTGCCTAAGACAAACTGTGGCAAAAGTGTGTCTCTTTAGTGATACTAGTTTTTAGTCATAAGTTAAACAGAAAGCTATTACACAGAAAATCAAAGCTTCTTATATTTATGCTGGCAATCAAGTTGATGTCTTCAGATTAAAAGACAATAGAAGACTTTTTGACAGGAGGCATACCATTGCATTCTTGGGCTTAGTAAAAGAAGGAAATAAGGCTGGAGATGTGCCCATAAAACACTAATGAACTTTCCCTTTCTTACCAGTACAGACAAGTTTTTTAATTCTGCCTTTTTTCCATTTCAGTAGGTCTCCACCTTTGCCACATCCTAGATCCAGAACAGCTATATCGTTCTTTTTCCGTCGTACCCGGTCTATAAATTCACCTAGAAAAATAACAAGAGAGAACTCGCATAAAGGTCTCTGTAATTCACTTGTATTGTACAGAGAAGCCTAAAGAACCAAAATGGCGTGAGATTTTTTAAAACATCTCAAAACTTACTTTGCCTAGAAGTCTTCTTAGCATGAGACTTACACCTCTCTTTCTAGAAACCACTAATGATGAAAGGAACCACAACATTTTAAAACTATGGAAAAGATAATGAACATTTTGTGTGCTTAATGTGCTTTGCATGTAATGTAACTTGAGTGCTGAACTGTTTCCCTGGCAAAGGCAAAACTGCACACCACTAAAGAACCACTCTGTGCGTGAGTAGGCAAACAGGGTTCCCTTTCATTACCATTATAATGAAGGCAGATGTTATCTGAAAGTATGGGAAAGCCTTCTGCAGAAGAGTAAAAGCCAATTAAATGCTTCAGCCACAACATTTCCTTGCAGTCACATTACATAAATGCCTAACGTTTTCCACTCACTCTCCTATGCCTTGCAATAACATTAGGTACTTGCTTGCTGTCTTCTTGCCCTACATACACTAGTTTCATTTTTTCTTTTAACTTCACTCTGCCTAGATTATCTCTGACTGATGTTGGCATATTACGTGAAACGTATCTGCATGCTAGCAACTTTTCTTCACAGTAAGACATGAAATATGTTCCGATACATCTCCTACAACATACTACTGAAATTCATCGCAACTGAAAGTCTTCAACACAGGCTTCAGGAACAGCTCTATATAAATCTAAATATTGCTTCCAACTGCTCTGACACAACACAACAAAAAGCAGCACAGTAAGACAAACAGTGCCAACATCTCCTGGCATAGATCCCTCTTCATGAATCTGTGGTGTCGTGCCAATAATTCATTTCTTTGTTTGCAGGTATCTGACAGTTCCATTTCCTCATTTTGGAATTAATTTGTGAAACAGCAGATTTTGCCTTTCATAAAAAGCTGTTGACTCTTAAAGAACTATATTCCCTAGTTTTTAATCTTTTACACTGTTGACAATAGGCAATATAGAAAAATATCTCAGTTCAAGTTTCCTGCAGAATTGCTTAATCGAGATCCAAGGACAGACTGCTTTAAGAAAAGATTAAGAAGCTATATGAGACAGATTTAAATAACAGCTCAATCTAGGAAGGACAGATTCTTTATGATTTAAAGCTGTACCTTTATCTTTTAAAATGTCACAAAGAGCAGTTTCCAGTATGAATTTTTTCCAGTTTTCAGGTCACTTGATCTTTAAACCTTTAGCATACATTTGGCTCTCCAACATTAGTATTTTATTGCACTTGAAAATCTCACCATGTATTAAGAGACAAAGTGTCACAATCAACTTTAGCAGAAAAAAGTTACATTATGATACAAAATTTAGTTAGATTTTATGAAAGTATAAGCGATCACTGGGGAAGCTTACCAATGAGGACGCTCTTTGTCCAATTATTAAAGTTTCGGAGGTAGAATATGCGAGACTGGCTACGTTTTTCCAGTCCAACTTCCTGAAGCTCATTATAATGTGCAGCTACAGCTTGTCCATGGCCTACCTTACACTGTAGAAAAGAGGGAAGGAATAGACTCAAATGGTGAATTCTTAAAAGACACACGTTCACTTTAAAGATTTAAGATAGTAAACAAGTAATACTATGAAAAGCACCATCATGACATATTTATATAAAAACATTTTCTGTATCTGTCGTGGTACTGATGTCAGTACTTCCCATTATCACACAGACAGCTCCCTTAAAAATTTTAATCCCCTTTTCAGTTGTTTTGAGTAATTTCTGACAGATGAAGCCCAGCATCTTTTCTTCATAGACATATTTAATTTTCAATTGTCTAATACTCTCATCACTCTCAAGTAATCAGTTTCATTCCCCTTAAGCCTAGGATTGAAGAGAGAATGCTCCTTCTTGAGGAATTTTAAGCTTCTTGAAAAATGCTGTTTGAGAAATTCAATGTTTACATCTAACA